>NC_141687.1:301836371-303095538 GCF_964263255.1 Lissotriton vulgaris | reverse complement strand
GGAGTTTTAGTAGTTGAACTGCAAGTCCCACGAGTTTAAAGACTTGAATCGTGGATGTAGGTTCTATGATGAAGCGGAGTCTGTCGCCAGCTTATATTGCCAATTTGTGCTCAGCTACTCCTACTCGGACTCCATGACTGTCCGGATATTGCTGTAAGCGCTGTACAAATGGTTTCAAGAAAAGAGCAAACATGAGGGGCAAAAGTGTGCTGCCGTGACATGTGCAGCTAGAGATAAGAATTGAGTCTGATAGCTACCCATTGATCTTGATTTTTGTGGAGTTTTATAGGTAGAGGGCCTGGATGAGTGATTTCATTTTCCCCCCCAAAGCTATGTGGTCGAGGACCTTGAGTAAGCGCTCCCAGTCTACGCGATCAAAGGCCTTCTTTGTGTTTAACAAAAGGACTGTAGGTTGTTTTCATCATTCCGCTATATCAGTGATGTCACAAGCTCACCTTGTATTTTTTTCTGCTTGCTGGCACCTCAAGAAACTCAGCAGATGCGGGGAAATTATGACAGGCTAAATAAGGTAGAGTTGGGTGACTAAAATTGAAGCAAAGAGCTTCACATCGTAATTTAAGAGTGTGATATGGCAGCAGCCGAAGGGAATGGTCGCTTGTTAGTGTGGCTCCCGGGCCCTCGCCTGAATATCCGGTACCTGCATCCGTTTCTGGGCGCGAGTCTCCCTGATGAGCGGGAGGCTTGGTTACGATGACCGGTGTGCACCTTTGTAACTCCCGGCTGAACCTTATACCGGCGCTGGGGCGGCAGGAGTGATCGGAAGGGAGCCGTCTCCGGGTGACTCCGACAAGATGGCGGCCTGAGCCCGGCATCGGTTCTAGACCCAGACGACTCCGCGAGTTCTACGTACTGCCTACCACTGAGGCTTGCCCTCCGGGGACCACCAGAGGGGCGGGACGACTTCCCCTACCACCGGAGTGAAGCAGCGCCCTTCTGTGAGCTGTGCGGGGGCGTGACGCGGGGTGTGGAGCGTGTCCCCACCGGACCTCGGAGTGGATTCTAAGGTACGCCCCGGCTTTGCGGCCTAAGCATCGGCCGCCCAGAATCCGCTCCTGCGGCTCCGTTTTTTTTTTGCCCCGTTCTTCCTGGTGTCTCCTCTTTGGGCCTGTGGTTGCGCCCAGCCTTGAGAGGTGCCCGTGGCGCTGGCAGTGGGGAGGCGGGCGCCGCGGCGGCGCTCCTGGGCCCCGGCACGCAGCTGCATTACCGGCCCCTGTGGTCTCCAACTCTGGGGCCTGGTTGCGGCACGGCCCGCACTACGAGCCTCCATAATTGGTCTTCCCTCTGCGGACTTGCATGTGGAGGACTACGGGCCCCAACGTGTGGGTGTTCTAGGAGGACTCTGCCCTGTTATTCCAGCGTCCCTGCTGGTGCATACGTCGTGGCTTGACTGTAGATCTGGCTCCTACGGACACCTGTGCATGTATTAACCTACGAGACCCCCGGGGCACTATTGAGGTTTGCTGACGACCAGGGCCAGGCTCAACACTCCCGGTAAGGCAGTGGCGGGGCGTACAATCGACGACCTCGCACCGGGTGGGGCCTCCTTGTCCTTCTGAGTGACGCCATCCCTTGGACTCTGCTGCCTTATTGCTGCTCCAGTTCTCCTTGGCAGCTCATCTCCTGGTGGTGACCGGCGAGTCGGGATTGTTCAGTATTCGGACGTGTGTCTCCGGGTGGGTGCCGCTTCTTGGCAGTGGGTGCGGGCCCAGATCAGGGTCCCCTGTTTTGCCTCTCTGATGGCTTCCAGTAAGGGAAATAAGAGCTCCACGCAAAGACAATTAAACAAACTCTCTTGGGGAACTAAGGGAGACGGCAAGACTCTACCACCGGAGGTACCTGCACAGACCGTTTCCCCCGCGCCCTCGGCAAGGTCCCTCACCCTGGAGGACGTCATGAAGGCAATCGCAGGGGTCCCCTCCTCACTGGAGACCCGCATAGACTCTGTGAATATATATAGGTGACGTTATTACGCGCAGATCTCCGTAAAATGGACTCCAAGGTGCGGGATGTAGAGATAAAAACCGCAGCCCTTATTGATGACACATCTACTTTGCAGCAACAGGTGGCTCAGCTCCAGCAGCGGCACATGGGGGACCTCCTGGATGACTATGAAGGGCGGGCGAGACGGAACAACATCCGCATTTTGGGGGTCCCGTTGAGGACTTGATCTTGAAGCACCTCCAGCCCAAAAAGCTGTCCAATTACTTCTCGATTGAGAGAGCCCACAGAGTCCTGTGAGGGAGGCCAAAACCAGGGGCCCTCCCCCGTCCCATCATTGCGAGGGTCTTCAATTTTAGAGACCGGGACGCCATCCTTCAAATGGCCAGGGCAGGATCACCGCTCAGAATAGACAACGCCCACATCACATTCTTTCCCGACTTCACGGTGAAGGTGCAAGCGAGGAGACGCAGTGTTTTGGAAGTTAAAAAGGCCCTACGAGACCAACACATAAAATACTCTATGCTGTTCCCGGCCAAACTGCGTGTGGAGTCGGAGGGCAAGGTTTGGTTCTTCCTGTCGCAGAGTGAGGTGTGGGACTGGCTGTAGGGGTGGCGCCTGGCAGGACAGACTCCTGGCAATCATAGAGCGTCTGGTGCTCGCTCTGGGCGAGAGCCGCAACCGGAGAGCCCTGAACTGTTTACTGCGGACACCCAGGGTGATCAATGAGCTCTCTAGAACTCCTGCGATTGGACTGATGGGATTCCAGCCTTGCTGTCGTCTGGTCCAGTATGGTATGCTTCTTCAAATGGACAACAGTGGGCAGCCTGGCCATTATGTTCTAATGCCTTGACCTAACTCTCTTCACCGCCCCCCCCCCCCCCCATCCCCCTTCCCCTCTCTTTTATTTAGTGGCTCTTAGTTGTCTTAGCTCTGCTGAGTACTCTTTCTTGGGTGGTACTGTCGCAGTTTACCATGAGGACTAAGGAGAGCACCAGAACACCTGGGGTTGGACTAATGGAACTGCAGCGATGTGCTCATCCTTATCATCAAGGGCGGTGTGATTCTTGAATTGAGTGACCGGGGGCACCCTGGGTCTTGGGTAGATTTCCTGATCCTGTAGTTCCTCCTCTTCCCCTCCTCTTCCCCCCCTTTTTTCTTTCTTTTTTTTCTTCTTCTTTTCTTCTTCCTTTTCTTCTTGTGCTCTGAGTCGCCTTAGGGCTGGTACGCTCTGTGTATTATGTTGATGTGCACACCAATGTGAGTTCTGTTCCTACGTTTTATAGTCCCAAAATGATTCTTCCACTTTCAGGCGGGAGGCACCATCGGCTCACCGGGTACCCCGTTTATGGTTGGGAGGGCGACAGGCACTCTGCCGAGTTGGGGTGTGGATAGTTTCAGGTCCGCGGGCAGGGTGGGTGGGTGGGAGAGGTGAGGTGGGACACCGGGGTTGGGGTTGTTTGTTTGCTTGGTCCTTGTTCAATGGATCATATCGCAGTCTTGTATACTACCTCCTATGGTGGTTTTTATTTTCTTTGGTTGTTTGCAGAGTATGCAGAGTCCTCCTCGATTTTGGGCACGATAAACGTCACCGTCTGGCCTTTGTCACCACCTTGTCTCCGAGAGCTGTTTGTCCTTGCTCCCCTCTGGGTCGGCCCCTGCCGGCACTCCTACTCATGCTGGCCCGAGGTGGTTTCTAGCTTCTCCGGGTAGGCCCCCTAGCCGTCCTTTACTATACAAACCGCCATGACACAATTCCAAACTAGGGCGCTCACTCTCATGACGTGGAATGGTAATGGGCTTGGTAGCAAAATAAAGAGAGGAGTGGTGTTGCAGTATCTCAAGAGTCACGCCCCTGATTTGGTGCTGCTCCAAGAGACACACCTGATGGGCAACACCTGTCGGGCACTTCATCGCGGGGGGGTACAATCTATTGGTCCACGCCGGTGTCTCCTCTGGGTCTCGGGGCACTGGCATCCTTGTCAAGAAAAACCTCCCACTTACCTGTAATAAGACATGGGCTGACCCCCTGGGCCGCTTCGCGGTGTCCGAGGCCACATGGGAGGGGCGACCCCTGAACGTTATTTCGGCCTACATCCCACCAGCACAGAGCAAAGATGCGCTGACGACCCTAGAACAACTGCTATTAGATCTTCCGCAGGGTACATTGGTTTGGGTGGGGACTTCAACATGACGATGGACGATGTGATAGATAGGCATCCCCAGTGTACTTCACATAGGCAGGTCTCAGACCTTCTAGACTTTGCACAGGCGATGGGTTTGGTGGACCTCTGGCGGACATTTCACCCCGATACTTCTTATTTCATACACTATTCCTATGCCCACAAGAGTATGTCTCGCATTGATTATATATTTTGCCCCACGGCGGATGTCGGTTTCTTTCACGACCCGGGGGGACTTCCCTGGGGTATCTCAGATCATTCTCCGCTCACAGTCGAGCTAACCTACCATCGGCAGGTGATCAGGAGACCCATAGTCATTAATCCGTGGCTCCTCAAAATCCCCGACATCAGAGATAGCCTGCTTGAACACACAAATATTATTTTGCCGAGAACCTCGGCTCGGTTCAGTCGGTTGTCACGATCTGGGAAGCGTACAAAGCCGTTATTAAGGGGAGGGCACTAGCTCTTAAGTTTGGGTATCAACACAAGCAATCCGAGTTACTGCCTCAGACTGAAGCCGATTTGCTCCGCCTGGAGTCCGACCTCAATACTAATCCATCCGATGAGGCAGCCGCCCGTCTCAGACTTAAACAACGTGAATACCAGACATTGGCCCTAGAGAAGGCTCAAGCTAAACTGTTGCAAACTCGACACCGAGTCTATGAACTGGGAGGGCGGGTAAGATGCTTGCTTGGCTCGAACGACGAGAACAGGGTTCCAGATGGGTTCCGCTGCTGATCCGTCCCGACGCCTCACACATCACTGACCCGCTGGATATAGCTGAAGCTTTTGCTGACCACCTGGATTTTTTTTTTTTTTTTTTTAAATATATTTTTATTGCAGGAATCAGTAAAACAATACAGTAGCGACCAGCATCGTATTATAAACAACTTATACAACTTACAGCCCACCGACCCCCTTCCATAACGTTTGTGTACAGCCAATCAGCCCATATCCCTGGGGTTGGGCGGCAAATGTAGCAGGAGTCAGTAGGAAGCTGGAGCTGGTCCGGATAACACACTGTCCGTCGTCTGCTTTTCTAAACAAACCCAAAACCCCTGAAATAAACCCCCCCCTCAAAATTCCCAGTAACCGTGAAACCCCCCCTCCCCCCCCCCCCCCACCATCAGCGCCAGGGAGCTCATCAACATAGGATCCACTGCTTGACCCACGGGGAAGGTGATAGTGCTGTCAATGCTAATGTTTAACGGGACTCAGGGCGAGTTGCTCCTTCACTTTCGGAATCGCTGGGGGTACAATAATCCCTGAGGGCCTGCACCAGCGTTTCCCATTCTAACGCGGCCTCCTGCGCCTTCTCATTACCCTGCCTCCAAGCCAACTGATATCTTAGCGCGCTCTCACCCGCCGCCCATTTCAAAAGCTCACTGTGCCATCTGCTGCCTGTAGGACCAGCTCGTGCCTTCCAGTTCCTGGTCACCTCTCGCTTAGCAAGTAGGAGCCCCAGGTCGATAAATTTACTGGAGAGTTTATTCCGGGGGGTATGGGGGAACCAGTGCAAGAGCCCTACCGCCGCATCAAATGATAAGTGCCTCCCCGTCACCTCTTCCAAAGTCGTCGCCACCTCCTGCCAGTAGGACGTCAGTCCTGGACAGGCCCATAGCATGTGTAAGAGGTCCGCCTCCTGAGCCGGGCACCTAGGGCATTCCGCTGAAGCCGTGGCAAAATAACGCCTGATCTTTACCGGGGTCAGGTACGCTCTATGGAGAACATAATAATGGACCAGTTGGAAACGGGCGCTACGTGTACCCTTCCAGGCACGCCTCACCAACTGGGACCAGGTCGTCTCCGGGATCTCCCTACCAATGTCCTCTTCCCAGCGGGACTTCAGTGTGGTGAGAGGAACCAACCCCTCGGTAATCAGCCTGCCGTAGAGGCAAGTGACCGCCTTCACCGTGCCCGCCGACATCATTACGTACTGGCACACCTGAGACAGTTGAGGTTCCTCCAGCCCGTTTTGCCAGTGCGCCTGGATCGCTCGCACAATGGCCGAATGCAGCAGAAAGTCGCCCCGGGGGATCCCAAAGCGGTCAATGAGATCCTGAAAGGACAGGAGCGCTCCGTCCTCGTACAGGTCCCCGACGAGCTGTAAACCGGAATCCTCCCAGTCCGCCAGTCGTGACCAATCCCCTCCGTGGGGGAGGGCCGTCAGCATCCCCAACGGTATTTCAGGCGCATACGGCGTCCGCAGGCGGCCTCTGTTGTGAGCCCGATTCCAACAGAGTCGGACAGTCCGCTCCTCCATCGACAGGTCCCGTAGGACCAGGCGCTGTCGCAGCGCAATAAAGGAGAGGACGTGCCTGGCCATACCCGTCCCTCTACCGTCTTCCGGGCCTCTGAATTCCCTGGCTATCTCCTGGGTGTAGGTCTGGAGCTGCGCCGCTAGGTAGTACTTCTCGAAGTCCGGCACAGCGAGCCCCCCCTCGTCCTTCGGCCTCATCAGGGTATTGAGGGCCACCCGCCGCCGGCCCGTTCCCCAGAGGAACCCGACCACCATAGAACGCAAGCGACGAAACGTGGCTGGTGGGACCCAGATCGGCAAAGTCCGGAAGTAATACAATAGCCTGGGGAGCGCCACCATTTTGAGCAGGGCGATGCGTCCCGCCACTGAGAGCGGCAGCGTGGCCCAAAAGTCCATGCACCCTCGGAGTGCTCGTATGCAACGGGCAATGTTCCCATCCAGGAGGTCGGGTTGGTCGTGGTACACAAATACCCCAAGGTATTTAAAGCAGTCGGGCTCCCACCTGATCTCCTTGCTTAGCGCAGGAGTGGGGGTACCCCTACGCATCGGGAAGAGGCAGGTCTTAGACCAATTCACTTGGAGGCCTGAGACCGCTCCGAACTCCGTTAGCGCTAATTCCGCTCCCCGCAGTGCGTCGACCGGATCCTCCAGGAAGAGCAACAGGTCGTCCGCATAAAGCGAGACGTAATGCGGGCCCGCCGCTGTCCATAAGCCCGTATAGTGGGCCCCCGAGCGAAGATGCATCGCCAGTGGCTCCACCGCCAGTGCAAAAAGAAGCGGGGATAAGGAGCACCCTTGCCGCGTGCCACGCTCCACCGGATATCGCGATGAAATCAAAGGGCCCGATCTAACCCTGGCCGAAGCGGAAGCGTAGAGGACTGCAGTCCACTTGACAAATCCCTCCCCGAGGCCGAATTTCCGTAATACCGTGCATAGGTAGTCCCACTCTAGGCTATCAAAAGCCTTCTCCAGGTCCACCGATAAGACTACCGGGGACGGGGCGTCCACGAATGGTTCCCCAAGCAAGCGGAACAACCTTCGGATGTTCATGGTCGTATTCCGCCGCGGGATGAAACCGGCTTGGTCCTCATGCACTAGGGAACTCATATGTCCCAGCAGCCTCGAGGCCAAGATGCTGCTCAATATTTTGTAGTCCACCGTCAGCATTGAAAGGGGACGGTAGGACCCCGGGTCAGACGAGTCTCGGCCTGGTTTGAGGAGCGGGACCACCAACGCCTCACACATCGAGCCAGGGAGACGACCCAACCTCTTCGCCTCCCTGTAGACCACCAGTAATCGAGGGGCCAAGAGGTCAGCGTAAGCTGCATAGAACTCCACCGGAAGGCCATCTAGGCCCGGGGTCTTATTCCTAGCCATCCGTTTGATGGCCCCGCGGATCTCCCCCAAGTCGATATCAGAACCCAGGGTTTCCGCCACTTCCTGTCCTACTGTGCGGAGTTCCAGTGGGCTAAGATAGTTATCAAGCCGGTCTGAGTCACGTGCGGAGCGACTGCGGTATAAACTTTCGTAGTAATGCCGGAAGCAACTAAGAATTTCCGGTTGGGTGCACACTTCGGTCCCATCTGCCCTACGCATATTTGTCGTAGTTTGGGACCGGCGCGTGGGGTTGGCCAGCCACGCCAGCAACGCGCTCGACCTGTCGCCCTCCGCAATGGACCGGACCGTATAGGCCTTATAATCGAAACAGCGGAGCCGTTCGACCTCCACCGCTACCTTCTCCCTCGCCTCTACCGTTCGTGTTTGCCATTCCGGGTGTCCGGGGCGGCTAATTTCGAGCTCGCGGAGTGCCCGGTCCGCTGTGTCTAAATCAGCCAGGATAACACGCCGCATGCCCACCTTCTTGGAGATACAGTAGCCCCTCACCACCACCTTAAAAGCGTCCCATTCGAACGCCCTAGTACTCGCGGAGCCGCCGTTGGACGCAAAATAATCCGAGATTCTCTCCCCTAGGTCCGCCTTGAAGACACTGTCCTCGAGGATCTCGGGGCGCATCTTCCAGGTGGGTACTGCCCGCGTCCCAGGGAACCAGCGAATGTCCAGCAGGAGGGGGTTATGGTCCGAGATGGTCCGCGATAAGTACTCCAATCGGACCGCTGCCGAAACTAGTTCGGACGAACCAAGAAAGCCATCCAGCCTGACATGCAGCTCATGTAGGCTCGAAAAGTATGAATAATCTCTAGTCGCGGGGTGATGCGCCCTCCAAATGTCCGTCAAACCCCAACGGGTCTGCCAATCCTGACGACCCTTAGCCGTCCGCCGGACCGGGGAATCGGGGAGCGGGGGATGCGAGCGGTCTATGTCTACATCCACTACGGAGTTAAAGTCCCCCCCCAGCAGGAGGGGCCCGGCGAAAAAGTGGGCCAACGAGCCCGATAACCTGGAAAGGAAGGCAGTCTGGTCTACGTTAGGAGCATACACACAGCAAACGTTCAGGTCCCTCCCTCCTAGAGTGCCTGAGATGGCCACGAAACGCCCCTCTGGGTCCACCACTGTCCTCGTGACCTGGAAGGGGACTCCTGCCCTAATCCATATTAGCGCCCCCCTGGCATAAGCAGAGTACGCCGTGGAAAAGACCTGCCCTCGCCACCTACGCTGCAGCGCCGCCCCTTCTGCCTTGTTCAGATGCGTTTCCTGCAGCAGCGCCATTTGCACTCCCCTACGCACTAAATAAGCATGGACCTTGTGACGCCTGGACATAGTGTGAAGCCCCCTCACGTTCCAAGTAACACATTTCAAATTAGCAACATCAGCCATTGTCCCAGAGTGTTCTTGCACAGTCTCCCCGTTCGGGTCCACTCAAAGAAAAAGCATCAATCCTCCCAGCGCTGACGGCGGCCATTTTCCCCAACCAGAACCAAACCACCCAAAACCCAACAAGACCCCCCCCCCAACCACCCCAGAACAGGACCCAAACTGCACCATCTAGATCCCATCCAAACCTCTACGTAGATCAACCCCAAAACCCCCACTAGCCCTACGGTCGCCAGGTGCGGGCTGGGCGGAGGCAGTGGGCCCTCGTCGCCCAGGCTACCAGGACTATAGCGAGCCCTCCCCGGTGTCAAAACCTTCCGGGGCAAGAACAGAAGCCCCCCAACCCTCTCTCCTTCGTTGTCAGCAATAAAGAGCGGCAACCGCCTCCCCCCTGCCGGGCCCCCACCCAAAACAAGGCAGCATACCCCATTACCCTTGTCCGTCCAAAAGGTCCTCCACCGACTTCGGTGTGATCACCGGTGTATGGGTACTGTCTGCCACTGAATCCTCCGAGTCCGATGGTGCCCCCTGAGCACCCGGGTTTTCTTCCTCCTCCTCGATGACTTCGCCTCTTGCTCCCGACAGTTCAGATAGAACCTCCAACACTCCCCTCCGCTCCGATGATGTCTCCGCAGTCGAGGGCCCTCCCGTGCGGCCGCGGCGATTCCTGACCCTCTTAGATCGCCTCCTTTGTTCCGGCTCCTCCGCCTGTTGGGTCGAGGCGCCAAAACCATCTTTCCCCGTCCGGTACAGTTCAAGCCAGTCGCAGACCTCCTCCGGGGTGTCGAAGAACTGGGTTTTGTCGTCGACAATGACACGGAGCCTTGCGGGGAATAGGAGAGAATATTGGATGCCCTCACTCCTGAGTTCACGCTTAACCGCCAGGAAGGAGAACCGCTTGCGCTGCGTCTCGTATGTGTAGTCAGGGAAGATGTTCACCTGACTGTTTGCAACCTGGAACGGGCCATTATGCCTGGCGGCATTTAGGATCAGGTCTCTGTCCCGGAAATGTAGCAACCGCGCCACCACCGGCCTTGGGGTCCGTCCCTGCTGTGGGGGCCGTGCTGGGACTCTGTGGGCCCGTTCTAGAGTGTAAAAGGAGGACAGACCCTCCGGGACCACCGTGTCTCGGAGCCAGGCCTCCAAGTATCGCACCATATCGCCATCCTCGATTTTTTCCGGCAGGCCCACCACCCGAATGTTATTCCTCCTGTTGCGGCCTTCCGCATCCTCCGCCCTCCGTTCGAGGGTCTCAATTCGAGACAAGGCATCCTTTATCGTCGCAGCCAGGGTTCTCTGCGCCGGTTCTAAAGTTTTCACCGTGCCCTCCACCTCCTTGACCCGGTCTGAGAGTTTCCCATGGTCTGCCCTAAGGAGGCCTAGGCCCGTCGCCACCTGGGCAATGTCCTGTTGGAGGGCTGACCGAGTTGCCTCTATCGCTTCCAATACACGGTCGAATTGTTGCTGCAGTGGTGCGCCACCAGGTCTTTTTGGGTCTCCATGCTCTTCCTTGTCCTGGGCTTCAGAGTCCGAGGTGGTCTGGCTGGATCCCTTGGCCCCTTTCGGTTTCCCCATGCTGCCAGGGGCTCCCCGTGAGGGTCCCGGAGTAGGTGTCGCCGTGTATAGGTGTCCAGCACGACCTTCCCGGGAGTTCGTTCTCAAGTCGGGTATGGGCGATCTCCTTCTCCAGAGCCTGTGGAGACTCCGCCGCTTCGGCTCACGCCACCGCCACGGCGTCCGAGGGCACCGATGAGGGGGCGGAGACAACCGTCGCCGAGTCGGGCAGGCCCGTTCACCCACTGTAGCTCCGGGACGAGGGCCACCAACTCCCTCGGTTGATCTGTGGCGCCAGAGTGTCGCGCCTCCCATGTAGTTGGGCTGGCCAGGGAATCGTAACTAGACGCGGAGTCGCGGTGCAGACCACCGCCCGGAACAGAGGGCACCCGCACCCGGTGCCCTCTAGTGCGTGGGCACCCGCCCGGTCGTCTAATCGAGTGTGAACCAGTTGAAGAAGGTCCGATCCTGCCAATGTCCAATGTCTAAAACCACCGAGGATGGTGAAGCCGGGTGTCAGTCGACACCCGCGAGACCTCTTCAACTCCGTAGCTTCGATCAAGGGGACAAAGGGGTCCGGGCGCCATGTTGGGTCGCACTCCGCAACTCCGCAAACTTCAGCATTTCTTCGTAGCCACCCCCGTCCAAACTCCACCAAGGTCCCCGGCAGGGTGTCGTCACCTCGCTCAACCGAATGCGGGGTCTGGGGCGCCCCTCAGCCTCCGATGTTCAGGATAATCTCGGGCTTAGTCCCGGAGCCGAGCTCTCAGGCGACCATCGCCATCGGCGCCCAAGCCACGCCCCCTTTGCTGACCACCTGGATGAGGTCTATTCCTCTAGGGCATGCTACTCGGCAGACGAATCCCGGCTCCTTCTAGAGGAGATGCAGTTGCCCACTCTTTCTGATTCGGATAGAGACGAATTGGACGCCTATCTCACTATTGAGGAGCTTATGAACGCTTTGTTTGCTGTTAACTCGGGCAGGGCTATGGGGCCTAACGGGGTTCCCATTGAATTTCTTAAGGGGATGGCCCAGGAGGTGATTCCTCACTTGAAGGCTATGTTTGAGGAGAGTCTTGATCGGGACAGCCTGCCACTTGACCAGCAACTCTCCTCCATAGCCGTCATCCACAACCCTAACAAGTCCCTCACGGACTGCGGCACCTATAGGCCGATTTCTCTCTTAAACGCTGAGGTCAAGGTTCTGGCCAAACTCCTGGCTACCAGACTCCTTACAGTCCTCCCCTCTCTGGTACATGACGACCAATCGGGATTCCTTCAAGGCAAAACACGGCCTTAAACCTCCGCAGACTACACAACGTCTTGAGCAGAGAGCCCTGCATACAAGAGGATGCCGCAATTCTGTACCTTGACGCCACCCTAGCATTTGATTCCATAGAGTGGTCTTACCTTTTTGAGGTTCTGAAACGTTATGGATTTGGCTCTGTGTTCATAAAATGGGTCCTCTTACTGTATACTGATTTGTTAGGCCAGGTACGTGTCAATGCCCACACCTCCAGATAATTCCAACTGCATAGAGGGACAAGACAGGGGTGTCCCCTCTCCCCCCTCCTGTTTGCACTCACCTTGGAACCCCTAGCCCACTGGATCAGATCTGATGTTTCCATCAAGGGGCTTCAGTAGAATGCTGATACGATTGATAAAATATCCTTATATGCAGATGACATTCTTGTCTATGTCTCCTCTCCAAGATCGTCTATTAATAGCCTGTTGGATGTTATTACGAATTTTGGTAAATATTCTGGTTTTTCAATCAATTGGTCCAAATCGGTTTTGTTTTGTCTCCATGGCCCTCCACCCGCTCTTCCGAGGGGGTTTTCAATTGCCTTGGCCAAGGACGGATTCAAATATCTTTGCATCTTTGCTACTTCAGATCCTAAACTCTTCTACGACCACAACCTTAAAGGCCCCTTACAGAGGCTCCACAGTGACGTATCTCACTGGCGTGCGCTGCCTTTATCCCTCCCTGGCAGAGCGTCTCTTTTCAAAATGTTAGCATTCCTGCATTTCCTATATGTCCTTCAAAATTGTCCATTTCCAATTGCTGACTCTTACTTCCGTGCGTTGGAGGGAGATTTGCGGCTCCTCCTCTGTGGTGGAAGGGCACCTCGAATTGCCCTGAATAAGGGATGGTACGATGGGGTTATCGCCCTGCCAAACATGCGCCTCTATTATTGGGCCTCCCAATTGGTGTCTAACAACTCCGGATTCATGGGTCGCATACAAACCCAGCTTTTCATTTGGAACGCTACCAGACAGGTAGAGAGGGGTACTTGGGCGCCTTATATGGTAAATTTCCCCGGAATCGATATGTGGGACCCATGTCACAAACCATAGCTATTTGGCACTGCGCTGCCAGGAGCTTGGGGTGGTCGGACGTGTTGACTAAGGCTACCCCGCTCTGGGCCTCACAGAAGCTAGGTTCCCTTTGCCACCATAAAGGGTTTGATAGGTGGGACATGATCGGCATCTCCACTCTGGGTGACTTGATCCACAAGGGGAAGTTAATGACTTTCACTGATCTCCAACAGCGACATGCCCTTGCCCAAACCGTGGCCTTCAGATACCTCCAAATCACGCATGCTATCACTACAAATGTGTCCGACCTTTCCTCCCTTCCTGAGGCCTCGCCTCTCGAGGACAGGCTACTTTCTGAACCTCTCCTGACAAAGGCGATATCTTGCACATACCGTAAATTGTGCAACAATATGCCAGACTCCTTCCAGTCCCTGCGAAACAAGTGACAGGGTGATGTAGGAAACCTTGAGGATGACGACTGGAGGTCAGCACTGATGTCCCCTACGGAAACGAGGATAAATTACCGTTTCCGGTTGATCCAATTGAAAATCCTTCACAGAGCCTATATGTCCGCTCCTCTCCTGGCCAAACTAGGTAGGTGCCCTGATGATAGGTGTCTCCGAGGCTGCGGCCTCCCTGGTACCTTTTACCATGTCCTGTGGGAATGTCCTATTATCCAGCAGTTTTGGGACAGGGCGACCCGCAAAATGACGGATGCGGTAGGGAAACCCATTCCTCTCTCCCCTAAGGAGGGGGTTCTCAACGTGTGGGGTGCCACTGATCTCACTGAGGTCGAGCTCCAGTGGGTTGCCTTGGGTTTTCTGTTGGTGAAACGTGCAGTGGTGATGCAATGGGGTGCCCCACGGACGCCTCTCCTGGTGGGTTGGGAGGCTGAAATGGATAGGTGCATGCTGGCTGAAAAATCTGTATTTAAGATCAGGGGATGCCCCAAGAAATGGGACAAAAAGTGGGGACACTGGAATGTCTATAGAGGCGAGATTTCTACTTCCCCCCGTCCCCCCCACTGTGGATATGGCTATTGATAAGGCTGGACCTCAACGGGGTACTAATCCTTAATGTACTTTTTGTGTATTGCCCATTTTCTCTGATTCTGTATTGTAGTGATTGTTTTACTTGATGATGACTCTGATTTTGTGTTTTGTTTTTTTTGCTTTTCTTTCAATAAAATATTCAATAAATAAAAAAGTGTGATATGGCTATAGAACCACAGTCACTTTGGTTTTTTAGCAAGAGCATGAGATGCAATAGCATCATCAACTCTGAAACTGCTCTTGTTGCTAATAAGTTGAATAACCTGCTTACCAATTTGGCTAAGATGTTGGCACACGCTTTATAGAAAGAAGCTATGAGGCTGTAGGGCCCTGTGTCCTTCTGGCTGGGCATTGTCTTGATAATTTCTAGGACTTCTGATCTCGAGATCTATCCTCCAGTGATTGGAGACCTCCTTGGGGAGTTTGTGGGGAGAAGCCTGAAAGATATGCTTCTTACTTCTGGGTGTCGATTTGTTTATGTGGAGAGCCTTGTGTATTAAGTTGTGAAAGCTTTGCGGCTACCATCAGTTGTACAGCCCTCAGCGCAGTCAGGATTCACAATTCTCTCAATCTGGTTTCTGGTTGTAAATTGCTTTAATTGGTAGGCTGACAGCGTATCGGCCTTCTTGCCTTTTTCATAGTAGTGTTGTTGGATGTACAAAAGCTTCTGGGTCGTCACCTTCATTAGAATCTGTTGGGGCATGCCCCAGTACCTCACATGTAACTTGGATTGACCCCTGTTGTTGTAATTTTAATTCAGCTTGCCGTTAGGAAGCTTCTAGGTCTGTTTTAAAAAGAGAAAATTGCCACCCTCTCAAACAAAGTGGAGTGGGAGAATAATTCACTACGGGTTACTGCTTTCGCTGCGTCGCATAGGGTCCCTTCTGTGACCTCACTGTTTTCATTTATTTCGAAGTACTGTTCAATAATATCCTTAATAGTTTGTCGTAATGCCAAGTCACGGAATGTGATTTCATTATGCATTCAGGGTTGCAGGGCTGGACAGAGGGGCAAGATTGTAGAGACATGGAACCAAATCGGAGCATGGACTGACAAAGCACAAATATCAATGTCTGAATCTATTACTCAGGTTGGGATTTGCTGGAGACCAAAAATAAGTCTATTCTTAAGTGACTGTTTTGTTCGTTCAAATAGAACTTATAGTCCCAGTCAGCCGGTGTTCACATCTCCAAATGTCCACCAGGCTAAAATCTTTAAGGGCTTGAATGAGGGAGGGAAGGTAGGTGGAGTTGCTGGACCTGCCTGAGATCTGTCTAGTGTCGGGAAAATGACTGTGATGAAATCATTCCCAAAATTATAAATGAAAGTAATGTTGAGTGAGCCAGGGACCCCTTTATTTCAAGTGTCCTCCCCCATCATCAGGGAGTGTTGCCCTTGGTGTGAAATCTATGCACCTTCGAAGGAGTGGCAACATTTGAGCCTTTGTAGTGTGGGCAGAGTCAATCAGCATGGCTCATCACCCCATATGGTATCAAGGGGATTGCAGGCCCCTGGTCTTGAGGGCCATTCGGAATTCCGGAAGTGAGGTGATGGCCTGGAGTGGAACTGGTAGAAATACCAGTAGGATTTGAGGCACTTAGTATCCTCTCTCATTAAATGGGTCTCCTGGAGAAGGGCTACATCTACTTCCTTGCAGTGAAGCTACTGGACAAGGGCACCTCTTAATGGGATAATTAATTCCCTGGACATTTAAAAAGATGATGGTCAAGGAGGGCTGTCATGGCGTTGTCAGGACCTAGCATTCAAACTGAATGGGTGACCAATGATATGTGTGCAGCTCTGTAGTTATGAGTAGGGGGATCTTCCACTGGCGCCGGCTCTATCGCCCCCAATATCCAAAGCTGATTCGCTAGATATCTGGATCTGTGCTATAAAACAATAAAAAACTGAAAACCTGAATTGTAACTGGTAAGATGAGCTTGGTCCCCCTACATGAGTAGCCCGCGTGCCTCGAGTGGCCATAAGTACTTATTAAAGTCCTCTTTCAAGAGGAATGTGACTGGAGCCAGCACCACATAGAAAAAGTAGGTCGCCGTCTTCCCTATGGATCACTTTGTCCTGTGTTATGCCAGAGATGAAAGGTATTTTGTCAAGAAACCAAAATGGAGGCAGTGGTGTCCATTGGCAAGAGTGTCCTTAATGGCGTCAGTCTATGTTCACCTGAGAATTCTGTGTAAATCTCTTTGTCTCTGTGGCGGGGTCCACTGTGAACTACACAAAAGGTGATGGGAGGAATGCTTGCAATTTGTATAACCTTTGGTAATCGCCAAGGGTAGCATCCCAACCCATTGTTCTTATCCTCCCCATGCCACTTCAGTTTGAACCCCCTCCCCTATTTGCAAATCAGTCTTTACCTTGCACCTCATGGGAACAGTCCATCCCGAGCTGCCAGGCCAGGCCCTCCCTGAACCGAAACACAAGCAACCTAGGACCGGTTTCACCCTAGTTATGGGCTTATTAGCCTGGTGCAGCTTGGTTCCATGACACAGTGAGCATGGGAACCATGTTAGGGCATATCCTTGACACTTAGGGCGGTGGATGAAACACACCAAAGGTGATGTGTATTCATCATGTTTTGGGTTGCCTGTGATAATATTCAACCTGTACTGCCACAATGTTATTGATGACAATCTGAAGCTTGTTTTCTTTCTTTATGTTTAATAAAAAGATTTTTTTTAAAAGGTGATGTGCAAGTGTGTATAAACGTGACCGCACCTAATAAGTTTCAGAGCACTGCTGCAGAAAAAAGCAATCAAAGATATTCTTTCCTCCAAAAATATTACAAATTAAAGAGGTTAAGGAATTACAGTAGGGCAAGTATGTATAAGATGGTAAATTGTGAGTTGGCAACACCGTAGTTGATGACACAATCCGTGTGTGTTTATTTCCGGTGTGCTGTAGCTACTCATCGACCAGGCGCTGGTTTTCCAAAGAGGATGTGGTCACCTCAGTTTGATTATGGTATACCCCAGAATTACCTTCAGGCCCAGCAATCAACCTTTTTTATGGTTTGGTTTGACAGCGCAGCTGTTGTCATTAAATTATGTGCGCATCAGTAGAGCGGGACTTTGACTCAGGGCACATGTTGGGAGCCAGAAGTACATGCAGGGATTGGGACGAACCTACTGCGAACAGATTTGTAGGTGTCTGTGGTGGTGTTGTCTTGGCTGGTCCACCATCTTCTTTCCAGCTGCTTGTAATAGCACTTAGAGTCTCTGAGATCCTCTGTGTACCAGCACGCTTGCTGGTACACAGAGGACCTCAGAGACACCTACAAATCTGTTCTCAGTAGGTTCCATGCACAGATCAAAGAAGCCAGGAAAGCGGCCCTCGTGATCAGACTCTAATCCTGCTCCAACACTGACAAAGAACTCTTCAACATCTTTAAGGAATTCACCAACCCAACAGCCACCACCAACACTATCATCACACGCAGCTCCTCTGCTACAACCTTTTAGACTTCTTTCACAACAAAAACCTTACGATCTACTACAACTTCGCACTCCAACCCTCCATAGAGAACATCATCACCCAACCTCCAACCATCACCAGGAGCATCCTCCTCCTAACAAAATGGAGCACTTCCCCACAGATGACACCACCAGAATCATGCAGACCATCCACTCAGGATCTCCCTCAGACGGCTGCCCTCAGACGGCTGCCCTCACCACATGTACCTAGGAAGCACATAGATGAGCACAAACCTCACCACCATCATCAACTTCTCCATCCTAAGCAGATGCATCCTTGACAGCTGGAAACATGCAAAGGTCACTTCTTTGCTAAATAAACCCCTAGCTAATCCTAAGGATCTCAGCAACTACAGACTGATCTCTTTCCTTCCCTTCCTAGCCTAAGTCCTGGTGAAAGAGATCAACAAGCTGCTCTCCACTCATCTTGAGCAGCACCACCTCCTGGACTCCCGCCAATCTTGTTTCACTGCAACCACAGCAGGAAATCGCCTTCCTGGCAGCAACAGACGACATCCGCTCAATCATGGACAGAGGAGAGACCACTTTGCTTATTCTGCTTGACCTCTTAGCAGCGTTCAACACCATCTACCATGGCACCCTCATTGCTAGACTTCAGGAATCGGTAGTCCAACGACTCGCCCTAAGTTGGATCGCCTCCTTCCTCTCCAACAGGATACAACAGGTCAGACTCTCCACTTTCACCTCTGATCGCAAGCAGCTCGTCTGTGGTGTACCCCAGGGCTCCTCCCTCCGTCAGACCCTGTTCACCGTAAACATAGCACCTCTTGCCCTCATCATTAGGAACCCACAACATCAACATCAAAACTGGATGTGAGAGAACTGTCTCAAACTAAACACGGATAAAATGGTGATCTGATCTTTGGAAATAAGAACTCCCCCTTTGACACTTTCTGATGGCCACACGACCTGGGTCCTATGCTTATCCCCGGATACCACGCCAGAAACCACAGCATCATCCTTTACGACAAGCTCTTGATGAACAAACAAGACAACACTGTGATCGCATCTTGCTGCCACATTCTCAGAATGCTTTGCAAAATCTTCAAAAGGCTCCATGTGCTCACGAGAAGCACAATCACCCAGGCCCTCATCACCAGCAGACTCAACTACGGCAACGCACTATATGTCAGCATCTCCAGCCAACACACGTCAAAACTCCAAACCATCCAGAACACTGCCACCAGACTAATCCTAGACATCCCTAGAAGTGCTCACATCACTCCTTACCTCGTGGAACTGCACTGGCTTCTCATCCAGAAACGCTGCAAAATAAAGTTTCTCATTCATGCCTACAAAGCCCACAAGGACCGACTCCAACTCTACCAACCCTCCAGACATCTACACTTTACTTATCTCTCCCTCACACAAATCTCCAGCATCTGTAGAAGCAAGACAGGAGGTTGCACATTCCTCATCGCAGCCAAAAGATGGAAGTAGCTCCCTCTAAATATCAGGACTGCCAGTCCTCGACTTCCGTAAAAACTGAAAACCTTGATGTTCAACTAGGAGCACCCCTAGACCTACACTCCTGCAGTACCAGGATACCCACACAGGTAATAAGCTGCACCATACAAATCTACATAGCATAAGAGAGGCACACACATGGCATTGTAATGCTGTAAAATTACAATTAGATATCTATTATCAATTAGATATCTACACAATTTGTGTTTGCCTTTCTCTAGCAGCAGCACAGATGGAAGGAGGGACAATCATTAACCTACATGGATGTTTAGGTCTGCTTGACAGTGCAACTGTCATGTATCTTTTTAACCTACACCAATATTATTCTACTGTTATTTGCTTCCTCACAAATGTATATTCGGTCCCATGGTATTTACTTCTAATGCTTCACATTTGCATACAAGACTCCTTTAATGCAAGACCAATTGAAATTGCCTATGCTTGTTGGTAGTATTGGCTAACCTGATGTACTTTCTCTCAGAAGAGTGAATGGAAGCGGCGGCCGTCACAGGTAAACGTGGTGAGACTGGGGGGAGGGGGTAGGTGATCGACAGACAACGGAATCGGTATAATTAAATAAATAACCTCTGTTCTGTCGGCTTCCCTTCCTGCGGGCCCGGGCCCTGCCGGACCGCGCTTACCTGAGCCAGCCGCCGCCGGTGGAGGTTAAAAGACACATGTTGTACGGAAGGTATACTATGAAATTATTGTCTTCAGACAGTGTACTCTTTTTTTTTTTCTTTCAGAACAAAATTTTATTGTGCTGTTGAAAGATTGCACGAAAAGCACAGCACTCCGGGCACCGGTGAAGCTGTGAGCATTGGAGTAATAATCATATATAGGCAATTCAAGCAACAGTTTGAAATAAGGTAACATTCCATGCCCCACCTACCATCTCCCTCCCACTCCACCCTACCCGGATTCCCCGCCCCCCCCTCCTCCCCCCCCCCCCAGCCCCCTGCACTGCTTCTAGTTAGTCTACAAACTAAAGAACTCCTCATCACCCGGGATCAGTGTCCAAGTATCCTGCTTCAGCTTCATCTTGCACTGGCGGTTCCAGCCACAGTCCTCTATAGTCTGCCCATCTCTTCCATATCTTATAATGCTTCCGAGGGCAGCCCCTGGCCTCAAAGATCGGGCGCTCCAGTCCCATATAAAAGTCTAAACCCCTTTTCCACACTCCCACTAGGGGGGCCCTGGGGTCTTTCCAGGCTCAAGCCACATCCCTCTTGGCCACTGTAAGGCCCAAAAGCAGCAAATGTCGTTTGTAGATGTTTCCCCCCACTTGTTCCAGGACATGGAGAAGACCTAGCTGTGGCGAGCGGGGGAGCTCCCAGCCCAACACCTCAGACAGACAGTCCCACACTCCCAACCAAAACCTCATCAGCCCATCACACGACCACACCGTATGTACAAAGGTACCCACCTCTCGACCACACCTCAAGCAATCAGGAGACGCAATCAAGCCGGAGCTTGCTAGCTGGAGCATCTGTGCGCCTAATAAAAACCACATAACATAACATAACATAACATAACAAGCCAGCCTTCCACAGCCGTTCCCTAGTAAAATAGGCTCTATGCAGATATTTGAACTGAATAAATCGCAGGCGTACTGCAATGGCCGCTCCTCTTGGAGCCTCAAGCGCTTCTCTCCAGTCTTCCTCCTCTAGTGCACCTATGTCTCCCTCCCATTTAGTCCGCAGTTTGTCTAGGGAGGAGGAGCAATGCGTGACCAGCGTTTGGTAGATATTAGATATTTTTTTACTTTCCAATTCCCCCATAAACACCTTTGCTTCCAATGGGCTGAATTTGGGCAATGAGTCCAGGCCGTTCAGGGTGGGTGTGATAGCGTGGCGGAACTGCAAGTACCTAAAGAACTGGGTTCGGGCATGTCATATTCCTCCCGTAACTCCTGGAACGATTTAAGGGTCGTGCCCTTCATAACATGGCCTAAAGTTGATATGCCAATCGCGTCCCAGACGCGGAACCCCTGTAGGGACGCCAGCGCGGGCAGTTGCCCATTCTGCCACAATGGAGTTTCCCTCGTCAGTCTGTTCCACCACCCCATACGGTGTAGTGCCCTGCGCCATATGTGAAACACTACTTGAGTAACCACTGGGAGCCTCTTTCTCCTGGTCGCTGAGTAGAGTATAGTATGTAGCGTGTCAGGGTCCATCAGGCATCTCTCCAGAGCATAGGCCGGGTCGCCCCGGTCCCCATACCACCATTAATTCAGTACCAATTGGTGAGAAGCTTGATAATAGGACAGAATGTCCAACGTTGCCAGGCCACCACAATACGTGGAGAGGGAATATGTGCGGAGTGCTAATCTCGCCGCCCCCCCAGCCCAGAGAAACTGGCTTAGCGCCGAGTCTACCTGTTTGAACCACTGCGGTGAAATAGGATACGGGTGATTTTGCAGTTGGTATAATAGACGCGGGAGGGCCACCATCTTAAATATGGACGAGCGGCCGTATACGTTCAGGGGCATGCGGGACCATGTTGTCATGTCCGATCGGACACTATCCCATACAGGCACAACGATGCGCGTCCAGGAGACCCCACGCAGGTCTGTCAGAAATACCCCCAGGTATTTAATGCCTCCAGTCGCTTCCTGCAGCGCCGCCGCCCAGGACCCCAGGCCTCCGCATTCTCCCAGCACCCACAACACAGACTTTCGTAAGTTCAAATGAAGGCCCGACGCCACCACGAATATTCGCATGATGTCAAGAACCCGCGGCCCAGATCTATTCAGGTCTGTGAGGAAAAATAGGACGTCATCAGCATAGAGTGCAATTCTAACGGAAGGTCCCGCCTCCCACTCAATGCCTCGCATTTGTGCATCCACCCTCACCCATGCCGCCAACGGCTCCATGGCTAGGGCAAATAAGTATGGCGATAGGGGGCATCCCTGTCTGGTGCCCCGACCTATAGAGAAGGGATCAGACACTGCTCCAGCCACTCTCACCGATGCTGTCAGATCCGTGTATAGCAGCTGCAGATAGGAAGTGGGGCCCGAGGTTCAGGCGGGACAGGAGTGTGCGGAGGTAGACCCAACTTAATGAGTCAAAGGCCCTATCTATGTCGGCCAACAGAAGTGCTGCCGGGATCCCCGCCGCCCGGGCCGCCTCCACTGCTACCTGTGAGCGCCTAATATTGTGTCTTGTTGCTCTGTGGGGCATAAACGCGGCCTGATCTGGGTGGACAAGGTCAGAAATATATGGGGGGGAGGCGATTGGCTAGTGCCTTCGCCAGAATTTTCGCTTCGATATTCAATAGCGATATTGGCCTATAAGACTAGTGTTGTTCAGGGGGCCTCCCCGGCTTACAGAAGACCACAATTTCGGCATGTCGCCAGTCCGTCGGGAGTCGGCCACACTCTCTGGCCGCCTCCAGTGCCCTTTCATAGTACGTCCCTAGTTGGAGGTGAAATTTCTTGACAGTGTACTCTTTTAATTACAGCGTATGCCCTTCAAGTCCATCTCCCTTATCTTATCCAAAGAGCATAGAAGCAGGCGAAAGGAAGCAAATGTCCAAATTTCAAATCAGATGAGAACTTGGTCCAAACGGTAGTGTGTAATTAACAGGTAAAATTAGATGCACAAGCACGTTTTGGGGGCCATAGGAGCGTTGTGCCAGTTCTCTTCCTCCAGGGGGCCCAGCCATCCCTCCCACCGGGTCCTGAGTGAGGCGAGCTTTGTTGGGCTATTATTAATTAGGGTACGGTATATCCCTGATACCCCACCCTTCCCCAGGTTTCCCATCAGATCTGAGCCTATAGTGGGCTAAATTTGGGGAGTGTTTTGCTGGTTGAGATGTGCGTGCCGAGAACAGGACGTAGCTGCAGGTATTTGTAAAATTGTGAGGTATGAAGAGTGTAGCGTTCCTGCAGGTCTTGGAACGTTCGAATGTGGTCTCCCACCCAGACATCGCCTAGTAGCGAGATGCCAATATAAACCCACAGTTTGAACCCTGCAAGCGCCTTTCACCTCTCCCAGCCACCTACCCTGCCAGAGGGGTGTCTGTTGGCTTAGTTTTTTGTCCCAGTGTGTGTGTCTCAGGGCTGTACACCAGGCTATCAGGACCGCCCTAGTGATCAACGGCATTGCTGTGGGTATTGGGCTTCCATATAGGAATGCCTGAATCTGGGGAAACTCCAGGTCTTTGAACTCTGTCCTTTAGGTCAGGTCTGACCAGCCCCCAGTGAACCAGTAGTGGAGGACTAAAAGACGGGTAGCTATATAGTATAGGCGAAAATCAGTCATGCCGCCATCAAAGGGCGGGTTCTGACACCGGGCAAGGGCGATGCTCTGTCTGCCCCCCTCCCCCCCCCCCTCACACACACAGGAATCTCGCGGCCATACTGTCCAGTTCCCTAAACCAGCTGCGTGGGGACAGCATTCTATTTAATCATAGTTGCTTGTAACTAGTTTGTGCCCTTTGGCATATAGTATCCCATTCTGTAAAGGCAAAAAGATGAAAAACCTCGGAATGGATTCTTACCACTAAGAAATCCCAGTAATTGAAAATGATTTAAGTATTTTCGTCCATTTCATTATGTTACTTATCACAGATTGATGTATGTCTTTATCACAGATTGATTTACTTAAGCAATCTGCACATGCATGCGATCAAGAAGGATTTGGGAAAGGGGCGTATTACACAAAACTGCATGCGTTGGCACATTAAACCCAGGCCTGTTGGTTTTGCCAGTGCTATTGAACTAAGCTGTGGAACAACTGTAAACTGACGCTACTGCATACATTGTATTACTGGAAATACATAATACCAGCGTAACCCCTAACTACTATTTGTATTGTTAATTAACTTTCAAAGGAGCATCAGTGTGAACAAGAGATAAGCATATTTGCTAGGTCTGGGCTTGGCTCCAGCTCTGAGTTGAAGGATGAGTGTTGCATTTCAAGTCCATGCTAGCCTAAAGCAGTTTATGGAGAATTTACGGGCGCATAGCATTGATAGTATCAAAAAGTGTCCGGTTAAAACCCACGAGGAATTCTGCCATTGCATGCTGCCGATTCTGCAGCAGTGTTCCAATGGTCTGCAGCAGGAACATGGCAGCCATTGTTGTCATTACTTCCCTGTATCCTGCAGCATTTACAATTAGGTCCGCCTAGCCTGAACTTGTGAAACTCGGGCACAGCAGTACGCTCGACCACAAATATTAAAAAGGTGCGTTAAATCTTCTTTACGTCATTCAGCCGTCCGTGCTTCTGGGTAGTTTAATTTAGAACACACACTTTCACCTTCTACAATGTTATCTTGCCGTCAACTGCCACATCAAGGAATTAATGCATTCCCTGGGATGTACTCTATGATAAAAATATTGAAGGGGAACTGTTAGGAAATTGTCAATCTTTGGTGGTGTTAGCTGCTGTGTGGGCAGGGTTACAAAAAGGGCTCATGTAGGACACATTCAGATTCATTGGCTGCCACATTGCAATTGATTTTCTGTTAAAGAAAAGCCATTCCAAGATGACTGCCCATGTGTGCACTGTGACACATGCAAGTTGATGAACTCATTCCAAGATTGCTGTCGATGTGACCTGATGCACCTTTTTGCCTTTTTGGCATTTTTAAAATACCCTTCAGAATGACTGACGGCCATTCACGTTGGTAAATTAAATGTAAAAAAAAAGAGTGCATAGGAGCTCAAAAAATGTAGTGAACTGCTTGGTAGCAATTTGTAGCTGCCGGACCCTTTAAAAAACAAACAGAAGAGAAACATTTGAAAATGGGGAGGGAGACCTGGGGCTGGGAGTAACGGTTGAGCGAGAAACGTGGAGGGTGGAATATTGAAAGAGTGCAGGGCGGCAGGAGAGCCGGATAATGAAAAGAAGAACATGGGAGGAGAAGGTTGTGAGGTGTTTACAAGGAGAGAGCGGTGGAGCAGGAATGTCCAAAGGACCAAGCTGATTGAGAAAGACCAAGGAAAAACTTGCTCTCCCCATGGTAAAGACGCTCACCCCTGCCCTGAGTCACAACTCTACAGTTGTCTGGATCCTTAATGCTGATGTTTTTCTTTCCCATAGACAAACACATCATGCATGCATGCCAAGACATAGGCCTGTATCACGGATTGAGGTCTTGTTGGACCAGGAAATGTTCCTAAAGCTCTACCCTCATGGCTACCCTCATAGCTACTGCCTTGACTAGGAGTTAAGCAGCACAGGCACAGTGCTGGCAGCATACCGTGTAGGGATCAGTAGTAGTGAACAGGACCTTTTTAGGTTTCGCTGGGGGGCGGAGCCGTTAGGCTCCTCCTCCAGAGAAATCTGTAGTTTCTAGTATGGGTGACTTGAACACGCCTCTCTGCTTCATTGGCTAGCTCCATAAATGGAGGCTAGCCATTGGAACAGAGAGGCGTCCGTCAATGCCGGACCAGACACGGGGGCGTTCCCGAGATTCTTTGGCTTTTGCCGACGTCACGCGACGCCGGGAACGCCCCCGTGTCTGGTCCGGCCGGGCCGTGTTTGCTGCTGTCCTGCCTTGTGTCCCTCCTCCCGCCGTCCCCACGTTTCCCTCCTCCCTCCCGACGTCCGTGTCCTTTCCCGCCCCCCTCGTCCTCTCCCGCCCCCCTCGTCCTCTCCCGCCCGCCCCCCTCGTCCTCTCCCGCCCCCCCCGTGTCCTCACAAATATTGGTATCCCGTCCCGCCCGGGGGTTTCTTCAGCCGGCCGGCCAATCCTAGCGCAGCCGGCCGGAAGTGCCCGCCCCCCCCGCCGCCCAGCGCGAGAAGAGGAGCCACGGCGAGCGCTGGAAGTCTGCGCTGCTCCCGGCCGGGTGACAGCAGACTGGGAGCCCAGAGAGGAACTCCCGCAGCACCCGGGTGATGCGAGGCGGGACTGGCCTGCAGCGCTGCCACCCCGGCCGCCTCACTTGGAAGGAGGAAGAAGCGGGCGAGGGTGGGGGGCTAACCGGACAGGAGGGGAGGGCCGGCCAGCCGAGGAAGTCCAGGTGAGTGGTTCCTTTCCTGTCCCCCCTCCGCTACTGACGCTATAATTTCCTTATTTTCATCGTGGGGAGTCTTGAGCATCTCCGCTTCGTTATTTTACCAGCTTCTCAAAAAGACTTCCTTTGGTTGTACACGCTGGTCTGTACTACACTGTGCGGGCCTAGTTCCGTTTTTACAGAACCTTACCCACAGAATCAGTGTCAGTCGCACGATCGCACGTACACCCACATCTACAAAAACAAACACGTACCCACATTATGAACACACTCGAAATGCCCCGAAGTCCACCCACACGTAGAAGCATACAGGTAGTACTGTAGAAAAAGATAAGTATCGCATCAACGTGCGCCGACAGCCAAACACACAGCTCACACATTTGCTTAACATACCCACAGACCGTGCCATACCTTGCACACACACACATACACACACGGCACCACCCTAGTACTCTGGTACACTCACCAACGCATGGAAAACAAGCTTCCCCACTCGGGTAACTGCTGGAAGTGAAGGTAGGCACATCGGGCATGAGTGTGTGTGGGGCTTCAGAATTGGCACTTTCCCCTGTATGACGAGCACTGCTAAAAACACCAGCATACGGACCTGGAACCCTTGGAAAGCTGCAGTTTCTAATAGAAAGCACAAGCCCGAGTCTAGGAACTCGGCAGCACCCTCCCCCGAACCACAATCCGCCCCCCTCCACAACTATGTAACACCCGAGATGTCACAAGACAGCTCAATAAATCCCACTGCACGTATATTCCGTGGCCGCGTGGACAATGCCACCTTTTCATACCCACATCTGCACATATCCCATTCCCCCAGCAGAGCCAGCGAGGGAACCAAGCCACCAGGGGCTGCGTCCGTGCACTCCCTGCTCCTCCCAGAGCACCTTTCCCTCTAGAACTATGAAACATCAGAAAGGGTTTCTGGCCACCCCAGGCCTGGCGTGTCTTACCCTTTCTGCCGAAAGCAAAAATCTCTACGGTGAACCCCGATTTTCTGGAACCATATACCACGGCCTCAAGTGACAAGCTCTGCCATGCGCCCTTTCCTCTACCCTCCCAACTCTTACAGTTTTTCTCCTCCACAGGCTGAGATTTCTTTTAAGTATTATTCCCCTCACCCATGGCCCAGGTCTTACCCCCCAGTCATGTCGCATCTCGATTCGAGGCTCTATCTCACGCCCCTTCCCGGTGCTAGAAACCCTTCTAAAGGATGCCCCCATCCGAAGCTCTATTTATCCACTGCCCCCAGAGAGATCCCAACTTTGTAACATAGCGCTTTGTTTCTTATTTGGCTAGACTGTGTAACATAGCGCTTTGTTTTCTATTTAATTAGATTGTGTAACATAGCGCTTACTTTTGTATTTAGTTAGACCATGTAACATAGCGCTTTGTTTTGTATTTAGTTGGACTTTGTAACATAGCGCTTTGTTTTGTAGTTAGTTAGACTGTGTAACATAGCGCTTGCAAGGCTGTGCCTCTCACGCTGACCCGTGTGAGTACCTACCGACCCAGGGGGGAGCGTCAGCTCTGCTGTTGGTGACGTCTACTTGCCCCTCTCTCTCACAAGGTACACAGAGTCTACTCCCCTCTCTCTGCGTCTCTTCTCTCCCTCTCTAGCTCTTCATCTCTCTTATTCTGCCTGTTTCCTGCTCGCTCGCTCTCGTGCTCCCTCTCTTTCGGTCTCTCTTTCACATTGTCTCGCTCCTGCTCTAGATGTGTGTCTCTCTCTTACTCTCACCCCTTTCCATTCTGCTTTTTCTCCTTTCTCTTTAGCTCTTGTTCTTTTTTTCGTTCTCACTTTATCTCCCCTCTCACTTCATTGCTATTTCTCCTTCTTTCTTTTTCTTACTCTCTCTCCATCCCTTCCTCTCCCTCCCTAACTCTTTTCTTCCCTCCCTTCGTCTCCCCCTCTCTCTCCCTCCCTCCTTCCTCTCTCCCTCCCAGCCTCCCTCCCTGCCTCTCTTTGTCCCTCCTACTCATCATCCCTCCCTCCTTTCCTCTCTCGCTCCCTTTCTTACAGTCAGTGCTATTGTGAAATGTCAGTGCTTCGTGGGGGGTCTAGCTTAAACTGCATTTCTGGTCGGACCCTTTCTTAGCATTCCTTTCTCTTTTTCACGGGTGATTTTAATGTCAGATTCGTTTTCCTTAAACAATTTGTTTTGACTTTGGCTAGAGTGTGTAACATAGCGCTTTGTTGTGTATGTAGTTGAACTTTGTAACATAGCGTTTTGTTTCTTATTTGGCTAGACTGTGTAACATAACGCTTTGTTTTCTATTTAATTAGATTGTGTAACATAGCGCTTACTTTTGTATTTAGTTAGACCATGTAACATAGCGCTTTGTTTTGTATTTAGTTGGACTTTGTAACATAGCGCTTTGTTTTGTAGTTAGTTAGACTGTGTAACATAGCGCTTGCAAGGCTGTGCCTCTCACGCTGACCCGTGTGAGTACCTACCGACCCAGGGGGGAGCGTCAGCTCTGCTGTTGGTGACGTCTACTTGCCCCTCTCTCTCACAAGGTACACAGAGTCTACTCCCCTCTCTCTGCGTCTCTTCTCTCCCTCTCTAGCTCTTCATCTCTCTTATTTTGCCTGTTTCCTGCTCGCTCGCTCTCGTGCTCCCTCTCTTTCGGTCTCTCACATTGTCTCGCTCCTGCTCTACATGTGTGTCTCTCTCTCTCTTACTCTCACCCCTTTCCATTCTGCTTTTTCTCCTTTCTCTTTAGCTCTTGTTCTTTTTTTCGTTCTCACTTTATCTCCCCTCTCACTTCATTGCTATTTCTCCTTCTTTCTTTTTCTTACTCTCTCTCCATCCCTTCCTCTCCCTCCCTAACTCTTTTCTTCCCTCCCTTCGTCTCCCCCTCTCTCTCCCTCCCTCCTTCCTCTCTCCCTCCCAGCCTCCCTCCCTGCCTCTCTTTGTCCCTCCTACTCATCATCCCTCCCTCCTTTCCTCTCTCGCTCCCTTTCTTCCTCCCTCCCTCTCCCTCTCCCTCCCCTCCCTCCCTCCTTTCCTCTCTCCAGTCCCCCTCTCTCAACACCTCCCTCCCTCTCCACCTCCCACCCCACCTCACTCCCTCTCTCCCTCACTACCTCTCTCCATCCCTCCCTCTCTCCGTCCGTCCCTCTCTCTACCACCCTTCGTCTCTCTACCTTCCTCCGTCCATCCCTCTCTCCCTCCCTGCCTTCCTCTCTCCCTCCCTCTCTGTCCCGCCCCCTCCCTCTCTGTCCCTCCCTCTCTGTCCCTCCCTCTCTCTCCCTCGCTGCCTCCCTTTCTCCCCCTCGCTGCCTTCCTCTCTCCCCCGTCCCTCTCTCTCTCCCTCCCTCGTCTCTCTCTCCCTCCCTCCCTCTCTCCATCTCTCCCTCTACCTCCCCCCTTCCGTCTCTCCCTCCCTCTCTCCCTGCCTCTCTCCCCCCTGCCTCCCTTCCTCTCTTCCTCCCTCACACTCTCCGTACCCCCCTCTCTGTACCCCCTCTCTCCCTCTCGCTCTCCCTCTCTCCCTCCCTCTCTCTCTCTCCCCCTCTCCCCCTCTCTCCATCTCTCCCTCTCTCCCTCCGCCCCTCCCTCTCTCCCCTGCCCCCCTCCCTTCCTCTCTTCTTCCCTCACACTCTCCGTACCCCCTCTCTCCCTACCTCTCTTCCTCACTCTTTTGCTCTCATTCGCTTTCACCCTCTGTGTCTCGGAGACTCCCTCATGCTATCGGTCCATAAGCCTGAAGACTACTTAAGGAAGCCTGGGACCCACAATTCCCTGGAGCTCGTGGGGGATCAGTACCACTGAACCCCCTGAGATGTGAAACCGAACCCACTGCACCCTCTTATGTGTGAGCTGCTGCTATGTTACGATATTCTAAATACACCTCACTGTCTCCGAATATTACATATAAACACACATTTTGAATTTGGACGAGTGCCCCTGTGCACTGTCAGTGATCTGGCCAAAGAGGGCACGAACTACCTGAAACTGGATCATAAATCCAAGATGTTCCAAACAGGGTCCCCAAAAATACGTTTGGCCCAGAGCCCCCAAAATCCTTAAAATGTCCCTGATGACAGCGCTGTAGTGATGGACTTCCATTCCTGGAACGTGCCAAACCTGGACCATAGGGCATCCCGACTGACCATACATCCTCCTCCCGGTGACTGGATCAAGTTCCTTCATAGCTCATCCTGCAAAGTGGTTCACTTCAAGGCGTTCAGGTGCGTTCATTGTGTCTGGTGGTTTTGAAAAGCGCCAGATTAGGAATATTGGGGTTTTAAGCGTTGTACAATACAGCGCCCCTACATTCAAATCACACAAGGTCAGGTAGGTGAAAGGAGAGATGAGACTTCATGCCCATTCAATCCACAGGGTTTATTCTAATACTGGCAGCGGGAGGAGCTTGTGTACCAATTACATAGATGCCGCCAAAAGGGAACAAGCATTTACAATGCAATGGTCTCGGCATTCTTAAAGTTAGAGCTATTGGCATTGCTCATGACATTATTTTTATTTATGCTTTTGTTTTTAAAACATAAATAAATGGCATTGTCATTTACAATGCCTATAGCAGGTCATAAGCCTCCTTTTGTTGGAGTCTCCTGGCTGTCAGCAGTCAGGAGCCTCACACCTGATGCAAATGGAGCGGAGGGCTCTGTGCGTGTGTTTGGGGAGCTCTTTGCGTGTGTGTGGGGGGCTCTTGTGTGTGGGGGGCTCTTGTGTGTGGGGGGCTCTTGTGTGTGGGGGGCTCTTGTGTGTGGGGGGCTCTTGTGTGTGGGGGGCTCTTGTGTGTGGGGGGCTCTTGTGTGTGGGGGGCTCTTGTGTGTGTGGGGGGCTCTTGTGTGTGTGGGGGGCTCTTGCGTGTGTGTGGGGGGCTCTTGCGTGTGGGGGAATCTTGCGTGTGCGTGGGGGGCTCTTGTGTCTGTGGGGGGCTTTTGCGTGTGTGGGGGCTTTTGCGTGTGTGGGGGTCTATTGCATGTGTGGGGGGCTCTTGCGTGTGTGTGGGGGGCTCTTGCGTGTGTGTGGGGGGCTCTTGCGTGTGTGTGTGGGGTGGGGCTCTTGCGTGTGTGTGGGGGGGCTCTTGCGTGTGTGTGTGGGGGGGGCTCTTGTGTGGTGTGTGGGGGGGCTCTTGTGTGGTCTGTGTAGGGGGCTCTTGTGTGGTGTGTGTGTGGGCCTCGTGTGTGTGTGGGGGGCTCTTGTGTGTGTGTGGGGCTCTTGTGTGGGTGTGTGTGTGTGCAAATGCAATACGTCTCGCATTTGCGACAGAGTAAGCTATTGGCATTGTAAATTACAATGCCATATATTTATCTGTTTTCAAAACCAACACATAAATAAAAAGTTTGTCATTTACAATGCCAATAGCTCTAACTTTTCCGAAGGCGAAACCGTTGCATTGTAAATGCTTGTTTACCCTGTGTCACTGGGGAGAGCCCTACAGGTTTACTCACCTTTTTAAAGTATGTTGCTGTGTGCTTAACTTTCCATTGGCCTACATTCGGTAGATGTGGAGTGCTGCACAGCGCAGGAGTAGTGACTCTGCGCTGGTTGAATGTGTGCCCGGATAGGGTACAGTACAGGGATAGAGCAGTACTTTGCAGTGCATATGTGGTTAGTGCATGTACTGGGTGTATGTAGGCCTGTCAGGAATACATTACATGAAAGATGAAGTGCTATGAAGTGTGTGCGCAATTAGAGCACGTGCTGGGTGTATGTGTACTTACGTGAAGTACAATGTATGAAGGATGAACTGTTGTACAGCGCTAATAGTGAGTGTGTGTGCTGACATTGTGTGTGTTTGTAAATAACACACCCTGGTTAAATATAGAAGAGCGTCCATGATGAACAGTGTGCACAGACTGAGTGTGTGTCCTGAATGCATGCGTACATGTAAAGGAACGATGCATAGAGGTAACAGTACAGAACCAAAAGTCTGCTGTGATTGTGCACTTAGTAAGTGTCACTACAGTGATACATTAGCTGGAAGACCCTGGGTTCCATTTTCGGAGCTCATGCCTGTCTGTTAAAGACATGAGGAGGAGAGGAATCCCCCCAGCAGACTTTTGTATTGCTGCATTCCTGTTGGCTGAGTGGGACACATTCTTGAGTGAAAAGGAAGAGGTTCTCTTTACACTTCAAAAGACTGCTCTTTGATTCAGTGATAGATCACAAGGAGGGAGCCTGACACATCTCAGTAAGAGCGATGGGGTTGATGAGGAAATCCTAACGAGTTGGGCTGGGTCGTCTTCGCAAACTAGGAGCTGCTCTAACAACTGAGAGACCTCCAGTAGCGCTACTCAGGAGAGAGAGCCTGCACCACCGGGTGCTGCCATGTGGAACGCAAGCAGCCTAACTCCTCCAAACAGGGCAGGACTTGCGGTTGTGCATTGAAAACACCCTCTACACTGCTCAACTCTTCCGTATTGCAAGAGAGGGTGAGACTAAAACTGTTCCAGTTGGGCCCCAGGGGACTCGCTGCTAATGGTACTAAAATCATGATGAGTCGAATGAGTACTCTTGACTACGGCCTAATAGGAAGCATTCTCTGAATGTGGCCACCAGAGAAGGGGGAATAACACTTTACATGAAGGAGGGTGAGACAGGGATTTGCCTGACAGATGCTAGAGGCTGGTCCTCAAGGGGATTGTGTTATTGGTTGTGATTGTCGTTTAAATTTGCATGTTTAGAGTTAGAAATGAAATACTACTTTTTCTTATAAAAGCAAGTATTTGGTTGGACACTGATTTCTGTTTTTACTGTGTGCACTTTGAGTTATGAGTCGTTTTCACTCACATGTGTCTACCACCTGTCCCCCTCCTGCCTACCTTCCCCAACACGTCCGTAGTATGTTGGGCCCTGGGAATTCAGGAGTAAGAGGCCTCATCCACCACGGTTGGGCCCAGTAACACCTGCATACCCCATGGCCCTCTGGAAGGGGTTCTGACAAAAAAAGAGTTCAGAGGTAGATGGCTATAAGTGAACCAATTAGAACACCATCAACCAAAATGCTTCAGAACTGGATAAACACAAAAGGAGTGGCAAACCACTAAATCAAGAGAAGAGACGCTCGATAGGTAATAAAGCGATGCAGTCATCAGTAAGGGGCTGAACTGAAGCCCACTCTGTATGAAGTATAACGAAAACAGTATGTCTGTGATGGGCAACTAAAGATACCTGTAGTGAGACCTTAAGAATGGAAAAAAGCTTTTGCACGTATAAGTATTGGTCCTTCGCACCTGGCACTTAGTTGAACTTCTTATTAGAGTGATGTGCACATGCGAGCCAGAAAAGTGCCGTCAGAGTAGAAGAGAGCTAGTGGCTGAAATGGGCTGATTGATTACTCATGTTGTGTAATGTAGTGAATAGCAGTAAAATGTCTGACAGTTAAACCGATGATTGGATAAAGCCCCTATATTTATGTCTATAATGATGTATTTTATGATTTTTTGTTTTTATTTTCTTTACACAAGATAGGCAAGACAGCTAAAGCTGTCTGTAGGCCAAACCTAAAAAGAGGTGTGATTTCCACAGAGGAAGGTAAACATATACTGAACAAAAGCAGGAATGCTACAGACATTCAGTGTTTATGACATATTATAATAGATGCATTTGCACACGACAAATAGTACAAGTTCCCTTTACACTGTAGTCTATTGTAATTGCAATTATAGTGTGCTTACTTCCCCTGTTGAGGTGTTGAAGCGCTTTATGATGGGCAGCTTGCAGCTCCGTAATCCAAGGTTAGTGGTTAATACATTGGTTATTTTTGGTTATTGGAATTAGTTTTGTGCTCTCAAGGAGTCCATCCCATGCATTTACTCCAGCGTGTTTGTGGAGGTTGAAATTAGTAGGAGTTAGGAGTGATCATTAAGGGGGTATGTGAGTTCATGTAGATGGGTGGGGAGCATAATAGATGACCTAGAGGAGATTAGATACTACTAGGCTGAGGGGTATGACTTTCAAAGAAGGACAGACTGATCTTTGAGATAAGGTGTGAGCAAATTACTGAAATATAATAATAGAGACTAGAGATTAAGACAAATGAAAGAAGGCATACAGTGGATAGAGCTTTCATGCTGTGTTTAAGGAACAAGGCAGTGCTTAATTTGAGCTGGTGGTATCCAGTGCTCAGCACTGGCACTTAATTGCAGGTACCGATTCTTAGTTGCCAGAACCTGCAATTATTACACCTTTCACGTCGTGACGCTGTCTGTGAAATTGAAAGATGAGCAGAAAAACAGCTCTTTGTTTATTCAATATACATTAAAAAAACTAATACCTGCCACCCAAGCCATTCTTAACCCCTTCCGTGTGCGCGAAATTTCCGCGCTGCTCAGGAGTTTTCATTAGTGGGCGGGGATTCTGATTGCCGGGGGCCATCCTGCACACGCGCCCACAGTGACGCGTGACAGCTCCCGGCCGTTACGAGCATGGAAGAGGTTAAAGCTTTGGTTGCCTCGAACAGTCTGAATTGTCACACTTGTAGCAGTGTGATGGTTAGTAGTTGTGTAAGCATAGCAGCAATGTGTGGTGCAAACCGCGGTGGCCTCCTGACGAGGGCCACAGCCCTTATTTGTTTTACAACTTAAGCACTGGAACAAGGAGTAGACTTCTGAGATAGCATGCACTCTGAGGATACAAAATTGTAGAAGGAAATAGTATGTGAGATGTGTTATAATGTGTACTTGTGATAGGCCCTAGTTTTAGCCGAGCAGCATGTCACCCTGCTTGACTACTCCTAGACCACGGCTTAAGCAAGCACATCTGATCAACTCATAGTTTGGAAACATAAAATTATGACTGGATGCATATATACAGAAATAGTGAGATTTTGAGGCTGTGCATGAATGAAGCATTAGCCTCATGATCAAAGGAACGTGAGAGAATATACAGGGTGAATGATGCAAACATCGATAATACGATTCTTCAAATGCTGAAGCAAATGTCTTATGTTTACTCTGAGTTAGCCTCACAATAATAATTACCAAAGCAAAGCGGGATCTGTTTGGATGCCTTTCATTTACCATGGCACAGGATGGGGTGAAGGCCACTTCCAACGCAGTGGAAGTATATTTCCTGCATTCCTGAAGCTGCAGGGGGAGACCCAGACACTTGAGCATAGAGGAAGAGACTGGACTACCTTTCGAACTGCTATGAGCTTTTCTTTTAGAAGGAGGTGCAGATTAGACTTCCTGAGCACTCCCACTTGGTGGATGGAAGGAGTGAGTGCTGTGACTGCAGTTTTTGTTTTTCAAGCTGAAGAAGTTTCTAGGCCAGGCTTAATTTCTGTCGTTTCCTGATCACTGCTTCGGGAAGAATGGCACAGAAAGGTGCTGAGATATCACTCTTCATGGTGCCCATGCTGCGGGGCGCTGGTTTTGTTTTTTGATGGTTAATCATAAGTTGGTTCAGGGTGGTATAGGAACCTAATTCCGCAATCAATTTTTGCAGGACAATGGGGTTTGTGCTAGCAAGAGGATGTTGTCCGAGTAGACAAGTTATCGGTATTTTACCCAATTTTGGGGAATTGGCTTGGATTAATGTCCAGATCAGAGGTGTACATGTTGAATAAACAGGGCGCTAAAACGCAACCCTGTTTCAGCCCATTAAAAGTTGAGATCTTGCCGGTTAAGCTGCATCCGTCTCCTTTCTTAATTAGAACCCATGTATGTGAATAGAGGTTGATGATGGTATCCAAGAGTTTGGGTGGGACCTCCCAGTCGTGCATTTTTACCCATAAATTTGCTCTCGAAACGTTATCGAATGCCGCTTTAAGATCGATAAAGCAGGCATACAAAGGCTGAGATTTTGAGAAGGCTTGATTGACTAAGAGGTAACGGCGGAGATGTTGGTGTGAGTGCCCATTCTTTTTTTTAAAAAAACTTTATTTATTGAAATTGTTCTCACTCAAGAAACAAACAATTAAGATTAAGTATCTGTAAGGGAGACATTGCTGGGGCAATTGGGCGTACCTAGCAAGGTATACAGCGGGATACATCAATGCAATTCGGCAGGTACATAAATTAGCAGTGTGGACCATTATACACTACCGAAGAAAGTACAAGAATTCAAAGAGCAATCAGGACATCATGCATTTACCATGCATTTACCATTACAGACTGCAACAGAATGAGTACGCCAGGGGCTCCAACAGTATATGAGAAGACAGGTATTGTCCGGCAGGAGCGTCAATAGGGAGACACTCAGCATTCCGTGTTTGGCTAGATGCCTAGGGGATGAATGGTGGTCTTTTAGACTAGGCCTCGTCAGTGTATGGGTGTTCCAATAAATATGTCTACAGTGGGCCCCAAATGTCCCATGGGCGAGAGGAGCGGGGGAGCAATTCAGCATAAGTGCAAAGTTGGTCTTGCCATAGGATCAACCAGTCTTTAAATTTGGGTGCCCGACCCCTACCCCAACGGCAGGCTAAGCGCCGCTTGGCTAGAGCAAGGCAGAAGGAAACAAATTTCCGGTGCTTGACGGGAAACTGTTCAGTATACCCCAAGAGAGCCAACAGTGCAGATCTCGCGAGAGGCAGTGAGACTATTGAGTCCAAGGCTGCAAGGACACCATTCCAGTAGGCATGGATATCTGGACAATCCCAGGCAAAGTGCAGAAAATCAGCATGCTCCATTTTGCATCTATCACACCTATGTGTATCTCTCAACCCAAATTTATGTAGTGTAACTGGGGTGTAATAGCTGCGATGTAAGAATCTATAGTGTATGATACGGAGTCTGCTACTGGCCGAGATCAGTTATGTCTGTTTACAGCAATAGAGCCAGTGTTCATCAGTGAGTTTGTGGCCTAGTTCAGCTGACCACTTAGCCTGTGCTGGGCATGGAGGATACTCAATATTGCCATATGAACTGTGGTAGAGTATGGACATCAAGTGTGAAGCAGTGGGGGCCCGCAATACACTATGTAGAGGGGCAAATGTAGCAGGTTCATTAGGGAACACATTGCTGCTAGCCTTAATGCCATGCTGAACACGAGCGTATAGAAACGTTTCCATAGTGGACGGAGGAGTATCAGGACACAGTTGCTGGAGGGTGCGGAATTTACCATTACTGTATAGGCACCCCCAGCAGGGAATATTCAGTTTACGTGCAGTGTTTTTGAAGAGCCCTTCTTGTATTGGCGATATTTCTGGATGGTATGTGAGTGGGAGGAGAGGGGAGTAGAAACTGGTTGCGTGCATGGGATCCAGGATACGAGACCGGGCCGTAAGTTTACAGTCCATGGAGGTCAGGTTGCAGTCGCGGGGCTTAGAGGGGGCAATAATGACACCTTCCAACGGGATGGGATCTGTGACCCAGTGTTCGGTGGCTACGTGAGGTGTATACCGAGGTGGATGTAACCAGTAATGGGCGTAATGAGCCTGGGCACATAGGTAATAGAGCTCGAAATTAGGAATATCAAAGCCTCCATGGGCATAGGACCGCATTAGTGTGCTCCACTTTATGCGCGGCTGTTTTCTGCCCCATACAAGTCGAATCAATTCTGAACGCAGGGTGGCAAAAAAATGCCTCCCAGGGTCATGAGGAATGTATAAGAACTTGGTGAGTATCACCATTTTTATAAGGGATATGCGCCAGACCATGGTTAAGAGGAGGGCAATCCATCGAGTGATGCAGGTCGTAATATGCTCCATTGCACATTCATAATTATTTCGCATTAATTCGTCCTGGTCTGACGTGTCACGGATCCCCAGATATTTAGCATCATCCTCGCACCACGCGAGCGGGAAGTCTGTGTCAAAGGGAATGACCGAGCTGGTCAGAGGGAATATCTGCAGTTTGGACCAATTGATGTGGATTCCGGATTGGCCTCCAAATTTGACGAACTCGTGTAGCAGTGGGTTAAGATTGTGGTGCGGGTCCTTAACATATAGAGTCACATCATCCGAATATAAGGATATGAGTATCGGGCAGAGGAGGCAACAAGGCCTGTGTGGCTATAATGTTGTCTAACTTTTGCAGCTAGGGGTTCCATGATGAGGGCAAATAAAAGGGGTGAGAGTGGGCACCCCTGTCTCTTCCCTCAAGAAAGTGAAATGGAGGAATACGTATGTCCATTAAATAGGACTTTCGCCGAGGGTGACGTGTACAAAAGCCGGATCCATGTTATGAAACTATTAGGAAGGCCCAAGCACTGTAAAACAGTGAATAGGTAGTCCCATTACACAGAATCAAAAGCCTTTGAGGCATCAAGAGTTTCAAGTTTACTTTATTTGCATAGTTAATTAAAACCATTGCAATACAAAAATATGTACTCCATTAAAACTGTCCTGTACATAATTAAAACTCTTGTATCTAAAAAGCCATATTGTCTAAATTCCTGAATCATGTACTCAGAGTGTTCACAGACCCCTTGCGTTTATGCAAGTACTATTTCTGGTTCGGTTCCTATTGTCAGTATTTCTGGCATCTTGCTGCCGCACAGTCTCCGATATTTTACTGTTCTACAGTTCAATTGTGGGTCGCTCGGTTCAAAACATGCTAGCAAAGCTTGCCTCCTGGTGCGGATCCCTCGTTGATTGAAAGGTTGTTTCAGAAATTTCTCTCGTTCCTTTGTAAGTTCTTTACAGGAGCATAGTAGGTGCAGCATGTCTTCCTGAGCCGATCCACATAGGCGGCACGCAGAGCCAGCTTGGATCCGAAGCCAGGGAGGGAGATGCTCGGCGCAAGGGAGCAGTCCGAGCCTATATCTCATAAAAGCAATTTTTTAATTTTTATCATAACCCAAATTGAAGTAGGTTTGTATGCCCGGCTTTGTGTATGTGTTAAGGGTCATCCAGCCGTGGGATCTCTTTGATAGTGCATCCTTGTCCTCCAGCCATGAAAGGAGTTTCACAGTTTTCCACACAAATGTTTTGAAAGTAGAGGTGGTTGTCGGTGTCTCCCAGAGCTGGTTTAGCCTCAAATTGTGAAGGCTGCTGTGTAGAAATTGCGCGGCTGGTAATGCGGGGTGTGATTGTAGCTCCTTCCACAACTGTTAGTTTAGCGTGCCACTTTCTGCTCTTCGCACTTTGTCCCAAGTGATGATAAAGGCCCCTTGTCTAGCAAGTGATTGTTTCAGAACGCCAAATTCCAGTCTAATTTGGGTGGGTGAGGTGTATTTCGGCAGCCCTAAGATGACCCTATATGCCGTTGTTACTGTGGCATCGAGTATTTTCGCATCCTTCCCTTTCTGTACCTCGCTGCCATAGGTGATTGTTGGCAGGAGTTTTGCCCGAGCAACCTCGATGAGTGGTTGGATCGATGGGCCTGTTAATTTGGAGTATAGTGTTTTTAGGGTAATTGCCAGTACTAGACCTTTGTGCCTTATGTTGTTCTTCTGTGCCACTAACCGGCCGCCTGTATCCAACTTCACGACTAGATATTTATATTCAGTTGTGTCCTCTATTCTGGTCTCACCCCAGAACCAGGCAGCAGTTTGACGTCTTTTTCTCCTGACTGTCATTGTTCTTGTTTTGGCAAGGTTAATCGTCAAGTCATTTGCATGGGAGAAATCCCGCGTTGTGTTTAAAAGATGTTGTAGCCCTACTTTTGTTTTGCTGATCAGGACTATGTCATCTGCATAGAGGAGACAAGATAGTGAAATATCTCCTAATTTCGGGGAATGAGAGTTGCAGCTGGTTAGTAGCGGGACTAAATCGGCAATGTACAGATTGAAAACGGTGGGTGCTGAGACACAGCCCTGCTTTAGCCCTTTTTCCGTCGGTATGCGCCTTGACAGATGCGTTCCGTTTCCCAGCTTCACCTGTAGCCACGTATTCGTATGTAGATTCATTATTAATTTGTATAAAGGCTGTGAAAGCCCCAGCTGTGTAGTTTGGACCACAGTCTGGAGCGGTTGACCTGATCGAAGGTGGCTTTGTAATCAATAAAACATAAAAATAGAGACGACCGTGTGGCCTCAGCCTTGTCCATAAGCATAGCCATGCTTAGTATGTTTGTAGTTGTCCCAACCGATTTAATGAAGCCAGTCTGTTGTAGGGGAATTACGGATTTGTCTTCTGCCCAAGCCTGGAGATCCTCCAATAGCAAGCCAGCAAAAAATGTAGCTTTGTTGTCTAATAATGCCACTAATATGTAATTTTGTGGATCCGACTTCTCGCCGGATTTATAGATTGGGGAGATGATTGAGCCTCTCCATGAGCTAGGCAGGGTATTCAATGTTCTAATTTCTCTGAAGAGTGGATCCAAAGCTTCTGCCCAGAATGTTGCCTCCTGTTTATACAATGCTGGTGGCAGCCCATTTGGGCCAGGGGCGCCTTCTCTTCTACCTTTTCCTATCTGCCGTTTGATGGCTGCTATGTGGTTGGTTCGTTTGGTGGTCCTCTGAAGATGTGTCTGTTACTTAGTTCTCCGAGTCGGCGAGATAGTTTTCTGCCCAGGAATTGTGTGTCGTTTGGCAGTCTACTTTGTTTTGATCTGCTTGATCATGGTCTCACTGGTAGCTGCCTCAGTGGAAGTGGGACCTGAGGTAGTTTGCCTAAACTTCCTCAGAGATGTAGGAGCAGATTCCATCATGATTGTTATTGATGAATTGATTTATGGTCATCCATTTCAGGTTTTTTTTAGTGCTGCCCTTTGATTCGGTAATGCTTTCAGTCGAGTTTTGTCACTGGGTCTGTCCCGAAGGTATCTCAGGAGTTGGTTAATCCTTTTTTTTTTTTGCATACTTAATTCCTTGTTTTGCCGTGTTTGCTGGTTAGGTGGTTTAACCTTGGTTGCGTATGATTCCATCCCAGATACAAAGTTTTTCCATTTCTCGACTTCTCCGTTTCCGACCCTTTCAGCAAAAAGTTGTTTTGCAGTTTCCAGCATCGCGCTGCTTGCTGCTAATTTGAATTTAATTCGTCTTAGGTCGATGGTGGTTGTTATTCCTTGAGGCTCCCGGCAGCGTTCGAATGTTGAGGTCACTGTTCTCAGAGCTATTTCTTAGGGCCGATGATCGCTGTCACCTTTATTGCCCATCTGAAAGATGAGATTTGGTGGAAGAGGCCTAAAGAAACAAATGTGTAGTCCAGAATTGAGCTAGTTTTTGTGGAGTTGTATGTGGCTACAGGAGGATCATCTTCTGGCAGTCTGCCATTTAGAGCCCTCAGGTTAAGATGTTCTAGATCCTCCAAGATCGTTTGTCCAATCTTGGTTGGCTTACACGTTTCCGGTTTCCCTTGCAGCGGGATATTCCAGTTTGCGTTATGCAACAGCACTTCTTCTTCCGACGAAGAGCCCATTAGATAATGATTTAAGTCCCCGGTTAAAATGAGATCGGTTGTGGGACCCTCTCTAAGGCATGTTTCAACACACTTGCACATTTCCTTAGTTAGTTTGGTTTTTAGTTTCGGTTGAATGTATACGTTTATTATTATGGTACTCATGTCCCTTTTGTTTGTCTATGTTTGCGAGAAAGTTACAGTAACTGCTAGTGATGATTGCAGTGGAGGGCCAAAAATGCGAACAGAACGAGCTATTGTGTTCGCCACGTATATGACCAACCCTCCTTGCAGATGACCATGTTTTGCTCCCCTGATGGCATTTTTGTGCAAGTGCAAGAATCCTTGAAGGTGGGGCGGATCTTCTGCCCATGTTTCTTGTAATGCCACAATGTCGAAGGCCCTGACGTAGGTGACTAAGTCGACATCAGTTACTTTGTTGGGGAGGCGTTTATGTTCCAAGAACAGATCGGTACTGTGTGCTTTTTTTCTTTTCCCTTATATAGTGGGCGAAGATCGCGTCAATCTTTTGTATTGTTAATGGTTCTTGCGAACCATCTTGTGTCTCCTTTCTGAGATTGTAGTGTAAGGGGATCGTTGCTGCTCCTTAGTTGCTCTGCTTGATGCCTCATGTCCATGTTGCAGTACCCTGAAGCTCCTCTCAGCACTGATGTAGTTGGTCTAGGAGATGCTGTCACAGGACCTCTCGGTGGTGCTGGGTTTAACAGATCCGGGTAACCTGGTATATATTACGGCGCGATGGTTATCCCCCAAGATTTTAGGATTTCCCTTTCTGAGAGTATTTTATGTGCTGTTGTTGCAGTGGTCCATGTAGCTCTTGTTTTTTCGCCTGCCTTTGCGTCACCGCAGTTAATAAATTCTATTGACTCCAAGTCTGTTGTTTTTACATCTGCTAGTGGCGGTATGTGGGATAGTAACCGCAGTATGTTACCTCGGTTCAGGATGTTGTGCCTCCCTTTAGAGGTGTATGCAGGTATGAACCATATTACATTAGTATCCCTTGCCCCTGCCCAGTTGGAGACGCCAAATTGGTCTTGCGTAGTTGGCCTACTGGCCTCGTTCAGTGCGCTATTCCTTCTATGTGGCATAAGTTTCTTTGCCGGTTTGAACTCTGACTGTTTTCAATTTGTTCTTGGGGTATCAGGAATTTTAGTTTTTGAGGTGTCTGGTGCTTATTGGCCATTTGTTGTGTGGCTGCTGCGTCTGTGGGCAGAAGCTGACTGTTCTGAGCTTTCTCATCTTCCCTTTTAGCTGTTTGTTCGCTGTGTTATTAATTAAAAGTGTAGCACTGGCGTTGTCGGTATGTCCAGTGTCCTGGTTTATCGTTTTAATGTGGATTCTCGTTCCTTTGTCTTCTTCCATTCTGATGTTGATTTGGTTAGCGATGGGCTTTCCGACTCGAGAGGACTGGGAAGGGTGTGCTCCCGCTTCCCCTCGGGCTTCCTCAAGTATGCGGTTTTCTTTCTTTCTGCTGAAGAAATCTTGGGCGCCGCTAGACATGTTTGCAGTGTTCTTAATGGCAATTATTTCTGATGTGGGAGTGTTCTGTTGCGTTGTCTCTTCGAGAGCTAATAATGATCCAGTGGAGTGTAGCTTTGTCCCACCTTGCAGTGAAGATGCCCCAAAGAGTCTATGGAAGCCGTTCCTAGTGGGACTTTGCTTTTGTTTCCGACCTTTTCGTTGTTGTGCACGTCTTTGTTATGCATTTAATTTCAGCTAAAAGTTTTGTGCCTCTGCCTGTGGTAGTGGGTGGCTGTGGCTAGGAGAAGGTGCTGTAAGTTGTGGGTTGTTGTTATTTTTGGTAGTAATTCCCAATTTATTGGTTGAAGTCGGTGCATGCTCCTTTCCAGCCTCCCCAGACTGGTCGCTTACTGTGTCTTCCCAGTGACTAGACATGGTCCGCTCTTCGGTGGGCCGGGTGTGGACGTTGTTTGATGCGTTTTTGATTTGTAAGCATAAGTCAGTCAGCATGGCCAGGAGAGTTGCTAATTTGTCCACAATTGGGCTGCACCTGCAGGTTTGATGCTCTACTGACGTGTGATCAAGAGTGCTTTCCAGCGTTTTGTTCAGATTCCCCAGCTTGCCGTCAATTGCTACGACATAGACAACCAGCGTGTTCAGAAGGGTTAGTTGCAAGTCCATTTTGTCAGTCTGATATTGCAGGGCCTCCACTAGGAGTTTCACAGTTTTAAGTAGGCTTGCCCAAGCATCGCCGTGGTCAGTGCCTTGCATATCCACTTTAGGGCTTCCAGCCTCGTTGCTGATTTTGCCGCTTTTGTCTGTTAGAATCTCTCCTTGGTTTGCATGGAGTACCTCCCACTTATCTAGGTAAGAGTGTTGATCTGGTTCTTCTTGGTCATTCGGCATATTGGATTGGGGCATCGCCGGATCGCGTTGTTGATGTGTTGAGGCATGACGTGCTCCATCTTCTGAGCCTTGCTTGTCCCTTGAGCTCGCAGAAGGTCCTCTTTCTGCCTTTAGGTCGTCCATATTTACTTCCAGGGTTCCTTCTGCAGGATCGGGCTTGAGTCCTAACCGTGAGATTACAGTTGGGTTGTCTAGTTCACAGATGGCTAGTGGCTCTAGTGATACGCAATTACCACCGTTTTTTTATGTTGGTTGGTGGGCCTGGGAATTGAGGCCATTGTGTTGTTGTGTGCCCTCGCAGGGTTGCAGTTGTTTATACTTGGTACTTCAAAATTATTTGCTTGTTCTTCCCTTGCACCATAGATCTCAATCTTGCTTCCCCTGTCTTGCGCACATGTTGGTAGTTCCTCGGAGTGCGGTTCAGTGGACTCTCTCTCCGGGGTTTTGAAATTCCATTTTACGGCGACTGCTGAGCCGTGTGAAGTTGTTGGGCTGTCTGACCCTTGCCTTTCCCTCTTTCGGTGATAGATCCTTCAATCCCTTCCTCCTTACAACGATCCTCTTGTCTGGAGGGCAGGAGAGGTGTTGGTAGACCCTCAGGTGCCTTGGGACATGAGAGCAGGATGTCACCTGCATTTTTAAGAAAGCATAATTTAGTATCAATTTTAGGCTGCAATATGTGGCGTTTTGCTGTTTTAGTCCCTGGTGTTGAATTGCTTAGCCTCATGGGGTCTTGTAGAATTTCAATTATGGTGTTATCCTCCTGCGTAGCAGGTCTGGACTTGACCTGTGGTTCTCCCTCTATGTGGTCAGGGGTCTTCAACTTCCTTTTCCGCCTTGCAGTTTGGTTTGAATTATTGCTAGTATTGCTTGTTCGTGCAGCCGCTTTGGGTCCCCCACGTACACGTCCTGATCTCATGCTTCGAGTTTTATGAGGATTTTTCGGACTATTTAATCTCTTTTAATTTTTTAGAGAATCTTGTGCAGTTTAAGCTGTATAAGATGGTTTTATTTTTCTGTATGCGTTAATAGCGGCGTTTTAGAGGCTTTTGTAGGCTACTGTGGGTTATGCTGTTTAAGTTGCTTGCGCCTTGTGACCCGCTTTTACAGTGCTTTAATTAGGCGCTTAAGTCACTAAAATTGCTAAGAGCAGTCGCGCCCCTCAAAAGACCTGCTCGCAGGTAGTCCGTAGATATCCACTCACCGCACAAGACAGCGTCCTACGGCTCCAGCCGCGATGTGAAGTGATGAGAAACTGCAGCTACCCCCCACACGGGATGCACGAGTTGCTCCTACACCTCATGCGGCTCTACCGGCCGCCGCTCGGCTCCTGCCGCACTGAATGGCCACCGCAGATCCAGCCGCTGCTCACAACTGGAAGGGGCTTAACTGGTGCTAGGGCGGGATGGGGCGGGCTGTCCTCTGTTGCTTTGCTAGCTCCCCGATTCCCGCGTCTGCTGCCGCGACTGGTTGGACACTGGTGGATTTGGGAGGTCTGGTGCGTCCTGCCTGGCGGTGTTACCACTACTGTTGCCACTGCTGTGCTGCTGTGCCTGTGCTTTGCATCCAAGATGCTCCCGCGGCTCCTGCCGCTACGAGCTGCCTCACCTGCGGCTCCTGCCGCTACCGGGCCGTTCCCGCGTTTTGGGCGCCGCGGTTCTCCGCTCTTCAGCCCTTCCCTGCCCTGCCCTGTGCTCACGCTCCGTACTCCACGCACTCCGCGGGTAGCAGGGAAGCAGGGGGCGGGAAACGGGCAAGACGCCAGACACCAGCCAGGGAGCCGCTTCACCCAAGTTGCAGAGGGGAGAGGCGAGGAAATCAAGGCCGGACAGAGCCGTGGCTAGCTCAACCGCCTCAGCCGCCTCCCAGCGCGTCCACTCGCTCTGCTCTGCGCAGTGTGGCACTCAGGCACTCCGGAACAGGAACAGGCATCAAGAAACACAGCTATCAGTTGCAATCTTGGATCCACTTGGATCCAAGATGGAAAATAGGGTCCTGAGATTTTGGGATGTGGCCCTTCCCGGTATGAACCCGGCCTGATCTGGGAGGACCAGCTTGTCCATAAGCAGACTGCCACCAGTTTAGCCAGGATCTAACATCCGTATTGATTAGGGAAAGCGGCTCATAAGCAATGATCCGCTGGTTTGCCAGGTTTCAATACCGACGTAATGAGTGCTTCCCTCATGGAGCTAGGCAAAATGAGGGTCTCCTGGGCCTCAAGGAAAACCTCCTTAAGCACAAGGAGCAATTCGTTAATGTACATTTTATAAAATTCGACAGGAAGCCCATCAGAGCCGGGCGCCTTTCCTGACGCCATCTGCATGGTGGCTTTGCGCACCTCGTCATCCTCAAATGGCGCCATGAGGAATTTGCGCTGAGAGTCCCCAAGCCATCCCAGCGCTATGTCTTTCAAATGGGGAGAGAAATCAGGAGGGTTGTACATTGCAAGCTGTATAGTTCCGAATAGTATTCAGTTAATATTTTAAGGATGTCTAAGCTGTCCCTATATCGTTCTCTGCCATCGCCCACCACATCCAGGACATAGTTTGAAAATCGGGGTGTCTTAATAGCACTGGCAAGTGTGCAGCCCAGTCGTTCACCCTCTCTACAACGGCGGGCGGTGAAGTATTTGCCCCTAAATTTTACCTCCCGATTCGCAGTGTCAGTATAGTATGTGAGCTTCTCGCGTAGTGCGGCGCGCATGGCACCAGAGTCAGTGGCCCACATGTCTGTTTCGAGTTGTTTGTTTTCGAGTTCAAGGCACTTCAGATTCCTTCTAATGTCACGAAGCACTCCAAAACTTTTTGAGATGCATATTCCATTGACTAACTTTGAACGCCTCTCAGAGGAGCCCTTGTTCCTAGTGAAGAAATCTTCAATCTCTTCTCCCAGTTCTGCTTGGAACACAGCATCTAATATTGCCTCTCTCATGAGCCTCCAGCTGCGTGGAGTGGCGATAGCGTTAGGGGCCATCAATTCAAGGCACACTGGCGCATGGTCTGAGTAGGTGCATGCCAGATGAGTAGCTGTTTTTATCCATGGGGCCACACCGCAGGAGCATAGCCAGTAATCGAGCCTAGACCACGTTGCATGCCCAGCCGTACATTAAGTACCCTCTTTAGTGGTGGGGTGTACATGTTGCCAGGCATCCACAAGGCCATGTTCAGTGAGCAACCCAGAGAGGACGTCTCGAGCATTTGTATAGTGGTATGGCTGGGGGTTGAAGCGGTCCATAGAGGGACAAAGAACGGTATTAAGGTCCCCACCCCATATGACTTGCATAGAGCCAATTTTTAGTATGTGTCCCCATAGTGTCGTGAAGTACCCAGGATCATCTGAGATGGGGCCTTAGGCTACAAGCGAGGGTGACAGATTGTGTGGTTAAGGTGCCCCAGAGTAAACAGCTGCGGCCAGAAGGGTCACTATATGTGCCCCCCAGTATGAACAGCGTATTTTTTAAAATTAACATAAGCATGCCCCGTAAATATGTGGAATATGATGTGAACTCCTGAACAGAGGCCCCTCTAGAGCCAAAGCAAGATGGATGCCTAGGGTCCATATGCGTTTCCTGGAGCATGGCTATTTGTATGTGGTGTCTATCTAAGTATGCCAGGATCTGTTGTCTCTTGCTAGAATCACCTAGGCCCCTTAAGTTCCATGTGATTAGTTTAATGCAGAGTGGATTCGTCTGCAGTGGTGTTGCAGAAGTAGCAATGGCAAAAAATAAGCATGTTGATGCCGTAAGGTAGAATACCCCAGCACATGAGGATGAGCGTGTAGAGGTGTGTGTGTCCAGAACATGTTAAAGCAATAGGACCAGTATCAAGCCCAGTATTTCCCTCCCAGCACAGTTAGCCTCATTGCATTGTCTCCAATGTATAGTAACAATAACCAACCCCCCGCCCCCCACCCACAACAGCACCCCAAACGTACTGGTAAGTCGTTGCCCACCCAACAGGCCTAAGAAACATGGCCACTCTAACCAGATTAGGCCAACTTAACAAAAACAGGTCAGAATTATACAGAACAAAAAATAGAAAGCACCAGGGGGGATCTCCGATAGGGGGGCGCTAGGGGGCACTGGTCCCTTACCTTAATCAGCCACTAACTGCAACACAGTCCCTGGGTGTCAACCCCTGACAGGGAGAGAGCGGCAGTAGGGGGAAGGGTGCTTGACGAGTTGGTAAAGTTCTACTCATAATGTAGCAAGTTATACAGAAACACAGTGAGAACAATAGTCAATGAAATGAGTCTCTCAGTCACTTATCTGTCCGTGATTCTGAACAGGAATGTCGGTCCAAGCCAAGAGTGCTGACAGGAGTGTCAGCTGCCCACGGGAAACGGTGTGTCAGTCGGGAGTGTCTCAGTGTAGCATAGACAGTTGCCAGGTGCAGCGGAAGCAGCCCTGGTCGGGTGAAAAGTAACAATGATCAGTTGCCCCCACCTAGCTATTGGGCGATGATGATGGTCCGGAGTCGTGGTCATGTCGCGAAGAGCGCCTTGCGATGGTTTTCAAAAAGTCCTCAACTTATTGCGGGTTGGTGCAGAAGATATGCTTACCATTGTGCGTGATCCGAAGCCTCGCAGGATATAGTAAGTGTTGGACCTGGCCCTTTTTAGCAGGTTCACCCCAAAACTTTTTTACTTTTTCCTAGCCTGTTTCTGTGACCTGGTGTTGGTGATTTTAGGCCTCTGCGCACTTTTTCACTGTGGTACAGTGTAAAGTGCGTGAGCTCTCTGTGTGTGTAGTGAGTGACCTGCCCTCCCATAGGAATGCATGGGGAATATGTGTAACCATGGTAGTTCCTGATGTGTGGGGAGTGCAGGGTCGAATTTGGTATGTGCAAACTCGTGAGATTGAATGCTGCGTAATGGTGTATGCGGCATGAATGTGTCTAGTGCGGAAGTGCCACTTCTAGAAGTTGGCATGTTTGTGTAATTTGTGTCTGGCGTGTGATTGGCTGGAGCTGGCTGGTGAGCCTGGCTCCAAGAGTCTGGAGGGGCCTGCCCTGGTGGTGAATGGACTGATTAGCATGCTGATGTGAGGAAGGGGTACACCTGGGACCTAAATAGGGCTGGGTTTTCCCACCACAGTGCTGGCTTCACCCCCTGTGGTGCGTCTGATGTCCTTAGCCTGGCCAGTGAAAGGTGTTCCCCATAAGCAGTTGTAGCTGCACCCTGCTAGACAAAGGAATTCACTGTATAAAAAGGGGCTGTGTCCCCTTACAAAATGTTCTTGTTTCTGACTGGAATCTACCAGGGGCGTGCTGCAAATGTTCTTGTTTCTGACTGGAATCTACCAGGGGCGTGCTGCTGCTGGGCCCGGGGGAAGGCTTGTCTCCCTGGGCCCTGCCCAGCCCCTGGATCCCTGGACTGCTGGAGGACTTCTTTCTTGGCGTCCCCTTTGCTTCACTTTGCCCCCAGGACCTTTGTTGTTGAGATCTAGGACTTAGTGGGACCCTTCTGGTGGTAGGGGTCATTCCCTGGGGGGCCTGTTGGTCTCTGTGCCCCCCTAGTGCCTGATGAGCGCTTTATTCTGCATTTATAGGCAGACCGCTGTGGTATTCCCTCGGGGGGGAAGCGCTCCTGCCCTTGTGTGTGCCTCGCAGGTGCCTACCCTGTATTGCGCCTGATTCGCGTTATATTTTAATTTAAGGGTGCCACCCCGTTTATTTAATTAATTAACGGGTGCCCACCCCGTTTCTGCTTTTATTTTATTCCACGAGGGTGCCCACCCCTCATTGTCCGCTGTTTTAAATCACCGCCGCAGCACCGGGATTGGGACGCCGGCAAACAGGAAGTCAGGCGATGTTTTGCCTGACGGCGGGCGGGACTTCCGTTTTTGCTAAGAAAGTCTTGCGCCCGCCGCCGGCACTAGGGAAGAAAAGGAGGAAGTCCAGCGAGTTGGCCATTGCGGGGCTCCCGGGAGCCGGGGAGAGCCCTGCAGCTACGGTGAGCAGAGGCGGAGGGGGCACGAGACTACCCCCACCACGGGCGAAGAAAAGAAACGGCAGCGCGATGCTGCTGCCCCGCCAGAGACGTGCTGCTGCCTGCCAGAAGGAGCCCTGCCGGAGTAGAGCAGCCGATAAGTGAAGACTGTCTGGGGGGCTCCGGGCGTGTGTGGCAACGTGTGGATCAGGCACAGCATTGGGTGCATTTAGGGCGGCCCCGGATGGCAGCGGGCCGCCCCACCGTTCTATTGAGAAAGCTACAGAGCCAGAGGGCTCCAACGATGCGCGCAGTGCCAGGGGGCATGTAGGGCGGCCCCGGATGGCACTGGGCCGCCCCAGCATTGTGCTGGCCATCTTCCGGGCCCAAAGGCTCCACGATGGCCCATAATTGTTTTATAGAGTCCCTGTGAGGTGCTTGCGAGGGCCATGTTTATTTGAAAGGCCCCAAAAGTGTCCGTGCTGAGCCTGTGGCTCCAACTCGTGGCATGCAGTTTTCTTTAGGAGCCAGTGTGCTCCCTGGGGGCTATGTTATTTGTAGAGCCTGTGGGCTCCAACTTTTTGGGCGCAATGTTCTAAAGGGCTACTGAGAGCCCATTGCATACTTGTGACTTTCACAGCTGCCCAGCAAGTAGTGGGCAGCTGCACCGTTTAGGCGCAACGTGAGTGAGAGTCCTTGAGAGGGACAGAGGTGGCACAGAGGTGCCAGGCCTTCTACAGCTGCGCAACACTTAGTGTCAGCTGCAGCGTTTAGGCCCTGTGGTTGTTCTCAGCTGCCCAGCCATTAGTGGGCAGCTGCCACGTTTAGGTTTACGCCGGTGGCGCACCCCTGACTGGCGCTGCATTGACAGCGCGCCCTGACATTCTGGACACAGGGCTTTTGAGTCACTTTCTTGAGATGGCCAGTTGGCTGGTATGTGATTATTGCGTAATGTGATTTTACTATGTTTATGATAGTAATTGCCTAAGGTGCTGTTTGCGCAATGTGATTATGAGGTTATTTTACCTATATAGGTTTATGCTAGCGAGATGTTTTCACTCTGTGAGTTACCCCCCTAAATATGATTTATTCTTAGGAGGCAGAGTCTAATGTGTTTAGACTAGTGAGGAGATTGCCTACTGTATTTTTACCGGTTAGGCCCAAATATGAGTTATGCGTAATGTGCTATGCCATTATGCCTGTGACGTGACACCTCTGAATGTGTTTTATGCATTATGTGTCTTACCTACACCTCTGAATGTTTCTATGCATCATGTGTAATGCTTCTGACCGATACCCCTAAATGTATTTTATTCTTAGGTGGTGGTATTTTGCCTAGTATAATTTATACTAGAGAGGTTATGTGTCCATGCGTGATCTAGGCCTATGGTTATTAGTATTGCGTAGTGTGTACCTACCTGTTACAAGTGGTTACTGGTAGTGATCTTTTATTGTTATTTTGTGATACACTTATTCTATGTTCTAGAAGTGCTATTTCTACTAAGTGCTGATTCTGACAGTGGCCCATGCGGCCCTGTCCTGGTGTAAATAATCCTTTGTGAATATTGCCCGTGCCAGTTGGTACAATGTATATTGTGTGATTACTATCTGATGTGTTTTGACAATACAAAAGTTATTTTTATATAACCTTGTGTGTAGTTCCTTTTGTGGTGTGCCTAGGATGTTGTTGCTGTTGTGTGCATGCGCAAATGCTTTACACATTGCCTCCGGGATAAGCCTGTCTGCTCGTGCCAAGCTACCAAGGGGGTGAGCAGGGGTTATCTTGGCATGTGACTCCCTTGCCCTGACTAGAATGGTGGTTTCTGCCTGACTTTGGCGTCAGCCTTAGCCAACCAGAAATCCCAGTTCTAACAGTAAGGCATATACTATATGGGCCTTTCCAAGTGTCTGCTTGACAGTGAGGAACTTCCGGCGTACCTCCTGCACTGCCAATGTAAAGTCCGGGTAGATGGTGAAGTCATTCCCCTCAAAATGTAGCGGCTTCAGCTCTCGGGCCTTCTGGAGTGCGACATCACGGTCTCTGTAGTTGAGAAGGCTTGCGATGATAGGTCGTGCGTGGGGCCTCGCTGGGGGGGGGGTCGTTGGCCGAGAGAGCGATGCGCACGTTCTACCACCCAGTGTGTCGAAAAAGGAGCTATCCCCAAAAATGCTCTTAAGGAGGCGTTCAATGTAGTCCTCCATGCGCCCAGTGTTCATACTCTCTGGAATGCCTAAGATGCGAACATTGTTGTGGCGGCTCCTGGCTTCAATGTCCTCATTCTTGGCCGCAATCACCTTCCGCAGCTTATCCATTTGTGCTACCTGTGTTTGTATCTGGATAGTGGCGTCCTCATTCTCGGATACACGCCGCTCCACCTCCTTCAGCTGACCATCATGTTTGTCTACCTTTTGCACCAAAAAGTCCAATCGATTAGTTATGGTGTCCATTTTCCCAGACAAGTCCGAGATGCTCTGTTGCACGGCCAGAAGTAAGGACTTAACGTCATTTTCAGAAGCTTGAGCAGGTGGCTGTGCTGGTTTCCATGGTAGCAGAGGTAGCTTCCACAGAGGTTGACCTCGTCGCTGCTTTTTAGGTTTCGCTGGGGGGCGGAGCCGTTAGGCTCCTCCTCCAGAGAAATCTATTGAGTACAGTAAGGCACTATGGAACACGCCACCCGTCCCATTGGCTAGCTCCATAAATGGAGCCTAGCCATTGGACGAGGGGCCTGTCCATCAATGCCGGACCAGACACGGGGGCGTTCCCGAGATTCTTTGGCTTTTGCCGACGTCACGCGACGCCGGGAACGCCCCCGAGTCTGGTCCGGCCCGGCCGTGATTGCTGCTGTCCTGGGCATGTTTTTCCCCGGCACGTTTCCCGCCTCCCTCCCGCCGTTCGTGTTCTCTCCCGCCCCCCTCCCCCCTCACGCCCCCTGTGTCCTCTCCCGCCCCCTCCCGCCGTCCGTTCCTCTCCCGCCCCCCCCCCTGTCCTCGTAGGCCTCCCTCCCGCCGTTCGTGTTCTCTCCCGCCCCCCTCCCCCCTCACGCCCCCTGCCCGGGAGTGAGCCGAAGCTCTGCCTGGGCTCCTGAGCCGCTGGTGGAAGCAGCCGCGGAAGAGCTGGCTTCGTACCTGCTGAGGAGTAACCTTCGGCCCCGGCCGGCCGTCGTCAGCTCTCCCCCTCAGCCCGGCGATTGGTCCTCGGCCGCCGGGACTCCCCCGCGTCATTCCTGGGCCGGGCAGAGATTGGCCCGACCTGAGAGGCGTCCCCGCGCGCGCCCGGAGGTATCTGGAGTCCGGCCGTCCCTCAAAGCAAGTCCGGAGAGAAGGAGCAATGCGACCCCCGCAAGGAGCCCCCGCCAGAGTGCCCGGTAAGTCAAATGGGCTAGGGAAGGCTCCGTGTGGCAGGGTGTCACTCCTCTGAGCCTGCAAGGCTCCCTCGATATCCGAAGCCCTGTGAGGCTCCCCCGTGTTGTCCTGAGCCTAACTTCTTTTAGTGTCGCTCTTCTCGTTATAAATACCTAGACAATGGAGCGGGTGTTTACAGAGAGCTCTCGCTACAGCCCAGATCACAAGAGGAAGAGACTGCCTTTAATTTATGATTTAGAGTGCACGACCTCGATTCTTGTGCCTCGAGGCAAGTTGACCACCAGAAGAAGAAAGAGGTAAATAGGAGGGTTGCACAAAAAGACATTGGCCATGCCCCCTTGAGAGACCCCCCAGTTTTTTCATCCCACTTAACGCTGCTCAGTGCGATGTATTTACTGGTTAATATGTGCGATTCACCTTATTTTTTGACGGATTCGAAAAAGAGCGTTTATTTGCTGGCAGTGAAAGGACTCGGGACTGAACTGCAATCTGGTCGCTGAAGCGCAATCTTTTCGAATAACCTTCAGAGGCGGCTTGGGTTTCTCTCATGCCTAAAGGCTACCCGTCAGACTTGCTCCTGCTTGGGCGAGAACGCGAGATATGATCTTCAGAGGGAGAAAGTAGGGCACTTATCTTTATTCTGAGATCCTCTAAAAATAACACGCAGAATTGGAAAGCAAAGTTAACACTTCAAACGGCCGTCTGTAGTTGTAAGACCTTGTTCCGGAGGGCGGCGGGGGAAGTAAACAAGGTTTCAGATGTCGTTGGGCGCTGGGTCGCTGATGGCGCGTGGGATACCGGCTCGCGCCAAGTGCGGCGTCTGGCGGCACGGCATTAGTCCTTATCTCGGCCATCCATGTGCGGATCCTGGCGGGAATATTGAATCTGAGGCTCGGCCTCCTATCAGCTGCCCACACCTGGAAGGGTGAATGAAATTGTGGAGACGGGGGAAGCGTATAATCTTTACAGGATTACCTGTCTTTTGCTCCGCGTTGGGAATGCACAAAGTCTGTGTACAGGAATGGAGTTTGTCCCCGTCATCAGTGGCGTAATGCAAAATGATGGGCCTCCCTGCAAAATGTGTTAGGGGCCCGTGACGGACCCATGTGCCACATATATTGATAGGCGGAGTGGGGCGGGGGACCCCTGAAGGGTCGCGGTCGCCTGCAGCTAGTGGCTTCAGGGAGCTGTTTAGTCCCTGCCCGCATGAAATAGATTTAAACCCAATGCGCTGCAGTGAAGCCGACGGCGGGAAACCTTACTAAGAGCATTCTTTGTCTTCATGCCTTCCTTTCCCCTTTATTCCTGCTGCTGCTATAAAACCTCTCCTGCCCTTAAGTGCACCTGGACTGATGATGAAATATCATGAAATCGGCCATGGGCTCAGAGCTGGACTGTCCATCCAGGCACTGTGCCATTCCCAGAGTGCTGGAGACCTGGGGGCTGCTTTCAAGGCTGGGAGGGCAGTCATGATCCAGCTTTGAAAGACCCCGTGATGATCCAGTCCTAGAAGCAATCCTCTGCTTGTCGCACTCGCAGCACCAGGGGTCAGCTCGCTCCCTTGGACTTGTAGCAGCACCTTTCACTGAGAGGAGGGGGTACATCTATGCTGTGAGAAAGAAGTGTCACCGCGGTAAGAGGCACCTTTAATAGGTCTAGCAGAGACCATCGCCCAGAGCCCTCTCCTCATCTCCCGCTGTCCGTTCCCGCCCCCCCCGCTGTCCGTTCCCGCCCCCCCCCCCGCTGTCCGTTCCCGCCCCCCCCCCGCTGTCCGTTCCCACCCCCCCCCGCCAACGGAGGTAGCCTCCCGAGTCAGAGTTGGTGGGCCGAAGTTGCATACGCTTCACGCTATCCGCACCTCACAGCCATGTGGTACTGGTTCATGTCCATTCCTCAGTGGAAGGCCAGGCACGGTCTGCCCCAGCGGCGCGACCGCCCACCCCCCCCCCCCCCCCACCCCTCGGCGGGTGTCAGCAGGACCTGCCTTCAGTGACCATTCAAACAATCCTCACGGGGATATTCAAGTGCGGCATGCCGAAACAGAACCTCGCCTGCGCCAATAGTCTAGTGCTTGCCAGGGTGCCAATATGCACCTCTTCTCCATTAGAAGCTGGGGGGTGCCGTGCGACAAGATGGTGGATGCCGGCCCAAGGGGATCGCAAGTGCCAGTGCTGTCAGCTGTTGAGCGGGGCAGGTTCGATCTTCTCCCGTGTGGCGCCACTCAGCTCACTCAAGGGATGACATCAGTGCACTTCACAGTATCCATCCATAGGCACACCTCAACATGTCCGCACCGCAACTGGCAGTATTACAAGTGGCATCAGAGGGGCCAGCGGCTCATCAGGATGGGACCTATGTCCTGCTGCAGGCTGCTACACCGTTGGGGCCCAGCTCAGTGAATCCTGTTGTAAGGGCAGTGGTGACATCTGCAATTTGGGTAGCGAAATTGCCCAGTGGCTGTCAACGTGAACCAGTGCCACAAAGATTAAACTTAAGTGGGGGCCAAAGATGTTGATTTAATCGCTACATTCACAGCAGCATTACCTGTATCATTTCAACTAGTGCTGCTCCCGTTGCCTTCCCTCTCACAGGAGTGCTGTGTGCAATATTTCTAGCCTCACAGGAGCCCTGGCTGCATTGCTTCTATACACATACTAAGAGTTATTTCAAGGGGAACCGGTAACACGTTTCAAGGGTGTCGCTTCTTCAACACTGTGCTCCACGCGCCGCGACGAGCAACCCCACACATGTGTTATTTTGAATTTGATGCCCACACATTACAGATGGTACTTTCGTGGCAGTGCAGGAATCGTTTCATCATCTTAAAAAAACAGCATCCCTGAGCAGTTCAGTGTAGTGAGGGCGAGCAGTGGGACCGAATGGTATATTCAGGCAGTGTGTGTGTGCGGGTGTTGTCCCAGCCGTGCCCCGTCACTCAGCGGTGGACTGTCGTCGCGGCGGCAACAGGGCGTGCAGCTAGGGTTACCCTCTATTTGCAGGGGACTCCCTCACCCCAATCCCGCCGCAGCAACAACAGCAGCGTAGTCAGTCTATGCGGCGGCCGCATCTGCCATCCGCCCACAACCGCTCCGAATCCCAGCCAGTCCGGGGGGGTGCCATGCAGCGAGGTCTCACCCAGCCGCCCGCCGATTATCAAGCACTCAGCGGCAGGTCTTACATGCACAGGTGTCTTTCACTTGCAGGAGCCTGTCTATCGCAATCGCGTCGTTAACTCAACTGCACCATGGGCAGTCTGGGCAGCGGCCTAGCCTGCGATCCACCACCTCCCACCGCAGCAGTCGATCCGGGGACACATGTGCTGGAGGCTGGCAGGCGACGTCACGGAGTCCCATCCGCGCCTCGCCAGTCACCAGCCAGCGTCCAGGTAGGCAGCAACAGAGGGTGCGGCCATAGCCCGTCTCCGCCGGGCTAGTGTTTCAGCGCCGTGTTTTGCGGCCCTGTGGGCGGAGGTAAGCCCCGGGCTCGCCTAGGTCGTGCCGGCCGCAGGGACCGTAGGCAGGGTGGCCCATCTAGACGATGTCCACAGACCAGGGCTCAGCCAGCAGAAAATCAGCAGCGGAGGTCCGGGGGTAGGGCGACCCTGGCAAAGTCTCGCCCAGCAGGAACCCCCTTGGGCGACTACATACGGATGTTAAAGCCTGTGCAGCGGAGCTCCGGTTAGGGTGACCAACTGGCATGGGTACAAATTCAGGACTGTGAGTGTAAAAATTCAGGACAAAGGGTCAAAATTCAGGACAGAAATTCAGGACAGGAGGTCGAAATTCAGGACAAAGGGTACGTATTAAAGACACATCAGAGGAGGTTGAGCAATAGTACATAAGTAAGTAAATAGACAACCACTTAAGTACAAGTGAACATAAGTTTATATTAGGTTGAGAAACTTGTGCACTTCATGGTTAGGTTTCGACCTGGCAATCTGCGCAAGCAGTTCGCGCAGGCAAAATCTATTGTTTACATATATTGGCTTCAGGAACGTCCCCCGGCTCCCATTGGCTAGCTTCATAAATGGAGGCTAGCCATTGGGAGCCGGATCTGTGTGTCTGTAGTCAGCGAGGGCCCCCTGTTGCTGTCAGTATATATGTGTTGGTGTTAAGAGTCAGCTGTTCACTTGTGCTTGCTCTCCTGCCCTGCTATTGGCATTGTAAATGACAATGCCATTTATTTATGTTTTTAAAAAAACATAAATAAAAAATAATGTCATGAGCAATGCCAATAGCTCTAACTTTTGCAAAGGCGAAACCATTGCATTGTAAATGCTTGTTTTGTTGTGTCAGATGTTAGTCGTGGCAGACGGCCATCTGGCTTTCCCATTGCACTATGACAAGCACACGGGCTCCCTTGCAGTATTGGGGAGTAGATGAGTACCTAGCGGGAGGGCCGAGCAAGGCTATGAACACGTGGGTCAGCACTAGGGGAGAAGGGCCAACAGCAATGGAGGCAAGTCGCAGCGGTATAACGCCCAGGAGGAGAAGGTCAGAGTCCGGTAGCAGTCCACCACAGCCAGCCTTCCAGGTCAGTTCACAGTGGGAAGAGGCCACCAGGTAGTAAGCGCAACGTAGTCTCAGGAGTAAGGAGAGGGGCGTAGGCGAGGAATCAGCCACCGGAGACCAGAAACGATGACTCGCCGTACCTGCTTGCAGACGCCTGCACACATACAAGAGCCCGGTGGGTAGAGCCAGTCAATCGTGTGCAGGTGCGTGGATGAACAGGGGGGGTCTCTACTCCTAGGCTGTCAATGCACGGAGAGGAGAGTGGGCCAGCAATGGGACAATCTCAGCGTAGGCTGGCAATAGCACAGGCGAGACTCAAAGGCGGTTGGGGGTTGATGCGCAGAAATGTAGAGGCAGCCCCCCAGGGGTAGAAGATGTAATGGCCACAAGCATGTTGCATTAATAAAGAATTCCGCATACCAGCATACAGTTATCCGGGCAGCAGTAGGGCAACCCACAAAGCGGCACTCACGCGACCGTAGAACGAAGAAAAGGGTGCCGCGTGAGTGCGGTATTTGCTGTGGAGGAGTGCGTTACCACCGCCGTAGCCCACACCTCGATTCCTCAATTAAAAGATCGGGCGAGCTCAGGAGGAGACATCAGCAGCGCCATGATCAGGGAGCCAGCAGGGAGATTGTTTGGTGAGACCGATGGGGCTCCCATCTGAGCCCAGCTGGAGTGAGGCCTAGCAGCTTGTAATGGCCCACAGTAGGTCCGCAGGGCCGCAAACTCTGCGTTTTTTTTTCTCCCGCAAAGAGCGGATGGTGCAGAGGACAGCTTGATGGCAACGAATCCTTCGTGGCTGAGGTATAGCCAGGAGAAGTGACAGGTTTTGTCGCCAAGCTTCCAGAGCCTCACAGGTGTGCACCATCTTGGATGTGCGCCACCTAGCGCCCCCCTAGAGAGTGCCCATCCCTATCCGAAATCGGGTTTGAGTGAGGGGTATTTGGTGTGTTCTGCTGACCCAAGCCTAGTCTAACTCCACCAAAAGATTTGATGCATATATTTTCGCCTCCACATCTATTAATGCAATCAACCTGTAATCGGAGGGATCTGAGCGTGAACCCGACTTGTGAATTGGGTTTAAAATGCTTCCTCTCCAGGACTCCGCAGTCAAACTGGAGGCTACAGCATTGGTATAGAAAGGGGGCAGGAGACCAGTCCAAAACGAGCGGTCATGTCGGAACAAGGCATTTGGGAGACCATTTGGACCTGGCGCTTCATCAGACTTTACATTTTTTATAATTTTAAGTACTTGTTCTTGTGAGAACGACACAAGATTTTCTGGTGATTAGTGGATCGAAATGTTGTAGGCTTGACCTCCATCCGCGGCCCCCTTCCCTGTTGTTTTTCTTCTATTTGGAGAAATTGGGGGCAGTGTTTCATTGTATAAGAGTTCAATGTGGGCTCTCAAAGTGGCCTCCAGTGCATCCAAGTTATGATGTCGGTTCCTGCTGTTAGTTAGCTGGTTAATGTGGTCCCAAAAGAGCTTGGAGTCCCTTTGTTTGCATGCATGGAGGACGTTTGCGCAAATGGATTTGTGATACTCTTTTTTTGGCCATTTTTGTGTCCCTTTTTTGCTCTTTTCTTGTTTTTGATATTAGGACAGGAGTTCCTGTGGGTGGCTGGTCTCCGGGATCGTAATTGTCTTAGGTGCTTATTTAGCTGTTGTTTTTGTTTCCTCAGACTTTTGTTGCACCAGACCGCCCTTTTGAGCTTCCTGCTTTATGGCCGCAAGCATGTTTTGAAAATGTTTTGTTTACTTCATGAATGAAAGTCTCCCAGACCTTTATACTCGGTGTTTGGAGCTTGGGTCTTTCCAGGAAACTGGAATACATTCTTGTGATGTCCTAAACGTTGTCCTTTTTGCAGAAAAGGCATTTTAGATTGTAACATTCGTGTTCGAGACGACGTCGTCTTTGCGTTTGCTGGAATTACAAAGGTTCCTAATAAGGTAAATGATTGTGGTTGGTGATCGGTTTCCGCCCTATCTTTTATTTGAAAGTTCATGATGTACGGGAGAAGGTCATGATCCGTAAAGGTGTAGTTAATGATTGAGAGTGATTTATGGGTAACCCTTATGTGAGCTGCAGGGCAGTGTGTCGGGCTTCCGCCATTAAGTATACACATTAAGAGGTCATCCAGGCAGGCTGCGCATCTCTTACCGAGTGTGACCCGTAAATTACAGGCTGATATGGTCTCTATGGAACCCTTTTCCCTACCAAGTTGTAGGTTCAAATTGAAGTCGCCCAACAGTATGATGTTGGCATCTGGATAGGCAAGTTTTAATGCTGTTAATGATGTGATTAGTTGTTCAGTTCTTAGCCTCTTTTGTCTGGCTGCAAGATGAATATAGGTATTGAGAATAGGCAGGCTGTTGGACAAAGGGGCATTGAGTTTAACGCATAGCATCCAAGAACAGTCCTGGTCTATAATGGAAGTGTGCCATGGGATTTCTGTTGAGATGAAAGTGGAATGGACCCCTTTTGCTCTTCCATGTTTTGTGGCTTTCTTGGCCGGGTTTGAGAATTCTTTATAACCGGTTATAGGAGAAGGGGTTTTCTGCCAGGTTTCTTGAAAAAGAAGAATTATGTACTGTATGATAAATTCCGTAAAGTCAGAATCTTCTAGTTTTGTGTACTGGCCATGCCTGTTCCAAGAACAGATGTTACAACCCTGTTGCAAGTGTGGAGCTGTTGGAGGGCTTGTTCATGCCATTCCCAGGGGAGTGCCTACCGTATTTGAGTGCCGGGAGCCCGAACACTTGATTGCTTCTGGATGGTTAAAGGTGATGGTAAATTTCCTCGCCAAGTAAACTTTATCCTTTGTGTGGCTATGCTGGTCTGGGCCTATTGCCCCTTTTAACAGACTTCTAGAGTGAAGCAGTGGTTGTAGCGGGCTGGGGTAACGAGGAGGGACTATCTTTTTTAACTCATTACCCCATTCGGCGACAGAGTCCTTCTGCAGCCAAATCTGCTTGGTAAGGGTGTTGTTGGTGAATGTGGCTGTTGTAAATTCTTGAGCGATGAGGTTAGAGTTTTGTTTGAATTCAATACTTTCTATGTCATTAGTACTGATATGGCTCAGCGGGGGAAGAGCTTTGAATAGTTTAAGCAATACGCTTCTATTGAGGATGTTGCGCTTTCCCTTTGAGACGTATTGAGGGTAAAAAAACAATGTATTGCTGTTTGGAGGGTCGTACTGCAGCTCAATAACTGTGCTCCTTTCCTTTTCTTTCTTCGCCACCATAGACTCCAAGACGGTAAACATCGTTTACCACGATGTTTTAACAACGCAGTACCTTTAGCACGCATCCCTTACAACGCAAGTCGTTACCACGACTTGCACTGGAGGGCGCTAAAGGATTACAAATAGTATATTTACTATCCCAACACCTTCCCTAGGGTCCACGGGGACTGGTGTTAGAATAGTAAATTATACTATTCGAAATCCTCACCCCCAACGCAAGTCGTGGTAACGACTTGCGTTGTAAGGGATGCGTGGTAAAGGGATGCGTTGTGACGGTACGCGTTGTACCGTCATACATCCCTCCAAGACTGGCTGGGATGAATGTTGAAAGACCAGTGAGTCTTTTTGTAGATATGTTTTGCTATACCCCTGACCTGGCCTCCCTGACTTTGGTTGTGGTTTGTTTCCAAATTACGGCTTGCGTCTGTGCCATTTTCCTCTGTCAAGTTGGCTTCCCCCTGGCAGCTTTTCTTTATTACCTTAATAGTACTCCCTGCTTTTAATTGTTTGGCCTGATTTATTGAAATGTGTTTCTTCTTTCTTGCCGCAGGTTTGAATAGACTACATATTTTTTCTTTTTCTGGCGATGGGGTCTCCCTAGTGTAATGATTTGAGATACTAGGAACAGCAAGCAAGATAGGAGATGGAATCGATTGCTTCCTGAGGCTTGCAGCTTCCGTGTTATTTTGGGATACTCTGTCTTCTTGATGGGCTCCATTTTGGGTGGACGTTGCCAAGATTAGATCTGAGGCCTAGCTTATTTGTTTGCTCTTTCTGGTCTTTCTGAGTCGTTTTGTCTCCCGTTTGGATAGTGGCTTAGTAACTTTTGATTGCCTTGCTGGAGACTGCATACGTTGATCTTGAAGTGGAAGATCCAAGACGTCTAGGTTGTCGGGTACACATAAACGGTTGGATATAGGTGTATTTGCCTTGATTGGAGCGGGCTTAAGCCTGTTTTGCTGCTTTTTTTCCCCGCAATCGAGTTGGAGCCTTCCAGGTCAGCAGGGCCGAACTGAGACCCAAAACCGGCCCTGGCAAAGTGCTCGGCCGGCCCCCTGGGGGTGCGACCTAGCTCTTTCCCGGGGCTATGCTGCAAAAACGGCCCTGTAACAAAAACGGCCCCCCGGGCCCCAAACCGGCCCCCACCCTTGCGGCCCACCGGGGGATTGCCCGGTGCCTGCAACGGCCAGTCCGGACCTGCAGGTCAGTTTCTTTTAAGGCTTCTATTACGTCCTCTGTTGGTATTGCGGGCATGGTTAAAAATTCCCTTGTCGTACCTAGTAACTCTGTCAATAGGGTTGGGACAGAAGCTAGTTTGCCAATTATTTGGGTACAGTGACAGTGACACATTTGGAAAGTTGTTTCCCGGTCTCGCTGCATCTTCAGGATCATCTCATTCAAGCTATGCAGCTTTTGTTCGACCCCCTGAACATGATTTGCTAGAATGTTTAAAAGGTCAACTTGGGTGTCCAGTTTGTCTGCGTGAAAGGTCATTGCTTTGCCAATTTTGTCCATGGTATTTAGCAGGAGAGACAAAGAAAGTAATTGGGGCTGGCACTGCCTAGTGTTAATCAATTGTACTCCAAATAATGGTCTGTGGCGTGCTACGGAGGAATCGCTGTCTTGTCCAAGCAGCGTATATGATTCAAAGTCTATTACGAAGCTACCCCGTGGTGGGGTAGGGCACCTCCGGGCACCGCACAAATGACTGCAATAGTCTAATTCACTTAAATGTTATTTAATGACTGTTAGTACATCAAAAGTTCATCATATTTTCAGCAATCCATTGGTTTCATGGCTTTTGCTATGACTCTCACAATAAATGATTCTTGAGTTAATGCATCCAATACAAGTTAATAGTAATTCTCATGTGTCCCAATGCATTTCGGGCTCTCTTGTGGCCCTTCGTCAGGGGATACTCTACAAAAAGAAAAAGGGGGGATAGCTATCAGCCTTAAGTAAGAATTCGCTGATGTTCATAAAATGTGCCAGGGGTGACTGACCATAGGTGCCGATGTAATCAAAACGTGCGTAAACCAACTAGTGCTTACCAAGTGAGAACATGCTGGTGACTGGATATATAAAATCAGTGTACTCTGTGTGATTTAATAAAGTGGAGGAGCTGCCGAGTGAAGAAAACGGGTGCACTGTGATCGAAAACGACATGGTTATTAAAGTGCTAGTGACGCGCGTGCCTTGAGTGAAATTAAAACCGTAAACAGACCAGATACATTTGTTTGGATCAAGTCGAAGACTCACATGAACTTGAAAGTTGCCGCTAAAACCTGTAATACATAAAGTGACGCGCCGCCGGTTAGAGCCCGGTTTTACATGTATAAACGGTCGTGACTGAGGAGTCCTCGCGTGAGGTACTTACTCGTGAAACGATAATGCTGGGAACTCGGTGTGCCGTGGTCCCTCCGTGTAGTCGGCGTGTAACCATTATTTGGAGTACAATTGATTAACACTAGGCAGTGCCAGCCCCAATTACTTTCTTTGTCAGTTCACTTCCTTCTGTCCCAGGGACTGAGCACGCCACAAAACAAGATGAATTATGATACTATTTCCAATATGACAGACCTTAAAGCGGACACTTTTGCTTTTACAACAGATGATGCCAACAAGATCTATGGCATGATTCAAGAAGAAATCGTCTATACAACAAATACACGCACCGTTGAAAGCAATATCAAACAGTTACTCTACCTATTGAAAAAGGAATCCAACCAGAAACTCTCGTGCGGTACCATCAAGCCCAGCGGATCCCCCGAGGCCTAAGGGTCGCTTTAAAACCATTACTATGTAAGAGTAATACGAGATTTGTTGAGAGGTGGTACGCCATCCTCAACAAATGCTCGCTAGACTTAATTCTCCTCATCATAGAGGAACTCTCGAAGACACTAGAGGAACTAGCTATCGACATCAAGAATATTAATGCAGAATTGGCCAATGCCATGGAAGCCAGTGAATTGACAAAGATGTTGGAAGACGTCAATGCGCAATTAGACAAACACATAAGGGAGACACAAGAACGTGAAATTCGTAAATTTAAATGTGACACTATAGACTACAAACTTGGGGAGGTGTACACATGGGCTGATGTATATGCCCGTAGACGCCCAAACCGCACTTATAACCCCTACTCTGAAAATGAAACCTCCTCGTCGGAAGGAGACACGAGAACACAAGCTAAACAAAGAACCAATCGCCCAGAGCAGCAACAAGCAGCAGGTTCATCAAACACTGCAGTTCATTTTTTAGAACAAGGCAAGGGACAACTACACGATACAGCCGGGGCAAAATCCGCAGAGGTGGAAAAAGTCACAGAAGTAGAAAAAACACCAGCAGAACCAGAGAAGAAAAAAGGCCCGCGCAGGAAATAAATGACCAGAATAACCTTGCTATAAACATCTCAGCATATCAACTCACACCAGAGGAAATACACACTTTGCAGAAAGGCCAATCATTCGTACCCACCACACGTACAAATACACTGGAACTAGAAGTCAGTGCCTTCAAATTGATACGCAACCTGCGTTTACGAAACTACTTTCAAAACATTGTGACGACACCCCAACAAACCGAAGACATGCTGAGAGGGCTACGACCACATAGCACATTTATGGCTCCTCTAAGCCACAAGATCATAGACACATTTGAAAATCAGGTCAAACATGAAATCTCCTCACTTCAGAAATGAATATCTTGCAAAGATTGGCTAACAACACATCTATTATCTGTCAAACAGCTGATAAAGGAGGTGCGCTAGTAATAATGGATGCTAAATACTACCATGAACAAATCAACGAACATACCTCTGATCCCAACACCTATGCTCCTCTCCTGATGGATCCCACCAATGAATACACTGATATCCTTAACCACATCATTCGACGAGCGTTTGATAATGGAACCATTGATGACAAAGTCAGAAGATATCTGACACCGAACAACCCCAGACCACCTACCATGTATATGGTACCAAAAATACACAAACATTTAACCAAACCACCCTTCCGACCTATAGTGTCGACCAAAGGCAGTATACACGAGACCACTGGCAAATCTTTGGATAAGTATCTCCAACCCTATGTGTTAGAAGCAGAATCATACATCCTAGATTCCACAGAATTTTTGGTAAAACTTAACAACTGTATCAACCACTTGGGAGAACAACCATTGTTATTTTGCACTGTAGATGTACGCTCACTGTACACTTCGATACCCCATGACCTGGGTATCGAAGCGGTGGAGAAAGTCCTCACAACATCCACACTTGATCATGATCTGCAAGTGTTTCTAATGGAACTGTTAGTGTTCACACTATACCACAGCTACTTTTCATTCGACGACAACTGGTATCATCAACTATGCGGTACTTCCATGGGCAATTGTGCCGCACCATCGTATGCTAACACATTCATGAAGGTATTTGAAGAAACCTACATTTTGAACAGTAACATTTGGAAGACACACGGCAAGTTATATCTTAGGTTCATTGTTGACATTTTTATACTTTGGGCAGGCAACCACACAAACCTACTTAACTTCCTAGAAAACTGGAATCAAATAAACGACGCCGCTACGGGTGTGTCATCAGGTCGAGGGCTGTGGATGGGTGCCGGCCGTTTTATCAAGAACGGCCTACTGGGACACAGTGCCCACTCCCTCTTCCATTGGACTAACAGGACCTTCAGTCCAACACCAGTTCTATTTTTGACTCAGCATACGGACTGAGCAATTATTGTGAGCAAGGTGACATGAATATCCATACCACCCAAGAACTCCAATGACACTTCTTCTTCTGTCTACCGCTAACAAACTTATATCAAGATCTCGTCTTGTATAATCAACCTCTGAAAGAACAACTATAGAACAGGAATACATTAGCCGGGAAGGTGACCCCAGGACCCCGCTTCCTCACATGTTCTTCCCCATATGCGACGTCCAACTGACTTAAAGCCCTGAAGAAGTCCCAGTTTGGGACGAAACGCGTCGGCTGTATGTGTTTTATTGCCTTTTGAAAATAAAGATTCAAAGAAGAACTTCAACATCTCTGAGGAATATTTCCTTATTTTGCTTAAACGTCGTTTGCACTTACTGTTTTATGTTTTGTGGTGCACCTTTGCTGCTGTTTGTTCCCTATTTGTCCCTACCCTGTCGTGGGGTCGAAACGTCGACAACAGATCCATCTGCCAGCTTCTATCCCAAGCTTTAATTTTACTGCTATTTTTAGAAGCATGGTTAATCCGAATTTATGATCATTTATTGTATATGCTTCTGGCTCTGCTCTGAAGCCAGGGTTTAAACATGTTTTTGACTAAGGACGCTTGACCTTCATTGTATCACTTACCTTACCCTGAACTACTTCCTGTCACTTACACTTCCCTTTCCTCATCCCGCTGGGCACTACCATTTGTTACTATGATAACATACACTGTGTGTACAATACTCTGTGTTTCGGTATGTTGTGATTAATAACAATGGCCTTTCAAGTTGTTCATATGTGTTTTTTATCTTTATATTAAGCCGTATCTATTGCGCACTAACAGTGTTCTGGGACCCCTTCCCTTTGCACAGACAGGCTGATACTTTATTTTGGGTCAGTGATGTGGGGGTGGTGGGTCCGGGAAGGTTAGATTGCCATGGCGTGCCATCATTTAGTTTGACCTGGCAGCGATCCTGGCAAAAGTGCTCTGCTGCTTCTGATGTCTGGGGAAAAAGGATCAAATTTATCATAGTTATAAGTATTTGGGTTGGCGATCCCCAGTCGGATGGGGGAGTTGGCTCCCGACGACAAATGTGGCTTACCCAAGGGACTTAAGGTGATTGTGTTAGACCGATGAATTCAGTCGTAAGTTAGGGCGCTTGTGATCATCCCATCTTGTCCACTATATCCGTTGGGTTCGCTATATCCGGATGAGGATTGTAGTTGTTGATGTTGTTGAGACTGACAAAGGTTATCTGAGTGAAGTGGAGGGTGATGGATTACTGCCTCAAAAACCTGCAAATTGTTGCTTTGGGGGGTTTCTGGAGGGCGAAGAGCTTTAGATGTTAATAAATAGGGTCTTTGGATTTCTTTACTTTTGTCGCCCAAGGTGTCCGGTCCCATGGGCAGGAGTTCTTTCTTTTCTTTCCTTACACTCTCACTACGGTTGATCCTTCTGTCGCCTGGGGGGTTTGTGTCGGCATCATTTTGGGATTTTTTGTCATTATTTGTTGGGTAAGTGACTTCAGAGTTTTGGAGAATGTGGCGACTCCAGTTTTCCTCCGTAGTTTTAATTGCAACCTTTACAAAGTCCGTAATCAGCGCCTGTTTACTGCTGTTCGGGCAAGAGTTGTGCCTATTTAGAGCCGTGCGAGTTACTTTCTTACTTCCAACACACTTGACGTGTGGGGCGGACTCTGTGAAGTTTTTTACTGTGATTAGCAGGGTGCTGGCCGTGGCTGCGGGTACGTTTGTTGTGGTTCCGAACTTGTGCCATGCTTCCATAGCCTCTGCGTCATCTGTGTCTCTGTTTGGTGGGCCCGAGTCAACAGGGGAGATACCAGGTGGGGTGTGCGTTTTTAATGTTGTCTTTGTATGTGTTAATATAATAAAGACTAATGTACTTTATATTGTGTTATGGACACGATTTTTATAGACATAAAAAATTCTTTTTAACAAACAATTATTAAAGTGATAACACATTTCATATCTTTTCTTCTTTCTGTCTCTCCTTGTATTATGTTGTTTATGTAATTTGAATTTGATTGCCTAGGAGTTACTTTCTTCATAGAGGGGTGTGCTTTTGGGCCATTATATTGATCAAAGCTCTCTCCTTGTCTTTATTCTTTTCGGCTTTAAATGTAGCTTGTGGGTGTTTGTCTTTGTTGTCCACTCCTCTTTATTTTCCCTGACCGCATTTCTGGCTTTTACCACGTTGGTGTAGCCTACACGTGGACCAGACTCTTGCGCTTGCGCTTGCCAGGGGCCGTGAGACACTCCTGATGGTTGGCACTGGACTGGAGCACGAAGCGTTGAACTTCTGTGCATATATGTATCGATTTGAAATTCCGTAGAGGGGATTGTACAAATGAGGTAACTTGAGTTGTTATTTTTGCCTAAGTGTGGCCTTATGGAATGAACCCAGTTATATGTGCTTTCCTGAAGCGTGGGATTGTTTCCAGCTCGGCAGCATAGAGCTGGTGGAGGAATGGCAAGCGGGGCACACTCGGCAGGTCCTAGGCTGCACACGATCTGATCTGATCGGGCCGCCTCTGTGAGACTGCAGAGGGCTCACACTCACTGCAGCCGCTGGCTAACAGCGGCTGCGCTTGCCACTTCTGCCTGCCTGCTGCTGTAGAGACTCACCCATGGCAGTAGACTCCCGTATGGCCGTGGGGTCTTTTGGAACCTTGGGTTGGAGCACTTGAGCGTTGGAGCGTTGGAGCGTGGGGGTATCTCAATGTCTCGGTGTCCTTGGTGAAGTAAATCCCGTGAATCCGTGCTCTGTGCTCTGTGGTGCACTGTGAGGGGGAATCGCACCCACCGCGGCCGGATGGAGCATTTGTGGGGCCGCCGCAGTGTGAAGTTCAGTTAAGTTCATAACCCTCGCATGTGCCTACTCAGTGGGTCCACCGTCTATACTTACTTGCCGGTCGGCATCTGCATTCCTCCCCCATCTCCACGACAAACCTAGCAAATAATGTCAGCCAACAATCTCAGTTCTTGTTGATGGTCATTGTTGGCCGCAGATTTATTAATAACAATATTGATTATTAATAACAATATTAATAACATACTGGTTGTACAATCTTCATTTGCGAACTTTAACCATAAATCATGCACATCACATTACAGTTTACGACACCTTCCCGTGGTACAGGTGTCTGTCTCTCGTGCACCCATAAATTCGTAAATGGCACTTTTGTACAACCAGTTCTTAATCAGTTTCTTGGTGTTCCGGTAGTTGGTTGGCCACACCCCTTTTGGGTGTCATGGAGGGGAGCTTCTTTGCCTGGAGTTAGGTCCCCAGCTCGCTACCATTTGCGCCCTGCCGTCCGGCCGGGTCTGGGCCGCGAGTGCCGTCTCCGTTTTTTCCTCCCCTCCTTTGTGCGGCCACGTCACCCTGCCGTACGGCATTGAAAAGTGAGTGGCCCTCCTCCTACACACCGCCCACCGGTGTGTTTGGTTAGCCAACGATTGTAGGATTTCCGCCACGCCGCAGGGAGGCGCACGTCTTTCTGCGGCTCCCCCCTTTGCCCCTTGGTTCGTGGCTACCTACTTTCCCCTTTTTTCTTGCTCCTTTTCAACGACAACCCGCGAGCGTCATTGCGCCCCACAGGTTGCCCCAGAACACCTCCATTCCTTTATCGGACAGATGCACCCCATCTTGTCCATATAGCTCTGGGCGGCCTGGGTGGATGAGGCCGTGCCGGATTGATTCCAGGCCGTTGGTTGAGCAAAACTTGTGCATGGCGGTATTTAGCTTGCGCCTTGCGTTGTCCACCGCTTTGTTTGAGTCGGCACCCCTCCAGTGCCTCCTGCTGATCATCTCCGACCACACCACTGTCGTGGTCCCCAGCCACGCCGCCGCTTTGGCGATATCCCTCTGGATGGCTTGGCCCACCGCTTTGCGGCCCAACTGCGTTAGGTCGTTCCCTCCTAGATGTATGATCAGCACGTCTGGCAGCCAGGCTGAGTCTGCCATGAGGCCGTCCAGGGTCGGTAGTAACTGCTCCCACCTCATGCCGGGCCGTCCGATCCAGCGGATGTACGTCGCCTTGGGTCTGCTTTGGTTGTGCCCCACTCGCCTCCACCAGGACTCCATTCTGGACACGAATGAGTGTCCCACGACCCATACCAGTTGTGGGCGTCCTCCTGTCGAGAAAAAATGCTCCATTAAGGTGGCTTTCTGCGCACCGGGTGTGGACGAGGAAAGGGGGCAATAAAACCCTGCCGTGCGGCATCCCAAGGCGGCTGCTCCCCCTCCCCCCCACTACCCTTTTTTTTTTTTTTTTTTTTTATATGAGATGCGGGCGTATGTAAGACTTGTATGCCCTGGACCGCCATCTGCCCACGGCCTGGATCCTGTCCTCTGGCATGCCATACTGCGATGCCGAGGTCGCCGCCCCGATCCTGAAGGAGTGCGGGGCAAATGATGTTGCCTGGAGCCCCACCTTACTGAGGCCCTGGCGCATTATGGCCGTGAACTGGAACCTGCTAAAGTTCCTTCCATCTTGGTGCACAAAGAGGGGGCCATCCCCCGCCGGCCGAACCGCCATGTATTGCAGCAGCCAGCACACTGCGCAGCGCCCCACCTCCGGGATACAATGTAGACGAATCGTCGCCCCTTTTCGAGCCCTATCCGTTTTGGATTGTCTAAGCGTGAGCTCCACCGTTTTTACCATCGGCTTGACGTCCCTTGCCTGCAAGCAGCGCTGCGCCGGGCCTGACCTGTTGGGGGCCACTATTTTGCTTACCCGAAAAGCCCCAAAGAAGGCCGTGGTGAACGCGGCCCCGAAGAGTAGCCGTTCATACCTGTCTGCAATGATGCTGGTTAGGGCGCTAAGTAACTGACCCAGCTTGTCGTAATCAATGGGGCGTCTGGTGTCCTTTTTGGTCCCCTCAAGTTTTCGCCAGCCTTTCAGGGCTGCCTTCAGGTAAACAGTTGCCGTGGGGTCCTCGCCTGTGTGGAGCCTGGCAAAGTATGCAATGGCGGCCAGGTGCGCCTGTGCCCAAGACCTTGTTTTCTTGGCGTCGAATGCCCATTGCACGAATTTCTCCGCCGCTGTGCGGACCGTTGATTTGTCTTCCAGCGACACTATGCCCCCGATTCTCATTACTGTGGCCGCGTATTTCTTGTATCTCTTGTGCGTCTCAGAGGTGAGCGAGTGCCCTATTAATCTGGACAAGTCAACCCCCCCAGGTCCCACAGGTATGTTGGAAAGGGGGTCATCACCTCGTCCGCACCGGGTAGAAGTTGTTTGAACCGTGTCATCTGGGACCGGGATAGCGCATCGGCGACCGTGTTCTCCGTCCCCGGCACGTGCCGCGCCTTCAGCTCCAGGTTCCCCTCGAGCTGCAATTTAACCAACTCTCGCATTAGCCTCAACATGCCCGGGCATTTTGCTGCGCCTCTGTTAATGGCCTGCACTACCCCCAAATTATCCGACCACAAAGTGAGCTTTAGATTCCTTATCTCTTTTCTCCATATCGTCAGAGCCACTACTATTGGGAATAGTTCGAGGAACGTGATGTTTCTTGTGAGCCCTTGCGCATGCCACCTGTCTGGCCACTGGCTGGCACACCATTTGTTCCCCAGGACCGCCCCAAATCCCAGACTCCCTGCTGCGTCTGTGTATAGGGATAGCTGATCGGCTGTTACCCAACCCTTTTTCCAAATCAGCACACCATTGAAATCCTGCAGGAATTCGTCCCATACTTGTAGATCCTGCCTTACACCCGTGCTCAGCCGGATGTGGTGGTGCTTGTGGGTAACGCCGGCCGTTAGCGCGGTGAGGCGCCTGGAAAAGACCCTGGCGGGCGGGATGACCCTCGCCGCAAAGTTCAGCCTGCCTATCACCCCTTGGATGTCCCTGAGGGTGGCTTTGCGCCGGCCAACCAGTTTGGCTATTTCCTCCCTGAACTCCTGTACCTTCTCCGGGGGGAGCCTGGCGGTCCCGGCCGTGGAGTCAAGCTCAATGCCCAAGAACGTCAGTCTAGTCGTTGGGCCTGTCGTCTTCTCTTTTGCTAAGGGGACTCCGAGTGTTTCGGTCAGGTCCTCGAACGCCGCCAGTGTACTGGCGCACGTCGGCGATCCCGCCGGCCCTGTGAACAGGAAATCGTCCAGGTAGTGCAGCTTCCCGCCCCCTTGATGCCTGTCGTGGAGGGCCCATTCCAGGAAGGTAGCGAATTGTTCACAATAGGCACAAGATATGGCACATCCCATGGGCATGGCTTTGTCGACGTACGTGTCCCCTTCCCATTGGAAGCCCAGCAGGTGGAAGCTGGTCGGATGTACCGGTAATAAACGAAAGGCAGATTCGATGTCCGCCTTGGCCATGAGGGCCCCCTTTCCTGACGCTTTGACTAGCGCGATAGCGTCATCCACTGACGCGTAACCCACCGAGCATGCTTCCTGGTCGATGCCATCGTTTACGGACCCCCCCTCGGGGTATGACAAGTGGTGTATTAGCCTGAATTGGCCCTTTTCTTTTTTCGGAACCACTCCTAGTGGGGAGACGACTATTCCCTCGCACCATTCCTGAGGGAGGGGGCCCTCGATTCTGCCCAAGTTCTTCTCCTTTTCTATCTTTGCGCTCACCACCCGGGGATGTTGCCTCGCTGACTGTAAGTTATTCGCTCCCGTTAGTGGCAGTGAGCCTTGAAACGGGATAATGAAGCCTTCTTCAAAACCCTCAACCAGCGTCTTTGCGTCTGTTTTGTTTGGATACCTGTTTGCTAAACTGCGCAGCTGTTGTGTATTAATGGGGGACCTAGCCAGCTGGCACTGCTCAATGTCTACTAGTGTCATGCCCTCACTAGCCTTCGGGCTAGTGCTTCTTGTGTTTCTCCTTCTTTTCGCTCTTTGCTTCCCGCTTGGAGCCTTTGCATGTTGCTGCCGCGTGTTTCCCTCCACAGCTTGAGCATGCATGTTGGAATTTGCACGAGGAGCCCCATGAACAGTCCCCTGCATCATATCGCCAGCATATGGCCTTGGTCGCGGGGGGGGGGGAGTTAGACCGCCTAGAGGACTGTTTCTGGTAACTTTTGTTCTTCCCCTTGTGGGACGAACTCCGAAAGGACTGGTCGTATTTCCCCGTCCAGGCTCTCACTTCTTTGGCAGCGAGCATTTTATGAATAAAACCTGAAACGTCCTCCTCGTTCCACTCCATCTCTGGGTGCCTCTGCATCTTTAGCCTGAAGCCCTTATCGTATTCCAACCATGCGTCCCCGGGGAATTGCCTCTGCGCAGAATGTATGTTAGCCTCATACAGCCATAGGTCAGCTGCGCAATGGGGGAACCTCTCTACAATGATACATGCCATGATCCTAAAAGCGTCTAGCCAATTATCGAAGTTCCGCTCCTTTCTAGCCCCTCGCCTCTCCCTTTTTTCGTCCTCTCTCCTGTCACATGTGGTCAGGTCAAGGCCCTCTAGCTGTATTTCTAGGAGCGAGAATATATCGATGAACTCCTTGCGCCATATCCTCTCTTTCACTGCAAGAGGAATAAGGCACGCGAGCCCCGTGGCTTTCGTCGTCAAGGAGGCAGGGCCGGGAGATGGTCTGGCGTACAAGTCACTGCCTAGCCCCCCTGATCCCGGGCTCCCGGACCCAGTATTATACCCCCAACCGGGTAATGGGGAAACCTGATCCCCCTGTGGGGACAGGCCCACCTGATCCTGCACCCTTGACTGCCGGGCCCACCCCGGATCCATCATATGCCACGTTAAGCCCCCTGTCTCGTCGGTGCGTTGTTCCCTGGGCCCCGCCGCCCCCTGCCCTGAGCTGTTCAGTAAAGACGGAGCGAGCGATTTCAAGCATTCTTTTACAATGGTACTAATATGCTCACCATTAACCGCTCTGTCGTTCGTCTCACCCTGCTTGCTGTCGTCTGACCTCAGCGGCGGGAGCTTCTGGCGCACTCTCTTTGGGGGATTCCTCTTGGACGTCTTCTTCCTCGGCGAGGTTTTAGGCTTCTTGGGTGCTGACGGGCCTGCTTCCTCTTCCGCCTGGCCGTCCGGCCTATTCTCCTTTCCTTTGGCCAAATGGGGCTGGAGCCATTCGTCGCCGTGTACCGCCGATATCTCGCGGATCTTCTTCAGCACTTCCGCCATGTCTCCTGGCTGATCTTCCGCCATGTTGCCCCCAAGGCCTAGGTCTGGTTTCAGCGGGCTGGCCTGCGCCGCTGGGTCGGAAGGAATTCCGGACCCGCCTTTGAACTTCTTTGCACGTGTGTGCTGTGTGTCTGATGAAGCGGCTCAATGCGCGCTCCAAACTAGACAATTGCTTACCGCGCTGGAGCTTGGCAAGGCTGCCGAGCTCGTTATCTTTTCCGGACTCTTCGGGTTCCCGGGGAGCTGGGTGGAGAACTTGACCGGCGCGCCGCTCCGTGAGGTCGTCCTTCTTCTTCGGCCGTTCTTCGCCGCCTCCCGCCGCAATCGGTCTTCTTCAAACGATGTCGTTGTCGCGCCGCTCTCCCAGCTCATTCGAAGACGTTGTGATTCTGGCTGGGGAGCGGCGGTGCTTAAATCCCCTTGAGCCCTCTATAGGCTCCAGGTGAGACCCCCATTGATTGGGGGGTTCAAAGGTAGCAAGGTTAGCCATTGGTCGCCCCCCATGGGCGCCGAGGTCACAAGGTCACTTCCTGTCGGGGTGGCTGGTGCGCACCCCGTTTCCGCCCCCCCTGAGCCCCCTATGGGCTTCAGGTGAACCCCCTTTGATTGGGGGGTTCAAAGGTAGCAAGGTTGGCCATTGGTCGCCCCCCATGGGCGCCAAAGTCACAAGGTCACTTCCTGTCGGGGTGGCTGGTGCGCACCCCGCTTCCGCTGGTCCAGGCCGCTTCGGGGCGCCCAGGACCAGTTCCATCCCCCTGTTGGCACAGCGTGGGTTATGGTGCCGGCCTTTGAGCCTCCCCCACCCTGCGGGTGGATGCGGCGGCCTCTGCAAGTACGGACCAGAAGCCGGGTAGCAAGGCGGTCGGCGACTTCCGCGCTCGCTACGATCAACAGTCAGCAGATCAGCAGGGAAACATGTACTAGAGAAGAAGATGAAGATGGAGGAGAGGCGGCGGCCGGCCGTAGCCGGTTTAGTGCTTTTTTTGTTTGTTTTTCATTCCCCCAAACCCTCCCCTATCTGCTCCCCTCCTTCAAACAACACAGATTTAATGCAGGCAATAGAAACTATTACCACAAATCTGTGTAAGACTCAACGTATACCTCAATTTGAAGAGCAACAGCATTCAGTAATGGAAATATCAAGCCTGCATGAACACTTTGTAAATGTTGTAACAAGCCCTGCTGATGAAAATGATGCCATTTACACAGTTAATAAAGAGCAAAACCCCAATACGAAGGAAACCTCTGTTGTAACCAGCCCTGCTGACAAAAATCATGCCATTTACACAGTTAATAAAGAGCAAAAACCCAATATGGAGGAAACATCTGTTGTAACCAGCCCTGCTGACAAAAATCATGCCATTTACACAGTTAACAATGAGCAAAAACCCAATATGGAGGAAACATCTGTTAAAAATAAGAGCGATCAATGTATGAGTCAAAAAAATATGGAAATTACACAATTACCGGGAAGCATCAACGGGAATCAAGCTGAAAATATACAAGCCAGTAATAATTCAATTCCTTTATTTGAAGCGCAACCGCAATCAATAATAGAAATATCAAGCTTGCTTGTACATTGCAGCTTTATTAGTCCAGCAAAAAATGAAAATGGAAACAAAATATCTAATTGTGCACATGAGGAATTCACTTTCAATCCAGCTGAGCGTGTACTGGCGAGTACTGTTCAAAATCACCCCAAACATATTCCAGTGGCAAGGGGAAGAAGCTTTGAAACAGATGGAAAAATAGAAGACCGTATAATCTTGCATACCTCTCTGATAAAAACCTTACAAACGTCAGTATCGGCACTTAATATGCAGTCGGACAAGCTGGATATTCAAATTAATTTGATGAACATCATAGCAAATTACATTGCAGGAATAAATGTCAAACTAGACTCATTGACAAGTTAAATCATTGCTCAAAACAGCATACCGATTCCGAAATCCGCTCCAGCAACTAACTGTGTATGCTGCAGTATAGTTGGAAAACTAAGTGACTTACCAAGCATCTTAATGAATATTTTAGGGAATGTAAATGGTCTGCCTCGTCCTCAGAGCCACAACGTGCAGAGGTAATAGTCGCATAAAAGGGGACTAAGGTACAACCAACAGTATCGTACAGTAATGAAGGGGCTGCTTCACCGGATGGGCAAATGATTCCTAATCCCAAGGTCTTGCCACTCAATCGCAACAATACTCTTGATTCAAGGGGAATAAGGGCGCATAGGCAGGAATTTAATGAGGAAGTTTCAATTTTAGCATCACAGCCTCTATTGTCCATTGCACTAGATAATTCACAAACAAACAATGGATGGATTAAGAAATTCACTCAAGGACGAAGTAAATATGCCCCCAGCCGCCTTAACAAAAAGGTAGAAGAAGCGGGCCAGGAAGGCCAGAAAACACCCTCAAAACAGCAAGGAAACAGATCAGAAGGTGAATGGCCCCTACCCAATTTTTAACTGCAAGGGGGGTGGGAGAATCAGCCCGCAACCACCATTATTTCGGATAGTGCCTAAAAGGAAGTAGGGGTGCAACATCTCAAGGATCAATTGGTGAGGATTGAATTGTCTCAAGCTCAACGGAGGCAAGACCGAGGTGCTGGTCGTGGGGGGGTGCCAATCAGCGTGGACGACGGCATGGTGGCCATCTTGTCTTGGTCCAACACCCATCCCATGCCAGAAAGCAAAGAACTTGGGCATCTGGTTCGATACTGATCTTACTTTCGGCCCTCAGATCAACCAGGTGGTTGGATCTTGTTTTGGAACCCTTAAAAGCCTCAGGAAAACTTTGAAGTTTCTACCTATGAAAGCCCAACAAACCTTGGTGCATGCACTAGTTACATCAAAGATGGACTACGGCAACCTCCTCTATTTAGGGACTTTGGAGAAGAATCTCAGCCGTCTACAGGTCCTACAGAATGCCGCCGCCCGACTAGTGCTCAGACTACCCAGAAGAGCCGCTTCTGCAGCTGCCCTTCGGTCGCTGCATTGGCTCCCGGTTAGAAGTAGGGTAGAATTCAAAGCACTATGCACGTGCCATCGGATAATCAATGGACGGTCTCCTTTCCCTTTGCAGGGACTACTGACGTCTTATGAGCCGTCCCGCACTTTGAGATCCTCTGGCTCAGGACTCCTGGTCGTTCCCAAGGTGTCTAGAGCGCGGATGGGTGGAAGGTCCTTTAGGTACCTTGCAGCCACTAGATGGAACAAATTACCTATGGCATTGCGATTAGAACCATCTGAACCAATCTTTAGAGCCAAACTTAAAACTACACTATTCGCTCCGTAAGATAGGCCGCTTCTGCAGATCCCAGTAAATTTCTCTCCTCAGCGCGGGGACACGCCGCTGTGCGTCACCAAGCACTTTATAAAACCCCCTAAATAGAAAATAGAAATAGAGGACGGAAGTATCAAACCCAGGAAGTGGGGAGTCTTTCAATTCAAATAGGGCACATGACATAAAAAAGGTACATGAGACTTATTTGGGGAGGGGGGCTGGTTTAAATGCTGAACAGGTAGTAACAAGGCATTTCAGGGTAGTAAAACGTTGCCCAACATGAATAACATAAAAGCAACAGATGCCATATTAGATCAATGTATGACGGCGACAAACAACAGTGCAGAAAAGTCCGACCCTATGCCTCGTAGTTCAGCTCACGATTCAGGCCCAAATTCCAAAGTCCAGCTGTGGAGAGGGAGAGAGATCAAAATACAGAAAGTATTACTGCCGGGTGTAGAGTTGAGTGACCAAGTTGAAATAAAATCTATTTCTCAGCACATGATAGAGCAGGGTCCTAGCAAGTCTGGATCCTCTGGTGAACAAACTACCAGCCCTACTCTGATCATGCAACCAAGAGTTAATGAGCAAACACATCCGCTACATAATCAGTTATTATTAGCCCCACAATATAGCTCACAAGGCCACAAGACTATTTGGTAACATTTTGAGTTTAATGGCAGCTATTCCTACTTTAAAGTACTTAACGTCAAATGACCTCCAGTCAATTGAGTTTGTCAATCAGGAGGGCAGTAAGGGTATGGACAGCACCCTGTCGACTTGGAAAACGGTAGAATTAGTGTTGGCCATTTTCAATTTAAGCATGGGCGAATTTTGCGAATATCGCGTTCGCGAATTTTGCGGATTTGCGAACTCGCAATCCGCACAATCCGCGAATTCTCGCGAATTTGCGGATTTTTTTTTTTGTGTGTTTGCGCGGGTTTCTGCCAGTTCGCGAGGGTTTTGTACAATGTCGCAAATTGCGAACTTACCTGTCGGGTCGCAAGTTTCGCGAACTTGTTGTTTCTACGTGTCCAGCCTGTTTGGGACACTCTTCTTCATCACTGCCACTCTCTGTCACCACTGCCACTCTCTAACTACTCATGCCACCCTCTGGCCCACCCATGCCACCCTCTGTTTCATCACAGCACCCTCTGGTTGTCCAGTCAGTGTACATTATTGTGGCAACGCAAGCACACCTTCCCTGCCTCAAGTGACCTGAATTAATTTGGGGCTGATTAATGTGTCACAGAATATTTTTTTAGCTGGCACCTGCTTCCTTAGTGCTTCCTGATTAGTGAACTTTTGCACTTGCTAAGTGCTTTCATTGTTGCAAAATTAGTTACAACACCTGCCCTGCCCCAACTGACAATAATGAATTAGGGGCTGATTAATGGATTTGAACTGCCAGCCTGGCTCCTGCTTGTCTCCCTTAGCTGTAATTCAGGACCTTTGTGGCATATGTGTAACTATTCTGAGGTTCAGAGCAGGGTCACATAATAGTTGCAACTGGCAACTGAACTCTGGAGGGGCCCCTCAGCAAGCACTACAGGAAATGGCTACTAATGATGAGCCTGAACTTTTGAACCTGGTAAGTAGTTACTTTCAGTTTGCTAAAATCGTATTTCTGCAATTTTGCACTTATTCGCGGGGCGCGAACTCACGCGAACAGTGCGAGCAGTGCGAGCAAAATCCGCTGCTCGCGGATTTGCGGATTTTGCGGGAGATTCGCGAATCTCGCGCATTGCGAATTTCCCGAAAATCCGCAAAATCCGCGAGCGAAACGGATTTTCCGCCCATGCTTATTTCAATTATGCACCGCAATTCGAGGCCTGGTGTATTTCTTTGTCTATACCGATTAAAAAAAAAAAGAGTATCCCACACCACTACTACAGCAGGAGCGAAACAAATCTAACGAGCCCAGTAGAAGGCTTGTTTATTTGGTCCTTCGGGCGCAAGAGGCAAAGACGAAACTGAGGGCCCCCCTCTGTGGAACGAAGAGAATGACCTATGGGCATGAGCAGCAGAGATGATCATAGGTCATTAAATCTTCTCTCATGGAATGTAGCCGGAGCAAAGCGCTATTTACAGGATAATATACCACCTGAGTACTGGTATAACTACGAAATAGTAGCACTCCAGGAAACATGGCTGATAGACCCAATTCAGATCCCAGGGCGTATTCTCCACCACGTAATGGCCATAAGGACCCAACGATTTGGGAGTCCAAACGGCAGCTTAGCGGTTTATATTTCAACAATCTTAAATATTACATCCACCCAACTGCCAATAACTACACCAGATATGCAAATCATAAAAATGGAAATGGGTTTAAACAAAAAAGCGGTAACAATCATTCTCATCAATCTCTACGCGCATCCAATGCAAAAAATTAAAAAAGAACTATTTAAAACTTTAATCACCACCATATCAGATTTCTGGTTTGAACATCCTGCATGGGAAATAATACTAACAGGAGATTTTAAAACAAATCTGATTTATACTCCTAAGAAAGATGACCTTTAAAGTGCAGCTACTGGGGGCGTGGCCAAGATGGCGGAGTGAGCGGTCGCACTCTATGCGAGCTCCCGTAATCCCGAGCCCCTTTACCACCTTTATTAGCAGATCTCCCCCCGAAAGGCTGGGGATCTGTTAGGAGATTGCGAGATCTCCCAGCGTGGACAACAGTGGTGCTGCTGGCTCCCAGGGCCGCTGTCCTAGAGCCCAAGGAGTGTGACCGGAGGTCGAGACGGTACCACGAGACGATCGCAGGCCGAGGCCACGAGGCCCGAACCAGCCTGGGGACGTCCTGTGGTGGAACAGCCAGCTGGGGTATTAAGGCGGGACTCGCTTTGGCAGACTCCAGTACCGAACGGAGGGGTGCGTGTACCCAGTGCTCGGTGGCGACAGGCTAATACCCGAGGCGGTTCATCACGCGAGGCCGGGGATGAGGCCTAGCGGCAAGCTCTCTTGAATCGAACTTCCACTGGTGGCAGCAGTGCGCCGAGGGTCCGGAGTGGGAGGCACTTTGGCTGGCTACGGCTCCGAGCGGTTGAGTGCAGATACCCGATGCCCGGAAGTGAGAGGCTGGAACACGGAGCGCTGACGCAGATCGCTACGCGAGGCCGGGGATGAGGCCTAGCAGCAAGCTCCCTTGAAGCGAACTTCTTCCGGAGGCAGAGGCTTGTCGAGGGACCGGACCGGAAATCCCAGCGGCAGACTACCGCGCCGAGTGGTGGAGTGCAGAGGCCCGGTGCCCAGAGGTGAGAGACTTGAACCCGTAGCGCTGCTGCAGATCGCTACGCGAAGCCGGGGATGGGGCCTATCGGTCCGCTCCCTTGAAGCGGACTCCTCCCGACGGCGGCAGCTGGCCGAGGGACCGGAGTTGGAATTCCCGTAGCAGACTACAGTGCCGACTGGGGAGGTGCGACTGCCCGGAGGTGAGAGACTTGTCCCAGGAGTGCTGCCGTAGATCGCTACGCGAGGCCGGGAGTGAGGCCTAGCGGAGGAACCCCCTTGAAACGACCCTCTTCCAGCTTAGCCAGCACACCAGAGGAACAGAGCAGGCTCCGGCACCGAGCAGGGAAGAACGTGTGTCTGGTGCTCGGAGACGACGGATTTTGGTGCGGAGCACCGGCGCAGTTCCCTACGCGAGACCCGGGAGGCGGCCTAGTGAAGGGCTCCTCCGAAGCGAATTCTCTCCACCCGGCCACTGAGTTGATCTGTGGAACTGGCTGCGGGCCGTGATTGAGGTGCCTGGTGCCCAGAGCACAGATACCTACAGTGCTTGGAAAGCGACAGTGCGCTCCCTTGGGGTCCTCACCGGCGGCATGGCCGGCAACAGAGGGAACAAGAAAGGGGACCGGACACTACCAAAAATGCTGAACAGAGGCCCAGCGAGGCAAGACAGGGGGCAACAATCGCCAGGCCACTCGAGCTGCTCCCAAGGGGCAGCAGGGGGGGAACCTCCGGTGACTAGATCTTTCCTCGAATCCCTCTTTAGCTTGCTTAGGGAAGATTTCCAAGCACTGAAGCAGGAAGTTGCAGGGGAAGTCCGGGAGGTGCGGAGAGAGGTCGATGGGCTTGGCGAGAGGGTGGCCACTATGGAGGAAGTGGGTCACTCCCGGGACGAAGAGATTGCACAGCTGCAGCAAGAGGTGCTTCGCCTACGGGATCAGCAAATCGACCTCCAATCGCACAACGAAGACCTAGAGAACCGGTCCCGTCGCAATATCATACGGGTCCGGGGAGTTCCTTCCGGAGAAGAGGGTGAGGACATTGCTGGGTATCTAAGAGACCTCTTCAGGGAGATATTGGGAGAGCCGGATGATTTCACCATCAGAATAGACAGAACTCATAGGGTGGGCCCGACACGCAGAGCCTCTGCACCCCCCCCTGACATCTTGGCTTTCCTGCCGGACTATCCCCTGAAGGAGCGGATTATTCGTGAGGCACGACAGCAGCAGTCCCTATGCTTCCGGGGGCACCAGGTCGCTCTCTTCCAGGATTTATCGATAATCACACTCCAGAAGCGTAAGGGATTCAAAATTGCTACGGACTTCCTGAGGGATCATAACACGCAGTACTCTTGGGGCCATCCCTTCCGCCTTATTTATAGGTGGAACGGGACCTTACATCAGCTTCGCTCCCTCCAGGACACCTGCGGGGTACTTGGGATTACCGCGACGGACGACACGGCCCCCACCCCTTACCGACGGCACGCTACTAGAGACGGTTGGCAGTCGATCCCGGCGCGGCGATCCTCTGCATCTTTTGCTCGACCAGACTCACCCACTATCCGAGCAGACATGGCCAATGCAGTTCAAGAGGTGGCCAGAGACACAGCGCCTACTGAAGTTGCTCTGACGGCCTGAATGTACTCCGGGGGGAGATCGACATAGCCATTCAGACGATGCAGGCTTGGGGGCTCGGGGGCGGAGGGTGGCGGGGGGGTGGGCAGTGGCTGGACGTCCACTTGAGTAATTTTCCGCAGACTTGTCTGCTGAGGACCGGACTGGGACAATGGAATTTTGGGAACAGTTGGGGGTGCAGGGGGGGAGGGGAAGGGGTTGTTGGGGAAGTTCCGGTTGTGGGTTGGGGAGAGAGGGTAGAAGGGGGGGTATCGGGGGGGGTTTTGGGTAGGGGTTTGGGGGTTGATGGGGAAGGGGGGGGGAGTCGTCCAGTGTACCATGTAGGTCCTAGCAGCCTCAGCTGCGCTTGTCTACCTTGCCTTGCCCGGGCCGGGACACTTCGCTTTCATGTATACCCTTTTCCATGCCTCCCAGCACTTTTAAGGTGGTGACTCTTAACGTGCGGGGCCTCAACAACCCGGTTAAGAGACGGGCGGTTCTGTCTCTCCTGGAGAGCACTCATGCTGATATATGTCTCCTTCAAGAGACTCATCTACTCCAGCAGGACACGCATAGGATGCGCTCGCATAAATTTCCTACACAGTTTCACTCTTCCAGTGCCAATAAGACAGCGGGGGTGGCAATCCTGGTGGCCAGACACTTTAAGGGGGATATTCTCCACAAGCACATAGAACACAAAGGCCGGCTGCTAGCATACCGGTTCAGGATCGGGGGCATCACCTTTACCGTTGGGTCCCTGTATAGCCCTAATGAACAACAGGAATGCTTTCTACGATCAGCACTGGTGGATAATACTGCTTCGCCAGAAAGGCATATAATCATTGGGGGAGATTTTAATATGGTTTTTGATTCGGCAATGGACAGATCCGCACACCGCACCCCGCAGGTCGAGGAGTTCTCAGCCGGGTGTAAGGCGCAGCTATCAGAAGTGGACTTGCAAGACCTCTGGCGACACATGCATCCCACTGATAGGGGTTATACGTATTACTCCCAGGCCCATAAGACGTACGCGAGGCTGGACCATCTCTTGGTCACAACTCCGGTACGGGCCTTGGTCTCCACGTCGGACTTGGGGGTGCTGTCCTTATCGGACCATGCCCCTGTCTCTGCCACCCTGGGCCTACCGCCGGTAGCGAGATCTCCCAGAATATGGCGCCTCCGAGACACCCTGCTGCATAGGAAGGCGGTGGTGGACCGCATTGAGGGAACGATCCGGGAGTATCTGACCCACAATGATACTCCAGACACCACCCTGGCAACGCAGTGAGCAGCTTTGAAGGCAGTTCTCAGGGGGGAATTTATAGCGGTATCCTCGGCAGAGAATAAAGAATGACAGGCCAAAAGGGAGGAACTCACCCAGCAGGTTAGTGAGCTCGAACAGATACACCACAGGACGGGGGCCCCCAGAATATGGAGGCAACTTAAGGAGGCGAGGAAACTCTTGGCGGCCCTGGATTTGGACCGCGCAAATATGCTGCACTCCGCCTGCGGCATAAATACTATACGGGTGGGGACCGCTGTGGCAGACTGCTGGCCAATCGGCTCCGTGTGGAGCAGCAGAGTCATGTGGTGAAGGAAATCCTGGATCCCACAGGGACGGTGGTGTCACGTTCCGTAGCTTTTACGCGGACCTATATACCGGAGACTGGCCAGATGTCGCTGCGACGTCCGCCTATTTGGACTCAGTGACCCTGCCCTCCCTGGATGCCTCACAGGCAGAGCATCTTGATAGAGATATCCGACTGGAGGAAGTAATTTCTGCCATCGCTAAGCTCAAGCATGGCAAGGCGCCGGGCCCGGATGGGTATACATCGCTTTTTTACAAGACTTTTTGCTCGACACTGGCCCCAATTCTCACTCGCCTTTTTAATTCATTTGCCACTCCAGGGGCCATCCCGCCTGACCTCCTGCAGGCCTCACTCACGCTTATCCCCAAACCCGGGAAGGACCGAAAGCACTGCGGCTCCTACAGGCCGATATCCCTCCTGAATGTGGATTTAAAATTGTACACAGGGATTCTTGCGGCCCGACTGGCCCCCCACCTCCCAGGTCTTGTAGATCCGGATCAGGCGGGATTTGTTCCGGGGAGGCAGACGGTGGACAACACCAAAAGGATCGTTCACCTCTTAGAGAAGGCCTCTCGAATTCCGGGAGAGAGAATGATGCTGGTGGTGGACGCCGAGAAGGCGTTTGACCGAGTGCATTGGCCCTATCTCGAGCAGGTCCTGGTGAAGGCGGGCTTGGGAGAAAGATTTCGCTCCATGGTTCTTAACTGCTACAAATTTCCGACTCGGTGGTGCGGGTGAACGGCAGCAGTTCGGGAAGTTTTAATATTGAGAGAGGTACCAGGCAGGGCTGCCCGCTCTCCCCATTACTCTTCGCCCTTTATATGGAACCGTTCGCCCAGCGGGTGCGTGACAACCCGGCGGCAACAGGGGTGCGGTTTGGCGGCTTCACACACACCATTAGCCTCTATGCAGACGACGTCATACTGTCGTTGGATGAGCCCATGACGGCCCTGCCGGCTTGCATCAAGGAGCTGGACTCCTTTGGTGCAGTCGCAGGTTTTAAAATGAATATGGGGAAATCTGTGGCTCTTGATATCTCCCTTCCACCGACTACCAGAGCGTATCTACAAGGCCGATTCCCCATGCATTGGTCGTCGGACTCGGTGCCCTACTTGGGGATCCAGCTGGCCCCTACCCTACCGGCCATGGTAACGGCTAACTACACCACACTGGGGAAGAAGATCCGGGAGGAGCTGGGCCGGTGGAACCGCGGCACTCTTTCCTGGCTGGGCAGGATAGCTGCCATCAAAATGACGGTCCTCCCCCAGGTTCTCTATTTGTTCAGGGCCTTACCACTCCAACCACCGATTGGATGGATTCCTCAGCTGCAGGCAGATCTATCGCGCTTTATCAGGCACGGGAAGAAGCCTAGAATGCGCAGAGCTCTCTCCATGTTGGCCCCCGAGGCAGGAGGGCTAGGAATACCAGATCTCCGTAGATACTTCTACGCAGCCCAATTACGCTATTTGGTGGAATGGAGCCGTTGGGAGTCAGATAAGCACTGGCTCTTCCAGGATCAGGCTGTGGCGGGCCGACCCCTGCAAGAAATTCCATTTCTCCGCCGGCCTCACCGACCTGCGAATCTATACACCTCCTTTGTTACCAGGGTACCCCTGCGGGTCTGGGATGCCACCAACCTCGCACATAATCTCACCACGTTCCCGTCGCCACTTACACCACTGGTAGACAACCCGGACTTCACTCCGGGGTTGGAAAAGGGGGCATTTACCCATTGGCGAGCGGCGGGTTGCCAAGCCCTGTGTCAATTGTATGGCCCTGAGGGTATTATTCCCTTTTGGCAGTTTAGGCAGGAATTCTCGTTTTCCGAATCAGAAAGACTCCGTTATATGCAGGCTCGCCACTGGTCACTGCAGCCACAGGTGCTGGAATCAGGCGACAGACGATTCCTACCATACGAGAAATGGCTTCTGACTCGCACATCGGACTCCAAATTGATTACAGAACTCTATAGGTTGCTGCAGCCTCTTTCCACACACCTCTATAATCCGGGGAGAGAGCGCTGGGAGCGGGAGCTGGGTCGAACGTTGAGCCACAAAGATTGGGAACAGATATACTACAGGGCACGACACTCAGCATACCACATGGGCCTTACTGACACTCTGACAAAGGTCTCCACTTATTGGTACTACACACCGGAGCGGGTTCATGAAATGGACAGTAGCAGGGAGAACACATGCTGGAGAGGGTGTGGAAGTGGGGGCACTTTGATACATATTCTGTGGGAATGCCCGCTATTAGAGCCCTATTGGAAGGAAGTGTTGGACGAAATTGACTCCCACTTTGATACAGAACTGCCACGTTTCACTGCATACACCCTGTTGGGGCTTCTGAATGGGTTGATGTACCCCCTCCGATCCCGCAGGGGCAGACAGATAGCTATTGCATTGGGTTCAGCCGTTCAGAACATCTTACTACATTGGCGCACTACCACGATACCATCACTCACGGGCTGGCTACACAGATTGTGGCATGTATTGGGCATGGAGAAACTATCACTCACGGTGGCGGGGGATATAGTGCAATTTCATGAGCTTTGGCAACCATTCCACTCACTACTACTCACTGAATTTAGGGAACTCACCTGTCCTAGATATCTTCGCCTCTTGAGGCTCACGGACCCAAATTGTGCCGAGCCCCTGAGTAACTGGGCGATTCACCCTTCCACTTGAGAGCGACCTTGGTGGTTGTCTTGGGAAGATTTGTACACTGGACGGGGGGAGGGATGGAGGGAGGGGGGGGGTAGGGGACCTGGGGAGTTGGGAGTTGGGTTGGGGGGGGGTGTTTGGGAAGGGAAGGTAACGATATACTGCAAACAATGCGTGTCTAGCAAGGCCACTTTGGGCTGGCCCGTGGTTGACCTATCCTCTGCAGATGTACCGCTGTGGGTGCGGCTGTGTCCACCCCACGCTAATGCTTCATACCTTCTGTATGTTTTTGTTTTTCTATGTTTTTTGCACTGAATAAAATACTTTAAACCTAAAGTGCAGCTAATGCAATATGGGCAGTACAAAATCAAGTGCATACTTCATCCCCACGGTTAGATCCAATGGGGCAATAATTAGTAATTGACTTAGAGCATTCGGGGCTGCGAGTATTAAATGGCAGAGCGGCTCAGGACCGCCCGCCAATCAGCACTTATCATGGCCATAAAGTTAGCTCCATTCAGGATTACACAATTGTTACACTACCACTCCTCGAACAAGTAAAAAGTAAAAACTTTTTAATAACATATTCCACAGATAGCGATCACTCCAGTCAACATCTTGAATTGCTAAATTCATGTCCAAGGCATTTGGAAGCTGTACCCCAGCTTGGAATTATATCAACGATAAACCTGAAAAGACTAAGATGATCTAGTAATACACTTCCCCAAATTGCTGAGAGAGCAAAGGAGCTGTGGACGTCCCAAGACTCACCAAACAGTAAGATGATGGAAACCTGGGATGCTTTCCTAACAAAGCTCCCCAAGGATGCTAAAACAATAAAATCATATCTAAATAAGATGCATAATCCACGAAGATTTCTGAGTCTGACTGCAAAAAACCTAGGAAAGTATACGCGCTGTCATAAGATAAACAAGGGGCAACAAAGTATCAAAATTGGAACAGGAGTGAATACATCAACTCAAAAAACAATACAAAAAACAAGTCTGGGAGAATAACAAATTGCAGTAGGACAATTTCTGGGTGAAACTTTTATATAACGCTAGAAAGTCCAACCCCAAAGCCTTTTGGGAACAAGTAAATTCCCTAGCAAGAACATCAAAATCGATCAGTATGACATGCGTCACTGAACAAGACTGGGTGTATCATTTAACTGCCACTTTCTCAATAACATCTGATAGAGTGAGCACCTTGCAGGTATTTTCATTTACTGAATATGCAAAAGAAAGAATTGCTTCTGTACAGTCAAGTTCAACCACCCATGCAGTGCAAGTACATACAAACGAGGTTGAAGGCAAAATTACAAAAGATGATAAATCAAATATCTTAAATAATTACCCTAAAGATTTTGGAAGTACAAATCATTTACTCACACATTTTGTCCATGATGAAATTGCAAACGTTATAGCCAAGGGCAGGCTTAACTGTGCTCCTGGCCTGAATGGTATACCACAAGCAGTATATAAACTAAACCCTAACTTCTGGGCTGTACAGCTGTCTCTCCTGTTTCACGAAGTGAGCACTTTAAATTGCCTGCCAGACAGGTGGGGAGGCTCAATAATAAATCCATTATTTAAGGGAGGGGAGCGAACTGACCCAGCAAATTATCGTTTAATTGCACTAATCGATGTCGAAGCGAAGTACTATGCCTCATTAATCTTGGCAGATCTAATTAGCTGGTCTAATAGCAATAAAATCATCCCAATTAACCAGTCTGGTTTCCGACGCGGCTCTAGTATCATTACAAACATATTATCGCTAGAATTGTTGGCAGAAAAATATTTACGACTGCAAAATAACTTGTTTTTATGCTTTATTGATTTTAAAGCTGCCTTCGATTGAGTTAATATAGGCATTTTATGGAAAAAGCTAAAGCAGTGGGGTCTGCCAGATACAATATTAAAACCGATCATGGAATTATACTCGGATACATGGATGCAGGTAAAAATAGCTAATGGGACGAGACTCTCAAGAAAAATCTATACGAAAGAAGGACTCGAGCAAGGGTGCGTTCTAGCACCTCATTTATTTAATCTATTCATGGCGGATTTGTCACCAAGACTTGATAAAATCAATTCACATCTTCCTCGTTTGGGAACTTTGCAGATTACTCATTTAGCGTATGCTGATGATATAGTCTTGGCAAGCCATACAAGAATCGGCCTCCAAAGAGCAACAGATGAGCTACGTATCTTCGCCAGGAAGAATTTGTTGGAAATAAATGCTGCAAAAACCAAGGCCATGATTATAAGTCGAACTATTCAAAAATTAACCTCATTTAAATTTGATAACTCGAATTTTGAAGTAGTGAGCAGCTACAAATGCCTAGGAATATATCTGGATAAATGATTAACTTACCGAATACAAACTGAGGCCACACAAAAAAAGGGAAACAGACTTACAGTCGCATTCTGTTCTATATCAAAAAGATTAAAAGGTCCCTCCCTCACTGCATTACTATCCATCATGAAGGCAAAACTACTCCCCACCCTTGCGTATGGAAGTGAAGTCCAGTTTGGGAAAGATGCTGGGGATCTGGATAGACTCCAAACGCGAGCATACAAAAAAGTTTTTTCACTTCTGTATAATGCCTCGCCTGCGCAGGTTCGACTAGAATTCGGTTTACAACAGCAACAGCTTCATAGAAGATATACCACGATTAGAGCCTGGTATAAAATTTGGCGTAATCGAGATAATGGAATCAATAATGCACTTTGGACTGCGTTACAAGATGATCCGCAGTCCGCCTATTATGCATATCTTCAAACTTCATTACAGGTCACAAACATCGCAGCTCTTTGGCAGAAGAACTTTCCTTATTCAACTTTCCAGCAAATCTTGAAGGGAGCAAAGCAACACTCATTACTTGAGGACAAGGCCACCCTGAGCATACAGGCACATGCATGGATGGTCTTGCAATCCTATGTAAAACTGCAACCGGTGGCATATTTGGATCAGCCATTTTCGTACCATCTAAAATCTAAATTCATAGCGATAAGCTTTTGTAAATTGCCATCAAATGTTAGACCAGCCAAGTTGGAAATATCAGGGCCCAAAATCTTGTTGTCTCTGTGGAGCACCAACGCAGGATTTTATTCACTTCGTTTGAATCTGCTCAGCGTTAGACGAGGATCGCCGGAAATTGTTAAGGAGTCCACTCAATACAAAAGGCGTTCGCTCTTGCAGAACTGCAATATTAAAATGCCTAGATCCGGAAGATCCACAGCTTAACTGTTGTTTTACCAAACTCCTAATTAAATATGAGGAAATATCAAATAAAGACTAGTGGCAAGGTTAAATGGTTACCAGATGTATTATTGGAGACTATGCTAAGTGGACCACTTACTCTTGAGGAACTGATATATCAAAAAGCTCCTAAGCAGCCTAGTCGACCCTTGATTAGCCTTAAAATCTAGTAAAAGGAACATTCAAAACAAGGCTAGCGGCCTGGTAAAATAGTTGTTTGATGTAACACTTGAGATATTGTTTTTAATATTCGGTAACTGTATTAAATATTTTGTTTACATTATATAGGAAGAAGTGTAAATATCAGGATAAGAAATAGTTTTATCTCTAGACAACACAAGAAGTGATATTTGTTTTAATATTGTTATTCTTGCGGTTTTAATTAACTGAACAATAATCTTATTTTGTACCATCGCTCCCCACTTCCTGCCCCCCCCCCCCCCCCCCTTCCCGCTCCACCACCCAAGTCTGGCAGCGCCACTATTGCACTTGTGCTCTGTTGTGCCCATTACCAACCGAATCTAGAGACTACTCAGGTCACAGTATTCACTATACAAAAGTTACAAGGATAAAAAGTATAGAAAGTATTCCTTTGTGCAATTGACAGCATTGCTATGTATATGTTTTGCTATTTTGATATACAATAAATAGAAATGGAGTTAAAAAACTATAGAAACTCGACATCTTGAAAAATGAGAATGCAAGATGAAGTAAACATGACATTGAATGCCTCAAATCCTATATAAGGAATCAATCCGTTTTTATGCCCGAAATGTTAAGGATCTGAATATGCCACCTTTTCAAAATCGGTTTTGAACTCCTGCCGGGTCAGCCCAACTTAAACGCCTGCCTATATAAACCCTGGTCTCGAACCGGAAGCTTGGAGTAAATGAAAGCCCCTTAGAATTGATAAACACATTGATTTGACGTGGCAAAGATGTTGAGTTGTGCCGTTATTATGGGAACGATTGTAAAAAGTAATGTGAATTATTTTTTATTGTAAAGTTTTGGAAGATGTGCAGAAGCAATTTTTAAACCCCTTCGTAACCCTTTCGCAAGTAGAGATCTTGATGCTAGTGATATGGGTCAACTTGCGAAGTGCAACATAGTATTGATATGTAGCAAAAGGTAATTATTGTAACCAAGTCAATAATTTTGAATGAATGCATTAATACTGAATGTAATTGTATAATAGTTTATTTAACGTAATACTATCCTTGTATGGAGTTGTTGGTGGTTTATGGTTGTTTTGGTATTCAAGTTCATGAGTGGCTGCAAGCGAAATGCTAAGCAGACTAAAAGATCAAATCTAAAACCATTTACAGGTCAATTCCACGAGGGCCCCTACCCAAAAATACTGAGCTGCCTTTCTGATGAGCCTCACCTGGCGCATTTAAAAGTGGTGCTTGTATCGGTGCAACCCAGGTCTTTCGAGTTGATTGAGCAAAATTCATGTTGGGTGAGTACAGTATTTGTTCGAATTACTTTATGAATGCATGAGTGTGAGAATATGTAAACTGCAGAGGAACTGTTTTTGTCTTATATGAACCCCAGACTTGGTACAGGGGGTATCAGTGATAAAACAGGGCGTTTTAGGGCCTTGTGAATTTGGTCTTTGATGTATCTATGTTTAAAGTGTTTCAGAGCTGTGCCCGGTAGCATGTTCTGCTTCAGTTGACCATGAGATGTCTATCTCTGTGTCCTAAGCTGCACCTGCGAATAACAGCATTTTGAAGGCTAGCCGTACGCAAGAGAGGTGTGAGCTCTGGTTCTGAAGTTGTACACACGATGAACAGCTAGACAGTGGAATGTATAACGATGATGGGTGGATTTAGCAGGCAGCACAGAGCAGTTGACATTAGGTTTGTCTAATTTAGAGGTGGTGAGGGATTGCTTACTCTAGTTATTTACCTATCTGGGTGGCGGGGGGGGGGGTAGAAAGTGGTGGAGAGGCTTTAGTGTGAAGGATGGAGGAGAGCTTCTAGATCTTGGATCATGTTCTGGAGGCAATGAACCTACTTCAGATGTCATGAAGGAGCAGTGTTGTTTTGCCCTGGCTTAATAGGAGACATGTGAGTGTCATCTAGACTTTTTCATTGTTCAAGCTTTTGTTTGCACCCATTCATTAGCCATTCAAGAGGAAATGCCCTTAATCATTTTGTACAACATGGTTCTGGCCGCTAGAGGAGGAGGAGGAGTGGAGTGGACTTAACCAAATAATTGTATGCATGCCACTGCTAAGCCCCCACAATAGCCTTTCAGATTTGATCCTTCCAAAGATGAAGCAAAGACTTCTTCAATTATCTTTGCCTCATCCTCTGGTAAGATCCGCCAAGATCAACCTGCCCTGTAAGAGGTGGGTGAAGGGACTACTTGGGGGTCAAGAATCAACAATCCAACAAATCCAGAAATCAAGGTCGAAAAAAAGTCAATGAGTTCTCTTTTTCAGTAGCAATCACTAATAATTTGAAGAAAGTACATAAAGGGAGACAGGAGATAAAGGGCTCTAACCATTTCAGTGAACATGAGTGAAGTATTATTTAGCATGCCCGCCTTTAAAAACCGTCTTCATATTTTGTATGTTAGGTTAAATTCATTTTATTATTCATCTGTATTTTCTATTTATAAATGTTGTCAACAGTGACAAGGTGGTGCTTTTGTCATAGGCAGAATAGTTGTATTGTGGTGAAGATGGTTGTTGATACTTGGGACAATACAATGACAGTCCATTAAATATAATTTAATAACACATGTTGACACGCTGTTGTCATTTACATTACGCATATTTACAGTTTCCTGAAAATGAAAGGATTTACTGGTCAAGTTCAATTCAACAATTAGATCCATATCGTTGGCTTCTGAGGTCAGAAACTTATCTCCCAGTCCACAAATTATCAAACATATCTTGTGGGGAACATTTACAAATTTAGAAAAATCGAGTCTTTTTAGTGGGACCCAGCCAAAATATGTCCAGCTTACTTATGAATGTAGCTGGATAAGGGTTGAAATTTGGGATGGGAGAGCAAAGTTACCGCAGAATGTAGTCGTTGTTTTGGAGCAAATACTTTATCAGCAGAGGGAGTCTCAAACTTAGGGCGTCGGAGTACCCTCTCCCAAAGATGATGGAGTACCCTCCTTTCCACAGCAAAGTTCCGCCAACATCATTTGGACTTGGATGGAACTTCAGTATGGCGGAGACTACTCCGTCTCCGCTGCCTACATTCATTCACCTCCGATGGTATGATGTAATGTAATGTAAAGGACACTTTTATAGCGCTCCTATCACTCCAAGGAGTATCTTGGCGCTCACCCAACCCAGATGGAGGGGTTGGAGGGAAAAGAGATGACTTACACTTTGCACTACACATTACACCAGCGCCCTGCAGGCAACATCAGTTAAAGAAAAGACCCAGGTTTTTAATGCTTTCCTGAATTGAGTTTCTTGGGTCAATGATCGTAAAGAGGGCGGGGGCTTATTCCAGGCCTTGGCGCCCAGTACAAAAAGGGATTTGCCACCTTTTGTTGCCAGCTTGAATCGAGGGATTGTGAGCAGATTCTGACTGGCAGACCTCAAACAGCGTGTTGAGTGATATCTTTTGAACCCATTACATAGGTATTTTGGTCCTTGCTGTTGAAATGCCCTGAAGGTGATTATAAGAATCTTAAAAAGAATCCTTTTACCAATTGGTAGCCAATGAAGCGCATTGAGTGCTGCTGAGGCTGAAGACCTACGGGGCCAACGTAATACAAGGCGGGCCGCTGCATGTTGGACCATTTGTAACCTATGGAGTATGGCTTTATTAGCTCCAGCATATAAGCCATTACAATAATCCAACCTAGAATTTATTAGGGCCACTGCGACCGTTTTTCTGGCCGGCAACGGGAGAAGATCAAAAAACTTCCTCAAAGCCTTTATAATCTGGAAGCACGTCCCAGCTACGGCCACCGCTTGATGTTTGAAAGACAGTTGATCGTCGAACTTGATACCCAAGTTACGAGCAGATGTAATTGTGTTGGGTGGGGGGCTTCTGCATCAGCAGGCCAACACATTTTTGGGGAAAACAGATTATGATTCCCAAATGGCAAGATTTCTGTCTTTCCAGCATTACATTTTAAATGATTGTCAGTCATCCATTTAAATGTTGCTGCTAGACACTCTTTAAGATCTTCCTCGGCCCCAGGCCGTTCCCTGTCCAACACCAGGATGAGCTGGGTGTCGTCAGCATATGATATTGTGCTGATCTGAAATGATGCGATCAGTTTCACTAGGGGTACCATGTACAGATTAAAAAGTACAGGACTTAGACTCGAGCCCTGAGGAACCCCGGAGCTGACGACCTTTGCTTCAGACTGGTATTGACCCAACACTGTGATGATAATGATGATGATGGAGTAAGGGCTGTCAGAGGTTTGTCCATGTGTCCATCTGCCCTATTAAGTGTAGGTGAACACATTGCAGGTTTTTGCTTTCACACAAATCCATACAAAACATGGCCGTATGTGAAAGAAAACACTTTCAAATTACCCCCATGCCATGGAAGAAAACTCAGATGGCGAGGGAGTCGTTTTTTTTTATTTCAAAAAACATAATCCTGCTTTTAGATTTTATTATTGAAAATAAAATAAAGATTTTTAAAGCTTAACATACAGCTCTGTCATGTAGACCAGGCACACAGCTATGTTATGATACTAGAGCCGTCTGAAAACTTTAAGTGCATTTACAGGAACTGTCGCCACAGAGATCGCTGGTTCATGAGCATCTCTAAATTTGGTGGGCTGTGAACCCTTGCCACGGTGTAAGCAAAGTACTCGGCGATGGTGCATACTCCATCCACTGGACTCTAAATTGGGCCCAAAACCCATCATGATGATGATACTGAACTGCTCAACCTACTGAGATATGGTAAAAGACCAAAAACCTCAAGGCAGAACAAGCTGCCCCGATATGCTGATTAATGGGCATGCTTTGGTGGAAGTATGAAAGCTTTAAACTTGCTTCAAGCTGTGGCACACAGGTCTCCAATGGGTCTGATTGGGTGTTCCTACGCTTATGGTGAGGAGCTGTGAGAAGACTAAAAAAGAAATTTGAACTGTATGATGTACATACGATGATTACATATTTTCTTGACCAAATCAGGCATTTCATGATCCACTGGTCTTCTATTGAGTCTTAGAGTTGTATATTTTTGGCTGATAATGTTTTATCACTGGCAGAGTGGCTTACCAATAATTGAAAATCTGCGTTTCATGTTTTGCCGATTTTGATTACCCCAGTTCAGGCAGGAGCCTTAGTGCTTAGATTTCTTTCGCTGATCTTCAAAGCTAGTAACTGGCCTTAGATCAGGCAGGCTCCCAGCTACAAGTAGTTACACTGAATATCTATGGGTCATCTGTTCTCACTTGACTCTTCAGATACTAGGTCAGTCAAGATTCTTACTACCTGGGGCTTCAGTAGGAGTCCAGTAGGACACGGAAGCAGGTAAAACACGTCCATGGGCCCTGGGAGAAGGTCTAGGGGTCAAGCTCAGTCAAGGAGTGACATGAGTGCAAAGGAGACAAGCTCTTCTCAACTTACTGATCTGTGAGCTCTGGTATTTCTTTCTTGATCCAAATGTGTCTTCAAGGATTTTGGGCCATTTTGGTAAAGGAATCCCATATTGTAAAGATGTAGATTTCCAACTTTGGGGCTTTCCAACTTTCCAAGCTGTACTAAACCTGATTTTGGACTCTCAAATTCTTTATACTTTCGGTCATCTTGAAGTTAGAGCAGAAGATGTGCGCCTCTGTTTTATGCTACGCTATTCCACAGAAAATTCCAGATAGCGGCCTTTTTGCAAAAGGACCCGTCTTTTATGTGAGGTAAGGATGATCAAATACTTGACATTGAAGTCTTTTAAACTATTTAAAGTGCCAAAGTGCACTCCAGTGTATTTCTGTGTTATTCATTTTGAGACGTTTTATGCAGAGGATGGGGTAAAAGGGCATCTCTCTCTACCACAAGAGAAGGGACAATAACTTAATCCCTCTCTTTGAAACGTATGGTTTTCAGTAAATAAATGCAAATGTGTAAACATTGATTTCTATCATTTTTTTTCAGAATGAATGTAATTCTTTGTTCCTAATTTAAAGCTCGCTGTTACTATTCATACATGTCAAACAGCAGATTAAAAAGTGTTAAAAAAGACAACAAGCTTTTTCCATCTATGCTCTTAGTATGAGGAACAACATCCTGTATCCAAAAGGACCGCCCGGCGCTGCTCCAGTTTAGGAATGTGTTGAAATCGCGCTTCTTTAAGGAACACTACATCACAATGCATTAACAGTCCACAAACCAGCTACTTCTCCTACCACTATCACTTGTTGACTTTTGTTCTGGACATTGACCATGTACAACATTCCACAGCCTTTTGGCAAAGACACGCTAGAGAAATATCCCATAAATACACAATAGATACTATTTCAGTTATTGCAATGTAACATCATTTTGATATTGTGTTAATTTGTAGTCCGCCTTTATTGTAGAGATGCTTTCACTACCAAAGTATTATTAATTAATATATTTGGAAACACAGACTTTCATGATTTTCAAGAACTTATTTTCTGATTGCTGATTGACAGCCATCGTATTCAAATTTCCAAAAGCATCTTTCAACCCTACCGAGCTTTTATGGAATGTTAGAGTGGTGCTACCATCTAAGTTTGCTACTCCAGGGTGCTGTCTGCCACTACCAGAAAAGCCTGCCCATCAAATTAAAATATTAATGAGAATAACTCATCATACTATTTGTGGAACGGATGCTGTTGCACCCTCTCATATAACATAAGAAGATAGAGGTAACGATGTTCCAAACCAAAATCAGGGTTAGAGGGTTAGTAGTGAACTGTGGTCCCGTGAATTTGGAGGTAGAGACACCCAACCAGGACAGCTGCTTCAAAAGGCCAGATTGGCAGAAGAGTATTCACAATTAATAGGTTCATAATTAAGGCTTCCAGTACTCCGCCTTTTCTTATTTTTACAGATAAATGCACACAGAAAAAATATGTTTTGTGCCTGTATTTATTTTTAAAGGCGGAAAAATACTGAAAATGATGCTTCTTATAAATGACATTTCATGCTGTCTTTCATGAACTCCAAGACAGCAGCTGAGCAGACACACAGCAGGGGAGTTAAAAAACAGGTTGAGATTTCCCTAAATACAGGCATATGTTAACAGATATTTGCAGTATAAAGCTGATATTTACCTGTGAGTTTATTTTTTTGATATAGTTGGCTGCTTAATTTGCTAAAACCCGACACCGCATCTAGCATTAAACTACAAGCGCATGTTTATCAGTTGAATAAATGTGAAAATATACCATTTTATGGCTCCATTTATTCTCAAAACAAAAAATCAGTATGGATAATTACCAAGAAGATTGCCAAACATTGAATATAGATAAATGCAGATGGAAATGTTAAACATAAATGCCATAAAACCGGGAGCCCTATTTTTAATACATGGATCGCGGCACTCCCAGTATAAAGGCCCAACTCTGATTTCCAGTTGTGACATCTCTGTCACCTGTAATAGCGAAATGACGTAGCTGCTCATCTTTAATAAGTTTTTGTAGATGAGTTGGGATCTTTTATGATCTGCTTTTAAAGTGATAGAATAAAGAAAAATTAAATTGAGTTGGGATGTTAGAATGCCTGCCGCTAGAGCCAGGAGCGACGGTGAAAGGCAGGTAACAGAACATTATTACAGCTGCAGTTTAAATTACGAAAATGAAAACAGTTTTTTACGTCTTCTGATCTATTTTTCTATATTGAAGACTGATGAGCAGAAGGGGGATTTTTTATGGCAACCTTCTTTTTTCCATTCTGTAATCTTTCTCTACATGTTTCTACATATGCGTAGCTACAGCAGTTTTAATCAAACTTACATTAAACTGACTGTAATAGATATGTGCAACAAATTACTTGGTGTGTTTAATTTTGCAATAAGATTCTACTTTTATTCTTTTTATCTGCAAACATACCAAACCAGTTCCTATGGAATATCAAGACATCACGGATTTAAGCAGTTTTTCAGAAGGGTGATGGTGTGGCCATGCATTATAAGGAATAAAATACCCACCACAGAATTCTGCGACCTTATAAAAGACCTTTGCCTTTGTTTTTTTGGGAAAAATTACCTAGAGAGAGCCACGTAAGTCATGCACCTGTGGACGCCTCTAGTTGTCTAGTTTTAAAAATGTGCAAGTATGCTAGGCTTCCCTAGGTGCCGGCTGAGCCAGGCCCCAACATCCACAACTACCTGGTCTGCAAAAAAAGGGTCAGTTTTGAGTAGAAAAATGTGATGTATCTGTGTTGCGTTTTGGGCTCTTTTCCTGTCAAGAGCACAATTCCTACGCTCATAAGTGGCAGAACATTTTATTGTGGTACTTAGGAGAGTGCTAGGTGGAAGGATGTTTATGGCTTCCTGCTCATTCCAGAACTTTCCATCTCCGAAACGTGAGAAAAATGTGTTTTTAGTCAACGTTTGTGGTTTACAAGGGATTCTGGGTAAAAAAGTACCTGGTGAGAGTCACACAAGTCAATCCACCCCAAATTCTTCCAGGTGTCTAGTTTTAAATTAAGTGCAAGTTTGCTAGGTTTCCCTAGGTACCAGCTGAGTCAGGGCCCAAATTGCACAGCTATCCTCTTTGCAAAGAAAGGGTCAGTTTTGAGTGGAAAAATGTGATGTATCCCTGTTGCATTTTAGGCCACTTTCAGTTGCGGGCACTAGGCCTACCAATACAACTGAGGTATCATTTTGCTCTTGAGACTCAAGGGAATGTTCGGTCGTCGGAAGTTTGTGGCTCCCAGTAAATTCCAGAACTTCCCAGCACCGAAATGTGAGGAAATTTGTTTTTTTTAGTCTAAGTGTGAAGTTTACAAGGGATTCTGGATAAAAACCAGGGTGAGAGTCACTCCACACTGGATTCTTCCACGAGTCTAGTAATAAGAAATGTGCAAGTTTGCTAGGTTTCTCTAGGTGACGGTTGATCCAGGGCCCAAAATCCATAGCTACCCACTTTGCAAAAAAAAAGAGTACGTTTTGAGTGAAAAAACATGATGTATCCATGTTGCGTTTGGGCTGTTTCCTGTTGTGGGAACTAGACCTACCCACACAACTGAGATACCATTTTTATTATGAGACTTAGGGGAATACTGGATGGAACTAAGTTTGTGGCTCCCGGCATATTGCAGAACTTTCCATCACAGAAAAGTAAGGTAAATGTGTTTTTAGTCAAAGTTTGAGGTTTAAACAGGATTCTGGGTAAAAAGACCTGGTGAAAACTATGCAAGCACCCCACTCTGGATTTCTCTAGGAGCCTAGTTTTCAAAATGTGCACGTTTGCTAGGTGTCTCTAAGTGCCAACTGAGTTAAGGCCCAAAATCCACAACTACGCACTCTGCAGAATTAGGGTCAGTTTTGAGTTGAAAAATGTGATGTATCCATATTGCGTTTTGGGCCAATGCCTTTTGCGGGCACTATGACTACCCACACAAGTGAAGGACTATTTTTTGGGGTCTCACAGCTCAAGGCTGCAAACCTGTATCGTACCGTGAGCTTAAAAACAAAACTACGTATTGGTTGAACGAGAATAGACCTCTGCCAAGCCAACTTGACGGTCAGTTTCTCCATGTTAGAAGGGTTAGCTGGATTGGTAACAGGTATAAAGACACATTGGGAGATTGTGTTTTGGTCAATTTCAGGGACACAAGGGTCGCAAGATATATCTGCAATCAACATTATGGCCGTGGTAGCACAGGAATTGGCACACATGACCTAAGCTACTTTCATTTGCAACCAGCACGACCCCTGAATGTTTATCATAAGCTCTGGGGTGGAAGGCAAGGCGGGCCCTACCCTAATACCCATCGCTTCCGTATGGCCCCTGTTCCTAACGCAGGCCTAGAGGCCCATGGGATGGTTCGTGGCTGTTGACATGGTGTTCATCTCCCTGTCAAAAGGCCATCATTCATAGCAGATATGTCGAGGTATAGAGAATCAAGTGAGTCTAGTGTTTCACGTGGGCTCACCCATCTCCTTGACACCTTTTCTTCTCTTAACGCCTCTACCCCTGCAGATTGGCCAGCTTCTAATATTTCTTCAACCCAGAATAGCTGCAGGTCTGTTGCGTCAGAGAGCACGCTATTGGAGACTCAACCCAGGTTCAGTATGTTAACTATACAGCCCATCCTGGAGCCAGCTGTAGCTGACCCTGATGTAAGGATCCTCAGCTGGAATTTAGAGGGTATCTCCAGAAAGTTAGATCTCCCCGAATGGAATACTCTGAGGCTTTCGGGATATGTGTCTTTCAAGAGACCTGGAGTTTGGAGCCTTGTCATAAGGTTGGCTATACCACCTATTTTGTACCAGCAGTCCCCTCCCGTACAGGGAAAGGTCGCCCCTTGGGAGGTCTTCTTATATGGGTTATCATTTTTCTGGGTTGCCAAATTGTGCAAAACGAAACCAACTCCCCAGACATACTGAGAATTTCTGCTAGGGGGCCCCAAAAAATGCGTACTTTGGAAATATTCAATGTTTATGCGAGGGGTACTAAAGGTTGCTCTCCATCCCCCACTGTCGCTATCATTGAAGACGAACTCGGGCGGTGTCCCGAAAGTATGCATGTCCTGGTCGCAGGGGACTTTAATTGTACATTCGAGCCCCTTGCGGCAGAGGACATCCTGGACATTTTCGAGGAGGACGTGAGGAGAGGTATACACCCTTTAACGATCCAACCCATAAAGAGGTGGTCCCAACGGGCCATTCAGCTGAACACCTTAACCATGGAATTCGGATTAAGAGCAGGAAATGGCACATCCATCTCAGACCCTTTGGGAGCCCATACATATAATAGGGTAGACCACTCCTCTAGGATAGACTACATGCTCCTGGACTTCAAGCTCTGGTGCTTTATGCACGATATGGAAGTCTTGTCAACTGTGGACAGTGACCACAATCCGCTCTCCTTGACTTTTTACTCTTTGTGGTCGCGAGTATATGGTCCGGCAGTGACAACCAAAATATTGTCAACCTCGTAAGTTTATCCATCTAACTGTGGGAGGCGCCTAAAATGGTGTAAAGTTGCTCTGGATGAGGGAAAAGTCCAGAAGATAGGGGCCCTTCTGACAGTAACCCAGACCAAGTTGGACAATATCACTTTGGGTTCTCCGGAAGTATCTGCACTTTTTTGTGACACCATTGATGCATTGGGCAATTTATTTATAGTGCAAAGCAAGGGTCATTCTCTAGGGGGTCGCCAGAGACCTAAGGGTAACTCGGGTTGGTACTCTAAAAGATGCCGGCAGATGAAATCTGCATTAATTAAAGCAGTTAAACGGAAGTGCCCCGAGAAGATCCGGCTGGCTAGGAAAGATTATAAGCTGTCCATTAGTGACGCGAGGAAAGATTGGGAGGACCAGTACTGGCAGGACCTAAAGGAAGCTAGTGCGGGGAGAGATCCGAGTGGGTTCTGGAAGCTAGTAAGGGCTAGGAATAGACCCGATAACACTCTTATCACCTGTAATATTACTGGCCAAATGTGGTTTGATCACTTTTGGACTCTATATACCTCCTACCCGGATGCTAGGCAGGGGCCGGCCATACCATCTCTAATGGACCCCATAGGGGAGCGCGAAGCCCATTCTTTCACAGCCAAGGAAGTTGAAAATGTGATCAAATCCTTAGTACCACATAAAGCAGCAGGCCCAGATGGGATACGGGGGGATTTACTTCGTCTCCATTATATCGAATGGGGGAGGATTATCTCATCTTTACTTAATGCCATCAATACTGGTGTGGCAATCCCTGACTCGTGGAAGGGGGCTGAGGTCGTCCCAATCTTTAAGAAGGGGCGCTGGGACGACCCCACCAATTACCGCCCAATAAGCTTAATCGATTCTACACAAAAAGTCGCTGGCAAGGTGGTTCTTGGGAGAGTGTTCCAGTGGGTTGACGACAACAATATCCTTTTGGACTTCCAAGCAGGGTTCAGGCCTGGTACAGGGACCATCAGCAGGCATTTAGATTACCGCTCATATACTGGAAAGTGGTCGTACTAGGCAAAGGCAGTCTTTATCTTGCTTTTATTGACCTAAAGACTGCCTTTGACCTGGTGCCCAGGGATCGCCTGTGGGGGTATTGTCCGAAATGGGGATGCCTGTGTATATTTTGTCAACCCTGATGAGGCTCCACATTGGAAATTTTGACCTGGTGAGGTGGGGTACTCAGGGCCAGAAGACCAATAAAATTCCAGTGAATAGGGGTGTCCGCCAGGGTTGTGTTCTTGCCCCCACTCTGTTCTCACTTTATGTGAACGGCGTGGTGGATCACATTCTGAAAATTCCATCTGATGCACCTTCCCTGGCGGGCAAGCGAATGCCAACCCTCCTATTCGCTGATGACACCCTCCTCATTTCCAAGTCCCCTGTGGGTCTACAGTGTCTTCTGGACAGTTTTCAGTCCTTCTGTACCTGCAGGGGGCTTATAATTAATACTGACAAGACCAAATACCTGGTGCTGAACCCCCCTAAAAAACTTGGACGACCACCAGCCCTGAACCTTGTGCCCCTTGAAAGGGTTGAGGAATTTGACTACCTAGGTATCCGCCTATCAGACTCCGTGCAGAAGATGTTACTAAGCCACAAAAGGGTAATGGGGGCACTTCTTAAAGAACAGCGCTCCTCCTCAACTAAACCAATCGCCCCGGTCATAGATATCTATAAGGCGAGAGGAGTTAGCGCAGCACTCTATGTGGCAGAACTGTGGGGATCATGTAATTTAGACCACCTATCCAGATCTGAGAATAAATTCTTGAAGGACCTGATGGCCCTCCCACAGAGTACCCGCGCGTTACCTTTGCTCCTTGACATGGGGTGCCGTTCAATTAAGGACCAGGCTCAAATCCGACCACTACTATTATGGGCCCATCTATGGGGAGTCCCAGAATTAGCCAAATATGCGGACGGGTTGTTGGAAGTACAGTCCATGCCGGGTTGGTCCAAAATCAAGTGGCTCAAAGATGTTAAATTCCTGCTAGGAGAGCTAGGGCTAGAGGATGCCTGGGTATCTAGATCTGCTCCCCCCAAAGCCGTCCTTAAGAACCTTTACTGGAGCTGGGTATCCAGCAAAAGTAGCTCTGACTCAAAACAGGGTAGAGTAACTGCTGAGTTTCTGAGGATTAAGGATGTGGCAGTTAGGGAACCCTACCTTGATATCATTATGAAGCCAATCGATCGGGCATTGTATTTTAAATTCAGGGTAGGAACCCTTCCAGTGGGCGAATTTACTTTCCCCTTCCAAACCTCACCCTTTTGCCCAATTTGTACAACTAGAGTAGAGTCCGTTGCCCACATTTTGTTTGAATGCCCGGCATACAAACCACCGAGAAACAGTTGGTTAAAACCAATATGTAGAGAACTAGGCACTAGACATCACATTGTAGCACTGCGAATCCTGATGTCAGATACTCGGCCTGTTTGTATGCGGACTGTCAAAATTTTTAAGATGGGCTTGGTCCATCAGATCTAAAAGGCTTAATGAAATTATATAATCTAGTGTTTTTATATCAAAACTTTTTTAAAGAATTTTTAATTGCACATGTATATTATTTTTAACCAACTTGTTATTTGAGTATTGTACCAGTTGTGGATTCATAGTGTGGATTCAAAGTTGATGTACTATGTTATGCTTTTTAAGATATGTTTTATCGAAATAAAGCCTTATAAACTACAAACATTTTTATAAAGGAGACTTGGGGGAATGTTTGGTAGAAGGAAGTTTGTAGATCACCACAGATTCTAGAGCTTACCATCACAGAAATGTGAGGCAAATGTGTTTTTTTTAAGTCAAAGTTTGAGGTTTGCTATGGATTCTGAGTAAAAAAGACCCGATGAGTGCCACGCAAGTCATCCTAACTTTGATTCTCCTAGTTGTCTAGGATTCAAAAATGTGCAAATTTGCTTGGTATTTCCTAGGTGCCAGCTGAGCTAGGGCCCAAAATCCATAGCTACTCACATTGGTAAAAGGGCCTGTTTTCAATGGAAAAATGTGATGCCTTTATGTAGTGTTTTGGCTGATTTTCTGGCATGGGCACCAGGCCTACCCACACAAGTGAGGTACCAATGTTATCGAACGAGATGTGGGAGCATAAAATAGTGGAACATTTGTTATTGCCAATTGGATTTTGCTGCAATTTTGCCTTCCAAATGTAGGCCACTGTGTGAGAAGGAAGACATTTTGAAAAATTCCCTCTAAATCATATCCTAGTACATGTACCCACAAATTCAGTTATGTACAAATAACCACTGCTCCTAAACTCCTTGTCTTGTGCCATTTCAGAAACACATAGGTTTACTTGATACCCATGTTTCACCATTGAATTGGTCTATACTTGGTACACAATGAGAAAACATTGTACAGTGCAACTCAGTTGTTGGCTCTGGGTACCTTGTGTTCTTGGAGAATCTACAAACTTTATATGTCCCTGCAACCAGATGTTGGAAAAAAGGACGCAGATTTGGCTAGGATACTTTACGTGAAAAAAGTTACAGAGCCCTGTTGGAACTGGAACTTTCTGGTTGGCTGAATGGATGCCCCATACAGGCAGAATCTACCGCTCCTGTCAAGGGTGGGTGATTACACTCGCTGTATAACCTGTGCTCAAGTCAAGTCAAGTCAAGTCATAAAATTTGTATAGCGCACTACATACCCAGAGGGTTTCAAGGCGCTTAGGAAGGGGAGGAGGATTATTTGTCAAATATCCACGTTTTAAGCTGCTTTCTGAACGCTAGGTGATTCTGGGTGAGGCGAAGGTAGGCGGGGAGTGAGTTCCATGTTTTGGCCGCCAGGTATGAAAAGGATCTGCCTCCCATGGTGGTCTTGTTGATGCGAGGTACAGTGGCGAAGGCTTGGCTGGAAGAGCGAAGTTGGCGGGAGGGGGTGTAGAAGGACAGTCGAGAGTTGAGGCAATCTGGTCCGATGTCGTAGAGTGATTTGTGTGCGTGGGTAAGTAGTCGGAAAGTGATCCTCTTATTGACGGGTAACCAGTGGAGGTCTTTCAGGTGAGCAGAAATGTGTTCGTTGCGTGGGATGTCTAATATGAGTCTGGCTGAGGCGTTTTGGATTCGTTGTAGTTTCTTCTGGAGTTTAGCGGTGGTACCTGCGTAGAGGGTGTTTCCGTAGTCCAGTCGGCTCGTGACTAGAGCGTGGGTGACTGTTTTCCTTGTTTCGGAGGGGATCCAGCGAAAGGTTTTTCTGAGCATGCAAAGAATGTTAAAGCAGGAAGAGGATACGGCGCTGACTTGTCTGTTCATTGAGAGTGAAGAATCCAGGATGACGCCAAGGTTCCGTGCGTGGTCTGTCGGGATGGGTGCTTTTCCAAGGGCTTCCGGCCACCAGGAGTCGTCCCATGCAGAGGGGGATGTGCCTAAGATGAGGACTTCTGTTTTGTCTGAGTTCAGTTTCAGACGGCTTTGTTTCATCCATTCGGCGACTTCTTTCATTCCTTCGTGTAGGTTAGTTTTGGCGGTGCTGGGTCCTTGGTGAGAGAGAGGATCAGTTGAGTGTCATCCGCGTAAGAGATGATGTTGAGGTTGTGTTGGCGGGCGATGGCCGCAAGGGGGCTCATGTAAACGTTGAAGAGGGTGGGACTGAGTGAGGATCCTTGTGGTACCCCGCAGATGATTTCAGAGGCCTCGGACTTGTATGGTGGGAGGCGGACTCTCTGGGTTCTTCCGGTGAGGAATGAGGTGATCCATTCCAGTGCTTTTCCTTGGATTCCGATGTTTCTGAGGCGTTGTAAAAGGGTGCTGTGGCAGACTGTGTCGAAGGCTGCGGAGAGGTCGAGGAGGATGAGGGCGACTGTGTCTCCATTGTCCAGTAGAGTTCGAATGTCGTCTGTTGCTGCGATGAGGGCGGTCTCAGTGCTGTGTTTGGCTCGGAAGCCAGATTGTGAGGGGTCGAGAGATTTGTTGGCTTCGAGGAAGGCGGCGAGCTGGTTGTTGACGGCTTTCTCGATGACTTTGGCCGGGAATGGAAGAAGTGAGATGGGGCGGTAGTTTTTGAGTTCGGTGGGGTCTGCTGTTGGTTTTTTCAGAAGGGCGGTGAGTTCGGCGTGTTTCCAGCTTTCCGGGAAGGTAGCGGAGTTGAAGGAGCAGTTGATGACGTCTCGAAGGTGCGGAGCTATGACGGAGTCTGCTTTGTTGAAGATGTGGTGAGGGCATGGGTCTGTGGGGGATCCGGAGTGGATGGAATTCATCAGGCGGATGGTGTCCTCAGTGGAGATTGGGTTCCAGTCGTTAAGGGTGTTTACGGGGGGAAGATGGTCAGCAGATGGTAGGGTGGGTTGGCTTCCGGGTTGGTTGTCAAAGCTGTTGTGGATGTCAGCAATCTTGTTGTGGAAAAAAGAGGCTAGGGAGTTGCAGAGGGTTTGAGAGGGGGTGATGTCGTTGGAGTTGGCCGAGGGGTTGGAGAATTCCTTGACGATGTTGAAAAGTTCCTTGCTGTTGTGGGCGTTGTTGTCAAGTCGATCCTTGAATGCTGTTTTCTTGGCCTTTCGGATTAGTTGGTGGTGAGTGCGGGTGGCGCTTTTGAAGGCGTCCTTGTTGCTGGTGGATGGGACTTTTTTCCAGGCCTTTTCAAGGGAGCGGCACAGTTTCTTGGACTTCTTGAGGTCATCGTTGAACCATGAGGCCTTCTTGTTGCCAAGTTTGTGTTGACGTTTTTTCAGTGGTGCTAAGGTGTCGGCGGTGTTGGATAACCAAAGGGTGAGGTTGGAGGCGGCTTCGTTGGCGTTAGAAGAGAGGGCTGGGGAGGTTCGAAGGAGCGATGTGGAGATCTGATCCGTGGTGATTTTGTTCCAGTTTCTTTGTAGGGTTGGTTGGAGGTGGATGATGGGTTTCGGCTTGTTGTAGGTGAAGTGAACGCAGCTGTGGTCAGTCCAGAGGAGATCCGTAGTGTGGCTGAAGGAGACATGGTTGCTGGAGGTGAAGATGGGGTCGAGTGTGTGACCTGCGATGTGGGTGGGGGAAGTGACCAGTTGTTTAAGTCCGAGGTTGGCGAGGTTGTCTAAGAGGGTGGCGGTGTTGCGGTCGTTGATCTTTTCAAGGTGGAAGTTGAGGTCTCCTAGAAGGATGTAGTCTTTGGAGGGGAGCGCATGTGGGGTGATGAAGTCCGTGATGTCTTCACTGAATTTTGCGCGGGGTCCTGGTGGTCTGTAGAGGAGGGTGCCTCTGAGTGTGGTTTTGGGGTCGATGTGGATCTGGAAGTGAAGGTGTTCGGAGTTGGCGAGGTTGGCGTCAGAGCTGGTTGAGATGCGGATTGATTTCTTATGGACGATAGCGATTCCTCCTCCTGAATGGTCGGTGCGGTCCTTGCGTGTGATCTTATAGTCATCAGGGATAGCGATGGCGATGTCAGGGGCGGAGGAAGCGTTCATCCATGTTTCTGTTAGGAAGGCGACGTCTGTAGAGATGGTGTTTAGTAGATTCCATAGGTCAATTGCGTGCCTGTGGACCGATCGGGTGTTGAGAAGGATGCATTGTAGGTGGTTGGGGTCGGGAATCTGTGGTGTGGTCGTAGCGGGGATGTTGTCGGTGCCGCTGAATTTGCAGGTGACGCAGGAGAACGGTCCATGGGTGCGTCCAGGAGCGGCTTGGACGCAGTTGGGTGCGCGACCGGGGTTAAGGGCTAGGAGGGTGGCGGCATCGTAAGTGAGGCGAGTGGGTTGGGCTGCGCGAGGGGCAGGGGGTATGGCGCTGGGCGCGGTCCAGGCGCGGACGGGCGTAGACGGGCTTACCTTTGGCGCACCTTGGGCGCGGGTTGGGCGCGGACGCTGCGCGTGGACGCTGCGCGTTAAAGCAGTGGGCATATATGGATGGTGGAGGGGGAGGGGCGAGGGCGTCTCAGCTGGGAGGCGGGGCGGGCCACGAGGGAGGACAACAACACACAAAATGGCAGCGGAGGGCTCAGCGGAGCGGAGCGCTTGGGGCGGAATGCACAGATACTGCTAAAATGTATACACACTGGCAAACGCGGTCAAAATTAAAGATAATCAAAGCGCCAAGCGGTGCAGACTGCAGGCAGTTAAATATAGTAAACAAAAGCGGAGCGGCGAAATCACAGTGCGCCAGCACAAATACTGCAAAATGTATAAACAATGGCAAACGCGCTTAAAATGAAAGATAATCAAAGCGCCAAGCGGTGCAGACTGCAGGCAGTTAGTTATGGTAAACAAAGCGGAGCAACGATACCACAGTGTGCCAGGGAGGCAGGGGAGCGACCACTCGGCTGGAGGGCGAAGTGAGTCACAGCGCGTTCAGGGCACGGAGCGCTGTATCTAGGCAGTGGGAGGGCGTCTCAGCTGGGAGGCGGGGCGGGCCACGAGGGAGGACAACAACACACAAAATGGCAGCGGAGGGCTCAGCGGAGCGGAGCGCTTGGGGCGGAATGCACAGATACTGCTAAAATGTATACACACTGGCAAACGCGGTCAAAATGAAAGATAATCAAAGCGCCAAGCGGTGCAGACTGCAGGCAGTTAAATATAGTAAACAAAAGCGGAGCGGCGAAATCACAGTGCGCCAGCACAAATACTGCAAAATGTATAAACAATGGCAAACGCGCTTAAAATGAAAGATAATCAAAGCGCCAAGCGGTGCAGACTGCAGGCAGTTAGTTATGGTAAACAAAGCGGAGCAACGATACCACAGTGTGCCAGGGAGGCAGGGGAGCGACCACTCGGCTGGAGGGCGAAGTGAGTCACAGCGCGTTCAGGGCACGGAGCGCTGTATCTAGGCAGTGGGAGGGCGTCTCAGCTGGGAGGCGGGGCGGGCCACGAGGGAGGACAACAACACACAAAATGGCAGCGGAGGGCTCAGCGGAGCGGAGCGCTTGGGGCGGAATGCACAGATACTGCTAAAATGTATACACACTGGCAAACGCGGTCAAAATGAAAGATAATCAAAGCGCCAAGCGGTGCAGACTGCAGGCAGCAGAGGAAATGTGCAAAGCCATGGCACAGCAGTCACTCGCAGTAATTACACTGAGTGTCACAAAAGAGACTTCAAACAGGCTGTATGTAAATAACATTTATATTCAACACACATATTCAATCATTATTACTTTTGGGCATAAAACACAAAGGAAATATTACTAGCAGTACAAGGTCCACTCGTATTGTTATGATATCAATAGAATGCACACTGTGGACAATTCCTAATCTAAACTTTTCCGCCCCCCTAATAGAGAGAGAGCACTCTTATGTGATGCGACACGCTGTCCACCCGAGACCCACCCTAGCAATTGTGATAATACAATCCTACCCAGTTATAGTAAACACCCTGGGTCACAACGATATTGTAGACACATACATACACGAAACAAGAACAATTTTTAGCAGCATTGCAGGCCGGAGCCACGCGGGTAAACCCAAGGTCAAATATATTGTGCTTTTGGCCTGAAATCAACGTATAACATGGCACTGCCGGCCAGTGTCATGAATCACAGGTGGTCCGCAGACTATCACTCTCACTCACACACACTCACTCTGCACCATTACTTGGTGCAACATGTATCAGCCCAGTCTGTACGGAATGCTCTTGCCCACATACACACTCAGCACCCCAATTCGGTGCTACTGGTACCCAGGAGGTCTCTGTAAACTCCCTGGCCACCGTGTCACTCCACCCGCTAGGACACCCAGATTGTCTTAAACCCCTGGATGGAAGATAACCAGCTCTGCCTCCTAGATGCAAGGCCACACCCAGCAGAAGTCACACTTAGTCTGGGTCCTTGCGAAGCAGGTGGAGATATGTAGCAAGTTTTAATTAAGAGGTAGACTGAAACATGGGAGGTTTAGCAGCCACTCGGGAAGTTCACCCACAGGTCTCAAAACACAATGGAGTCACGCAGTTTCTTGACCTGCTTCCGAACTATCTTGGTAGCGTCCCTTCAACCCAGTCAGTCTCTCTCGAGACTACCTGGCACCCAGATGTCTTCCAGAAGGGCCAGGTATGGAGAGGGCAGTTGGTCCGCCAGGATGAAGGTCAAAAGGGGAATCTCCAATGAATGGGGATTAACACAGGGAGCCTCTTGGTAGGAGGAGGCACCCCGAGCGGTACACGATGATCAGGGTTGTGCCCAGGCAATCCGGGCACAGCGTCTGGTGTGCGTTGGTATGAGTCACACTTCTGGCCTTAAACACAAAGAGTTGCAATTTCCGTACCTCCCTGGAAATGAGGCACAATGACCGGTGTACGTTGAGATGGGTTGCACCAGGCAATTCTGGTCACACACAATGAAGAGTCGCAAATTCTGCACCTCAGAGGAAAGGAGGTACAACGTCTGGTGCACGATGATACTAGTTGCACCAGACCAGTCTGGTGACACACACACAGGCGCAAGTTTAGCAGAGCCATATGAGGTAGAATGAGGCACTACTACCGGTACACCACCACCTCCGATGGTCGCACCCTGTGAATCGGACAAAGCATGCAGTCGGCGTGTCACTCGATTATGATACAGGCCAACTGGAGTCCCGCAACCGGTGGTTCCGCTTACCACTAACTAGACGCTTATGTGTTTCAAGGCCCCTGTAGTACAGGAACCACACGCCTTAGATGTAGGCAAGATTTCTGGGACTACGCACTAGACAATTCGGTCTCTAGACACAAGTCTTAGTTCCACGTTCACATCGCGCTACCAGTTAGAATTCCGGCACTTGAGAGGGCACCGCTCTCCAGATGTCACAGGTAGATGGTGTAGGTCCCTCGCAGGAGATCTTTGATGTCCTTAAGATCTCTGGGAGAACAGGAGGCCTGCCGAAAGGCCCTTGGAGAGGTCTTAATCTTAATCTCTAGTGGGGCCATGATCTAGACCCTTAAGGTTAAGTGTCAAAACCTCTCTCTCTAGTCTATCCCATTCGGCCCTCAAATGACAGAGGTCTGCCGTTCTTGTGGAATGCCCATGGTGCCCATAGTGCGCATCTCACAGGGTAAGGGACCTATCTATTTACAAAATTTGCTGACCATGTATCGTCCTAAGCGGCTACTGAGATCCCTAGGTAGTATGCTCTTCCAGGTTCCGCGCATTTATAAAGCACGGATGGGCGGTCGCTCTTTTCAATACCTGCCCAGTAAACAGTGGAATGCACTTCCGATCGAGCTCCGTATGGAACCATCTGAGGTGAGGTTTCGTCAGAAATTGAAGACCCACCTATTTCCCAAGTAGTTTGGTCCAACTTCACTCCGGCCCTCTTTTGTGCTCCCTGTTGGACAGTTATTTTAGCTTTTCTTGGTCTGTATCCATAGCGCGGGGACACACTGTTCCAAGTGTAACCAGGCGCTTTATACATTTTATTATTATTTTATTATTATTATTATGGCTGTCGCTTGGAAAATGCACAGATGCACTCCCCTGATTCCTGGTGTCCACTGGACATAGGCACCACGGCACACAAGACTTTCGTCACTTGCAGCCTAAGCGGACAGCTCTGAGATTCTATCAATAGGTATGTTTCAACTCTTTAATCATCTGAATTCAATTTTTCATGAAGCAATTCATGTACAATATACCACTGTTAATGTATATTCATGTTGAGACAACTTGCAGGTGCTGCTTAATTGTGTTTTACAATATACCACTGTTAATGTAAAATCATGTTTAAATTCAACATGATTGTACATTAACAGTGGTATACTGTAAAAACACAATTAAGCAGCGCCAGCATGTGGTCTGCATTCCGTTTGGTGCAGCAAACCACATGCAGCAAGGAGGAGTTTCTTATTTTTACCTCCATCTGGGCACAAGCAAAGGCCTGATATAAAAGGTTATCAGCCCTTCTTTTGTTAAAGTATCAACCTGCCTGGGATCCATCTGGAGCCTTACACCTAGATTCCAATGCAATAGAAATAAATGGAGGCACATAGCTCATCGTACTTTAGAGAAACTATGACTTGAGGCACGTTTTTGAGTGAGTTCAACCCTCCTGCGTGCACTGTAAGAATGCAAGATATATCTGTGTGATTGAGTAATAAAACTAATAATGATTTAAATGATGGCTACTAATTTATTTATTATTTAGTTCTTTTAGAGTACTACTCATCCCAGTGTATAGTGTTGTAGTGAAGCCTTCTTGTAAAATTATCTTTGGTACTTCTTTTACCTTTATATTTTATGTTTTTAGCTGGCTTTGTTTTAGAAAGAGTTTCTTGCTACATTGTCTGTACATTTCGTTCAAGGCTAAGAACAGAACAAGATATCCTATTGTACCTCTAACACAGTAGTTTTATTATATAAATGTGCACTATCCCTTTAAGGGGCAGAGCGGCACTCCAGCCATGACGGATCTGGAATCAATGCTGTGTTTGACATCCAGCTCTGCTAACGCTCATCTTCCATCCTGATCCTGCAGAGAGGGATTACCAATCCAACTCCAGACCAAGTCATCCAGGTATGGGGTCTCGGGCTAATCTAAGGGAGAGATCGGGCAAAGGGTACACCCACAATGCTCTCTGAGTAGGGGTAGTGATGGGTAGGAATATATGGAGTGTTAAAAGGCTTCTGTCATTTTACAGCTCAGCATGGACAGCACTGTGCTAATCATATGCTTAAAAACTTTGCTGTAGAAGTGGCAAAAGACTTTGTCCCTTTCTATCTCGGCGTGGATGGCACTGTGCTGATGCTAACACTGCGCCCTGCTAACACCAGAAACGGTCGCTCCCTCCCTCCTCTCCTCTCCTGGCTGGTATCGTATTTATTGAAGCTGAATTCTGCCTCGCATTTCTTTTTATTTTCATTATATTCTGGAATTCAAAGCTGCGCTGCGCTTTGTCACACTGCTGTGCCTTGCTGCCTTGCTGCCTAATAGAATTATATCTCGAGTGTGGTGATTAGTTATTAGCCCTGCATAGCGCTTTATAGCCTCACCTGATATAGCGCTTTCCTCTGCTGGCCTCAGATAGTCTTGCCCTGCATAGCGCTCCATTTTCAGTGTGGCTTTTGTTGGCTGAGACGCTCGCAACGTTTGTTTACCAGACAGCCATTTTGTTGATTTGCTGACCGTCCCTGACCATCCCTGGACCTCGCTCCCGCCTCCCTGCTGCCCCTCCCACCCACAGAGTTACAGGCTGCCCACATCCTCGTAGTGAACTGTGACCGCCCTGCTAACACCAGAAACGGTCGCTCCCTCCCTCCTCTCCTCTCCTGGCTGGTATCGTATTTATTGAAGCTGAATTCTGCCTCGCATTTCTTTTTATTTTCATTATATTCTGGAATTCAAAGCTGCGCTGCGCTTTGTCACACTGCTGTGCCTTGCTGCCTTGCTGCCTAATAGAATTACATCTCGAGTGTGGTGATTAGTTATTAGCCCTGCATAGCGCTTTGTAGCCTCACCTGATATAGCGCTTTCCTCTGCTGGCCTCAGATAGTCTTGCCCTGCATAGCGCTCCATTTTCAGTGTGGCTTTTGTTGGCTGAGACGCTCGCAACGTTTGTTTACCAGACAGCCATTTTGTTGATTTGCTGACCGTCCCTGACCCTCCCTGGACCTCGCTCCCGCCTCCCTGCTGCCCCTCCCACGCTCCGCCCCCTCCACCATCCATATATGACTAATGCATCAGCGCGCAGCGTTCACGCGCAGTGTTTCGCGCCCCAGTTGCGCCGAAGGTAAGCCCGTCTACGCCCGTCCGCGCCTGGACCGCGCCCAGCGCCAGACACCCTGGTCCACGCAATGCCCAGCCCTCCCGCATTACATACGACGCCACCACCCTCATAGCCCTAAACCCCGGCCGTCACCCCAACTGCGCCCAAGCCGCTCCTGGACTCACCCATGGACCCTTCTCATGTAACTCCTGCAAGTTCGACGGCACCAAGAACAACTCCTCATCCACGAACACACAACAGCTAGCTGATTCCAACCACCTAAAATGCATCCTGCTCAACACCCGCTCAATCCACAGACACGCCATCGACCTCTGGAACCTACTTGACACCACCTCTCCCGACGTCGCCTTCCTAACAGAAAAATGGATGAACGCCTCATCAGCCCCAGACATCACCATTGCCATCCCGGAAGAATACAAGATCATCCGTAAGGACCGCACCGACCAAACAGCAGGAGGCATCGCTATCATCCACAAGAACTCCATCCGCATCTCAACCAGCTCAGACATCAACCTTACCAGCGCCGTACACCTTCACTTCCAGATCCACACCGATCCCAAAACCACACTCAGAGGCACCCTACTCTACCGACCTCCAGGATCCCGCGCACAATTCAGCGACGACATCACCGACTTTATCACCCCACACGCCCTCCCCTCCGAGGAATACATTCTACTGGGAGACCTCAACTTTCACCTGGAAAATAGCAATGACAGCAACGCCACCACCCTTCTGGACAATCTCGCCAACCTCGGACTCAAACAACTTGTTAATACCCCCACCCACATCGCAGGTCACACACTCGACCCTATCTTCACCTCCAGCAAACATGTCTCCTTCAGTCACACCACAGTTCTCCATTGGACGGACCACAGCTGCGTTCACTTTACCTACAACAAGACCACAACTCACAACCATCCTCAACCTACTCTACGAAGAAACTGGAACAAAATCACCATCGACCAGATCTCCTCATTACTGCTTCAAAATCCCCTTGTCCACTCCTCAAACCCCGACCAAGCAGCCATTAACCTCACCCAATGGTTATCCAACAGCGCCGATATCCTTGCACCGTTGAAAAAACGTCAAACCAAACTAGGCAGCAAAATCGCCTCCTGGTTCAACGATGATCTTAAGAAATCGAAGAAACTCTGTCGCTCCCTCGAAGGCCTGGAAAAAAGACCCAAACACCAGCACCAGGGACGCCTTCAAAAACGCCACCCGCACTCACCACCAACTGATCCGGACTGCAAAGAAAGCCGCATTCAGGAACCGACTAGATAACAACGCCCACAACAGCAAGGAATTATTCAATATCGTCAAAGAGTTTACCAACCCCTCAGCCAACTCAAACGACATCACCCCCTCTCAAGCCCTTTGCGACTCCCTAGCTTCGTTCTTCCGCAACAAAATCGCAGACATCCACAACAGCTTCGACAACCAATCCGGAGACCAACCCACCCAACCCTCTGCAGGACCTTCACCCCCCTTGAACACCCTTAATGACTGGAACCCAATCTCCACTGAAGACACCATCCGCCTGATGAACTCCATCCACTCAGGATCCCCCACAAACCCATGCCCTCACCACATCTTCAACAAAGCTGACTCCATCATAGCACCACACCTCCGAGACGTCATCAACTGCTCCCTCAACTCCGCCACCTTCCCAGAAAGTTGAAAACACGCCGAACTTAGCGCCCTTCTGAAAAAACCCACAGCTGACCCCACCGAACTCAAAAACTACCGACCCATCTCGCTCCTTCCATTCCCAGCCAAAGTCATCGAGAAAGCTGTCAACAACCAACTCGCCGCCTTCCTCGAAACCAACAAATCCCTCGACCCCTCACAGTCCGGCTTCCGAGCCAAACACAGCACGGAGACCGCCCTCATCGCCGCAACAGACGACATTCGAACTCTACTGGACAATGGAGACACAGTCACCCTCATCCTCCTCGACCTTTCCGCAGCCTTCGACACAGTCTGCCATAGCACCCTTCTACAGCGCCTCAGAAACATCGGAATCCAAGGAAAAGCACTGGAATGGATCACCTCGTTCCTCACCGGAAGAACCCAGAGAGTCCGCCTCCCACCATTCAAGTCAGAGGCCACTGAAGTCATCTGCGGCGTACCACAAGGATCCTCACTCAGCCCCACCCTCTTCAATGTATACATGAGCCCCCTCGCAACCATCGCACGCCAACACAACCTCAACATCATCTCCTACGCTGATGACACCCAACTGATCCTCTCACTCACCAAAGACCCTAACACCGCCAAAACCAACCTACATGAAGGAATGAAAGAAGTAGCCGAGTGGATGAAGCATAGCCGTCTGAAACTTAACTCAGACAAAACAGAAGTCCTTATCTTAGGAACCTCCCCCTCCGCCTGGGATGACTCCTGGTGGCCAGAGGCCCTTGGAAAAGCACCCATCCCGACGGATCACGCACGGAACCTGGGCGTCATCCTAGACTCCTCACTCTCGATGTCCAGACAGGTCAGCGCCGTCTCATCTTCTTGCTTCAATATTCTTCGCATGCTCAAAAAAACATTTCGCTGGATCCCCACCAAAACCAGAAAAACGGTCACCCATACACTGGTCACAAGCCGCCTGGACTACGGAAACACCCTTTACGCCGGTACCACCGCAAAACTCCAGAAAAAACTCCAACGCATCCAAAACGCATCAGCCAGACTCATACTAGACATTCCGCGTACAGACCACATCTCCAGTCACCTGAAAAAACTCCACTGGCTCCCCGTCAATAAGAGGATTACTTTCCGCCTCCTAACCCACGCACACAAAGCACTTTACGAACTTGGACCCGATTGCCTCAACACACGACTCTCCTTCTACACCCCCTCCCGCCAGCTACGCTCCTCCAACCAAGCCCTTGCTACCGTACCTCGCATCAATAAAACCACCATGGGAGGTAGATCCTTCTCCTACCTGGCTGCTAAAACCTGGAACTCACTCCCCACTCACCTTCGTCTCACTCAGAACCACCCAGCATTCAGAAAGCAACTTAAAACTTGGATATTTGATAAGTAATTCCCCTCCCTTCCTCAAGCGCCTTGAGACCCTCTGGGTATGTAGCGCGCTATATAAATCCTTTGACTTTGACTTTGACTTTAATCCTACGCTTAAAAACTTTGATAGAAAAGCAGACATTTGAGGTGAGCAAATTTAGAGTGTCGCTGGTGTTGAGAGTGCTCTATATAGGAGTTGCTTTCCACCTAAACTTGAACACTACTCAGAGTTCTCTGCCTCATTGTGTGATCAAGAGCACTTTGTGCTCGAAACGCGTATCAGAGAGGAGGTCGAATAAACAACAACTACCTGCCAGAACCATGTGGTCCGTCTCTCTCTTTTTCGCTCGAGTGGAAGTTTGCAGAGAATGCTTGGTTTATTTATATATATATATATATATATATATATATATATATATATATATATATAAACTGAAAGAACACAGATTTCAGGGATGTTCTAGTTAGTTGGACATTTCACTCGTATAAAACTAGAGAAATTCAGCCATTATAGTTAGTAGAGCTAACTTTAACTCGCGCCCCCGCAATGCACTGCTGATGATGTCACATATTACATCACTCATGTCCTGGTCAGCGACATCACTGATGACATCATCCACTTTATATCTGAATCGCCTCCTCACACCCTAATATACATTTCATACACATACTCAAAAATACAGACTAACATTCTCGGAACCATAGACACACCAATACCAGTTACCACTGCTTCATAGGTCTACACACACATCCACTCACCCATACAGTCATTCATACACAATGTCACTGATCAATACAGCCACTGATATATGCACTCATACACCTATACAGATACTCACACACCGCCACTCACCCATAGTTACTCACACACATAGTCAGTCAACCAAATAATCAATCACACTGCCATTTACTAATTATACAGTTATAGACACACCACTTCACTTATTCATACATATACTAACACATACTTACTCTCTTATACAATCACTGACACAAATACACACTCATCGGTACAGCCACGCTCACAATCACTCACTCACATATAGTCACTTATATACTCCAACACTCACATATACTGCCTATGTAGCTACTCGTACTCATGAACCCATACATCCAGTGAATCACCCACTCACCAATCCATGCAAGGAGTCACACATCGCCACCTACCCACACAGACACTCAGGCACCCATACAGGTACTGAGACAACCAATCATTAACCCATATAGACACTCACCAACCTATGCAGCCACTTACACACCAACTGACAGACTGATACAGACATTCACACAGATTAGTCATCTCATCTATGCATTCACTAAGATAAGTTTAATCACTCACTTATACAATCAGCCATGCACCCACAAAAACATCCATTCAGACACTCATACACCCACTCATTCTTCGATACACCTTGGAGTATATATAGACAACATTCTTAAACTTTTCAGAAACACTCAGTGGCATATGTATCAAGCCCTTTTCCCGTTCGCAAATGGGCCGATTCTTACAATCGGCCCGTTTGTGAACGGGAAAAGGCCTTTTGAGATGTATCGTCCCAAAAGGGCATCGCAAATTAGAGAATCGCAAAATTTGCGATTCTCTATTTTGCGATTGCATTTAAGGAATCACAAATACCATATCATCAGTGATGTAATTTGAGATGTCATCAGTGATGCTAGTGACCATGTCATGAGTGATGTAATATGTGACGTCATCAGCAGTGCATTGCGAGGGCACGAGTTATGGTAAGCTCTACTAACTATAATGGCTGAATTACTCTGGTTTTATACGAGTCAAATGTCCAACTAACTATAACGTGTCTGAAACCTGTGTTTTTTTCTGTGAATTTCTAAGGTGTTTAAATGCTAATTTCTAACTATAACATCCCTGCAACCTATGGTTTTTTAAATGAATTTATAAGGTTTTTTAAATGCTAATTTCTAACTATAACATAGTAGCTGCATCAGCAGAGTGGTGCAGAAAGTGGTCCGGGCTTCCGACCAGCGCTCAGCAATTTCGCTGTGCAAGACTTACAGGAGGTACCAGGAGGGCCACTTGGCCCCCAAAGTCCCTCAGGAGTAAAGTGGACTTCATCCCCCAATCAGTACTGTGCCAGGAGGCGCATTTGCATAGTGGTGGAGAAGGGTGAGCATTGCCTCCGAAGACCGCTTAGCAATCCCACTGTGTGGGACTTAATGCAGGTAACAGAAGGGGTAGTTGGCCCCCAAAGACAACCTTGTGGGCCAACTACCCCTCCTATTACCTCCAGTAAGTCACACACAGCAGGATTTGTAGTTCTCGTAGCAGGCCACGCCCCCTTTACCCACCACTCTGCAAACACACTCCCTGGCGTGCTGTTGGGTGGGGATTAAAGTCGACTGCACTGCTGGAGGTCCCTAGGGGACGCACAGATTGGAGTTGCAGCCCACTTGATGCACTCATCCCTGCGAAGTGGTCAATTAGTCGCACCTCCAAATTCAACCCATGGTATAACGATGATCTTGCCATTTTGTGTAAAACCTGGAAAAGGTTGGAAAGGTTATGGAGATGGGAGTATGACCCTTTGCACAAGAAGTGTTATCAAGCAGCAATGAAAAGCTACAACAGGGCCATTCACACTGTGCATGCAGCCTATTTCCCTGGGGATATTAGGAGCAGTGGTAACCCGTCCAAAACTATCTTTTCCATACTGAAAATTTAAAACACCCTGGGGTCCTGGTAGTGCCTCCTATTTCCTCCAACGATCAGTGTGAGGCTCTTGCCACATTTTTTGTTGAAAAAGTGGAGAACATTTACCTGCATTTTAATCACACCGTTATGAGTTCCAACCCTGCGCCGGGTCCGCCCCCACTCATACACTGGATGCATTTCCGCTGGCCTCCTTGGAGGAGCTACGGCTAGTTTGCTCCAAGATCAAATCCAGCTCCCCTTTCGATCCCCTCAAACCTGACCAGTTCATGAGATTGCTACCTTCACTCTTTTCACCTCTTCGACAGATTAATAAATCTTAGTCTTGTGGGACTGTTCCTAACACTTGGAAGCATGCCAGGGTGGTCCCTCTGCTCAAGAAACCTACCCTGGACGCTGCCAAATTGGAAAACTATTAACCGATCTCTCTTCTGTGGATCGCTAAGATCACTGAGACTCAAGTCAATTCCATTCTTCCACCGCAAGATCACCGACATACACAACAGCTTTGGCGCACTGACCACGCACCCAACCACCGAACCAGCGCCCTCCACCACCACCCTCTGCACCTGGACCTCGGTCAGCACCAAAGACACCACTCGCACGATGAACACCATCCACTCCGGCTCCCCAACCGACCCCTGTCCACACCACATCTTCAACAAAGCCGACTCCATCATCGCACCCCAACTCCGGGACATCATCAACAGCTCCTTCGCTTCTGCCACCTTCCCGGAGAGCTGGAAAATTGCCGAGCTGAGCGCCCTCCTGAAGAAACCCACCGCGGACCCCACGAACCTCAAGAACTTCCGCCCGATCTCACTCCTCCCTTTTCCTGCCAAAGTCATCGAGAAGACCATCAACAGACAACTCTCTACCTTCCTCGAGACCAACGGATCACTCGACCCCTCACAGTCCGGTTTCCGAGCAAACCACAGCACCAATACCGCCCTCATCGCAGCCACCGACGACATCAGGTCCCTGCTCGACAACGGGGAAACTGCTGCCCTCATCCTCCTAGCCCTCTCAGCAGCCTTCGACGCCGTATGCCACCGCACCCTGATACAGCGCCTCAGCATCACCGGAATCCAAGGAGCGGCACTGGAGTGGATCATCTTGTTCCTCGACGGAAGAACCCAGAGAGTCTGCCTCCCCCCGTTCCGTTCTGCGGCCACCGAAGTCATTGCGGCGTTCCGCAAGAATCCTCACTCAACCCCACCCTCTTCAACGTCTACATGAGCCCCCTCACAGCCATCGCACGCCAACACAACCTCAACATCACCTCCTACGCCGACGACACCCAGCTGATCCTCTCCCTCACCAGCGACCCCACCACTGCCAAAGCCAACCTCCAGGAAGGAATGAAAGACGTCGCAGAATGGATGAAGATCAGCCGTCTGAAACTGAACTCAGACAAGACGGAAGTCCTCATCCTCGGACCATCTCCCTCCGCCTGGGACGACTCCTGGTGGTCCCCTGCCCTGGGCACCGCACCCATACCAACGGACCATGCACGCAACCTGAGCTTCATCCTGGACTCCTCCCTCACAATGACCAAGCAAGTGAACGCCGTCTCGTCATACTGCTTCAACACCCTGCGCATGCTCCGAAAGATCTTCCGGTGGATCCCCATCGAAACCAGGAAGACGGTCACCCAGGCCCTCGTCACCACCCGTTTGGACTACGGGAACACCCTCTACTCTGGAACCACAGCCAAACTCCGGAAGAGACTCCAGCGCATTCAGAACGCCTCAGCACGACTCATTCTGGACATCCCTCGCCGCAGCCACATCTTGGCCCACCTGAAGGACCTGCACTGGCTCCCCGTCGACAAGAGGATCACGTTCAGACTCCTCACCCACGCACACAAGGTGCTGCACAACAAGGGCCCGAAGTACCTCAACAGCCGCCTCGCATTCTACACACCCACCCGCCAGCTCCGATCCGCCAGCCTCGCCCTCGCCTCCGTCCCACGAGTCCGGAAATCGACCATCGGAGGAAGATCCTTCTCTTACCTGGCAGCCAAGACATGGAACTCCCTCCCCACTCACCTACGGCTGACCCTGGACCATCTCTCCTTCAGGAAACAACTCAAGACCTGGCTGTTCGAGCAGTAGCGACCCCCCCCCCCACTCCCCTCAGCGCCTTGAGACCCTTACGGGTGAGTAGCGCGCTATACAAATTTTGCTGATTGATTGATTGATTCAACTGCCTGGACATCTCTCAGAACGGCTTCCGCTCAGGTCGCAGTACGGAGTCTGCTCTCCTGGCTGTCATCGAGCATCATATGCTCACTCTAGATGAGGGACATACGTCTGTTCTGATTCTTTTAGACCTCAGCAAGGGGTCCATCAAGGCTCCGCGTTGAGCCCCTCACTTTTCAATCTTTATGTCCAACCTCTGGTGATCGTGGCGAGGAGCAAAGGGCTCACCATTGTATCATATGCTGATGATACACAGCTGGTGGTGGCTCTCTCGGACAACAACCGGAGTGCAGCATCGAAGTTTCAGGAAGATCTCACGGCTGTCGCCGAGTGGATGACTAACAACTGTCTCCAAATAAATTCCAGCAAGTCAGAGGTCTTGCAGGTGGGAAACCATCAAGAGCTGTAGGGGGACTGCTGGTGGCCGGCCATATTGGGCTATGAACCTACTCCTAAGCAGGTGGTGAAAGATCTTGGCGTCTGGGTCGACTCTGACCTCAGCTTTCAGTTTCAAACCAAGAAAGTTGCAGAGACCTGCTTTGGCATACTTTGGGGGCTCAAACTGTTGCTTGGGCTTTTTGACCCATCCGTTAGGCAAATGATCATCCAGGCCTCCATGTTATCTAGACTGGATTATGCCAATGCACTGTACTTAGGGGTTAACAAGACCGAAACCCTGAGATTACAGCGAGTTCAAAATGCGGCGGCTAGAACTCTGCTGGGTCTCCCCAGAACCTGCCCCACCTCTAGGGCAATCCGTCGGCTGCACTGGCTTCCTGTTGTCAGCCGAGTGGAATTTAAGGTCCTCCGCACTGCTTTCAAAATCCTGAAATTTTCCTCTTCCTTTCCAACTTAGCTCAACTGGACAACATCTGGCGACTGTGCCTCGTATGAGGAGGGTACGGTCAGGCGGGCGCTCTTTCCGTTTCTTGGCTGCCATTTTCCATTGTGCTTGTGCCATGGAGAACTACATTGTCTTCCGCAGAGCTATTAAAACTCTCCCCACAGCCTAGTGCCTTCTTCTGATCTCCAGCCTCTATGTTCTGCTTCAGCGCTGGGACGCATCTTTGCTGAGGCAGCTGTGCGTTATACAAAACATGTTAACATTACATAACATTGCGTTAGCATAATTAGTGCCCTGGGGCGGTGGTGGTCCCCCGGGCAGTGTGGGGGGGCAGGAGCCCCCCATTCTTCTTTAATTGTTTTGCAGCCACGGGGAGATGGCGGTTCCCAAGGCTTGGGGGGCCCATGAGGCTCCCGTCCTTAATTTCATTGTGCCCTGGGGAGGTGGTGGTCCTCGGGGAAGTGTGTGGGGGGAGGAGCCCCCTCCTACACTTGTTTATTTTAATTGAAGCCCCAGGGAGGGCCCGCGAGGGCCCACGCATGTAATTTAAGTTATGCCCTGGGAGGTGGCGGTCCCCGAGACAGCGTGGAGGAAAGGAGCCCCCCCATGGTTTTTTTTCATGAAAAGGCCCGTCGAGGCGGTGGGCCCCCGTATGATTTTGCATTGCCCCTGGAACTGGCCCACCCGGGGGCTTCTAGAAAATGAAGCGCGGGATCCCACACCAACATTTTTTTTAAAAAATGCTTTTTGGGCCCCTGGGGGGTGCCTGTGGGACGCCCTGAACTCCCCTAAGGGGTCTGGGTGTTTCTACCCTGCCCCCTTTACCTAATTGTTTACCTTTTTTCTTGTGACTGTTCTACCGAGTCACAAGATGGCTGCCAACACTTCATGGTTTAAAGTGTTGGCAACTAATCAGAAGTCAGTTTGTGCTCTGGAGGGTTCGTGGATCCACTGCGGTCATGATATATATAATTACTTTTATTTTTGAATTTCTCAGGAACTACTGAACTAATTTACACCATTTAAAGCAAAGAATGCACTCTGGACAAAGAGCTACCTCCAGGTTCAGCAGTTCTGGCTGTAGCCGCAACCAAAGTTTCCAGTGAAAATTAACATGGAGAAAACACCTTTTGGGACCCCCTTTTTTTCTCCGCCCCCACTTGAAGAATCACCCAAAAACTTACAAGACAGGACCTGACCGGAGCGCCCCATTAGTTTTGAAAATTTGACAGGAATCCTTGGACTAATTATTCTTTACCTATAATGCTGGTCACATTGCTTTGTTTTAACTGCCTAATAATAGCTGCTCATTCTTTCCATGCAAGATTACGTTTGTTTCATTGAATGTGTAGAAAACTTCTTATAACTTTCCTATGTTTACCAAGGGCATGCATGAATAAACAACGAAAGAGGTAAGATCTGTTTCCACAATTCCCTTCGGGATCAAAATGTTATGGCCAAGGGTGCAAAAATCACCTGTCACCCCAGAAGGATTCGGGTGAGGCACTGTAGTCTGTAGTAGCAAGACGTTATTAATTCCCAGCGGATCCCTTCTTTGGCATCGTGGACTGGTTGTAATAAAAACAATAAGGATCTAAACGCATGATCACTATTCTATATTAGAAGGATTCCATCTTATTAACTGGAATTAACAAATTGATCGGTGTCAAAAGCAGTAGCCCACTTACCTATCTTCATAAAATCTGTTACACGGTGTGCTTGGCAGCAGGCATATTAATCCACTGGGGTACTTTGTGAGTCAAAAATGTGATTCGACAAAACCCGCAACTATTCCAGAAAAGCATTAACCACCAGTTATGCTACCCCTGTTATAATTTCCTCAGTATTGCTGGGCACTTTAACCCCTTCCATGCTGGGCCGTTTCCGCCGCTGTGCGGTAAACAAAAGAACAGGGCGGGGCCGTGACGAACCCCAGCCGTCATCAGCACACGAGCGCCGCAGAGCGTGACGGCTGGGGTTCGTCACCAGCATGGAAGGGGTTAACATGCAGGCTCTTTGTGACCAAGCCAGTAAGCTAGAACAGATGTGTTGTCACATTTGTCCTTAGGGCCAATTTATTGGCAGCAAATTTAAAAAAAGTGTATAAGTTAACAGTCAGGACTCTGCTTTTCAAGCTCCAACCTCCTTTCCTCTGCTCTTGGTAACTCCCAATTTATGGGTACCCGGAGTATACTTTTTTCAGTTTTAGCACTGCCCAAAACCTCAACATTCACCCCTGCCTTCCATTCTGCGGCCTTTACCTGTCACTCTACTTCTCCTAGCCTTTCCCTGTATTAAGCAATTTTACAAATTGTCTTGAGGTCTGAAATACACATAAAGAGGGAAGTAAATTGTAATTTCATGAAGGCAGACCTTAGTCTCTATATACCTCCGTGGTGCAGTAAATACACTAATCTGACCATGTTACCAAGGGACAATCTCAGTTAAACATTTAATCAGGGAACTGTCTTCGCCAGCATGCCCCTTGCCACCAGGCATGAAGACTCTGTACAAATATTTGATTGTGTGCGTTCACAGACTGCTGTGACACTTAGATTTGTGGGATTTATTTCCTTTCACAGCTCATGCCCAGCTCGAACTGCTTTCTTTCCACTATAATTGTTAGAATCTTTAGGCAAGACCGTTATAATTTGGTAAATATTGTTCATAAAGAGGTGGTCTAATGAGAAAAAGCGGAATTTCTACTGCGCGAAAATAAGAACAGTAAAATCAGTCGGGGATCTGAGAAATAAGTGAAGAGCCTGAATCACTGGCAGGTAGTTGTTCAGACGAAAATATCTTGGGACTGTAGACAGGAATCCCAGGCACATGAACGGTCTTCGTGGAAGGGTGGAAGAGGTGTGGCGAAGCGCCCAGGCACCTGACTCCGGACCATGGGGTTTATGGTTCGATCCTCAGTGCCGGCAAGAGGTTAGCCCAGCACCATGTGGCTCTGAGCAATAGCTCGCTTAATCTTCCCGACGGCTCCCAGCGCTGGAACACCTCTCCGGAGGTAGCTGAGCGCTTTACAAATGTTGGTATTTCACAAATGCTGGTATTTCATTTAATTTATTTTCTTCAGAGACCTACCTTGATTTAACCCCTTCCGTGCTCCCGTCGGCCAACCCCAGTGCTGCCGACGGCCAACGTCCGACGCAGCCCCGCCCACCCTTTAGAACGCCCGCACCACGGCGGAAAAACCACCACGGTTAAGGCGTTAAAAGCAGGGAATGTCTTCTCTCTTAGAACTGACCTAGAATCAGGGGGCCTGGGCGTTCTAGCGGCCCCCAAGTGAACCCCCACGTTGCCAACAATAGCTTGGACGGGTGACCCATCTGATTAACTAGACCAATCATCGGCTATCTTTAAATCAGAACTGGAGGACTTAATACTTGTTTTTAATAATCCAAGAGAAACCAAATGATGTATCATTTGAATCCTAGAAATATATGTTGCCGTCTCTTAAGAGTTAACATGATTCCATCTCCCATGTCTGCTAGGGAGTGGAGAAGGTCATCCTGGCAGTATTTATCGGTTTTTGTTTCTGGTTTGAGTTGGTCAGGGTTTGCTAGTCGTTTGGACTTTACACTGCTTTCTTTGGCAAATGCTTCCTTGCAAGGGCAAACATAGCAAACTTATTGTGAGTAATAGGGCAACGCTTGCCTTAGAAATGAAGAGGGTCATAAAATGCATACATGTTCCACTGATTGGTTTTCCTATAATAATCCATAGCTTTGTAAGATAAAAAAAATTTAATGATCGGTATTATGGGCTCCTGTTGAAAATTTGTATTGCCTGAATCAATAAAAAAAATCCTTAGTATATCAGTATGCTTGAATAAGTTTTAGGCAATACATTTTATATGAAATGTTTTTTTCTTTACCATTGTCTCTTTGTTGGGCAGGGGTTTGGTTTCTGTCTCTGCTGCACACTATCCAGTCAATGTGTTTTCGCTTCATAGCAGGAGAATTTAGGAACGCTCACCTTTTATCATCTGCTGCTGAGTCTAGGCAGGTAAAGGTTGTAAAAATAGAGAGGTCATTGGTAGACAGAGCTAACAGTTGCCCCTGAAGTAGTGATCTACAATTCAGGTTTACTTCTTTTGCTGAGTACACATGGCTCCGGCCTGGAGCTCAACCTATTGAATTATTGGCTATCAGGTGGTGGTGTTGGTCACATTTCATAACATTTGTGCAGTATTGTAAATGTTCACCGTTGGCTTGTGCACATCTGGATAATGTGCTAGTGTGAAGGAGAGGTGAACATTTTGGCAGAATGGCTCTTGTACGCAACTGTGCAACGATGGCCCTCTAATAATGGTGCAAGAGCCAGAGACACGGTCTCCTTTCTATCTATTTGGCCCCCGCCGCATAGGTATGTGATGAAACTGTAGAGTGATCCGTTCATTTTTCATACGATGCCTACATTCCCATTGACAGCCTTCAGTCATTAATACTGTTTGCCAAATTTCAGCTGGAACCTACTGTTGACAGTCTTTCTATCCTTGTATCAGACACTGAGCAGTCACAAAAGTTAACTGTACTTTCTCAGCACAAGCAGTAGTATATTAAGGATGCCATGGGCGCTGAGAGCTATGACCCCCTCACCCACCCCCACACACCTCCTACATTGATAGTAAAATAGCGCCATAGCCAGGGTGCAGTGGTCTTTTGAGACTCTTGGGCCCTGGTGCCAACACACTACCTGCACCTAGGGCTGTCACCTGGCAGGGTTTCTACTGGCATGACCAATATTTTAATGTCCCTTACAGTACAAAACTTAGGAAAATCATCTAAAGCTGGAATTTTAACAGCTTATCAGTACATCATAAACATTAAAAATAAGAAGAAAAAAACTCTTTAAAATGTGCTCTAGAGCTGCCTTAATTCAAGCAAACAAAGACAGAGCTGTCATGTTAATAGTGAATACAGATGATGTTATATTAGTTTCTATTTATATATCATGTCCAACCCTTTGCAGAATTTTTAAACGTGAACAAATAGCTGGTATGTTTTCAGTTGTAAAGGTGGCGGCCCTACCTGCACGATTGATGACCACCCACTGACCCGAAGCTCAGTAGAACACTGGACGACTGAGCGCTCCATTGAAGACAATGGGCGGCTCGTGGCCAGCAAAGGCCATGCTGGTTTTAAATACACTGTTCCTCGTCATAGGCCCCTATGCCTGTGGCTTCTGGCCTGTCAGGCCCTTCAACAACTGGTATTCCCGGAGCAGCGGCTGTGACGTGTTTGCAGACTCCCACGAATCTGACGCGATTAATGTTTGAGTGACTCACAGGTTGAGGCAGCAAGAAGCGCAGCCGTTGAAGGTAGATATCTTATTTAAACTTCCCATCAGTCGTCATTTGTTCTTCGTCATGGCAACGAAGTGAACATTTTCGACAGCTACTAGGGCTTCATTGAAACAATGACGTCTGGCGCGTGCATGGCCGGTGGGGGAGGAGGGAGCACAATGTAAATTGCGTAATGGCTTCAACAAGCAGTGGATTAGAGAAGCGCTGCCGGGCTGCACGCACCTGGCTCGTCGCTGCAAACGATGTAGGACCTTCAAAGCTGATGGCGTTCAAAACACACCGGTGCACTTTCGGAGCAGAATTTGTTCAATCCGAAAAGCGTGAGTCTCGGACGGTGAAAGAAAAGCACTCAGTTCGACCTTCATGCCATCAGCTGACTTGTTAATGAATGTAAGAGGGCTAGAAATGTGGTCGTTGTGTCAGCTAAGCTTCAACGTGCTCAGTGTATGATACAGCCATTTTATCTGCGTTTTCACACTTTTTTTTTTTACAAACCTGTGAAAATAAATTGTGTTAACACTGATAAAATAGGTAAGCTTCATATATGTTAATTTATTTACTCTCCGTCTGAATTACACGTTTGTTATACAGTAAACTAAATGCAGATAAGTACTACGGTGGCTTCCAGTATGTTGGTTGACTCAAATTCCAGGCAGCGTGATAGACTGTTTTTCCCAACAATGTGATCTCATATTTATTTATCAGATGCAGTCTCTTAAACCACACCAATGGCCTCATTTCATGACGGGCGATAAAGGAACTGGCAGGCGTTACTTCTAGCGGTATTAACCTCCGTTTCTGATATAAGAGGCTCAACGGAAAAAACATATTTGAAGGTTTAAATAATTAAATGGAGTCTGAGGATTTGAGTGACATATATATAGAACTGAAACGCTGCTTATTGGACGGGAAAAAAATGTAGCTAATCTCAGAGAGCATTGTTTTTAAAATCATGCTGTGCTCGTTTCTCTGTAACGTGATTGAACTTCAATAACTTCCATTACTCTCCTACATTCAGGTTCGTAGTTTCTTTTACTCAGGGCTACTGTACTCTGCTATTTCTAGCCGTGGCTTATTCCGCATAGTTATGTATTTGCAGTATAATTAATCAGCTGCAGATTTTATCCCAAAAATGTAGTTTCTACCTCAAACTGATCAAACGTTTTTCAAACTGGAGCAGGTTGTGTTGCTGCGGAGGGGAATGCATCTTCACAATCGTTGACTGGTCATCTTTCTGTCGTTTAGTGCTGCATTTAGGTGTCAGGCTGGAACTAATGAGGTGAAAGAACTCTTCACCCAGATAGTGTTCACATGTGTAAAATGACAACATAATAAGGTAATGCTATCACAAAATCTGTTGCATTGTTCCACATAAATTGGCTTTTCTTACCACACACTTTAGTAAACTGTTGTGCCCTTGCACACATGTAGACACAAGTAGCCATGAAGAATTAGAAGAGTTCTTTATTGGTTCCAGGTAATAAGTACATCAGTCCATTTCAGCTCTATTTCCAGCTCTTAAACTATCCCTGTTACCATCCATGTACCATTCCCACCAGGAGCAGTCTCCCTGCTGCTCAGCCCATCTCCAACTGTCACCACTCATCCACAGAGACACCCAGGCACTCCATTCATCACAGACACACCAACATTCCATTGCCATCTCTCACTCTGGCTGAAAAGCAGGAGACAGCTAGGCTGAGGCACAGTGGAGCTGTGCTTATGACGAGCGAGCCACTCCTCCACGTGGCGAATTCCACACCTGTGCGGACGTTCTACAGGAGTGGGTGGAGTCATGACGAGCCCAGCTCGGCATGAGCACAGCTGCACTGTGCCTTATGACGAGCTGGGCTCGTCATGAGCAAAGCTGCGTCGCGCGCGGCCCCCCTTCCCCCCGCACAGGAGGGGAATTACCCCCGCGGTTAAGGGGTTAAATAACACAGTGAGGATAGAACATAAACTATGTCACAAAATTTGGTCCTCCCCGCCACATAATTCCGTGGCCCTTCCTTTACCGATTTAAAGTACTTTGTTTGTGTTCTCCAGCACACGGAGTGAAAGCGTCAAATGCTGAATACAAGGAAGTGGGTAGTTGCCAAGCGAGCCCTTCCCACCATGCACGCACCTATCTCATTCACTTGACTTTAGCTACCTATGCTTTTGGGCACCTAGCTTTCCTAGAAAAGAACCAGTTTCTGTTCATCCTTAAATTAATTTCCAGCAGGGATCTTTTTATTTTCTGCGGTTCAGTAGGTGAAAGCCACCGCTTAGAACTCTGCCTTTTTATAACTCACTTGGACGGTCACGGAATGAATACTTTCTGTGCTGCGGTAAGTTGTGCTGCCGTACACTTCATTGTACTAGTTGTTATTGTGCCTGGCACTTCGACCGTTTAATTTATTTGCTTGGAAACATTGTGCAATTATTGCACAGAAGCCAAAAGGCCACCGTCAATCTGTTCAGACAGTTGCCATGCAACTGGGCCAGCTTTTTTTCCGAAGCACTGTGCATTGCGCCCGTCTCGACTGATTGTAACTAACTCCCGCTTGCTTTGTGACTGATTTGTGTTTCAAAACTGTGCTGTGCCATGAAAGTTTCTGCGTGCTGTTTAACTTGTTATAAAATATTCCGTCCAAAAACACTTTCATTATTGTGCATTTTCACTCTGAGGAGTTGTCGAGTTCTTTCGAAATGAAAAGTAACAATCATAATAAATCGAACTTGGTTTTTTGCATAGCTTTTTAACTTTGGGGCATGAAATAGCAAATTTTACTATTACCCACCTCATCATATCCGCCTTGTCGGCTTCAGGATAAGAATGGTGGACTTGGTACTACTAGCAGTAGGACGTCTTTGAATATTATTGTACACATGGCAGCAAAGAACAGTGCCAGTGTATTCCCATTATATACAAGCAGTTAAACAGCATTGCCACTGTGGTTGTATATCGTCCTGATCTTAACAACCCTCTGACAAGTTTCTGTAGGGGCCAGGTTTTGACGAACCTCCTTTTTCTTAATTTTCTGGTCAGCTCACCAGCTAAGCAGTTAAAAGGCTTCCGTTTACAAATGGAAAAGTCCTGCTCATTGCTGTCATGAAAAAAACAACAAGGTGTTGCAGGAAATGCTTGAATGAATCTCAGCCACTGTCGATCTCTTGGGACGCGTTCTAGACCATCATTTTTCTCCCACAGTGCCATTTTAGATAGAGACTCGCCTGATGCAAATCCGTCTTGGCCGTGCTCCAATGGGAACAGTCCAGCCTGAATAGACAGTTGGGGTAGCAGCGGCTGGCACAGGTGAACGCGATGCGGCTGGGAGGTGGGGGGTAGGGTGACCAACTGGCATTAATGCAAATTCAGAATGGTGACTGTAAAAATTCAGGATGAAGGGTCAAAATTTAGTACAGGAGGTTAAAATTCTGGACAAAACTTCAGGACAAAAGGTACGTTTTAGAGACACATCAGAGGAGGTTGCACAATAGTATAATTAAGGCCATCCATATCTAAACATATTCAACCAATTGAAAACCTATCCATCAGGTATCCTTCAATCCATCATTTCACTCATCCATCCCTCCATCCACCCCTTCACTCATCCATCCATTAGCCATCCATCCACCCTTCCACCCTATCCATTGGTACACCCATCTACTATTCCACCCATTCTGCAATACTCTCATCCATCCAGCCTTTTAGCCTTTCACTCATCCAGCCATCCTTTCACTTACTCATCCATCCACCCAGTCACTCATCCTTCCACCCATTTACCCTTACAGTCATCCATCCATCCTCCCTTTCTCTCTCTATCGACACTTTCACTTTGCCATCCTTCCTTTAACCCACTCATCTACTCATCCATTTATGACTTCATCCATTGACCCTATTTCTCATCCATCCACCCTTTCACCCCTTTACTCCTTCATTCATCTATCCATCCTTTTGTCCAGCTATCCTCCCTTTCACTAACTCATCCATCCTTACATCTACCCTTTCACCCATCCATCCACCCTTTCACTTATCCATTCATCAATCCATCCATCATTTCACTTATCCATCCACCCTTTCACTCACCCATCATCCACCCTTTCACTCACCCATCATCCATCCTTTCACCCATCCATCCTTTCACCTATCCACCCTTTCACCTATCCACCCACCCTTTTACCCATCTATCCACCCTTTTACCCATCCATCTACCCATCCACCCATCTTTTTATCTTTTCTCTTGTCCATACTTCCATTCATTTATCCCTTCTCTCATTATCCATCCATTCACCCTTTCATTCATCTATTCACCCTTTAACTAATTTATCCAGCCTTCCACCCATTCTTTCACTTACTCACTCCCCCACCTTTTCCTATTAATTATGCGCTGATCATTTGTCTGCAGAGTTGCAGACAGAAGAAGCCATTCAAGAATTTCACCCTTAGTGTAGATCATACAGCAAGGGGTGGAGTGGGATAGGGTTCACTATGCCCTTGCACATAGGCAATCTGAGTCATGCATGATGCACAGTGCCAGGCCATTAGGTGACTGTGACATGGTGATTGTTTCCAGGGCTTTAAGTGGGATGAAAAAACTGGGGGGGTCTTTCCAAGGGGGGTGTCAGATGTAATGTAGATTTTCCTAGTTGTTATGACGGAAAGTCTTATTTTTATTAAAGACACGGAGGCGAGTATTATGCTCTTCTTATCTTGCATTTATTCAATAGCAGCCAACATAAGTGAAAAACTACAGTTCCCAGGGGCCCAGTGAAGTGTCCATCATCAAGGAGCGAGGCAGACAACAGGTAGGTATGATGAAGATGATTTATTACAGGACAAGAGATAAGGTTAACCAGAGCCCACGCCAACCGCTGCAGAGGAATCACTGGAATGCCTGGGCACAGGATTCCACATTCCAATGCATGCGGCGAGGTGAGAGCAGCAGGGAGAGCGAGGAGGCACGAGGATACAACACATCCTCCTTTCTAAAAAAGAAAGAATTAAACTTAACAGAATGTACATATAGGCAGAGTAATAAATGCAGACATATAACATTGAGATCTATCTGAAAAGGAAAAGGTTATTTACCAACAAAGTAATCTTTATGCCACACAGGAGGTTTCCTCGGACGGGAGGAAATTGGATGAGATGAGTGGAGGGGAGTGGACCCAACAGAAGGTGGAGAAACAGGAGAATGACTTGTATTGAAACCAGTAGAAAAGGTCCTAGTGTGGTTGGGAGCAAAAGAACTGCTAAGAGAAAAAGGAACTTTGACAACCTTAGAAAGGCTCCACACATTGCCATCTGACAACTCCACAACCTGCTTACCCACTCTAACAACTAACATTGGGTCAGAAAAACGTGAAACACCAGATTTAAGAAAACCAGACTTTCTCACACGTACCCAATCACCAACCTTACAGGGATTGCTGGAAAAGGAAGGCACTAAAGGGGAACGACGACTAGCATACTTGCCCTTGACAAGATCATGCATCCAGGGTTGGCTCAAATTACACACACCTTTCCTCCCCCGCATTATTTCAAAAGGAGAAGGTTCACCACAGGCCTTAGGTGTATTCCGATAGCTCCACAAAAGCTTTCTAACAGCCTCGTAACAATTCTCACCATTGCACACAGCTAGTTGTAGACCTTCTTTGAGCACCCTGATCCACCTTTCAACCATGCCATTGCCTTGCGGGTAATAAACAGAGGAACGTTTGTGTCGAATACCATGATTGCTACAGAAAAGTTTCATCTCGGAAGAGGTAAACTGAGGGCCATTATCAGAGAGCAAGGAAGAGGGAAAACCTTCCTTTTCAAAAATCGAATTTAGAAAATCGATAACCACCCTAGAAGATACAACAGAAGCGAACTGGACTTCTGGCCAACTAGAGAACTGGTCTATCAGGACAATGGCGTATACAGGACCCTGACCAAAAGACATAGGACCAGCAATGTCAACAGAAACGCATTCCCATGGTTTTGACGGTCTAGAGATGGGATCGTGGAGGTACTTAACAGGCTTTTGAGATTTGTCACTCACACAACATTCAACACACGATCGTACCTTTCTCTCGATAAGTCTGTCGACTCCAGGCCACCAAAATTCACTCCTAATCCTTTTTTTCATATTGGACATGCCTGGATGACCCTCATGAGCCATGTCCAAAACAGTGTTTCTTAAGTTATCAGGAACTACTAACAGTAAACCTCTCAAGAGGGTTTCCCCTTGGACTGAGAGTTCAGGAGCCACATGAGAGTAAGGCAAAACATTAGGAGGTAGACTATTTTTTGGAGGCCAACCATTTTTGACAAAAGATATGACATCTAAATAAACTTGGTCATCAGCACAAGCAGAATTCCAAAAATCTTCACTAATGCATCCATTGGATATCTCACAAATAGATACAACTTTGTCAGGGTCATCATCAGGTGCAACAAAATTATCATCATCGATGGGAAGTCTTGAAAGAAAATCAGCTAGGACATTCTTAGCACCGGGAATGTACTCAAGAGAAAAATGAAAATCTTGAAGTTTATACTGCCACCTAGCAATTCTAGAAGTGGCTATACCGCAGCCTTTGGTTGTGAAAAGGTCTACAAGGGGCCGATGGTCTGAGCGTACTACAAAGTCAGTGCCATATACATATCTACGAAAGTATTCAATGCCCCACCAACAGGCTAATGTCTCCTTCTCAAGAGTGGAATATTTCGTCTCAGCACCCCGTAAAGGCCTTGATGCAAAAGCAATGGTAACAAGACCTCTGTGTTGCTTTTGCATCAGAACAGCGCCAATGCCAACATTGCTGGCGTCAGTAACAATAAAGGATTTACAATTTGTGTCGAAAGGTGCTAAAGCAGGAGCAGAAATGATACATTTTTTGATAAAATTGAATTGACATTTACAGTTATCGTCCCAAACAAATTCCTGATGGTTCTTCATCAGGTTGCGAAGGTGAGATGTTTTATCAGAGAAAGATGGAATGAATTTGGCATAATACTCGGCCAAACCGAGGAAAGACCTCAGTTGATCTTTGTTGGCAGGTTCAGGTGCATTTTCAATTGCTTTGACCAGACTGACTTTGGGAGAAATGCCTTGTCTGCTAATGGAATGACCGAGATAATCTACAGAATTTTTTCCAAATTTGCACTTTTCTTTGGTGAGAGTGAGACCGTTGTCCTGAAGGATGGAAAGGACTTTAAACAAAACTTCTGAATGTTCACGTTCATCCTTACCAAAAACAAGGATGTCGTCCTGAAAATATAATACATTGGGTACATTCTTAAACATGTTGTGCATTACACGCTGAAACACTGAGGATGCGGACACTAACCCAAAAGGCATTCTTTTATAACGGTATGCACCCTCAGTGGTAATAAATGAAGTCAAATGTCTACTGTCATCATGCAGAGCAATCTGGTGATATGCGTTAGATAAATCCAAAGTGGTGAAAATGGATGCATCCTTCAGTTTAGCAAACATTTCACCAATATTGGGTAAAGGATGCCTATCCACCCACACGCTTGAATTTAAATCGCGCATATCAACACATAAACGAATTTTACCGTTAGGCTTGTGGGCAACAACTACTGGCGAAAGCCATTCGGAGGATTCAATTTCCTCAATTACATCTAAGTCACACAATCTTTGAAGCTCAACTTTTACAGATTCACGTAAGGCTAAAGGTATGTTGCGTACCTTATGTACTTTTGGAACGGCATTGTGCTTGAGAATAATTTTATGTTTGAAATTTTTGAGTAAACCCAAAGTAGGGGAAAAAACTTGGGGAAAGATGGTTTCCCATTTGTTGTCTGGAACCACATCAACAGAATTGATGAAGTCAGAATACCCTAAAACTTGATCGGGGTGATTGGGATCAAGTTTTATCATCAATTCTCTTTGCTGTGGCCAACCAAGTAAACACGACCCATCTTTGGCAACATAAACCTTAGCTTGAATCGATTTGCCCTTGAACGATAAAGTGGATGGAAAATATCCAAAAACATCAATAGGTTTTTTCCCATAACCCCTTAATTTTATGTCAGAGGGAAATAATGAAACAACATCAGGAAATTCATTTAGTAACACATCATCGCCTATTAAAGTATATTTTGCTCCAGAGTCGGCCATGACTTTTATCGACTTGGATCCAATTTGAAGCATACAGAAGGGTGAGTCTTTCTTTTCCCCACCAACTTCGTAGACAGTACAGATGTCGTCGTATTCATCGTCATCAATGTCCACAGGTTGGACTTCAGAGAACCTGGGGCGTCTGGGGTCAGAACTAGAATATCTTGACTTGTTGCGATTTTTACACATCCTAGAGAAATGGCCTCTGGACTTACAATAGTTGCAAAACTGTCCAATAGCGGGACATCTCTTATCCGTAGCCACATGGCCGGGAAAACCACATTTGAAACAGATAACATCTTTTCTGAAGTTTTGATGAGATGTAGAAGTGAACATAGGTTTGTTGGAAGCAAAAGAAGTTGGATTCTTTTTAACGTTTTGGACAACTGATATACTTTGATTTTCTAAAGGAAGATCTTTTGGTTTCTTTTCAGATAGTTCTTTTATTCCAAGCTTCATATCCTCAAATCGGTGAGCGATGTCAATCGCTTTTGAAAGAGATAGATCCTTCGCGTCAAGTAATTTTTCTTGAAGTTTCACATCAGAGACGTTGTGCACGAGCTGGTCCCTTAGCATTTGATCTTGAAATTGTTGGTAGTTGCACTTGGCTGCAAGGATCCTTAAATCTTTGATAAAGGAATCAACTGGTTCCACTGGGAGTTGTTTTCTGCTAAGGAACTTGTGACGTGCCACGACTTCATTAACTTTCTTTATGAATTGTTTGTCGAGTTGCATTATTGCATTTTCGTAAACATCGGCCTCTTCTTCTTCTTCATCGTCTACAGTGATAGGAGGGAGATGAGAGAGTATTTGTCTCCCTTCTGCGCCAAGAGAATGTTTAAGAATTGCGAATTTGCGTTTGTCTGTGAAATTCTCGCCTCCTATAGCTTCCAGATAGGCCTCAAATCCTTCACGCCATTGTTTCCACTCCAATGGTGGTTCACCGGGGCTTGCCAAGAATGGTGGAGGAGCATTGAAGCTCTCCATTGAGAAGTAAAGAATATGACAAGAAAAAGTAGAGAAAATTCCAATAGCGTGTGAAAAAAAAAAAAAAAAAAAAAAATTATTTCACTTGGATATTATGATGTCATAAATGTGATGAACCTTTTCCTGAAGAGTAAATGGGTAAAGACTTTTTGTTGTCACAATGGCAGCTAGAGCGATTTCCTAGAAGAAACCCTTTGTGATGTCACAATAGCAGCATGTGGAGCGCTGACGCTGTCCGGTTGCCAATGCCAACAGTTTGGAATGCTGACAACGGGGTGCGCGTGTACTTGCTCGCGCTGAACAATGAAGGCGCGTGGTGAAGAGAACGCGTCAATTTGTGCAGTCAAAATTAAACGAAAGTCATTAAAATTGAAAATAGTCTCACCGCTTGGGTTGAAGAAAGCGGGATTTTCACCAAATGAGCGTTGCAGCGGAAATGAAGACTCGGAAGGGGTGGACGAAGAGATTAAACACCTTCAAACAGCAACGGTAATCGTGGTCCGGGAAAACCGGGGCTGCGGGCTCTGGGGTCGCGTAGGTTCGTTCACCTCAAGTCGCCAGTGAAGTGTCCATCATCAAGGAGCGAGGCAGACAACAGGTAGGTATGATGAAGATGATTTATTACAGGACAAGAGATAAGGTTAACCAGAGCCCACGCCAACCGCTGCAGAGGAATCACTGGAATGCCTGGGCACAGGATTCCACATTCCAATGCATGCGGCGAGGTGAGAGCAGCAGGGAGAGCGAGGAGGCACGAGGATACAACACCCAGGTAAACAGACTGGCCAATGGGAACAAAGAAAAAACGAGACATGCTAACCAAACATGACATAACAGGGTATATAACGTCACATCTGACTGCGGAGCTTCCTCTTTTCGCAGACGAGCAGATCAGATAAACCAGAGAACATTGGAATAAGCGCCAAAACAATGGAACGAGCCAAAGTCCAGAAACAAACTTCTTGAGCTACAGGTATCTAGGAGAAACGAGCCGCAGGAACCACAGCAGACTCCTTCGAGCAAGAAGGAGAGGTGATCTGACGGGCTGAAGACCATAGACGACGGTGAGCAGGATCATCACGAAGATGCAGGCGGCAGGGCCAGATTTGCTGAAAGGAGGGAGAACACAAATTAGTAGTGAATAGGTGGGATAATATTCGCCTCCGTGTCTCTAATAAAATTAAGACTCCGTCATAACAACTAGGAAAATCTACATTTTATAGCAAGTCCGGAGGCTCCTATTATGCTTGTTCAAAGCATATCAACCACCATAGAAGCCACAGTATTAATTGGTTTGCAATAAAACATACGAAATACATTATCATTAGTCCAGTCTGCTGATCTCGGAAGTTATTTGCTCATTCACTTTTAACACTGGCCTACACATAACTTGGGATGAAAGGGAAAATAAGGGTAAAACACAGAATTCAAGTTAGTTTTGGTTTTTCTATGAATCTGGAACACAACACCTGTGGGAGAAAACTGTCGAGAAGAAACATCCAATGCTTTGACATCAGAAATACGTTTAATGGAAGCTAGGCATAGAAGCATAGTAAGCTTAGCAGATAAAAATTTTTAAAAATAATTCTTGTTATTAACAGTAGGAATCAAAATCACAAGGCAGAATACGTGTCAGAATCACTGCTTATCTTAAACAAGGTTTCCAGACAATTACAGATACACAATGTGGTGATTAATGGTGATTTGTGACATGTCTACAACAGTTCATCTTGAGCTGGTACCGGCGGCGGGGTACAGAGACTTCCCCTATATTCATTCCAGCCCTCCCAGATGCGGGACCATTTCCTGGGACATCCCCTTGCTACATAGACATACTTCTCCCAAAACATGCAGCAGTCCATGTCTTTTTTTCCAGTCACTTACAGCTGGTGCACTCAATGCCCCCTACTTCTGGGCTATGTTGCGTTTAGCTATCATAAGCCCCAATGTAACCCAGGTTCTTCGTGTGTTTTTGAGGTCTGTCGGCTCCCATACATTCAGGAGACATCTCTTAGCCTCCAAGGGGAGTGTACAATCTAGCACTTCACTCAGAATCTCATGTATTTTCTTCCAGTATCTCTGGACATGTGGGCAGTCCCATAGTATATGGAGGAAAGTCCCTTAGCTTCCACACCCAGCATATAACATTTTTAATGAAAGTGCAGCATTGTCTGGCCAATCAGAAAACAACTTGAGAACTACCGAAACAACCCATAAAGAGGAATACTTAGCCAACAGAGGTTTAGAACAGCAAACTCCTTTCAGAAGGCGACAGATCAAAGGGTGAGCGCCTACTGGCTTTCCATTGATGGGAGAATGGTTACGGAAAATAGCAGACCTGTACACGTTCACTGTCCTGTAGGACTTACTTGCACTGGCTTTGGAAGCCAAGAAATTAATCACATAATTCAAAGGGGTTGAAAGGGGATCGATATGCCTTTCCAAACACCAGCTTGCCCATAAAGACCAAGCAGATTTGTAAGCTTTGGATGTCCCAGGGGCCTAGGGGCCCAGGCTTTGCTGATAAAGAGAGAAGCCTCTTGTGAAATGAGGATGTCAGGAGGGGAAGGCTGGAAACTTTCCACGCCGACAGGACTAGGGAATTGTTCAGAATGAGATTGTGTCATAATATCTGAGGACTCTAGAGCAGGTCCTCGTGTGCCGGTAGAAGAACTGGAAAATCTACTGTCATTTCCAACAGAGAGGGAAACCAAATCTGAGATTGCCAGAAGTGGGCTACTAGAACCAGGGAAGGCGACTGGTGACAAACCTGGGCAATAACTCTGCTGATCATGAGGAAAGGAGGAAACGCATAATTGAGATGGAGAGACCAATCCTGAAGGAAAGCGTCCATGGCTAGTGCTGAAGGATCTGGACGCCAGCTGAATAATCGGGGCAACTGGGAGTTGAGACGGGAAACAAAAAGGTCTATATAAAAAGAAACCCATTTTTGAGAAAGAGATAGGAAAACGGATGGAAGAAGCTTCCAGTTGCTGGAGTCTCGAAGATACAGAGAGTGCCAATCCGCTACAGAATTGAGAAAGCTGATTGGACAGACAGTATTTCCAAAGGCTCTTTGCCAGCTCCACCAAAGGTTTGGACATGGTACCGCTGAGATGGTTGATAGAGCGGACCGCAGAAACATTGTCCATGCGAAGAAGAATGGAACAGCGGGCCCTGTTTTTTGAAAGGCTTTGGATTGCAAAGGAGCCTGCAAGAATCTCTAAACAATTGATGTGCAATCTCGACTCCTCACGAGACCATGTATCGCCAGTCGATATTGGATCACAGTGAGTTCCCCAACCCGACAGGCTGTCATTCTAACACAAGATCTGGGGCCGTAGCGAAGATAGTTCGCCCGTTCCACGCATCTAAATGGTTGATCCACCATTGAAGTTCGTTGCGTGATTCCAGGTCCAAAGTGATAAGGTCGCCATAGGCCAAGCCTTGACGCAGATGTCTGATTTTTAGGTGTTGAAGAGCCCGATAGTGCAGGGGACCCAGAAAGATGGCCTGAATTGACAAAGAGAGTAGACCAACTATTCTCGTAAGAGACCTCAGAGATATGAGAGAGGTCTGAAGGACGCCAGAAATCTCCGTTTTGATCATGGAGTCCTTCGACTGAGGAAGACGAAGGGAGGCTGCTATGGAATCTATGAGAAAACCCAAAAACTCCATGGTCTGAGACTGAATCCGCATCGATTTGTCGATATTGATGAGGAACCCCAGACCTAGGAGCAGAGACTTGGTGGTACCCAGTTCGTACAGTAGGAATTGTTTGTCTGCATTCATGATCAGAATGTTGTCCAAATAAATTATCATTCTGATTCCCAGGGATTGTAGGAAAGCTACCACTGGTTTTAATAGTTTGGTAAAGCACCAGGGTGCTGAGGAAAGGCCGAAAGGGAGAGAGGTGAAGCGGTAAGTCACGCCCGACTACTGGAATTGTAAGAACTTTGAATGGGAAGGATGAATGGGAACGGTGAGATAAGCGTCCTGTAAGTCTAATGGAACCATCCAGTGGTGTGGATGTAGGGTATCTCTTAAGTGGAGAATAGTCTCCATCTTGAAGTGGCGGTACACCACAAACCAATTGAACCATTTCAGATTGATCACTGGACGTAGCTTTTTGTTCTTTTTCTGGACAAGGAAGATGGAGCTTAGGAAACCTGTAGGATCGAAGGGAGCTATTTGAATGGCCTGTTTCTGGAGAAGGGACTGGATCTTGGACGAGATTAGAAGAGCCATCTCGTTGGAAAAAACCAGAGGAGGGGGGAGCATAGTCTGGGAAGGCTGAGAATAGAGTTCTATGAGATAGCCTTGAACTGTGTTTAGAACACAAGGATTTGTAGTGATAGTTTGCCATTTTGACAGAAACAGTTTTAAAGCCCCTCCCCCACAGGAGGAGGGGAAGAAAGACATACCTTGTTGACTGTTGGTGTTGTTATGATAGTTCTTTTGTCCTCGACCTCGGAAACCTCTACCCCGCTGCAGGTAGAATTGAGGCTTGTAGTTTTGGGAGAAATTGTTGAAGGACCCCCTGGAGCCTTGGTTGTTATAGGGATGGCCAGAAGTGCGACTCCTGCCTCTGCCGGCCCGTCCAAAAACCCAGGGAGAAAAGACCTTCTTGACGGACTGCTGTGCTTTGTTCAAAGAAGCAAAAGTGGATACAAATCTGCTGAGATCCCTGACTAGATTTTTTCAGAAGAGGGCACCATTAGCTTTACTGCCTGGATCCTGGGGAGCTAGGTTGGCCAGCTTTGGATCCAGCTTGATGAGAAGGCCCTTACGGCGTTCGTGGGTAATAGCGGCATTGGCATCCCAAGTAAACAAAAAGCTTTTGGACCCACATGGAGACGTCTTCAGCGGACAAGTCAGAGCCATCTAGATGAGCCGACTCGGCCAAGTCAAAGGTGCGTGCCAAAGGTCCCACAACATCAAGCAATTTATCATGGCAGGTGGACCAGGCCTTGTCGACTCCCTTGCGAGGATCTTTGCCGAATTTGGTAAAGAAGGTCAGTAGGGGCTGGTCGATGGCAGGGACTAAGCTAAACTTGTCCGGCAAAGAGGGCTTGGGAGACTCCGATTTCAACCTGGTCCTGACTGAGGTCTCTAAAGGCAGCCGAAGCCTAGCTGAGATGTACTCTCACACATGCGCAGTTGGTAACCATTCTGTTGAATTAGGATGCCATATGGAAGATGGGTCAAACGTAGGCAACCCTTCTGAGTCAAAGACTTGTGCAAAAGTGAAGTAATCTGACTTGGAGTTTTTATAAGGGGGGAGGGGAGGTCAGATGCATCAAAAAGGTCATCTGCGTCATTCATGTTGTCATCCGTGTCCAAGATGGTGAAAATAACCAATTTCTTTGGTAACTCTGCATGCTTCACTTTTTGCTTAGATTTGCCCTCAGTACCTAAAAACCCCTCCTTTGAAGGAGGCCTGTGAGGCACTAGGTCCTCAGTCACGCGCGAGGAGGTCTCGCTGTTCAACAGAGACGCAGCTTTGGAAGCATGTAAGGAAGCAGAGGAAACCACCTTTCTTTTTCTGCTTTCCCCGCAGACTGGGCCAAAACCTTGGACAGGAGAATTAACATAGAATTCTCCATACCTTTGGACATGCGTTTCATAGAAACTTCCACTGCATTCTCCACAGAGGAATGAATGAATTTATTTAGATCGTGTTTAAAGGCTTCACCTTCATCTGTTATGATTTAGTCCTCGGGATCGGTTTGTTGATTGGTAAGCCCACCTCTAAATCGAGCCAATGCCTGAATAGCCGTAATGGCACAGAGCGTTGACAGGATTAAGTGAGGGGATAATAAAACAGATCAGGGAAGGAAAGGAAGGGGACAGCAGGGAGGGAGATCTGAAAGACATAAACAGAACATATACATAAGACTAGATTCCTATCTTTTAAACATCACAATGCTCCGGAAAGTACTATAAAGGGCTATACCTGTAAAAGAAGAATAAAGCCTTGTAGATGTGTAGAGGCAACGTAGGGGTTGATACGGTGTAACTAAAGTAATGTACAAAATACAAGAACACATGTGATCTATTTGGGAAAGAAGATCCAGCGTTCATATACAAAACCAGCTATACATGACATATGAACACACCTAACAATTGACTCCACTAAACCTCACAGGGGAAGAGTGTAGCCCACACCTCCAGAACCCCTGTTAATAGAAGAGTCAAATACACAGTTAACACCTACAGCAAAGTTAAGCAAATGCCTTTCCACACAGTTTATATGCCACACACAAAGCTCCACTGGAACTCCTGAAGTTCACCACACCAACTAATACTTCTTAGCTGGGTCTAAGGTTTCATCCAAGTCACAGCAAAGAAACCAGTACAGCAAGAGATGCTATCCAATGTCTAAAAGAACCACCACCGTTGGCCGAAAACGCCAACCGAGACACATCCAAAGAACACCCAAAGCAAAGTTCCGGTAACACGATAACACCATTATCGCCTAACCCCCAAAGCAAACAGGAACCAAAAGGTAGCAAACAGCGTTCTGCTGCTAAGAACTGTGGTGCAAGCACCCTTACCACACCAGGACCGAAGAACTCTGAATCAGAAACTGCACCAGGACAGGAATACCCGACAATGATCCCCGGCCGCCATTCTCTTTAAAGAAGTTCCTCGCGAGAATGCAGCGCGTCGCGGAGGATCTCGGGAACTGTAGTTCTATCCCGGAGCACGCCGGGAAATGTAGTTCGCGAACCCCGCGATCGTGACATCATCACTGGCCTGAATAGGCTCTGGAGAACTGTCTAATTCCATGAAGGATTCAGAAAAGGGGGTGGTGATGAACAGAGTGTCTGAATTAAGCAGACCACTCTTACCCAGTCCAAAGATCAGGGCTTGATCCATCACCGTTATTTATCTCACTGCACCATCCCAGCTCAGAACCTGGCTATATGCAAATCAGTCTGTCCCTGGCCCAGTGCATCATGGGAACAGGGCAGACTAAACTACCAAGCCAATTCTTCACCAGAAAGGAGACAAGCTACCGGGGAATGGTTTCTGGCATTTCAGCCGTCTTCGGCCCGGCTTGCTTGAATCCTGATGGTGCAGTGAGAAAGGGACTCATGTCTGAGTATACCCTGCCACACCTATAGTGGCCAAAAACGATTCAGAAAAGGGGGTGGTGATGAACAGAGTGTCTGAATTAAGCAGACCACTCTTACCCAGTCCAAAGATCAGGGCTTGATCCATCACCGTTATTTATCTCACTGCACCATCCAAGCTCAGAACCTGGCTGTATGCAAATCAGTCTGTCCCTGGCCCAGTGCATCATGGGAACAGGGCAGACTAAACTACCAAGCCAATTCTTCACCAGAAAGGAGACAAGCTACCGGGGACCGGTTTCTGGCATTTCAGCCGTCTTCGGCCCGGCTTGCTTGAATCCTGATGGTGCAGTGAGAAAGGGACTCATGTCTGAGTATACCCTGCCACACCTATAGTGGCCAAAAACGATTCAGAAAAGGGGGTGGTGATGAACAGAGTGTCTGAATTAAGCAGACCACTCTTACCCAGTCCAAAGATCAGGGCTTGATCCATCACCGTTATTTATCTCACTGCACCATCCCAGCTCAGAACCTGGCTACATGCAAATCAGTCTGTCCCTGGCCCAGTGCATCATGGGAACAGGGCAGACTAAACTACCAAGCCAATTCTTCACCAGAAAGGAGACAAGCTACCGGGGACCGGTTTCTGGCATTTCAGCCGTCTTCGGCCCGGCTTGCTTGAATCCTGATGGTGCAGTGAGAAAGGGACTCATGTCTGAGTATACCCTGCCACACCTATAGTGGCCAAAAACGATTCAGAAAAGGGGGTGGTGATGAACAACCACCCATTGTTGTAAATATTTTTGTCCACCCTAAGTGTGGAAGGGTATTCTCAGATGTGAGACCCTTGCTCATTGCACCATCAGGATTCAAGCAAACCGGCCGAAGACGGCTGTAATGCCAGAAACCGGTCCCCGGGAGCTTGTTTCCTTCCCAGTGTAAGAATTGGCTTTTGTAGTTTGGTTTGCCCTGTTCCCATCATGCACTGGGACAGGAACGGACTAATTTGCATACAGCCAGGTTCTGAAACTGGGATGGTGCAGTGAGCTAAAAAACGGTGTTGGATCTAGCCCTGATCTCTTGACTGGGTGAGAGCTTTCTGCTTAATTCAGAGACTCTGTCCCTCACCACCCCTTGTTGTAAATATAATTCCATGAAGGGGCTAATGCAGCCAAGAGAGGCAACCAGGGGTTAACTGGAAGAGAAGAGGGAGGGCTGTGGAGGGAAAACACACCCAGGGGCATGTCCTAGATTACAAGCGCACCGGAGACCAGAAGAAACCTGGGGCAGGCAAAGACCGGTAGCGTTGAGACTCGTGAGGCCACAGAAGAGGAAAAACCATCAGCACTTCACCTTTGGGCAGTAGAAGGTGATCGCAAGCGTGAGAATCCTCAGAGTGGGGAGCGCAATGGCCGAAACCACCAGAGAGACACCTGCGGGGGGGGAAGGCAAATGGAGTGTGACGCAGGGAGAGCAGAGCCCAAAGCAGGGACGCGCTAGAGCGCGGAAGCGCCGACCACGAGCGCGGCAAGAAACTGCACAATAAGCAATGAAATACACTGTAAAGACATGAAATACAAGCATAAAAACAACGTATAACAGTGGGAGCAAAAGATAAGTCACTTATCTGACTGCAAGCAGCAAGAAAAGAGGAAGCTCCGTTGTCAGATGTGACGTTATATACAAACTAGGCAGCAAAATCGCCTCCTGGTTCAACGATGATCTTAAGAAATCGAAGAAACTCTGTCGATCCCTCGAGAAGGCCTGGAAAAAAGACCCAAACACCAGCACCAGAGACGCCTTTAAAAACGCCACCCGCAGACACCACCAACTAATCCGGTCTGCCAAGAAAGCCGCATTCAAAGACCGACTGGATAACAACGCTCACAACAGCAAGGAATTATTCAATATCGTCAAAGAATTTACCAACCCATCAGCCAACTCCAACGACATCATCCCCTCCCAAGCCCTCTGCGACTCTCTAGCTTCCTTCTTCCACAACAAAATCGCTGACATCCACAACAGCTTCGATAACCGACCCGGAGACCAACCCACCCAACCTGATGCAGGACCTTCACCCCCCTTGAACATCCTTAACGACTGGAACCCAATCTCCTCTGAGGACACCATCCGCCTGATGAACTCCATCCACTCCGGATCCCCAACTGACCCATGCCCTCACCATATCTTCAACAAAGCAGACTCCATCATAGCACCACACCTCCGAGATGTCATCAACTGCTCCCTCAACTCCGCCACCTTCCCGGAAAGCTGGAAACACGCGGAACTCAGCGCCCTTCTGAAAAAACCCACAGCTGACCCCACCGAACTCAAAAACTACTGCCCCATCTCGCTTCTTCCATTCCAGGCCAAAGTCATCGAGAAAGCGGTCAACAACCAGCTCGCCACCTTCCTCGAAACAAACAAATCCCTCGACCCTTCACAGTCCGGTTTCCGAGCCAAACACAGCACTGAGACCGCACTTATCGCAGCAACAGACGACATTCGAACTCTACTAGACAATGGAGACACAGTCGCCCTCATCCTCCTCGACCTCTCCGCTGCCTTCGACACAGTCTGTCATAACACCCTTCTTCAGCGCCTAAGAAACGTCGGAATCCAAGGAAAAGCATTGCAATGGATCACCTCGTTCCTCACCGGAAGAACCCAGAGAGTCCGCCTCCCACCATTCAAGTCTGAGGCCTCTGAAGTCATCTGCGGCGTGCCACAAGGATCGTCACTCAGCCCCACCCTCTTCAACGTTTACATGAGCCCCCTTGCGGCCATCGCTCGCCAACACAATCTCAACATCATCTCCTACGCTGACGACACTCAACTGATCCTCTCACTCACCAAAGACCCTAACACCGCCAAAACCAACTTACACGAAGGAATGAAAGAAGTAGCCGAGTGGATGAAGCACAGCCGTCTGAAACTGAACTCAGACAAAACAGAAGTCCTCATCCTAGGCACCTCCCCCTCCGCCTAGGATGACTCTTGGTGGCCAGAGGCCCTTGGAAAAGCACCCATCCCGACGAACTACGCACGAAACCTGGGCGTCATCCTGGACTCCTCACTCTCGATGACCAAACAAGTCAACGCTGTCTCATCATCCTGCTTCAACATTCTTCGAATGCTCAAAAAAACATTCCGCTGGATCCCCACCGAAACTAGAAAAACGGTCACCCACGCACTAGTCACGAGCCGCCTGGACTACGGAAACACCCTATACGCCGGTACCTCAGCTAAACTCCAGAAAAAACTCCAACGCATCCAGAACGCTTCAGCCAGGCTCATACTAGACATCCCACGCAAAGAACACATCTCTGGTCACCTGAAAAACCTCCACTGGCTCCCCGTCAATAAGAGGATTACTTTCCACCTCCTGACCCACGCTCACAAAGCACTTTACGACCTTGGACCCGAATGCCTCAACACACGACTCTCCTTCTACACCCCCCCCCCCCCCCCGCCAGCTGCGATCTTCCAACCAAGCCCTTGCTATCGTACCTCGCATCAACAAAACCACAATGGGAGGTAGATCCTTCTCCTACCTGGCAGCTAAGACCTGGAACTCACTTCCCACTCACCTTCGTCTCACTCAGAACCACCTAACATTCAGAAAGGAACTCAAAACTTGGATATTCGACAAGTAGCTCCCCACCCCTCTTCAAGCGCCTGAGACCCTCTGGGTATATAGTGCGCTATATAAATATTTTGACTTGACTTGCATATGTTATGATTGGTTAGCATGTCTCGTTCTTTCTTTGTTCCCATTGGTCAGTCTGTTTACCTGGGCCCCTGGGAACTGGAGTTTTTCACTTATCTTGACTGCTATTGAATAAAAGCAAGATAAGAAAAGCATAATAGGAGCCTCCCGTCTTGCCATAAAATTTAAGAGCGTGACTTAAAACTCCTAAGCTAAAAATCTGTGCTTAGTATAGTGTACCGCCTGACTGGTATTTTGCCTCTTCTGTCATTGTATCCAGATATATAAGACAACAAGTAACGTTACAGCTGTAACAAGCCAGACAAGGCTATGTCAATGGTGGTTAGTTGCATAAAATAACAAAGCAGCAATCATGGCTTCCTTGAATATAATATTGAAAATGCATCAGTTCTAAAATGGCGAGACTGTGAAAGTACTCTAGCCCCTTCTTTTTAACTTCTTTCACCAGCTTCTTTTCTTTAACTGGATTCTCATGTAGTAGCATTGGCGTTTTTGCACATTTCTCATGTCTGACAGAATGACCTGCCTTAGACGGAGGGTGGGGGAGGCCAAACACATGCTTTGAAGCCCATACTGGCCCATTGTCATTCTGTATGTAACAATTCAGCATACAGAATGACAATGGGTGGGTGGGGCTGCTCTTGTGCTCCGAGGAGTAGGGCAAGCCGGCCCCTTAAGAGAGTTGAGGCTTCATGCAGGGAACAGTGCTGTTTCCTGCAATGCCCAAAATTACGGACAAAAGGCATCCGTAAAAGGGATTCTCACAGACAACGGACGTGAGGTCTAAATTACGGACGGTTGGTCACCCTAGGTGGGGGTAGTCCAAAGACCGAATAAGAAAAATTAAATAATTAATACCTATTCTGTCGACTCAAAAAATTCTCCCCACACCCGGCCGCACCCTGCCCCGCCCAACCGCCTTTACCTGTGCCGGCCTCCGCTGAGTCAGGGTCTCCTCCAGCCAGTAACACAAGCAACCCCAGACCAGTATTGACCTGATTTTTTAATTTGTTTTATTTTTAATTTGTTCCTATCGTCTAAGATGGGGAACCTTCTTACGCAATCCAATTTCTATTGTAAGTTTCTGGATCAGGCTCCTCGTCACTCAGCTCCCTTTGCATGCTCAAGGCCTCATAAGGAGACAACATCAATTGTAGAGGTATAAAGCCATAAATACATATTAGACTTGCTCCACCTAGCTCCCATGTACTAGGCGATATATGGCTATAGAAAATAAACGAGATACATACTTCTTGGTATTGCGCAAATCAGGGATCTAGCATGAGGTGCATTGCATGGCTATCTCGTCCAGGAGGGACAATTACATTGCATCCACTACATTACAGATGAACCCACTGGGGACCGTTTGTAAACATGTTACGCTGGAAGTCAGCACTTCGCAAGGATTATTATTTTGCTTGTAAGTATTGTGCATACATAAAACTGAACTGGAGAGAGATAATTAGAACACTTAAACAGGCTATTGGATGGGAATTAGCGGTTACTCCCCGGAAGACGCTGTTGGGCCTACTCCGGGCCCCCGCCAAAAAGAAACGTAGTTGTAAATTTCTGGCTAAGCGTCGCATTGCCATTAAATGGCTAAACACATGAGGAATGGTTGCGGGATATGATGGAATGGGCTACTGCAGAAAAATTGTAGATGAAACCAGTTAGAAGAGAATAAAAACTAAAAGATGACCTGAGAGCATGGAGGCAGGTGATGTTAGAGCTCAGTAACAGGAAAACACACTTGTCCAGGAGGGTACACCTGACTAAAACGATCTGACACACACCCACCACATGTGCCACTTTCATTCTATAAACTTTTGATCACTTTAAACCAGGATCCATCTATCTTTGTTGAAATCTGCAAAGTGGATTGTTCGGTAAGTGCGGCAGATCCTTAATTATCCAGGAAGGGTTAGAGCTGCAGAACCTCATAATTTCAACGGGCCTCCCTATAGAGAGATGGTAAAGGGGTTTCCTCCTCCGCTGCTGCTTTACTTGGGACATGAGCCTTAAAACGGAGAATAGGAGTCCGCCATTCGCTGATGTCTGCAGTAGGCTCAGGAGACACCAAGTGGTTTTCTGAAAGCTGTGTGCAAACATTGACCTCGGTCTTCGGATAATTAGTCCTGAACACGCTGCGGCCTTCTTCGCCAAAGAATGCATGTTGTGCCGGCTTCAGTTGTATTCATCTGTTTTTGTGGATTATTTTAAGGACTATTGATATTCTCTTAGTAAAAGGGCGCCCTTCAGGGCTCAGATAATTTTTCCGCTAATGGATTTCCGCGTCTTGAAAAGAATATTTTCTAGTGCTCCGGTGTTGCTAAGGCCATTATTCCATAATATCTCATTCGGTTGCCAGGAAATGGGTTTATATTTCGGTGCTTCATACTTTTAGGGCTTAATGAGAATTGCGCACACGACTCATTGGGCTGTTCTTGCGCACTGCGTTCATTAATATAGAAGGTTTTCTATTGGAGACCATGACTGGTGACCGTCCGTTGACCCTACCAACACAATAAAAATTGCAGACACCCCTGTGATTTTATTTCTATTTTTAATTTCATTTTGTTTTACGAAAGCACAACCATAAACATAAAATAAGGCCTGTCAAAAAAAAAGAAAGTCTCATTATGCATTGTATTTAGATTTATTTTATAGTAACCCTGCTGGACCTGTTAGCCTTAGGGTGGTCTTCTCCCAAACTGTTTGCTTTTACCCTCCTAATTTTCTGAATTCGTTTTTGCTAGCATTAGGACTCTGTGCACCGTACCACTACTACCTTGCTTGTGCTCATTCCCTAAAATGTAGTTAAATTGGCTTACAACCTATTGGCATATTTCATTTACTTAAGTCCCTTGTAGACTGGTTTACCATATACCTTGGGCCTGTAAAGTAAATACTACTATTCTGCGTAGAGCACTTATTGTGCCGCCCACTTAAATAGCCCATTAAACATGTCCCAGATCTGCCATTGCAGCGTGAACACAGTTTTAAACTGCCAATTCGACTTGGCAATATAACCACCTTGCGAATCCTTAAACTCCCTTTTTATTGCATATTAGTCACTCCTAAGGTAGGCCATAGGTAGCCAACAGGGCAAGGTGCATTGTAATTAAAAGGTTTGACATGTACTTTTAAGTTTGACATGTCCTGCTAGGAAAAAACTGCTAAATTAGTTTTTCACAGCTGGGTTGTCTTTAATCGGAAATTAAAATTTTAAGGTACATTTTTAAAATGCCACTTTTAGAAGTATTGGCTACAAAAAGGGGTGTGGCACTATTGCACTCCGCTAGAATGGGCCGGTAAATACTGAAAACACAAAAAATCTAGCTGACCGCTTTTAGTGCTGTTATTTATTTAAACAGACTACACCCAAACTCTACATTTTCTTGGTCTACATAATTTAATATGTGTAATACTACATTTTGAAGACCAAGACAATTTAGAGTTTGGTCGAAGTCTGTTTAAATAAATAACAGAACTAAAACGGTCAACTAGATTTTTTGTTTCCAGTACTTTTAGAAAGTTTACTTTTTCCTGCCTTAACTATTTGGTGCCTGCAACCTGTTCCTGGGTCACATGACTGGGTGTAGTTGACAGTTGGACTTTGTTCATTCCTCTCAGTCAGCCACACAATACGAGTGGTTAGGTGAGCTTGGATGGGGCAATTGCTGGCAGGTTGGGGGAGAGAAGAGCCGAGCTGGGCATAGCCCCACTTGCAACTGAATAGGCTTTGCCCTGACTTCACCCAAAGGCATTGTCACCACTGCATTGTTCATGCAACCAGCTTGGAACTATGGCAGGGGATGCAGGAAACTTCAATCTTTTCAGAGGGAATTCTCGGGAAACTTCTACTTCATAGAAGGCACCAGTTATAAAAATAGGACCCATAGACCCACTCTTCAGTACCCTTTTTAACCTGAGGAAGGACGCTCATGGAACCGCTTGCTGCTGTGGCCAGCTTTGTACTTCTGAAGACTGCTTTTCTACCTCGTGCCAGCCTTGAACCCTCAGTGGGTTGCCCTCCTGCTTGAGCCCTATTCCACTTATTGAACCCAAGACTACCAGAAGAACTCCAAGGGCTAGTTGGCTGGCCTCCTGATCAGAGCCTCGGGGGCAGAAAAAGTTCCAACCATCTTGAACCCGCACTTGGACCCAGCCTGAGTAAAATCTAACCCCTATAATGGTGCCCCTCCAGTCCTCGACTCTTGGTGTGGTGTTAAAAGTACCCAGGTAGCGAAAATCTTAAAAGTTGGACTTCAAAAAGTTCTGGCTGAAAACTGCTACAAGAACTGAGAGGAGACTGGGGCCAACCTGCTTTTCTGTCTGCCCACTATACATCGTCGGTTGGCCTGACTATGCTGCAGCTCCAGCTACATTCTTCTCTACAGCAGCAAATCCTGTTCAGTGGTCCTTCACCAAAGGGGTATACAGCCTTGTGTAACTCATCACATACACCCTTCAGCTTCATCTCACTGGCAATTTTCGACATCTAAAAAAAAGAGACTAAGTCAGAGCGTAAAAATCTTCACCACAACTTTGACAAGTGGCTCAATGATGACGACATTTCTCACTGAGACACTGCCTGCAGCCTTGCCCTGCTGCACTTCTACCTGCACAGAAGCTTTTTCTTCCAATTCTTCTTACTCTGAAGTTAAGCACGGATCAGCCCCAATCCACTTTTTGTATACGACTCGCATCCCATTGCGGTTGGCCATATTTTTTTACATTGACCAGATTCGGGCAACTAGATTTCTGTGGTTGGCACTTTGATCTTTTAGGCACTCATTTTTACCGTAAACATGAAAACTCCATAACTCTAGTTTTACTGATTGGATTTTTGTAGTTTTAGTATTTTTAATAGTTTAATAAAATGTACTCTATTTTCAAAATTGGTGTGGGATTATTCTTGTGTTGTATTTTCACTTAGTTACTGTTTGTGTGATGCATAAATACTTTACATATTGTATCTAAGTTAAGTTTTACTGCATTTGGGCCAAGCTACCAAAGGATTAAGAACAGATTAATTTAGTGACTTCAGTGGTTCACCCTGACTGGATTTCTGGCTGTTGCTTGCGGAGGGTTAACACCCCATGCAACTAGCAACACAATTTCTCACAAACCCTACATAACTCTCTCCATTTTGCGAACACTAATTACCCTTTAGCTGCTACTCCTGATGGGTTCAGGTTGGTGTGGATGTTGGATGACCCCTAGGTCTCTTCAAAATGTCTTATCTGCAATCTTTTTGAACTATTCATTTTATGTTTGTCTAACTAATAAATGGGTATGATTTGATTTGGTCTTTTCTAGATATTTGCGCTTAAATCAAATTATCTTTACTTAAGCCAGTCTGTAATTGTCCCCATTCAGAATGTAAGTTGTTTGATACTCATGTTCTGTGGTTAGGAGGCAACTGTGGAAAGTCCTGAAGACTAGACCGAATGACAATGCAGCAATTGTAGTATGTTGCAGCTATTAAAGAAAGGAAAAATACCTTATGCAAACAGAATTGGAATTCCATTGTGCTTGCATGTGAGATTAAGAATGTTAGATTGTTTTGGAGTGCTATTAGAGCGATTACAGACAGTATGGATTTCGTGATGGTCTAGGTAGAATCTCTCTCTGATTGTAGGTAAATGTTACTTCAAAACGCTGCCCAGTGTACCTAGCCTTCATGGATTTATTCTGTGCATTCAACTGTGTAAATTGGTCTAAGCTATGGCAAATTCTTTTCAGTGCAGGGCCACAATTAGTCTTTGGTGTTCTTCCTCGCTGATTAAAATTTTGATGTGAAGGGTAGGGTGCGTTTTGGCTCAAATGGTGAGCTTTCTGTCCCTTTTAAGTTAGGGCATAGAGTGAGAAAAGGATGTGTTTCAGCACCTATTTTGTTTTTCCTTTATAATAATAATTTGAATAAGCACCTAGTGAATTTGGGACTGGATGTGCCCCTAAATAAACACTTACCAGTACTTGCTCTACTGTATGCGGCGGATGACGCAGTATTACTGGCCAGCAGCTTTTGTTCAGAGGTTTTGTAGATTTTATGTCGGAATTAGATTTGGAGACCAACTTTAATAAGTCGAAAATATTGGTCTGTGAAACCCAAATGCAAACTTTAAGGTCCGTGTCTATTAATGGCAGCATTTTATCTGAGGTTTCTCAGTTTCCATTGTTGTGGGTTGTTTTTAACCACTCCAATTCATTGAGCTATAATCTGTACGCTTGGAATCAGAAATTGATACAGTCGGGGTGCGCCTTGTTCGCCTTATATACTGCTTTAGGTAGCAAACCACTTGTCCCGCTTATGTAAATCTAAAACGGACAACGTGTCCTGGGAGTTCTGTATGGTGCAGGAGTTTGTGGATACTCAAATATGTGGTCTATAGAGCTTGAAGGGAATTAGTGTTTACGCTGACTTTTGGGTGTTCCCGCTCCTGCTTCACTTTAATTTCTCATGAGGAGCTTGACCTCCTGTATGTAGAAGACCTTACTAAAGGAGCTCTATTATTACTTTGGCTTTCAGTTTGGTAAACACTATTGCCCTTTCTAACCAATCTTTCATGATGGATTCTGAATTGTAAAGAATGTCTTAAAATCCCCTTGTGTCTTATGTTAAGGAACCTCTCAAGATCGTGGGGAGATCTGATCTGTTTACGGACCCAGCCGCTATTCGTAAGCCAGCCAGGCATAACATAGAGGTAATGTTTCTCAAGTAAAGATGAATGGAAAGGGAGGATGTTAAATTGCCCAAGTACTCTGTTGGCACTTATGTTAAAATTCAGACATGTCTGGGAACCGAACCTTATTTATTGAAGTTGGGTGGGCGTTGGGATCGGTCATTACTAAGGCTTTTCTGGAACGGGCTTATTCGTTTTCAAATCTTTTTCCCATTGGGTCAATATGATTATTCCAAAATGTGCGTTTGTCCCTGTGATGAGCTCTCTGCCCAGACCCTTTTGCACTTTGTATTCTTTTGTAAATTGTATTGTACATATTCAAAACAATATTTTAATCCTTTACTGAAAAGATGTAGACCAGCTCTGTGTTTTTTTACTGATTCTAAATAGGGATGATATGCAGTGAGCCCCTTTTTAAGATCTGTCATGAAATGCAGCTAGACGTTGCCTTTCTAACCATTAACTTTTTAAAAAATGTATTACATTTTCCTTTTTTTTATAACATATTTTTATTGGAGTTTCATAACATACATAGAAGGCACATCCACCAGCTCTTGCCCGAAAAGGGGCTTACATAATATAACGTTGGTATTACTGCTAGTGTAACGTTGAGAGGAGGCATAGCATTAACTTTGTATGTGATTATGTTGACATGCTCGAGACAGAGCAATAAACGACCTAATTTACACTCTGTCAAGTTCTTGCTTATCATTCATACTAGCTCTATATAGAATGCTCTGTTGGCACGACCAGTTTCAGCTTTTTGCAATAAACCCTGTTCGTCTCTGATTGCCAATTGGACTGTTGCTTAAACCTATTAACTTCCGTGAAATGAACCCCCACCGACTCAGCTGCAATAACCATTTCCACATAACTTCCAGAAACGAAATCATAATACTCTTGTCAATCTCTAGGAGTATGCCACTCAAGTAAAATCAGTGGTTTCAAGTATCGTATCTCCGGACTATCCAATAATCAGGCATAATAATCTTAATGCTTACTATGACACTCCCTCAGCATGTCTGTATATCCATAGCTATAAACTCCTCCAATAGTACATTACAGGCCAGGGACATCATATTTTTGTGCAGGCCTCTGCTCTTCTCTTTGAATTTCCGCACCTTCTGCTCTACCCCATCTAACCATTTCTGTATACCAGTCCAACAGTGACTGAGGTTTAGGAGACTTCCACCGCTTTGTGATATTGCGTTTTGCCAACATAAGAGCAAGATTCATAAATATGCAGACAGGGCCAGACTTTTTGCCTCTAGGGCCTAATCCAAGTATGCAGTACTCTGGTGAGTCATCATTTGGTACAGGTGAAATTTCATGCAAGATTTTATGCACCTTCGACCAATAATGAAGTAATCGCAGGCAGCTCCACAGCATGTGTAACAATTTCGCATTTGGAGCATGGCAACGGGAGCAACTGTCCGCCACTTCAGGGAACATCTTGTGCAACCAATGTGGTGTCAAATAAGCTCTATGCTCAATCATTAATTGAATAAATTTAAACTTGGGGTTTCTGGAGGTTTCCTGGGTTGTTCTAGTAGGGCCTCCCATTCCTTGTCACTAAACTTATGACCTAATTCCGTGGCCCATTTCTCGCTAGTGGAGAGAAGTGGGGTCGCCACCACTGTACGGATGCCTCTGTATAATCATTTGGTTATATGTCTGCCGTTCCCCATCAAGTATTGCATGTTTAATAATTCATGTGTTAAAGGTTCCTGGCCAGTTGGGGCTCATGTGGTGTGATAAACAGGGATATGTGTGCTTGTAATAAAAAGAGTGTGTCTGGTACCCTGTGTCGCCCAACAAAGGCATTGTGGGTCATGATGGTACCCTCAGTAAAGAAAGCCCCGACAGTTGTGACCCCTGCCTCCTCCCAAGCCAGTATAGATCTATATGTGATAGTCCCCGATTGTAGTTGCAGTCCAAGCAACGGTATGTTAGGGGCATATGGTGGCAGTTGCTTTGTGTAACGCACTGCCTTAGTCCAGTGTGCCAACGCCACTTTCAATAAATAAGAGGTAATTGAAGTAGTTGTTCCCTCCGGGAACATAAGCTTATGTAACCGTCCACGCTTCCAAGATTGTTGAGACATATACATTTCTTGTAGATTTCTGCCTACAATCCAGTGTGTTACCCATTGTAACTGGCTGGCGTAGCAGTCCGCCCTCAAGTCTGGTGCCCCCAACCCACCACTCCTTGTGTCCAGTTGTAGTTTCTATAACCCTATTCTCCTGCGCCCATTTCCCCATTTCAATTCATTTAATAATGTGTCTAGCAATTTGAAAATCGGGGCCGGCACAAGCACTAAAAGAAGATTAGTCAAATAATATAGCAATCTGGGTAACACCACCATCTTGCTAATTGCCACTCTTCCCGCCACTGATATGGGCAGGGATATCCAGAATTTTATCTGTGACTTAAGTATCGCGATAGTGCGTTCTAAATTACCGTCCAAGAGGTACTGCGTGTACTGATAGGTGTGTATAAAACAACAATTAGTAGTGGGAAAGGCACTCCTTTACTACCAGTACTCAATGTTAACTTATTAAACAAAAATGTTTCTATGCGTGCTGCAGAAGGAGATGGTGTGTCCAAACTCCATCAATGAAATACATATACAAAGAAATCAAGCGAAACCGCTTGCCCTCTGCGCACTGTAGCAGATCCACAATGGTAAATTATTTACTGGATTTTATCAAATACTAAAACATACTAAACATATTCTATACAAAAAACGCTACAAGTTGCATGTGTTATTAACTTCTTGTCTTTACTAACATGTCATTTAAATTTACTCATGACACACACTTTATGTACAAAATACCATTGGTACATAGATAAATTTCAAGCAACTTTCTTTCAACATAAAGGATAATTCGACAACAAGATACTGTTCATATATTCCCTGCCCAATGCATTTCGGGCCACCTGGCCCTTCGTCAGGGGCGATACCTAAAAAATAAAGAAATAATTGCTATCACTCTAATGAATATGGTTCTTCAAATATGCATAGTACACAGCATGTCACTGTTTGCATTAGTGGAACGTGCTAACAAAATAGTTTCAAACAACCTATAAATTCCTCAACAACATTTTATAATCGTACTCACTTCAAGCCCAGAAAATAGTGTGAAAAAAACAGTCCTGTTCAAGTGTGCCGATGTGGAAAACTTCACACCGTGGCTAAAAAAAATTAATAGTCCGCCTTAGTAATATATAAAAAAAACAACAACAAGAAGCTGCAGCGTTGAACCCTCACCACTTACTAAAAGTGTGTGCGAACCGATGGAAAGTACTGTCTTTCTCTCGACTTCTTGGCAGATTGAAAACGACGGATCACACGGGAGCTGTAAAGTATATCGCTGTGCCCGGAGGGGGCACTCGGGGAAAACCATCTGATAAACAAATGAGGGAAACGCATGCTAAGATCGCAACTCAAACCACTGCATTTCTGAGGAATTACTAATACGTTTACTGTCCGGAAATACATGAATAAGTGCGGTTCCAATGAAACAATGCAAAACGCACCTCTTTAAATGCTGCTGCAAGCATAGGCGATGAACAAGATAACTGACAAACTTCGCCGAACCCAGTGGTAAACAACTGCAACAAACACAGGAAATTCCGTCTTAAATGGGGCTGAACGCCGTGAATATAAACAATCTCAAGGCGGTCACGTCTATAGTGATATCTACCTTTTCTCAACTTTGGGAACAGCTTTGGATTCTCCGGTCGAACATAACTCCTTCCTCACAGTCCCAGCGGTCGGTGAACAAAAACCTCAAAAACGCCACAACTAATGAAGCCGCTCGCAATGTTGACGTAATAATGACGTGCAAACTCAAAACAAACAACGGACTATTGGGCAAAACGAGTCATTCAGTGAAAACACGATGAAGGCGCCATGTTGGTGTGGTGAAAGATGTGTGAATAAACAAACAGTCACTGAAGGAATACAGTACAATATGGTGCTAAGCAATATGGTTATTTTCATGAAAAATGGACTTTGACAAATAACAGTCAGCCTCTAACGAACTGATCTGTGCTGATATCACAAAAAACAAATAAGGTCTACTCAATCGTTGATCCCTTTGGGATCTTGTGTCTAACTTCCTAATCCAGTGGATTTCTCTTTGTAGTAGTGTTTTGGTGAGGCATTTTCCGGGTGTTGGAGTCACCATTTCTAGAATCTGGAATTTTAACTGGGCAATAGTGTGTCTGTTTCTGTCCCAATGTACTGCCAGGCTGCTGTTTGCATTCTTATTACGAATAGTACTCTTATGTTCTGATATCCGTATTTTAATTTTTCTCTCTGTTTTCCCCACATACAGTAGTCCGCAAGGGCATTTGATGGCATATATCACGTTCATGGAATTACAGTCTGCATTGATCTTAAGGGGGATGGTTTCGCCCGTGTGTGGGTGTTTTACTGAATCCGTAACAATCACATTGTTGCAATGAATGCAGTTCTGGCATTTTTTCATTCCTTTACAATTACTTGGAGTCTTCATGGTATTGAATTTCAATAATTGTTTGATGTTACAAGACCTTTTGTAGGCAAAAATGGGTTTATGTATAAACAACTCTTTGAAATCTGTCTCATTACTCAACAGTTCCCAATGAGAAATGATGCTTTTCTTAATTTCCTGTGAGCAAGTTGAGTATTTAGACACAAAAACCTGGCGGTGTGGTTGCTCTCTGTTTTTTTTAACCAATAATGATTCCCTTGGTAGTTTGTCAACCTTTTCCTTCGCTGTCTGCAATACAGTGACAGGGTACTTTTTTGATACGTATTTACTGTAAATGGTGTTTATGTTCGTGTGAAGGGTCTCATCCTGAGAACAAATTCTTTTTGCTCTTAACATCAGAGAAAATGGCAAATTGTCAATCAAATTCTTGGAATAGAAACTGTTATATGCAAGAGCAGTGTTTTTATCGGTGGCCTTGTGATATACCTCTGTTTCCAAAGTGTCATCACTCAATTTCACTAATACATCCAAGTATGGGATAGCCTTGTTGTCAATGTTATGCGTAAATTGAATGTTCTCATCAAATGAGTTCAACTCAGATATTTTTTGTTCCAACAATATTGTGGAGTTCTGCCAAATCAAAAAGATGTCATCTATATAACGACAATAGAGAACAATGTTATCGGTCCAATCTCTGTCACTCATCAGGAATTGCGCTTCAAATCTTGCCATGTAAGTGTTCGCATAGGCAGGGGCCCCAGAAAAGCCCATGGAAGTACCTTTGTTTTGCAAATAGAATGCGTTATTCCAGTGAAAATAGCTGTGGTGAAGGCTGAAATGTAGGAGTTCCAATAAAAAAACTTTACTCACAGGTAAATTCTCTTGTTGTAGCAAAGCCCATTCAACTGCCTCTATTCCCTCGGAATGTGGAATAGAGGTGTAGAGGACCTTGACATCCAGAGTACATAGACACATCCCTGGTTTGATTACAATTTTTTATAATTTTTGCAAGAAATGTGTTGTGTCTTTCGTGTATGAGTACCACGCCTGTACAAAAGGTTGTAAAAATCGATCAATAAACTGCCCCAGAGGTTCGAAAATGGTGCCACACCCAGTGACAATTGGACGAAATGGTGGATTCAAAAGATTTTTATGGACTTTAGGCAGCATGTAAAGACCCGGTTGTTTTGGAAAAGGAACTGTAAGAAATTGTCTGGTTTTGGTGTTAATCCATTTCATCTCCTCCGCTACATCCAAAATTTTTTCAAGTGTTTCTTTCAATTCTTTTATTGGATCTTTGTCAAGCTTCAAGTAAGTATGGACGTCAGATACGTGTTCATTGACTTTGGTCTCGTAAAATGTCTGATCCATTACCACTATGGCGCCGCCTTTATCGGCTTGCTGAATATGTATCTTAGGATTTTCTGACAGTTCTTTGAGAGTATCCCTCTCATATTTGGATAGATTCCAATGACATTTTTTGTTAGTTTTAATGTTTTTCAAGTCTTTCAAAACCAGATTCTCAAAAGCATCCAAAATCTTGTGTGATGTCGGTGCCTGGAAAGTGGATTTTGGTCTAAACTCCAAAAACTCTGGTGGTTCTGACACTATTTCTTGGTCTGGAAGATTAAAGAAAAAATATCTCAAACGCAAGATTCTCATGAACTTAAAGAAATCAATTTCAATTTCAAGAGGGTTAGTTTGGTAGGTGGGTACGAAGTTCAGTCCTTTATTAAGAACTTTGGTCTGTTGCACAGTGAGATCTTGTGTGGAGATATTGATAACTAAGTTGGTCGAGTGCTCCTCAGGTTGGGTTTTGTTACCTCCTTTGCCTCTCCTGGTTTTCCTTTGGTTTTTCCCGGTGGTTGGGTGGTCTCCGCATCCTGGGCGGAAAAAGACGTTTTGGAAGAGGCTGCTCCTTGATTTTCTGGAGCATCTGGTACACTTGGTGTTGTTGTTACTATTGTTGGAGGTGCCCTATTGGTGTTGGTATCTCCTTCTGTAGCTACACTTTCTTGAGAAGACGTGTTTGGTGTGCGTTTTATGAAGGTTCTCCTCTGCGCGTACACCTCCTCCCACGTGTACACCTCATTCAACTTGTAATCAAGTGTATCTCTCTTGTATTTCCTGAGTTTACCCTCTTGGATCTCTTTAGAGTGCTTCTCCATCCTAGCATTCATTTCTTCCAGAAATTTAGACCAATCTTGCGAATCCATTCTGGTTTGTAAGTCTGATTCAATAAGTGTTATTTCGTCTGTGATTTCCTTGATTACTACAGCTAGTTCTTCCAATAATAAAAGGATCAAGTCCAAGGAACACTTATTCAGCACTGCATACCAGCGGTCCATAAAATCTTTTTTCATGTGGAAGCGAAAAAGCATAGGTTTAATGGGCATTCTAAGACCTCTAGGAATCCTCTTAGCACGGTGATATTGCACAAGAGTGGACGCATGGAGGCGCTGATTTAATTGTCTCTTCGTCAAAAATTCCAATTGTTTCAATTGCTGTGACAAGCTACTCCCCTGCACATTGAAGGACCTTACGTCATGGATCAAGGAGTATATTTCTATGCTTGTTCATTAGTATATGCTAAAATATTAGCTCGATTGTCCGTCAAACTGGTTATGGCATCAAACGACATTCTTTAATAGGGGTGGGTGCTCAATCCCTGTGGACAGGGTACAAAACAACAATTAGTAGTGGGAAAGGCACTCCTTCACTACCAGTACTCAATGTTAACTTATTAAACAAAAAATTTTCTATGCGTGCTGCAGAAGGAGATGGTGTGTCCAAACTCCATCAATGAAATACATATACAAAGAAATCAAGCGAAACCGCTTGCCCTCTGCGCACTGTAGCAGATCCACAATGGGAAATTATTTACTGGATTTTATCAAATACTAAAACATACTAAACATATTATATACAAAAAACGCTACAAGTTGCATGTGTTATTAACTTCTTGTCTTTACTAACATGTCATTTAAATTTACTCATGACACACACTTTATGTACAAAATACCATTGGTACATAGATAAATTTCAAGCAACTTTCTTTCAACATAAAGGATAATTCGACAACAAGATGCTGTTCATATATTCCCTGCCCAATGCATTTCGGGCCACCTGGCCCTTCGTCAGGGGCGATACCTAAAAAACAAAGAAATAATTGCTATCACTCTAATGAATATGGTTCTTCAAATATGCATAGTACACAGCATGTCACTGTTTGCATTAGTGGAACGTGCTAACAAAATAGTTTCAAACAACCTATAAATTCCTCAACAACATTTTATAATCGTACTCACTTCAAGCCCAGAAAATAGTGTGAAAAAAACAGTCCTGTTCAAGTGTGCCGATGTGGAAAACTTCACTCCGTGGCTAAAAAAAATTAATAGTCCGCCTTAGTAATATATAAAAAAAACAACAACAAGAAGCTGCAGCGTTGAACCCTCACCACTTACTAAAAGTGTGTGCGAACCGATGGAAGGTACTGTCTTTCTCTCGACTTCTTGGCAGATTGAAAACGACGGATCACACGGGAGCTGTAAAGTATATCACTGTGCCCGGAGGGGGCACTCGGGGAAAACCATCTGATAAACAAATGAGGGAAACGCATGCTAAGATCGCAACTCAAACCACTGCATTTCTGAGGAATTACTAATACGTTTACTGTCCGGAAATACATGAATAAGTGCGGTTCCAATGAAACAATGCAAAACGCACCTCTTTAAATGCTGCTGCAAGCATAGGCGATGAACAAGATAACTGACAAACTTCGCCGAACCCAGTGGTAAACAACTGCAACAAACACAGGAAATTCCGTCTTAAATGGGGCTGAACGCCGTGAATATAAACAATCTCAAGGCGGTCACGTCTATAGTGATATCTACCTTTTCTCAACTTTGGGAACAGCTTTGGATTCTCCGGTCGAACATAACTCCTTCCTCACAGTCCCAGCGGTCGGTGAACAAAAACCTCAAAAACGCCACAACTAATGAAGCCGCTCGCAATGTTGACGTAATAATGACGCGCGAACTCAAAACAAACAACGGACTATTGGGCAAAACGAGTCATTCAGTGAAAACACGATGAAGGCGCCATGTTGGTGTGGTGAAAGATGTGTGAATAAACAAACAGTCACTGAAGGAATACAGTACAATATGGTGCTAAGCAATATGGTTATTTTCATGAAAAAATGGACTTTGACAAATAACAGTCAGCCTCTAACGAACTGATCTGTGCTGATATCACAAAAAACAAATAAGGTCTACTCGATCGTTGATCCCTTTGGGATCTTGTGTCTGTAACTTCCTAATCCAGTGGATTTCTCTTTGTAGTAGTGTTTTGGTGAGGCATTTTCCGGGTGTTGGAGTCACCGTTTCTAGAATCTGGAATTTTAACTGGGCAATTGTGTGTCTGTTTCTGTCCCAATGTACTGCCAGGCTGCTGTTTGCATTCTTATTACGAATAGTACTCTTATGTTCTGATATCCGTATTTTAATTTTTCTCTCTGTTTTCCCCACATACAGTAGTCCGCAAGGGCATTTGATGGCATATATCACGTTCATGGAATTACAGTCTGCATTGATCTTAAGGGCGATGGTTTCGCCCGTGTGTGGGTGTTTTACTGAATCCGTAACAATCACATTGTTGCAATGAATGCAGTTCTGGCATTTTTTCATTCCTTTACAATTACTTGGAGTCTTCATGGTATTGAATTTCAATAATTGTTTGATGTTACAAGACCTTTTGTAGGCAAAAATGGGTTTATGTATAAACAACTCTTTGAAATCTGTCTCATTACTCAACAGTTCCCAATGAGAAATGATGCTTTTCTTAATTTCCTGTGAGCAAGTTGAGTATTTAGACACAAAAACCTGGCGGTGTGGTTGCTCTCTGGTTTTTTTAACCAATAATGATTCCCTTGGTAGTTTGTCAACCTTTTCCTTCGCTGTGTGCAATACAGTGACAGGGTACTTTTTTGATACGTATTTACTGTAAATGGTGTTTATGTTCGTGTGAAGGGTCTCATCCTGAGAACAAATTCTTTTTGCTCTTAACATCAGAGAAAATGGCAAATTGTCAATCAAATTCTTGGAATGGAAACTGTTATATGCAAGAGCAGTGTTTTTATCGGTGGCCTTGTGATATACCTCTGTTTCCAAAGTGTCATCACTCAATTCCACATGAGCTATTTTGAAAGACCACTTCCCAAAGCCAACCGCATCTGCGTGTACGTTATCCTTAAAGGAATATGCATATGATTTGGTTTTGTTTATTGTTAGGCCTGAAAGCTTTTCAAAATTAGCAAAAATAGCCGGCAAAGGGTTGTAATAGTTAGTGAGGTTATTAAGATATAAAATGATATTGTCCGCATATGCAGAGACTATAGCGAAGTCATACCCACTTGTATGCCCTTGTGTCCTGCCTTGTGACGGATTTTTCATAATAACTGTTCCAGAGCAATTATAAACAATAAGGGAGATAATGGGCAACCTTGTCTCATGCCCCGCCAATTGAATATTGTTTCGAAATGTGTCTTCCTGTTCTGAACCAAGCCATTAGACTGGTATATAATAACTTCACCCAGTGTATAACATATAATCCCAATGTAAAGAATCAAAGGCTTGCCGAAGATACGGAGACATACAGCCCTGAAAGCCCTCAGTTACAGGCTTATGCTGCATGATCTGTTATAACCTCCTAACGTTGAGGGCAGTGCTCTTACGTTTCAAATTAGGGGTCAGTAGGTCTATGTAGGCTATGCAGAATTCTACGGGAAAGCCGTCCCCACCCGGTGCTTTATTTCTGGGTAAGGCATTAATCGCAGCTCTAATCTCCATACTGGTCACAGGTTTCTTTAGGTCCTCCCTATAGGTAACTGGTAATTGCGGGAGGTGTAATTATTCAAATAATGGGGCACTCTATGTGAGTCATACAGCTGTTCATAATAGTGTTGGAATGCAGTGTTTATTTCCAATTGGGTACATATTAAATTCCCTTCCACTGTTCTAACTTCTATGACATGGGACTGCGTTAGGGCATTTTTAATAATTCTTGCCAGGAGCGGGCCCGCTTTGTCAGCTATTGCATGCTGTCTTGGCGTGTATAAAGTGTAGTCCACTACTCGTAACTCTTCTAATAATTGAGCATGTTTAACCGCATTGCTGCTGCGGTTTTTTTTGCGCTGTGCGGCTGTTTTAAAATAACCGCGTTACATGACGAGCTCAGCTCGTCATCCGCACACGTCACCCGTGGCTGATGACGAGCTGAGCTCGTCATCCGCATCGAAGGGGTTAATATACGCCTCTTGAAGTGGGGCCTTTTGTGATTTCTGCGTGACCGCTTGCTGCTCTAGTTTACCCAACTGGTCTTCTAATTCGGTAAGGTGCTCTACCAATGCTTTACGTACTCCCGCTTTCATGCTGATCGCCACCCCTCTTATTACAGTTTTGAAAGTGTCCCATACGATGTTACCATTACTTGCAGTGCCTGCGTTTTCGCCAAAATAATGTGTGATTGCCTCTTTCAGAGCAGTTCTAAAAATCTGATCCTCTAAAAGTGTTGGATTTAACTTCCATGTGGGTACCGGTGTAGGAATTTTCCCCCATCCCCATATCAATGTGAGTTCTAGAGGGTTGTGTTCCGAAAGAGTTTTCCCTAAGTAAGTGACATTGCTGACTGAGGGCACCAAAGTTAATGAGTAAAATATTTTGTGTATTCGGGTGTGGATTACATTTTCTTTTTACACATCTTATTTTATCATTAATGTGTACTTAGGTTCACTTTTATAATTGTATCTTTTAATTGAATAAAGTATTGTTGACTGACTGACTTACTGACATAGTATAGTACTTTGAAATATCGACTTTGAGAATATTTGGACAGCCACGGAATAGGACTATTAAGAAAATGAAAAAAGGAGGAATGAGAGGGAGAGGTAAATGATAAATCAGTCAATTATATCAAACTGAAGGCAATGTGGTCAAACTACTATGAACTTTGAAATCCGGTTTAAATATATGAAAATCATCAAGGAGGTTTGGCAACTTTATCAATTCAATTTTTCCACATCATGTCGGGTTTCATGGACTGGTCCTTTTCTGGTGCCTTACATCCAGAGGGCAATCAATATTCAGACCTAGGTATATGCTCATTAATTTGTTTGTGGACATGTGTAGGGGGCATATGTGACAGAGGATTGATGTCAGTGATGCGGTGGGGGATGCGTAACTCAATCAGACATTAGCAGTGTTATATGATTGCACCTTGTCTTCGTTCTTTCGAGCCGGAGCACTTTTCCCAGGTTATTGATGCAGGTCCCTTCCCATGACGTATCGCCTGATTTCTTTCAGATACTTTCGTCCTCTGCTACGCCCATTCAATAGTTACTTCACCCTTGTTTCTGTCCTGGTGTCACTGTTTATTTCAAGGATATGGCTATATGTTGTTTTGAAAAGAGCATCACAATGTCTGTAAATCTATTCTCTAATTTAGCCTTCTGCGGCCTTGCCTTTAATCCCATCAGAAACGTTTTTTGGGGTGTTTACGTTAGTACTAACAACTATCTCAGAAACCAGATTTGTGAGAGTCTTCCAGTATTTAGATAGCTTTAGGCAGGTCTAAAACATATGTATGAAATCTGTAGCCCCACGATCACAGTGAGGGCAAGTGATAGTTATTGCAGTGTTAATGTTATGCAAATGCTGCGTTGGCATATATGGTGTTTGCCTGAGGACTGTACCACGCGCCCTACAACTTAATTTTGAATTATTATGCCTTTTGACTCTAATCCTAGCCTTTGCAATATGTTGTGCCTGGAGCAGTTAGTGGCTGTACCCTTCTTTTGGCTCTTGTCCTTTTCCTGTACGTTCAAGGACGTCCAAAGTTGGCCCAGGATGACCATATGCATGCTGCCTTTTAAGGATAACTACTGACTATGTAAATGAATTCCCTGCTGATTTCCCATATATGAGTTTATCTTGTAAGGCTGTCTGGAAAACTTGGATTGGATAGAGTCATTAACTTACAATGGACACCGATATGGGAAAGACTAGTTTAATTATCACATCTCAGCTATGTGGTTTTTGGCTGCTGGCAAAGGCACAAGTGCTTGACTTTTCAGAGAGTTATTTTGTACTGCATAGGATGCTACGCTAATACGGGCATTGATTGGTTGTCTTAACTGAATTATACAATTGGTATGGGATAGCCAGTCTTAGTCAAAAAGGTTGTTGCAAAGTATTAGGATCCCAGTCGGTTCTTGCAGCAGATACACTCAACACACAAAACTGCAGTGTTATAACGAGCTTATACATCATACCACCCAGAAAGTGGTCTTAGAACTGCTGTTCAAACACTTGTACTCTCACATCTGGCTGGTGGCAAGGCCTACACCACAATCTGTTTCTCCATACACACCCCTCTTTAAGGGCATCCTACAAGCTCCAGTACATCTCATTGAAGGCCTGAAGAAATATGACCATATCACCCCCATCCTGATGGAATCCATTGGCTCCTCTTTCCAGTCCACATTATCTCAAAAGCAGTTGTATCATCCACAAAGCCATCACGACCTGCACTATTGCCTCTATGGCCAGTAAGATCACCATCTCTGATTGCTCTCAGCACAACTGCAGTCAAAACACTGCAGTCAAGACACCATCGGATTGGAGACAAACTGCAAAAGGAAGAAAACAAGGCAACACCGTCTATGCAGCTGGGATCTGGATTGTCATCCATGTATCCATCAGACTACCCTAACCTTTTTCCAATTTAGGACAGAGCTCAAGACACCTCGCTAACGAAATTTACATTGTGGTGCTGTAAAGAGCAGCTCTTTTTCTTAGAAACCAGCTAATCTTCCAATCACATATTGACTGTAACTTTGCTTTTGACTCTGTACAGCGCTCATCTGCCTTTAAGCTAAGTTTGCTGTATACAAATACCACATACATACACTCCTACTGTGTTTTTTAATAACACTTTGCGAAAATTAATGTACAAATGGGCATTATATGCTAAAATTTCTTTTAAAAGTTCTAATATTTCAAAAGGACAGTAATAGCCCACATTGCAAATTATATAAATGTGATAGAACAAAACTAATCAGGAGCATTTGGTGGTCTTAAGGAACACACCCAGTATATGACAAAGGAAACAGAAAAATTAGGCTCATGTGTTATATGGTCTCATGGCCTGAAATATTGAAAGAGTGCTTCCACGCAAACGGAGCAAAGAGCTGCTCCCCAACATTCTTGAGAGGCTGAATGAACATTGGTTATACCAAATAGGCGGGCCTTACTTTCTACACTGCAGCGTCAGTACTGTCACCACTGTACCCCAACCTCCCATGACAATCAGACTGGCCAGCGTGCAGCATACACAGAATCTGGGAGTGTGATGAACAGTCCTTCTTTTATTTCCATTGGATTTATGTATACTTAAAAGCTACCAGTAAACTAAATTGTTAACTGGCATAAATTAAGTATTACCTAGTAATTGACAGAGGTCAAAGCAGCACTAGCATTGCTTATTGGTAACTATAAATCTGAGGAGGATATACACACAAATGCATAGGCTATATAAATTATTACATTTCAAAGTTTCTACATAGATCCTTCAAAGCAATTAAATACATGTATGAAATGGCAGCATTCATTGGAGTTGAAGGCACCCTCCAGCGGGGAACGAGCGGACTCATTAAGCACTCTTGGCGACGTTTTTGCCGCTTTACAAATTTTCATCCGCTTAAACAAATAATCACTGTGGTTCAATTCTTCAAAAATATTTTATTTTTACATCTTTGTTTTATACTTCTCCTCTCAAAAATATGATTCATATGTCCTCATATGCATATCAATTATGTGGAAGGTTATCCCATAACACAGGTACCCCAATGCATTTCGGGCTTCAGCCCTTCGTCAGGGGGATAGGTCCTACGAGAAATGTCATACATACATTCTGATGTATTAATCCAGGAGCTCATGAGTGCATAGCAATGTTAAAAAAACATCAACATGGTACATGTGGTGAGTTAAACCAAAAAAAGGGACGTAAAAACGGCGGAGTGTAGAAAACCTAGTGTTAAACCAGACTGAGACCAGGTAAACACCTGTGTGAGCCCTACGTTATTAGATTTTATATGCATTGCGTATACATATGAAGAAACATCTTCAAGTACGGTAACAAAAAGTGTGGTGTGAAATAGTATAAAGTCCGATGTGCAAATACATAAAAGTGCTAATGTGAAACTGTATTCTGCGATAATCCCGAACACGCAATAGCGTTCCGTGTAAGTATACCATAGTGCAAACTGTGAAACCATAGGAAACTGTCGCACCCGTTCAACCACAACGCTATTTGTAGTACCTGCCATAATGCCGATATGCAATTCCTCTTTCCTCTTCTCGATAAACGTCTCAACTTGACACTTACTCCCCAAAATAAATGCTGCAATAAAACCGGAAGTGACAATGGTCATGAAGGAAAGACTATACTACTAATTTAAATGGCCAACACGACTCATCTCTAACGCCAAAACAAATATGAATGCTGACAATACTTCACAGTCGTAGCAATGTATATCATTTTGAAACAATTCAAAACCTTCATGCATGATTCCAACAATAGTTGTCTCAATAAAGCGCGTTGCAATAAAAAAATGGTATCCCTGGTGATGGGAGAAAGCATGCCCACTTGCGTCATTATCCTGAGGGGTACATAACTAAAAAGATGTCTGTAAGACGTGAAAATGCAAACGGATTCAAAATCAAGATGTGTTCGAAACCTGAATGTAAAAATAAAAACGGACGCAGAATGGATGTGTGTTCAAGCGTATGTATCCGCTCATTAAAAAAAGTGTAAAGGATACGAAAGTGTGAAATACAATGCATTCTGTGTGATCAAATAGTGTGTGCTCAGCAAAGCTCTGATCAAAATACACATAATATTACTTCTGCAAATCAGCCACAGATATTTACAAAAAGCAAGTGTATTCAAGACGATCATTTAACCCTTTGGGGTGTATTGAGCTCAGTTTGGTATTCCAGCAGAGTTTGCATTGTAAAAGATATTGTCTGTTGTCTCTTCCTTCTTAAATGTGTACCTATTCAAGTACCATATATCTAAGTTGACTTATATTATGGTTCGTTTCAGAAAAATGTATTGCCACAGTAGATTTTAGAATTTTTGTTCAAATGTTGCTCTTGTGTTCCAGGAGGCAGGTTTTGATTTTTCGTTCCGTTTTCCCAAGTATGGATGTCCACATGGGCACTTTATTAGGTACACTACATTGGTAATGTCACATGTGGCTGTGACTCTCAGTTTAATGGGGGTACCCTAAGTAGGGTGCATAATGGTAGTGCTCTTAACCACTTGGATGCTAAGGGTCATTAGGCCAAAATAATGAGATTTCCATTGAAATGAATGGGCAGTGCATGACGAGTTACCCTTGTCATTAGCATTCAAGTGCTTAATGATGTTATTACAGCTCCCACAATTATGGCATGGTACAAATTTTTTGTACGTTGTTATGCAAAAATTGGAGGTTGTTGAAATATACCTTTAAAATCAGGTTCCACTTGTACTAAAGGCCAATATTTTGCAATTGTTTGTTTGATCTTCATGCATTTATAGGAGTTCAGGGTGGACTGTTGCTCTTGGAGAAGAACCAAAGCTGGTTTGTAAATCATTGGTTCTGTGCTTCAGTGGCACAGTCAAGCCAATAAAATATGGTTTGATAGGCATCCGGAGCATTTACCAGTGATTCCAATTAATGAAATCGATTCTGCCCATCTTGTATTTGTTGTTTATATAAGTTCAGTAGCGGTGGTAAAGAATTAAAACAGAAGGTCATGTATGTAATCCACCCACACTATGTTGTTGCACACGTGTATGGATTATTTTGACCACATGTATTTCTTCCACGGGCAAAGGAGCTAGCAATGCAATGTCAGGAGTAGAAGGAATTCTTCCCCAAATATATTTCTACAATAGGAGATGGTAATTTCACCCCGGGATCATTCCCTGGGTGAAAGAAGACAACTCTTTTTCATGCTTTATGATTAAAGATTTATGGACAAATATAAAGAAGGTTAGACTTACAGAACATGTTGATGTGCTTGTCCGTTTAGTAAAAGATATTGGGGCTGATTTAAATGTTGGCGGTTATGGAACTTCGTGGCTGTGGTGACAGAGTACTCTTTCTGCCATCCTAAAGTTCTCCCCTCATTTAGAGTTGGGTGTACCTTCAGTGTATATCCAGTGTGACTTCTCCATCTCTGCCATTTATACACACGTCCGATGGCCCTACGGTGTAAAGGCCGTCAGAGGTTTGGCTATGTGTCCCTCCGCTGATTTTAGATTGGGCGGACCCATGGACAGTTTTACTGTCTAGAAGACAAAAGCGGTATGGTGATCCTGGGTGGCAAGTTGGCCACCTGGTGAGTACTCAGTGGTGAGGAGGTGGGGAATACCTCCTTTCGGAACTAGGACCCTCACACACCCAGCAAGCTAGGTGTCCTGCTTCATCATATGGGTCTGCTCCTCGTCGAGCCGGCGCTGCAATGCTCGACGGGCACCCATAAAGGGGCTCTTTATCGGAGATCTTTTGTTCTTTGCCTTATAGGTGCCGTGGGTGGGAGGGGCCTGGTTAGATGTAGATGTGATGTGTAGGTTAAAACAGGTAAGGGAATCCTCTATAATTATTTTTATTCTGGAGAGGTCACAAACTGATTAAAAAGTAAAAAGAAGGAGGGCAACTATTTTGTTTTAATCTGACAAAAATTACGCTCTACCCCTTAGTGGTCAACATGTTTCTCGCCTATAAAATGTCTCCAATAGTTCAGTTGGCGATTCCTCAGGACCTAGTGACTAAATGAAAACTATCTATAGTGTGTGCTGTAGTTCTACATACCACTTCTTACCTCAGTAGGACGTTGCCCCAGAGAAAAGCAGCCAACCTAGAGTACAAACAAAAAGGATCAAAAAACCAAATGGAGATATTGGTACAGGGTCCTATAAATTCCAGTGGGTGTGTTTCACCGTACACAACCTCTTTGAATCTATACAAGTGATAAAAACAACTTGATTTCATGCATATCACATTCTAAGTGTGCCTTCATTTGTATTTATAATATAAAAACCTCTGTGTAACCACTTAGAGTAATTGAACATCATGGTGAGTGTGTATCAGCTCACCTCTTAAGGATTCAAGTGCTGCTTCACCGCAGCGGAGTATACGGACACTCAAGGTAGTGTCGCTGTTTATTAAAAGGAAAAAACAAACAACAAAATATGCTGAGTGCGGGCTTGTAAGCACAACGTTTAGTTGCTAAGGCCATGACTCTAGAGCATTAAAAGTGAAAGTGGGCATGGTTCAGGTTAAATTAAACCCATAGTCGTGAAATTGGTATCATTGACAAGGTTCTTCAACAGACTCAAAAGTGCTGCAGACCTGCCTGCATAGCTGCTGGCACCTTCACCATTGCGCTCCAACATATTGCAAACGTGCGGTGTGTTAAGAGCGCCTACAATGCCCAAGCTATGTCTTAGTGTAGAGCACTACAGAACATTAGAGTCAGCGTACCCTTCCCAAAGACCAGCGGTAACTTGTCAGCAATTCCCAGCACCTCTTACTTCTCTTAACAGCCTGTGACCAGGCATAGTCTCAACGCGTAATCCATACTCACTTGCTCCCGCTCAGAGCAATCCGGCTCACCTACCCGCTCCGCTGCATCAGGATTGAAAAGACAGGTTGCCGATTCCTGTCTCGAATACCCTCTCCTGGTGCCGTTAAGCATGGTAAATCAGCCACACCTGGCGTGTGGTGTGATGGTGTGGGCATGACATCATCTACAGTGTAACGTGGAAGAGTAGCTAGTTTTGCTGTTGGTATAGTCTGCTTTCAGAAAGGGGTATATTTTTTTTGTTAAATCTGCTTATATCCTTCTGAAGCTTGCTAACCTTCTGCTTCATCAGAAATTCCTTGTGTTCAGCAATCTCATGGTTGAGTTCTGTCAATTTGGTTTTAAATACAGTGCCATGTATGGTAGTCTTTATGGCCCCTTCAGCAACCTTTATTCTAATAAGGAGGGCATCAGCTATCCTCTTTGCTGAATTAATAATGAGGATAGGTAAGTCCCTGGTGCATTTCCATGCTACCAGGGACCACTCCTTTTTAAAGACAGCATCATCCATGAACAAGAGACCATTCAACATGCGAGTAACCCCTTCGGAGCTAACCTGAGACTGTGGAAGAGGTACATAGATGACATCCTCATCTTTTGGCAGGGTGACATACAGAGATGCGCTGAATTTTGTCAGTGGATTAACACAAAACAACAGCACTTGAAATTCACCCACACTATATCTGCTATGAACATTGCCTTCCTAGATCTCACCATCAGATAATAAAAGAGTAGAATAACGACATCCCTATAAAAAAAGCCTACCGACAGAAACAGCTTGCTACTATACAGCAGCTATCATCCTGCTACACATGAGAAATAACCTTCCCTTCAGCCAATTTCTAAGAATTAGAAGAAATTGTAGTTCTACAGAGGACTACAAAATTGAAGCAGAGATACTGGCTGACAATCTACTGAAGAGACAATACTCTAAGAAACGGGTTCACTCTTGCATGAAACGAGCAAGAAACAATATTCATGACAACCTCCTAGAGGTACATGAGAAAGAACCTACTGACATTTTGACCTGTGTGACCACGTACACACCTAGATCCAATCTAATAAAGAAGGCAGTGAACAAACACTGGGCAATTCTAAACACTGGTACACTGTCAATACCCAAACCAAGGTTTGCGTTTAAACATACCAATAATTTGAAAGATATGTCGGTGCACATTAGACCCAAGAAGAGCAAAATCCCTAACCAGAGGCAACTGTGGAATCTCCCACCCATGACAGGACACTATCCCTGCGGCTCTTGTACCATGTGCCCACAGACCAGACACACCAAGCAATTGGTTCTATCAGACATATTTACATGGACGCTAATCAAACACACTAACTGTAACACCCCACGTTGTGTGTACATGCTGACCTGCCCTTGTGACAGGAGGTATGTTGGCATGACGATGAGGCCCGTTAAGTTCAGAATCACTGAGCACAAGAGCAACATTTGTTGCCATAAAACTACCACCAAACTGTACACTTACTTCTCTGAACTCGGACACCCCCCAGAGAGTCTACCCTGGGTCATCCTAGAATCCCATTAACAAATAACACAGACTGCTTTGTTCAGGATTGAACAAAGGTGGGTGTTCCGTCTTGATTTGGCAAATGACAGCCTGGATGACGCCATACCCTGGAGCACCATTAATTAATCTGATATATACGACCATTGTCCGCAACTTTAACTAATGAGTCTATCAGCTTAGGACTCTATGCTAGTCTCTCACCTCTTAATACATCTCTGCCACATGTTATCGACATCATTCTAGTCCGATATGGAGATTAGGCTATGTTAGGACGATATATATTTAATAACTAACAATAGAGTACAATACTACACTCTAAGATGGCCGACATACGAATCACCCAATCGGCAGATGCCAGCAACTTATGCATGAATTTAGCGCAGTAACGCGAGCAATTTTGCACTGTATAAATTCTTGTTCACATTGTTGATAAAACCGCGCCACTTAATGCCAAATTTGAAGCCCTTGATGCGCGTCCACATCAAGTTAATAGGCAGAGCTATAGACTTTCACCACATTCAAAGATGGCCTCCATGGTTACACTGTAGATGATGTCATGCCGACACCATCACACCACACACCAGGTGTGGCTGATTTACCATGCTTAACAGGACCAGGAGAGGGTATTTAAGACAGGAACCGGCAACCTGTCTTTTCCTTCCAGATGCAGCGGAGCGGGTAGGTGAGCCGGACTGTTCTGAGTGGGAGCAGGTGAGTATGGATTACGCTTTGAGACGATGCCTGGTCACAAGCTTTTAAGAGAGGTAAGAGGTGCTGGGAATTGCTGACAAGTTACCGCTGGTCTTTGGGAAGGGTACGCTGACTCTGATATTCTGTAGAGCTCTGCACTAAGACATAGCTTGGGCGCTGTAGGACCTCTTCACACCGCACAATTGGCATAATGTCAGAGTGCTTGGTGAAGGCGCCAGCAGCTACGCAGGCAGGTCTGGGGCACTTTTGAGTCTGTTGAATAACCTCGTTAATGATACCAATTTCACGACTACGGGCTTACTTTAACCTGTACCATGCCCAGTTTCACTATTAATGCTCTAGAGTCATGACCTTAGCAACTAAACGTTGTGCCTACAAGCCCACACCCAGCATATTTTGTTGTTTGTTTTTTCCTTTTAATAAACAGCGACACTACGTTGAGTGTCCATTTACTCCACTGCGGTCTGATAAAGCAGCACTTGAATCCTTAAGAGGTGAGCTGATACACACTCACCATGATGTTCAATTATTCTAACTGGTTACACAGAGGTTTTTATATTGTAAATACAAATGAAGGCACACTTAGAATGTGATATGCATGAAATCACGTTGTTTTTATCACTTGCATAGATTCAAAGAGGTTTGTATGATGAAACACACCCACTGGAATTAATAGGACCATGTACCAATATCTCCATTTGGTTTTTTGATCCTTTTTGTTTATACTCTAGGTTGGCTGCTTTTCTCTGGGGCAACGTCCTACCGAGAGAAGAAGTGGTATGTAGAACCACAACACACTGTAGATAGTTTTCATTTAGTCACTAGGTCCTGAGGAATTGCCAACTGATCTATTAGAGACATTTTATAGGCGAGAAACCTGTTAACCACTAAGGGGTAGAGCGTAATTTTTGTCAGATTAAAACAAAATAGTCGCCCTCCTTCTTCTTTTTACTTTTTAATCAGGTGGTGACCTCTCCAGAATAAAAATAATTATAGAGGATTCCCTTACCTGTTTTAACCCACACACCACATCTACATCTTACCAGGCCCTTCACACCCACAGCACCTATACGGCAAGGAACAAAAGATCTCCGATAAAGAGCGTCTTTATGGGTGCCCGTCAAGTATTGCAGCGCCGGCTCGACGAGGAGCAGACCCATTTGATGAAGCATGACCCCTAGCTTGCCGGGTGTGTGAGGGTAATAGTTCCAAAAGAAGGTATTCCCTACCTCCCCACCACTCGGAGTACTCACCAGGTGGCCAACTTGCCACCCAGGAACACCGTACGTCTTTTGTCTACTAGTTTTACCCAGGGCAAGTACGGTGGACCTTTATCAAGCCCTCATTGTCCCCCTTGTTGTTTACTCAGTTTTACTGTCTGTCACCCACATGAAAAACGTAGTGTTAAGAGGCAGTGAGCACTTTAAAATATTTAATTGTTCTTTTGAAAAAATATACTTGTTAGTTTGACACATATCTCTGTCATGTTGACTGAGCCGCCCATCAAACTTACAACAAAGGGTGGAGTAGACCTCTTTAAATATGGCTGACGGAGTAAAGTACACCACCAATGCAACAGAAACTAGTCCGTCTGCCAATAATTAAATCAACCCCATGGTTATCTATTATTTGCATCCCACTGAGAAAATCTTTCTTTGCAAGCCTTCATCACTACTGTCAACTCATATCGGGGGGGGGTAAGATCCCCAGGATGAGGTGGGAGGCGCTCAAGCTTCCTTATGATAGATGTGGTTTTGTACTATCATGCCATGCAATCGCATTACGCAGTTTACTGGTTGACCTCCAATGTAGACTACCACACATACCGTTAGAGACAGATCAAATAGATGCAGGCATATTACAAAACCTCTTCCTCGTCCCACACAGCTGATCCAAACTGTGCATTGCTCTAATTGGTCACTATGGATGTTAGACCTGTCAGCCTTAGGGTGGTCTCCCCTACATTTTTGCCTCCCATTTTGACCTTACATTTTGTTGGACTTAGGACTCTGGGCGCCTCACCACTGCTAAACAGTGCTGAGGTGCAGGTGCTCTCCCCTAAAACCTTGTGAGGCTGGCATATCTGCCACAAGCCACTGCTACCGCAGTAAGGCTAATCCTCCATAGGCTAATATTGGGAACCTCTCCTAATGGGATAACTTCTGACAGGGACCTAATAAGTCTGTCATGTTTGGTCTTGTTGGACTCGGGGCGGGGAACCCTTTCCAATGATATATAGGGTTTGGGCATTACTACGCTAGGGATCCCACTTTTATAAAGTGGACTTTTTCCTGCCTACACTTAGATTAGGCTCTGCAGACTCCCCCCTCCCCTCTGCATACTGATAGCCTGCCTGGGTTGGGAGGTGGGAGTGGTGATTCACACCTTCATCCCTGGGATGAGCTGTGATGGGCTGCCCACTGTAGCCTTAACGGCCTGCCTCTCGTCACTGTGACAGTAGGTCAGGGAAGGCAGGGAACATACCAGAACTCCCTGGACTCTTCCAGAAGCCCCTGCCCCCAGAACCTTCCAGAGACTTCTACCACTTTCTAGCCCTTAGACTGAAAGATATATAAGGGAGGGTCCTGGCCTCACTTCTTTGTTACACTGCTGGACCTGGAAGAATCCCTGCTGGAGTGAGGACTGCTGCGCAAGAGGATTGCCACTGGGAAGGAGGCTGACTGCTCCAAGGAACTGCTGCCCCACAACCTGCTGAGCTGCCCTACTGTCTGCTGATCCTACCCTGCATGGGAGACTGCAACATCACCACCAGAGTGTCTCCACAACATCCCAAAGGAACTACTTTTCTTTGAACCACATTTTAAGGAGTCTTCAACGTTTTAAAGATTGCCTTTTTGGGACTGCACCCTTTTTAAGCTAAAGGAAACTACCTGTCCTTGGACCACAGTGTTTTAAAGACTGTCCTTTGCAACAGCAACAACACTCTCAAGATTTGCCCTGCAACGCTGTGCCTGCCCTCAGCACTGCTTGCCCCGTGATCCTCCCGAGGGCTCTGTGATTGCCTCTGCTTCTGGCGCAAGCCGACATAAACTGGCCCTGAGGTCACCGCCACTGGGACCGGAGCGCGCTGTGTAGTGCTGAGAAGCGAAGCGCTGCGTGGCCGGAGGCTCCGGACTTGGAGGCACTGTTAAGCGCTGTGCTAAAGGAGCGCTGTGTGGCCGTGACCCCCACCCGTGCAGCGCCTGCTGAGCCCGAGGCCCCGGGGGAGAGGAGCTTCGCACCCGCGCCCGCAACCACCACCCCAGGTAACGCCTCAGTGCAACCAGGCTGCTGCGAGGGGGCGGGGTGCGGGTTGGCCGGGTACCTGGAGTGTGAGCTTTGTGCTTGGCTGGGAACCGTCCTTCACTGACCGGCCTACGGGGGCATAATTACTTGGTAATTGACACTGGGGCATTTTTTAGCATTACCAGCAGCGCCTGGGCCGCCGCACTTCCTACGCTGGGAGCATCATTTCTATGAGGGGCACACTTATTACGCTACAAGGGAACTTTGGCCTAAGAACCTTCCCCCAGTGAATTTTGACCATAAGAACCTACCTCAAGTGAACCTTTGCCATCCAAGGACACTGCGAGAAAGACATTACCAACAGGAGCCCTTGGCACACCTGAGCTTTTGGTGATTTGATCAGGCCTGGGAACTGGATTCATTCTTATTGATTATTGATCTTGCTTGGAAACTGGAATCCTTTTTATTATTGATCTTGCCTGGAGCTGGATTTACCTGCTTTTGGTTCTCGCATATCTTTTAGATAAAGAAATTCTTATTCTTATACAAAACTGGTGTGGTGTTCCTTTTGTGAGTGTTTTTACTGTGTCATCGACGTTGTGTGTTGCACAAATACTTTACACATTGCCTCTGAGGTTACGCCTTTGCTGCTCCGCGCCAAGCTACCAGGTCGGAAGCGGTGGTCCCTACTTGGACTAGGGTGCATACCCCTGCCAATTAGAGACCCCGGTTCTAACAATGGACTATGCCAAAGTGCCTCTCCAGAGTTGTCAATTGATAACCCTGCCGTCCCCCAACACTGGACAAAGAGGTAAAGGTCCAACTACAGGGAACTGGTCTTCTGTGGATGGGCCAGCTATATAACACAAGCCTCGAAACATAAGAAACATTGCCTGACCTTCAGGTCCAGTGACTTGAATAATCCACTTGACCTAACTGTAATGCTCTTGACCCATAAACTTGTCTCAAGTTGTGTAATCCAAGGCAAATATTTTATTTCACAGAGTCACCGTTTACTTCATTATCATTTATGAGAGCACCTTTAAATATGCAAGGTCCGCATATCTGCTGTACAAACCCTTTTATTTATTTGATAGGCTAAACTTTAGCTCCACATATAATAAAAATGTAGCTCACGTGTAGGGTGCATATTACACCTGGATTGTCTCTTAGTTCACATTGCATTGTCATTAGGGCTGGGGCAAGTTGTTTCTCAGTTCATGTTTATAAACACATTTTTAATAAATATATTACTGCAGCATGATATGGTAGAGCACAGTAATTTACAGACATTTTCCATTGTAATGCCCACAAACTTTCACACTGATCTGCAGTTTTACTGATAAAACTATATAGTGAACAAACAATATGTGTGGTAATCGGCTTTCAGAAAATATTTATCATTTCCACATCACCAAGTAAAGTATTCAGATTTGTTTTGATTCTATTAAAATCTTTGTTTCCATCTGACTTCAGATATTTGAAAAGTGATTTTCTAACTACTGAAATATATATTTTTAAATATGTGTGCATTTCATTTACAAACTATTTAAACGTTGTATGCCCATCACAGCTGTCAGACAGTTCGCTTTGTAAAATCCTCTAGTTTTGCTGTCAGAGAAAGAAAAGTAAACACCAATCTCCAGGATAAAATAAGCAGCAATGTGTAAGAAGACATAGCTGACATTTGACATCTGTCTTTGAACACTCAGCAAATGTGACAAGATAAAAACAGGATTTAAAGACATCTTTATTGCTCATTCACTTTCTGAAAGAACAGATCACCTGTTCTTTGCCAACTCAGGCTCTGTCACCAGTCCGGCCCAGTTTGCCTTAAAAATAGACCGCATAGGTAACATTTGAATCTCCATACCGAGTAGATTTCTCGAGACCTGTGACCGCAACAAGTTCCTATTAATGGGCGAGTTTTGAGATGAAAGAGCCTTGACACAGAGGGTTTTATCTTCAGGGCTGGTTATGAGGTGCAGCCACTTGAGAGTTTATGGCCTCTGATTTTGCCCCGATTTCCGTTTTTGCAGTCCAGACCCCAAAACATTTCGCGCCTTCTCAGAATCTACTTGGCAATGCAGCAGGTTGGGAGCGAACATACATAGCAAAAATCATGGAGAGGCTCCTGACGAATAAACTAAGATTGCTGTTGTAAGATTGGAAGCATATATACCAATAACAGCTGAGTGTGCTGTATTGGATACCTCTTTCTTTTCTGAACAATTATATGAAAACGTACTTGTGCTTCCTGATAAGAATATTTTTAATGTAGCTGCACATTGCTTGTGTATGGGTTGTCCAGGTAGGCTATCCCACTCTCTTTAATTGAACATTTAAATAAAGTATTTTAAAAAAGGAAGTAGATCTCACAGTCGTTCTACCCAATAAAAAAGGAAGAGCAAAGAATATCTGGTACCTTTCATTAGATGTGAAAGTCCAGATCATCTACCTTTAAAACAACTGCACTGCTGTCAATCAAACATGCTCCAGAGGTAAAACTAAATGACATTTTGCAAGAGTGTGAGGAAAGAAGACTACCATTTGTTAAAGGTGAAATGAGTTATTTGGAGGGGGGAACATTAAAAGTACTAACTCTGTTTATTCTAGAAGGCAATATGTCAGGTTTACACCAAGTTCTGAGAAACAAACCTAAATTCAATAATAAAATAAGTGGTGGAAAGACAGTACTGGTGAGGCGGAGGGGGGGGCGCAGGACAGAGTGCGGGAGGAAGCGCGGCAGGGGGAGAGCCATAATAAAAAATACATTTTAAAAAGTTAAACTTACCTGCTGCCAGTCGCGTCGTGCCTTGGTACTGGGACTACCTAGTCCCAGCATATACTGTGACTACGTCACAGACTTCCTTTTCAATGCATGAGGATTCGGCAGAGCGGGTAGAAAGACGCTCTACTCAGGTCAGGGAGTCTGTGGGGTTTCTCTAACCCGGCTGTTCTATACAGCCGGGTTAGAGAAACCTAAGTTCACATGTGAGTTGGCCTGAGACGGACGACCAAACACACAAGAGCACTTAGGGAGTGCACTAGCAATCCTCCTCCTCCCTCCTATGCCTCATCCCGCCCCTCCCTGCACACGCTGGCTGAGCCAGCTGCTTAAAAATAAAACGATACTGAAATGTTTTATTTTTTGCTGCTGGCTCTGAGCCAGTGGAGCGACGTTCCTCCGCCGCTGCGCAGGAGCAGCCCCTGTGGTAAGATGAGTATAGATGCAGAATCTGGCCCGCTTCCTTCCTAAATTTTCATTGACAAAAATGTGTGGAAAGAAATGTTTGCAGGGAAAACAGCAGGAAAATTGGAACTTCCGGACATTAACCCAGCAGTTTGAACAGTCAACGGCGTTTCAATCCTCTTTATTCAGGATCATCTTCAGGACTGGGTTGGTGGTAAAGAACGGTGCTGATCGCGGCGGCGTCCTGGGCAAATTAGTCAAAGTGGGAGATAGGGCTCCGTAGACAGAGTGAAACAGTCATCGGCGGAGGTCTCAAGTCCTCATAGGCTCTGGGTAGAAAAGCCTGGGGCTGATTCAATCAGCGTTGATCGTTCCGAACAAGCCATGGCTTCAGCGCAATTGAAGGCGCATTCCACCATGTGGCTCTGTTAAATTCCTCTGATTAACGAAAAAAGACATTTCAAATTATTGTTTTGAGCCATATTGTTTATTTAAAACATTCAATACACTGTAAATACACTTTGTGACCTTGCGCCGGCGTTGCTGATCACTATTGCCACTTGCGTCACCACTTGCTGTGTCACCTACACTTTGAGCACGAAGTGCAATTTGGGTTGTTCTCCCTTATGATTCTATAAAGTGCTGATACAACTGTTTACATTGCCTACTTTAATTATATGATGCCTCAAGCACATTTCAAAACTTAATCTATTGAGTCTCCTTGTGCCTAACAGGAGAGTACAGAATATGTACATTTCCAGGATTTATTTTGACATTTCTAGGTAATGAAGTGAGTGGTGAAGGGATAGAACCCAAAAATAATTTGATAGACGCAATTAATAATGGGCCTGCACCAGAGAACAAGGACAGTTTAATATCTTTTATCAACATAGCAAAAAATTATGCACAGTATGTTGACTGAACAGAGGAATCGGAACGTGATTTGGACAGCATAAAAAGTTAAAAATGTATTGCACCTTCATAACAAGGGTTTGACCTGGACTTACAGCTGACAGTAATAGAGCCTAGGTACAGTGTTAACACAAATGAAAACAATGGATTAAGAAGTTGTAATTTCCTTTGCTTCTTGCTATCACTATCTGAGGAGCTGTACTCTGCTGTAGAAAAGGAGACTACAGCTTGTGTGTAGGGACTGGAATGTCTCCGCCAATTTGTATTGGGGTCAGACTTTATATTAAGAAGTGATCACAAAAGTCTGAATTTCTTGTGGAATGACAAATGCTTCTGTACATATTTCAAGATTATCCATGAGATTGCAGGGTTACAATTATAAAGTGCAGAATGTTCCAGGTGCGAAAAACAAAGTTGATCATTGGCTGAAATCATCTAGGGGAGTGTGACAAGTGCCAAGTTGCATGGTTTGCTTGGAAGCTATTTCTGAAGAAAAGTCAAAGTAATGTTTAGTTGGGATCAAAACCTAAGGGAAATTAGAATTATCTTTATCTAGAGGTATTTGATAAAGAAATTGGTGTTTTGTAAAATAAGAGCCAAACTGACTGAGGAAAATGTGTTCCTTTTGTGGAAAGAGATGCCACCTAAAGAATTGCCAAAAATAATTTTGCAGCTTTGTCACTAAATGCATTTGATTATAATAAAAACTAACAGAAGGAATAGGGATTTTTACTGGTGGCCTGGAATAGAGTCTGGGGTTGAGAAATGTATTCGAAATTGGATTGCGTAAAGCAGATTAAGAATTGTTACTGTGAAACCGCCACTTTGCCCCATGATGCAGAGGAAGGTGTTGGCTATTGAAATAATGAGGCCCGTTCAAGATGTTGAGGGACTTCTGCCTATCACGTGAGTGGAAACAGAGGGCCCAATTCACAAAGGTAAGCTTAGACCTGAAGACTAAGTTTAGACCTGAAGTCTAATTTTACGGTTGTGAATTGGGCTCAGGGTGGTCCAGAGATGTGATAGGGTGATGAAAAGTTTGATACATTTGGCGTGCAGTAGCAAGAAATGCTGGGTGATGGAAGTTAAAAAATAGTGTGGGTATACTTTATCACATTTAGTGAGGTGACCGGGTAGAGCTCATTTGGTGTTTTGAAAGAGAGAGTTTCTTTCACTAAGGAGAATTCAAGTTAGATTTCAAAATCAGAATAGAGAATGAGTGAATGGTCTCTTGAGCATGCTCTGCATAAAAAGACAGGTGAAAAAGGGCATTTGAGACAAGGGCAGTGTTTGCGGCAGTTTGGAGAAGTGTCTGGGGTGGAGAGTTGTATTAGAAATTTGATTGTGTATATGCAGATGAGGCACAGGTTACTTTGAATCTTTCACTTTGCTCCAATATGCTGTGGAAGCTGTTGACTATTGATATAATGGGGACATGCAAGATGTTGAGAGGGAATCCAGCCTATCACCTGAGTGGAAACAGGACGGTCAGGAGATCTCATGGGGTGATGAATAGTGAGATACATTTGGGGTGCAGTAGCAAGAAATGTTGAGTGATGGAAGTTAAAAAATGGTGTGGGCATACTTTATCACATCTAGTGAGGTGACCGGGTAAAGCTCCTTTGGTGTTATGAAAGGGAGAGTTCCTTTGACAAAAGGCAATTTGAATTGGATGTCAAATTAAACTCAAGAATGGTTGTGTAGAGTCTTGCGGTTGTATGGGAAATATTCGGAAAGCGCATGCTTTGTATTTAGTGACATTGATGAAAAGAGTGCATTTGGGCAAGGCCTATTGCTGTGTGTCAAGAAAGGTTAAGGGTACCTACCCCATTTCTGACTCTTCAAAAGTCATTTAAATTCTTACTAATGACACAAAGCTTAGCAATGGTAAGGTTTGGCATATGAGCTGGCTAGCTTCTTGCAGCAACATTGAAGGGAGAGAAGAGGTTGGAGTTGACTCAATTTTGGTGGTTAGATGGAGTAAGTGAGCAATGGTAAGAAGTACACAAAGATGGGCAAGCTAGGAATCCAGCAGAGTATGTGAGATTGTAAGCTACAAGAAGAGTGACGTGAGGCAGGAGGATGAGTTGTCACAAATGGAGAGCATTGTAAAGCTACAGCCTAGTGGTTCTTCAAACACCAGAATGCTTTGAGAGTCACGCCCACTGGGGCAGGTGTTCATGATTTAAAACTGAAGGTCCAGAGCGTGAATTTCATTCTCACATCCTGCCACTGAAGAAAGGACTTTGACCCTGAAACACGTCTGGCAGCTATTTTGGGATGTTTTATCTTGGCAATGTGAATGCTGGCAAGGTGTTTGACAATAAAGAAAAACAAACGATCTGAGCTTCCGGGGGCTTCGCTCTTTTGGTGCTACCTGTTTGTTGGATATACATATGGATATATATATATATATATATATATATATATATATATATATATATATATATATATATATATATATATATATATATATATATATATATATATATATATATATATATATATATATACACACACACATATAGTTTATTTTTCATTGCCTGTTTTTTTGTGATTCAATTTAATATACATTTTTGATTTTGTGTAGTATTTTTATTTTCTTGTGAGAGGTTAAATGTGCGTTGACTTATTCTTTTGGCTATGTTCTAATGTATGTATTCTTACTCTATAATGTAACGCTATTTTTAGGTCTAGCCTGGGCAGCGCATGCCCTGCTCTGTGCGGCATCCTGCATTGGAGTATGCACTTGACGCCCCGCCCACTCTGCGCCCATATTTGTCATTGGCTTGTGTCATTGTCCTTCATAAATGTTGGCTTCTGATTCCTAAATTGACTTGTAAGTCCCTCCTTAGTTCCGCCTTATCTTAATTTGTAACCTCCCAAGAAAATACCCCCTTTTGATTGTATTGTAGTGTAGTTCCTATATTCCCAATTGGCTCTGCGCATTGGAATAATATATCCTATAGATGTGACGTAGGACTTAAGCCGACTAGGTCTCTATCGAATATATTAGACCTAATTGTGAGTGCCAGCTAGCTCAGAGGTCACTAGAAACTTTCTCGAATACACATAAATGTATTAGCTTCTGACAACCGCATAAACATGACAACTTTGTTTCCCCAGGATAAAACGTATCTTCAGAGTCGTGGAAACAATAGATAGATATTTCACTCAGTCAATCGTGCATGCTTCGTTTAATCAGAGGTGCAGAGAAATAGAGAGACGGGCGTTTTCAATAAAAGTATTGAACAGTCTTTCTCATGCAGAAGAAATGAACTGCTACAATCGTAATACTGGCTTTAAAGTATAATGCGTACAGCAAGAAGAGTATTATGAAATAATACTGGAAAAGCATGGTAGGGTTTTTAAGCCATAAAATACCTACATAAATAACAAAGACTAAAAGTACTCAACTGGTGCTTCTAAAATACGCCTACCCGATGTACCTAACCTAAGTCTAGTACGAGGGAAGAAGTAAGTATGTGTTTAGTTTCTTTGCCAAGAATCTATCCAAGATTTCTCTTAGGATCTAATCAGCAATGTACCTTGGTTTTTAGAATGAAGGCGGTCTGGTATCTCTGTCTCCGGACTCGATTTCCCAATATCTCGCAAGGGGAGCTTGGAAACACTGGAGCTGGATTTTCAGCGAGAGAAAGGCACCCTCTCCATCAGTGCGTTAGCTGGAGGGTCGGCTTCCTTTGGCACATGCTGTAGCGAGCTGCGTCGGGCAAGCAGATAGTCGAACTGCTCCAAACCACCGTGTGTTTACTAGGGCAAGTGTGGGCATATTTATACCTTGAAGGGGCCTGGTTTGACGTAAAGTCGGACATAATAACGTCACCAAAGAACCCCACGAGAATGATAGTTCTTTGAAAATGCCATGATTTCTAGGACAAATCAGTATTCAAGAAAGGGGATGTCCCTGACTGCTGAAGCCGAGTTTTCCAAGAAATTGTTGTGACTTTTTGGAACTGGTGAAAGTAGCCATGCCTGTATTTGGACTGCATGGGCTATGTCTAAATATGGGTATGATTTCTATGCCTATATAAGGGTAATGTGACTTATACCTATATAAGGGCATGAATCGGGTAAATTACACTAGGGTCCTAAAACGCTATACAGCACCCACTCCACTTTATCATGTTCGATGTTACTAAATACTAAGCAAAAACCTATCTAAAGCATGTGTTTACAATCCTACCCAAAATACATAAAATGCATTCGAAATGGTTGTACACGAAAATGAGCATTTGTGCTGTACGCATTTAATAAGCATTATTTTCATTCAAAGCATATAGTGTGACATTGGAAAAAATGCTTATCAGAATGAGTCATGAAATAACATTTATGAAATGGCTCTGAAATACAGAGGAAAGGTTGAGACCATTTCATGACTGGATATAAGAACTGTTTTGGCTGTGAACGAGGTCAAATATTGTCTCTTGGAAGTGTTCAAAGAATTCTTGTTCTCTAAGAATAGTTTTACTGTAAGCAGATTACTTTGTGGCAAAAAAAAAAAAATTTGGAAAAAGTTACATTGAAGAAAAATAGAGTTATAAAGTTGGAAGTTTTGTTTTGAAAAGTGAAGGTCGAATTCAGAGTTCATCAGAACGCTGTGTGCCAACTCAAAACTCATTCTCGCTGTTGGGAGAAAACCTCTTCTAAGTTTGAAAAGAATTTGTCTATTATTGTAGGTGAAAGTTGGACTACCTCGTTAAGCAGATCAATTGTACACAGATGAGAAGCATCGCCGTCAGTCGCATTAGCAATTTTCGTCACAGATTGTACCTGTGTACCTGTTAGTCCACGTATCTCACCGTCGGCTTGTTGTGCTGGTGAGACCTCCATGAATGCCTTCATCAGGATTGGTAGCCGTTGGGGACAACACAATGCATCAGCCGTTACCGAACCAAGCAAAGTATCAACATCCCTTGGCAGTGCTGATGGAAGTTTTTTTTTTTTTGTTTGTTTTTTGTGAGGTCTTATATAGCGCTCGACTTACCCTTGGGCATCTCGGCGCTTGCATTGGGAACCCGTCCTGGCCTTTCCCTGTGAGATAACCCGTACTGGGCATCCCCAAGGTGAAGGCCAGGCATCCCGCCGCGGGGGGGCCGTTGTGGAGATTAAGCAAGCTTAATGCCCAGAGTTGCAGAGTGTGAACCCATGATTAGAGTGGGCACCGAAGCGAGAATTATCGAGTCCGTGGACAATTGGGCTCAAGACCCTGCCGCGTCGGGAATTGAACCCTGGTCCCGGGTCTGACCTCTGCTTCAGGGTATGCCTCCTCTAACCAGTGAGCCACACTGACAGATGTCAAACACGCATTCTCCACATAACCAGCATCGTAGAACAGGTAAGATGCAATCTTGCCAGATTGGTCTGAATGAAAGAAACCATGTGGTATTCAGATCTCTTAAACGAGCCAAGCCAAAAATTTGGATTATGTGCTCACAACACTTCATTGCCAGGAGAGTGTTCTTGATGGTAATCTGGGCTTCGTTGGTGGATTGGCTTGCCATATTGAGGCAGAAGTAGAAAAAATAATATTCCTTCTGCGAGACCCAAAACGAGAGGCAGTCTGCCAAACACTGAGTGCAGGAAGTTTGGAAATATGCTGAGGACTGCTTCAAGAGGTGCTAACCGTACCGAAAAAATCGTCTTAAATACATGTACAATACCACTGGTATCAGACATGTTTAAGATACGACCTAACATTTCTGCAAAATAGGGCTCGGTAGGCTTGAATTACAGCCTCCGAGCACTATTTTGTTTAATGTATTTCTTCTGCCTCCTGTTGTTAGCTTGACATTGTTCGAACGGAGATGGATGAGTGCAGGTCTCCCATATATCATGGGCGGGATTTCTTTCCATAGCAGTTTTATACTGAACCCTTCATTGGACTAGCCTTCAAATATCGAATGTCAGAATCCACATCGGAAACGGACCCCTGTTTACCAAAGTCAGCCAAAGGCCTCCATTCTACCCCAGGCTTGCTATTAACCAGTACCACGCGACACCGTCTTCTGGATACACATTTTAACCAGCCCACCACCGGATATTATTGACTGCCAGTACCCTCCCCTCCATAGGTGCCCGGCTGGGCCCTATGTGAGTATCCTTTACTACCTTTCATTCCCACAGGGGCTCACTACACTAATTGCCAATCATCCCCAGGTGTCGCATCATTGATAGGCCCTAATGAGATCCCATATTGATAGCTGGGTTGAAACGCCGTCGACAACTTGAAGTGAACCAATTCTCAGTTCCTACTAGGAGACTACTAACATTTATTTTGTGTCAATTGAATGGTTGTTTCTGTACAAACATTGAAACCTTGCTTTTATGTCACAAAGAGTCACAATCCATACTGATGAGTTTCACTTGAAGCACTTCGCACTGGATTCTACAACAAATGTTAATTTATTATATAAACTAACTTGTTTCTCTATACTCTGTGTTATATGTATTTTTTCTCTCTGACATCTTTGTACCTCTGTTTCATTGCGATTGCGCTGATACATATTGAAATATCAATCATGGAGTGTCCACAGGAATCTCTGTTTCTTTGTTGAATTGTGCTGTTGCAGGCAGGACATGCTCTCTAACAGAGCTTGCCACATGTTTTTTTAACTATTTATTTAAAAAAAAAATTTAATGCCCCAGGCCGCACTTACACTTTAATGTCGGCCGCGCCCCTTTCCTTAAATGAGCGGAGTCTAAGGTAAGGGGGTCGTGGTCGCCATTGTAGCGAAAGCGCGGCGTGGAGCACTTTTACAAAAAAAAACATTTGTTTGTCAACTTGACAAACAAATGCTTTTTTTTTTTTGTAACAGCGCCCAAATTGGGCTTTCACTATAATGGCGGCTATGCCCCTTTTAGACACGGCTCGTCTGAAGAATGGGGCGCGGCCGCTATTAAAGTTAAAGTGCCGCATGGGCGTTTTTACAAAATAGCATTTGTAATGCAATAGGGGCCACATTTAAGAAACTCTCGTAAGTCAAATGCAAGACCAATTGCATTGCAAAGGCTTGTTGCTGGGGTGGCAGTTGAATAACAAATACCTGAACGATGGATAAGTTTCCCAGGGGAAGCTTGTATTGTCCTTAATATATTTCTACAAGAGATTAAATTAAATAAGAATTGAAAAGGCAAATCATTATTTACATTCTCATAGCAACTTAAAGAGTCCTTTATCGCTTGGTTAAGAAGTGGCAAGCGGAACTCTGAAATTCGTAATCTGCTAGCCTATTATCGCTTTCCATGTGTGAGAGAGCAGGAAAGTAATTTTCCCAAAGGTCAGTTTGAAAACTGTTTGTATAATGAATGTTTCTAGGTGTGACAACTTCTAAACTATCTTAGAGAAGATTGCTCGCATTGTTAACGTGGCAAGCACCGAGGCTGAATCCAAGTTATGCTCTAAACTGTTAATGATAGGTGATGACTCCTTTGCAAAATTCAGGGTGTGCGTGAATTGTTGTGGATTTTAAAGTGGGCACTGAAACAGATGAATTGAGTCATTAATATGCACAGTGGTGAGGTGATTGCTCGTTGACATCTGAGAGCAAGTAGCATGCATTCAAAAACACCTAGCAAAGCAACAATTGAAAAGGCCTCTGCGTATTCTTCCAGAACACTGCCCCCCGCTCTCCACCATTGCCTAGCAGTTTAGAGTTGTTGTGTTTAATTTGAGTGGTGGACATGGGTGACACTGACTGATGTCAGTGCCACCCATGTCCACAGATGTGGATTGGAGATTTGGATGGCCGACTGAATCTGTGTTCCAAGTCAGACAGAAGGCCTACAAATAGTTGAAGTGTGTAGACTCTTGTTGCATTAAGTGTCTGAAGTTCCTGATGTTCTATTTTAGAATTATGTCTTAAAGGTTACTCACTTATGTCAAAATGGCGTACACTGTATTATTATTCCATAGTCCTTTGATGCAGGCCCATTCCAGGGCTTACACCTTGGCTTACTCTGTCGATTGTCAGTAGTAAATCTTTGAGCAAGGGGTCTAACCACAAAAGGAGTGTGGTGTTTAGAACTGTGTCCAACAACTCTAAACCAGCTATATTAATGTCTATTAATCTGACCTGTGTTCAGTTTCAGATTTACGATTTGGTAAAGAACTTGGCAAAGCTCAGGATTCAAAGGTGTCCAAGTCTATTGCCCCCTATCAGGACTTACACAGCCTCCTTTGGAAATCAGACAAAGCAACATTGTGGAGCGATTTGCCACCCACTTGTTATGCTGTGAATTCTTACCTTCACAAGTTTGTTTAGTAGGGTCTCCCACCTCCTGGTTCCTGAATCTTTGGTGAAATGTGTGTCAATGCTTATGTTGGGCTTGCTTGAAGATCTCTGTTTTGTATGGATTACTCACTTTGTGGTATTCAAGCAGTAGCGAATAAGCGTATCTACTTGGATTTTTGTTTTAGTTTTCAGTAAGCTTATAACGCATACAGGAGCAAGTGCTATATCCAAAGCAGCTATCTAACTGTATTCAATTATGGGTCTGTGTCTTAAGTGTATATAGCATAGTGTAGGCTTGTGTTATAAGTCTCATCAACATGAATCTGAAAATGTCATATGACCAATGTTGCACAATGTCAGTAGTCTAGTGTTATATGCAACAGGCTGTAAGGATATGTCTCGGTGAGTCCCCCTAGGGTTAGGACGTCGTCCGCCACATAAATAAGGGGGCTTGTCAGTACTGCTTTGTAGCCCTGAATGGGCAAACTATCTGAGCTCATTGTCACTAAATATGCTCTGGATGGGCCCCAGATATCTTTGGGCCTGGATGTGTGAGATTACAGTGTGGCAAGCGTCTCTGATCTGTCATTGCATGTGGTGGCTAGGTCCCTTAGCCAGTGTCCTAACAGTGTGCACTTTATCTCTACCTATTTATGGTGAACCTGTGCTTAGATAGTAACAGTGCAAGTGCTGCTGACGGACGAGCTTAACATTTCCTTGGAAGCTCACATCTGCCTGAGGTTCCATTTGGTTTCTAATCTTGCTAGAGATAGTGGAGGTGACCTCACTCCAGAACATGTGGACCGTGCCAAGCCAGATATAGGACTCTGGCGTGGTCAGTGTGGCAACATGGGGGGTGGCGAGGCATGGTTGAGTCTGTCCTGGGGTATTTTTCAGAAGTAAAGTAGCCTCAGTTTAAGAACTTGATGTTTTAGTTTGGAAGAAACAATAAGCCCACTAAGCGTCCGTTGTATCAGATCCAATGTCTGAACCCCAAGCTACTTTGCTACGACCAGGTCCTCTCACCATCATCATGGATATTGCAGTGTTTAACCTGGAAACCTGTATTGTGGAGTCCTGGGATCTGATAAGCTGAGTCAGTGGTTCAAACTCTAGTGGCTCCTCTGGAATCCTTGGGATCATCCCATTTATGGTATTTCTTAGTTGGAGATAGGCGAATGTAACTAGAAGTACAGGATTGTATCTCCTTTTGAATTGCTTTAATATGAGAAATCTGCCCTCCTCGTATAAATAACCTAGCGGAGTCAAGCCTGCTCGGGATAGTGGCTGCAACATCTTGTGTTCACTGGTGAATGGGAGAAGTGGACTTTGAGCTAAGGGTTTTGCAGGGGGAATATAGGAAGGATAGACTAGATTTTTGGCAGAAAGTACTCCATGCCTAGTATATGGTGGCTATCGTGTCAATCTCTTTTGGATCTGGGTAGACCACTCAGTAGTAAAGACCCCAGTGACGTGCCATCCATTTGTGCTTTCTCAGGTTTGACAAAGGGGAGCCTGGCATCTTGGTGTTACCAATGGCTGCAAAATGGTAATACCACATAGTACGGTTCCAAATCCGGCATCTCAAACCTCTGTCCCTCTTCTCATGCTCGTATGGGAGCATCATGACCTCTCAGTGGACTCGTGGTTGTCTATCTGACCAGACTAGTCTAATCGGCAGTGCTCTTAGTGTCGGGAAAAAAAGCCCATGTTTAACCCTTTGCATGCTGATGACGGAACCGCTCCGTCATCAGCTGCGGGTGCGCTGTGCTGATGACGGAGCGGTTCCGTCATGGCCCAGCAGGCCATGCGGGCGTTCTAATGAGCGGGGCGGGCCATGACGAAACCGCTCCGTCACCAGCATAGCTCAACCGCGGCTGGTGACGGAGCGGCTCCGTCACCAGCATGCGGCCGCCGCGCGGCCACCCCGCCCCTTTAGCGCTGCGGCGGAATAGCCGCCGCAGCGAAGGGGGTAAAGCTCTTGTTGAAAGAGTACCTCTTTACAGAGCACCACTTTAAGTTTCCACCTTGGCCACACCCCACCATCTACTTGGATCTCATAAACTTTTTCTCTGTCTAACCACATTCCATGTTTCTGGCAGCCGAAAAGACCCTCTAAGCATCGAGACTTTTTAATTCATGTGGCTATTTGAAAGCTGATTTCTCCCCAAGTCCGGTTCTGTTGTCAAAGATGGAGAAGATCCAGTCTCATGGCAATCTTAGGGGATTTGCACATGGCTTCTGGTGGCGACAGTATCACCGTCCTAATCATACTGAACCGATTTTTAGTGTTTTTTGTACCTTTAAAAAAAACTTTATAGTATTCAATGAGATACATTTCATCAAAAATTAAAAAGAGAACTTTGCAGCATCGACATACAAAGCAATGCCTTATTTGGCGAGGTGAGGTGTTAGGGGCGGTTCCCAGCAGTAAAACAGGGGCGCCCAGGTGTTCTCGCCTCAATAGGGAAGTGGCAATAACGCCAAAGGGCAGTGAAGGTCCCCGCCCCAGTGTGCCTATGTGGTGGGCGGGGTTCACCCGGGGTCTGTTTCGCATGCCTCCCTGTCCTCCTAGTCTATGCCGCCCCTGTCCTGAGCAGTGTGGCTCAGCCGGTCCTTGCAGAGGGCAACCACAGAGCCCGGCCTGCCAAGTTGGGGTCGTTCTTGCCAGTTGGGGCGCTTAGTCAGTTGACCATCTCTACTCATCTTTCTAAGTCTCGTTCTGCATTCTCATCTGTTCTTACCATGCATAGCCTCTTCTCCTCCGCTGGGGCCCATCTCTGCAAATCCTCCCTCCATGTGGACCTCAGTGGTGGTGTGAGTGTAGGCCAATGTATCACTGTTTTTCTCCTCGCTAGAGTCTTAGGGCAGAAAAGCAGGTGCAGATCTTTGTGCTGGCTTATAGGGGTGGGATCAGTCTGAGTGAACCGTGTCGGAGTGTGAGCTCAGGTTTAGTCTCCGTTATCACCCCTATCGTCTTCACTACTGCTGGTCAGTAATCTCCCAGAGCTGGGCAGCTCTGTGCCATATGCAGGAAGGTTGCTGGGTTTGTATTGCATCTTGAGCAATATCTGCGTCATTTAGGGGACAGTCTGTGCAGTCTCTGGGGAGTGAGCTATACTCGGTGCAGGAAGTAGAATTGTGTCAGTTTAAATCTGACATTGCTTGCCACTTCCTTTAATTGTGCGCAGGCTCTGCCCCGTTCCAGGTCAGTCAATGGGTCCTTTAGTCATCATCTCATCGATGTTGCACCTTATCGGGTTACTGCAGTGATCCCCCTTTGGTGCCTTTTGTAAATAGATGTGAGATCATGCCTCTGCTGGATCCAATGTCCAGGATGAACTGCAGTTTCTGAGATTCCTGAGGAGCTGCCGGGAATTCAGGCCACAGCTTCCGGATCGTTCAGGATGTTTTTGTGTATTGCAGGAATAGGCATGGGCCAAGGTTAAATTGTCTCTTCACATCCTTGAAGGAGGCAAAGATATCCCCCTAGTGTAGGTTCCGTAGTAGCTGACAGCCCCTGTCCGTTCTCCATCTCACATCCATTAGGGAGTGCATCCATTGCAGCAGGTCTAGCCACCACACAGGCAATAGTCGGGTGTTGGAAAATGGCCCCTTCTGAAGGGTCACCCCAAACTCTTTGCCTTCTTCCTCTTTTTCTGACCTTCTTTTTGTTGGCTTTAGAACTGTGGCACTTTACCACTGCTAATCAGTGCTAAAAGGCAGGTGTTTCACCCTTAAACATGTTAACATTAGTGTATCCACAATTAGCACATTTAGTTTTCTTATAAGTCCCTTGAAAAGTGGTATACCATATACCCAGGGCCTGTAATCTAAATGTTACTAGTCCATCATTTGTTTGCGTAGCACTTTTCACCCTAAGTGGGATGGGTATGCCCAGACGTGGGTCCCTTGCTCACTGTGCCACTGGATTCAAGCTAGCCTGGCTAATGAAGGGTAATACCCAGAAACCGGTCCCAGGATGATTGTTTCCGGTCCAGGGAGGACCTGGCTTGGCAGTTCGATCTGGACTTTTCCCATGAGGGACAGGGTCAAGACTGATTTGCCTATGGCTGGGTCTAAACTAGGGTATCATGGTGAGCAAAAGAACAACGGATTTAACCCAGATCTCTTGACTGGGGCTCAATGTAGGATTTATTCAGCATTCCGTCCATTTGTTTGCGTAACACTTTTCACCCTAAGTGGGATGTGTTTGCCCAGACGTGGGTGCCACTGGATTCAAGCTAGCTTGGCTGAGGAAGGGTAATACTCAGAAACCGGTCCCAGGATGCTTGTTTCCGGTTTAGGGAGGACCTGGTTTGGCAGTTTGGTTTGGACTGTACCCATGAGGCACAGGATCATGACTGATTTGCCTATGGCTGGGTGTAAACTGGGGAGGCATGGTGAGCAAAAGAACAATGGATTTAACCCAGATCTCTTGACTGAGGTGAATGTATGATTTATTCAGCATTCTGTCCATCATTTGTTTGCGTAGCACTTTTCACCCTAAGTGGGATGGGTAAGCCCAGACGTGGGCCCCTTTCTCGCTGTGCCACTGGATTCAAGCTAGCTTGGCTGATGAAGGGTAATACCCATAAACCGGTCCCAGGATACTTCTTTCCAGTCCAGGGAGGACCTGGCTTGGCAGTTCGGTCTGGACTGTTCCCATGAGGCACAGGTTCAAGACCGATTTGTATATGGCATATGGCTTGGTCTAAACTGGGGTGGCTTGGCCAGCAAAAGATCGATGGATTTAACCCAGAACTCTTGACTGGGGGTGAATGTATGATTTATTCAGCATTCCGTCTGTCATTTGTTTGCGTAGCACTTTTCAACCTAAGTGAGATGAGTAACTAAAAGGTAGGACGTGTACTTTTAACGTTTTACATGTCCTGGTAGTGACAAACACCCCTTCTATGCCTGGAGTTCTGGACTTTTTGGTTCCGTCCAGAGGTGTCAGGGTACAACACCCAAAGACCCCGGAGTTCCACCTGCCTTGGTGCACAAATGAACAGAAACACGGGCTTCTCGATGGTGGCGTCAAAGACCAAAGGTTTATTACTGCAGGGACACAGAAGTCACAGAATCTACACACGGGCAGAAACTAGGAGCCTGTTCGATTTGTACAAAGTGGGTTGCTCCTTATATACGAAATTTTAAGCTGGGGGCGAATTCTTTACATGTAATACATTCCCAAAACCTTTGTGTCTAAAACAATAAATATTTGGTGTTACACAGGAACCGTCGATAATATCTGAGGCCAAACATTGCGAAGAGAGGGGTTCCCACTAGTTTGTCACAATTCCCTGTCAATATTGCATTTAGGACCCGGACCGCCTCATCGTAAAGTTCGTTACCTCCCCCTAATAAAGATTCAGAAAGAAAGAAACAGAGCCAGGTGTGGAAGATAGAAAAGTGGGATAAGGGATGTTTGTGGGTTGTAAATGGGCAAGGCTACCGGCTTCGGCCGCCTAATCATGATCAGATACAATGGACACGAAGACCAGTTTGGCAGGGCTGGCCTCGGGCAGAGGAGGCAGCCTTTGTCGAGTCATGCAGCTACAGCGTGATCTGGTTTAAGGTGCACGTGTCATGTAAGAGGTGAATCTCCGGCTAAGGCTACGTGTCCTTAATCAAAGTGGAGTGAATGAAGTGATCAGAGGCTATTGCATATGTGAGGGCAAGGAAACACAAAATGGCGGCGGCCATGGTCTAAGATGGATGCCGTGGGTATATCAGAAATATGTCAATGGAAGGAGTGCTCTTGCTCGTAGCGTAGCGAAAACACTAGGATATACTAAATGGATCATTTGCGGTTCACTGATACCAATATTAGGTATTTCCGACAAACTTAAAAACACGGTTTCAAGTCGTCACAGAACCGTCACGGAACCTCAGACCCTCCTTTTGCCCTTACATAGGCAATTACTCAGTCTATGTCAGAATCTAGTTCTATGCTCATCAGGTCAGTGACATGTTGTTGTATCATCATCCTTTCTCGTGTCTTTTCTCCAAACGCAGGTGGTTTTCTGAGACAAGTCGCAGCACAAAGACTACACAGAGCAGGACCACACTGGATAATCAGACAACATGAGAATAGGAATACTAGGATGATACCAATGACCATTAGAACCTTCCATCCCCACGCTGAGATCAGAGTCCAAAACCACTCCATGAAGGACCAGTTTCCCTTGTCTACATGTATGGAGTCTGAAATCTTGTGCAACTTAGAGATCGCCTCATAGACTGTTGGAGCATTATTAGGAATAAAGACACAGCAGCTCGATTGGATCATTCTGCATACCCCACCTCGATCTGCAAGTATAACGTCTAGAACCATACGGTTCTGCAACGTCATGAGCCTATCCGCCTGAAGCTCAGCTGTCAGATTGCTAAGGGCACCAGCAGTTTCAGTAATAGTAGATTCAACTACCCGTGTTAGCTGACGTATGTTTCTACTATTGGCCATAGGTCCCCAGAACGGAAGGAAGCCTTTGAAGAAGTCTCCGGCTTCCTGACCAGCGGTATCTTCCTTGCTGAAGACACCTCTCGCTACTCTTGTTCTGTGGTAATCAGGTGAAGCAGTGTATGTCGGAGGCAATAATCGAGCAATATAACATGATCCTGAGAAGTCGGCAGGCAACCATGTATAAGCTCTGTCTCGACAAATGAAATAGGTACCCCTAGCAGTAAGAAAGGCAGGGGAAGAGTTAGCCGGAAACACATAAGTCTCTACGCACTCACTCCTCCCTAGCTGAGCTCTCGGATTTCTCCCATTACCTTGCAAACAGACCTGACCTCGGTGAGGTACGACCCAGATTGGAGTTGAGCTTTTACGCTTGCTTTCTCCTAAACTAAGGCGATACTCTGAAGTATTCCAACTTAAATATACTCGCAATTCGTCTCTAGGGTATGATGGAGTATTATTGACGTCCTTGACCATGTCAATAATTCCCTGGACTAAAGCTTTGTTAGCAGAGTTATATTTAGTGGAACGTGGTGGACGTGGAGGATAGGTTTCAAGGGCATAAGCAAAGATGGTTTGGAAGGCCTGAAATGATCCATTATAGCTGTAAGGCAAAACCAGATATGGAATACCTTTATCCATAGTGTGAGGTATCAAGCCACACACCCAGCAGTCTGTAGTGTTAACTACCAGTTGGTGTTGGTGCAAGAGCTGTACAAAAGTGTTGTTGGTGAATTCTGAGCGTCTGGCTTGCTCATGTTCCGGAAAAGGGTGAAAAGAGTGTATAGAGGAAACAGTAGAAATAGCAGGGTCAAGGGGAGGTACTGTAGAAACTGGAACAAAAATCAAATTTATGCTAAAGACGATTCCACCCACCAATGTTGCTAAAACAATCAAAAATGTAACAGCACATTGCATCAAGAAACATTTGCTATGAAGAATTCTGTAAAGTCTGTTTCTGCGAACATAAATCACATTTTCTCGTTGCAGCGCAGGAAGCTCCATCTTCTACAATCCGCTCGCGACCACTGATGATGTGTACGTAGATGAAAATGCCTCTATCAGCCCTGGGAGTTCCCAGAACTAACAGAAAGATCGACCTTGTGTCAGACCCCTGCAAATTCAAACTAGGCACACAGCCACGACCCTACGGCTACCCAGACGGCAAGGCAATTTTAAAAACAATAAACAATAGCAAACTTCCTGGCTGAAGGTAAAAGTTCAATATATCAAAAATCACAATATGCAGTTGCCTGCTTTATTTGTCCTTTTTATGGCTTCTAAGGTTGTATCTCTTCTTCGCTGGTACTGTCTGATCGGAAAATAGTGTATTACTAGCAGTTGTTGCAGAGTTTAAGTTCGCAGATAGCAAAGTTTCTTCTGATGCCGGAGTCAAATGTTCAGTGTTCAAAGGAGTCTTTTCAGGAGGAGAGTCAGGTTTCAAAGTGTCAGTAATCAAATCGGCATCGCTGAAAGGGATAAATTTCGGAGTTATTTCAGATTCGGAGGCACCAATTCCCTTCTTCACCCAGTTGTCGTAGGGCAGCGGCAAAGGAACACGCTTTACGTGAGAGGCGTGAATCCAATGCTTACGGCCAGCGACACGTACGGCTGTCCTCGTTGCCAGTAGGACCTGGAAGGGGCCGATGTAGCGAGGTTGAAGATTCTTTGTCCTCGCAAAATTTCTGACCACCACGTGGTCGCCGGGTTTCAGCTGATGCCCTGGACTCTCCGGAGGTTTTGGCAAAGCATCGAAGACCTGTTGATGAATAAGACTCAATTTAGCAGTCAAGTCGTAAAGGTAGTCTATCAACATAGGATATTCAATGGAGCACAATTGTTTAGGCCTTGGCACACCCCAGATATTTGCCGGGCGGCCAAACACAATCTCATATGGAGAAAGCCCTATTCTAGAATGCACTGTTGCTCTCGTTGATAACAAGGCCAAAGGAAGTGCATCTGGCCAGGCTAAACCTGTGGATGCTTGTATTTTGGCTATCTTAAGCTTCAGAGTGCCATTATAACCCTCGACTAAACCAGCAGACTGGGGATGGTTTGCACTGTGGAATTTTTGTTTCACTCCTAGACCAGCACACACACTCTGCATAACTTTCCCTATGAACTCACTTCCGTTATCTGACCATACAATCCGTGGCATTCCAAACCTAGGGAAAAATTCCTTGAGAAGAATTTTGGCAGTTGATAGGGCAGTGTTGTCTTTTAGTGGGTATGCTTCTATCCACCTGGAAAAAGCACAAACTACCACCAGGACGTACTTTAAATTGTTGCAGCGTTCCATGTGAATGAAGTCTAACTGAATCACTTCGAAGGGGCAGGAAGGAGGAGCGAAATGGCCAGCTGGAGTTGGAGTTCCCTTGCCAGGATTATGCATCAAGCACACCATGCAGTTTTTCACCACTCTCTCTGCACACTTACTGATTCCCTCATTCTTCCAGACCGGAGCTAACATCTTACATATCCCTTTAGAACTTATGTGCGCAACTCCATGTGCCATCGTCACTACTGCAAGTACATATGCATCAGGCAACATCCAACGCTGCTGTTCTGTCAAATCAATCCAACATCCATTTGAGTCCAATTTGCCCGTACTTTCTCTCCATACACGTTTCTCTTCCTCAGTCGCTTCTTTCTGAATCTCTTTCACACTTTCCATAGTGTCCTCACACATTCCAGACTCAGCAATCCATCTTGCAGACGTAGCAACGTACATTCTACTCATCGTGTCTCTAGCTGTCTGCTTAGCAGTTTCATCAGCAAAGGCATTCCCACGACCAACATCATCCGTGATTGCTTTATGAGCACTGCACTTCACAATCGCAACTTCAGTCGGCAAGGTTAGAGATTCCAACAAGTCGTTAACTAGCTGACCATGTTGGATCTTAGTCCCATGGGACGTAATGAAACCTCTTTCTCTCCACAACCGGCCAAAACTATGGGCTACGCCAAATGCGTACTGACTATCTGTAAACACATTCACTCTCTTTCCCTTAGCTAAAACACACGCTCTCGTTAGAGCTATTAATTCTGCAGCTTGGGCAGAATTCTGACTCACTCTCGCAGTCTCCACAATCGTCTTCAAAGTCGTTACCGCATAAGCAGCAGTCACATCACCATTCTCCAATTTAAAACATGACCCGTCCACATACAGCGTACCATCTGGGTTGGATAGAGGAGTATCTTTTAAATCGATACGTCCTTTTGTTTCTTCCTCCGTTTTGAAATAACAGTCATGTGGCTCAGAATCACTCGACTCTTGATCAGTCGGCAACAATGTTGCTGGATTCAATACATTGCATCTTTTGATCTGAATATGACTCGCTAATAATGTCAGCTCGTAACCAGATAATCTCGCACTAGTAAGGTGTTGTGTCTTCGTTCGGTTCATGAGTGTATCCACTGCATGAGGAACCATGACCACTAACATATTGTTCATCACCAAACCAGCAGATTGTCGAATGGAAGCTGCAGCTGCCGCTGTAGCCCTCAAACAACTAGGTAACGCTCTGGCTACCGGATCTAATGTTGATGAAAAATACGCACAAGGGCGTTGTTTATCACCAAATTTCTGTGTCAGAACACTCAACGCGCAACCTTCTCTTTCGTGAACGTAGAGCGTGAATGGCTTGCTGTAATCAGGTGTACCCAATACAGGAGCTGAACACAATGCTTTTCGCAATTCAGTAAAACTCTCTTGACATTCATCAGACCATGGCACCGGACTCGGAACATTTTTCCCAGTCAAAGCTACCAACGGTTTTGCTAACAGAGAAAAATTTGGGATCCACTGCCTACAGTAAGAGGTAATACCTAGGAAGGCACGTACTTCTCTCTGTGTGCGTGGAACACTCATCTGCGTAATTGCTTTTATTCTTTCTGGGGTCAACTTTCTTCCCTCCTTTGACAAGAGATGACCTAGGTAGGTCACTTCTTGGCAGCAGTATTGCATTTTTGAAGGTGACACCTTATGATTCAAATTAGACAAATGATGCAATAGGGAAATTGTAGCTGCTTTGCAAGTTTCCTTGTCATCTGCAGCCACTAAAAGATCGTCTACATACTGCACTAGAGCCGAACCTGGAGGAAGGACAAAAGAATCTAACTGACTTTTTAAAGCTTGACTGTAAATGGATGGACTTTCACAATAGCCTTGTGGAGCGCGTTTGAATCTGAAACTGCGACCTCCTAGACAGAAGCCGAAAATATCCCTACTTTCTTCGGCTATCGGAATGCTAAAGAAAGCATTCTTTAGGTCTATAACTGAGAACCATGTAGCTGTAGCAGGTATCAATGTTAACAAGGCAGTAATGTCTGGCACTACAGGAAACTGCGGAATTACAATCTTATTAACTTCTCTAAGGTCTATGACAAACCTATAAACTGGAGGTTTTGTAGGGTCAGTTCGCTTCAGAATCGGTAATACAGGACTGTTACAGACATTTCCTCTAGTTTCCTCAACCACACCCTTCTTAATCAAGTCTTGCACAATCAATAAAAGTGCACGCTCACCTTCACTCGATATTTTATACTGGGGAATTCTTGGAAATTTCACGTTTGCTTTCAAAGTTACCACATATGGTGGAATTTCTAGGAGACCTACATCATTAGGACCAGTCGCCCAAAGAGAATCAGGGAGTGAACGTAGCTCCGGCGGGAGTGCGTCCATTGACAGGTACATCGGAGAGGTGATATTTTTACCCAGTGTCAGCTGTACCCCTTCCGGAGAACAGTACAATGTCGCATATAGTCGTTTTAACAAATCTAAACCAAGCAGATTTTCATTACAACCTGTCGTCAAAATCAGGGGTGCTTTCAATTGGCACGGTCCAACAGAAATAGACAAAGGACCAGATATCGGGTTGTACACAGGGGCGCCTGAAAAACCTACGGAAACATTTGTTGAGCCAGACAAAGGTGCGCCAGGGAGTTTCGCATGCATGATAGAACTTTTTGCGGCACCAGTATCCAACAGAAACGGTTCGACCACACCTGATGTTGCTACTGCGACATAAGGCCCACTCTGATCCACTGGAACTGATACTACTCCCTCTCTCTGTCCATGGCTGTCCTAGTACCCATTTTGTTGAAAACCCTCTTCTACTTCACAATAATCTTCAACAAGATATTGCTGAGATCTATTTTGCTGAACAGATTGTCCATTTCGCTGATCAAAGTGATTGGAGGGACGATCATTCGTTTGTGGAGGCATAGCACCTCGTCCTCGACCTCTAGAATTCTGCACAAAACCACCACGACCTCTTTGAGCTGCTGCTGCATTATTCTGCGCTAAGATCGGACATTCATTTTTATAGTGACCCTCTTTCTTGCAGTACGCGCATTGATTCCACTGATATTGAGGTCTTGATGTATTATAATCTGTCCTTTGGTATGAGTTTTGCTGCGTATTAGTCTGGTTCGTGCGAGGCGGATACGCCTGCTGCAAAAGAACTTTAGTTTTTAAATCTTTCGTTTTCTTTTCTGATTTTTCCTTTTACTCTTTATCCCTATTTTCGTAGTACTGCGCAGTCGCAAGAATTTGCGCTGTCGTAGATACAGCCCACGCACTTTCTGAGTCTTTTAATTTATTGCATAATTCAGGTAACAAATTATGCACAAATTTATCGACAAACAATCTTTGTCCTCCTTCTGTACTCATGTCCTGACCACTATGATCCACAAAAGTTTCTTCGAACCTCGTGAAGAAGTCCGAGACACTTTCGTCTTTCTTTTGCTTACATGCTGACAACTTGTCCCAATTAACACGCAATGCTGGCATCAGAGTCTTCATTAGATCAATTATTCTACCTGGCAGATTAGCGATCAAAGGTTCAGGTTTCGCACCACCTATTTGTTGACCATCTGCTGCAGTGATAGCTGCCCAATCACCACCTAAAGCAACTTGATGATCTTCTCTACGAATTTTAGCCCACACTGGTTGCGGAACTACATTACCAAACAACATATCAATGTCGGCTAAGTTCATTATACAAGCCTCAACTGTCTGTGTTAATTCTTTGTAATATCCGGCTGGATTCTTACGCGGATCTGGCAAGGCCTGTTTCACTGCTAACACTTCTGCTCGCTTCCATGGAATGTGTATCCACACTCGTTGGAACTGCGCTGGAGCACCTGCAATACCAGCATTATCATCACGTGCCACTGCTTCGCGCCAGATCGGAGGAACTTCCCTCATAGGATATTGGCGACTTAGCTTCATTTTACCTTTCTCTAAATCTCTTGGTGAACGAAGAGATGGTTCATTCCTAAAACTTAAAATGAGTTCCATCGCTTGTTTTATTTTCTCACCCACTATCATTCCAGCAGCAAACTCCTTTTGAACCCTAATTAAATCTTCCAAATCTGATTCGACATCGTCTTCTTCTATCTCTTCACGTAACAACGAGCACATCTCATCAAAGACGTATCGCTGCGTTGGTTCTCCCCACTGCATAAATGTGTCTAGCACATCTCTCGTACTATATCTTCTACCCTTCGAAATCCATCTGAGAGCCGTGGAGTCTAAAACTCCCCGTTCTTCAGTACTCGGAAGCTGACTCCGTCTCTGTACAGAGTCAGGAGTAGGAGTCTTAATCAAAGTTTTATATATAGGAGACAGCATATTAGTAACTGAATCAGTGATTCTTCGACGAACAGAAAGTGGAGTTAGTACACTCGCAGACATAGAGAATGCAGTAGAGGTAGGAATAGATGAGGAAGCAGTAGGAGTATCGAGGAAAATAGTTTCTGGAGCAGTAGGTACAGAGGTAGGTATAGTGGCTGGCAGTGTAGGAAGAGGAGGAGCTGTAGGAACATTCACATTCATCACAGGAAGTACAGGAACTTGATTCTGAGGAATAGGAGCAGGAGCACCAGGTTGTCCAGCAACCGGCAATTGAACATTCGGGACGAGTGGAGTCGTAGCACCTTGTGCATACGGTGGAGGTGACCGCAACAGATAAGATAGCAGAGGATCGTTTTCGGAGTCCTCCAGTATCTTAGCCATTTTCGATGGCAAGACAGGATAGCACTTGTCAATCGCTAAGTTATGTTCTCTAATGGCTATATCTATGACCTTCTCACACTCGTTAGCTTGCAACTGTTTAGTCGCTTGCTCTAGAGTTAACTCTTCTTGTTCTTTCTGCTCTTTCTTCAACCTTTTCATTTCTCTCTGTTTGGATTCTTTCCGCCAATAACGGAAGGAATCAAACATTGCCGGCCGGGCTTTCTTCTTGAACAATTTCGCTTCCAAATTGTCGAGAATCTCTTGCTCAAAACTACCATGCAGTGGCCAACTAAGGACACCATCCTTCTTACAATAGCGAACCCATATCTCATTATAAGTTATAGGACCCACGCCATACTTACAATATAAATCATATAGGGGAGTCCCAATCGGAGGAACCAGACAAGAGTCCTCCAATCGTGAGTCACTGTTGCAACTAAAACAAGACAACATTTTCCGACTTACCATTTTCAGTCCGGAACACAAAACAAACAAAACACGGAACAAATATGTGCACTCGAACCAAGAACTTAGGCCTACCAAAACGAACTGATGTATCGATACCCAAAACTAAACCAAATAGATTATCGTAACTAGAACAACCAGTGATAATCTGACAAAATCAAACCAAACCAAGAACCGATCAAGGATTTTTAACAATCCTCACAAAAAGTAACCAGCTAGCTATCACTAAATACTTAACTGAGTCACTGAAGACGTCACCAAGGAGAAACCCGTCACGTTTCGCCGTACTAAGGACTGCACCACTTCGGGTCCAAGACAGGGCGACGGTCAAGGCAACGGCCCACTGCAGCCGTCCTGAACGGGAAACCCTCGTGGAAGAGAACTTCGGGCCACTTTTGCGATATGCCGGGATCGATGAAGTGGGGCGCCTCCCTCAGGAATCTTCACACGAAGCTTCTCGAACTCTTCAGGCTTTTGGACCGGTACCGAATGACGTCGCCCCACGTTGGGCGCCAATTGGAGTTCTGGACTTTTTGGTTCCGTCCAGAGGTGTCAGGGTACAACACCCAAAGACCCCGGAGTTCCACCTGCCTTGGTGCACAAATGAACAGAAACACGGGCTTCTCGATGGTGGCGTCAAAGACCAAAGGTTTATTACTGCAGGGACACAGAAGTCACAGAATCTACACACGGGCAGAAACTAGGAGCCTGTTCGATTTGTACAAAGTGGGTTGCTCCTTATATACGAAATTTTAAGCTGGGGGCGAATTCTTTACATGTAATACATTCCCAAAACCTTTGTGTCTAAAACAATAAATATTTGGTGTTACACAGGAACCGTCGATAATATCTGAGGCCAAACATTGCGAAGAGAGGGGTTCCCACTAGTTTGTCACAATTCCCTGTCAATATTGCATTTAGGACCCGGACCGCCTCATCGTAAAGTTCGTTACCTCCCCCTAATAAAGATTCAGAAAGAAAGAAACAGAGCCAGGTGTGGAAGATAGAAAAGTGGGATAAGGGATGTTTGTGGGTTGTAAATGGGCAAGGCTACCGGCTTCGGCCGCCTAATCATGATCAGATACAATGGACACGAAGACCAGTTTGGCAGGGCTGGCCTCGGGCAGAGGAGGCAGCCTTTGTCGAGTCATGCAGCTACAGCGTGATCTGGTTTAAGGTGCACGTGTCATGTAAGAGGTGAATCTCCGGCTAAGGCTACGTGTCCTTAATCAAAGTGGAGTGAATGAAGTGATCAGAGGCTATTGCATATGTGAGGGCAAGGAAACACAAAATGGCGGCGGCCATGGTCTAAGATGGATGCCGTGGGTATATCAGAAATATGTCAATGGAAGGAGTGCTCTTGCTCGTAGCGTAGCGAAAACACTAGGATATACTAAATGGATCATTTGCGGTTCACTGATACCAATATTAGGTATTTCCGACAAACTTAAAAACACGGTTTCAAGTCGTCACAGAACCGTCACGGAACCTCATGCCAACGCAGTGCAGATCCGAAGACATCCCTGTGCCGTTATATGACGATGCAGCGCTGATCCGAGGTCCCGAAGGCGAGGTACGGCTCCAACGCAACGGCAACCTGAGGTCCCCAGTGGAGGGCTTTACTTTGATGCAACAACTAGACTGGGTGAATTTGAACCAACTCCTCATACTCTCGACAATGACACTTTGCCCATCCAAGGTACTTTGTCAGCTGGATTGGTTTGTGTTCTGTAGCCGGCCTACCCTCCATCGCAGTCGGCCTGAACTTTGGATATACCCTTGTCTAGCACAACCTCAAGTAACCGTTTAGTGATTTTGACTTCTAAGCACTATTTTTGGTTTATTCTTTAAAAATTCATAACTCCGATTCTATTTATTGGATTTTTATTGCTTTGGTCTTGTTTTACTCAGATAAATATTCCCAGTTGTTTTTAACGTGCATGGAGTCTTGTTATGGCGTTTTCGTTGTGTTAATGTGTGTGTGTTGTACAAATTGCCTCTTTCGATAAGCCTGACTACTACGTGCCAAGCTATCAGAGTGAGAACAGGTTATATATTAGTGCGTATCTAGCTAACCCTGACTTAAGTGGTGGGTCCAGCTTGTACAGGATGCATACTCTGACAACCAGAAGCCCCATTTCTAACATCTGGCTTGGGAGATTAGTCTCTTTGAGTATACCACCCAGCAGCCATTTCTCCCAGTTTTGACCCTCATTGCACATTGTATACGTCTTGCTTTGTAGTAGCTGAGTAGCGGAGTAGGTCAGGGACACGCAGTCCCCATTTGTCCAAGTTCAACTTCAGGACATCCAGCTTAACCCAACTCCTCTTCCTTGCCCATACAATCAAGTTTAGCAGGTTGTTGAGCTCTACAAATGTAGTTCGGGTATGGCGCAGAAAGTGTTATTTAAGAATTAAAGACTTATTGGTTAGAGGACCCTTTTCCTCAGGGCCACCCTTTCTATGATGGATAATGGTAGGGTGTTCCAGAATGCGATCAAGCTCTTAAGTCCTTGCGTCGCTCTACCTATATTGTATTCGTATTGCTGTTCTGAGGCATGGGCAACCTGGAACCCCATGTAATGAACACACTCACCTCCTATGGCGGGCCTATCCCCGGAATGACCCTCCCAACCTTCAATTTCACCAATGGGAATACCACTGTTTTGTATTTGTTCACCCGAAGGCCGGATATTCCCTTGAATGTTTCCATTGCCCCGAATGTTTCCATTTACCGCATTAGTAGAGGTACCGGAGTCCTAGGCTGTTTTAGGTGCACAAGGATGTAGTCCACATACAGTGACACAACCTATTTTGTGGCCAATCTGTATGTCCCATTTGTCCAGCCTGGTTCTAAGGTAGGTTGCCACAGGCTCCACAGCTAGAGCAAACAGCAGTGGGGACAGTGGACGGCTCTGCCTGGTGCCCCTTTCTATGTCTATTTGTCCTGACACAATGTTCCCGGTGCACACCCTAGCCAACGGTGCCTCATATAGGAGTTGCACCCATCACATAAACAGTGGTCCAAAGCCCACCCTGTGCAGGACCTCCCACAGATACTCCCAGTTCAATGTGTCAAACGCTTGGTTATTGCACTCAGATAAGGAGAGGAAGCCCATCTGCACTAGGTCAAATTCTGGTAATGTGGTACACATGCAGTCTGAAATTACCAGTGTCTTCGCAAGTTATTACAGGTTGCTATACTTCCCATTAGGGGAAGAAATGGGAGATGGAATAGACCAATATTTAACAAGCATAACAATGCCGAGACTGACATGGAAACTCACTTGAAGGTCGTTTGACAGTTCAAGAGGTCTCACAGACCATAGATCATTTGGCAAGACAAAAGACCCCAGCTGGAAGAACTGGCTCCTGAAATTCACTCATCCTATGAAGAAGCACTGGCCCGGAGTCTATTAACTATGTATGAACATGCTTTTTGCAGGGGTCTTCTACCAGGTTCCATTTGTGAGGCCACAATTGTAGTGCTGCCCACAGTGATAAGAGATACTCGGGATGCCAAGTCTTATAGGCCACTGTGAGTGGTAAACTCTGAATACAAGAACTTAGGGAAGTTGCTGGCCACCCTTCCCGATATGGCTCCAGCTTTTTATGCTGAGATGTCCTCAGTGAACACACAATGGAAATTATATTTAAGGTAAGAAATTACGGAAGCTGAATGGGCCGGCATACTAAATTTTGGGAGGGGTCATTCTAGACATCCCTAGTTTAAAAGCACTCAAATACCAGATAGATGTATCCCCTCACAGGATTTGCCAGAATGTTTCCTGGAGCAACCAATCATAGTCCTAGATGCCATCAGACGCAGGCTAATTTTTGCCACATGGTTTGGGGCAAACCGCAGATTCAGAGGTACTGGTCTTTGATTGTAGACCTTATCAGAGATGTTGCAGGAAGCGCTGTACCATTGGATCCCATTTGTTGGGGCACATGCACTGCTCTAGACCCCTAAACCATGTGTGTTGATTTATTGATTTGACCCTAGTGCTTAGAGGAATATAGTTATGGAGTGGAAGGCACGTACCCTACCTGACAGTAAGTAATGGCTCCCAGACATTCCAAAGTAGACACTGGGCGAGATAGGTGCCTTATGTGCTTTAATATGATGGGAAAGCGGGAAGGATTGAGTTGGAAGCAATGAAGGGATTACCAAATCTGATCTTGTCCCTACCATAGAGGGGAGAGATTTAAGAATATTTGGCTGGAGTACTGGTGAAAACATCTATAATTTGGATTTTGGTTGCAATGATGCATAGGAATAGTACACAGTGGGGTATCATATGTTGAACATACCCTGTCCTTTGGACACCCCGGAATGTACCACTGAGCTGAATGTATCCCACTTGCACGCTCTTAGGCATGCTTAGCCACTCCGTTGCCCTTTGCATTCTGAGAACGGATTGTAGCCTAAATTATGCCATTACTGTATCTCAGTTTTTGGCTTCCATGTGGATACTTCGATGAAAGGCACTCCCCCTCCCTTGGTACCACAGAGGCTCTTGTGTCTTATTCATGTTTTTATCTCTTGCATGTCAGTACTAGTTTTGGCACTTCCTGGTTTCTTAATTGCGTCCGCTACGTGTCAGTTGATGTTCTGCTGTTTTATTTAATTGATTCTGGCGTCCATTTCACATGAATTAAGAACTTTTTCTGTGCTGAATCGTATTGTTTTATTTATTTATTATGTATTTTTATCTTCATCAGCACTTTTTTGGCTCTGGTGGCTGAAATAAAGTTATTTGAACTGAACGGAGCGTATCCTCGTGGTGCTTTGCAACATATAAACAAGCGTCAAAGCCAATAGATTTTGCATAGGTGAAACCTATTGGCTTTGCCAATGCTTGATTGTTTTGGAGAACAAAGAAACGCCAGGAAAGTTGAATGCCATGTGCTTCATCTTTTTAGCCAGGTCCGGTTTCATCAAATTTGATCATAGTCTGGATGACCCTGGGCACCTTCCTCCAGTAGAGAATCCTTGAAGCAAGACTTCAGTAGAGCACAGTGCCATCACCACCCAAATGGGTCTTCTTATACGTGTCTGCTTTGCAGATAGCAACGTTTGTGGGAGTGCGAACTCTGCTGCTGCAACTCTGTCTCCTGCAACTCTGTCTCCTGCCATACTGCTCTGTGGCCAGTTTTATTTCACCCCTGTGCATCAGGAACAGCTTTACTGGCAAGCAAGTAGACCAGACCACCACTTCCGAGAAAGCCCAGATGTTTAGAAACATCTGGCCTGACTTTGGCAGATGGTGCTCTGTGGCTCGAACCTTGGTTTCCCAGCTCCAAGGTCGGCAGTCTAGCCGTGAGACCACATCCTCTCCCCCAACACAACCGCTTTACTGGCAAGCAAGGAGACCACCAAGTCCGAGAAAGCCCAGATCTTTGGAAACCTCTGGCCTGGCATTACCAGATGGTGCTCTTGTGAGCCTGGGGTGGAGGTAACACTGCATGTCCTGCTTTTTCAAGAAAACTGTTTGGAACCATCTCCAACATGTTGTTACAATCTCCAGAATGTCTCCGCCACGCTTAGACCGGGGAATGTCCCCCACCCAGGGAGAGTTGGAGACCGGGCAGCATCGGCCGAGGAGGGTAAACACAAGACGATGCCTACGTTTAGTGTCATTGGTAGGTCTTCGGAATTGGGTCCCGTTTTGACCGACAGTTGGCCACAGCCCCCATCGGTGCAAGAGTGATAAAGAAGCAAGCAGGCGCGGTTCGTCCATTGGGGCGTGGGGGCGTAGCCCTCCCTCCCCGACGCCGCCCGCAGCTCCCTCATGACAATCATGTCAATGAATCAACATGACGTCAGACCGCCGGGCGGGCGTCATGTTGATTCATTGACATGATTGTACCGACAGCAACACAAGTACGCATGCGTGGGGACGGAGGGTGAATTTTTACCCGTGCCCACACATGCGCACTTGTGTTTTGGCGGCGTTGCGCATGCCCATCAGGAGCCCTAATGGGCGTGCTGCGGGCGAGAGGGTACCTGTGCCCCTGGCGCCAGGATTGGCCAGGGGCGCTGTGAGCCTGTGACGTATGCTGGACCGGCAGCAAGGTAAGAGTGTGTGTTTTTCGGTGTTCCAGTAAACTAGCTTGCACAAATGACTTGAGATAGCTCAGTGTGTTAAAGCATCTGCTGCAGAAATGTGTGCGTCTATTCCAGGTCACCCGTTTATTGCACGGTGATAAGCGTGGCTCAAATCCACTGGAGTGACTTACAGCACTCACCTATAATTACCTTATAGGAAGTCAGCCGGACAGTGGAGAAGAATAAACAAAAGTCTTTATTAGGCCAAACAACACTCATATGAGAGGGCCCTGTCCGACCTCACTCCTAGGAGTGCGAACGAGCGGACTGACTCTCTGCATCACAGCAATACATTATAATGCAATACAGTGGGACACTTGTGGGACACCCCCGCGCCGCACGGCCACCAGCTGCTGCGTGTGCCCCTTGCCTGCCCCTGCCTCGCTGCTGCCTCGTTTGCCGGCTGCCGCCGCTGCGAGTGCTTTTGCCATTTGTTTTGACGGTTTTTTGTGCTTGTTAAGGTTTAACTGTCTTTTTTCCCCTGTTTTTTCGTTTCTTTGTGCCTGTTCCACTGTTTTTGCATTTTCCCCGTGTTTGGCTCTCCTTCCTTGTTGTCCGCCTACCTCGCCGCCCCCCGCCCTCCCTTCCCGCCACCGCCGCTTGTCCCCGCCCCTTTTTTGCCTTCTGTAACCCTCCCCGCTCCCGCCTCCCAGCTGCTCCGCCCACCCGCGCACTTGGCCTTAAATGGCGACCGTGCGACGCAGGTGAGTGTGACCCACTTGTGGGACACCCCCGCGCCGCACGGCCACCAGCTGCTGCGTGTGCCCCTTGCCTGCCCCTGCCTCGCTGCTGCCTCGTTTGCCGGCTGCCGCCGCTGCGAGTGCTTTTGCCATTTGTTTTGACGGTTTTTTGTGCTTGTTAAGGTTTAACTGTCTTTTTTCCCCTGTTTTTTCGTTTCTTTGTGCCTGTTCCACTGTTTTTGCATTTTCCCCGTGTTTGGCTCTCCTTCCTTGTTGTCCGCCTACCTCGCCGCCCCCCGCCCTCCCTTCCCGCCACCGCCGCTTGTCCCCGCCCCTTTTTTGCCTTCTGTAACCCTCCCCGCTCCCGCCTCCCAGCTGCTCCGCCCACCCGCGCACTTCGCCTTAAATGGCGACCGTGCGAACGCGCAGCGGTCACGCGCAGCGGGCGCGCCGATTGTGCGCCGAAGGCGCGCCAAAGGTAAGCCCGTCTGCGCCCGTCCGCGACCGAATCGCGTCCAGCGCCAGGACCCCTTGACCCCGAAGACCCCGACCGACCCGCCTGACGTACTCAGCCGCCACCCTCATCGCTCTCAACACCGGCCGACCCCCAGAATGCCACCAAGCCACTCCAAGACGTACCCACGGACCTTTCAGCTGCCACGCCTGCAAATTCTCCTGCATCCGGACCAGCCCCGCACCAGCACCCGCCAAGTCGAACACCAACAGCTCCCACCTCAAGTGCATCCTGCTCAACACCCGCTCCGTCCACAGACACGCCATCGAACTCTGGAACCTCCTAGACGCCACAGCCCCTGACGTTGCCTTCCTCACGGAGACCTGGATGAACGCCTCTTCAGCTCCCGACATCGCCATCGCTATCCCAGAGGGCTACAAGATCGTCCGGAGGGACCGAAATGCCAACCAGATGGGAGGAGGCATCGCCATCATCCACAGGAACACCATCCGTCTCACGACCAGCACCGACAACACCCTGACCAGCGCCGAACACCTGCATTTCCAGATCCACACCAACCCGAACACCACCCTCAGAGGCACCCTGATCTACCGACCCCCGGGACCACGCACGCAATTCAGCGAGGACATCGCCGACTTCATCTGCCCGCACGCCCTCCCCTCCGCTGACTACATCCTCCTGGGGGACCTCAACTTCCATCTGGAGAACAACAACGACCGCAACACCAGCACCCTGCTCGACAACCTCGCCAACCTGGGACTCAAGCAACTGGTGTCCTCCCCCACCCACCTCGCCGGACACACACTCGACGCCGTCTTCTCATCCAGCACAGACATCGACTTCAGCCACGCCACAGAGCTTCAATGGACGGACCACAGCTGCGTCCACTTCACCTTCAAGAGAACGACGACCCACCAACACCAGCAACAGACCGCCCGCAGAAGCTGGAACAAGATCACAGCAGACCAGCTCGCCACCTCCCTGAGCCAACACCCTCCTGCCAGCTCAGCGAACCCCAGCCAGGCCGCCGACAACCTCACGAAGTGGATCAGCAACTGCGCGGACGAACTCGCCCCGCTGAGGACCCCGCCCAGCAGACCCGGCAGCAAGAAGGCCCCATGGTTCACCGACGAACTCAAAAGCTCCAAGAAGAACTGCCGAGCCCTCGAGAGTCTGGAAAAGGGAACCGACACCGGACAACAGAACCTCCTACAAACTTGCCACCCGGAAACACCACCAGCTGATCCGCGCCGCCAAGAAAACTGCATTCAAGGACCGGTTGGACAACAACGCACACAACTGCAAGGAACTCTTCAACATCGTGTAAGAGCTTTCCAACCCCAGCGCAGGAAACAACGACATCACCCCATCGCAAGACCTCTGCAACTCCCTCGCCTCATACTTCCACAACAAGATCACGGACATACACAGCAGTTTCAACAACCAACCAACGCACACCACGACCGACCAGCCACCCCCCCCCACCACCACCCTCCACGCCTGGACCCCGATCAGCACCGAAGAGACCATCCGCACGATGAACTCCATCCACTCCGGATCACCGACCGACCCCTGCCCTCACCATGTCTTCAACAAGGCCGACGCTGTCATCGCACCCCACCTGCGAGACATCATCAACACCTCCTTCGACACCGCCATCTTCCCTGAAAGCTGGAAACACGCCGAACTCAGCGCTCTACTCAAGAAACCAACAGCGGACCCCACCGACCTCAAGAATTACCGCCCCATCTCGCTTCTCCCGTTTCCAGCCAAAGTCATCGAGAAGACCGTCAACAAGCAGATGGCCGCCTTCCTCGAGACGAACGGATCCCTCGACCCCTCACAGTCCGGCTTCCGAGCCAAACACAGCACCGAGACCGCCCTCATCGCCGCCACCGATGACATCCGAGCCCTGATGGACAATGGAGAAACAGCGGCCCTCATCCTCCTAGACCTCTCCGCGGCATTCGACACGGTCTGCCACCGCACCCTAGTACGGCGCCTCAGCAACATCGGAATCCAGGACAAGGCGCTGGAATGGATCATCTCCTTCCTGGACGGAAGAACACAGAGAGTCCGCCTACCACCGTACAAGTCAGAGGCCTCCAAAGTCATCTGCGGCGTCCCCCAAGGATCATCCCTGAGCCCCACCCTCTTCAACGTCTACATGAGCCCCCTCGCGGCCATCGTACGCAAACACCACCTCAGCATAATCTCCTACGCCGACGACACCCAGCTGATCCTCTCCCTGACCAACAACCCCGCCGCCGCCAGAGCCAACCTGCACGAAGGGATGAAAGAGGTAGCCGAGTGGATGACGACCAGCCGCCTGAAACTGAACTCGGACAAGACGGAGGTCCTCATCCTGGGCTCCTCACCCTCCGCCTGGGACGACTCCTGGTGGCCTCCCGCCCTGGGCACCGCACCCAAACTGACAGACCATGCACGAAACCTGGGCTTCACCCTGGACTCCTCCCTCTCCATGACCAGGCAAGTCAACAGCGTCTCCTCGGTGTGCTTCAACATCCTACGCATGCTACGGAAGATCTTCTGGTGGATCCCCACAGAGACCAGGAAGACCGTCACCCAGGCCCTCGTCACCAGCCGACTGGACTACGGCAACGCCCTCTACGCCGGGACCACCGTCAAGCTCCAGAAGAGACTCCAGCGGATCCAAAACGCCTCAGCCAGACTCATCCTCGACATCCCACGTTCCAGCCACATCTCCGGACATCTGAGAGACCTTCACTGGCTCCCCGTCAACAAAAGAATCACCTTCCGCCTCCTCACCCACGCACACAAAGCCCTACACGACCAAGGCCCGAGCTACCTCAACAGCCGAGTCAACTTCTACGCTCCCAAACGCCACCTCCGATCAGCCAACCACGCCCTCGCCGCCGTCCCCCGCATCCGAAGAGCGACTACAGGAGGAAGGTCCTTCTCCTACCTGGCCGCCAAGACCTGGAACTCCCTCCCGTCCGACCTGCGCCTGACCCAAGACCACCTCTCCTTCAGGAAGAAGCTGAAAACCTGGCTGTTCGAGCAGTAGCGGCACCCCCCCCCCCCCCCCCCCCCAGCGCCTTGAGACCCTACGGGTATGTAGCGCGCTTTATAAGTGTATCTGATTGATTGATTGAGTAAATGGGGTACGCCCCTTGTGGAAAGTTACCGAGCCTCAGACCAGTGGACAATGCTCTCATACAGCAGGCATCTGCACCTGCAAGGGATACATTATTATCTCTGCTCAAGGCCATGGAGCTAGGCTTCTGCGTCTCTGGGCATGAGAACATTACAGATAACGAGGCGTGTTAGTTTCGGCCACAGTAAGCCGAGAAACGAAAACTGCTGTCTTAGTATATTTCTGTATTCCTGCGGGAGGGGCATGAGCGAGCAGAGCCCGCAGGCACAGAGAGTTACACAAAATGGTGGCACACAGGCTAAGCTAAGAAACTAATATGGTCACGCATACATTTGAATATAAGCAATAAGTAAGAATATGAATTCAGCATAAGTGCATATACGAACTGCATTAGTTAGTCATATGATGCTAACTCGCACGTCATCATAGGGTAATTAGGGCATCGAAAAGTGAATTCTATCAGACCCTCCTTTTAGCATCATTGGCTAACTATAGCCTCATTTATTTGCAAAAAGGCAGTGCCGACATCCATTCTAGGGGCAGGACTGTATTTCTTCAGTCTAGGACATCTTCTGCAATAAACATCAACCAACTTGCATCAGCAGGAATTTCAGTAATCATAGAAGTAGCATATTGACCCTGTAACTTCTTTTTCGGACGTATATTTGCAGCACACATTGAACAACATGGAGGGAGGCAATATATGCAAAGGCAGCAGGACAGAATTACACTCACCACTCCAACCAAACCCATCAATATTTTCCAACCCCAAGAAGAAAAGGCACCCCAGAGCCACCCTTGTAGAGACCATGTCCCATTGTCTTGGTGTAGTTCAGTCGCTAATCTATGCAATTTTTGTACTGCCAAGTTAACAGTCGGGGCGGAGTCTGGGATATAAACACAGCAAGATGTCCCGATGACGCGACAGGCCCCGCCCCTATCAGCTAGTATGACGTCAAGGACCATCCTGTTCTGGATCGTAAATAATCTCATAGCCTGAACCTCAACAGATATGTTAGTCGTAATGTCAGCCTCAATCAGAACCACCTTTTCCATTACCCTAGAGAGTCGTCTAATAGCTCTACTGTTGAATATAGGGCCCCAGAAAGGAAGCAAACCCTTAGAAAAATCAGTCCATTGTTGATACGAGGTATCCGTCTGATCAACGTCATCTACCTGAAGTTCCCTCCTTTTACGCTGCTCTTGCGGCTGCTCCTGAGGACTGGGGAATCGTCGATGAGTTCTGTGGTAATCAGAGGGAGCCACATACACGGGAGGAATCATATAAGCCAGGTAGCACACCCCACCCCAACCCTCGGGCAACCATAAGTATCCATTTTCACCGCAAACAAAATAGACACTGGGTGGGGCAATCAAAGAGGGGCTAACGAGCAGGCGTATTGAAGCAGTCACATTACAAGAGCTATTTCCAACCTTTATGGGACCCCTTCCCTCTATACAGAAAAATGGAGAAGGACCCACCACAGCCAGGGGTATCAAAGACTTGGAGCTGTCGTTACTCTTAGGGGGATGCCTATAAGACAAAGTGGCGTTCAATTTCATGAAACTATCTCTAAGTCTATCAGTATCATTAGGTGTCAAGAATCGACCCAACCTTTTCTCACATGTCTCTATAAAGGTCTGGTCAAAACGTCCGTCAGTATATATTCGTCCAAGGGAAGCTGAAGGCAAAGGGCGTACTCGCATTGTCATTGTCCACCCCCTATTCTGCAGTCGGGGAGTTAGGGAATCTGGCTGTTGGAAATATTTAACAAGACCTATAAGGGTGTACCATCCCACACAACTATTTACCGGAGTCAAAAGACGAGCAAGGAATCTATCTTTCTTATAAGCAGCAGAAGGCAAAAGCCCACAAACCCAGCAATCTGTCATGTTGGTAGTGGCATGTGCATGATGCAAAGTCTTAATAAAAACATTGTCTTTATAATTTTTACGTATCATTCTCTCACCGTAATCAACAGTGATCATTTTGTGTTCCGGAACAGCAGTAGGTGTGGGTGCAAATGTATGAACGGGATAGTTTTTATCTAGGAAAAACAGTATTCCAAGAGTCACCAGAAAGGCAATTAAAACTATAATTATAACTACTATTTTACCCTTTCGGGGAAGGGCCAACCAGGGGGAATCAGGCTCACGTCTCGGGGGAGCTGCAAAAGGCTGCTCCTCATCAGGAATGGGCCGCCCAAAGGGATACATTTCGAATAATCGTTCAAAGTTGTCAAAAAATCAAAAAGATAAAAATCACACTATTACTAAAAATAGTCCCAGACAATCCTCAACCGGCCAGAGGGGTTCTTCAACCCTTAGAAAGGGATCTTCTCCCTGTGTCCTTCAAAGCCTCACAGGCAGGCTTTTACCGTCCATACCTAACTCCAACGTCGCTGTTCAACAATTTGAAACAAGGGAAGCACTTAATTCGGGCCCCGCGCCACTCTATAGTCTCAAAGAACACAATCTTCGGCTAAACACCAGGGCTCTTACAAGTCCATCCCTACCACTAAATCTTCTTTTTCAGAATGTCCACTAAGCCCTTCTTCCAGTATTTAGTCCATCATATTCCAGCACTGTTGCTTATTTTGTTCGGGGCCGCAAATTATAGCGAGTGCTCCCTGGCACTTCGGGGTCAGTAAACAAAGCAGGTGTATCAGTGGCAGATGCTGAACTTTCCGATATCTCTTCGCTAGCAACAAAAGGAGTGGTAGAGCTCACAGTATTCTCAATTCCGCTTCGCTCTTCTCCAATCAGTGAAGCATCCGAGAAAGGAACATACCTCGGGATATGTTCAGACTCCTGGTCAGCGATGCCATCTTGTACCCATTGATCATAGGGCAACGGGAGCGGGACTCTCTTCACATGAGAGGCATGGGTCCACGCTTTCCTGCCGTCGATCCGAAGCGCCGTGCGCGTAGTGAGGAGCACCTGGCGCGGCTCTGACCACCTTGGCTCCAAACAAGACTTCCGCTGATATCTTCGGACGACGACCCAGTCCCCTGGGTGGATGGTGTGTCCAGGCCCCTCTGGCAACGGCTTCAGAGTGTCTGCTACCTGCTGATGAATAGAACGAAGATCTTTAGTCAAAGCATACAGATAATCTGTCAACAAAGGGTAAGGTATTTCAGTAAAACATTTAGGCCTAGGCACTCCCCAGATATTGGCCGGGCGGCCGAATACCACTTCATGTGGAGAAACGCCCATTTTTGCATTTACAGTGACTCTCGTGGAAAGCAAGGCTAAGGGAAGTGCATCTGGCCAACGGAGACCTGTACTCTCACATATTTTGGCCATCTTGAGCTTGAGCGTGCCATTAAACCGCTCCACGAGTCCTGCTGCCTGAGGGTGTAAGGCTGAATGAAACTTCTGCGATATGTGCAAACCTTTACTAATTTGTTTCACTAATTCTGCATTAAAGGACGTGCCATTATCACTCCAGATCACCCTAGGTAATCCGAAGCGGGAGAAATACTCCTTTATCAACATTTTCGCAGTAGACATGGCCGTGCAGTCTTTCGTTGGGAACGCCTCCACCCACCTACTAAAAGCACATACAACTACAAGGACGTACTTCAAGTTATTGACTCTTTCCATTTCGATGTAATCCATCTGAATCACCTCAAAAGGGAAAGAGGGGGGTGCAAAATTTCCCGTTGGGACAGGGGTACCCTTTCCAGGATTGTGTCTCAAACACACCATACACTGACGAACCAAATTGGTGGCCATCTTAGAAATATTTTTATTGCTCCAAACCGGGTCTAACAATTTGCAAATACCCTTGGCACTCACATGGGCAGGCCCATGTGCCATCGTCACTACTGGAAGGACATACGCATTCGGTAACATCCATCATCTCTTGTCTGTCACATCTGTCCAACATTCATCCGCATCCAGTCGTCCCTGCCCATCCTTCCATGCTCTCAATTCCTCATCCGTCGCTTTGCTTTGTATGTTCTTGACACTCTGTACCGTGTCTGCGAACATATGAACATCTGGGACCCATCGTGCTGGCCCTGCCACAAACATTCGTGGTAATTTTTCTCTAGCAGTCTCTTTTGCTGTCTCATCGGCAAAAGCGTTGCCTCGCCCGACATCGTCCACTATTGTCTTGTGTGCGCTACATTTTATCACAGCCAATCTTTTGGGTAATGTCAGTGCCGTTAACAGTCGTAATATCAGTGGACCATGTTGTATACGTTGTCCGTGAGACGTCAGAAATCCCCGTTCTGCCCAAAGTCGCCCATAATTATGAGCCACGCCAAAGGCGTATTGGCTATCGGTGTAAATGTTCACATCCAACCCCTCACTCAACTCACATGCTCTCAGTAAGGCAATAATCTCGGCAGCCTGGGCAGAATTGTAAGGTATTCTAGAAGTCTCTACCACCGTCTGTAATGTTGTTATTGCATATGCTGCTGTCGATGTGCCGTCTGGTAATTTAAAACAGGACCCATCGACATACAATTCCCCGTCTGGTTCTTCCATGGGCCTGTCTGTCAGATCCACCCTCCCCTTTGTCTCTTCCTCAGTCCTATACAGACAGTCATGTATGTCATCATCATTTGTGTCAGTATCTGTGGGGATAGGTAACAAGGTGGCGGGGTTCAATGTGGCACACCTTTTAATTGTTACATGGGGTGCAAAAAGAGTCATCTCGTAACCCGTCAGACGAGCGCTTGTTAAATGCTGCGTCTGTGTCCTGTTCAGTAAAATGTCCACAGCATGCGGTACCATTACTGTGAGGTTTGATCCCAGCACGAGCCCTGCCGATTGTCTTATAGAGACCGCGGCAGCCGCCGTGGCTCTCAGACAGCTCGGCAGCGCTCTTGCCACATTATCGAGCATTGCAGAGAAGTACGCACACGGTCTCTGCTTCCCCCCAAAACACTGAGTTAGGACAGACAACGCGCAACCTTCCGCCTCGTGCACGTAAAGAACAAAAGGCTTCTGGTAATCAGGTGTCCCAAGAACTGGCGCAGAACACAAAGACGTTTTTAGTGACTCAAACGCTTCCTGACATGCGGGGGTCCAGGGTAGGGGTTCGCGCACTTCTTTGGTAGTCAGATACAATAGGGGTTTTGTTAGTAACGCATAGTTAGGTATCCACTGACGACAATACGATGTTATGCCTAAGAACGCGCGCACCTCTCGCTGCGTGTTAGGTACTTGCATGTTAGTGATCGCTTTTATGCGCTCCGGCGTCAATCTCCTCCCCACTTTCGAAAGGAGGTGACCGAGGTAGGTGACCTCCGTTCGACAGTATTGAAATTTCGGAAGGGACACTTTATGCCCCCTTTTGGCCAAATGGTGTAACAATTTAACAGTAGCATCCCGACAACCCTGCTCATCATCCGATGCTATTAGGATATCATCCACATATTGCAACATGACGTTGCCAGGTGGAAGTTCCAGGTCATCCAATTGTGCCTTTAGAGCCTGACTGTATATGCTCGGACTCTCAGTGTACCCCTGAGGAATTCTCTTGAAGCGGAAGCTTCGGCCAGCCAATGAGAATCCGAAGAGATAACGGCTTTCCTCATGTACTGGAATACTGAAGAAAGCATTTTTCAAATCTAGGACAGAGAAATATTTGGCCGAAGGTGGAATCATAGTCAATATTGTAGTGATGTCCGAGACCACCGGATATTGTGGCTCCACTACTCTATTTACTTGCCGCAAATCAATCACAAATCTATAAACATCAAGAGTATGATCAGTAGCATCAGGTGACCGTCTTTTAAGTATAGGCAAAATAGGACTGTTACATATATTCGAATCAGTCTCTTCCACTACTCCAGACAGTATTAAATCTTGAATTATTTGTAACAAGGCCTTCTCACCCTCCCTAGGTATTCTGTATTGTGGAATTCTGGGCAATTTGGCTCCCACCTTCACTCTTATTGTCACCGGGGCAATATCCATTTTCCCTACATCATTATCACTGACATCCCACAAGCTGTCGGGTATGCCTCGGAACTCGGGTGGCAGCGGGTCGTCTTTTGAAAAGCACTGTAGTGGGCGGGCAACATTCGGGCCTAGAGTAAGGTACACGCCATCCGTAGAACAATAAATGGTGGCATGCAATCTCTTCAATAAATCTAAACCCAACAAATTTTCTCCACAATTTGATGTCAATAAAAACGGTGAATCAACAGTAAAAGGACCAATCGTTAACGTGAGAGGTTTAGAAATGGGGCTAATCACCGGAGTTCCTGCGAAACCCACGGATATGTTATTCTTGCCAGACAGAGCCGCCCCTGGGACCCGAGAACGAGCCACTGAACTTTTCATTGCACCCGTATCCACTAGAAATTTCTGTTGAGACCCCATTAAGTCACCTTTGACATAAGGTCCCCTCTGATCAACTTCCATAAGTACTGGTCCCATGCTCTGTCCTACGCTGTCCTAGTTGTGGGAGAACCCTGTCAAATCGTCCACCGAGTAATCATCGTTGTAATACTGGCCCCCGCTCCTCTGTGACTGTTGTCTATCTGTCCCGTTGTCAAAGTAATTGCCTCCCGGTCTCCCGCCTCCTTCTGATCGCGCGGCCTGTCTCCCAAAATCACCACTACCTCGTCCTCGTCCTCTTCCTGGACCGGTACCTGACTGGAGCAGCGGGCAGTCTCGCCACCAATGCCCTTCCTGCTTACACTTGGCGCACTGGTTCGGTCCCAGCCTTTCCCTACTCTCACCTCTCCCAAAACCGCCTCCGCGACTCAACGGCGCACCTCTTCCCCTTCCTCTTGCCACTTGCTGCAACAAAACCCTCGTCTTTAAATCCTTAGCCTTTTTTTCCTGCTTGTCCTTGTTCTCATTTTCCCTGTGTTCGTAGTATTGCGCCATACTTAGTATTCCCGAAGGAGAGGACGTTGTCCACGTGCTCTCCGACGCTTGCAGTCTAGCTGATATTTCAGGTAATAAATTTGTAACAAACCTGTTCACAAAGAGCCGTAACCCTCCATCCTGTGACACATCCTGCCCACTAAAATCCATGAACGTTTCTTCAAACCTCGTAAAGAAATCTGAGACCGCCTCATCCTTTTTCTGCTTGCAAGCCGTCAACTTGTCCCAATCTACCTTTTTCGGGGGAATAAGGGAGTGCATATACTTTATTATGCGCCCCGGTAAAGCTAATATTTCAGCCTTCGGCTTCTCCCCTGGCTTACGCTCCTTATCCCAATCCTGTAACTCCTGCCATGTACCTCCCAGTTCCTCCCTATGATCCGTACCTTTCACCTGCCGCCACACATCAACCGGGACCAAAAGCCCGAAAAACAATTCAACATCGGCTAACGTCATCACCGTAGAAGACGCCGCTTCCGTAAGCTCTTTGTAATAGGCGGTCGGATTCTTTCTGGAATCCGGCAGCTGAGCCTTCAATGACAACACCTCACTTCTCTTCCATGGCGTATACACCCATTGCTCCTGAAAATGCGCATCAATTCGGTTCCTTGTAACAGCCCTCGTGACCGGGTCTAACAACTCGGGGACCTCGGGATGAAAAATAGGGTGCACCTCTCGCATTGGGTGGAGACCTGGGAAGTGGGGTGTACCAACAGAGGGTAATTCATTCCTGTATTGCAATAGCGCGCGCAGACTACTCATCACTTCCTTCACCCCAGTGTTCGTTCTGTACGCTCCAGCCTGTATATCCCGTAAAACCGCCGGAGCCACACCTCCATATCCCTGCTCCCATAGCGGTATCAATACACTAGACATGTGCCACAAAGCGTGCTGCTGCATCAAGGGCTCAAAATCTTTCATGGTGGACCAAATATCTTCGAACGGATAAATATTATTCCTGGCCCATTGGCATGCCTGATTAGCCACCATACTTTTTTCATCTAAACCAACTGTAGAGCGTGTAAGCAGCTTCCGTACCTGTGAAAACAATCCGCTACCTGCGCCGCGACTCGGTGTTAGCATCTCCTGACTGGGGGTGGTACTAGCTGAAACAGTAGGGAGTGCTAAAGAAAATGGTGAGGGGGCAGGTGAAGTGGTCTGGAGTAGAGAAACGAGGGGTGTCGAGGGCAGGGATTGTTGGGGGGCACTCGCTGAAGGACCTGGAGCGACACTACTAGGGGCCGAGAGTGGCAAGGAGGGGTACAAGGGCTGTGGGGCATAAGGGGGAGGGGGTCGGGCATTCAAAATGTCCTCCATCTCATCTGGGTTGTCCTCTTGCATTACGTAACTTTTATTTTCCTTCAACCTACAAAGTCTATCTGCGCGCTCCATACGTAGTGCATTCTCATTCCCCACCTGTTCCTTCGCTTTCTGCGCCATAGTCTGGGTGGACTTTTTATACTCCTCTTTCTCCTCTCGCATCTTACGTTTCCTGGCCTCTTTCTGCCACACTCGCAAAGAGTCGAACATACTCTGGCGGCTACGCCTAGCAAACAATTTGTCTTGCAAATAATCCAACTTGGCTTCATCAAAAGAACCCGTCAAAGGCCATTGTAAATCCACATTATCAGCAGTGTATCGATGCCACAAAGTACCAAACAAGATCGGGACCAGTCCATGTTTAACATACATATCAAAACTCGGTGTCCCTTCAGGGGGTGCAGGTTGGCTCTCGGCCAGTCTAGTATCTGAGGGTCGACAACAGCATCCAAAAAATCGTAACTTGCTAAAACACGGCATCTTTACTTTGACGTAAAAGTAGCACTTCTCCACTGACTACTTTTATCTTGAATCACAACTCGAGTTCATTCACACACAAACATATAGACGGACATCAGAGAACCACGTACACATATACAATATCTCCAAACACGTGTTACCAAATGGGACAAGGCCCGTCGACCAAGTCCTGGGGAACCTGGACTGTACCGCAGACCGAACAGTACGCTAACTGTTCTGAGGACGGGGAACAGATCCGCCACCCGTGTGGCACTATGGATCGCAGCGCACTTTACCGCGGGAAACCCGGATCACACCGCCACTGAATCACCACACTAGGAGTTCAGGGTAAGCGCACCAGAGTCTACCCACAATGAGCCACGCCTTCACCACAGTACCATTCGGTCGGATCGCTACAAACAATTACCTCGAAATACGTCCCCAACCCCGTCAAGTCTGTCAGAGCACCAACTCGTACTCTGAGTTCCCCGGAGCACGCTAGCCCCAGGAGCACACCGGCTCCTCCAACCATCGGAGACACTCTAGTCTCTCGGAACACTCCCGTTCTTGCAGCAATCACAGGTGGACCACTCACCTTCCGTAGGCGGCACCGACCTCTACCGTTCTCCACCTCCGGCTGCCAGGACCAACACGGTCAGCTTCAAGTTCCGCCTTCTGGACCCCGGCGTAAGATCCTCTCCCGATCAGCAGGGTGGGGCAGCGCTGCGAGAACCAAGCTCGGCATCAAATGGGATCCCGGGCCCACCGTGCCGACCAGCGGGTCCCCGGTCTTCTGCTACCCACTTACGGGTGAGAAAGATCCTTATCGCGGGGTCCCTATTCGGGCGCCATCTGATAAGCGTGGCTCAAATCCACTGGAGTGACTTACAGCACTCACCTATAATTACCTTATAGGAAGTCAGCCGGACAGTGGAGAAGAATAAACAAAAGTCTTTATTAGGCCAAACAACACTCATATGAGAGGGCCCTGTCCGACCTCACTCCTAGGAGTGCGAACGAGAGGACTGACTCTCTGCATCACAGCAATACATTATAATGCAATACAGTAAATGGGGTACGCCCCTTGCGGAAAGTTACCGAGCCTCAGACCAGTGGACAATGCTCTCATACAGCAGGCATCTGCACCTGCAAGGGATACATTATTATCTCTGCTCAAGGCCATGGAGCTAGGCTTCTGCGTCTCTGGGCATGAGAACATTACAGATAACGAGGCGTGTTAGTTTCAGCCACAGTAAGCCGAGAAACGAAAACTGCTGTCTTAGTATATTTCTGTATTCCTGCGGAAGGGGCATGAGCGAGCAGAGCCCGCAGGCACAGAGAGTTACACAAAATGGTGGCACACAGGCTAAGCTAAGAAACTAATATGGTCACGCATACATTTGAATATAAGCAATAAGTAAGAATATGAATTCAGCATAAGTGCATATACGAACTGCATTAGTTAGTCATATGATGCTAACTCGCACGTCATCATAGGGTAATTAGGGCATCGAAAAGTGAATTCTATCAACGGCATGGGGTTTTGGAAATGTAAAAATTATCAGAATTTCTTTTTTGATAGTTGCAACAACAGCCTTCAACAGATTTCATTTTATAAACATTTTCCAGAAAATGAGTTAACAACTGTCACCACAAATATAATGTACTCTTTGAACTAAGGTTATAAAATTTCAAAATGTTAACAAACGGTAGAGGCGGAATAGCATGATATATGCATTTATTATTGCATGCATGTTGGTGTATGTTTGTATGTGAATTTGTATAGTACATACCTAGGGCTTACAGGATGGCAAATACATGGGCGGTAGAAGGTTTCCAGCATAAAAAGGTAGGGGTGATGTAATATGTAAACTGGCACATCCTGAAACATCGATCCTAAAGGCTTGTTAGAGTCCATAATTTATTTTTATATGGTCATAAAAATACATGAATGATGGATGGATGCCGGGTGGGTGCAATAATGATTGTTCGGTGGATGGGTGGGTGGATGGGTGCATGGATGGATGGATGGATGCATGCATGATGGGTGGATGGATGCATGAATGATGGATGCAGGATGGATGGGTGTGTGGATGGGTGGATGCATGAATGAATGATGTATGGATGCAGGATGGGTGGGTGGATGCATGCATGATGGGTGGATGCATGATGGATGGATGGGTGGATGGATGGATGCATGAATGATGTATGGAAGGATGCATGGATGCATGCATGATGGGTGGATGGATGGGTGGATGGATGGATGGATGGGTGGGTGCATGAATGAATGATGTATGGATGCAGGATGGGTGGGTGGATGGATGGATGGGTGGATGCATGGATGATGTATGGATGGATGCATGGATGATGGATGCATGCATGATGGGTGGATGCATGATGGATGGGTGGGTGGATGGATGGATGGATGGGTGGGTGCATGCATGAATGAATGATGTATGGATGCAGGATGGTTGGGTGGATGGATGGGGGGATGCATGCATGAATGATGTATGCATGATGGGTGGATGCATGATGGATGGATGGGTGGATGCATGAATGAATGATGTATGGATGCTGGGTGGGTGGATGGATGGATGGGAGGATGCATGAATGATGTATGGATTTATTGATGGATGCATGCATGATGGGTGGATGCATGATGGATGGATGGGTGGGTGCATGAATGAATGATGTATGGATGCAGGATGGGTGGGTAGATGGATGGGTGGATGCATGAATGATGTATGGATGCATGCATGATGGGTGGATGCATGATGGATGGATGGATGGGTGGAGGGATGGGTGGGTGCATGAATGAATGATGTATGGATGCAGGATGGTTGGGTGGATGGATGGATGGGTGGATGCATGAATGATGTATGGATGCATGAATGCAAGATGGGCGGATGCATGATGGATGGATGGGTGGATGCATGAATGAATGAATGATGTATGCAGGGTGGGTGGTGTAGCATCGTGCTACAAATGAATACAAACACTTCTTAGTATCTTAACTGGAGCTTTATTCTTACATCCTCTCCTGACCCTGTCCCTACTCTAACTGTCCCTGGTTCCTGTTCCCCGGCTCCTCCTGTTCCTGCTCCTCCCTCTGACTCCACCCCCCAACCACTAGACTACATCCCACAATACTACATCTCCCCCTTTCTTAACAAAATGAGCTTAATGTCCCCAGTGTTCGCAGTTCTTCTATCCACCATACCGGTTGGCGGACAGCCTGTTCTTCAAGCCTCAGTAGTGTCGAATCCGCGGTGGGCTTGACTTTGGTCAGTCTTTCTGTTGTCTTAATTGGGGCATTCTTGATCACGTTGCGTGTGAACTGTCTGCTCTCACATTCCGCAATCAGCATGTCTCCTTCCAGTGGTGTAACTACTGTTGGTTCAGATGCTCAATCTCTTTCATGAGTGAATAATGTTCTGGTCCTCTTCCGAGCACCCGCATCTACTTTTACTTCCGTTTGTCTGGTCCGGTTGAGGGCAACACTGTCCTCCAATTCAGGGTCATGTATACCAGACAGTATGGTGCTATCTGATGAGACTGTCTTGGCTTGGTTCAGTAACTCATTCACCACTTTTACTTCCTTTTGTCGAGTCCGATTGAGGGCAACACTGTCCTCCAATTCAGGGTCATGTATACCAGACAGTACGGTGCTATCTGACGAGACTATCTTGGTTTGATTCGATAACTCATTCACAGCCTCGGGTTGTCTGGCGGACTCGTGAGCTGTCTGTGCATAGGCATGCTTCTCTCTTATCTGATGATCTCTCTCTACTGACACGTCCGGTTTTCCTTGCGGAGTGACTGGCTGGTCCCTTCCCGTCCAGTGACCAAGGTCCACAGTCTCTGTTTTCCCTTTGTAGGTCCTTTGAGTCAGCCTCCCAGACCCCTTCAGGGGTGATGGTGTCTGATCTAGGTCTGGAAGTACTTGTGACTGACACGATAGGTTGTCTTGTGGAGTGACTGAGTATTCAGAAACTTTAGTGTGTGTCATGTTGCTCTTGACAGGACAGATGTCCTTTGGTTCCTTGGTGCGTTCGGGTGGTTGATGCCATGGCTGTTGTCGGGACCATGACTCTGTCGACTCACGGGACTGAACAGCCGTGCTTTCTGGTTCAGAGAAGTCTTTTGTCGACTTCCAGGATCGGACAGACACGCTCTCTGAATCAGAGGAGTTCCTGGCCATACCCATCTTAAAGGATCGGACAGACTCGCCCTCTGAACCAGAGGAGCTACTGGCCATGCCCCTTTTAAAGCGTTCCTTAGAGAGGGTATCAAGTACTGGATTTCTGAAATGAGTAGACCGTGACACGTTGTTCTTTGTCTCAGCGTTGTCTTTAAGAAGCTTCTCCGGGCGCCTTCGCCAACCTGTCTTTGACGTTGTTTCGTTTGAGAAGTTGTTCAACAACCACGTGCTTGTTCTTTGTGTTTGGTCTTGAGGTTTTCCATTTTTGGCTTTCTCACATGTCACCGGCTTCTCAGTTTCTTCAGTGTCCTGAATGCCATTGATGCGTTGGTCTTTTCCTGTTCGTTGTTGGGGAGGACCAGTTCGTCTTATGCAACCTATTCCTTCTTCCCACTTGTTTGGTGCTCGGACACCCATGATATGGGTGTGATGTGTTCTCCTGCTGGATGTTCCCTCAGACTCATCTTCATGACTTGACGAAGAGTGTTCCTGCGCCGACTTCCAGTTTTGACCATTTTGAGCTCTCCTTCTATAGTTTGTCTTCCTTACTCTCTTGTTGTGTAAGTTGCCCTCTTGTCCAGGGGTGCAATCTGTCCCACTTGACGCTTCCTCCTCGTCAGACTTTGAATGACACCTTGAGGGTGAAGAACTCCTTGAGGTTGTCCTTTGACTGATTGACTCGGGGTATTCCTTGTCACTGTGTCTCTCCCGTTGGTCAGACTTTGAATGACACCTTGAGGGTGAAGAACTCCTTGAGGTTGTCCTTTGACTGATTGACTCAGAGTACTCCTTGTCACTGTGTCTCCCCCGTTGTCTTTTCATTGGTCTGCCTTCCCTCTCTCTCTTTTTTTTTGTTTTGTCTGTTTTCCGAGTTTCATCTGTCCAGGCATTTTGATAATTTGCCTTCAGATTCGGGTCCTTTGATCTGTCTCTTGCCTTGATGTGCATTCCAATTTCAGCCTTCCTGATGATTTCTTCTAGCGACCACTTTCCTCTCAAGATCTTGAGTTTTGTGTCGGGGTTTGTGCAGCCTTCAATTATCCGAAGCCGAACTGCGTCCTCATTCGTAAAGGTGTTGAAGTGGCAGCCTTGTACCAGGTTTTTTAACCGAGTGATGAAAGTTGGCAATGGTTCACCTGGTTCCTGCCGAGCTGTGTTGAAAGCGATGCGCTCTCGATCCACTTCCGCTTGTGCGGAGAGACGGGCACATAGCTTCTCTTGGAGTCTTTTATAGATTTCTGTGTCTTCTTTGGAAAATGTTTCGATTGGGCATCGGCCCTCTGGACCCACCAAATGGAGGAGCAGCATTAGACATTTCCTCTCTCTTTGTTCACCATTGGCGTCCAGGAAGTCACTCAATGTTGCCAGCCATTGGTTCCGTTTGAGACACAGACTCCAGGTATCCGTCTGCACCCCTGGGGGTGGTACTTCAATGCAGGGAGTGAACCGTTGTGCTACTTCTTCCCCCGCCATGAGAGGAGGATTTTGATGGATCATATTTGCAGGGCACGGGCTGTTCACTCGTCTTCTCGTCTTCGTAGTTGATCTTCTTTAGTCGAAACCTGCGGTCTGGTCATGTGCTGGGACGTTGGCAATGCTTGTTTGGTTTTCGCCAACGCTTGATTCTATTATGTTCGCCAGTGCTTGTTTGGTTTTCGCCAATGCTTGTTTGGCCTTCACCAATGCTTGTTTTCTTCCTTTGCTGCGATTTATCCAATGCTTGTTTGGTTTTCGCCAATGCTTGTTTGGCCTTCACCAATGTTGATCTGCATGTATCAATGCTTGTGTCTCTTTGCATGGAACAATGCGTTTCTTTGCATGTACCAATGCTGGTTTACTCTTAGCCAATACTTGTCTTTGCATGCACCAATGCTTGTTGATTTGCATGTATCAATGTTTGTCTAATTGCATGTATCACTGCTTGTTTATTTGCAGGTATCAATGTTCGTTGGCTTGCATCTACCTCTGTTTCTGTCCGTGTTTGTTCCTTTACCTCCGTTAGTGCTTGCTCTCTACATTTGCCAATGTTTATTGCGTTCTTTCTCTTGTCTTTACTAGTGCTTGTTTTCTTTGCTCCTTTCCCATTTAACAATGTTTGTTTTCTTGTATTTGTCAATGCTTGTTTCCTCAGGTTGATTGCTGTTTGTCTTGTTGCATTTGCCAAGTCTTGTTCATTTATCTTTATCAATGCTTGTTCCTTTTGCTGACTGACATTTATCCAGGCTTGTTCCTCTAACTTGATTTGCCTGACTTCAATATGGCCGACTCCGATCCCTGACAGGGGATTGGAGGAGTCACCTGACTCCAAAATGGCCGCCGCTATGGGAATCTCGTTTCCCACGAGATTTTGATTTCTCCACTCATCCGGCTCCCTCTGCCACAACCGGCACTTACCGACAGCCGGTTTCTCCAGCGATGACACCTTCCCTGATCACCAGGCCAACAGCACGCCGGACCAGCAGGTAGGATCGGGGTGGGCTCCCGCAGCGCCTCACCAGGCTCTTCACTCTGCGTCTGCGTGCTAATACTCACGCATCAGGGGTGAGGTTTCCGACGTCAGAGCCGTTCGAGCTCTGTTTCAAGCTCCGCTTTCGTCGCGCTTGTTGGTGCTTGGCCGCAGGTCCTCTGGGGCACTTTCCTTCTCTCCGGGCACTCTTCACTGTGTTGAGCAGAGTCGGGGTGGGCACCCGACTTCTGTTCCACTGAGGGCACGCTTATTTATACGCATCGAGCGTGAGTCGCATTTTGGCGCGATTGAGCGTTTCCTTTCTTCCGACGCTCGGGCGCTCGTTTCTTTGGTTCTTTCGGGCCCCCGCAATCCCCTGGCTTTGGGGAGATAGTCACTCGCTGCTGGCCTCTCTTCCTTAGGCGGCAGCACGGCTCCACACAGCCGCGTTTTGCTTCTTGGGACACTGCACTGGACAGGGTGCTTTCAACAGGGTTCTGTGGGCACAGGACATGCCTATCCCACCTTTGTCGCCAGTTGTAGCATCGTGCTACAAATGAATACAAACACTTCTTAGTATCTTAACTGGAGCTTTATTCTTACATCCTCTCCTGACCCTGTCCCTACTCTAATTGTCCCTGGTTCCTGTTCCCCGGCTCCTCCTGTTCCTGCTCCTCCCTCTGACTCCACCCCCCCAACCACTAGACTACATCCCACAATACTACAGGTGGGTGGATGGATGGGTGGATGCATGGATGCATGCATGATGGGTGGATGCATGATGGATGGATGGATGGATGGATGGATGGGTGGGTGCATGAATGAATGATGTATGGATGCAGGATGGGTGGGTGGATGTATGGGTGGATGTATGAATGATGTATGGATGCATGCATGCATGATGGGTGGATGCATGATGGATGGATGGGTGGATGCATGAATGATGTATGGATGCAGGGTGGGTGGGTGGATAGATGGGTGGATGCATGAATGATGTATGGATGGATGCAAGGTGGTTCGGGCTCGCTCGCTGCGCTTGATCGCTGCGGTGCAATATGCAAATTAGTTTACGCCTCACCACTTTCAAATGTCACCAGCCGCCCCTGGAAGCAAGTAAAGTTGTTTGTTCAACAATGTATGACAATAGGCAAGCCTTAAAGTACTGACCATGTGCGAGTACAGTCGCCACTTTCAGGGGAGGTAGAAAATTCAGAATTCTGCAAAGGAGGTGGGGTCTCTATTGGGAGGAGGACACGCTCGGCAAGAGACTAGAAAGGAGGGACTCCTACTTAAATATGAAAAATGGCACCTTTCAAAGATATCTAAAATGTTTAAAATGTTAAGGGCAGGAGTGCCTTTTTCCGATGCGGGACTCCGTTTTCTGCAATAATTAGGAAGACGAACAAGGTGGTACTGTTTTTAAGCTTTGTTTTTTTCTTAATATGTTGGAATAATAAGCGCTTTGAATTGCCATCCATAGTATAATGCGCTTTAAAAAGTACCCTGAAGCAAAAAGATGAAGATATTCACAAGACAGAGGCTGGTGTGTTGCAGTTGTACAAAAAAAGTGCATTCTATTGCACTTCTTTGCCTTCAGTTTGAGTTTGAAGTGCCTACATTCATTACCGTGTATGTTGTTTTAAATCCACGCACCTTTCCTTCACAGTGGGCTGCTGTTCCTTTAAACCAGGAACACTGCAGGGATTATTATGAAACCGGATGTTATTACTGGAACAATCGGGTCACGTGACCTGCAATTCAAAGCTAGTGCCATTTGAGAGGATTTTAAGGCGTGAGCTGCAGAACACTTTCACTTTGCACTGAAAGTTCAGTTTTCTTGATGGCATTACAGAAATGCACTTTTTTAATGTATAGGTAAAATCGACCTGTCTGTATATTGTTGGCTATTCATAATTCAAGGTAAGCCATGAACCTTTAATGTTTTAAAGTTTTGCCCTATATGAAAAGTATTCCCGTTTTACCCTTTCTTCCTGTAGAGTGTGGTGATGTCATTATTTAATACATATCGCAGTTTGATCAAAACCATAATCCTAATAGATTGTTTAAACTCACGCCGTGCCCTCTTCTTTACTAGTTCTCTTTGCTTCCACCGGGGTCGGTTTAGAGAGTGACGGTGGACTGTAAAAGCAGGATTATATTCTAGTTCTTTCTTCCTGTGTCCTCTCTGATAACACTGGGTTTCGGCGTTTTTCCAGACATAAGTTATGCTGCGGAGTCTCCAAACAGATATTTATGCGTGGTGGTGGGTTTCTTCCTACGATCGGAGTTAAGTTTCCAACTTGTAGACGAGTTACAACGTTCCCCAGCAGTGTGCATGGAAATATCCCCAAATCGAACATGCACACTTCTTCTTGCCTGTATTTATTTACACTGTGAGATTGCCATGCCAGTAAGTGGATTTCGTCATTAGCACATGTGAGATTTTTTTCTCAACTTTTTCGCATGACCTATATATACCCTCAAAAAAGGTGCTGTTACCTACTCTTTTCCACCCAGGAAGGCAGTGGTGTAACGCAAAATGATGCCCCCTGTGCAGAATGTGATGAGGGGTCCCTGAGTCTACTCCACTCCACAGACAATCATAAACTTGTGACTGAATGGGGTCCGCTTGAAAGGTTGGGGTCAATCTGGAGGTCTTGGACCTCCCTGCGCTGCAGGAAGTGTTCCCTGTAACATGTTGTCTTGGTGCTTTAAGTGGTGTCCTCCTGCCAGTGTGTTCACAGAAAGTATCAAATGCCTCTTTTCCACTTGAAATGTGTCTAAGTATGGAGAATGATAGCCCCAGCCAAATGTTAACTCTCTGCAGGTAATATTGGAGGAAAGTGAGAGAAGTTACAGTAAAAAATAAAATGAATGGATTACTCTGGAATTTTGTATTGTGGGTCATTAAGTGCTCATAAAGCGCTTCTTATCTATGCTGCTAACCACAGATGCCTCACCTTTAGAATACCTCTAGGCACCAGACTTAATCTGAAAGATTAAGGTGTACTACTACTGATCGAGGACGCAAACCAACTCCTGTTGCCACTCTCAGGGACATTCCCACAACAGGCCCTGGTCACGGTTAAAGTCTTCTGGTAAGTAGAAGTCGATGCAGAAGAAGGATTTGTCCCAGTACCGCCGCCCTCTGCCTGAGAATTTATATGGACATCAGGGTGGATCTCAGTATGAGTTCCGGTCCCCTGCTAAGGAGCCAGTCCTGCAGCTGACCTTGATGTACCCTGAATTTTCCGGGCTCTCAGTGTCATTTTGAGGCCATGTTGCGTACCTTTAGCACCTTTCCAACTCTTTGGGCATTAAAGGTACTTTGAGGGATCGATCCCGATTGCTGCTGGCAGACCCGCCCTCTGCACCTTGGGTGCCTCCTGAATATGCTTTTGGGTTAGACACTTCCCTGGGTACTGGGCTGGTTTTCCCTCCTGGGTCAACAGAGGAGAGTGCTTCGTTTGCTATACTGATATGTTGTGCCACTGAGATATTGCACAACACTTACTTCTATGGAAGTCTAGACACATCTTCTAAATGAAGTTCGACAGCGTGGACAGGCTTCTTCCGAACCTCTGCTACCGTTCAGTTTGGCCATGACCGAAACATTACAGGACACCTATGCTTAGCATTATTCTTGCTCATTGGGGATCTGACAAGTAGCTAGTCACCAAAGTACAGCACCAGAGGACCTTGAGTTTTTTAACGTAGCACCCTACGCCAGAATGTCTGGTAGTTAAAGTTTTCAACTTCAGCTTTAAAAACCAATTCTTCCTCAAAGACGCCCACAAACAGACAGACAGTTGGAAAGAATTGAGGTAATCAAAAAACAAATGTTTTCATCGGATCGTCAGGCCCTGCAATTGGTCAGTACCAGCTGTTTGATAGAGCAATATTCATATGTGCTCTGGGACATGGTAGGTGTAATTTTATTATCAGTTCCAGAAGTATTTCGGGCCTCCCCAGCTCATATCATTCAGGATGGTCGGGGTGTGGTCAAATACGTGATACGTTCTGGACAGGACATGTCTGACGGCTTGGGCAAAGCAATTGAAACTTGCATGGTACTTTGGCGTCACATGTAGATGTGATCCACGGACTTCCCCAGAGATCCGCAGGCTTCACTTATGGACATGACTTTGAATGGGTTTCGACTTTTTGGAGAGAAGACTGATTCAGCCCTGAACGCTTTAAAGAGAGCCGTGCAATGGCACATTCCTTGGGCCTTTCTGTTCCTGCTAAGCAATTTCCTCAGAAGTTACATCCCTTTTAGCTATACTCAAGAAGTTTGGTTTACTGGCAAATACCATTGCCCATGCCCCTGCAACAAGCAGTCCAGTCCCTTCAGGCTTGGGGATGGGGCTCAAGCACACACTGTCCAGGCCACCAGAGGCAAAAGCCTTCTCAGTGACCCATTGCCCCCCCCCGCCCCCTCAATATAGCAGCAGCCTTCAAACCGCTTTAGTTTGCCCTTAGCACTTGACCACCTTGTGGGAGACAGGATCCGACATTTCCTGCTTGGGTGGTGAAATATAACGTCTGACAAATGAGTCCTTCAGGTTGTTCAACGGGGCTGTGCCCTGCCATTCTGTTATATCCTGATTGTATTAGTATTTGTTTCTCAGCCTAGCTGTTTCCCTGCTGCTCAGCCAGAGTGAGAGTTGGTATTGGAATGTTGGGGTGACTGTGATGCATGGAATGCCTGGGTGCCTATGTGGATGAGTGGTGACAGTTGGAGATGGGCTTCACCTCCTGTTGCCTAGTGTGTAAGTCGCCATGCGCCCCACGTGGTGTTGTCTATGTGTGTAAGTCACCCTGCTCCACACGTGTTGTCTAGTGGTTAAGCCGCCTTGCGCCTCACATGTTTTTGCTGGGTGTGTAAGCCATCTCGTGCTCACTTCTTGTACACATTGTGTTTAAGTCATCTTGTGCTACACATGTACATTAGTTTCACACCCTCACAAAGAGTTGATCTTTTGGGTCTAGTCCCTTACACATTTGGTTTCACCCTATAGTTGTTGTCATTGGTGTTGGTGTAAAGGTGGGTCTCCCCTTTCTACTTACGTTTTTCTGAAATGTTTTGTTAGGGAGGATGGGTTTTTATTGCTTGCCAAAATGTTACCTTTCCTTTCTGATTTCTTAGTGTTCAGACTCCTCTGCAAAGTTGTATTTATGTTTTTCTTCCCTGATTCTTGAACTTTTTCTCCTTATGTATATTCTTGTTTATAGTTTGTCTCATGTGTTATCGCACTTTTATTTTTCATTTAAAAGGAGGGGGATAGTGTTATATCCTGATTGTATTAGTATTTGTTTCTCAGCCTAGCTGTTTCCCTGCTGCTCAGCCAGCGTGAGAGTTGGTATTGGAATGTTGGTGTGACTGTGATGCATGGAATGCCTGGGTGCCTGTGTGGATGAGTGGTGACAGTTGAAGATGGGCTGAGCAGCAGGCAGACTGCTCCTGGTGGGGGCTGGCATATGACTAGAAGACGCTGGAGGATAAGGATAACCAGGCATTTATACAGATGTGCACATTTACCATCATGCAGCTAAGAAGTTCATAAAGTAATACATGAAAAACAACTCGGCTATGTCTGGTAAGACACAACGCATTCCTTTCTGCATCTTCTGCTCACATCAAAGCGGCTTTTGGAGGAGCACCTGTCCATCTTGCTTCAAGAGGTGCCAGCTTCTTTGGCCAAAGGAGCCATAGATAGAGCCGATGCCCGAGAAATAGGGATTGGCTATTGCTTCTGTTATTTCCTTTTGCTGATGAAGGATTACAGTCTTTGCCCTATTTTAGATCTAAACTCTCTGAACACCTTCTTGCAGAAGGACACATTTAAGATGGTCCTGGTGGCCCAGATTTCATCTTTCCTGTGTGAATGGTGGCTTTGGTTTTGCAGAATGCCTACATTCATATACCTGTCCCGCATTCCCACCAACGCTACTTGCGGTTCTTACTTGGTTCAGCTTCACCAGTGCTTCTTCGGTGTTTATGAATTGGTGATGGCATTGGTCGTGCCACACCTTGTGGTGTTGAAAATTACAGTCTCATTCACTGAAAAGTTGGGCTTTAAAAAATATATATATATATTCCAGAATAGTATTTATTAACTACCTATGGGGGATCTGAACAAGAACACTCTTTTCACTGTACCAGCAATTAAAACTTTAATTGATTGATTAAGGATATCAGTATGAGTTACGTAACGAATAAAGCTGATAGTTTCAGAATCAAATCAATTAACAAGACCCTACATAATACCAACATTAAGAAGTTTCTCGTATACTGCATCCGTAAATTACACAATGTGGGGATGGTGCTCTTTGTAGTTTCTTCAAAGTTATTTAGTCAATTTCAGCTCTTTATCTGCAGTTAATTGTTGGAACTGTCCCTCATTTTGGCTGATGTGTTTACTGTTACTCTGTATAAATGGCCAACATGTCCGTAGACACCCTACGTGAGTCTATACACATTGTAACCTGAATATAAATGGATAATTAAATAAGATCAAAAGAGGGGCAAGGCTTGACATTTCTAACATTTTTGGTGCAGACATTCTGCTGTTAGAGGAACTAAACCTCCTGGTGATGAGATGTCCTTCCCACTTTCAGTACAGGTACTAAGTTATATTGCATTTTAGGTTCATGAAGTGGTTATGGGGGTACTGATGCTTGTTAAAACAAAAAAGCCTACCCTTCATACCAGAAAAAACATGGATTGAGACTCGTGGGTTTTAGATCGTAGCTTTTTCAATATTACTAGGGAATCCTGTATCCCTGTTAAGCATATATGCCCTTCCTCCACTGACTTCCACCTTTCTTGAAAGAGTTGATCAGCAAATATCACAACTCCCTGATTCTAGTAAGGGGTTACTAGACAGTCAGATGGATAGAACTAGAACAAGACCACCCACCCAAGCAGGACCTACACACCGTGCCAAATTCCTCCCTGCAATGGGCATGACCCAACTATGTCATCTCTGCCAACCTGACTAGCGACAATACATTTTTTATTTGGGGGGCACACAAAATGTTTTCAAGATTAGATTGCTTTGTGGTGCTGGATACTAAGTTAACCGTTTTTAGGTAAGTGCAAATTGTGATGGTGGCCCGAAATGACCACTCACTGGTAGAACACACACTGGGCTGATGGGGAGGCAGATTGTGGTTCAGAGCTTAGTGGATGACGGTTTGTAAATGTAAAGCCTTCACGAAGAGTAAACTGAAAGCTACTTCTCACAGAATAGTGGCTTTGTCACCTCCCCTATAACCTTCTGGGAGGTTTTCCAATCCTCCATCAGAGTTAGGGTTATAATGTATACAGTGGGACACAACAGATGCAACAAGAATTAGTGATGGAGCTATAAGCTGTTCTTCTGAGGTTAGAATCCTACCACGTTATCAGTTTGAACCATGAAGTACCTAAGTACATAGAACACTATCAAATCAAATTGACCCAGACCATAGTGGGAGAGGCAGAAAGCGTGTAATTGGTCTCAGAGAGCTGTGGAAAATCAAGCAAGCTACTTCAAGGGCTTTTTGATTCTGTCTTTTGGGGGGATAAGAAGGAGCGTATTGCAGCTTCTTAGGTTTCTAGATTGACCTGCTTTTGTGAGTTTGGATGCGAGGTAGTCTGGTTTGCCAGTGTGTAGAGCTTTGTGGGTAAGATGGGCCGCTTTGAAACAACTTTGTTTTGATTGGGAGCCACTCTAAGTTTTGCAGCGTGGGGGAGATGTGGTCATGTTTCTTGGCTCCTGTGACCATTCGTGCTGCTGCATTGAGGGCAGCTCTCATAAGGGCTGCATGTTTGGGTGCTCCAGTGAGTGTGGCATTACCATACTCAAGTCTGAACAGAACTAGAGCTTGTGTTGCTCTTTTTAGGTCATTGGGTGGAAGGAAAGACTTAATTTTGTTGAGTTTTAGGCTCTAGAAGGCACTTTTTGCAGTGGAGCTTATGTGAGAGTTCATGTTTAGTTCAGAGTCCAGAGAGAGCCCCAGAAATTTAGCGGAGTCGCTGCAGTTTAGAGAGTCAATGTTGTTTATTCATTCTTGGATTTGTTGTGGTGGTTGAGATTGGAGAAGGCCAGAATGTCATTTTTTTTCTTTGTCGGATTTGAGGAGGTTGAGTGATAACCAGGTAGGAACTTAAGAGAGTTTGGAATTAAGTTGTTGAATGTTAGTAAGAGAGGATATTTCTAGGTAAACCTGGGTATATATAGGAAGTACGAAATATTTGCTTGTTGTAGAATGGTAGTGAGGGGTTCCATGTAAATGTTGAAGAGTATGGAAGAAAGGACCGAACCTTGTGGCATCCCTTGGGTTATGGGAGTTATGTCGGACATAGAGTTGTTGATTTTTACGAGTTGGGAACGGTTAAGTAGACATGAAGAAAACCATTTTGCTATCAGCTCTGATATGTTTTTGAAGGGCATCTCGAAGTTACTTATGATCAACCGTATTAAAAGCCACTGAGAAGTCAAGGAGGACAAGCAGACAGCATCTGTTTGGGTCAAGGGAGTTGTGTATGCCATCTATTATACTCAGTGTAGCTGTTTCAGTGCTGCATCCCTTTTCTGAAACCGGACTGGTGTGAGTCGAGTAGGTTGTTGGGGACTAGGTGTTGGTTGAGTTGAGAGAGAACACATTTCTCGAGGATTTGTGCTAGGAAAGGAAGGTTGGTAATGGGTCTAAAGTTCTTGGGCTCGTTCTGATCTGCATTCGTTTTATTAGCAGGTGATGACTTGGCCTTGTTTGAGGCAGCCGGGTATCAGGCCGTTGCTTAAGGAGCTGCAAATGATCTTGGTCCTTAGAGGGGTTAGGGTGCGATTGAGGTTTTTAACCACAGCAGCAGGTGATGAATCTTCGAAGTGTGGGGAGGGTTTGGAATCGACAATCACCATGGAGATGTCCTCTTCTGGAAGGGGTTTGAAGACCTTCCAACTCTTGGGTTTGGAGGTCGGTTTTTGGTATTGGGTTGGTCTGGTTGTTAAAGGGGGAGGAGTCTCAGTTTTGGGGATTATGGAGTGAGCTAGGGTTAGGGTTATTTCCATTTTGGGCAAAGAGTCGCTGGGGTGGGTTTGTGGGTGATAGTCTAAGGAGAGCTCAGTATTGTTGATTTTCTCATTGATGAATTGGGCTAGGTTGTCATGTTGTAGTTTTTAGGCGGGGGTTTTCTTAGGAAGGTTTCGAGGTTTGATTTCGGATGATGTTGAAGAGCTCTTTGCGGAAGTTTTTGGCTTTGTCTAGGGTGTTTTGGAGGAAGGTGGCTTTCTCTTTGAGTGTGTGTTTATTTTAGTTCCTGCATTCTTTTTTGAGTTGGAGGAGGTTGGTTGGGGATGGGTTTGCTCTCCATTTCAGCTGCTCTCAGTTTTCTTCTTTCAGAGTTGAGGTCTTTGTTGAACCAGGCTCTCAGTGGGGTATCTCTCACCTTTTTGTGTTTCAGGGAGGCTAGTTGGTCGAGTGCAGTTTCCATTGTTGCATTGTAGAGGTTAGTGAGCTCATCAGTATTGAGGCTGTCTGTGTTTGGTGGGAGTAGTGATGATATTTTTTCTTCCAAGTCGGGGAGAGGGATAGGATTGATGTTTCTGCACCATTGATGGGTAATCCGGGCTTGGGTAGGTGGCGCTGTAACTTGGTTAATGTTGAATAGAATGATATGGTGGTCTGACCATCAACTGGGAGAATGTTGTTGATACTCATTATTTTGTTTTTGGCTATGATGGCATCTAGGGTACAACCTTTGTTGTGGGTTTGTCCCTTGCAGTGTTGGGTGAGATCTTTAATGAGTAGGAGTTCATTTAGAAACTGTATTAGTGTGTCCTTCTCATTGTTCCAGTGGAGATTGAAGTCACCTAGGATAATGTTGTCGGAGCTAGAGGGAGCAGTGTATTAATAGGTCAGATAGTTGTTCCCCGAATGTGGGGGAGTTTCCTGGTGGGTGGTATAACAGATGGCATTTCGTTACTTTGTTGTCTTTTTGTCTTGGGTTTGTACTGAGGTATTCGAATGTTGAGTAGGAGAGGGATTTTATTTCAGCTATTTGATGCTATTCTTATGAATGATGGCTACGCCGCCACCGCAATGGTCTAACCTGTCCTTCTTAATGATAGAGAAATCTGGGGGGGACTAGGAGGTTAAGGATCGGATAGGATGATTCATTGAGCCAGGTTTCGGTGACAAACGCAATGTCGATGTCCTAATTCAGTATGGCCTCATCCAACTCTGTTGTGTGTTTGGTTGCTGACCTACAGTTTATTAGCATGCTGTTTACCTTAGTGTGATTTTGGGATGGGGGAGCCAAAGATATAGCCGTGAGTTGTGATGTAAATCTTAAAATCCTAGGTGGATTGATGTCTGCCAGTTCCGGTGATCACCTGAATGTTAGAGGAGGGAGGGGTCGGGCTGTCCTGAGGTCATATGACTTGTCAAGATCCATAAAACCTACACACCATAGAGCTAAAAGAATGATTGAATCTCATCTATGTGTGATGTAATGTGGGAACATTGTAAATACATGATTTGTAAAGGTGTTACAATTCAACTGTGATGTAACAGTATCACACCACCTTTACCCTGTCCCTCACAAACCCTTCACTCCCCTTCTCTCCTTGCACTGAGAGCACATACAATACAATGCTTACGTAATTATTATGATGAATTTTGCTTGATTTTGTATCAAATTGATGCAGTGAGAATTATAATCCAATGCGCCTATATGTATAATAAATACAATTGAATTGTGTAGACTGCATATCCTATTTTCATGACAATGTGTAAATCCAAATAGAAAAATGAAATGTGGTGTTCTTAAAATACACCAGAATGTAAATTATTTTCAACGAACTCGGACCATTCTTGTTTGTACACTTGTCAAGATCCATGGCCTCTCTCACCAGCATCCTAGGGCTCATTCTTCACGCTCTGTCATGTTGGTTGCTGAGAAAGTTGGTGCACCAGCTATTCGTTTTGGATTTGGGAATGTGAGAGGGTTCACTGATGTTTGAGTGGGAGGGGATATGTGGGTGTTGGGTAGGGATAGGGGAGGCTTTGGTAAGGATTTTGTTTATGTCCTGAGTGATTATCTTGAGTTGTCTTTGAAGGCGGGTTAGGCTTTCAGTTATGGATGTATTGGGCGTACGGATCTGTGGTAGGAGAGATTTTAGTTGTTTTTCCTCACTCGTTTATTCGGTTCGTGTGGTTGCAGATACTGGATTCAGGGTGCAAAGGGGAGGGGAGTTAAAGGGCCGGTACGTTTGTTGCTGTTGGTCGGGGCTGCGGAGTTCTGGAGTGGATGGACCGTGGGTAGTGGTGGGCCAAGTGTTTATCACTGAGCGGGTTGAGGGGGAATGAGTTTAGCGAGTGTCCTAAAACTTTTTTGGTTGTGGTTTGGGTGGTGGTATGACGAGTGTTAGAGGAGTTAGTGGTAGGTAGAACGGGGTTTGTGTATTTAGTGAGGGAAATGGGGTCGTTTTTGGAGAGAAGGGGGTGGAAGGGATGGAGTGGAGGGTGGGGCATATGGCGTAGTGGTGGAGTGTAGGTGTGTAGTGTGCAGTGGGTGTGAGGGTATGGTAGGTTTTGTGAGTGCTATTCTTTGCATAGAGTTCTGGGGGGTGGGTTGGGTAGAGGTTGGATAGTTGGAGGGACTAGAATTGGAATTGTGTAGTCTAGGAAAGATGAGTTCAAATTGGTGTAGGTTAAAGTCATTGACTTGGACCTTGACTATGCTGTTTCTGTATAATGTAATGGTGGCATTGCCTTTGAAGGCAGGTGAGTTGGCAATCAATAATATTTGGCCGTGGGGGATGTTGGTGGCATTAGTGACTTGAAGGGGACTTGTTATGTTCTTTCTCCACTCAGCCTGGTCAGTGGTGTAAAAAATGAGATCTGTTTTTGTTTTTCCTTTGGAGGTGGTGTGGTAGAGATCTGCAATGAGTGTAACAGGGTGTTGCTTAGGTAATATGTGCTTAAAGAGTCTGGTGGCGTTGGCTGAAAGATGGGGGGGTAGGTGATGGAGAAAGAGTGTGGGCCGTGGGGTTTCCGGTAAATTTGACTTGTAGGGGTGGAGGTTTTAGTGGTGGTCTGGTGGCGTCGGCGTGTATTTCTAGACATCTTTCCCACTAGGGGGGTTTGTATGGAGACAGACTATAGATAGAGATACTAGAAAGACTGGTATCTAGAGGGATGTCGGAGCACTATGCATCGCGCAGGAGTAGATCCTAACATTGTGGGCCATCTAGGGGAGGAGGGAAGTAGGTTAAGAATTAAGTGGCAAATAGATTTGAGAAGAAAGTAATATGAGAGATGCTCACCAGGTGGAGCTCTAGTGCAGTGGATTATGGCAAAGTCTGCGATAAGATTGATCAGTCAGGGCCCGTTCGTCTCCGATTTTCTTTTTACTTTTTAAAAAGGTTTAAATCTGATGTGAGGAAGTGACAGGAGGGGAGAGTGGGATAGCCTAGAGTTCTGCCCGTGGGGAGGCGTCGTTTGTGAAGGTTTTGAGGAGGGGTCCCACAGATTGGCCCATTTCAAGATAGGTCAGGTGCCTCAGGCAAATTCAGAGTAGAGGGGAGCGGTAGCCAATGGAGCCTTGAATGGCTTGTAAGGTGTGGGTTTTCCCTACAAATTGAGTTCAAGGAGAAAGTAGAAATTATGATGAGAGCCAGGGCTTCTAATGATATAGTGAGGGATTGTGCAGGGATGTCTGCTCCCTTTTAAGATCAGGGATTCCTTAAGGCCATTCAAAAATTGCCGTTCCATTCTGAGATCTAGGTTCTAGAGGCAGAGCTATAGTCCTTCTTTAATTACAGCTGAATCTATATGGAAGTATAGCCATAGTCCTTTAATTTTAGATGACTTTACATGGGATTAAGTCCTTTATTTGTGTATAATTCCGTTGCGACACATTTTATGAAAGTGTATCGAGTGGTGTGGTAGTAGGCAGGGGAAGGTGGTGAGAGAGACTCACAAAATGGCAGAAAGGCCTCCCCGAGTCTTGAAAAGAGAGGGCCAGTGCCTCCAGAACTGCGATTTGAGAGTTGGTGGGGAGTTAAAATGCCTTTCTCGTCACTCTCCGGCGCGTGCAGTGATCTCTGCTCGGCTGGGGGTGACAAACCTTGGTCTTGGGTACAGAGGTGGGGAAAAAATGACGTTGAGAGTAGTTTGTTGGACATACCAATGAGACAGCTCTTTAAGGAAAGGAGGGAACTCCTAGAGGAGGAAATAAGTGATGAGGAACTAGCAGGATCCCCACGTCATTTTAAAATGGAAAAAAACATCTGAACCCAGTGGCTTTCACATTGAGTTCTTTAAGGATATTGCACGAATGACCATACATGCTCTTTAAAAAATGCTGGAGGAAGGACTTGCAACCTCAGACCTGCCACTGGATTTACGGATTATTGACATACATTACGGACCACAGGAATTATGTTCACCCTGTTGCCCAATCTCTTTTATTAATGTTGAGGCCACCATCATCGCCAATGTGTTAGCTACTCACTTGATTATGTTAATGAGTATTTGGTGTGTGGCTTCATTCCCCGGATGTCCACAAGGCTCAACATAAGCATGTTCATATTGCCCTGGACCTTACTGACTGAATTAAAAGTCTTATTGGCACTGCTAATGGTGGACTTTAAGAAGGTGTTCAATTTGGTTAGTTGGGACTAATCTTTTGCACTGTTGGAAAGATCAACGAGAGGCCCAGATTTTTGGGGTATTCACACCTTGCATATAATCTTCTAGTAGCTGGGATTTAGAAAGGTGGGCTGCTCTGGGAGGACTTAGGTACAGCAACCCTTTATTACCATTGGATTTCCCCAATTGCTATTGAGCATCTGGTGAAGTAAATTAAGATACATGTTTTCCAGACGTGGTTTGAATGCGTATCCAGGCTCGAATATCTCTATAAGTGGATAACTTACTGATACACTTATATCTTCCTGGATTATCTTGATCCAAATCTTTAGCCAATTGTTCAGCATGAGAAAACCTTTCCAAGTCAGTTGTCTGTGTAGTTAGAACTGTGGGCCGAGTCTCAGTACGATGGTAGAATTGGGGTGACGAAATTTGTGGCATACTACAGAGCAGCGTATCTGATAATGGTAAATTAATAACTCTACAACACAGTCTGACCCTTCGTTTACAATAGAAAAATGAGCAATGGCGGCACAAACCTACTCTGCTTCCTTAATAGGGAAACGATCACCCAGCACTGCTGCAGGTGACAAAAGCAAGAAAGAAAATCTTCTACTAGGCCCTAGTGAGTATAAGCTTGCATGGTGGAAAGAAGTTCCATGGTGGATGGAAAATAAAGTTAAACCAAGTCTGTGCCTTCAAAGGTTTCCGTTGGTGGGACGTTTGTTGGTATTTTGAAATTGGGAGACATAATGACAGATACCGCTGTATGCTCATTCACAGACCATATGAATCCCTATGATAGGCACAAGTTTTTTTAAAATACCTACTGTTGAGACATGCTTTATATTCAAAAATTAAAGACCTCCCTGTTTTCAATCCCCTAGAAGCTAAATTGTTGATGGGAGACATGGCTCTGGGAAGATATTCGCTGTTTACTGATCAATGCACAGATTACAATACACTCCCTACACGCTTTTGACACTCTTAGTCTCGCATGTGAGAATGAATTGGCGACATTCACTGACTAGGAAAGGCAAATAGCCAGGATGGCTCTGGGAGAGGTAGTCATAGCCAGTCAATACAATTCAATGCCTACATTGTCTGAATCTCACATGCCATTGGTTATGCCACTTCGGGAGAATCAACTCACCTGTCTGCCTGAGATGTGGTATCACCTTGCAGGTTTTTATCCACACTAAATGGTGGTGCCCCTTGATCGGGCTTTTCTGGGAGGAGGGGAGTCGCTTGCTGAATGAAGGAACGGGGTGGTGACTGGGCAAGTATTCCGAAATAACTCTCCCACATACGTCCTGTGATCGATATAAATTGGCACTGGTATACTTGTAGTTTGTAACTGCAAAACTAGACATTAGAGGGATGGACATGTGGGGTGGAGTTGCCCATATATATCTCACGGTGATATCTAAAAAAGTGTAGTGAATTTTGGAGTGAATGGAAGGACAGTTATGGAATAGCAAAGGGGTTGGGGCAGACAAAGAAGTGTTGCTATACATTTGTTATGATCATGGTTTACGAAGGGAAACAGATGTAGAAGAACATCAATGGTATATTCGAATGCCAGCTTAAACGTGAATGACTAAGAGGGAATGTGGTGTGTTACTTTTGTACTGATGCAGTAGTTTAGTATTTAAACGCCAATAAACATGTTTCACTTAAAAGCAAACTATATATGCATCATATCTTGGAATGGATAAAAAAAAATTATGACATGTGGCACCTCAAACCCCTTTTGGGAAAACGCTGAATTAAAAAAAACAGAAGCATCAGACCCTCTGGTGATAAATGTCATGCTCTGTAAATCCTTCCGGCTGATAATGACATTATGCTTTGGATTCTTCTTGTAATTTAACAGGATTTGGGCTTCGTTCTGTTAGCACTAGAAGCCGCAAAAGATTTGGCAGACACAGAACCGTGTATATTTGAAACAAGTCTTCAGGTATTGGAGACTGTGGTTTATTTTCTTGTGAAATGTTTTCAGAGATGTTAGGGCGACGAGAGAGTCAAAGAATGAGAGTTCAACAGAGGAACCTGTTTTGCTGCTTCCGGCAGTTTGAAAGGGAATGTCATCTGACCCCGTCTGTAGCAGACCTGCCCTCTCTCTGCTGAGGTATTGTCAACTGAGGTTGCAGGTCATTTACGGGCCTTAAAACCAGAAACCATACATCACTTTACCTGAAATGGTGTGTCATGGCTGGACCACAGCAAAAAGTATAGAAAACAAGCATTTGCAATTTGAAAATGACAAATTTTGTATTTGTGTTGGTTTTGAAAATAGCGAAAGTAATAGCTTTGTCATTTACAATGCCAATAGTTATAACTTTCGCAAATGTGACACCTATAGCATTTGTAATACAATATGTGTTGTATTTACGTGACTTAGATGTATTGATATTACAAATAACAATGGCTTAATTTTTTAAAAAAGAATTACTACTTAAATAATAGTTATTGTAATTTATATTGGCAATAGCTTAAACTTTTGTGAATAACTTTTGTGAAGATTATGTTCAGTGTATTTTATTGTGACGAAAATCCAAGAACAGAAGTGAAATATTAACATCTTTTTGTAAAATTTTTAATAAAGCTTGGAACATTGATAGAACATATTTGAACAAGGTGTGGTTGCACAGATTGATGCTGTGGTGGCGCTGAGTGATGTTGTGGTGCCCCTGAGTGCTGCTGTGGTGGTGCGGAGTGATTCTGTATGCTATGCTATGTTTTGTTTTGCTATCCTATCTTTTGTTGTGTTTTACTATGTTTTGCCTTGCCATGCTATGCTATGCTTTGTTATGCTATGCTATGCTTTGTTATGCTATGCTATGTTTTGCTATGCTTTGCTATGCTATGCTTTGCTATGCTATGCTTTGTTATGCTATGCTTTGTTGTGCTATGCTTTGTTATGCTATGCTATGTTTTGTTATGCTATGCTATGCTAAGCTTTGTTTTGTTATGCTATGCTGTTGTGTTTTGTTATGTTATGCTAAGTTTTGTTGTGTTTTGTTATGCCATGCTATGTTTTGTTATGCTATGCTATGTTTTGTTGTGTTTTATGTATGCTATGTTTTGTTGTGTTTTGTTATGCTATGCTATGTTTTGTTTTGCTATATTTTGTTTTGCTATGTTTTGTTTTGCTATGTTTTGTTATGCTATGTTTTGTTATGCTATGCTTGGTTTTATGTTATGTTATGCTATGTGTTATGTAATGCTATGTTTTGTTCTGCTATGTTTTGTTGTGTATTGTTATGCTATGCTATGTTTTGTTCTACTATGTTTTGTTATGCTATGCTATGTTTTGTTCTACTATGGTTTGTTTTGCTATGCTATGTTATGCTATGTTTTGTTATGCTATGTTTTATTGTGTTTTGTTGTACTATGCTTTGTTGTGTTTTGTTATGCTATGTGTTGCTATCCTATGCTTTGTTTTGTTATGATATGCTATGTTTTGTTGTGTTTTGTTATGCTATCCTATGCTTTGTTTTGCTATGCTATGTTTTGTTATGCTATGCTGGTGAGGGTGTGTGAGAGTGAGGGTGGGTGAGGGTGTGTGAGGGTGAGGGTGTGTGAGTGAGGGTGTGTGAGGCTGAAAGGGTGTGAGGGTGAGGGGGTGTGAGGGTGTGAGAGTGAGGGTGTGAGGGTGAGGGGCTGTGAAGGTGAGGGGGTGAGGGTGAGTGAAGGTGTGTGAGGGGGTGCGAGGGTGAGTGAGGGGTGTGAGAGTGAGATGGTGTGAGTGTGTGCGAGGGTGAGGGTGTGTGAGGGTGGGGGTGTGAGTGTGAGGGGGTGTGAGGGTGGGGGGATGGGGACGTGAGAGTGGGGGGCTGAGGATGGAGGTGAGGGGGTGTGGGGGCTGTGAGGGGTGTGAGGGTGAAGGTGTGTGAGGGTGAGTGAGGGTGTGAGGTTGAGGGAGGGGGAGGGGGAGTGAGGGGAGGGATTAACAGAGACTGAGAGATAAGGTGCAAAAGAAGTTTAACTACTGAGAAAGAAGTGAGAGAACGAGAAATGCAAGAAAGGAAAGAGAAGTGGAACTAAGAGCGAACCGTGGGGGGGGATAGAGGAGAATGTGTGAGGCAAACAGCAAGTACGAAAGAGAGGTGGAAGAGGAGAGTGAGTGTTAAAAGGAGAGAAGAAAATAAACAGAGCAAGAGAGAAGTGAAACCAGAGGATGGAAAAGAAACGTGAAGAGAGACACATAGACGACATGGTGTGGAGAATAGGATAGAGAGAGAAAGAGAGGGAAGTGAGAGAATTGGAAAGTCGGGGCGGGGAGACGGCAGACCGATAAAGAAACAACCAGTGGGTAGGTAATAGGGAAAGAGAGACAAGGAGAGGGGACAACAGCGATGAAAGAAGGGGAAGACAGTGGGGAAGGGAGTGGGAGATGAAGAATATGGGGGAAACAGTTATAATGGGATAACAGGGGAGCGAAAGCGAAGCTGCTGTGCCCCAGGACACTTCTCAAAATGAACTTTTCTTTCCCTTCGACTAAAGTTAGGCCATACATTTATGTGGTTTGCTTATTTAGGATGGCATCTGGAGCACGTGTCCCTCTTGCTCACTGTGAGAAATCTGTTGCTGTAACTGTTTCAGATGCATTACATTTCAAGAGAGGGCAGGACTTCGCTCAGGATTTATTTTTTGGTGTATGGAATATTCATTTTGCACATGCAAGTCATTTTGAAACTTTCCTACAATATATTACTTTAGTCATAAATTGTTCGATTTGACAAAAAAATAAAAAATTGCTGGTTTGGGGCATTTTTGCTACCATCACATATCTTAATTGGCCCTGTGGACGAGTGATTTGACCTAGAAATGCCTCCTCTTCAGGTTTCCAGTCATGATTACTTATTACCGGCATTAAAATAAAATTTGCAGAGTGTGCCGATACACTAATTAGGGTGTTGTGCGCAAGGAAATTAAACCGACGCAGAGAAAATTCCCGGTGACCGGTATTCATCGTGACTATTTGTCAGTAGTATGATCTCGAGTTATTGCCCAAACGAACATAGTGCAACTATCTTAGCAAGTAAAAAAGGGGGTGAATAAAGTTAGAAGGGTTACGTTTCGAAATGAAGCGGTATTGCAGCATGGTCCTGGCAGGTGGGCGGTGACTGAAAGTCACTCGCTGGTGGGTGGGAAACAGATAAACGGGGGTCATTACGATTTCACCCATAGGGAGACATACCTTGTATTGACCGTGCGTCCTGCGTCACTTACTGCTTGATAGCCAGCCGCCCGCTTTGCCTAGGTCGTGCCCGTCTACAGGACCCAAAATCTGGAAATGCTCCTTCAGCTCGAAGTTATACACGGACGTGTGGTCTCTGTGGCAGGGCACAGGCTGAGGGAATGACAACTACCCGCATGCGTGAGCGACAGTCACGTCGGATGAGTGCACCGCTAACCCAGTGACAGGGTGGTCAGCGCTCCGGTAATTGGAGAGCGCATGCGTGCTAGAGGAGACTAAACCAAAAAGACCAGGTGGATAATACTCAGATTTAGGAGGTTAGAGCCCAAACAGATACGCGGTATGCAACCACTGAACCTTAATGATATTACTGAAATCTGGTCCGTGCGTGCGAATCCCTTAATATTACTAACTTGGTTTCCTAATGTGCGTCTTTATGCTGGAGGGCGGGGGCTGCCTGTGCATGCGCGCCATTCGTAAGTTTCTTTTCCAGTAGCGAGCCCCGGAGCAAAAACGAAGTGGCAGCTGAAGTCCCGGGTCCCAGGAGGGGGCCCGGGTGAAGACCAGCCGGGCTCCCATGCCTAAGGGGAGAGCCCCGCTTCGTGCTGGCCTGGCAGAGGAGCACGAGTGCTTTGCGGGGCTCCCATGAGAAGCCCGGCGTGTTCCAGATGGTGAGAGCCCGGTGAGGTAAGGGAGGGGGAGGGGTGTGTGCCTGCGTTTGTGTGCGTGTGTGTGTGCATGCTCGCGTGCGTGTGTGTGTGTGTTTGTGTGCCTGCCTGCGTGTGTGTGTGTGTGTGCCTGCCTGCGTGTGTGTGTGCCTGCCTGCGTCTGCATATGTGTTAGTGTGTTGTTTGCGCACTTCAGGGAATGTGAGGCAGGGGATGTGCACGGCGCCAGCCTGGACGTGCGCCTCCACAGACACCAATTGCCGCGCGTGCCCGACCCCTGTCTCAGATTCCCAGGAGACGGGCAACATTAGTTGTCGAGCTGGACGCAATGCTTCGCATTGCTTTCTCCAGCTCGACCTAAAGAGAACAGAAATCATACAAAAATATCTGTCTGCATCTTTGAATCAAAGAAGGTTAACACCTAATGCTGTGTTGCAGGCCGAAAGGGACACAGTAGATGTTGAGTTTTCCCTGTCTGATTGAAATTTAAAAGGTAGAGAGGAGAGTTACTTTGAGGGTGTCAAAAGGAATGTGCATAGAGTGTATTAACCTCCACTTCCAAAACGCGTGAAAGTAATTTGTTTCACACTTTTAACACCAAGGAGCCAGTGAAGACTTGTAAAGTTACATGTTAGTAAAGTCTAATGTTGACTGGTTCCTTCATAATGTTGGCTCTGGCATTTAAAATACATAGCTAAGCACATTGTATGTGATGATGTGTTTTACGTACTTCCTCCATATATTTCACTCCTGCAGTTGTGTCAGAGTGACGTTGCACCTATCAACTTGCTTCGTCATTGGGTTCCCACCTAAGATGCAGAATGCATCCTAGGTCTGCTACGACGCCTGATTACAGTGGAGCTGTTTTTTTGGTGAGACAAGTTGAATTTGTGAGTGAGTTGATGTTAATGCGATTTGTAAAACAAAAATAAATACCCGAAGGTGTCAAGGCGCTAGCAACTGTGGGAGAACAAACATGACCCTAAAAGGAGTTACTTAGTGAAAAGCCAAGTTTTGAATGCCTTCCTGAACTGGAAGAGGTTAGGGATAGATTGGTTATGAAGGGAAAGTAAGTGCCATTCAGTTGATGTGGTGTTTACAAAGCTCCTTCCTCCCCAATTACTTTGTTTAAACCTTTGGACCACCAATTTCCTAGCTCCCGAAGATCTCAAATTTCTCTTTGAACTATACCATCTGAAATATTATTTAACCACATGGCTGCTGGGCGTTTCCCCCCCCCCCCCTGTGCTGGAAAATGCCATTTTAGTGGCACCATGACGAGCTCAGCTCGTCATCAGCACACGCCACCCGTGGGTGATGACGAGCTGAGCTCGTCATCGGCATCGAAAGGGTTAAGGAACTCTGAGCCGGTTCCATGGAGAGCCTTATGTGCAAGACAAAGAGCCTTAAACTTAATGCCCTGCCTGATATGCAGCTAATGAAGAAGTTTGTTGGCTTGCGATGCAGATTTGTGTTTGGGAATCCCAGTTAACATTCTGGCCGCTGTATTTTGTAGGACCTGGAGTCTGTAGAGGTATTGATGCTGCATGTTAGAAAATAAGGCATAGCAGTAATCTAATTTTGCTAGCACTTGTGCTGTGATCATAGTTTTTTGGGCATTGATTGGGATGAAAGGAAAAATCTTTTCTGAGCATCCTTAAGACCAGGAAAGCTGAAGACTTGGCCACCTTAACCTGTAGTCCAATCGTTAATTAATAGTCCATAACAACCCCTAGGTTTTGACCTTGGTAACAGGGATGGGGAGGGCACCCAACTATCTGGCCACCAGGTTGGGGCCCATAAAGAAGGATTATTTCTAAACAGGATAACCTCTGTTTTACTTGAATTAAGTTTTGAACATTTGAGGTTCATCCAATTGCCAATGGCTGCTATGCAGTCATGAAAATGTACACCTGTTTGGTTGTTGGGGGTTGACATGGCTACAATCAATTGGGTGTCGTCAGCATATGAAATAAGTTCCAGCCCAAAGTATCTTATAAGGGTGGCCAGAGGTTTAACATACACATTAAACTATGCGGAGCTGAGTGAGGACCCCTGTGGGACCCCACACAACAGACAAAATGGCTTAGACACAAATGGGTCCAAAGCCACCACTTGTTTCCTGTCCGATAAAAATGATTCCAATAGTTTCAGAGTTGACCCCCTTGAAACCGATAGCCTGGAGACTGTCGGCCCAATTTTGTGATCAACTATATCAAAGACTGCTGATACATCGAGGAGTACAAGCGCAGCGCTACCACCATTGTCAACTATTGCTCTAATCCCTTCTGTGGTTTTGACAAGAGCAGTTTCGGTATTATGATCACTTCTGAACCCACATTGGGTGATATCTAACAGTTGGTAGTAGGATAGAAATTGTGCTACTTGCTTGTTCAAGGCTTTTTCCATTATCTTAGCTGGGTAGGGTAGCCAGGAAATGGGCCGATAGTTGTTTGGGTCACTGGAATTTGAGTCAGACTTTTTTTAACAGTGGAAGTTTGGATGCCTCCTTCCAAGTGGCAGGGAAATATCCTGATTTCAACATAGAATTAAAAATGTGGTGATGCAGGTTGCAACGGTTTTCCAAGCCAAATTAATGAGTCTGCAGACAGGGATCCATAGGTGACCTTGATTTGACAGTTCCGATCAGAGTCATCACCTGGGATAGTGATAGCAGTGAAAATGTAGTAAATTTGGGGCATTCTTCAAATACAGTCAGATGAGTGGGGCCTTTCCCATTTGTTGCCAAATTTTGATCAAACTTATTAAAGATTTGAACAATTTTATTCCTAAAGATATTAGCCAAGGTATTAACAAAGTCCTTACTATTCATATTATTATTTTTAAACTTTTTCATTTTTTGTTGCTGACACAGTGGATAGACGTGTGAACCGGGACCTCATATTACCATATGATCAATATACCTTAGGTACCAGTGGAACCTGCGATTCAAACATCTGAATAACCAATGATCATGATCATACGTTTACAAGTACATATGGCTGTCACGGAGGCCTGTACACGTATTTTTAATCATCGCTCCCCTCACTGTTTGACCCTCTCTCTCTAGCATTTGAATCACTTTGATTATTTGCTATCACATCTGCAGTTAGTAGATCCCTACATAAGTGTCTCCACATGCTAAATTCAATCCAATTTCTCATCTTTCCTGCATTCTTTCATTTGAATCTCCTCTGAAAGTGACCACTCTCGCGCATCGTTCAACCGATTATCTACTGAGGGGGGAGTGTTTGCTCATCCATACTATGGCTATCCTGTGTCTTGCTAATACCAGAGTTAATTGCAAAAATGTATATGCCATCTTACGTTTCTTGTGTCTCTGTACTTGTCCCAACAGGCAATGCATGAGGGTAGCCTCCACTCGAAGACCAGTTCACACCCTCACATGCTCTGTTACTCGTAGCCAGTATTGGTGTACCTCTTAACATCCCCAAGCCAAATGCAGAAATCTGTGTCTTTCCTAATACATCTAGGACACTCATGTGAGCGATTAGGATCATATACACAAGGAGCCATATACACCAGATACAGAAAGTTAGTATATTAGCTTTAGCCGAGCAATGCAGTATACTGAATGTGTTAGAGTGCATGCTGCTTTCCAAGTCTTATCTCACATGTGCCCATGCAAATCTCCATCTCAGGTGGCACATGCCCCAGGTGAAGGACCTTTGAATCCACCCTCATGTCCTTATACAACAAGACCAATTAGAGCCCAGTCCCACACATGAGTATAATACATCAAGCTTTCCAGTTGTTTGAGTGGCATTCGGATATGTAGGCCACGTTCTTTTGACAAGGTCCATGAGGCCCGCATACTGCAGATACTGCTGTCTGCTTAATCACCTACAGCAAATCAAAATTGCTGGTAGGTTGTCCAGCTGAATTCGCCCTCTGGCAAACGCTTCTGCCAGTTATCTCCCTCGTCCAGCCTCTGGGCTGCATGTTGGAGCTGTGCCGCAAAGTAGTAATAATAACCTGGTATTTGTAAAGTGCGAACTTATCACCCGTAAGGGTCTCAAGGCGCAAGGGGCCATTGGGGAGATTAAGGGAGCTATTGCCCAGAGTCACATGATGCTGAGCTGATCTGCCTCCAGTGCTGGGAATCGAACCATGAGCCCCACGCTCTGGAGTCAGCCGCTTTGTCGGCTGCACCACACCTCTAGTATAAGTCTAGTCTGAGTGCTTCCAAGCCCCCCTCCTAATATTGCTTTATTAATACCTGTATTGCTACCCTACTGCACTTGCCCATCCAGTACAAGGCCCCAACACTGAGTTCAGCTGTCTGAATACCGCCATGGGTATGTTACATAACAAGTTTTGAAGTACGTATAAGCAACTGGGCAGGTCAACTATTTTGGCCTCAGCAATTCTGCCTATAAGGGACAGTGAACGCTTCAGGGATTCAAGCACTCTAGCCACATTCAAGTGTAATATTTGTGTGTTCCTGTGTACCACTTGTATACCTAGATATCGGAAGTGACCGGTCTCGGAGTGCAAGCCAAGCCTCACCAGATCTTCAGGTATTCGCACAGCCAGCCCTGCCAATGGAAAAATCAAAGACTATGTCTGTTAAGGCTTAAACTAAAGTGCCCATCTAATGCTGCAGATGTTTAGGAATCGCTATTCGGGGGACGCAACATAGAACAATGCATCATCCGCAAATAGCAATACAAGATGTGTTCCATCCCCCACCCGTGTTCCCCATTGGACAAGATCCTGTCTGGCCCACACCACCATTGGCTCAATGGCCAGGGCAAATAGTAGGGGCGAAAGGGGGTATCCTTGTTGAGTGCCTCGCTCCAATGTTCAATTTGACCGATCTACTTCAGCCCAACAGAACGCAGACACTCAGGTCTGTATAGAGAGTTTTGAGCCATCTCCAGATGCACGGTCTGAACCCAGAGGCCCTCAACCCCTCCTGCAGATATCCCTAATCTACTGAATTGAATGCTTTTTCGAGGTCGATGGAGACCAACACTATTTAGTCATTACATCCCTTGTTTCTTGTATGGTGTGTGTTAAGCGGCATATATTTATACATATGCGGTGGCCTGGTATAAATCTGTACTGATCTTCATGGACAAGTTAGGTTATATGTGGAGCCAGATGCTTAGCCAGCTCCTTGCATAATATCTTAACATCAGAATTTATCATTGTGAACGGGCGGTGCGATTGCGGGGTCCCGAACGTCACCCCTCTGATTTAGGAGCATAAAAATGTCTCCCTCCCATATAGAATGGGGCAACACACCCTTCTCAAATGCTTCATTGAATGTTTACAGCAGAGGCTGTACCCGTTTTTCCAGATAAGCCTGATAAAACTCGATTGGGAACCCAGAGCTTTGGCTTTAGGTATTTCGGCTAACGCCTCAAGTACCTCCTCCGCTGACAGTTGCTTTTCCAACTCCGGGCCTCCAGAGGGAGTCTCCTCAGTTGGAGCTCCTCCAGGAACAGGACATAGCATTCTGCCGGGATTGCTGGGTCTCCGTGATAAACATTCTGTAGGTGTGTTGAAACTCTACCAGTATTCCTGCTCTGGAATACACCATGTCTCCTGCTGAGTTAGCTATGCACGTCATCAACAGGGGCCAGCGCCCTACGTTAAATTGAGGCCAGCAGGTACCCGGCCCTGTCAAGTCCTGACTCTTAGTGGCCAGGTTGTTCTTAAGAAGTGCAACTAAGGTGGACACTACCTGGAAAAGCTCCTTTGAGGAGTTCTTAGCTGCAGTTATTGTTTGCATGAATTATAATATTTTCCCTTAATCATTAGTGCTTTATACTTCTTTAAACAAAAATATTTCGCTTTTCACTCCCCTGTTTAGGATGTCTCCCCCATGGTAAAGAACACTGTATAGGCCATGTGTGATGTGAGACGCCATGTTAAATGTGACGCAATGGTGTGAGCACCTGTAATACCCCTATTGTAAACATGCACCTTACTGAAATGACGCTTTTAAAATGGATGCCATGGCTGTGTGTTGTGCCACCTGACTGCAGTGGGTTAGCTGTCTAGTTGTTTGGTACCCAGCCATCCCAGCATTTGGAAGGAAAGCCTGGCCCCCAGGGTGCTCTACTCCTCCCCCTGAGCCAGTTAGAGCCAGTTCCCCAAAGGCTTCTAGAAGCTTCTGGCACTGCCTGGTAGGTGGGGTGAGGGGCACATAAATAGGGTGTTGTGCCACCATGTGTTCAGACAGAGCAGGGACATGAACGAGAGGGGGCCTGCTGCCAGGGGATTCCGCCACTTGTGCCTGTGTGCTGGACCCTGCACCCAACTAAAACCCCTCTGCTGTCCCTAGGGCTAGTGGAAGCCCCACTGCAGGAGTACAGGCTGCTGTACAGGAGGAGTGCCACGCTACAATAGAGGATGGTGGAAGCCTACCGCCCTGTCTTGATGAGTACCCACTGACTGCTGACCTTGCTCAGTAGTGCCTGCTGCTTTGCCACCTGGCCCCTGAAGAAGGAGCGCCATCCTAGTTCCCTGAGGCTGCTGGGACCTTGCGCCACGTGAGGGCTATGCCTAAAAAGCCCCTGAAGAGGAGAGCGCTATATTGGAGCTGGACTGGACCCCCCCAGGAGGTGAGGAGCAATACCCTGGGGCCCCTGAGGCTTGCTGTTGGGACTTTCTGCCCCCCTACGTGCTATAATCCCAAAGCGCTGTGTGTGGCTAAAAGCGCTATCATTCTCGAGCGCTGAACAGCGACCAGAGCCTGCCTTGTGCCTTCTGCCCCGTGGGACTGTGACGAGCGCTGTTGCCCTTCCTAGCGCTGTGGTCCTACAGCGCTGAGCTACTGGAGCGCTGTAACTCGCTAAGCGCTGTGGGGCCCAGGAGAACTGTTGGCTTAAAAGCGCTGTAGGTGGCTACCCCGTGTTTTGGCACGCTTGTGGACTAAGTAATGCTGGCGGGGTGCCTACCCCGCATTGTAGCGCCCCTGTTGCGGGTGCCTATCCCGCGTTTTGAATAATATATAGACTGGTGCCCACCCCGCAAGATTGCCGCCTGGAAGCACCGCCGCAGCCCGGGAGAACGGCCGACTGCCGAATCGCATCGGGAGCCTACCCCGCGTGCGGCCAGAGAGAGAGGGCTGCTTACTTACAGAAGGCGGGAGGCCACCCCGCACTTCTCAATTGCCGAACTCCCCGCCGCCGCCGGAGGCTGTGTCGGGCTGGGATCCGTGCCCAGGAGGAAGAAGACTGCGTGACCTGGCATCCCGCTGCGGCCCCCGGAGTGAAGGGAGGGCAACAGCGGTGTCCGCAAGGGCCGCGCTAGGCCCAGGTAGCGCGAGAGTCTCCCCGGGGCGCCAGCCGCATCATTGGCCGTGCCCCCCAGGAAGCTGCGACCGGATTGGTTGACGTGCCCGGGTCCCAGGACAGGGTCCGGGGGGGGGAGCGGGAAGACTGGTGGAGAGCTGCTGCGGGCAGGGCTCCCCGGTGCTTAGGAGAGCCCCGAGTGCGGCCGGAACCCGCCGGCTCCCTGTTAAGGCCCCGGGCCCCAGGAGCGGGACCCGGTTAAAAGACAAAAGTCGTGGCCGCCAGTGAGGAGCGCTGCCAGAACGGTGTATGCTGGCAGGGCTCCCGTGCGGTAAAAGAAAGCCCCGCACCTGCCGCCAGCCTGCCCCTTAAAGAAGAAGAGCCCTGGTGGACGTCCCGGAGGAGCAGGGGACAGTCAAGGCACAGTAGTGTGGCTCACTGGTTAGAGGCGGCAAACCCGAGAGCAGAGGATGGCCCGGGACCAGGGTTCGATTCCCGGCGCGGCAGGTTTCTGGACCAGGGTCAGCGGACTCGATAATTCTCTCGCCTCGGTGCCCACTCTGATCAGCGATCACACTCGGCAACTCTGGGCATTAGCTTGCCTCATCTTCACTAACGGCCCCACCAGACCGCCGGGGATGCCTGGTCTCACCCTGGAGATACCCATTAAGGGACCATCTCTCAGGGAAGCCAGGAAGGGTTTCGCAGCGGTCGAAGCGCCTTGGGACCCTACGGGTAAGTAGTGCGCTATATAAATGCCTATACATTTACATTTACATTTACATAACGGTGCCTGTCCCCTTCTGGAAGACGTCCGGCGGGCGCCCCGAGAGCCTGGTGAGTGAGGGGCTCATTGGGGAACTGATGGAGGGGGGGACAACGGGGCACATGATCGATGTTCACCCCCAATGATTATTTTGAGAGGACCGGAGTGGGGCGTGTGGCCGAGTTGGGGGGGGGGGGTGTCGGGGCACAGGGCAGGTGCCCGCCCCCGGGACCAGTGTTTTGGTGTGGGGGCTCCCCCAGGCCCTGAATTGATGTTACAGCTGGACAGGGGGCAGTGGCAGCGATTGGGGCCACACTGTCCTGAAACTTAAGAGGCCTAGAGTGAGAGGGAACAGTTCTTACAGGCCTCCTGAACTGGCATTAGGAGCTGTTCTACAACTGGATGGGTGATGCCTAGGGAGGACCTGCCAGATTCATGCACAGGTGTTGGTGCTTCCCCCGGATGGGATGAGTTCAGGCCTAATGTCTTGTTTCACCCAAGGTTAATGCTGAAGTGCAGGTCTGCCCCTGTTGCCTATCTCATGAGACTAAGCAGGTTTTATGCCTAAGGGAGGGGGGTTCCGGCCCAGGTGTTGATGCCATTTTATATGCGCACTGTGTTTCTGGAAAATGTGTTCTGCCTATACTATTGTGCCTGATGTTTTCCTAAGGTTGATGCCCCTGAGCTCCCAGGATTTTGCACAACGCAGAGTGGGACCCATGTTAGGACTCAGTCCCTTACTCTTACTATGCTGATACCAAATAGGTTAGGCCAGAGGTTAATGCTGACGTTTTGATTGCACTATTGACCCTGATGAACTTACCTTTTCTTCTTTTTCATTTACCCTGTAAATAATCCCCTTGTATATATTGCCCTGGCGCCAGTTGGCGCAGCATTGTGATTACTGTGATTTCTGTTGCATATTTGAGACAATACAAGAGTTATTCTTTTTCACCAAAACTGGTGTTGTGTCTCTTTTTGTGGTGTGTCTTGGGGGTCGCCTCTCTGTACTGCGTGGATGCTTCACACATGTCCTCAGGATTTTGTCCTGCCCGCTCTATACCATGCTACCCCCCATAGAATTGGCTATCCCATTTTTAACAAACATGATTTATATATCTCTTTTTCTGCCCAGTTGTATTCTTTCCTTCATTCTCTCTTGACGTCTGCAAATTGTTTCTGAAGTCTAAGATTCTCAGTGGACCAAGAAGCAGAGGGTTTACTTCTCTGCAAATTACCGTTCTTAAGAGGCTCGGAAATGGCTGAAGCTGACTGAATCCATTCAGTATAGGTCAGAGAGGAATTTTCCAGGTTATCAGATAGGAGGGGCATATAATCCTTTAAAGGGTTATTGAAAGCATCTACCTGTATTTTATTCCATGCACTAGATTTAATCTCCTTACTAATAGGTTTATCAGAAATGGTTGTCAGTTGAAGCTATACATCAAACATCACTGCAAAATGGTCAGACCAGGTTAAAGTAATCGGAGCTTTCATGGCCACTTTGGGATTATTGGAAAATACTCCATCTAGCATGTGGCCTGCTCTGTGAGTTGGATTTATAACTATTTGAGACAACCCAAAACCTTCAGGAGTGTCTTTTTTTTTTTTAAATTGAGATTCGTCAAGAATGTAAAAATTGGGATTATTACTCCTCGAACTTTGCGACTCCATCAGACTGCACCATTCGCTCAGGCGGCAATCTCTCAGCTATGGGAGATCTGGGCAGCGAGAATCCTGGAATCCCAAGAACCCACCCTCGGGTAAGTCCTTCAGTCAATCAAGGACTTCCAAAAAGAGGTAAAGCTGGACAATCTCAAAAATCGTCAAGCTACACAAAAATTGCAGGGCACAATTAGGAAAGTGGGGTGCACTTGTACGGAAATTGCTGACAGAATGTCGTCTGTTGAAGTGCATACTGAGAACTTGGAGAAAGATGTTACATAATCTCACTTTTTAAAGGAACATTTCCCAAGCTGCAATCTTGGGACTGGGACAAGGAGATTCAACGGGCAAACCGCTTCCCGCTATTGCTTTCTAAACGGTCTCAGACACCAGTGCAGTACCCTGTGCATTGTTGGTATATTTTGGTAACTTTCTTTTATGCCAGGTGCTTTTTGATTTAGCACGACCTACAAATAAGAGGGAGTTTAATGGTGTTACCTTTTTTAGCAGGCCTGAATTTGCCCATGCCACAGTGGAGCGGCGATGTACATTGAGGCAGCTATTTGCTCCTTTCAGCAAATAGGGGCAACGGTCTATTTGCAGAACCCTGTACGCTTAAAAATCGTTATTAACGGAGTCACATGTAGCTTCATCTCTGAAGTGCAAGATCAAGCAGATTTGAAAGAAGTTACAGAAACAAGAAGGGATAGGACCATGGTTTAAATACTTCGATATTTATGGTCATAACGGTAATGTTATATGTGAGACAACAAGGACCCCCTGATAAGAATCAATTTCCTAGGTCAGGGAAATCAATATGTGTAAAGAAAAATACCCAGGCAAAATACCAGTACCTACTAGCACATTAAAGGTGGCATATGCCACACACGTAGTAATAATAGTCAACTCCTGTTTTTACACATGGAATACATTTTAATTCCTCATACAAAACATGATATTTGATAAAATCGATATATATTTATGAACACATGATAAAATATTCCAGCATTATAGCATATGCATAACTTCATACACACAACATTAGTTACATATAAAAACTGTTGGATGGTTTCCTGTCTACGCGTTTCGACACTAAGGTGTGTCTTCCTCAGGACTGTACCATCATAGTGCTGTAAAAAATGATTTAAAAAGATAATGTTACAATTTTGTATTGCAGTGCAAAAACAGGTCATATTTTGTGGTTACATGTGCTAGTCTATGGTTGTTACCAATGATAATACCACCTAAATAAATATGATAGCTTTTGACATCTATTTATCAGCTACTTCACATAAAACGCCAGTACATAAATACTTGTTGAACATATTACTCATGTTAATATGAATAGGTACATGTACTGATAACATTTTCATGACATTTCTCGTGTTCTCCTTCTTACAATTCATTGATTTCTTATGATGTTCTATTCGCCTTACAATGAAACACTTCTCATGTATTGTACATTTATCATTACCTTTTTGTTTAGTATGCATAATGCTGATTAATACTTTCTTTAAATCTAATGTTCACCTCACAACAAGCATTTTCATACATTTATGTATCCTAATAATAGCCAATAAAAGAAACCAAAGAGGGAAACGATAAAGGAAATTGAGAAAGAAAGGAAAAAAGATATCAGTTTGGTTGTTTATAGGTTATGTATTGCTGAATGCCTATCTTACTATTGGTGACTCACACCTGTCACTTCATTGTAGTATCTCACTCCTCAGGTCTCATTCTTCATCCATGAGATATGTAGGAGACTATGATGGTACAGTCCTGAGGAAGACACACCTTAGTGTCGAAACGCGTAGACAGGAAACCATCCAACAGTTTTTATATGTAACTAATGTTGTGTGTATGAAGTTATGCATATGCTATAATGCTGGAATACTTTATCATGTGTTCATAAATATATATCGATTTTATCAAATATCATGTTTTGTATGAGGAATTAACATGTATTCCATGTGTAAAAACAGGAGTTGACTATTATTACTACGTGTGTGGCATATGCCACCTTTAATGAGCTAGTAGGTACTGGTATTTTGCCTGGGTATCATAATGGTAATGTTTACACTAATGAATACTGGTTAAAGTGGTTAGTTTCATTTGCAATCTCACTGCTAGGGGGGATAGCCTAGGAAAGGGGCTGGACCGGGGAGGGGCACGGGGTTCTGATTGCTCAGATGTCCACACTCTGGTTGTCGGGGAACCAGGTTGCCCATATGGGTAGTGGGATCCATCTGGGTTGGGGTTGGGAGGGGGAAGGGATTGGCACTGAGGGAACTCGAATTCTTGTTTTTCATAATTTGTTTATTTATATAGGAGGAGTTTTGTTAATCTTTAATGAGTAATCTATGCATAGCAACAATTAATGTTTGCGGAGTTAATGACCCCAGGAAACGACAGAATACTGCAGCAGCTCTCCAGCTACTTAAAGCCGGTATTTTATGCTTACAAGAAACACACATAGAGAGAACACAGATCAATCTTTTAGATTCACTTGGGTATACAGTAGTAGGCGTCCCAGCACAAGGTACTAGGGTCCGGGGGTGGCAGTATTATCTGCAAAGCATTCAATTAAATTCAAACAGACATTAGTTGATCATCATGGGAGGTGGGTTATCGTGGAATGTGAGAGGGAAAATGGGAATTTACTTACAATATGTTCTTTATATTGTAGTACCACAGATGATCCAGCAATTTCTGATTTTATGAATGAGTTGGCTAAGTGGCCTCTTCCATTAATCATTTTTGGTGACCTTAATATAAATTTACCTGCTAACAATAACATAGTTTTAGATAAAGATTGTATTTAGTGCGGGCGAAAACCGAAGGTTTTTAAAGCCTTGAGGACATTATGTTCAGAACAGGCACTCACCGATATTTGGCATGAACAACACCACACCGACGCCTGCCATACTTTTTATTCATTTCCCCATAATAGGCTGGTAAGATTAGATTTTGTGTTTGCGTCTCATTCAATTCTCAATTCATGCTCAATCGAAAAGACTCCACGTTTTATCTCCGATCACAATCCACTAGTGGTGGAAATAAAGGGGGTCAGAGGTGGTATCAGAGAATTGTCTAACTGGACTTTTGAATGATCCCTTCTCTTAAATGACGATTATTGTCAACGTATGAAGCATTGGATCCCACAATTTATCAAGGATAATTTAGGGAGCACAGGGATCGAAACAGTCTGGGACGCACTAAAAGCTGCATTTAGGGGAGAAACATTGAGTTTATCTCTTACCCTAAATAGGTATAACCGTCATCTCATGGATAATCTCCAAGCCCAACTCGCAGTTGAAGAGGAGAATTTAATCATTGCTATTAGAGTTGGTAAGGAGCCAGCAGAAGCACTTGCCAAAATAATGTCTGCAAAATGATAGTTGAGTGCAATAATGACCAACTTGAATAATAAAATTAAACCTGAACTAATTCGACTAGATAACTTGTATCTCTCAGTAGTTGGTAGAGGCAATTTAATTAAGATGCTCTTTTTCCCTATATTTTTGTATTTTATAAGAGCACCGCCTGTTTGAAAAGGATTGACGATTTATTCTCTCGATTTATATGGGCGTATGTAAAGCTCCGAAGTGCTTATAGATTTCTTTCCTTACCAAGGGACAGGGGTGGGCTGGCACTTCCAAATATAAAACTTTATTATTGGGCAACAACTATTCTGTATAATGTAACTCTTTTTTTTAACCCGCCTACAGATAACTGCCTGGGAGATATACCCACCCCAGTAGTACTTATAATGGGTAGAGATGCATGGGGATGGATCTGGAAATTTCGGAACGATTCTCATTATAAGAAAGTTTGCTTTAAGATGCTCATTGCTGGGTTTAAAACTATGAAGTCGATCCGTAAATTATTAGGATTGGGTTGTTTGAATGATTATACTTCAATCCACAATAAACCTAATTTGCCAGAAATTTTTAATGACTTAATAATTAAAAAATGGCATGATAAAGGCCTGTCGAAACTCGGAGGCTTCTATTTTCTATCTGAGATAGCCTCATTTGAAAATCTTAGAGAAAGATATGAGTTGGACTGGAGAGATTTCTACAAGTATTTACAAGTACGCGATATTTTGAGGAAAAAATGTGGCAGACCAGCAGGATTTATAAGCATTACTTTAATAGATAATTTGGGAAAGAAACAGTTAACTATTGTTTTTTTATACAATTCTATCAACCTACTAATGCCAGATGATTTGATACTGCGTGCTGGGAAGTGGGAAGAGGATAATTGATATCTCGGAAGACTTATTTCTCCACTCAACCGAATCAGCACAAAGTGTGTTAATCCCAGCGCGACTACAAGCCCAGTATTACAAATCCTGCTTTTTGCTATATTACACCCCGAAAAGGATCATAAAATGGGGGACAGGGAAGTTGACCCTCTGCCCTGATGTTCGTTGTATCAGGCAGATCTCAGTCACATGTTTGCTTTATGTAGTAAATTAAGTAGATTGAAACGGAAAATCGCTAATTTTATAAAAGAAGTGCTTGGGAGGGACCTTGACCTCTCACCCTCCTTGATCTGTCTTGGGGTGGATAAGGAGACCCGAGGGAAACCGGGAGAGCAACGGGTCTTTATTTGCATGGCAATATATCGGCTTTATCTAGCTTTAGCTTGGTTAGATCAATCCCCACCAGGACACCATCAATGGTGAATACGGCTAGTATCAAACTATAACTTTGAAAAAGCTATCTACGGGAATAGAGGGATGTATGCCCGAAGGAAAGGCCTTAGGATATAGGAACCACTGGCTAAATGGCTCAAGAGGTGATTCAATTTAATTTATTGAGTCAGATCTGTCAACGTTAATTGTATATAATTTCTTGTCCAACCCCAGGGAGGGCTAGGTTGGGAGGGGGGGGTAAAATTAGTTTAAAATCTGTGCATGCAAGAGTTCTAATTCATTATTGTACTAATATATGTTCTAACGTATCTATGTCTATAATATGTTATTCTAACAGTAATCATGCACTAATTAAAAAACGTTTTAAAAAAATGTACAAATTCATTCAAATAACATAATACAAAATATTAAAACCATTCAAGATAGCACTATTGACCATATAAAGGCAGTTGTAAAACAGGTTACATAACCTTGAATTAAATGAGATCAGATAGAATCATCCTACACCAATAACTAAGTTATCACCAGGATGCCCATAAAACAGTAAAATATGAATCCAGGCAAAGCTGAAAGTATTGTCAAAATTAAGGCAGCTAAAGATGTTTTGACGTACTAAAGATCAAATGCCATGTTGCCTGCCAGAACTAAGACGAGCTAAAGTGTCTATAGTGCATAAGGTCCAATAAATTATACGAACGTATTACCATATAGGTCATAATTAATATTTTTGTCCTATTAACTTAAACCATTTTTTTTAAAAAAGGGAAGCTAAAGTTTCTATAGTGCAATACAGTGCTGTAAGGTAAGTGTTGAAAGTGCAAAGTGCAAGCAAGTAAACAAATATGTCAACCCATTCAACGTTCTTGAAACTTTCTGCATATTAGGACACATTTAAGCTCTTATATAAATTACAAAATTTTTCAGTCAAAATGGGCCGCCCAGATATTTTCAAACTTCTTAATCCCTCCAATTCGTAATGCATACAAGCGCTCACTGTTCCTAACCTGTTTCATTTTCCGAACCCAATCACCTTTTGTTGGAACTAGGTCTGATCGCCATCTATGAAGCAGGAGTGACCTGGCAACCGCCATTGCAATATAAAGTAACTTAACTAAGTTATTAGGAAGATGTAAAAAAAAGGGTCCTAGCGATTGGAGTCTAGTTTGATGAAACATTCAGCCTCCAGATGGCGAAAAAATCTCATTCCAGAACGCCTGAATTAAAGGGCATATAATATGCGTCCAATTGGCTATCAAATGATTTAAGCAGCTAAAACACTGACCGGATTGGTTGGGGTAATCCTTGGATAAAAAATGTGGGGTTCTATATTTATTGAAAAAGAGCATCCAACGCCAATTCGCTCCCCTTAGTGTTGTAAAGTTACGTTTATTTATTTCAGACCACATACCCGCAGTAACCTAAAACCCTTCGTGTTTTTCCCATTTTGCTATTGCTTTCTCTGAAAGATCCGATCCTCTGACAGGGGCTAAGATTTCTTTCCACTCCCCCCGGTTTCCTGACTATGATTTCTTCGAAAAGAACATATGACAGCTTTTTACATTCATTAATCTGTATCCGATCCAGATTGTTAAAAACTAGATCAGCATTTTAAATGACCCAACAAGAAGGAAATCATTCAGAATTAGCTTATATATTTTGGAAATATTCTAAAAAATCTGAGATTTTTCGAAAAGCGGCCTTCGCCTGACTAATTTCCGTTGATTCTCTGGCTCCAAATACTGAGGTGAGTTCGAAGTGGATTTGAAGAATTAATAACTGGAATTGTGCAAGTCCTATAAAAATCTTGATGTCTATAAAAGAACTACTGCATGCACTTATATCGCATTAATTTAGGAGATTAAATTCATGAAATAATTTACAAATAAACCTCTATTCGAATCTGACCTAAATCTAGACAAATATTGTGCAAATATGCAAAATAATCCCTCAGATTCGGAAGGGCTAACCCACCATTCTCCACCTCCTCATATAAAGTGCTTAGTGAAATTCGGGGAGTTTTCTTTCCCCAAAGAAAGGATGTAAACATGGACTTTAATTTGGCAGAAAAAAGGTGCTGTTAAAATGGGAATGCAGAGAATAAAAAGTTAAATAGTGGGAGAACAGACCTCTTAATCAGTGAAACCCTTCCCATAGTAGTCAACGGGAGCAAGCTCCACCGAATCAATAACTCCTGTACTTTCAACAGAAGTGGGACAAAATTTAAATCATACAAGTCAATGACTTGAGAGAAGAAGAAAATCCACATATATCTTTTTGGTTAAGAATTTAGACAGGACAAAATATCAGGATGTAACACATCAGGTTGCACCCACACTTGATTATTACCATTTTCTTTTTGTTCATTTTTATTCCCCCGAGTAATTCATACTGCTCAAAAACATCAAAAATGTTTGCTTGGACTCCCCCCTATCGCCTTCGATTATAAGCATGATATCATCCGCACATAATTTTAGCTCCCCCATAGTAGGTAAAGGGGGCAAATATCTGCATTATTTCGAATAGCGATAGCTAAAGGTTCAATAAAAATAAAAAATGAATAAAACGGGGGAGAATGGAAAGCCTTGTCTAGTCCCTTGTTTTAAACTAATTTGTCCTGTCTCGGAGGCTTTAACGATGATATTGGCTTCTGCATTGAGATATATTCTCTGAATCAACCCTGTGGTCTTAAGAGGTATACCAAAACTGGAGGGCATATGGAATAAAGTCTCCGAGACCCCGAGGTCAAACGCCCTCTCGGCATCATACAGAAGGTCCAAGGCTGGTATTTTCTTGGTCTTAAAGTAATCTAATGCTTCTGCAACATAATGCGTGTTAGTCCCAAGCTGTCTCCCTGCTACAAACCCATTTTGATTGGGCTGTATCAAAATCGGGGCTATATCATTCACCTTGTTGGCTAAAGGTTTTGCGATGGTCTTGTAGTCAGAATTTAAAAGTGTGATTGGGCCTTTAGTGAGTCCCAAAAATACGCCGAGATCTTACCTAACTCGGGCTCTAAAACGAGCATTCATGGTCTGAAAATCCATTCGGAAGGAATTTCTGCTGACTAAAAATCAAGGACTTGGATATAAGAAAGAAATCAATGCGTGAGGCGTTGCAAAATCTCCCCTAAAAACAAGGAATATGCAATCTTAGTTGTGAATACTGCCCTCCAGGGGTCAATTAGAGCTTTCATATAATTTTGCAGGTTTTAGGTTTTAATTGTTTTTAGAAATGGCTGAAGAATACATTTTTGGATTCGCTAGGAAATGAAAATCTCCCCCTATAATCACTTCCCCAGGCGTTTGTATTTGGGATTGAAAAAACTCTTCATATGGTACCGGATTATCCTCAGTTGGGGCATAAATGCTAGCAAAAGTTAAAAAATCTATTCCCCAAATTGCAGGTCACCCAACACTTCCTTCCTCTCTGATTACTTGCAAAATTAACCACCTTGGCTTGAAGTTTTTTGCCCAAGAAAATCGCTGTACCACGATGTGATGCAGCGGAGGAGGAGGAGAAGCCCCGGTATGTTGCCCAAGACCTAAACATTGAAAAGTCTGATAACCTCCCTTCTGCTATATGAGATTTTTGAATTTAAATAACGGCACGGTTTTCTTCCCGAGTGATGTATCTGGGAGAGCTCTGCAGTGGCCATCTCAGAGTTTTCTATGGGCGGACCCAAATCTTTCCTTAGAGTTGCTGCACGATTAGTCCAGGCTTCCGCTTGTCCTGCATGCTTTTTGACCCTCTCTACCAGAACTAAGGAGTCAAGCTGGAATGCGGCAGTATTTCTGAAGAAATTTCCCATATTGAGGAGCCCCAATTTTTTTTTCCTATTACTTTCTCAAAGATAGATTGCTGAAAAATACCAGAAAAAGAGAAAGAAGGCGCTAGCGCACAGAACTCCCACAGCGACCCTCTACCAAGTAGCACAAAAGCCCCATTCGTATGCAGACAGTGGAGCACATGCACCTGCCCCTTGGAGAGAAACCTGGTGGTCCCCGATGGCGCCGTAGAAGTGGGTCTCAGAGGTATCAAGCCTGCTTGAATACCAGAAGGGAAAGCTGTGCAATCCCCTCCCCCCCACTGTTTTATTTTTTTATTCAAAGATACATCTTTAATATACTTTTATATCCTCTATGTTGTCCCAGAACAGCTTAGCAGGGGTCCGAGAGAGTGAAAAAAAAAAAGGTGAACAAAGAAGTCAGCAGCTTGGTTTGATGTTGAGGCTCTCACAAGCCGGATTTTAAATTTCCTTTTGAGACTCCAAGGAGCAGATTTACAAGCCCCTTGCGCCACTTTTATGCCGCCGATGCATCACTTTTGTGACTCAGCGGAGGCGCAAAAGATGCGCCATGGTGCGGGATATTTACAACGTGGCGCATCTCCCAGATGCGTCACGTTGTAAAGCCCTGCGCCAGAAGAGGCATAACTTCGCAGGGGGAGGCGTTCCAGCGCAGGAACGCCTCCCAAAAGTGGCTGAGGGAAATCTACAAGATTTCACTCAGTCATTTTTGGGCCCATGCTGTGTCAAAACCCTGCGCCTGCTTGAAGCAGGCGGAAGGATTGACGCAGCATTGTGCACATAGAGCCCCCCTGATCATTGCTGGAGCTGCGTCGCGCTTGCGACGCAACTTCAGCAATGCGCCGCTTTTGGCACAGATGCGTGACGCATCTGTGCCGTTTTTGCCCCTTGGTGCGCCGCATTGTAAATGCGGCGCATCAAGGGTGGCGGAGCTGCGGCGCACAATTACTGGCGCATCCCTGCCGATATGCAGGAATGCGCCAGTAATTGTAAATCTCCCCCCAAGTGTCTTTCCAGCCGGTTTGCGCTGTGGAACTCTGCTGTTTTTTTTTCTTTCCTCTCTCCCCTTTCCTCTTCTCTCCACACAGCCTCTTCCTCCTGCCGCTGAGGGGAAAAAACAGTAAGCCCATGACGTTGTCCTCGGTTTTCCACGTTTTCTTAAATGAGTACCGGTGCCTTAATGCCCCAGCTCCTGCTTTTGCTCAAGGAATTAGGCCGTGGCCATTTCGCCGCGATACAGTGTCTCCTGCCTCTCATCAGCGTCCTGAAAGTGGAGGGCGGTAGTGGCTACCGTGCAATCAGCCGGTCAGCATCGCCATCCTGCAGCACCCTCTAGGATTCTCGATGAGCGCAATTTTGTTGTTGTGTTTGGAGTTTTTCAAATGAAAGTTAAAATCTCCAAGCAAGGTGATGTCTTTAGCTTTCCTCCACGAGAGAACCCACATTTACTATGAAAATGTTTCTGGGTCCTGTGGGGAGCAGGGGGTGGTAAACTAGAATGCCCTTAAAGGATTGTATGTTAGAAATTGCTGCATTAAACTTAAAGGCTTCACATTTGGGTATGGGCAGGTAAAAGTACCTCAAGGTTATTCATTCCTTGTGAGATTTTAATCATGGATACCCTAAGTAGGGTTACAACAGTGATGGTGGATGTGCAGCGAGAAATTAATGATCTCTCACATCCTAGTGTTGGGTCACAAGCCACCACTTATAAAGAAATTAGTGACTGACGTTTATACAGGGATTAAACAGTCCCATGTATTATAATGTAATCTCTCATATGATCCTATTTGATCATTATTTTGGGTCACTATGCCAATCCAATGATGTAATCCAGATAAAGTTGTTCAGTTTGGTTTAGGAGCTTTTCAGATGATATCCCAGTCCTCAACCAGGATCCACTTGCTTGATCTTTGTTGTATTTATGGCCATGATCGTGAAAATGGCATAAAAATGAAAACAATCAATTTTTGAAGATGGTAGTGATAGTATAATTGAAATTCTGTTTTTAGCTCCCTAAAAGATTGTGATGAATTGCTCAAAATGGCAATAAAACAGTGTACGCGATAATGTTTAGTAACTATCATAAGAGCACAAGTTATGTTTCATCTGTCCACAATAATTTTAAATTGATGTTGAAGATGTCAAATTTATGTAAGAGCCTACAAGTTGATCACTTTTGGAAAATATTACCACTTTGTCAATCAGTCACAATTGTCTGCTATGTTTGAATCGGTCAGTGTGTTGCACTGTTTGCAGCCACTATAAAATGCTTACAGCTAAGAAAGTTACTTTTCCACCCCAAACGTCAAGATCAGTTTGTGTTTGTCATGTGTTCACTAGCATTTGTGAATCAGAAACTGCCATTCCTGTGGCATGGTACAGATGACAGGTGGATCTGTATGCTTTGTTGTAGAGTTTTAGGGGTATAGTATGTGATATCAGGGCAGTGTTGGGTGTGGACTTGGTAATGTACATAAGGGTTATTTTATGTAATATCTCCACAATAGCAGAACGAAAATGCACCATACCAGACAAAGGCAAAGAACGGAACCGAGTACTGCATGTTTATCAAATTGAATACACTTTTGTGCTGCCCATTTTCATTTTTTTGTGTGAGAAAGTTCTCTTGCAAAACGGTATTTTTAGGCCCCTTTACTTTGCACCCTGGAGTCAGCCATTCTGCCCCAAATTTAGCAGCATGAATATCCGTGTACATTGTCGTTTAGAAAGTGTGTTGCGGGTTGGATAAGATGGTGCAGGTGGTGGGGGGTGGAGTTGTCAACTCTGCCCTTTGTCTCTTGGAAAGCATAGTGGTTGCCAGCTGCCATCCAAATGTGAGCAGCTGATTGATGGTAAGGCTAACTTTCTGTGCCTCTTGGCCAGCAGTCTTTCTAGGTTGCTTCTTGCGCGCGTCATGCCCGGCACTTGAGGTCACGGTCACCTCTGTCACAGCCAGCTGTCTCACAAGAACAGGAGGAAGGTTGCAGAATCATTGACTGCTTGTAAACCTCAACATGTCCAGGTGTTTCTTCGGTTGCCATGGTTACTCATTAACCAGGTTTGCTGTATGGGGCGTGGATTGTAATTATCCACCGGTCTTGCTGCAGACCTCTTTGTCTCCAATACTTCTCACAAGTGAGCAAGAGCTAATTGCCTCGATGCAGCTCCGTGGATGTTGCCTCTTTGTTGAGAGAGTAATCTAGAAATGACAAAAGCCACAATGAAGCAATCCATGTTAGTGGGCCCCGGGCCTGTAAGGAAAGCAGAAGTCTACAATGGGTAGCTTATCCCGCCTGCTATGTGGGCACTTGCTGCGTTGAAAGGATCAGGGCCGAGCTGATTATGTGCGTACAGCGTGCGGAAACATGGCCAGTTATATATCAGCAGACATAATTGAATACATACTCGGCATAATCTTTGGGTAAGTGTGCAAACAAACTGAACTGAAAGAGTGACCAGCTAATGGAAACACCCAGTGCAAAAGACTGGCTCCACTGGTGTCTGTAAACCTACTTGTTGGTGATGATGGCTGGGATGGGTGTGGAAGGGAGGTAGTATACGTTTTAACTTTTTTTTTTTTTTAAAGAAGTCGAATTTTAATAATAGTTACTGGAATAGATGTACATTGTTACTAATTGTAGTTTTTAAATCTAGCAGAATATGCACAATATGGTACTGGAGTAATTTACAATTATATAAGCACGTTGGTAAATCATGTTTCTAAATGAAAGACTACTAGTTTGCACAGCGTTTTAAGGATCATGATTTATTTATTATTTCTGTAGTCTTGCTCTGTGGATACTGGAATATAATCTTTCTGGCCTGGGGGGACGAATTCATGTTCTGAGGCTATTGTTGGCTACAGTGCTGTGAACTCCTCTTGTGACTAAACATTGTCCATGTCATGGAGCTCTTTTAGTACGATTAAACAAATCTAAAGATACATTGAAGAATTCTTGTGTATTGTTTAATTTTGAATGCATCCATAAAAAACATAGCTCACTTACCACATTGTAAAACAGATACCCTATTTAGTGACCTTCAAATAAATAGACACATGGATTAGGCAGACATAATTACTGGCCTTTTAGACATAATCAAAACTTAAGAGTGAACGTGCATAGTTAATAAAGCCCAATTACAGCCGAGCTATTAATTTGGCTGATTATTTGATAAGCCTGGCTCATTAACCGTAGTATGAATTATATGTTCACAGGACTGCAAACTAAAGTCTCCACTTATGGGCATTTTCACAGTTCACCTAACACTTGTTGCTGCCCATGATCGTGAGAGCATTTGGAGAAGATCCGAATCTGGGCTTGGTATTCGTTTGATCTAGAGGTTATCATAATGTCAAGTTGGTCATCATCCAGCCACAGATGTGCCAGACTTCGATATCTTCTTAGAGGTGATAGATCAGACTCACTAGCGCCAGGACACCTCCGGGTAACAGAGCGCTCTAGAAATGTAAAAAATAAATAAATAAATAAATGTTTCACCAGTGTTTTATGACATAGCATCTTTTAATTTCTGTTCATTTTTTTACCACCAGCATTAGTACATAGACCCTGATACATTCGTAAAGCAGGTCAACCTCGAACAAAGCCTGCTTTTTTGAAGGTACGTTTCAACAGCAGGGTCAGCCCTTGATCTGTGCTTAACAAACAATAAACACCCAAGCAGGAGCCCAAATTCTCCGTGTTTTCCTGTAATCTTAGGCCTTTACCTCTTGGTTCATGGAGTCTAACGGTGGAAAGAGATGCATAGAGATGTTTCAGCCTAGAAATAATATCCTGTACGCTTTAGAGAAGGATGGGCAAATCAAGCAGAGATGGCTGGCAACTAGTTTTGATCGTTGTTATTGGGACTAACACTCTCTTTTGATAGCTATCTTATGTTTTTGGACTTGGGAGTGGCTGAGGCCTGGTGACCAGGCCTCAATTACATGTACTCTACTTAAAACAATAACTATTTTAATCTTAATGTTGCCATATATGGCATTATGGTATTTGTACAACTGAGCAAAACATTTTTGCATACTGTCAAAGTGTAAATGTAGGGTTTTTAGAGTGACACAAAACACTTCCAACAGGCATCTAAAATATAACATGCTTTTGAAAGTGTGTGTTTCCTGCATCAAAGCTGCTGAAACGGTTTGCTGAGTCAACCTGGATTAAATCTCTTAGTATCCTTTGATAGAAAAAGTCATATTTGCACAGTGTGGTATATATGAGAAATCTTCTGTGAAAAGACTATTGCATTTGTTCTGTGTTTAAGCTTAGCTGTAGCGCTGAAAAAAGAGTTGCCATTCCTTGCTGGCCTCCTGCAGTTCACACATAATCGTTACACATATGCCTGGAGAGCCAGCAGCAGCACATCAAGTGATTCCCTTACCATGTCATGAGAGATGTAATATGTGAGGTCATAAGCAGTACTCGTGGAATTTCTCTGGTTTTGTCCGAGTGAAATGTCAGCCTAACTATAACGTCCCTGAAACCTTTGTATTTTTTCTGTGAATTTCCATGTTTAAAAAAACTTCTATTTCTTAATTTTAATCTCCATTTCTTTTTGTGAGCCTCCAAGATTTTCGTATTTTTTTCTATAATTGTATATTCTGTTTATATTACATACCACTCGTTTTTTGATTTGGTATGTGTTTTCTCAGAAAGTAAATTAATATCTGGTTTTATTTTTAAGAATTATTTGACTGCACAACATTGTTGCATTTACTATGGAGAAATGTGTGACATGCATCAGTACATCTATGATTTAGACCATCAGTGTCACAATGGGGTCTATGATTGATTGTGTAAGTCTTTCACTCAGTCTGTGAGTAGGTGTATGAGTGCCTTTGTGCATTTGTAATTAAGTATATGACTGTCTGACTGGATCTGTGAGTGGATACATGAGTGCCTTAGTGGGTGTCTGAATGAATGAGTGAGTGGGTGCATGAATGTTTTAGTTGATCGGCGAGTGAGTGCATGATTCTCTCAGTGGGTCTATGACTGGCAGTGTCATAGACCCACTGAGTGTCCGAGTGGTTCTGTCATTGGAGGCATGGGTCTGTGAGTGCGACTGTGCGTGAGTACATGAGTCTTTGAGTGTATAACTAACTGGGTGCATTAGTCTGTGAGTGGGTGTATGAGTGGCTCTGTGAGTGTGTCAATGGCTCTGAGTGAGAGCATTAATCTCTGAGTGGGTGAGTGAATGGGTGCATGCACACATTTATTTATTTATTTATTGTATTTTATGTTTTATATAGCGCCAGAATCGACTCCAAGGAGTATCTCTGCGCTTTAGATGGGCATCATATAAATTTATGAAGATTGCAGAGATCAGAAACAAAAGAGGATAGTCTTAAGCAGCTTTCCAAAATGAAGATGATTAGAGCATTATCTTTGGTGTAGCTGAAGTTCATTCCAGTACCGCGGGCCGAGATGGTTAAGGGCCTTTCCCCCTAGTCTTGCTCTCCTAATTCGAGGGACCTCCAGTAGGTGTTTGGAACTGGATCGTAGGGACCTTAAAGGTTGGTAGGGGATACATTTTTCTGAGAGATAGCTGGGACCAAGATTGGACAGTACCTTATGGATGGTAGAGCAAACTTTGAATTTTACCGGCTGGCGTATGGGTAGCCAGTGGAACTGCTGAAGAGGAGGGCGAGACGCAGTCCTGGGGGGCACATTCAGAACTAATCGTGCCGTCGTATTCTGGACAACCTGAAGTCTGCTGATCTAGGCTTCATTTGCGGAAAGCAGCAGACCATTGCAGTAATTCAGGCGACTCAATATAAGTGCCTGAGTCAGGGTCCTCCGGACAGAATCCGGGAGCAAAGGGAAGACTCGCCGAAGAAGGCCCAAAGTGTGAAAGCAGGTGCTCACAGTATGACCGATATGCTCCTTAAAAGTAAGGGCATGGTCTAAGCGCACCCCTAAATTCTTATTGGAGACTTTAGGATCAGGAGGAGTTCCAAGATTGGTCGTCACGAATATCACGCACGAATAAAAAAACATATTTTGGACACATAACTAACACACTCATTTCTCAAACATGGGTTCAGAGTATCTCCACCATGACCCCTTATGTTAGCTTTCTCGCACATTTTCAGCCCCGGAAACCGTTCCCGGACGATAAAATTGCTCCTGCAACTCTCTGTTCAAGTTGCATCCAGCCAATCAGAGCATTCCTGTTGGGGTGTGCATTCACAATCAATCCCGAAATTGTTGCGAAATGTCAGCGGTCAGAGATCTGAAATTTTTGGTTTACATTCTCAAAAACGACTGGACCGATTTGCACCAAATAACAAAAAGTACTATCTGCGTAACAACATCTACCTTTCTGGCAAATTTGGTCTAATTCCACCCAACGGTTCGGGCTGTAGGTTATACTATGCGTTTCTACAGGAGTTAACCTTGCAAACACACACTTTTTTCACGCCCCTGTTTCTCTATCCCCACTGTACGGATCACTTCCAAACTTTCCACATCACGCAGAACGTACTTTGACACTTTGTCTGGAAAAGTTCATAAAGATTGGTCAAACAATGCCAAAGTTATAGGCAAGTAAAAAAATTGTTTTCCTAGGAAAACTAGAACCTAACTATAGCTACCTACTGGCGACTGCATTGCAATTGCATGGGAAAGGCATGCATGGTAAAGCCTTGTGTGGAATTTCAATGCATTGTAAAGGTCAACACGTAATGCCTGTTGAGTGATGACGAGTGTGGTATTGGTGATCTTCGTTTTTACAATACTTGTAATTTGCAAAACCTTTTGCTTTTAATTGTAATGAGTTAAACACCTGAGTTTGTTTGGGAAGGTCTGAAATGGATTGGTTTTAACTTTCAAAAAGTTATCAATATTGTCTTTTGTGCTTTGGACCGTGTGAGTTTTTGGTCTTGGGTGCTTTGGTTTTACAGGCAAACCATAAATCAATCACGTATCCCAATTACACTCACACAATCAATCACTTTTTCTGCATTACTGCACTGAGTTATTACGTCATGCATTTTCGAGCTCCTACCAGGGTCGGATTGGCAAAGCAAGCAGTCTGGCATTAGGCAATGGGCTGGTGTCTCAGTGCATTCAGCCCTTTGTGTATTCCCCTTTCCACAGAGAGCAATGGACGTGGACACTAAGCAGCCTCACCTGGGGCCAGGGGATGTTTTTGATGTTGGGCCTTCAGCAGCTGTGGCCTTTCCTTAACTCCCTCCCCCTGCCATGCCATCTCCCTGAAGCAGTAGTGGGCTGGGTAGGGGCAGAGTAAGAGAAGAGGCCTTGCTGGGGGTCAGGTGTTCCTATGGTTGTAGTCACTGGCACATTTCTCCCAGTGTCCTTTTCCCAAAACGATCCCCTCTCACATTCAGGCCTTGATGGAGGGGGAGTGTGAATTATCCTCCTAGAAAGTGGCAGAAAGTTCAGAGCTGCAGAGGATATGGGGAATCCGATTTGAGTCCCTGCGTCAGATCACTTTATCTCCCTTGCTCTAAAATGAAAATGCATCTTGTGAAATGTAACTGGTGCTCATGAATAGCACGCCAACGCCCTTGCACCAAGTTTACACTATGTATATTTAAAAAAAACAACAATAAATTACCGTCTGTCATGTTTTATGATTCCGCATAGACCGGAGCATGATACTTAAAGAGGATTCTTTATATGAAAACGTCTGTTTTTCAACGCAGCTTTTCTGCCTTTGCTTAGTTCCTTTGTCAGAGCCACTGGAATTATGCAGCAAAGGAGGCCGAAAATGTGTGGCAGGTTTGAGTAAACATATGTGGCGGGAAAAGGCAAATTATCCGGCTTAGTGTTACACATTTTGTGATAGAATTACGTTATTAATTTGTGCTTATTAAATGTAACACTTTCTGGCCATTGGTTCCACCTTATTAGTACCCATTTGACATGCAAATATCATACCTGCCAACTTGAAGCTAAATCTCAGTGTGAGGAGGGGACAGAGCCTTGAAGAGGGCGGGTCTCATGCTGAGAATTACTATGAGGCACATTAGACCCCCAAGCCCCCCAAAAAAACATAGTTTACTGAGGCTGGTGCCGATGTCCTGAGGTGTTTTCACTCCCCGTAATGGACGTCTGCAGTTTAAAGCCTCGGAAAACCAGATGTAAAATCACTATTTGCAGTGGTTCTCAGCTCGTTTTCCCTGCCACCGTGTGATATCGGCTCCTCACTGGGAGACCGTGTGTTTGTCACGGTGGCACTGTGTGAGTTGGCAGGTATGAACTACAGCAATAAGTAACAGAAAAGTGACCAGTCAATCTTTGCAAAGGGCCTTCTGCTGCGTGGCAATGCATGCCACTGCATTTGTTGTAACTGTTGAACCATTTGAGCTAGCAAAAAAAATGTTTTTTGTTAAAATCATCCGATTATGCAGCAGGATTGTGTGGCAAATCTATATACGATAATCACCGAAGCCACGCTCTCTCATAATTCCAGTGGCCCTGACTACAGGTGAGCAACACCCATTGGACTCACTGGGCTTCAGCCCCCCCCCCCCCCCCCCCCCCCCTGTCGTGTGTGGCAGCCCGGGATGAGACAGATCCCGGGCACCCACAGAGCCACACCCGAACGTTTCACAGGTCTTTAAAAGACCATTTGAATGTTAATTAGGCCTTGCAGTTGTTTCACCCCTTCTAAGAGCCCCTGCAGCTCCACTCTGCCTACTGATTAAAGGTTCAGCCCCCCCCCCGGAATTTTTTTCTTAGCCCTCCCCGAAATTTGGCTCTAGTTGCGCCTCTGCCTGACTATCAGTCAAGAATCATTAAGGCTGTTTCAGAACACATTTTAAAGTGCTTTCCCTTATGTTTACTCTTCAAAATTGTACTGATAAGAGGAAAAAAGGCTAGATTTGCGTGATTTTGTTCATTTTCGTACCGGCCAGGACATGAAAATACTGTCAATGCCGGTAACAATCCGTGCAGGTGGCAAACCTAGCCAGATCAGGCGTTGTTGCAATTTCATCACCTCGGCCGCGTGGCCAAAATGTAATAACTTTCCCATTTTTCAGAGAGGGACAAATTATGTTCCAGTGAACACTGATGTAAATGTAAAAAAAATCCATTGAATTCCTCTTAGTGCCTCACAGTCTGGGTTTTCTATGTTGCGGAGGCTGCATTCTGACACTTGAGTTATTCTGTGCCCCTTGTTGAATGCACAATTCTACTTTTTTGTTATTTGTATGCTTTTTATTAAATCAAGGAGGGTCTAGGCTTGTGCTAAGATAACAGCATTATGTTGTGTTCATATTTTCCAGTGACACTCTCCTCAGCCTGCAATAGGGACCTTGTTGGGTGATGTTTCTGGCTTTCCTTAAACTCTCCAGCTGAAAGGAGCATTCACATTCCTGCTTCACCTTCATATGGCCACACTCCTCCCTCACTCTACTGCCTGTATGCGTGGGAAAACAGCAGGCCTATGGATTTCTGCCTTGTGGATTTAACCACACCCCTTTTCTCAGTCAGCCAGTAAGGTGCACTCTCTGGATTGAAGTGGCGGTGAGAGTTCATTGATTTCCTTCCCGTCTTCTGATTACCATGCCCATGTTATCCATGTGAAGGACAAAAAAGCAGTTGGCCAGCACCTTTCATCAGACAACTTCAAGTTGGATTGTACAGTCTTTACACTAGGAGGATCTTATTATCCAGAAGTCTCAGCAGGAAGTCAAAGTGAAGACCCGTCCAGCCCAGCTCTCAGACGCACAGAAGACCTGCTACAACAGGCTGCTGCTTCAACCTACTTCTTCATCTCTTTAAGTCCCAATATTTCTTGCCTTTCCCAGGAAGAAGGAATTCATGCTCAGTGGCCCAGTCCAACTCCTGAGGCCTAGGCAGAAGGCAGGCCTGACCTTCCCATACAAAACAACAGAGTGCTCGCTAATTCTTTTCTGTTCAGTTACTCTCCTAAGCCAGAAGCACCAGAGGGCCAATCTCCAACACTGCGTGGTAAAAAGTAAACCTACTCCCTTTATTCTTTGTTACTGATTGTTCTGTTCCCCAAAGCCCCTTCATTGTGAATTGACTAGAGGAGAACCCTTGAGAGTTTAAGACCTGCTCTCTCTTGGACATTTTAGGTTCCGTTCCCAGAGATCCGAACCTAACCCTTTCCCACGTTACTCTGTGTGAGATTTCTGGTTTGTTTAGTGATCAATGACTAGCACAAAGTTTGGTGAGAATAGGTATCTCTCCACCTTGTGCAAAAGGTTTAGTTTTCAAGTACGTAAACAAAGGTATTAATTTTTTAACTCAAGTTATGGAGGTGTCCCACAGAATACTTTGGGCAAAATCGACATAAATTCCGGCTAAAGCCAGATTTTTTTAGGGCACTAGATTTGATTAATTTTTGGGAGCTTTAGATGTGGTTTCCCATAGGTGACTTGTAGACCTTTTTTCTCTCTCCTTGTTATCACAGGCATGCTTCTCAGAGGACCAACCGAGTGGATCACAGTGGAGCGATCACAATCAAGCCTTAGAGCAAATGTCCTTACATTCAGGGAAAAGTGATAATTCTTGAGGAAGCTGGATTTAATTTCTTTTGAATGTTTTTAGGGCTGCTATGCAAAATATACTGTTTGTCATTAGAGGTTCTATTCTCCAAGAAGAATTTCAGAGCTGCTCTTTCTCTTGTTTTTATTTATTATTACACACTCTGTTCCCAGAGATTCCAGCCTAACCCTTTCCCCTTAACCTTGTACCAGAATTCCGATTTATTTGCTTAGAGTCACGGATATAATTTGTAGAGAGAGGGCATCTAACTACATTGTGAGGGCATTAAGACTACAAGTAAGCATTCAGGTTCCAGAGCTGCAGTTCTTCTAGTCTTCACCAATCTTACCGGCTCTATAAGATTTAAAAAACTTAATTTACAAAACATTTCTCTAAAAATTAGGGCCCTGAAACTAACTAAATGGTGTTAAGATTGTTAGCTGTTAGAAGTCGGGCTCTGTTTAGTCTGACGCTCATTGATGTTGAAATCTGTTCTTCCATGGCCGCGGTCGAGGGTAGGTATTCACGGTGATGTGTATGCTGTTTGGTGGGGCGGGTCAGCCGGCTACCAGCCAAAGAAGTCGTGTCTTTGATGGTCGAGCTGTAGTGAGCGGCTTTGACCTGCCTCCCTTCCACTCCCCTCTGAAAACGTTGATGTCCCCTGCTAGGCGAAACAGCACTGGTCCCTGCTAGTGCTTCGGCTGTAGCAAGTCGCATTATTTCCTGAGTTACTGTTATTGGCAAAATAACTCCTTAGTATGTCAGCCTGATACTAAAAAACAGTAGTAGACACACCTTTTCATTTTCATTAAGTGCCTGTGCTCCAGTGTCTCATCGCCACAGAATTGGAATTTGCTAAGCAGTGTGACGGTAAGTTCCAGTTCTATTAAGGTTGCGGAGGCGAGGATTATGCTTTATTCTCTCTTCGCTTATTTTAACGTTCAAACACAGCAGCCAGAAATAGATCAACGATTTTCCATTAACAAAGAAAAAACTGGGGAGGAGCTACGTCAGCAAACCAGATGGCTGCTTAGGCTCCCGGCTCTGCCGACCTCCGTAACCCGCCGCGATATCCTGTACAATATCCTGACTTTACGCCTAGTCTCTGTGTACATGAACTGTTCCGCACTCCGATGGTGAAATCCGGAAACTTTTATCGGCTTGTTGGAAGAAGTTCTGTCGTGTTGAAGTTTGCGGCCTGCTCCAGCGGTGAAGCCGGGGCCTCGAGTACTTTCATAGCGGGCTGCAGTGCAACAACATCGGCCAGAAGGACCAGGTTGGGTCCGGTCAACCGGAGTGGAGGCTTTGTTTAAGCCCGAATTTGGCGGCGATCGTTTCTATTGCTCATTATCGATGGAGGAGTGATTCTGCTTATTGCTGGCTGTGAGCGGGGGTTCCCGTCCCGCCGACCCGGTATCTGGGCCCCCGGGGTTCGTGGTTCGGGGCCTCTGGCCTGCGGCCTTACCGGTGTGGACCGTGGCTGCGAACAAAGACCGGTCACCCTCCGCATCTGCACATTCGCGAACCTGTTTGTCCCCACCGAGGATCCCGGATTCACCCGGGGAGGTGATTGTGATTTATATCGGGCATGAGACCGTGGATCGAACAATGCATGAGCCATCGCTGAGGTCAGTGCTGGCGGAAATTTGGGCGTTTCGATCACAGGTGGATATCTTATTGAGCAAATTGAACTCGCGCCTATCTGAGATGCTCCTGGTAGACCCGGACCCGGCCTTACGGTTGAAACAGGAATCTGCAGCCATTCAAACCGTGGCCATTTTGACTCCGTGCGAGAGCCCCGTGAGGAAACAAGCATTGGAACCATCGGATGGTGCCCTGGGAGACGGTGTTCCCGAGGATGTCATGGTATCACCGAACCTTCCGCCACTACCGGCTCCGGAGATATCAAAAGGCGTTCCCCTCCCTGAGACTTTTGTTTGTGACTTTCCTTTCCCTTTGTGGTCGTCTTCTCCTTTCTTGGTGACTTTACGACTCCCGTGTAGGATACATTGGGACTGTTCATCTAGGAGGGAGAGGTCTTCAGCGTCTAAAGTTCCCTTGGACCTACTGCCTGCGAGTCGCCATGGTTTGATTTTTGATGACTCTTTTTTCCTTTATTATCTCTTTGTGTGCCTTTGGGTCTCGATGGGAGGGGTCCGTGTTCTTGTTCGGAAGGGCCAAGGTTAGGATTGACTAGGTCGGGAAGGGTTGGAGTGGCTTTCGACCTGTAACTGCTTGCTCTAAGAGGCTGGGCGGTGTTTTCTGGTACCCTCTACTTTCTTCTATAGTGTTGTCATAAGTGTTCTTTTATTGATAGTGGGTGACTGTATTTGGTGGGGGGGTCTAAAGGGGATGGGAGCCCGAATGCCTATGCCCTCCTCCATTCTTTTTTTCTTCCTTTAGGGTTTTAGTTATTAGGGGCGACAGGCACGCTGCTAGTGGGGTTAGGCTGTAGCCATCTGCAGGGGTGCAGGGTGGGGGGCTGGACGGGTTTTTTTTTATTTTGCCTTTTTTATTTTCTATGGTCTTTCTTTTCCTTCTCTTTCTTTCTTAAGGATCAGTATAGCTACGAATCATTCGGACTTTTATTGTATGCTTGTATCTAGTGCTCATGCTTTTCTGATATCTGATTTCCGGGTGGGCAGGCTCCGAGAATTGGCGCAACATGGAATGTATACTGTGTGTTCATTTGCATCGATCTGTATACTTTGGCGCTGATTCTCCATCACAGTGGTTATTATGTGTCTATCCTGTTTCTTACCCTGTCCCCCGCATTATCTGGTTTTGATTGTATGGCACCTGATCCTCTCTCATATAATATAAAACGAAACCTCTGACTCATTCTGAAACTTAGTTGTACATTCTTATACCAGTTTTGTCCTGAATCGCCGCCGAACCTCTGGGTTGTCGGCTGATGAGCTGTGTAGTACTGTAATATCGGTGGTCTTAATCTATCTAGCGGCCAGCCCCCGCGGTTGTAGGCCAATGCTTGTATTTTCTTGAATGCTACAATAAAGGTTTTCAAAAAAAAAAAAAACTAAGAAAAAACTACAACTCCCTACAACCAGGCAGGCAAGACAGTGCATAGTCCATCCACCATCTCTAGCACTCAAGATATTTAGTCCCATGTTTGTCTTCCTCCTTCCTCTTTCTTTGCGCGAAATACGCTCAATTATCACTGGTCTTGTTTTGAACCATCATTTCCTAAAAAGAACAAGATATGGTCAGTAAATGACGAACACAAAGAACCGGTAAAATGTTACAATAATGATTGCAGAGCCCCAAGCTTCGATAAACAATCTCAGCCAGACATTAACAATAAACCACTAAAAATGCTTACTTACCAAGATACGACTTGAACCCAAAAAGAACCCAAAAGTGATTAGTTACTTTAATACGGGAGGGTTCGCACCATCGTGCTCCGGGTGGGATAATCCTTGCCTCCGTATCCTTAATAGAAACTTACCGTCACCCTGCTTGGCAAATTCCGATTCTATGTCAGGACCGGAGGCTTCAGATTATGCTAGTTTAAAGCTTACTCGCCACCAACTGAGCCACATCCACCACAGGTTTAAAATAAAACCTTTTAAAATTAGAATCCGAAGACCAATCTGCTACTCGCATCAAGTCCTCAAGGCGCGCTCCCAACACAAATGCCTTAGAGGCCTAGGCTCCTCTAGTGGAATGAGCACCAAACTGTCTCGTATCAATGCCCGCTTCATTCATGACACAACGCATCCATCTTGCAATTGTAGGAGAAGACACCGCTTTGTGCGGTTTTCTGAGTGCTATCAAAAGTTGTTGTTCGCCCGGAGGACGAAATTCTTGGGTCAAGTCTTCATAGGTTTTGAGACAATCCACCACACACAACTTCGGAGTATCCCGAAAAGCCGGATATGACACTGTGCAAGTGTGAAACTTGGTTCGGCATCCAATTGTAAAAACTCCTCCCTCTGGCGAGAAGGTCCTTGCCGAAATGTCCAATGCACGGACATCCGAAACCCTCCTGCAAGAGATCAAACATAGCAGAAAAGCCAATTTCGCAGATAATTCCTTCAACAACAAATATCTATTAGGCTGCCAAGATAAAAAGAGGTTCAAAACCAAATTGACATCCCAAAGGGTCGAATACCCTGGCTCCGGAGGCAAAGCCAACCGGATACCACGTAAGAGTCTACAGACCAAAGGATGCTCCTCAACTGGCTTCTCATCGAGCGGAGAATGTCCTGGCGAAATCGCCGACCGAACCGCATTAATTGAGCGGTACGCCAGTCCATCAGAAGCCAACTCTGCCAGAAAATTCAAGATGTGAACAACATCCGCGACCACGGGATCCAAATCCCTTCGAACACACCAACGAAGACACTGTGTCCAAGCGGATCTATAATGCTTCGTGGTGGTGTCCGCCCAAGCCTTTGACAAGAGGGACGCAGCTGGTTCTGAAAGGCCTGGCAGCGACCAACGCTGCCGGAAAGCTGCCATGCCATGAGACGGAGCTGTCCCTGCATGATCAGATGATGAGACATCCCCTCCGGGTTCAGAAGTAGATGAGGAAATTGGGGGAGTAGGATTGAAAAATCCCAAGAAAGTTCCAGAAGAATCGGAAACCAAACTTGACACCTCCATGATCACTTCGGCCCCTTGCCGACGGATTTGGGCCGCCGCTCTTGTGATCATCGAAAAAGGGGGTACGCATATCCGACTTCCGTGGTCCAATCCTGTAGGAAAGCATCCGTGGCCACTGCCATCGGATCCGGCCTCCAACTGAAGAACCGGGGAACCTGATTGTCCAAGCTGGAGGCAAAGAGGTCTACTGAGAATGGGCCCCACAGAGACTGGATCCACCGAAAATCTGGGGATCCAACTTCCATAAACTGGAAGCGTACAAGTTGCGTGAATGCCAGTCCGCGTCCTGATTGATCTGCCCCGGAAGATATTCCGCTGTGACTGAAATATTGTGATCTAGACAGAAAGTCCCAAAATCTTTCACCAAGTTCGCCAGAGCACGCAAAAGGGAGCCTCCCAAACGATTGACATACCGGACCGCGGAAACATTGTGCATCTTCAGAAGGACACAGGATTGCACCTTGTCCTTGGTCCAGCATCGAACCGCAAAGGTTCTGAGAGTTCTATACAATTGATGTGGAGACTCTGCTCGTCTGCAGACCACACTCCTCCAGTGGAAAAATCCCTGCATCGTGCGCCCCAGCCAGAACGACTGGCGTTGGACTCTATGACCAGATCCGGAATCGAGCCGAAAATCGCATGTCTGTTCCAGGCCTCCATGTGAGACAACCACCACGTTATTTCCTCTCTGGCCTCTTCCGAAAGGGGAATCATATGATCGCAAGATCTCCCCCTTCGCAGATGAAACGCCTTGAGGAGCTGGAGTGCCCGGTAATGTAGAGGACCCGGGAAGATCGCCTGAAATGAAGAGGAAAACAGGCCCACCACACTGGCCAGATGGCGTAGAGAAATGTGGGACTTTGAAATAGTTTGGCGCAACTTGTGAAGAATCTTCACCATTTTCCGAGACGGAAGACTCAGAGTCGCTTGGACAGAGTCTATCACGAACCCAAGAAAAGTTATCGTCTGAGAAGGCTGCAGGACCGACTTGGCCCCGTTGATCACAAACCCCAGACCTTGTAACAGACATATCGTCTGCTCGAGTTGGGAGGTAAGAACTCTAGGACACTGCGCCTTGAGTAACGGATCATCCAAATAAACGATCATCCGGATGCCCTGAGCCCGGAGGAACTCCACAGCTGGGTGAAGCACCTTGGTGAAACACCATGGTGCTGAGGACAGACCGAACGGAAGAGCTGTGAATTCGAACACCAAGTCCTTCCAGCAGAACTGCAAAAATCGACGGTGTGGCAGATGAATAGGCACAACGAGATAGGCATCCTTCAAGTCGAGGCGCACAATCCAATCGGCTGCTAGGAGAATGTCTCGGAGAAGGTGTATCCCCTCCATTTTGAAATGACGATACACCAACCAGCCGTTGAAGTCCCTGAGATTGATAACAGGACATCGGCCACCGTCTGCCTTGTCTACGAAGAAAATATTGCTTAGGAAACCATAGGGATGAAGCGTTGATCGGCGAATGGCCCCTTTGCGAAGCAATTCGGAAACCTCTTTGTCGATCAACTGAGAATCGCGGGCTCTGAAAGAGATCGGACGAGGAAGAGTCTTTTCTCGAGGATCCCCTTGGAACTCTAGATGAAAACCTTGAATGGTCTGGAGAACCCATGCATCTGATGGTATGTCTTCCCAAGCGCCCCGAAATGCCGCTAGCTGCCCCTCAAGACGCACATGATTCGCTGGTAAAAAACTTACCATTTGAATTGCCGCCAGAGTTGGTTCTCGGAATCTTTGTCCCTGTGTTGGATAGAAATTATTGTAGGTTATGGAAGTATTATATTGTCCGCGGCCAGAGCCTTGACCCCTGCTGAGGGTTGCTGCGATCCGCGGCCGGGAGAGCGGCCCCTGCCTCGCCAGGCCCCACGGAAAACCAGCTGCTTAAAGACCTTTTTAATACTGGACTGGGCCTTGTCCAGTGAAGTGAAAGCTGCGACAAACTTCCCCAGCTCTTTTATAAAGGGGTCGCTGAAAGGGCCTACTTGTGCCACAGCACCTGCCTCCGAGGAGGCCAGATCTCCCAGTTTGGGGTCCAGTTTGATCAAAAGAGACCTCTGACTCTTGGTGGACAGAGCGCAATTCGCGTTGCCCATAAAAATAATAGCCCGAAGGCCCAATTAGAGAGACCTTCTGGAGAAATGCGAGACCCTGAAACTTTAGCCTCCTCGGCCATGTCAAGTATTTTTGTCATTGGCCCAATGGCATCAAGTAACTTATCTTGACAGGATCGCCAGGATCTGTCAATACCCTTCCTGGGATCCTTCGTGAACATCGCCATGAATGTGGCCATGTTTGGATCTAGCTCTGGGGTAAAGGCAATCTTATTCTCCAAAGAGGGTCTGGGACACTCAGCACGCAGACAACCTCGAGCTTCCTTCTCCAAGGGCTTCTGGAGTCTACTAGCCACAAACTTGACCACCTTATCGCCAGGAACCCAAGCCGCCGAACAAGGATGCAAGATCTCATCGGGGTTGAGCATGTCAGAATTCTCCTGTGCTGTAGTGGCGGAGGCTGACTGAGTCGCCGACGGAAGCCAAGGCCGTGAAGACCCTGCCTCATCATCGGTATCCCCCTGTGTTCCATCCTCATCCGTCGCGGGGAAAGGGGGTTCCAGGGGTTCCTGCAGGGAGTCTGCTGGGGGAGGCGGGGGAACAGAGGAAGCCCCCGACTCAATAAAAGCTGATTTAAGGTGAGCAAAAGCCTCTACGTCCACCCCTTCAGGGTGCTGTTTTTTAGCCAGTGGAGTGTTCTCCCCAGATTGCTGACCAGACTCTGCAGAGTTGTCCGTTCGCGCCGCCGCAAGTTTTGCGCATTCCTGGACAATCCTCTCTGAAAGGCGCTGTTCCATTGGACCAACGACCTCATTGACCACTCTATAAATTGAGGTGTCCACAGCCTCAAAGAAGTCATCGTCCCATGGCAAATACCCCTGTGGCTCCTCTTCATAATATTCAGCGTGACCTGCCATAGTCACCAAAAATAATGTACAAATGGCTGTCTAATAAAATGCAAAAGACAACCATGCCACTAAATCAACCACAATTAACAAGACACACTAGAGGTGCTGCGCACAGAAATCAATAGAGGGCTTAAAAACCCTTCTAATATCAGGCAGGCTGGTGGGCTGCACAATGTTATTGGTAACCCGGAGGATTACTCTGGGGCAGCACTTACCCCTACGTGCACGGCCCTCAGCAGAAATGACCGGGCCCTCTGCCTCCCGGTGCGCATTCCGCGAGATCCGTGAGGTTTAGCAGGCGTGTCAACGCGCAAACAAAAAACAGCGGGATTCGTGCCAAATAAAACGCTCAACCAAGCGCGTTCAGAAAGCGTGTGAAGCGCTTAGGATACGGACCCCCGCCGGGGCGTTCAATTGAAGAAAGCAGGGAAAATACGGCCCGATGAGTTTGGGCGTCATGGTGAGGCAGGCAGGGACAGGCTCAGACCCCTTGCTCGTGCCACGTGACTCCTGAATGAGGAGCGATGCCGCGAGTGCAACAGAGGGCCAAGTCCCTCTAGCTGTCGGATCAAGCACCGCACCAGCAGGGGGCCAGCGCGTGAGGAGCAGAAGAAACGCTCCCGCGGTAGGGAATCTAAAACGCCAAAAGACAGCAAGAATATAAAAATACCACGCCTAGGCAATCAATAGAACCATAAACATATCAAATATCACAACAAGGACTTAAATAGACAAAAGAGTAGTAGAGCACTTATCTGGCTGACAAAGCAGCGAAGAAAGAGGCAGAAGGAAGACAAACATGGGACTAAATACCAGGAGTGCTAGAGATGGTGGAAGGACTATGGACTGTCTTGCCTCCCTGGTTGTAGGGAGTTGTAGTTTTTTCTTTGTTAATTGAAAATCGTTTATCTATTTCTGGCTGCTGTGTTTGAATGTTAAAGAAAGCGAAGAGAGAATAAAGCATAATCTGAAGCCTCCGGTCCTGACATAGAATTATGCTTCACAGTTTATAACTTTTTCTGTGGACTGTATTTAGTCAGAGGTTTCGCAACTGCTGTTTGTAGCGAGGCCTATGGCAAAATATTAACATGCAGTAAATGTTTTGTATGTACATGACAGTGATAAAACTATTACGTTTCTTTTAAAATTAATATTCTCCTTTCTTAGTTGTTTTCATGTGCAACTTCAGCCTTGGTGCTACACGAGCCAGAATATTAATTTGCAAAATGTGTACTCTGCAAGTACTTATGCAGACTCCCGCAATTTGAAGCATGGGACATTAACTATTGATAATATACAGTATTCCTATATTTCCTGTAGAAATATAATGATATATCCAAATCTTGCAATACCTTTCATGACTTCCCAACTTTCGTAGATTTGTTAAGTGGAATTATCCAGCATGTTTCTAGGTATATGCCAGATTTATGTCGATAGGTAGACCACTCTGTGTTGAAAGCACAATCGATTTTTCCTCATTTCTCTTGTACTCAGAGACAAATCTACCTCTGAGAGCAACAGTACTTGCGTGCTAAGACTGAAAAGACAATGTATAAAATGGGAAAAGACAAAACTACATGTCCCAGAATCCAAATGCTGCTGCCAGAAAATTTTCACCAATAGGGAGAACTTGGATCAAGGCTTTGAGACCAGGCAAGGTAAAACAGTCTTATGTTGGCCAGTTTGTTTCATGGCGATTGATTTTAGTTTGTTTAGCTTGAGTGAGATTTGTGCGGATGGCATTCTCGTTAAGATTTAATGTCCTGTCGTCCATTAATAATTAGGCAGCTCAGTAGTTTGAGCCATAGCTGCCAAGCCTGTCCATAATCTGGAGGCATCAAGTACCAAGCATTGGCATAGCCAATAGGTCTCACTTTTGAGACCCTGTAAGTATTTAGTTATGCAGCACAATTTCCTTGGTGCAACAACATCAACTGTTGCGTGGCTAAACACTTATAAGGTCCCAAAGGCGAGACCTGTTGGCTATGCCAATGTTTGTTGTGTTTCTGTACGTATTGGGAGGTTTGACCACGCGTCCCGGATTTGCAGGGACAGTACCAGGGTTTCACCTACTGTCCTGACAGATTTCCGGAAATCAAATGTCCCGGTTTTTAGAGAGAGTTGACTGAAAACGGTGACAGGTGTCTTTTTATGTTTACAAAGCAGGGATAGTTGCCAGCTGTTAGAAGAAAATGGTTTAATTAACAAGACCATAATTAAAATACAATTTTTAAATCCAGTATCATGCCTATCGCCTCTTCTGTAATTCTGCAATGATGAGCGATATCAGTCTGTGCGCTCAGTTATAATAAAATTGTAGCCCTTCTATTTTAGTGAAATGTCCCGGTTTTTGGCTTGAAAATTCTGGTCACCCTAGTTTACGGGTACACAAGAAGCGTCTCGTGCCAGAGGAATGACACTTCTTGAATACTCAACTACAGCGGGCTTCGAGCTCCTTCCAGGTTAGTAAGGCCTGCAGTTGGCCTTCGCAAAGCCTCAGGGAGAAGCACTTTTTTTTATCACTAGGTCCTTGTGCAAAGTTTGAGGGACACTTCGCACGCTTTGGTGAACAGGAACCCTTTAATCCAGATTGTTTCGGGAGTATTTCCCTTTTTGTTGTTAACGGTACATAGGATACAATAAAAGCAAAAAAAGCTGTATAGAAATGACACGGTCTGGCTACACGTTTACCTCTGTGTGTCTCTTCACGCAGCGCCTTGACTCTCTTCGGACCCTTTACTGCGCTACAAAAATCCACAAAATAATATGAGAGGTCTTGAAAGTTAACAACCAACACAGGCCTTGGGCTGATAACACACATATCTTATTAAAACTGCCCCCTTCGCCTGGCTACATAATATCCCACCCACTCGAAAAACATGGAAGAGAAGCGAAAGGAACTGTTTCCCTGAAGGCACAGCTAATGCAGAAAGCACCTTGTTGTCTCTGAATATATAACAACTGCGTCACACGGAGAAGGGGGTCACTTGATTTGGAACCGCGAGGCGCGGAGGCAGTAACCCACAAGCGCGCTGGAGATCGTGATTAATGTCAGTAGAGTCGACTATAAATCTAAGAGCACACATTGCCGCCTCCCAGCAGCTGAGCGCCAGGATTACGCATGCACATTCAAGCCCTCTGTGTCACATGACTTGTCGGTTGTCACACCAAGGAGCCATGTCGTACCAGGGAGCCATGACGTAGACTGACTGCAAGGACACACGTCTGTCTGGTTCACGGAGTACTACCAGGAAATGAAACGCCTGCGGACAATTACAGAAAAGAGAACTAATTGTCATAAACGCGTCCAAAACCCTGTCAGTGTCTTGAAAGACGGCTTCTGTCCTGAGCGAGCAGCACAGCAATACCCCGCCCTTCACTGGCTCCTCAGGCGAAGCAGAATGTGGTGTAACAAACACGAGCTGCACGAAAACATTAACCAGATTATCTTAAAGTTCGATTTCTTAATTTAATATTGTGTGAGTAGGCCCAGACCCATTGTTCTTGCTCCCTAAAAGCATAATTAAGGTCTCATTTCCAATGTAAAGTACTATACACAGCGGTAAAAGTACATTAAACAAGGAGGGTCCACTGCAATGCCTCCTTCCAGCAAGGAGAACAAGGTAACAAATGAGAGAAAACCGCATGGACACAAAAAACAAGCATTTACAATGCAATGGTTTTGCCTTTGTTAAAGTTAGAGCTATTGGCATTGCTCTTGACATTATTTTTATTTATGTTTTTTTTAACATAAATAAATGGCATTGTCATTTACAATGCCAATAGCTTAATCTCTCGCAAATGCCACACACAAACACCCACAGAGAGCCCCCCCACACACACACACAGCGCCCCCCCACACAACCACACAGCGCCCTCCACACATACACCCACACAGAGCCCCCCCCACACAGAGCAGAAGTATGCTACATTTAATGCGAGTCACAGGGCTTTAGATCTCATCCACAGAGGATACCAGACCCTTCTGGTGTGCATTAGTTATCATTCTGCGCAGTCTGTATTCGATCCATCAATCTCGGCGTCACTGGAGAGCGCGAGATACCCGGAAAAATAAACTGCGCGCGCATGACGCAGCCCCCACCTCCCAATCCTGACAGGAGCCGTTCAACACCCCCTTCGTACGCTGCGCTAGCCTCCGCAAGAGGCTGATGTGGCGTAAAACAATGCAGCATTGCAGCTCTGGTGACCCATAATAACCTCCTGGCTTGCAGGCTAGCGAGGCAGCTCAGCGGGTCAATGCGCCGACTTAAAAGAGGTTGGCGCAACCGGCATGCGAAAAATTCCAGGCCCAAGGGCCGACTCACTCATTATTTTTAATGTAGATGAAATAAGTAAACGTCTGATCAGTTTTACTGCTCGAGAGTTTGATTTTGGACTTGCTTTACAAAACCGGGGAAAGTGCGTCTATATTTATGATCGCTATTTATTGGCCGAAAAATTTTGTTTTGCTAATAAATCTGAAGCCATTTGACAGAAATATATAATTTTACAACAAACACAACCAAACTGTTGTTGTATATGCAGTCAAAGCGACCACGAGTACGGTTACTACGCTTCAGAGCGCTGTGGAGGCAGGGTCAGAGACAAGGACCAAAAAAACAAAAAACTTTTTAAACATATTCATCAAAGCGCAGATTGCTACAATTCCAATCCAACCCACATAATTCCAGTACACACCACATGCATACACTCCATAACACAATGCTAAAAGACATTGCAATTTACAATGCCATTAGCTCTTACTCAAATAAATCCGAGACCTATTGCATTTCCAATGCTTGTTATTCATGTACTGCAGAAGCAGTTAACCTTCTCTTGACAAAGCTCATTCACCCCTAAATCAAGGACACTAGGAGTTGTTCAATGTATCCATTGTGTTGGTGGAAAAACAATCACGTATAAAGGAAAGTCTTAGGAGTCACAGGGTGGGGGTGAAGGGCAGAAAATCTGTGTGCACAGCGACCTTGCAAGTATTGACTGTATGTTTAGCATTTCCGTACGTGTAGAGATGCATGTATTTGTCCGTCAGTGCAGCAGTTTCTGGGGTCTGTAGTATAGCTTGTGGTTATTTGTCGTGTGCATTATAGCATACTTTTGTTTGTACATAGTGGGGGCCCCGGTATTTACCCATTCATGTAGCAAAGGTTGTGTGAATTTGGCCCCATATGCAACAGAGGCAAGTGATTTCTGGAACTTCTAGTTATTGGTCAGTTATGTGCAGCAGAGCTTGGAGAGGTTTGTATGTCTAACTTAGCTTGTATGCATAAGTCTATATAGCGGAGTTTGCGGTTATTTTGCCATGTGTACAGAGGAGCTACTAGCCTTTGTCCATCTGTGCCGCAGTTTCCAGGTACTTGCCATTGTATATAGAAGAGCTTGTGGGTATTTCACAGTGTGGGCAGCGGACCGACACACATTTGGCACACCATCTCCCATGCCAGAAAAATGGTCTTGTAACACACGTCCGCCCTGACAAGTCCAGACTCGACTCTTCTCTCTCTATAGCAGCCTCTGCTCCGTCTCCTCCCTGATATAAACTTAACCTTGAAAGAGCTTTGTGAGAGATGTCTGTATACAGCTTGAAACCACCAACTACAAGCCATTATCTGCGACAGCTCACAGACTACAACACCTACCACCTCGCTGCTCTCTCCTTCTCCAATCCTCTGTCTCTCTCCCTTCCTTCTCTTCTCCACTCTCCTACCCAACCATTAAGTCCCTGGAATCATTATCCTCATCACTACAGCCTCCTGGATGCGAGGCCCAGTCTACTTTACAACCGCCACACAGCTCAGGATCCCAGAAGCCCAGGAGCCCAGAAGAACTGAACGTTGCTGGGGATTTTTGTAGCATTTGCTGCAAAACAAAATGCATGTGTGCGCACTTCTACACCGATTAAGTCAGAATAGAAGTAACTGCCAGAATGCTCGGGCAACGGAAAGTGCCACGGGCCAACTTCCATGAGACTGGAGTGCACATAGCGCTTTGAAGCGCACTATGGAATGACTTGGGTATGGGTAATTTTTTTTTTTAATTTGCCTGGTACAAAGGTTTGAAAAAAATACAGGTAAAACACCAGCAGTTTGAAAAAGAAAACCTTTAAAGCCCCAAAAAAGCCAGCAAGTAAACACAAATTAAGATGCACGAGGGTGGTGCTTACAGTCTAAATTTGACTAGCATACCTTTTGAGGGCCACGGAAAGCGAATACATAATGTATTTCGACGCGCTCGGCTTAAAGCTCAAGGCAAAAGGAAGCGTGTAAGCCACAGTAGTTTTATTCATGTTCTGGAAGACTGGACACCCACAAAGCCCGCAATGACGTCCAGCATACACAGTGAACAAGTGACTATTTGAAAGCTTCTCACCACAAAATACACCTACAACACAGAGACTTTCCTCAAATTAGCAGATCCCCAAGCACACACGGGCATCTAGCTTAATAATATACTGTATAAAGTAGTAGCTACCAACATAAAATAAAAAAGGCATCATATTTTAAAGAGTAAAACACCCACAACTCACGTGAACAGACGAGTCTCTCAGACAACCCACGCACAGCACAAGCAGGGCACAGGCATACACAACACACAACAGCACTTACAGGCCCACACGACTCTCAAACACACAGACAGTGCAACACTCGCAGAACATAGACAGACACCACAAAAAACAGCACACCCCACAGACCCACATACAGGACCATCAATATATTACACCACCTGGTGACACGTAGGAAACAGGACATAGACAAAAAACAGCACAAAACACACACAGACAACCCATCCGATTTAGAGGTAGCATATACAGACACAACACAACGAGATGCACACTAGACACACAAATCAGCAACATGATGCAGACCCCTGGTAGCGCTCTTACCTGGCATGGCCGGCCGGCTAGCTGTGCTGGGTGGGCATGATCTTGAGCCCGTTAGCGCTGGGTCGGTTAGCGCTCGATAGTCAGGTGCTCTTCGGCCATCCTGGGTACCTGGTGTGGCCATGATCCACGCGGGGGACCGGGCGGTGGACATGGTGTACCTTTTCTCCACGCTTGGTGCAGCTCTGCGTTCCACGGTGGAGAATAAACCAGCGAAATCGTCCCGGGCTCAGTACCACCAGCGGAGCCCGTGCCGTGATGTCGTCCAGGGCAATCTGACCACGCACAAGCAAACTCCCCGCAGCAGCGCGTGAGTGAGGACGATGGTCCAGGCAGGTCCATGGGAGCCGATCCCAGGCTCAGAGCAGACAAACACATCTGGGCAGCATCGCACAAAGAAGGGAAACGGAGGTAACGGGACAAGGCATTCCAAATCGGCAGAGCGTCAAGGCAGCGGAACCTCGAAGGATCTCGAGGCACCTCTAGCAGAGCACCGTGACGATCGGTCTGGGAGGCGAGCAGCGACAGGCTGGGCAGCCCAGACATCTGGAATCCGAAAAAGTGGTGAGTGGAGGTCATAGCTTGATATCCATGGGGTGTGTAGACGGGTGTTGTCCTCCGATTGCCGGGGTTCCCTCCAGGCCACGGGAGCCCCGCGGGCGCCGCCATACTGCTTGCCGTCTTCCTTCTTCCCCCGGGCTGCGGGGGGCGGGCACTTCCGGCCGGCCGCGCTAGGATTGGCCGGCCGGCCAGTCACGGGGCAGGAGAGACGCAGAAGTGCCGGCAATGCCGGACCAGACTCGGGGGCGTTCCCGGCGTCGCGTGACGTCGGCAAAAGCCAAAGAATGTCGGGAACGCCCCCGTGTCTGGTCCGGCATTGACGGACAGGCCCCTCGTCCAATGGCAAGGCTCCATTTACGGAGCCAGCCAATGAATGACGAGGGCCGAGCCAAAGCACACTAACAGTTCTCATCAGGTTTTCGCCTGCGCGAAAAAGCTGCGCAGAAAGCGCAGCTTTCGCCAGGCAAAACCTAAAAAGGGGCGGGAACAGCTACTGAATCCCTCCCCTCCAGGACTCCCTGACCTGCCTCATGGTTGCCAAGGCAATAATTCTAAAAATATTGTCGTGCTACCGTAAGGTAGGTCATGGAGTCCTCGAGAGGCGGGATCCAGAGCAGACAAATCTGCTAAACAGGAGCTTTTTCCAATGGCAGGCCTCCGTTTCCAGAGGCCTGCCAATGGAAAAAAGGGGCGTGGCTTCACGCCATACTGAAACCCCCTGCTCACTATAGCTCTTTGCCTGCAGCAGGGTATGCCCTGCAATGCAGGCTTCGACCTAAAAATCCTGGCAGGGCCTACTACCAGCCGTTGCCCGTGCAGGTAAGAGTGTGGGGAAGGTTGGGGGGTTTTCGACAGACAAAGGTAAATTTAAATACATCATTAATTTACTCTTGTTGACTTCTTTCCAATTAGTCCTCCCAACCCCCACCCCACCCACTCGGTCCGCACAGCTCTTACCTGCATGATGAAAATATATTGAGTGCACTGTAACATTTATATACTACTTAAAGCTATTAACAATGAGTTTGCATGCTGATATGCCTAATGAGACTTCTTTTCCTAAGCTGCTAAAAACCTACTTGCTTAGATTATAACTCCTGTGTTCCTGACCTGGATCTGCTTCGGCGCCGGGACACTCTTTGAGTAGCCGTGCGCTTTAGAAATACAGACATTGTCATGTCGTTGCGGAACGGATGGCGCAATCTTCAGCATTCAGTTATATCATTATTAAGGCTTCCGCTTTTCTGTTTTTACGGATTTTTACAGATAAATACAGACAGAAAACAATGTTTTCTGTCTGTATTTTTTTTAAAAGTGGATAAATACGGCCAAAGGGGCTTCTTTTAAGTGACTGTGCTGTTTTTCTTGAATTATCAGGTAACAGCTGAGCAAGTGGACAGCATGGGAAATTTAAAAAAACAAGATACAATTTCATTAAATAATGCCATGTGTCAACATACATTTGTGGTATAATGCTAATATTTACCAGTGGATGTTTTGTTATATAATATTTGGCAGCTTAAATATCTACAATAGACAGACATCAAAGTATGAGTGCGCGTCTATCGGTTAAATAAATATAGAAATGTACAGTTTTACAACTTCATTTATCCGCAAAACACAAAATAAATATGGATAAATACAGATAAAGTGGTCAATAAATAAATAGGGATAAATACAGACGGAAATGCTAAAAAAATAAATACCATAAAACCGACAGCCCTAATCATTATGCATTCTAGGAATTTTATTTTTGGTGTTCTTTAATAGCCCTAATAATGTTAGCAGATTACAATGGGTCATCTGATATATAAATGCTTTAGGTCATACATTTTGCATAAACATTCTAAAATGAACAATTTCCAAAATTTGCAAGTGTGTGTGTGTGTCTTTTTTTTTGTAATGAGTAGTGACAAACTCCTGGCAGGCGGCCCTGACACCTTGGCTAGTTCTCGCTTTTCAGCCAAGATCTCTTATTTTGCGCCGTTTTTTTTGGCAGGTCTAAATAATTACATTAAAGTAAGTAATATGTTATTAATCTTATTATGTGGCCATGCCTGCTTTGGACTAATTGTGATGAAGAGTCACTCATAATGTCACACGTGAGGTATTAAAATGTCACACATAAGCAAGACCAGTATGATTATGCGAATCTGCAGCCATGGCGATTTTCGCATAATCCATCATATGCTTTATAATCTGCAGATTTCAACAAAAAAATGTTTCTAGCTCAAATGGTCCAAAGATACTAAAAATGCAGCAACAAGTGTTGCTGCTCAGTGAAAGGCCTTTTGCAGAGCTGGACTGGTGAACTTTTTGTTGCTTATTGGTGTGTTTGGTTGTTAAACGGGTACTAATGAGGTGCAACCAATGCCCAGACAGTGTTACCAATTTAAAAAACGACGAAATAAGGAAGTAATACTGTTACAAAATGTGCTGCATTTGCCTTTTCTTACCGCATAATTTACTCAACCCTGGCCCTCTCCTACCACCTAATTCCAGTGGCACTGCTCAAAAGAGATCAAATAAATGGAAATGCCACACCTACGAAAACTCAAACCTTGGCAGTTATGGTTTTAGAACGTATCTGCCTCCTAATGTAGTCAGATCACTTCCTAGTTTAGGCCATCAGCTATACAAAATTGAGGCAGAACAACATAGCTGAACCCAGAAAGGAGAGTCAATTTACTTAATTCCACCATAAATCCTGGCGCTAGTTCTCAGCCAACCAACACATCAGTGACCTGTTTTGTAATCTGACGTTCTGATGAAGAAGAGACAGGGGTCTGGCCTAAAGTGCATGCCTTCTGTCCTGGCGGCCATCAAGTTTGACTGAGCACACATCAACGGGGCTTAACTGAAGACTTCATGTGGCTGGATAAATACATTCTCAGGATGAACTAGTGTACTCTCGATCTTACCTTTTAACAGACGGATGCCCCACTTAGAGATTCTGGCAGGTGAAGCGGAGGCCTGGCCCATGATAAGCTGTAGCGAGCACACACAGCCCTTCCCTCTCCCTTAACAGCGAGGCTTGAGTACTCCTAACGTGGCTACATGACTAAATACCTTTGCAGTATCATTATCAGTCCTCTCTGTAAAAGTCATCTTAGACTTTTGATTTTATATAATCCCCAGGATCTTTTGCAAAGATAATAAGTCCTCTCTGTAAAAGTCATCTTAGACTTTTGATTTTATATAATCCCCAGGCTTTTGCAAAGATAATAAAACTCTCTGCACCTAAGTCAGCCTCTGATACGCCTGGCATTCTCCAAGACGTATGGGCTGGCAGGGTAGACCATTCCAGCTTCACTAAGAGTAGGTTCATGAGATCAATTGCGTCGTCCTAGTTTGGCTTCCAGAGGGTTACTGTAGTAACATGTCTATCTCTTTAAGGTGGGTTGGAATATAGAAGCATGGGGATGTCATAAGAATGTTAGTGGAGAGCAGGGAATACTGGAATGTTATTATTCATTCTCTGCTTGTCCTTTACTGAGTTGCATGCACTTTGTACTTCGTTACATAAAATAAAGAATTTACTAAAGTTCCTGATTTAAGTGTGATTACTACACTTAATTTGGTAACAAGCGGGCACCCATTCAGAAGAAGAGGAGGAAAACACTCATTCCTTGACGGACATTCACTGTGTAAGAACGAAGGCGAGACGAAGCAGAGCCAATCCTGGATTTTTCTCTTTTGGTTCGTACGCTGAAATTATTGCTACGGAAGTGGGAAGACGGAGAATTTGGACTGCGCTACTATTTAAAGTAAGCGTGTTTTTATAAATACATGATTATCACCAACGGCGGTAAACATTTTTCAAATCCCGCACTGCTGGTCCGTGCCTGCCAAGAGTCCATGTTCGTTTGCGCGTTCCCTCAACTGCACGTCACAAGTCAAGGGAACGCGTTCATAAACAAAGAAAGAGGACTGAACTCTGCTACGTAACTACACTGGTTTACATGCAGGGAAGCCATTCACGCAAATAAGGACTCTCGCACAACTCTGAACATAGCATAAAAGTTCACCTTTATTACCAGGACAGCCAAAGACAGACCGCAACATAAACTTTTCCAAACAAACCTTTTGCTTTATTTCAAAACCTTTCCATATAAACCATTTCCATTTCCAATGCTTTATTTCCAAATACCATGACTTGTTTTTATACCATCCGTATGTTTTCCTTCTTCTTTCCATCTCTTCCCCAACCTACCCTCCCAAGCCCTCCCCCTTAGAGAAAGGATGAATCCGCTCTAGATTATCCAATCCCCATAACACACGCCGACAACACAACAAAAAGAGTCTGCCTGTAGTGTCCTGAGGTGACATCCTGACAATTTGTCATATATCAGAGATGTTTATGCATGTACTTATTTATTTCTTATCTTATTCGCTGTTTTTTTTTTTTTTTTATATACACAAAACAAACAGTGACACGCGACAGTAAACAAGAACACCCTACCCTCTATTGTGCAACCAGGGTGGGTGGGTGGGTCAAACACAACACCACCGCTCCTCTCACTCGCTCAGAGTGACGTCAAACCCTCCCTCCCTCCCCTCCCTTCACTTGGACCTATCCCCTCCCACCACCCAATCAGGCCGCGTGAGGTCGTCCCTCGCGCGAAATACCCCAGGGGGACATTGGCTTTGCCAAGTGCCCCTGGGGACCCATCGCGCAAATAAGGACTCTCACACAACTCTGAATATAGCATAAAAGGTCACCTTTATTACCAGGACAGCCAAAGACAGACCCGCAACATAAACTTTTCCAAACAAACCTTTTGCTTTATTTTAAAACCTTTCCATATAAACCATTTCCATTTCCAATGCTTTATTTCCAAATACCATGACTTGTTTTTATACCATCCGTATGTTTTCCTTCTTCTTTCCATCTCTTCCCCAACCTACCCTCCCAAGCCCTCCCCCTTAGAGAAAGGATGAATCCGCTCTAGATTATCCAATCCCCATAACACACGCCACCCAGGAAAACCTCTGAGTTTTCCCGCCCCACCCAAAAACCTTCCTCCCAAGTCGTAAATGGACCGCTCAAGTCATTGTAAGAATTCCCAGTGAAGGAAAACACTGCCTTTATTGCTTGTCCACTCAATTTTTTGGTTTGGAACACCACAAGTCCACACACCATAGATTGGCCAAAGTGTCTCTAAGTTCTATCAAGTAATAGGACTGACCCATCTGCGAGAGATGAACCCCATCATTCCTCAACAAATGCAACATTTCATTGTTAAAATGCTCGTGTGCAATGACCGTGATGCCCATCGCCACACAATACGATTTCAAAGCCTTGTTAACTTTTCGGCGAGCCCTTTCCACTGCAGCTTGAACCCTGGCTCCTGTACAAAAATTCCGTCCACACTACCCGGGTCCCTTCCTACCTGTCTTTTATCACCGCCAAATCAAGTTTCATTTGCTTGATTAAAGCCAATCCAGAACAGTCAACCAGATCGTTTTCTCCTAAATGTAGGATCAGTAAGTCTGGAATGCCCCAAACTTCAGCTATTTTATTTAGAACCGGGAACAACTCCCCCCATTTCATCCCCCCTAAACCTTTCCAAATCACCTCATGGTCGTTACCATACAAGCCCAGACCTCTCCCACACAGCTGCTGTTCAGCAAAGCTCGCTGCTCATTTCACTATCGAATGGCCGACAATCCAGGTCCTCTTTTTCCGAGGAAAATCCGCCACTCGACCTGTGATGAAAAAAGGAACAGTAACCAAATCGAAACCCCCTTTTTTTTTTTGCTTTTTTTTTGGTTTTTATAAACAAAACATTTACAACCTGACATATTTAAAGCAACAATTGGATTTCCAGCGCCCGATTCGCTGTAACTCCTCCTTCCCCCCAACCCAACCTCGCTGCTTCGGTAGCGGCACCGATTCTGAAAGAATGTGTCCCAACTGTGCATTCTCCCCCGCCAACACCAAGGCCTTCCGCAAAACAGCAAAAAATTGGAAACAAGTCAATTGTGTTTTATTCTTATGGCAAAATATCCCGCCTTCTTGAAAGACAGCGGACTCAACAAATGATTCCCACTCCCTCACCGGACAACAACCACGAACCCCGCTCCTGCCCAGACGCACCAACATCCCCTTTCCCATCTGGTCTGTCTTTGACTGTCTCACTGTAATTTGCAACACTCCATTACCCAGGATGACGATATCCGATGACTGGATCCCCACTTGATTTCGCAACCCCAGTAGCTCTGATATCCTAAATGCACCAAAGAACAACCATACCATACATAACCGGAATCGAGTCCATTCCCATTCATCATAACAGCAAACGGGCAGAACGCCCAACAGGTCTTGTAACAATGCGAATGTAATGGGGTTTCTCAACTTTTTCTCCTGCGAAACAGACCTCCCAAAACCTTTTAACATTTTTTGCAAACGGAAACCAATTCGAACCTCACACCCCAAAAACAGTTGACTATAAAACGAAATACCCGCCAACTTGCCTGAAATGGTGGATGGCGACAAACCTTTGTCTATCAGATATAACACAAACTCCCACATAAACTTTTCATTTTGCACCGCAGTACCGTTTCTGCCGCGCTGTGTCGCATATCCCAAAAAACCAGACCATGCCAGCTGATAACTGCATCGCGTGGAGACAGCTAAGGACTGCTCAACAAACTCTGCCATTCCCATGTCCCCAGGTCCCACATGCTCGACGGGATCGGTGTCCTGCATCGGTCCGCTCCAGGTACCAAGTCCCGAAACCTCTGCCACTGACAACGAGACAAAGCGTCGGCAATTGAATTGTTGACACCAGGTATGTGTTGAGCTCTAAAGACAATATTCAACTGCAGAACACGTAACATGAAAGCCCGCAACAACTGCAGCACCCGTGCATCTTTGGCCCTCTGCCCATTAACCAGGCTAACGACTGCCATGTTATCGATATGAAACAGCACGCAGCGGTCCCGGAACTCCTCACCCCAAACTTGCAGCGCCACTAACAAGGGGAAGAACTCCAAAAAGGCGATGCTGCGACCTTGTTGTAACCAACTTGCCGGCCACCGCTCCGCGCACCACCTGCCTTCCCAAAACAAGCCGAAACCCATGGCCCCGGCCGCATCCGAGATTATTTGCACCGGCCAGACAGTGTCTTCCGTCACAAAATTGACAGACACGCCATTGAACTCATCCAAAAAACGCAACCATATGCTTAAGTCTTCTTTAATTTTCGTCGTCAAACGAATGTGATGGTGGGGCAAGGTCGCCCCCGCCATAGCAAAGCCCAGACGCCTACAAAAGGTCCTGCCTGCCCTGACCACTCTACATGCAAAAGTCAAGTATCCCAGAAGCCTCTGGACTTGCCTCAACTGCACTTTTTTGGCACCCAAAACTTCCTGAAGAAAAAGCCTGATCTCCTGCACTTTCGCTCGAGGCAAACGAGCCACCATTTCATTTGTGTCTATTTCTATACCCAAAAAAGTCAACGTAGACGTTGGACCTTCCGTCTTGTCTTCAGCCAAAGGCACACCAAACTCCTTAGTCACTGCCTGGAAACAGGCCAAAACCCTGGCACACTGTTCCGTACCCGCTTTGCCCACAAACAAAAAATCGTCCAAGTAGTGACATACCGCCACGTGCTCCGAGCGCTGGACTACACACCACTCCAGAAATGTAGTAAAGGTTTCAAAAAGTGAGCAGGAGATAGCACAGCCCATGGGTAACACACGATCCACGTAGTACTCTCCGTCAAAATACATGCCCAGCAACTCGAAATCCACCGGATGAATAGGCAACAAGCGGAAGGCAGCCTGAATGTCACATTTAGCAAGGTCAGCTCCCACCCCGGCCTTACGCACCAATTCCAACGCGTCATCCACTGACGAATATGACACTGCAGAGTCAGCGGTGGAGATGAAGTCGTTCACTGACTGCCCTTCCGGCCAAGACAAATGATGTATAAGGCGGAACTCGCCTTGCGCTTTCTTTGGGATCACACCAAGGGGCGACACAATTAAATTGGGCAAAGGGCAAACCACAAAAGGGCCAACGATTCTCCCCAAATCCAATTCCTTCTTCAACTTCGCCCGCACCACTGGAGCCAACTCTTTTGCTGACCTGAGATTATCAGCCCATCGCAAGGCTCTGGGGCCTTGGTAGCCGATCCTAAATCCGAGCCGAAACCCCCAAAATAATTTGGCCGCTCCTTCCACATCCGGGTACCTCTCCAACGAATTCAACATGGCCTGCAATCTAATTGGGGTAGGCGCCTTTTGGCATAAGAGGCGGCACTGATCCTCGCCCCCCCCTCTGACCTCTACCATGCTCTCCGTGATGCTGGTTGGGAAAGTACTGAAAGATGGCATGTCTGCCACCGCACTGAGCGCATTCGTGCTTGAATTTACAATACTGGCGCACACAGGAACCCCGATTAAAGCTCCAACATGCTCCAGTTGTGGGCAACTGACCCCGTCCGACACTACCCACCCCCATTGTGGTGGGACGCTGAGAAAAGGGCCGGTAAGGAATCGGCAACCCACTAGCCGTATGGATCGTGTTAGCAGAGGAATGACCCGCCAACCACTGTAACCACAACTCCTGGTCGACCTCCCCCCACGGCTTATCGTTAAATAAACTTATTCTCGCCCGAAACTCCTCATCGTAGTTTAGCCACGCATATCCCCCTGCCTGCAAATGCGCCCTTCTAATTACATCTATGTATTTGAATAGCGAAACCGCCCTCTCAGGGTAACGTTCGCAATACACGCTGGCATAAATAAGGAACGCCACTGTCCAATTTTCAATTGTTTTCGGCACCTTGGGCCTACGGGACAATTCAGCTTCCTCCTCTTTGGAACCTTCCCTTGCCTGTAAATCCCTATGTAGTAGCCGGAACACAGCCACATACTCATGATTCCAGATACGCTGCCTAGTCCTATTGGACAAATGTATACCCAAAGGCATCGACACCCCCATATAAGGCAGTCTCGCGCCACTTACTCTCGGTGTCTCACTCGGACCTGAACTAGTCACCGACGACCTGGGGCTCCCTCCCCCTTCCTTATCTATACTCCCCCCTTGCCCTGACGTAGACTGTAGGCATTCCCCAAGTTTCGACCCCAAACCTTCACACCCAACCGCCAACTCATGCCCACCCTCAGCAGACGCCACACCAGTACCACCTGCCAACGGCCGTCTCCAAGCAGCCCACCAGTCTGTCTTACCTGCTGGTAACTGCGCAGCCCGTTGACGAAAGTCTTCCAGACCATCACGCTTATGATGTCCAATCTGCCCACGTGCCGGTGAGAGAACCGCTCCAGAACTCTGAAACACACTGGCAGAAGTTATTCGTCTCACCCCCCTCCCAGTCCCCTCCTTGCCTCCGTGAAACAATCCACCTCTTGAATAATACTCATTTTCTTTATCCGATTCACCATCATCACCATCAAACTGTTTTTCATTTTCCGATATAGCAAAACTTGTACCTGGCCTAGTGCCAGACGCTAAGTTAAGAAAACGACTTTGAACCTCTGACTCAGGCCTCCGTGAAAAGCGCCCAGTCGTAGGTATGAAATCCGCACCAGATCCGTGTCTTGAACTAACCCCTCCCCCATGTACCGCGCTCTGCGGCTCTGACTGAGAGAAAAAGAACTGCTCATCCGTCACTAGACCAGCAGCCCCCGTGAGGTACTCGCCGCTCGAGCGAGGACCTGTGACATACTTACCCGCTGTTCGTGAAGCAGAGGTGCCAGACCTTTTTGGCACTGGCAGCTCCGTGTGCTCCACCCACACCCATTGGCCTTGCGGAGTCGCAGACCCATCGTCAAAAGATACCTCAGGACGCCCAGGCGGAGGCCTGGCGTCTGGAAACAATGCCGCAGCCTCCTTCAGTTGCCTGCCCGCACCTCTGCCACCCACGTCCCCCCACCTCCCGCTCCTGAATTGCCTAACTTGAGGCAGCCACATCACACCCCCCCTCAGCTGCTGATCCTGTGGAAAATGAGAATCATATGTTACATTGACAAGAACATTTTCATCAAGAAATTGTGTAGGGGGGCCTCTAAACTGAGGGACAAGAATGTCTTGGCAGTCCATAAACTCCTCCTGTTGGAGTAGATCCTCGGCGTCAGGCAGATCACCCCTGACATCGTCGCCTTCATCAACTCCTGACAGAGTATATTCTTCGGACTCGCTATCACTGGAATAGTCCACCAAAGTCTGTCTCTGCCTGTCAGCCTCTAAGTCTGGTGCTATTTCAATTCTCTTGCCGCTCGCCGACGAGCCGTCCGACCTCTTGAGCACTTCTGACACAAATTTCATGCCGGGTCGTGACCTGGCACCTCTAGACTCTTGTGACGCAGTTGCCAGATGTTCCTCGTAAGCCCTGTCAGCACCTCCCTGAGCCAGCTGGAAATGCGACACACGCACGTCAACAGCGCTACCGGCACTGCCTCCGCGCCTGCCAGCCCGTCGTCTGGTCGGTGTAGTGACCAACTTGCGGCCCTCCCGCAACGCACTTGGGGCCGAAGACGAGCGCAGGGGTGGAAGTTTCTTACCCCGACCTCCTCCGCTCACAGAACGCGCTCTCCTGGCTCTAGCTACCGGCATCTTCACGCCACCTTCCTCCTCAGAAACATTACTGTGAACCGGCTGGCAGGCGGCCACAGCTCTCGACACTCCCTCCGCTGCTAGGCGACGAGGACGCTTCACCGCCACTGAGGTATCTACCACAGTGCCAGGTCTCAGCAAATCACTCCGCCCTACAGCCATCAATGCTTGCACTGCCTCTAAGGCAATATCCTCAGCCGCCATTCTTCACTTTCTGACAGAAATTCGTCGAAAAAACAGCTCACAGAACGTGTGACAGCGCTGACAGGATTACCTCACAGCTGCTCCTGTCAAACACGACACCACCGCTCCTCTCACTCGCTCAGAGTGACGTCAAACCCTCCCTCCCCTCCCTTCACTTGGACCTAGCCCCTCCCACCACCCAATCAGGCAGCGTGAGGTCGTCCCTCGTGCGAAATACCCCAGGGGGACATTGGCTTTGCCAAGTGCCCCTGGGGACCCATTCCCAGGTATTTTTATACCTCTTTTGAAGAAAAACGCTCCGTGGTGCGTGGACAAGCAGTGATCACATTCTTATTTTACTCAAATGCCTTTATCAACGGAATTCGCCTTTTGGGAAACCTCCTGTTACGGTATTTATCTTTGACTGTTTAAATATTTTTTTTTAACTTACTTTTACAAGTGCATGCAGCGCTATCGTTCTTTACACGTGTTTACCACTATTTACTTGAAATTGAATAGAAAAAGGAAATGGCGCTTCATTTTCCTTTGGAACTATTGTTGAACAGTACTCTTTGGGATTTTCTGCATTTTGGAGGAATCATTATTACTATTATTATTATTTTTTATCACACGTCATGTCTACTGATGCTACTGACGCAACTATATCAAGAACAAACGCTGCAGGGGATGTCTGATTGTCAAACTTGCACATTAACTCCACACTCCAATTGCACACTCTCCAAAATAATTTTTGCCAACACCAGGAGAAACTGTGGTGTCTTGGATTGATTGGAAAGAATATTTTCTTAACTACATTGCTAACTTAGAAGACATCAATGGACCTTTCTCGCCTGAGAGAGAAAAAAAGATTTTGTTGTATTCTTTGGGTCCTGAAGGGTTGCGCATATATAATGAATTGCATAAGCATGAGAGAAGTAAGGGTGATATGGATGTTTTTAAAATGGCAATTTAGATCTCGATTACCACTTTTCTCCTTCAGTATGTATTGCTGTCACGAGACACACCTTCTTTCACAGGAAACAAGATAAACACGAAACAATTGAATATGTTTCGGCCTTAAACAAATTGGTGAGTAAGTGTAGATTTGCACAACTACACGATGAGTTCATCCGTGACCAAGTTGTCATGTATACTAAGATCAAGAGCATACAAGATAAGTTATGGGTGGAAGGCGAAGGATGTTTGTAGGATATTATGGCGATGGTAAAAAAAGCAGAACTCTCGGAATGTTGTGCAAACGCCACACTTTCTCAGGATAAAAAAGATTCAGAAGGAACTGTGGGGAAGGTCATAGAAAAAAAGTCAGCACATAAAGGTTAAAGAGATGTGAAAGTTGAAAGAAAAAGGGAGACCATACTGAGCAAAAGAAATGTGGTAATTTGATCAGTTACAGATGTGGTAGTTTTTCACACTCTGCAGCGAATGAGAGATGTCCTGCAAAATCTGCAAAGTGCATGGAATGTGGTTTAATTGGGCATTTCTCTAGGGTTTGCAGACGTAAGTCTAAATAAAATCTAAAGGAAACGTTGCCAGCGTACAAGAAAGGGAGGATGAAAGCCTCTCAAGTTCTAGTGATGATGAAGTGCAGGTCAAGTGTGTCCAAAAGAAAAAAGTTGTATTAAATATCACAAGTAGTTCTTCTTCAAAACCCTTATGTCTAGTCTATCTTGGAGGCATTACTGTTCAATTGGCGGCAGACTGAGGATCCCAGTTTACCATTCTTTCCCAAGATGTGTGGAAAAAACATTTCATAAATAATATTGGTAAATGGTTAGAGCCAAATAACATTTCTGCTGAGAGTTTTACGGGGGAAAAATTGACATGTTGGGTTTTAGGGCTTTAATCTTTAATTTCAAGGAAAGACAGTCAACTGGGAAACTCTATATAGCTGAAGAGGGACCATCAGTTCTAGGGTGGAAAGACCAGAAGTCGTTGAACATTATCCTTGATCCGAATAGAAAGGAGCAAGTTTTAGTGTCTTGTGATGGTGTGGACACTAGAAAGGGTGTTCTACAGGAGTTTTCGGAGGTTTTTGCCAACAATATGGGAAAACGTAATGGTTTTGCCCACCAAATTTGTTTAATAGAGGGGTGGGTTCCGAAAATACATAAAGCAAGAAATATTCCCTTTATAGTTAGAGAGGAAGTTAAAGGGTATTGGAGAAAATGTTAAAAAATAACGTCATTGAACCTGTGGAAGCATCCGAATGGGGTTCTCCATTGGTCGTTGCCCGAAAATCCAATGGGAATGCTACATCCTCCTAGGGGACCTCAACATCCACCTGGAGAACAACAATGACAGCAACACCGCAGCCCTACTGGACAATCTCGCCAACCTCGGACTCAAGCAACTGGTGAACACCCCCACCCACTACGCCGGCCACACGCTAGACCCCATCTTCTCCTCCAGCAAGCACATCTCCTTCAGCCACGCCACCGGACTACACTGGACAGACCACAGCTGCGTCCACTTCAACTTCGAGAGAACCACGACCCACCACCACCCGCAACAGGTTCCCCGCAGAAGTTGGAGCAAGATCACCACCGACCAGCTCTCCTACTCCCGCAGCCAGAACTCTCCCACCAACACGAAGGACCCCAACGAAGCAGCCCGCAACCTCACTCAGTTGCTCACCAACTGCGCTGATGACCTCGCACCGCTGAAGAACCCTCCCAGCAGACCCGGCAGCAAGAGGGCCTTGTGGTTTACCAACGACCTCATAAACTCCAAGAAAACCTGCCGTACCCTCGAGAAAGCATGGCGCCCCGACCAGACCATCAGAAAACATGTCAGCCCTCAAGGACGCCACCCGCAAACACCACCAGCTGATCCGCGCCACCAAGAGGACAACATTCAAAGAACGACTGGACAACAACACCCACAACAGCAAGGAACTCTTCAGCATCGTTAAAGAGCTCTGCAACCCCAGCGCCGGAAACGACATCACACCCTCGCAAGACCTCTGCGACTCACTCGCCTCGTTCTTTCACCGCAAGATCGCCAACATACACTACAGCTTCAGCTCACAGTCCACTCACCCAACCAGCGCCCCCCACCACCACCCTCTGCACCTGGACCCTGGTCAGCACCGAAGACACCACCCGCATGATGAACACCACCCACTCCGGCTCCCCAACCGACCCCTGTTCACACCACATCTTCAACAAATCAGACCCCATCATCGCACCCCATCTCCGGGACATCATTAACTGCTCCTTCATATCCACCACCTTCCCGGAGAGCTGGAAACATGCCGAGCTCAGCGCCCTCCTGAAGAAACCCACCCCGGACCCCACAAACCTCAAGAACTTGCGCCCCATCTCGCTCCTGCCTTTTCCTGCCAAAGTCATCGAGAAGACCGTCAACAAACAACTCTCCGCCTTCCTCGAGACAAACTGATCCCTCGACCCCTCGCAGTTTGGCCTCCGAGCAAACCACAGCACCGAGACCGCCCTCATCGCAGCCACCGACGACATCAGGTCCCTGCTCGACAAAGGGGAAACAGCCGCCCTCATACTCCTAGACCTCTCTTCAGCCTTCGACACCGTATGCCACCGCACCCTAGTACAGCGCCTCAGCAACACTGGAATCCAAGGAACGGCCTTGGAGTGGATCATCTCGTTCCTCGCCGGAAGCACCCAGAGAGTCTGCCTCCCCCTGTTCCGCTCCGCGGCCACCGAAGTCATCTGCGGCGTTCCGCAAGGATCCTCGCTCAGCCCCACCATGTTCAACGTCTACATGAGCCCCCTTGCAGCCATCGCACGCCAACACAACCTCAACATCATCTCCTACGCTGACGACACCCAGCTGATACTCTCCCTCACCAACGACCCCACCAGCCTCCAGGAAGGAATGAAAGACGTCGTGGAATGGATGAAGCTCAGCCGTCTGAAACTGAACTCAGGCAAGACGGAAGTCCTCATCCTGGGACCTTCCCCCTCTGCCTTGGACGACTCCTGGTGGCCCCCGGCCCTGGGCTTCGCCCCCAAGCCAACGAACCATGCACGCAACCTGGGCTTCATCCTGGACTCCTCGCTCACAATGACCAAACAAGTCAACGCTGTCTCGTCATCCTTTTTCAACACCCTGCACATGCTCCGTAAGATCTTCCGGAGGATCCCCACCGAAACCAGTAAGACGGTCACCCAGGCCCTCCTCACCAGCCAACTGGACTACGGGAACACCCTTTACACGGGAACCACAGCCAAACTCCAGAAAAGACTCCAGCGCATACAGAACGCTTCTGCACGACTCATCCTGGACATCCCCCGCTACAACCACATCGCGACCCATCTGAGAAACCTGCACTGGCTCCCCGTCAGCAAGAGGATCATGTTCAGGCTCCTCACCCACGCACACAAGGCTCTCCATGGCACGGGCCCCAAATACCTCGACAGCCGCCTCACATTCTACACACCCACCCGCCAGCTTCGATCCGCCAGCCTCGCCCTCGCCTCCATCCCATGAATCCACAGAACCACCGCCGGAGGAAGATCCTTCTCCTACCTGGCCGCCAAGACATGGAACTCCCTCCCCACCCACCTTCGGCTGACCCAGGACCATCTCTCCTTCAGGAAGCAACTCAAGACCTGGCTGTTCGAGCATTAGCGTCTCCCCCTCCTCCCAGCACCTTGAGACCCTAGCGGGTGAGTAGCACGCTTTACAAATTCTGCTGATTGATTGATTGATTGATTGATTGAGTTTGTGTGTGGACTTAAGATATCTAAATAACAATATTTTGGTGAACCAGTTTCCCCTTCCCAGAATTGATGAAATGTTATCTTTAACACGAAATACTAAGTGGTTTTCCACTTTGGATCTTTCTGCTGCTTACCACCAGGTAGTGTTAGACACAGGGAGCAGACATTTGACCACTTTTTGTACACCGTTTGGCTGTTAAAGGTTTAAAAGCATGCCTTTTGGGTTGGCATCACCCGCTGCAGTTTTTCAGAGGCTGGTGTCGAAGTTGTTCGGTTACATTCCTGAGGTTGTATTCTTTCAGGATGACATTTTGATAATGGGAAAGGACAGATTACAGCATGATGCCAACCTGAGGGAAGTTTTAACTATTCTTAGAGACAATGGTTTGATTGCTGAGGGCAATAAATGCAAATTTGCAGAAAAATCTGTTACATACTTAGGAGATGAAATATGTGGAATAGGCATTACCTATCGTCAATGCCCCTTCGCCTAAATCAAAGGATGAACTTAGATCTTTCTTTGGTTTGGCAGAATGTTGGGTTTTAGGACTTCCTAGAAAACTTACGATATGCGGCTGCTTATGAAAAGCAAAGCTACCTTTTTATGGAATGACGCTGGTCAAATGTCTTTTGATAACATCAATAAAGCTATTCCTTGTGCTCCTATACTACAAGGATTAAATCCTCTCTCAAACACATTTGTCACCACTGATGCCAGTGGCACAGGTTTAGAGGGTGTTTTGACTAAAGAGGTTGTTATAGCCTTTGCATCACGTTCTCTTTCTCCCAAGGAAGAGAAATACTTTGTGAATTTATTTGGGGAAAGAAATGTATTCTACGTTCTGATCACAAACCGTTAACCAAATTGCTTACAACGGAAGGTCTTTCAAGAGCCCTGGCAAGAATTGCTAGATTGTCAATGAGACTTCAAGATTTTGTGTATGAAATACATGTCCCTTGGGCTAAAAATGTTATTGCCGATTTCCTCAGAAGATTTTCTTTACCTCTTAAGGAAATTGATCGGTACCCTTGGTGTGATTTTTGTGTTGCTGGAGTGTTGTCTGACACTGCTGGTTTGCGTAAGGATGATTGGGAAGAAGAGTATAAAAAGGATGAAATTTTACTGAATGTTAAAAACAGGATCACCAATAGTCTAATGATTGCAAACTTAAATTAGATTTAAGAGCATTTTGGGAGGTACTTGATGAATTGAGTGTTAAAGGTGAATTTGTTTGTAGGGGAGAAAAAATTGTACCGCTTTCAGGTATGCGAGCAAAGATTGTTTCTATTGGTTATGAGGGACATACTGGCGTGTCTTGCACAAAAAGAAACATCAAAGCATTATACTTTGGCCCAGAATTGACTTAGAGATCGAAAGATTTGTACGTGCTTGTGTAAATTGTGAATGTTCGGACGAAACGCAAAAGGCACTCAACCCCCTATGTCATCACTGGTTTTTCCTACTCTACCGTGGGAAAATGTTGCCTTGGATATCATGTGACCTATTGTTTGGCAAGATGGTGTTACCAAGTATATTTTAGTGTTAGTAGACCTCTTTTCTAGGTGGATTGAAATTGTCATGAAGTTAGACACTGGAAGTGTAATTAGTTTCCTAGAAAGATGCTTCTTAAGAGAGGGTTTTCCAGCATCCATTTTAACAGACAATGGTGTTCAATTTAAATCAGATTTGATGAAAAAGTTTATGGATTATACAGGTATTGAACAGAAATGTACTGCCCTATATCATCCGAGAGATAATTCTGTTGTGGAGAGAGTTAATAGAATTTTAAAAGGTGTCTTACAGTTAGCAAAAAAAGGGAACGAGAATTGGAATGATGAACTCCACAAGCTGATATGGTCATATAGAGTAACTGTCCGTGATACAGTTGAAGAGAGTCCTTTCGGATTAATGCGTGGAAGGTTTCCTCATCGCAGGATTAATCCTGGATGGATCGGTAGAAGTAAAAAGTACGACTCGGATTGTGAACAGGTTAAAGAATCCATCATCCACTCTCAATGTAAAAATAAAATTTATTTGGACGCTAAACATGGTACCAAAGAAGTTTGTATTAAGGTTGGACAATGTGTCAGGGTTAAATGTGGAAAAAAGTTGAGTAAGTTACAGTCTAGGTTTTCGGATCCTAGGATTGAGACTAAACTCATGCGCAATACTGTTCAGTTGGATGATTGTACTATCCATCATATGAGTCGTATTTCCATTTCAGATGATTCTATTGTTAGGAATGAGACTTGTGTTACGAAAGAGAAAAAAAATTATTGGTGGATAGATGCTTTGCCTTCTGTTGAGAGGGGAAAAGATATGGTTAGTAATCAAAAGGAGAATGGACACTGGTATCTGCAAAAAACCAAATAGTTTTTTATCGAGAACCCTCATAGACTTCCTGGAATCGTGTCGTAGCGGTATATCTTTTATCCGCCCCCTCAGGAGTCATGGCATAGTCATTGGGTTAACGATTAACGTGCAGGGTGCCTGCCTCACCAGAGGCTACTTCTGGTATTTACAGAAGTGTCCAGAAATAAAAAGTGGGTAGAAAAAACTGTTAAAAATAGTGAGTAGATCAAAAGAGTGAATTTTATTTACAAAGTCTAATCACTAAGCTAAAAAACGTTGTGATATTAAGTAGTCGAGTTAATGAACTACTATATCGTATTCAAAAAAGGTGTCGACATGTTTCAGCTCTCGGGGCCCTACAGGGTCAGGGGAGCTTTCGTCAGGACAAGGACAAGAAACAAAATTACAAGGAAATACACACACTATTTGCGTGGTATTGGATGCTGATGGCATGGAATTTCCAAGCTGTATTCAAAGACAAAAAGAACACCAACAAATAGTGAGTTGGGTAGTGTGTGAGGTGCGGCACTGTCGGGCACACATTATGTACAAAGCATCATTAATGCTATTAACAGATTATTCTAGTTGTAGAAATAATCTCAGAAATGGTTAAAAAAGTGGAGAAAGTTAAAGGTACAAGTGAACTTCGGGGAGTGGGAACAGCCAAATCGCCGTCTAGTTTATCAATGTCTTAGAGACGGGTATCATGCAGGAGTCTTTACACGATGACAGGGTGGGAGTAGAGCATGGATTAGTGCATCATATTCATGTCTCTGCTATTAAAGACCCTAGCCTACATCCAGCAGTCAGTGTTCGTCATACATGTATCCGAAGGATACCCAATCATTCAGTTAAGTTTACCTTTATGGTTGAGTTTTTTGGCATCAACAGGGACTCGGAGTCGCGCCAGGAGTTTCACTCTGGGGGAGACAACAGCGGGTCTCAGGTTATTAGTAGAGGCGTTCTTACCTTGGTAGCTGTGTGGAAAATCAGGAAACGCCATTCTTACCCATGCGGCCCGGATTTCGTGCCTAGTGCTGACTCTGCCCCTGGTTCATGGTAGGTCAGAGCTCACGGCACTTATATGCTGGTTGTAGACACTAAAAAAGGACTACTAATCGGACATGTAATTGACATACCAAGATGGTGGACTCACTGGTAGGGTATCTAGGTGTAATTAGCTGAACTGATGCCAGGGGATATGGTCATTCATACCTATTACATCAGTTCTCAAGCGGTCAACCCATCTCTGTTCCTTGTTAAACAAGACTTGTTCAGCATTGTGATCTTTGAAGTCGAGCATTTCCAAAACTGTCCATTTCAGGTCATCACACGTGTGACCGGCTTCTACAAAATGGGCACATAGTTTGGTCGTGTTCTTTTTCAGCCTTACATTGCTTCGGTGTTCTCCTATACGGAGTTTGACTTTACGGCAGGTCATGCCAATGTATTGTTTTTGGCAGGGACATGTGATCATGTAAATCACATGTGAGGAGTTACAGTTTGTGTGACTCCTTTGGGTCCAGAGCAGATCATCATTTAGTTGGAGGGTTTTTGTACAGGTGGTAAACTTGCAGACCCCGCATGTACCACAAGGGTAATGTCCGGTCACTGGAGTCATGTTAATGTCTCTAATGTTGGACCTTGGCATAGGTTTCCTCGGTCTTGTATGGACCAGAACATCTTTTATATTTTTTGTTCTTCTGTTGGCAAACCTAGGTTTGGGCCAGTTTAGGTTGCCAGAGGTGAGTATTTGCCATTTCTTCTTGATGAGTTTTTGGACTTCATGGGTGGCTGGGCAATAGGTGGTTACGCAGGTTACAAGGTCTTTCACTGGCTCTTTGATTGTGCTTTGTAGTAGACAGTCTCTCGGCTGATATTTCGCACGTTTTGCGCACTTCTTTATTATTGCCGGAGTGTAATCCCTTTTCTTCAGTTTTCGGCTTAGTTCTGCTGCTTGTAGTTTATAATCAGTTATTTTGCTGCAGTTACGTTTATGTCTCAAGAATTGGCTGTACGGGAGATTGTCTCGTAACGGCCGCGGGTGGTAACTGTGGTAAGATAGTAAGCAGTTTTTGGCCGTGGGCTTGGTGTAGGTTTTGGTCTCAAGTTTGCCATTTTCTGAAAAAATGGTTAGATCCAGGAAGTCAATTGTATTTCTGCTGGATGTGAAGGTGAACTTCAGCCAAGGATCTCTGCCACTAAGCCAGTCCATGAAGTTGGTTAGATCTGATTGAGTGTCCCATAGTAGTATGACGTCGTCAATGTAACGTTTCCAATATTTGATATTGGAAAAGTAGGGATTGGTGTTGTTCAGGATGCAGTCCTCTTCCAAACGGCTCACATAGAGTCCTGCTACTGAGGGCGCAAATGCACTCCCCATGGAGGTCCCATGACATTGGAGGAATAGTTGCCCATTATACTCAAAATAGTTCTCTTGTAATGCGAGTCTGCAACATTCAAGAATGAAGTGACGTGGGGTCTTGTAGTTCCAATCTTCTTTGAAGAGAAGGTCCTCCAACATTTTGAGCGTGTCTTCTTGCGGTAGACTGGTGTAGAGGGATTCCACATCCAGTCCCACTAGTAGCATGTTATTTTGGTCATATTCCACATTTGATATTTGGCCCAATAAGTCACGTGTATCCTTGAGATATGTGGGTGTTTTCTGGACCAGGGGTTTTAAGTACTCATCTGCGAACTTTGACAATGGCTCCAAAAGGGACCCTATTCCCGAGACTATCGGGCGTCCAGGAGGAGGGAGTCTGTTTTTGTGGGTTTTTGGCAGGGAGTAAAAGAACGGAGTTTTGGGGTTCTTTGGTGTGAGGTATTCTGCCTCTTTTTTTGATATCCAGTCATTAGTCTCAGCCTCATGTACCATTATGGCTATGGTGTTGGTCAATCTTTCTGTGGGATCGGTGTCAAGGCGTTTGTAGAAAGTCTCATTCCTCAAGAGTGTTTGGCACTGTTCGTCATAGCCTTCTTTAGTGAGGATAACTACCCCACCACCCTTGTCTGCGGGCTTGATGATGATCTCTTCGTTGTCTCTGAGCTCAGAGAGCGCCTTTTTCTCTCTCTTTGTCATATTTTGATAGACGTTTTCCTTGTAGTTCATTTCGTCTATCCCTTTCATCACGGCTTGTTCGAAAGCCTGGATCTCAATGGGTACTGCTGTAGTTGGTGGGCTGAACTTGGATTTTCTCCTCAAGTTTGTGTCTCCGTTTATCCCTGGGTTTGTGGAGTCTTTAAAGAAAGCTTTCAATTTCAGCGTCCTGCAGAATTCAGAGACTTCACACTTGAGTTTGAACCGGTCTGTTGTAGGAGTGGGGACGAAACCTAAACCTTTGTTGAGGACATTTTTCTGGTCCTCCGTCAGGGAAAGGGTAGTCAGATTCACAATCAGTGTGTCTTCTTGCTCGTGCTCGGTTGTGCCGACGCCATGCTCCTGGTTTGTACACTGGGCTGTTGGTCCTGCCACCTTAGATTTTTCTTTTTGCCTCTCGAAATGTTTTGGCCTCTCCCTAAAAAAGGCTGTGCCTGGTGTTGGTTCGCATTTCCTGGCATGTGTTGGTTGTCCATTTGGTGTTGCTGGTTACCATTGGGATGGAATGGATTCATCCAACCGGCAAAAGGAGGCATATACGGAGGGTAGTACGGCATTGGGTTGCCATGGTAGAAAGGTGGTCTTTGCCATCTATTTCCGCGTCTCGGGCGTTGGAATCTGAAATTATTACGACCCCTCCTTGGAGTCGATCCATCAGAGCTTGTGTCTGAGCCGTCTGACGAAGTACCCCCGTTGGAATCTGCGTCAGATCCGTGATTCGTAACCACAAAGTCCTCTTTAGAATAAGGGTGCATTTTTTCTTGACTAAATTTTTTCAGTTCCTTTGCTAGTTTTTGAAGTTTATTTTGTGTCAAGTATTCTTGCATTTCTTCCATTTCTTTTGTGATTTCGTCCAGGCGTTTCTTGTATACTTGGGGATTTATATTCTTTTTTAGCTCGTTTTCGCACTCTTCTATTTCTTGTAGAAGGGCATCAGACAGCCTTTTAGCTGTTTTCACTATTAAGACTAAATAGTCTAGTGTACATTTCCATGAGATGGAAGACCAATCACGACGGAACACTAGGTCGTGTAAAAAGATTCTGGGCGCATTGGTCACCCATAGACCTTTTGGTGCAGATTTGGATCTGAGGTATTCAGTCATTATGATCCCGTGTATAGCTGTCCGGATCTGCTCTCGCTTTTTGTTTGTTAGCGTTTCCCACTCATCGGTTTGTGCTATGGTTTCAATGAATTCTTGATTTTGTAATAGTGAGTTACCTGCCAGTATTTCATCGATGTCGCTCCCCGAAAAGCTTAAACCCATATTATTCTCCATTTTTAGAAAGTACAGAATCTAGTACAGTACTGTGACTATTTCTGTAGTATTCCCTGCAGCTGTGCGCTGCTTAATACATTCGTAATCAAAAAGGGAGGGAAGAGGAAGAGGAGTCCATTCAGTTCCCCTACGTGAGTAACTAGTAATCAAAAGGAGAATGGACACTGGTATCTGCAAAAAACCAAATAGTTTTTTATCGAGAACCCTCATAGACTTCCTGGAATCGTGTCGTAGCGGTATATCTTTTATCCGCCCCCTCAGGAGTCATGGCATAGTCATTGGGTTAACGATTAACGAATGTATTAAGCAGCGCACAGCTGCAGGGAATACTACAGAAATAGTCACAGTCACTGTACTGTACTGTACATCGATGAAATACTGGCAGGTAACTCACTATTACAAAATCAAGAATTCATTGAAACCATAGCACAAACCGATGAGTGGGAAACGCTAACAAACAAAAAGCGAGAGCAGATCCGGACAGCTATACACGGGATCATAATGACTGAATACCTCAGATCCAAATCTGCACCAAAAGGTCTATGGGTGACCAATGCGCCCAGAATCTTTTTACACGACCTAGTGTTCCGTCGTGATTGGTCTTCCATCTCATGGAAATGTACACTAGACTATTTAGTCTTAATAGTGAAAACAGCTAAAAGGCTGTCTGATGCCCTTCTACAAGAAATAGAAGAGTGCGAAAACGAGCTAAAAAAGAATATAAATCCCCAAGTATACAAGAAACGCCTGGACGAAATCACAAAAGAAATGGAAGAAATGCAAGAATACTTGACACAAAATAAACTTCAAAAACTAGCAAAGGAACTGAAAAAATTTAGTCAAGAAAAAATGCACCCTTATTCTAAAGAGGACTTTGTGGTTACGAATCACGGATCTGACGCAGATTCCAACGGGGGTACTTCGTCAGACGGCTCAGACACAAGCTCTGATGGATCGACTCCAAGGAGGGGTCGTAATAATTTCAGATTCCAACGCCCGAGACGCGGAAATAGATGGCAAAGACCACCTTTCTACCATGGCAACCCAATGCCGTACTACCCTCCGTATATGCCTCCTTTTGCCGGTTGGATGAATCCATTCCATCCCAATGGTAACCAGCAACACCAAATGGACAACCAACACATGCCAGGAAATGCGAACCAACACCAGGCACAGCCTTTTTTAGGGAGAGGCCAAAACATTTCGAGAGGCAAAAAGAAAAATCTAAGGTGGCAGGACCAACAGCCCAGTGTACAAACCAGGAGCATGGCGTCGGCACAACCGAGCACGAGCAAGAAGACACACTGATTGTGAATCTGACTACCCTTTCCCTGACGGAGGACCAGAAAAATGTCCTCAACAAAGGTTTAGGTTTCGTCCCCACTCCTACAACAGACCGGTTCAAACTCAAGTGTGAAGTCTCTGAATTCTGCAGGACGCTGAAATTGAAAGCTTTCTTTAAAGACTCCACAAACCCAGGGATAAACGGAGACACAAACTTGAGGAGAAAATCCAAGTTCAGCCCACCAACTACAGCAGTACCCATTGAGATCCAGGCTTTCGAACAAGCCGTGATGAAAGGGATAGACGAAATGAACTACAAGGAAAACGTCTATCAAAATATGACAAAGAGAGAGAAAAAGGCGCTCTCTGAGCTCAGAGACAACGAAGAGATCATCAAGCCCGCAGACAAGGGGGGTGGGGTAGTTATCCTCACTAAAGAAGGCTATGACGAACAGTGCCAAACACTCTTGAGGAATGAGACTTTCTACAAACGCCTTGACACCGATCCCACAGAAAGATTGACCAACACCATAGCCATAATGGTACATGAGGCTGAGACTAATGACTGGATATCAAAAAAAGAGGCAGAATACCTCACACCAAAGAACCCCAAAACTCCGTTCTTTTACTCCCTGCCAAAAACCCACAAAAACAGACTCCCTCCTCCTGGACGCCCGATAGTCTCGGGAATAGGGTCCCTTTTGGAGCCATTGTCAAAGTTCGCAGATGAGTACTTAAAACCCCTGGTCCAGAAAACACCCACATATCTCAAGGATACACGTGACTTATTGGGCCAAATATCAAATGTGGAATATGACCAAAATAACATGCTACTAGTGGGACTGGATGTGGAATCCCTCTACACCAGTCTACCGCAAGAAGACACGCTCAAAATGTTGGAGGACCTTCTCTTCAAAGAAGATTGGAACTACAAGACCCCACGTCACTTCATTCTTGAATGTTGCAGACTCGCATTACAAGAGAACTATTTTGAGTATAATGGGCAACTATTCCTCCAATGTCATGGGACCTCCATGGGGAGTGCATTTGCGCCCTCAGTAGCAGGACTCTATGTGAGCCGTTTGGAAGAGGACTGCATCCTGAACAACACCAATCCCTACTTTTCCAATATCAAATATTGGAAGCGTTACATTGACGACGTCATACTACTATGGGACACTCAATCAGATCTAACCAACTTCATGGACTGGCTTAATGGCAGAGATCCTTGGCTGAAGTTCACCTTCACATCCAGCAGAAATACAATTGACTTCCTGGATCTAACCATTTTTTCAGAAAATGGCAAACTTGAGACCAAAACCTACACCAAGCCCACGGCCAAAAACTGCTTACTATCTTACCACAGTTACCACCCGCGGCCGTTACGAGACAATCTCCCGTACAGCCAATTCTTGAGACATAAACGTAACTGCAGCAAAATAACTGATTATAAACTACAAGCAGCAGAACTAAGCCGAAAACTGAAGAAAAGGGATTACACTCCGGCAATAATAAAGAAGTGCGCAAAACGTGCGAAATATCAGCCGAGAGACTGTCTACTACAAAGCACAATCAAAGAGCCAGTGAAAGACCTTGTAACCTGCGTAACCACCTATTGCCCAGCCACCCATGAAGTCCAAAAACTCATCAAGAAGAAATGGCAAATACTCACCTCTGGCAACCTAAACTGGCCCAAACCTAGGTTTGCCAACAGAAGAACAAAAAATATAAAAGATGTTCTGGTCCATAAAAGACCGAGGAAACCTATGCCAAGGTCCAACATTAGAGACATTAACATGACTCCAGTGACCGGACATTACCCTTGTGGTACATGCGGGGTCTGCAAGTTTACCACCTGTACAAAAACCCTCCAACTAAATGATGATCTGCTCTGGACCCAAAGGAGTCACACAAACTGTAACTCCTCACATGTGATTTACATGATCACATGTCCCTGCCAAAAACAATACATTGGCATGACCTGCCGTAAAGTCAAACTCCGTATAGGAGAACACCGAAGCAATGTAAGGCTGAAAAAGAACACGACCAAACTATGTGCCCATTTTGTAGAAGCCGGTCACACGTGTGATGACCTGAAATGGACAGTTTTGGAAATGCTCGACTTCAAAGATCACAATGCTGAACAAGTCTTGTTTAACAAGGAACAGAGATGGGTTGACCGCTTGAGAACTGATGTAATAGGTATGAATGACCATATCCCCTGGCATCAGTTCAGCTAATTACACCTAGATACCCTACCAGTGAGTCCACCATCTTGGTATGTCAATTACATGTCCGATTAGTAGTCCTTTTTTAGTGTCTACAACCAGCATATAAGTGCTGTGAGCTCTGACCTACCATGAACCAGGGGCAGAGTCAGCACTAGGCACGAAATCCGGGCCGCATGGGTAAGAATAGCGTTTCCTGATTTTCCACACAGCTACCAAGGTAAGAACGCCTCTACTAATAACCTGAGACCCGCTGTTGTCTCCCCCAGAGTGAAACTCCTGGCGCGACTCCGAGTCCCTGTTGATGCCAAAAAACTCAATCATAAAGGTAAACTTAACTGAATGATTGGGTATCCTTCGGATACATGTATGACGAACACTGACTGCTGGATGTAGGCTAGGGTCTTTAATAGCAGAGACATGAATATGATGCACTAATCCATGCTCTACTCCCACCCTGTCATCGTGTAAAGACTCCTGCATGATACCCGTCTCTAAGACATTGATAAACTAGACGGCGATTTGGCTGTTCCCACTCCCCGAAGTTCACTTGTACCTTTAACTTTCTCCACTTTTTTAACCATTTCTGAGATTATTTCTACAACTAGAATAATCTGTTAATAGCATTAATGATGCTTTGTACATAATGTGTGCCCGACAGTGCCGCACCTCACACACTACCCAACTCACTATTTGTTGGTGTTCTTTTTGTCTTTGAATACAGCTTGGAAATTCCATGCCATCAGCATCCAATACCACGCAAATAGTGTGTGTATTTACTTGTAATTTTGTTTCTTGTCCTTGTCCTGACGAAAGCTCCCCTGACCCTGTAGGGCCCCGAGAGCTGAAACATGTCGACACCTTTTTTGAATACGATATAGTAGTTCATTAACTCGACTACTTAATATCACAACGTTTTTTAGCTTAGTGATTAGACTTTGTAAATAAAATTCACTCTTTTGATCTACTCACTATTTTTAACAGTTTTTTCTACCCACTTTTTATTTCTGGACACTTCTGTAAATACCAGAAGTAGCCTCTGGTGAGGCAGGCACCCTGCACGTTAATCGTTAACCCAATGACTATGCCATGACTCCTGAGGGGGCGGATAAAAGATATACCGCTACGACACGATTCCAGGAAGTCTATGAGGGTTCTCGATAAAAAACTATTTGGTTTTTTGCAGATACCAGTGTCCATTCTCCTTTTGATTACTAGTTACTCACGTAGGGGAACTGAATGGACTCATCTTCCTCTTCCCTCCCTTTTTGATTACAAATGGGAAAAGATATGGCCAAGAATGCAGATTTTCGGAATTCTGGCTCTCTTTCTGGAGTTCAGGAACCTGCTTCTCATTTGTTGGAGTTTGTTCCACGGAACAGGTTTAGTACACCAAAATTAGTGAGTGGAGTGAATTCAGAAGTTCCCCAGGAGAGGTGTAATAGTGGAGGTGAGCTGGGGATTGATTCCGAAGGGATTGAATCCGATGATCATGTGAATGTAGGGGAACCTGGTTTGGATAATGAAATCTAGGTTGAAGAGAACAGTGTGAAAGAGAAATCCAGCAAGTTTGAAAGACGTCTAATAACTCCGAAGAAATTTGAGGAGTTTGTTTGTTTTTAATTATTTTCATGTATAATTGTGTATTCTTTTTATTTATTTATTTTTTGTTTGTTAAGAAGGGAGATGTGTAGTAACATGACGATCTCTTTAAGGTGGGTTCGAACATAGAAGCATTTTATTATTCATTCGCTGATTGTCCTTTACTAAAGTTGCATGCAGACTTCGTTACATAAAATAAAGAATTTACTAAAGTTCCTGATTTAAGTGTGATTACTACAGTTACACTGGTATGCTGTTGTCTAAAGGGCAGACACTTGGGCTCCTATCTTGTCAATGTCCTTTACTGTCAGGTGTCGGGGAGAGGTGGCCCATTCTGGGTGGTAAGGCAGAATATCCAGGGACACTGTTATGCTTGGGCTATTTTGGACCATTGCTGAATAGCATTGCCTGATTTCAGTGCTTATTGTTCTCTAGAATTTTTGTAACAGATACATGGTGGAAGGCCACCTGTGCTTGACATGTCATCATAAAGCAGGAACCATGAGGAGGAAGATGATGAAGGTGGCAATGCCCCACAAAATGTAATTTTCCTGCCTCCCAGTTTCAAGATTCCATTTCACAATTCTCCGCTCCCCCCACCCGACCTTGTTAGTACTGTTGTTTTATTATAAATCTGGACCTTGGTGATGGTCCAGAGCGGGGCGTGGTGCGTGGGCATCTAATATCCAGGGAGGCAGATTAAAAAAAATTAAAGAGAGTCATTGTTATTTCTCTGTCGGATGATAACGTATCTGTGTAGAGTATGTACTGTGATTGGGAAGACTTGGACTCTGAGTAAAGACGTTCACTGGTAAGTCGTAACCCCATTAGTCCTTCCGTGCAGCGCACAGGGTGAAGACGTTCCAAGCAAACAGGGAGTCACTTGGTGACAATCTGAGAAATGGATCAACATGTCTGTCATGAGCGGACTAGTGTCTTTTGCATAAGGAGTACCGTCACACCGTACAATGCATTCCACTTTGAAGTTCAGTAAACTGTGAAATAGCATGAGCTGGCGAGAGACAGTAGTTTATGTAAGTATGAATGTAAGGTTTGTCAAAGCAACTCACCTTTTTGTCTATCTTCGGATAAATGACACATATTTCAGAACAATGCTTAAGTAACCATTTAGGTCTCGCTTGACAGCACAGGTGTCGCCAGACATTATGCGATCAACCTAAAAAGGGCATTGAGAAGGCACTGCCAGGAGACCCCACACATGTTGGTAGCCAGAAGGACATCTTTTGATTGGGTAGAAGTTGTGTGCTTTTACAAAGAAAATGCTTGCCCTTCGCACAGCTGTGATCACTTTATTTATACAGCTGCTTGAGCTTGAACTTTCAGGGACATGCACATGGCATTGCAATGCAATTAGAGTCTGTTAGATAACTATATAATTTACTGTGTTTGTTTTTCTCTGGCAGCAGCACAGATGAGAGAAGGGAAGTTTAATATTAACTTTAGACTTCAGAGTGGCACTTTTTCGTTTGACAGTCAATGGCTATACCAAAATACATGGATTTTTAGATCTTTTGTGACAGTGCAACTGTGGCCTGAGCTTATGCGAGTAATAAAGCCCTACTGAGAGAGGGGCTTAGGCTCCACATGTATGTTCCCCATAACACAGGATTTGATTGAGACGAATTTGTGTTCTTCCATTAAAAGACTGTTTTTTTATCACACATTTTAGCTTGTGGCAATGTTTATGTTCAATACAGCAACTCTGAGATCCATATGGTGGCAAGCCAATGGTCATGGCTTTAGTTTATTATGAAATGTTATGACATAGGCACTGGGCATGACATATCTCACAGATTACCGAAGTAGTAAGAGTTTTGGCATTGGCCACCCAATTTGACAAACTTTGGAGTTTTTCAATATGAATTTTCTGGTTAGGCATCGTTGTAAGGAGTTATATTTTATTTTGCAGACTGTATTTTCTACAAATTTGTAATTTTAGAACTGTGTGCATGAATTGGCCGATTTTGGATGAAGTGTAAATGTAAAGCCAGTGTTCAATGGTAAGGACTTCATAGGTTCATTGGGAAACGTCAGGCCAGTTTGATCTGTTTATCATGAAAGTTATGCGAAAGTCAGTAGGTCTGACTTATTTATTGTGAAATGCATGTGTTAAAACCAATAGGCTTTTAAGGATAAATTGCTATTTTGTTACATGAAATCTCACAGGTTACCATAGTAGGCAGGGATTTTATTTCTGGGTACCTCCTCTGAGAAACAGTGCATATAGAAGATTTGTTCAGTCTGGTTCCTTGTTAGGCCTGCTTGGGAGAGATAGTATTTTACTTGGCCTACTGTAATTTGTATACTTGGTCATTTTATGACTATCTTGCCTTTTTATGACTGATGGTTGCCTTTTATAACTGATGGTTGCCTTGTGGGAACGCTTATGCTCAGTGCGTGCAGGAGGCCTCAGTTGATTTTGGTGGGAAGCCACATATAAACACTACAGGAATATTTCAGTTGAAATTGGTCTGATCTGGTGATTTTAAAAAGATTTGATCAACGTATTCGGCTTAACACTGATTGTGAAAAGCATATGTTAAAATCAGAAGGAAGTTAAGGGTGGATTGGCGTTTCTCTGTATTGAAGTCTACAGATAGGTATTTTGTTTCATGAATTGCCACATATTACCTTTGGAGGGAATGGTTTTGGTGTTGGTTACTGTTTCTAGCAAGCCCTCGGGTGAGAAGATTTGCACTGTAATAGTTTTTGCTGGAATCACCTCTCAGCTGTTTGCTAGGATCTTATAATAAAAATAATATATACATCCTCATTTGTATAATGATATATCCAAACATGTACTTAGAGAGCCTTTGGGCCGGTTTTGTTCTACCACTGGTCGGTCTGAATGTTATTTGCCCTCTGCTTCCATCCATGACAGCAAACTGCACAGTTCAGTGGTTCAGTTTGAATCAATAATTGGCTCTTTTCCCTGTGAATGACAGCATTTTCTGACCATGTGTACATTCACCTGAAAAGGAGTATACTTCACTGTCAAGGCCAGTTGACCAGTCCTTTAGTTTTAAAGTCTGTCCTTTTTGTAATTCCCTGTTCATTTAATTGCTTCTCTTGTTTTTATTTGAGTGTTTCCTAAGAGGGTACCGCATCTCTCTAGGCAGTGCTAATGGGTTGCTTGCTTGCATCAATTAATCTGCAGTGTGGTACAGCCCATGTGGCCACTTCCTCTAAATCATGAGATCTTTATGGAATGCTGTTGTCTATAGTGTATCATTGTTTTACCATTTGAAGATGACCAACTTGTTGATTCTAAATGTGGCGGCCATGCACTTGAACTTTAAAACAGCAATAGACCTTTAATAATGCTTTGTAAGATGGACAACCACTGCTATGTTTACTTTTGTATTGCAATTATATTCCCACTGTGTTAAGAGAGAAGTATTTTTTATTTTTTCTAGTTATATTCTTTTAATTTATCTTGCATTTGATTTTGTGGCTTTGAGTATTGTTGAATAAGTAAATGGATTGATGAATGCATCCTGTGTGCAAGGAACAGTGAATATGTGCATGTATGATGACTTACTGAGTGCCAAGGCACTTTCATTCATAAGCCAGACTTCTTGGTATTGGCAGTGCTTGTTCTTTATGAGTTTACACTTTCGTTCCACGCCCCGTCCCCAAAAGAGCATATGTTGTGCTTCTTGTTTGTTTACACTTTCAAATAGTGTCAGTTTGTGTCTTTGCATGCTTTTGTATACAGCATGTATAGTAGTACAGATGTACGCTCTATCTGCTTTTATATTTATATCTACGAAGAAAGATGTCTCGGTAGTAGCTCCTACAGGACATTTATTTTTTACCCTCCTATCTCTTACTCCTCTCTTGCTTGTTCCCATTCGCACTGGATGGAGGACAACGGTTCCATATCTGTTACCAAACTGGGAACACGGCTTCAAATGGTAGCTACCATGAGAGGAGCATGATTTTTTATTTTATTTTTATTGTTTCAATTTTGTTTTTACAGCTGTAGTGAAAGGCAGCGAGTGGCAGGTATCTTAATATTTTTTTGTGCATTTCAAAACGTTTATATTTAAAGGCCTAATCTAGCGCCTATTACATGAATTTTAACCACAAAGGATATAAACAATACAGCTCAGTGTAAATTAACTAATTCTGTATACATCAGGAAATATTTTTTAAGGTTATTATATTTCTTGCATGAAAATCCTCGGATGCTTCTTCTAAGCACTATACTAGTTCTAGCATATTTGGAAACAACTAGCCTACCTTGATTCAGAACAGCAAGATATCTTAATAAATTTTTTGTATTTTAAGCTCTATTAAGTAACATCTGTGTATATTCATCACCATCAAAGATCCCGGTCTATGGTTAATTATCATTGATGTGCTACATCTATGATTTCACATGATTTGTTTTACAGCAGTAATCCATGGGAAAGTATCAACATTTTGGGGTTTTCGCAGTAGTCGAGCACAACGTTCAGAGAAACAAATAGGTTCCTAAAATATTAATAAAGGCACTTATTACTGTATACGAAAACATATGAAAGTAAAATGTATTACAGTTCATTGGCGGAAGCAGTCCAATCAAGTCAATGACAGCAAGAAGTTACACCACCTGAAACTTTGATTTTTCTCTGTCCACTCGTGATGTTCACACACACTCACCTTGCTCTTATTATCTCTCTCTAAAAAAATAAAATATACATATATATATAATATATAATATTTACATATTTAAACATTACTCACTAACCAATGTATTCCCGAAGATACACTTAATCAGTTCGTGATACAATCAATTTTACAAAAAAAATCATCCATTTAGACACTTATATACCCATATATTGTTCCATCGACCTTGAGATATACATATATAAAATATATTTAATTTTCAGAAAAACACACATTCACTGGATGATGTCATCACTAGCCCACTAGGTACCTCCAGTAAGCGCCACAGAGCTGCGTTGCTGAGAGGTTTAAAAAGGGGCGTGGCCTCAGAACACCTCTCTGCAATGCAGCTCCCTGGCGCATACTGGAGGTTCCTGATGGGCTAGTTGCCCCCCAGGTACCCCCAGTATTCAAGGAGAATTAGGTCCCCCAACTGCAAACGCGCCAGGGGGCGCGTTTGCAGAGTGCTGCAAGGAGGGGGCGTGGCCACCGGCGTGATGCCGGTCTTTTCTTTTTTTCTTTTTTAAGAAGGGGGGCTGTGTGCCCCCCCTTCTTTTCCTAATATTATTGGCCCTGGGGACCTCGTCCCCCAGGGCCTGCCCCCAATTCTGCCCCCGGGGCATGTGGGGGGGGGCTCGAGCCCCCCCACACAGGTTATTTATTCATTTTTTTTTTTAAAACACAATCCCCGGGGAGGGCGGTCCCAGGGGCTGTAATGTAATTTGTACTTGTAAAGCGCACTAATACCCCAGGACACCCTAATACCAGGGTGTCCTGGCGCTGTAACGCATACCACTGTGGAACCCTTCCTGGCTTTTCCTTGTGAAATGTCCACTCCTGGGCACCCCCAAGGTGAAGCCAGGCATCCCAGCGCTGTTGAGGCCGTTGTGGAGATTAAGCAAGCTTTTGCCCGGAGTTGCAGAGGGGACCCATGATTAGAATAGGCACAGAGGCGAGAATTATCACGTCCGAGGAAATTGAGCCCAAGACCTGCCGAGGCGGGAATTGAGCCCTTGGTCCCGGGCCAGACCTCTGCATCAGGGTCTGCCGCTCTAACCCTTGAGCCACACTTCTCCACTTCTGTGGGGAGCCTTCGAGCCCCTTGCCCATTCATTTTAGAAAACCCGGGGGGTGGCGATCCCCGGGGCTGGGGGGGGGGGGGGGGGGGGGGCTGTGAGCTCCCGCAAATATTTTCAAAAAGCCCCGGGGGTGGTGGTCCCCGGGGCTTGGGAGGGCATTTAAGCCCCCCCCCACCCATTTCTTTTACAAGCCCCGGGGGTGGCGGTCTCCGGGGCTGGGGGGTTATGAGCCCCCTGCACCTATTTGTGAAAAGCCCCGGGGAGGTGGTGGTCCCCGGGCCTGGGGGGCCCATTACAATAAAAATAGTGCCCCTGGGACTAGTAACAAAGCACCGTAGCCTGCGCTTCGTTTTTTTGGCGCAGAACCATTGCGCATCCTGCGATTAAAAAAAAACCCCAAAAAAACATTATTTACACCATTTAACAAAAAGGGATCTTTCTGAAACCAAGGGCTACCTTTTTGCCAAATTTGGTGTAATTCTGTTCAGCAGTTCGGGCTGTAGCCGTGTCTAAAATTTCCTATGGAAAATTCCATGGGGAAAACACGTTTTGGGACCCCTCTTTTTTTCTCGGTCCCCCCTTGCCAAATCTCCCCGAAACTTTTAAGATAGGAGCGGACCGGAGCGCCCCATGAGTTTTAAAATTTCGCGAAGAGTCGTCGATCGGGGCCAAAGTTATTGGGAATAGAATGTTGCGATTTTCCTATGGAAAATAGGTCCTAACTATAACTATCTACTGGCGACCGCCAGTAGATAATATATAAATATTTATGCTTCCAGCCACAAAGTGGAATCGGTTTTTACATAATATTTTTGCAGTTACTTTTTTATTCCTTAAAGGTCCTACTGATTCGACAGTGCTAAATCAGAATGTCTCTGCACAGTTATTCTAGTCCATGCTTAATTTGAGTCTGTGGTTTCTGGTGCTCGGCCCCGACAGTTAATTCCTAACACCAGCACTTATGTCAGTTTGCCACAAGGTGGTGCTGTTTGTTTTATTTAGAGATGAGCACAACACACAGTTGTTTATTAATTCAGTATGCATGAAAAATGACTAATAGCTCGGGCCTGAAACAGTCTGAAGTGTCACACTTGTAGAGTGTGATGGTTAGTAGATGTGTTGTTACTGTCATTGGTGGCGCCTTTAGTGGCAGTGGGTGGTGCAAGCTACAGTGACCGCTTGAGGAGGGCCCCCTTACCTTTTTTTTTTTGTAACAAATTGTTCTAGATATAACATTGATCACTCAGGCAGTTGGATACATGTGCATGTTGTCATTTTGATGCTGAACAATGTTTTTGGGGTGAGCACACATGGCAAGTGGATAACAGTGTTTAAAACTTCTAAACAGTTTGAGAGTAAGGCCGAAATTATGATATGAAATATTAAAAGATCGCAATCTTCTATATTATCTCGTCAAATATTGGTAATCTTAAATAACTAATAAACTACAAAGATGTGATTCAAAATTTCAAATTTTATTTTTTTTGTTAACATTTTAATTTTTTAATATTTGAAAACCTTCCTTTCATTTAACAAAAGACAAAACACAATGAAGTGTATGTAGATTGTTAGTCGAGTAACCCTACTTGCAACATTCAAATTACCTTCATCGGAATCCATTGATCAATCAATCAATCAATCATTTGTAGAGCGCACTAATCACCCGTGCGGGTCTCTAGGCGCTGTGGAGGGGTAGGGGGGGTGCAGCTACTGCTCGAACAGCCAAGTTATGTAGAGTCTCCTGAAGGTCAGCAGGTCCTGGGTCTGACGCAGCTGTGTAGGTATGGTTTTCCATGTCTTGGGAGCGAGGTAGGAGAAGGATCTGCCACCTGTGGAGGTCCTGTGAATGCGTGGGACGGCAGCGAGGGCAAGGTCGGCGGAGTGAAGCTGGCGGTTCAGGGTGTAGAAGATTGAGTAATGCTGGTCCAGCGTTGTGGAGAGCTTTGTGAGCGTGGGTGAGGAGTTTGGAGGTGATTTTTGTTGACTGGGAGCCAGTGCAGGTCCTTCAGGTGGGCGGTGATGTGGGTGTGGCGGGGGATGTCGAGGATGAGGCGAGCGGTGTCGTTCTGTATGCGCTGGAGTCTTAATAAGCACATGATGGCTCTCTGGTACACACATTCTCAGTGTATCTATGTGAAGAAGGGAGACAGGGCTCCGGTTTAATGAAGACCAGTGTTCAAGGACCTCATTGCTTGGAGTGCCCTTGAGTGGATAAGATTGCTGGTTAACATACAAGGTGTCCTGTGTCCAGCATTACAAACAAACGTACTTCAGTAAGGTTTTGTAATGAATGCATTTCTTCATTTTAGGAATGTTGCATGCTTGATTGGGCCAAACATTTGTTTGATCGCACAGTCGCCCTGCTGCACACTCTGTAGTGTCTCTGCCGTTGGATGTCACAGACCTTAAAGGCACCACACTAAGTCCAGGAGGGCGTTTGTTTTGATGTTAGGGGTAGGCCTTCTTTAGCGGTAGCGAGCCTGCAGGTTGCAGTCTAGTGTTTTCGCTGGCCTCTGATTGTCAGATCTGCTGGTTATGCCAGGGCCATGCCAGCACCGTTCACTGGTTGAGACTCCCACTACTCTTGCTTGAGTGCTGCATCCTTCCCGCGTGTCAGCAGATGCCAGAAGGCCGCACACCTGTCAGATTCATGAAGACCGGCTGACCAAAAGGCCTACTTCAAAGAAACGCTTGAGTTGGACTTGTGAGCCCAAATGCTGTGTTTATCTGGCCCTTATCCTGCCCTTCCTCCTCCCCCTAAATTCTCTTTCCCACGTAAATTCCATCCTACTTTTCTGCTCATTACATACATTGTCACTTACAAAGCTATATAACCAGTAAGGTGGAGATTTGCCCACTTGAAGGTCAGTGCAGACACGGTCAAAGCATTGTCCTTTGGAAAAGCCCATGCTCTGCAGGAGATCTGCTTCAGTCTAAACGAGCAGCCTGTGCCTTGTGTGCCCTGAGCATCATCAAGCACTTTAGCTGCTGTTGATCCGGAATGGTCCTTCTTTCACCCTGTCCTGGTAGCATTTATCGCCCGTGCTTTACAGCAGAATCAGCTGCTGCTTAACTGCCCGTTCAGTCTCACTTAACATTTTAATCAGGAACTGAACCCATGGGAGGCAAAATGAAACTTTTGAATCATCCTATCACAGACCCCCTTTCTCAGCTGGCGATTGGCTACAGTTAATACCTGTCCATAGTCACTGATGCCCACAGTTCAGCGCCACTTGGACTGAGCATACATTTTCAAACCCATGTCCAGTGGGTGAAATAATACGCCTTCTCTGTGCACAAACTCTATCCGAGGATCCACAACCTAGAAAATATTTAATTGTAGTGCTCATCTTAGATTCCAGTAACGTGTATTTTCGGTGGGATCTGATGTAATGCCTCCCAGCCAAATGATGATGTTGGTGTGTGCATTCACGCTTAAGTGCACAGACACATTTTGCATTTGAAGAGCGCAAAATATCTTCGCTTTCTGATTGCCTTTCTCCTCCAACACCTCTAAAAAGCCCAAAAACGCTTTAAGTGAAATACGAAAATAATTAAAAATGGAGAATAAAGTGTATCCTACAAGGACACATTTTATTGCAACATGGCCTGAGTTCTTTCAATATGTTGGTGTTTGTGTATAAGCTCACTTTTATTTCCTCTTTCTTTTGAGTAACAAACGGCTGATGTTGCTTTCTTGTGGCTTTAAGCTGCTGTCACTAGTAAAATGCCTTTTCATCGTTCAGGTGACACTCTATCCGAGAGTACATGGTCTCTACGCCCACACACTTCTAGGAATCGCAGTATCTATGGGAACGCCTGTCTCCTGCGTCCGCATGACCGGTCTTGACATTTCACCTTGCGCGTGCATCCTATGGAAGAGACCAGCGAGACCTTCAATGTACAGGAGAATTTGTATTCCTATTTTCAGGGTTTCGGTTTTTCGAGATCACAGTGTTGGGTGGACGCTTTAGGCCAAATGTTCCTGGGTGAAGGGTCAGTGTGTGGAAGGTGACGAACCAAGGACTGGTACGGCATCCATGATAGTCCAAGTCTACAGTGAATAGGAAGCCACCTACGTCTAGTCTCTAACCTTATCTGTAATAAGAGCTACTTATGTTCAATGAAAATAATCCAGAGCTACTAATGTTTGAAATGGGATAGTGACCACCCCATGCAAGATTGCCAGCCGTGATCCCATTAGTGCATTAGGCAGGGTTGGCAGCCATGAATTTAAAAAAAGCACTATCAATTGGAATGCATCTACATGGGTTTTACAAAACAGTCATAGCTGTAATCCCACTGATACCAAGGTTATAATATGAGCAGAAAATCTCTCCAACTCAGATAGTAGCTTTTAATTCATTTTGAAACTTTAAGCATTTTCCTTTAAACAACAGCTTGCTTATCAGTTCCGAGAATACACACACGCATTTTCGTCCTGAATACATGTTTTCTAATTTTGGTATGCAAATCCTATTTTAACCAATCAAAAGCTTCTAATTTAGAAGTTTGGGCTGCACACAGGAGAGCTGGAGAGCTACTTGTAGTGCATAAGCCACTCGTTGGAGAAGCCTGGTCTAGCAGGATGGAAATAAAGTGAAATCTTCAAAGATACCCGGAAACTGAATTCTTTAAACTACATTTAAATGTCATTAGTAAACTAGTCTTTTGTGTGCAATTGAAAGGTTTAAAGAGAAACAGTACTTAAAAGTGCGTTGACATATCACTACATTCCATAGTATTAAAAGACATGAAAAACCAGTGTCGCCGCATTTCTGAACTTGTAGTGTGGGAATAATGGAAAGAAATTTTGCACGGGTAAACATTTAATTGAATTGACAAAGCCAAATACCATAAACAACCGAGACAAAGCACAGAGGTTGAGAGTCAGCCCTGGATCTATTGCCTTGGCAAATCCTTAGTTTCTAAGCTTTGCCTAACTTGATCCTGCCTATGTTTGCATTACTTTTCCGTTTAAAGTACGTTGTTGCTTGAGTACGGTATTTTCTGATTTTGGAAAGGCTTTCCCTGGATTACCTCACTTTGTGTTGCAGCCTCAACTTTGATCGTTTTTACCTGTTATTTGACTTGTATAAAAATCTGTAGTTGAGTTTTTCTTTTTGATCACAACTTTTTTGTGGAGTTAGTCAGTACCGTACAGCTTTGTTTTTCTGGCTTCTTTCCATCTTTTTACCTCCTTCAGTTAGGCACATTGGCTGACTTGATGTCTAGTTATCTTTTGCATCCTTTGTGTTTCCATTGTCAGGTTATGGTTAATTTCCCCTTTTCCAGGTTTTCGTTGTCATTTGTTTCTTCTGCCTCCCATTTACTTTCCAGTCATTGTTAATCGTCTGTTGCACCATTTCTGACAAATCTAGCTTTTTATTATCTCTATTTTGTTTCATCCCCACCCCCAATCTTCTTGGCCATTCCCTCATCCAGTTATGTTCTGTTATGCAGATTTGTAGAACACAATATCAACTGATAGAGTATCATGGCGCTGAGCAGGTATGAGTCTAGACACACCTAGGGTCTATTGGTACTACTCATAAAGCCAGGTCTTCAGCTTCTTGCGGAGTTCAAGAAGTGAGGAGGAGGCCGTGATGTATTGCTGCAGGTCATTCCATGTAGGAGGGGGCTGACCGCCAGATCTGGTTTTCCGCATGCTTGGGATTTGTGCAGGCAGGAGTCTGGATGAGCGGAGGTGTCTGGAAGGTTTGTGAAAACAGATGCAATTGTTGAGGTATGCAGGGCCAGTGTTTTGTAGTACCTTGAAAATGTGAGTGAGGCTTTCGAATTGTGCTTGTTTGCGAATTTGGAGCCAGTGGGGGACCTTCAGTTGTGGACTGATGTGAGTGTGGCATGGGAGGTTGAGAGTTTCTGAATGATCTGCAGCTTTCTGGTTAGGTTTATGTTGATCCTAGCATAGAGGGTGTTCCCATAGTCCAGCTTGCTTTTGAGCTGTATGTGAATGACAGTTTTCCGGATGCTGATTGTGAGCCATTTGAAAATCTTCCTCATAATCTTCAGGGTATGGCAGTATGATGTCATATCTTGGAATACGCATCTACCACCAGAGGGACCTCCTTGATGGAAACCTTGGTCGAGTAGTGACTTCACTTCAAGCACAGATGGAGTTCTGGCAGACCATGCCGCTATCAGTAGAGAGTCAACAGCTCTCACTAAAATGGCCATGTTACCGAGACTCCTGTACTACTTCGCTAACCTGACCCTCTATCTTGCCAAACCCTTCTTCTGTTTTTTGTAACTCCTAACAGGTGACTTTATATGGCATGCCATGCTATGTAGGGTAGCCCTAGCTAAAATCTACCTTCTGACTATTCAGGACGGTCTGGGTGTGCTGAATTTCAAACACTACTATCTGTCCGTCCAACTACAGGGGGTGACCAATGGAGGAATGCTACCAACTAGAGGACACTGCAGCCACCTCTCCCCCTTGGGATCTACCATGCATACTTCATCAATTCCATCCGCATCCCATGGTGCCACTGCACCAGTACCTCATGAGGAGGAATCTTTTTCTCACTCGCTCGGTAGCACCTTACACAATGGTGCTGTCATTCCTTGGCACACAGCGGGGCATCATAGTCACCTCCCTGCGGGAACTGGGCTGGTGCTACGATGCCAGACGCTGTACCATAGGGGGCCTGTACCCTGACGGTGCACTTCTCCCTATGGAGGAACTCCTGTCTGAGACTGGTCTCCTGTCAGGACAGGTTTACCGCACACCTCCATCAGATCGCTAAGGGCACATTGGGACGACATAAATCGGGAACCAGACATACACTTAACAATACAATACCTTCACATAATGGTGTTGGTTCCTCGTGCATCCATGCCTCTGTGCCTCTAACCATACTGTGCCAACTCTGGGAAACCAACTTAGACCGCCCGTGCACTGACAGTGAGTGGCAGGACATGCTGGCATACCCTACGATTGAATCTCGCAACGCCTTCTTCAGGCTTACACAGTATTACGTATTACATAATGCTTACCTCACCACCCCACAAAATCAAGAGCTACTTTAAACGCATGAATGTCGACTGCCTCCGCTTCTCTATGCCCAATGCCGACTTCCTACACGTTTTGGACATATCCAACACTCACGAGTACCGGCTAGGAGTCCCAAATAATCTGATGCGTTGCATGGTTATAACACATTACACACCTCAGAGGTGTGCTATCTGGGCCTGTTAAGTCATAACAAGAAAAATAAGGCAGCAACATGATTTAAAGCTAAGATCTCCTCTTAGCATAGCGCTAGATCACCCTCCGGTGGAAATCACCCAACCCCTCTGCCCTTTCAGCTTAGGTGCTCTCAGTGGACACCTGGGCTCAGGCTGAGAGATTGGCGTTGCATCCCAAGAATGTCAGGGGCCTACGCGAATACTCCATTGTGGCTGGCTGGGACGCACTCCTTCCAGAGCTGCACAATGATCTCAGCTTCTCTGACCGCTCCTCTCAATAAATGACGATGGATACCTTCCTCCCCAGCACCACAAAACTTGACAATCACAGCACACATTGACCAATGTCGCTTGTAGCCTGTCCCACAACTGTGACCCTTTACACACTGTAGTCACACAGTTGAATCTGGGATGGTGTGGGCTAGTTGCAACAACCATTTTTATACCATGTTCCCATTTCATTAGTCCACAGGTATTTGTCAATCCTGCCTCCATTCGCCTTCTCCTGCTCAAGTAAGATGAATTCAGGGGATGGTTCCGAGGGCGAGGGAGGCAGACCGCAGGTGTCTGGTGGGGTGGTGGAAGGTCAGGCTGTTGTTTGAGGAGGATGTTGCTGTGTTCAGGAAGGTGGGTGTTGAGAGTGGTGTCCAGTTTTTGTCGGTGATGCAGTTCCAGTTTTGGCTGGTTGGTCGTGTGGTGGTGCATTCGCCTCGGACCAGGACGGGGATGCTGAACTTCACAAAGGGAGGCTCAGTGACTCGTATTTTGCTGATATTGGTGAAGTCAGGTGACGTGGGCATCCTTCTTGCTTATACCTTTTCCAAGTAGGGCCTGTTGAAAAATATCTGAATCTTCTTTGATGCTTTTGTTCTGTTTTAATACATATATCTTTGTAGTTTCCTTTTCTTCTTGTTTTTAACAAGATCATTCTTCTGTTTTTCTCTTTCCGGTTTACTCTCCAAGATTATTTTATAATAATGAAACTCTGAAAAGCCTAACACTACTTATTTATTGATTCCTTAATCCTCGATAGAGAATGTAGGCAGAATTGTTCTGTGCAGGTTAACATTTTGTGTCTCTGTTCTATGCAGTCCTATTTCAGAGAAGGGTTTTTTCTGGCATGTATGCTTCCTGCAGGTTCATCCTTAGCATTAAACAAAAAAATATGCAATATAAGTTGTTGCAAAAGTCATACATTTTTTGCAGTTGCTTTAAAGCTAAAAACTTTGCAAACTATCCGAAGCTGCAGTTTTCAATAGACCTTCGTAAAGATTGCTAGAAAAGTATAAAACTTCACACACCCCTGCTCCCTTCCCCGTCCTACCTTGACTTACAGGATCCTTTTGCCTGCCTGTTAGCTCGCCTCATTTCCTTGTCTTTGTGACCTCCTTCATTTCCTATTCTCACTTTGGAATAGTACCCTCTTCCTTCACTGCTGCACAATCTTAACACCTTTGTGTCACCTTTTTTCCATGGTGACATGTAGCGCCTCGTGTATACTGCACCCGTTGGCATCTCCGTTGTGATATACATTTTTTTTTCAAGGGGAGTCTTGTATCAGTTTGTAGTACGCTTGCCCCATTTTATTGACCATTTTCAGTATTTATGAAGTTAAATGTCAATTTATTTTCCAAATGTTACCCTTGTTTTTTGTGTGCTGTGTTCCTAGAAAAGCTATACGTCACAGGATTGTAACTATTCAAAAATCGTGCTCATCATAAGAACTACAGAAGTTGGCATCGCCGCCTTGGAAACCTACAGTTGATGACCACTTGTCCTTTGCGGAATGGACCAGCACATAGGTCCCTTGGCAGCGGGGTAATTTACACCGATCTCACAAAGGACAATCGGGTTCATCCCTTAAGTAAAGTATTTGCATGTGAGTAAGAGGGATGATTTGCCGAGTGTTCTGCATGTCCCTACTGGTGTGTAGGATTCTGACCCTATTTGACGTCATTTGTGCTTGGAGTAATACTTGGACGTCAGTGCTTCCAGCAGGACAGGTGTTCAGCTTGTTTAGAGTCTGTCTCCTTTTCCTTTAATATCTCTTTAAAATTTTAAGTGAAACATCTTGGTACCATTGCTTATATATCAATTTATTTGTTTTGTTATGTTAGGTCATGTTATGTTATTTTATGCTTTGCTATTTTAACAGAGATTTGTTTAGCGGGGCATGGCTTTTAGTGTGGCCCACAGTGACTGGTGGTTTGGGTACCCTCACTGTGTAGGGGTACTACCATGTCCACTTGCAGTGTCTGTTTCTTCAGGGCCCTTTAACAGCGTGATGTTGACTGTCGCTCTTGGGTTTCCTGTTGGCGCATGGGTGAATTTGGTTGTTGAATATTATGCTTGTTTTTTCTGAAGATGGTTCTAGTAATAGCTTAGGTTGCAGGTGGTGGGCACCGGTGCAAATTTTGGGCGACTGGGACTTATTTTTCATTATCAGACGATGACCCAGAGCAAGAGAGGGAAAAGCAAAGAATAGAGAAAGCACGAATAAGAGAGACAGAATTCAGCGACCTAGGTAGAAAGCAGAGCTGAGAAAGAACTAGCCTGGACGCACCGTGGCAACTGGCAAGCTATAGACCACCACCACCCTCCCCTTCGAGAAAAACTAAAATGCTTCACAAACTCAAGGGGAAAAGGGGTCAATACTGGACATTCCACATTTACATCCAGGGGCATCATCAACTACCAATTTAGCAACTTAAAGGGTGGGTGACACTAAGCAGTTCTGAGTATTATAAAACATGTAATTTTTTGTTTATATCTGATTTTAGTTTGATCAGAGACCGCTAGTTTCTAAAATGATGCTCATAAATACCACTGTAGGGGAGCAGTATAAAGACTTTATGAAGCGATGGAACAAATGGCACAAGACAGCCTCAAAGGAAGAAAGATAAGTGGGGATGAGAGATGGATAGATGGGGAAAGGGGTGGACTGGTGGATGGATGATTGGTTGGATGGGCAGAACAATGGACGATGGATGAAGAGAATAAGTGGATGGATGAAGAGAAGGATGCCTCAATAAAGAGACTAATAGTTGGAAGGATTTAAAAAAGGAAGTATGGGTGAAGATAGAGATGCACAGGCAAAAGCATGAATGATTGGTGAAGAAAGGAAGAATGACCGCTGCAGAGAAGGAAGGATGGGTGAACGAAGGGCAGCAAGAATAAAGAACTATTAGAAAAATTTCAAAGATTATCAAAGGACGACGGAAACCGATAGAAAAAGAAATATGTGTTGAAGGACTGAAAGAACGAAAAAGACTGAAAGGGTGATGGGGCAGGAAATATGTTTTAGAACTCCCTCAGGGGGAGCTCTCCCTCTAAGCCTGTCTGGGGCATATTTTCTTTTTCTGGCTACTCCCTTGTTTACATCAAATATTTTTACTCTGTAATAATATCCCTGTACGTGCTTAATGTACTTAAAAAGGCAGCCTAGTGCATGACTTGTAACATTTTAGAATGCATCATGTGTGATGTTTCAGAGGATTTTCTATGCCTTTAGAGAGGCAAGCTGCCGCGCATAACTATTAGAAGATATCCATGAGCTGAATAATGGTGTTTAAATTACCAACAATGTCCATGAAGTCTTCCTACACACTCCTTTCGCATTTCGATTTTATATTTAAAATGCATTACCTTAATAAGTCCAGTTTGCGCCTTAGGCAAGACATCATGGCTCACATTAGAGGCTTTTACAAGTGTGAATGTATGAAGCTCTGTGGTTATACTGAATAAGCAGCTACCTATGTTATGCCATCTATTAATGTAATAACTGCACTTTCACAATTGCTTTATTAACCTTCCTGCTTTCTCAAATTTGCTTGAAAATGCACGATTGTTCTTCTTTTTTTTCAAAATTTTCTTGGAGGGATGGTTATCTCCCCAAACCACCCTTTTGGGGTTCGGACTCGCTCGCTGAGCTCGCTCGCTACGGTGCTGTATGCAAATCACTTTGCGCCTCACCACTTTCAAATGTCACCCACCGCCCTTGGCTCAGGATCTAATGCTTTGTGGTACATCCTGGACTCTTCTCTTTGACAATTCCACAGTCTGTCTGACGTTCTTTGTAAAATTCTGCTTTCAGATAGATATGTCTCACTGCAGACTCCTCAGCTTAGAGTACACGTAGGTATCAGACTGAATCCGGAAACGTTTCGTCAGCAAAGCTTCCATGTGCCGCTAAGTGACCCCGTGAGGCTCCATACAATCCTGGAAGTGATAGCGCTAAGCTGCATATATAAGTGCCACCCCTGCATGCGGGTGCAAGGTCACTTATTTCCACGCCTTACGATGCGGATCCAAAGCTCCGCTCACAATCCTATTGATCTTTCGACGACTTCTGAATTCATCTCCACTGAGCTAGGGAATGATGTGCTCATCCAGAACAACAGGTATCAATTCAAGCCATACCACAACTGCAGAAAACAGATGTTAGTCACAGACCAGCACATGGTGTGTCTCTGGTGTGTGGGTTCGGACCATGGCATGAAATTGTCGGGTAAATTTGCACTCATGCACCGAAAGGCAACCCGGGACTCGGAGGTGAAGCAATATGCGGCCAAGCACAAGAAGTCTCGACCTTTGCCAAGTCCCGCTCCAAGTCTCAGGCCCGCTACCAGGCCTGTTCCCACAAGCAATTAACTTTGCACTCAAATTAATCTGGTAAGTCAAAATCGAAATCCAAGTGCAAGCAGAAAAAAGTGAAGCAGGATTCTAACACATTCAGCCACTCCTAACGTAAAGAGAAGGTGGAAGGGCGTCCCTTTGGAGGTCTCTACTCACAATTCCCATTCCTTCTAATTCCAATGTGGCTAGAGTTTCCTGGACCATTGGCGACACCACTGCAGATTGAAACCTTCATGAAGGTTGTGCTGCAGAATTTTGGTGCGCTTCTGGTTCCCTCTGGTGTCCCTTCGGGTATCGACACTGGCACACACTTCCATTCAGGCTCGAAGACCTGCGCTGGTCTCGTCCTTATTGATTCCAGTACTGATGCCACATGTGCTAGAAGAAGATCTGGTACTAACACCGATATTGGATAACAAATCGACTTTGACTCGATCTCAACTGTTGTTGCGCTACAAAATCACAAATGTTCAATGGGTCATCATGCATCCCATCTATGACCCAATATATCTACCAAGGCATACGTTCTAGCAGATACTCCATTATAGTTTTGGCTCTGACTCAGAACAAAGAGCACTCCCGGGTTTGAAAGAAGATGATGGTGGTAATGGGGTTGACTGCCTATTCCCTCAATATTCAGATGATGCTTTTTACATGCATTTGCAAGAGACCAGTGGGCTGACGCCTCTCCCGAGGTAGGGCTGGACTCACCACTTGGGCCACCAATGGAAGTAAGTTCCTCATTTCGATAGTGGTCCGGAGGGCAACTAAGGTCCTGGATTTACATTTGCCTTTATTTAAGACCAAAATGAATGGCTTGACAGATTTTAAAGCAGGGCCAGCTACTTCAGAGCCTTTGATCCTATTTAAGAAGGTCCACACAAATTCCTTGATGACCACTTGAGCGAACCCCTGCTCCTGCCTATCTGTAAATAAGCAGATGGCATTATAGACTGGTTCCAGATAATCTTAATTTTCTTACCAAACATCCTCCTCCAGAGAGCCTTGTGGGTCTGGCCTCAACCAGTTAAGTGAATCCTAACCCATCCCCACCACTCATCCAGATTGGAAATCCAAGAGGATTGAAGCTTTTGGCAAGCATATTTTTATCTCCACCCAATCTGGCATTGTGATTGGTAAACGCTGCCTGCTCATTGGAAGGCGCATTGCCATGGGACATGGTCTGGGAGATATTACTGATGAAAGATCTTAGGGTCTCTTTTGCTCACCAAATTCATGAAGGTCAGTGTATCCAATCTGTACTGCACATTTAGTCCACTGGAAGTTTTCGCTTCTTGTTTAAATTTGTTTTATTGATTTCCAGTGCATCAAACATAGTACAATCTGACAAACATTGTCCCCGAGGACAACCCTGTGAACCAGTGCTGTCCCACTCTCCTACGTCACTGAGGAAGCTACGTGAGCTACCTGTTGATACTGTGTGTCCATGCAAGCAAGTAGCGGAAAGTCCTCGGACAGTAGTGCGTCCAGATGCCTCATAAATAAGCAACCTCCCCCCCCAATTCCCAACCCCCAACTCCACCCCACCCCGCCCCTCCGGTGTGTCGCTTCTTTCCTCTTGATGGTAGTCTAGTACTTTGCTTTTGTGGGTTCTAACTGGTGGGGTCATCCCTCCTGGCAGGCTCAGCTGTGAGTCGTAGCAACCTAAGGTATTTCGGGCACGTGAGTTCATTGTATTCCCCAGCTAGCAATGCAAGGAAGGGTCACCATATAGTGGTAAAGGAATCTGAGGTTTGAGTTAGGGTCCCTTGGATCCGCTCCATACCCAGAATAAACCAGAGCCTGTGCAGCCAGCCTATGTGTGTAGGTCTCCTTGTGGTGCCCCATAGTGAGAGAATGTGGTGTGCCGCCGCCCCTCTCGCCAGCCCCATCTGTCTCCCCCTATTCAATTTAAGTGGAAACGTCAAGGCATTTTGGAGGCCCAGTAGTGTATAAGCAGGGAAACGGGGGATCTTCGTTTCAAAATGTAAGTCAATGTCATCTAGTACTTCCTTCCAATAGGCCGTCACCTCCTCACCTTCCCACAACAAGTGAGTCAGCATCCCCGCCTTGCCGCAACCCCTCCAGCATGCAGGGCTACGCTTCGGGTTACCTGGATGCAGCCTAGCCGGCTTCAAGTACCAGTAGAATGCGATCTTAACTGCAGACTCCTTACTGGCCACATTCCTGGCGGTGTGGTGGGCTCTATGGTAAATATCACGCCACTCTTTGTCTGTAAGGGTCCTTCCTAGCTCCGATTCCCAACGTTTCTGGCCAGCAGAGCGTGGGATAGAAAGGGGCGGGCTTAACATTTTATGTAAATCTGTGATCGCCTCTCTGTCGGTCTTTTTCGTGATGAGCCATTTCTCAAATGTTGTGAGACGACTGCTCACATGGGGCAGCATGTCTTGTTGCGTTAGCCAATGACGGATCTGGAAGTATTGAAACCGATGCGGCGTTATCAGAGTGTACATCTCTTTCAAGGTATCAAACTGGATAACGCCGTCCAAATCACAAAGGTGTCCCGCGGACCTGCATTCCGAGGCTCGCCATGGGCCAAACGCTTGAGGCTCCATCCCAGGGGGGAAACGCCGGATTGTCCAAAAGTGGCGTAACGGGTGAGGGGAAAGTAGTGAGACCTCGACGGACCGCTACCGCTTCCCACACCTTAAGGATCGAACGAGTGATTGGTGATTTTTTGAGATAAGGCGGTCTGTCTGAGTGGTTCAGGAATTGGACCTTCCAGAGCGACATTCGAGCCATCGCTCTGCCTTGTAAAAGCCACCTCTTTTCCGACTCCGGACGATTCCATCCCAGGAGGTAGCGAAGTTGCGTCGCTTGGAAGTATCGAAAAAGGTCGGAGATGCCTAGACGGGCTCCTCCCTCCGCAGGTGCCCGTCTAGCCAAGCCCCTGCGAAGCGGTGGGCGCTTTCCCACCCAAATGAACTGCCGTATGGCATCCTGCATTTTCGAAGCATCCCTATTGGTGGAGTCACTGGAATGGTTTGGAACACATAGAGGACCTTGCGTAACAGGGACATTTTAATCGCCGCCACTCTCCCCAACCAGGATAATGGCATCTGTCGCCATCTCTTTAGATCCCCTTGAATTTGAGTAAATAGCGTTGCGTAGTTGTGATCGGCCGTCTGTGCTGAGCATCAAGGTAATCCTCAGGTATGGCAGAGACATATGGGAGGCAAGGCCCCCCAAACCTTCGCTGGCCCCCAACAGAATTGCGGGCGTTACGGCCCAGAGGAAGAATTGCGGGTTTGCCTACATTCATTTTGAACCCAGAGACTCTCCTAAAGGCCTCCATTTCGGCCAGAAAAGCAGACACTGAGCGCGTTGGGTTGTCAACCGCCGCGAGTATGTCATCGCCATAAAGGCTGATGGAGTGTGGCTCGCCTCCAAATGTGAAACCAGTGATATCCGGGTTATCACAGATTTTTTGTGCAAATGGTTCTATGTATAGTGCAAATAATAGGGTTGATAGTGGGCACCCTTGCCTGGTTCCCCGCCAGATATCAAAGGGCTGCGAGCCAATGCCATTAACCTGAATCGTCGCTTGGGGGTGTCATAGCAGCTGGCAACCCATGCGCGGAATCGCTCCTCAATGCCAAAGCGCGCTAGGGTCTTATCCAAGTATTCCCAGTCCACCCTGTCGAACTCTTTCTCTGCGTCAACAGCTAAGAGAGCTGCGTCTGAATCATTAAAGTGGGCTTTATCTATAATAAGAAGGAGACGCTTGGTATTATCGCTGCACTGCAGATTGGGAATTAAACCCGATTGATCAGGCTCTATAATGCCCGGCAGGCATGAGCCAAGTCTGGCCGCCAAAATTCCCGTGAAGATTTTAAGATCCAGGTTGAGCAAGGAAATGGACCGGTACGCAGCACACTGTGAGGTGTCCTTGCCCCGTTTGGGCAGGACTATAATGTCCGCTGTGAGCATATCCGACGGAATGGAGCCAGGGCCTTGGAAGGAATTGAACAGTTTAGTGAGAACTAGCGCCAATAATGGGCAGAAGGCTTTATAAAAGCAGGCAGAGAAGCCGTCTGTCCCTGGTGCTTTCATAAGCTTGAGGCATGCTATCTCAGATACCACTTCCTCCATTCGTATCGGGCGTCCATGGAAAGCGTGTTGGCTCTGTTAAGTGCCGTAATCACCGCCTCACTAAGGTATTATTTATTTATTTATTTCATTTATATAGCGCAACAGCTACCCAACAAAGGGTTTCCCGGCACTGGTGATCCAGTGCTTTGATTGGTTCAGGTTCTAGATATTAAACAGCCAGGTTTTTAAGGCCTTCCTGAATTTCATATAGTTGGTTTCCTGCCGAAGTGTCACCGGGAGAGTGTTCCAAAGTGAGGGTCCGAGATAAGAGAAGGATTTTCCACCCATTCGTGCCAGCCTAATTTTTGGAATCACAAAGTGGTTAGCTGTGGCTGAACGGAGGGTTCGAGATGGGCGGTAGGGATGTATTAGATTTTAAAGGTACTTGGGTGCATTGTTGGTGGAGATCCTATGCATAAAGCATAGAGATTTAAATTTCACCCGATTCTCGATTTTCAGCCAGTGCAGTTCGCGGATGTACTTGGTGGTAGGTGTGGAGATGGGAATTTTCCATAGTAATCTCACGGCGGCATTTTGCACTGTCTGTAGTCGACGGGTTGTGGCCTTGTTGGCCCCCAAGTATAGCACGTTGGCATAATTGAGTCTGGAGGTTATTAAAGCGTTGATGACAGTTTTTTGGGTATTTTTGGGCAGCATCCAACAAATTTTTTTCAACCATTTTAAAATAGCAAAACAAGTAGCTGACGTCTTCACAGCTTGTTGATTGAGATTGAGCGATTCATCAATGATGACCCCGAGGTTGCGGGCTGATTTGACTGGGATCGGGGGGGTACCCATCTCGTCTGGCCAGTGTTGGGGTCCCCAGAGCTCTTTATTCTTACCAAGTACAAGTAGCTCAGTCTTCTCGCCATTGAGTTTGAGAAAAAATGTTCTCATCCACTACGCGATGTTGGTTAAACCGAGTTTTAATGACGAGATGTTATTAGATTCAGTGGATGATAGAGAGAAGATAAGCTGAGAATCGTCAGCGTAGGAGAACATAAGTAATCCAGTCTCTTCTATCATTTTGGCCAGCGGGCTCATGTAAATATTAAAAAGTAGCGGGCTCAGTATGGAGCCCTGAGGTACTCCATATTTAAGAGTCACAGTGTCTGAGCAAGCGGGCTGGGAGAAGACTTGGAAGGTGCGCTGTTCTAGTAGGGATTTAATCCAATTACAGGCTGCGCCCCTGATACCTATGGAGTAAAGTGTTTGTTCAAGTACAGTATGTGACACAGTATCAAATGCTGCACTGAGGTCGAGTAACAGCAAAGCTACCGTTTCTCCACGGTCTAACATTAGACGGATGTTCTCGGTGACGCCTAACAAGGTCATCTCTGTGGAAAAGCCTGTGCGGAATCCTGATTGGTGGAGGGGTAATAAATCATGAGTAGTAATAAAATCAGTAAGAACCCTGTGAACATGTTTTTCTAGTATTTTCGCGAAAGTAGGTAGCAGAGAAATTGGTCGGAAGTTGGATGGTAAATTAGGATCTGCTCCTACTTTTTTCAACAACGGATAAATCCTTGCGTGTTTCCACTCGTTCGGTACGGTTTCTTCCTGTAAGGATTTATTAAGAAGCGTGATTGTTTCCAACGCTCCGTTATTGAGTTTTTTCAGGACCGAACATGGTAGTGAGTCATTGGGTGATCCTGATTTGATAGAATGTAATAATTTGCGAACCAGGTCAAGTGCAAGCTTCGGCCAGTTGTTAAGAATAGCTGGTAAGGTAAGGTAAGGTAAGCATCCTCTCCCTCATTATCTGAAGTTGGGTCCGCGGCGTAAATCGAGGCATAAAAAGCCCGGAACGCGTCTGCTATCTGCTCATCCTCAGTAAGCGTTTGCCCCCCATGGCCCGGTATATTGGAGATTTTAGATAGTTGGACCCTCGCCCTCAGTTTACCGGTCAACAGGCGCCCCGTCTTATCCCCACCCACATAATAGGTATGTCGTAAGCGCAGGGCTGCGTATTCTGCACGGTCGAGGTTGAGGCTTGCAAGCTGTGCCCTTGAGCTGCCGTCTATTCTTAGGGACCCGAGTCTGGCCATGTACCCTTTCTAATTCCAGCACCTGCGCCGACAGAGCCTGTCTTCTAGCCTTGCGTTCTTGAGCTTCCGCTGCAGCAATGGCAATGAGGTCTCCGCGCACTACGGCCTTAAGCGCCCCCAAACCGCCGTCACAGAAACCTCTGCGTTATCATTAAGGCTCAGGTAATCCGAGATGCTCTTATGCAATTGCTGTGCGACCCCTTTGCGCTGTAACGGCCTCACGGAGGCGCCACCTACCTCTATGTGATTTAGTCCGAGGGACTGATAATTGAAGTGTGACTGCGTCATGGTCTGAGAGTGCGACTGGGCTAATGTCCTTGTCTGTTATTGATGCAGCTAAGTCGGTGGTCCCCAGGAAGTGATCCAACCTAGCATAGGTGTGGTGCACATGAGTGTAGAAACTGTACACTGTGGAGTTGGGATGCGCCTCCCGCCAGAGATCTCGAATGCCTCTACTAGTCAACCACTGCTTACCCTCATGTGATAGTGCCCCTGTGGCACCAAAACAGTGGCCCGATCAATCCCTGACCTGGTCCATCACCAGATTAATATCGCCTCCCACCAATGTGTATCTCGATTGAGCTGCAAGAACATCAGCCAGGGCCCCAGTTAGGAAACCTTCTTGCTTGGTGTTGGGAGCATATATCGACCCAATAACAAGTGATTTGTCCCCACTTGAACATTGTACGCCAGGAGCTTACCCTTAAGTTCAGCAACCCTGTCACCCACCTTGCCCTTGAAGTGTCTAGCGAAAAGAATAGCTGCCCCCACCTTTTTCTCCGCAGTGGAAGAATAATATTGGTGAGGGAAAGCCCTAGAGCGCATTCGGTGCCAATCCCTGGAGAGCAGATGTGTTTCTTGCAGCAGGCAAATCGAGACACCCGAATGCTCTAGGTTTGTTAAGCCCTTTCACTTTCAGGGTGAGAATTTTCACGACATCCTCAACCATGGTTGGAACCGTCTCAGCCCACGCAAATGTGCAGAAAGGCCGAAAACCCCCTCTGCTCTGCCCGCCCCCCCCCTCCTCCACACCAGAGCCCAAACTCCCCACCCAGACCCCCTCGCCTCCTTTCCTGAACCCCCCCCCCCCCTCCCTAACCCCGTTGCCCAAAATGTGTATTTTGTCCCAGGACCGGTAGGCCACATCTCCGGCCTGTGGTGAGATTACCTGATGAAGCGAGCTGCCTTGGCGACTTACGCAGACCCCGCTCCCCCCCTTACCCCAACCCCCCCCCGGATCAGCAATGCAGAAGTGCTTTCAAATCCCCCTCTCTAAGCAGCAAATCAGTACTGTGATGCAGTATCTTTGGCGACTTCCTAAATGGCAAGGGCCCTCTCTTGCAGCAGGGTGATGCGGGTCAGGTTTCCGGTCCAGTGTCGGCGAGCATCTATGACCAACCCTTCGCCATCCTCCTCTGGTGGTGTTCTGAGATGGCCTTGGGTACACGGTCCCCTCAGTCTGCTCGATGCCCAGCATGGTGCAAGTGTCCTGGAGTGATCACATCTGTTGTAGGGCGCCGTTTCACTTGAATATTAGGCGGAAGGGGTGTCCTGAAGAGTACGGGATCCCTTTGTCACGCAGGAGGTCTGTGACGATTTTGAATGCCTTTCTTTTTTGGAGCGTGATGGCAGAAAGGTCCTGAAATAAGGTCACCGATTTGCCCTGATACTGAATGGGCTGTTTCTGTCTTGCTTCCCTCAGGATTCTTTCTTTGAGCGGGAAGTCTGGTAAAAAAAGGCTAGAATATCTGGGGAGAGTGGGGGTGGGGGAGCGCCGGCGCTCGGCTCGCCAACCCTACTCGGTGTACTCTGTCGATTCTGATGTCAAAGTCCGTGGCCTCCCCCAGAACTTCACGAAAGAAGCCTTGTAGGTAGCCAGTGACATTCGCCCGTTCCTCTTTGATTGGAACACCTCAAACCCATATGTTGTTGCGCCTTGATCAATTTTATAAGTCCTCCGCTTGGGCCTGCAAGTCGACTTGTTGATCCTTTAGTCTAATGATTTCCTGATGGAGTTGTTCCACCTCCTCGCTCCTGGCTTGATCCGCTTCTTCTACTGCCGCCACTCTCTCACCCAGGCCGCCCACCTCTCGACGGATCTCTCGGACCTCCCTCGCTACTTCCTGCTTCAGTGTATGAAAGCTTTCGCGCAGGGAGTTTGAAAGCCTTCGCGCGGGGAGTTAAACAAAGTCTCTAAAAAGGATTTTGGGATGGGCCCCTCACCTTTGCCGCTCTCGTTGAGTTGCTTCGTCGCTGATGGCCCTTTTTGGTTGGACCTTTGCTGAGCATCGAAGTTAGTGTGCGCTCACCCTTCTTCCGTAAATTGGCCATATTTACTACTTGCTCTGGCCCTTGTGTGTCCCACAATGACACCCTCACGTTGCCTGATGCTTCACCCCTCCGCTCTCCCCGCTGCCCAGGTGCGCCTCCCGCCGTCTCTTCTGCCCACCAGTCTGGCCGCCTTTATCCTCTATATTCCTGTGGATCTTGTGCAGCACTCACTCTTGCCTCAACTTCAGCACCCTCACCTCCGCTGCTCCTGCCGTGCCTCCTGTGTATTTGCGATGCCACTCTGTAGATCCGCACTGGCTCCGCTAGGCCACACTGCCAGGCCTCTGTGACCACGGCTTACCGGGAAGGCCACCGGCAAATCATCGTTCCACAGTCTAATCCGGTAGTACCTCCAGTCACCTCTGCTCCTTCACTCCCGGGACCTGGACTTGTACAGTGCGTGGCCCGCTTCCCAATGTTCTTAAATTTTGGCCCGAGTGCCCGGCTTCCCCTCTGTTAGGCGTGCTCAGTGGGGAGAGGTATATTTATTCACTGCCCTTCCGCCAGTCCCGTCTGGTAGGTTATCTCGCTTGCGTTTGTATTTGGTTAGGCTTCCCGCCGCCCATAGGGCCCACGTAGCCCACTTGCAGCCCTTTGCCGGGGGGTCCCCCGCTCCTATAGCCTCGCGGGGGGGTCCGCCTGAGGTCCCCTGGCCACCTCTGTGTAGGTGGAGGTCTCTCTCTGGCAGTTGAGGATTGTCGGCCCCCTCCTCCCTCGTCAGCCGCTACTCCGTCTGGTTGTCTCCTCTCCTTTTTCTCAAAATGGCGCCTGAGGCCTTCCCGGGGCCTGGACTTCTCTGCCTGTGTCCGGGGGTCCGCTCGACCGTGGACGACATCGCTGGAGAGCGCTAGGCACCTCTCAGGCCGCTAGGCAATTCTGGGCCAGGCAGGGCCCGCCCGCCTCAGTTCAGGCCCCGCTCACCACACGCCGGCTTATGTGCTGCCCCCAGCCGTTCACCCTACTGTTCGGACTCTGCCACCCCCTCGAGCACTGGGGCTATTGGGGCACCGCCAGAGTGACCGCAGGATTCTGGGATTGTAAGGCCGCTCTCAGCCTTCCACGGCTCTTCCTATGCAGCAGGCTGGGCACTGAACGCCATTTCATGGTCACTGGCGGCGGAACCCAGATCTCCCACGGGCGGACCGTCACACCTCCGCTTGCTCTCTGAGTCGGCTCCCGGTGCATAGCCAACTCTCTCAGCACCCGCTGTGCTCCGTCTGGGGGGATTTGAGCGATGTTAAACTTCCGGGGCGATCAAGGTGCGGGGAACCTGCGGGATCTGCTGCCGTCTAGGTCACCATCTTGGCCACGCCCCTGAAGTTTCCGCTTTTGACTTCACTATGAGTGAGTCTCACTATCAGTTTCTTGTTCAAGGTAAATTCACAGTAATTGGCCTGAGCGTGTAACTGCCAGTGCCCACCATTTAAGATAAGAACACTGTTCTGCTGCATGGGTAAGGGGCACAAGTCTGGTTACATGTGAACATGTGGGCACACACATGTTGACGCTGCCTGGTATCAACAAACAAATGCCTGTCCCAGAAGGGATTCTGTAAGGGTTGGTGCTGACCTGGGGTAGTATAATATGAGTGGACATTCATAGTGTAGGCCTGTAGTCCCTACTAGAAAATCTTTGGTGTTTTAACTGTGTTAAATATACAGGTGAAATATGCTCTAAAGTATAGTTTCGCTCCACTTAGGCCTACAGGGTCCAGCAAGGAACCAAACTTGGGTAAAGTATGCATGTGGAGTTGGAATTTTCACTCCCCAATAGGTCACATTCACATCTTATGAGATTTCAGGATTTATCATATTTCTTTGGATCAGCACATAATCAGATTTTAGGCATTTGTCCCCTCTACAAGGCTAAGTAAATTTCTCTGTTCTCCAGCAGAGAGATTAAAGGCTTCTTCACACAAAAGTGCAATCAACAAAGATTATCTACATCTGATAATTAGCTTATCACACTGCACCTATGCTGGGAGCTCAGGTCCACTGGGACTAAGGAGGGAGCCCAAACCTCTTACCTTTGAAGTTTTGGTTGTAAGGTATCAGGCAGTGGTGTCAAATAGAAGCAGAGCTGAGGCCCTCAGGGGAGCCTTTAACTCTTAAATTTACTATGTTGGAGTGACCCTGAATGCTGTGCAGGAGGATTGGGCCAGCGCGGAGGAATGATATGGCATCTTAAACCTGGCCAAGGGTACAAAGCCCCTAAAACTGTTCAACCCACTTAAAAATCCACAGTTTAGATGACCATAAATTTGAGAGTGGCAACAGCGATAAGATGTCCAGCTAGAAGGAGAATTTGCCTGATGCACTGTAAGTATGGACTAAGGACTAAGGACTGTGACTGTTGACCCCCATGACTAGGGTGGGTCTCTGCAGGACGAGTGACCTTAGGCCTGTTTTGCCCCAAATTACCAGTTGGGGGAAAGTACTAGGACTCCACTGCCACCTTGGTGCCCTCCAAATTACAAAGAGGCCCTGGGGCCTGCAGAGGGGAGGAAAGAGGGTGATTTGCTGACTGTTTGTCCAAGATGCCTCCACCGGCAGGAGAGGAGCACCAGGAGCCAGACAGAGGACAGTGCTGGTATAGGGAGCCAGAAAATCCACTCCTTACTAAATGCATGCAGGTCTTCAGATGTGAGGTTCCGTGACAATTGTAAGTGGTGTTTTCGACTCGCACGAATATGGTCGAGTCTGGTATCTATGAACCGCAAATGACGAGTTTAGTAAGTGTGCGCAGTTTCGCTGTGCTAACTTAAACCGTTCGTTTGTTATGTGGGCTTTTCATCTGTACCCACGGGTTCCATCTTAGATACGGCATCCATTTTGTCTCTTGCCCTCAAGTAGCCAGCGAACGGACGCTGTCCGCTTCGCGACCCTGGGACTCCCAAGATATTTGCGGAAGACACATGATCTTTGTAAGTGTCTTTATGACGAGGGGGTTGCTGCTGTAAGGCAGATGGCGCCGCTCGAGGCTCATCTTGCCGCACGGACTTATTGTCTCAAGCCGTGCATCTCATTAGGCACGTCCCTTTGATGCCTGTATCTCGTGTTTCTCGATACCTCCCCTTTTACACCCTTTCCGATCTCCCCACTGTCTCCGTCTTCCTCTGCACCTGTCTTCGTTCCTATTTCGATCTACTTTACTGCTGATTGGAATTTGCTAATGGTGGGAAGATGGGTTTTTACAGTTGGGAACCGCCAAATGTTTCCGCACTTATGTTCCGGACCTTGTGTGTTTCAAAGTGACCAAAGCGACCCCTCTGGGAGCTAAATGTGGGAACCGGGTTGTAAACTTTTGTGTTCAATGTTATCCTATGGGTAAAAACTGTATAAAAGGAGCGATCCACAGAACCAATTTGAAGCAGTCTCCCCGAACTACACTCGATGTACTTCCTGTGACTTCTGTGTTCCCTGCAGCAAATAAACCTTGAATCTTTGACGCCGAAGGAAGTGTCCCGTGTCTCTGTGACTTGTACGCCGGAGCAGGTTACCCACGAAGGTTTCAGGTGTTGTGCCCTGGCACCGCTGGGTCCAAAAGAACCCAGTCCTTCAGTTGGCGCCCAACGTGGGGCTGCATCAGTGGTACCGGTCCAAGCCCGACGATCGTGAGGAACTTCGTGTGAAATCTCCGAGGGAAGGTGCACCCCGCTTCATCGATCCTGTTGTCGAAATAAGTGGCCCGAAGACTTTTCCCGCGAAGATTCCCGCCTCCTGACGGCTGCGACGGACTGCTGCCCTGACTGTAGACCTGTTTTGGCGCCTGGCGTAGACCTTGGTATAGCGAGACGAGTGACGGGCCTTCCTGAGGACGCCATCGATCTTTGAGTTAAGTATTTGTGGGTCGCTCCCAGAGTTCTTGGTTGTTGACACTTTAGCGAGTGTTTTTGTTGTTCACGCTGTGTGAGTGTTTTTGTCGGTGACACTTTGCTAGCGTACTTTGTTGTTGTGTTGTTTGACGACTGCAGCCGCCAAAAACCGAGGGTTTTGTTCTTGCTGGGACTTGGTAAATCCCGTAACCCTTGAAGTTTGTGAAACTCGGCTAGTGTGCAAGATGCCTGGTCGCAGTACTTTGTTTAGTTGTTTCAGACCTTGTGGTGCGGATTCCCTGCTGGAGGACTCGTGTCCGATACCTCCGGTTGGAACTCCTACTTATGACTTATATAGCAAACATGGGCTAGGCCCGATTGCTTTTAACGATTATTGGATAAAATATACAAAGAAAGACGGCGATCTTCGTTGGCCACCTCACGGTAGCTTCGAAGCGTCGATCTTAGATAATTTGGAAATAAAGTTGTTCGAACGTAAATCTAGGCCGGCCATGTTTGATGCCTTTCGGTTGTGTCGCAAAGAAGCCAGACAGAAAGAAATCAGACAGAATAAACGTAGTCAGCGAGATAATGTTGCTACCATAGTGAAGAAAGCTGAGCAGTTTCAGCGTGATAAGGAGGATAAGGATAAGGAAGTGTTTGAGAGGCTACAGCGTATGTCCATAGATAAATGCTATCCTGCTTTGCCTACGGAGTCGGATAAGAAGGAAGAGGCAGTTGAGGATCCTTTAATGTCCTATCTTATGAAGTCGCCACCTCCGTACGTACAGGGTACCGCAGCTTCTGTGGTCCCTGCCGTACCTGTTCTTCCACCTATTGTTCCTCCACCAGTTCCTCAACCTGCACCCGCTCTTCCAACTATTCCTGCTCCTTTGTCTATTTCTATTCCTACTGCTCCTCCGCTTCCACATACTCCTGCTCCCGCTACTGCTCCTGTGTTGTTAACCCCTGTTGTTGCTACTGTTTCTACTCCTTCTCTTGTTAGTCCTGTGTCTTACTCTTCTCCCTCTACTCGTAATCGTAACTCTCCCCTTGCGACAAACTTCTTTCAGTCGCTCGGACCTGTTTTTGGGTCTGCTGGTTCTGATGGACCTCAGAGACGTAGCCAGCTTCCTGGTAATAGAGAACGTGTTGCGCTATATAACATGGCGATGGGTTGGATGGTAAACCCTCTTAGAAATCCACCCCGTGTTGTCCTCGAAACGTTTAATCAATTCAACATACCAACTCAGAGATATGTGTTTGATGAAATGTGCAAGTTCCTTCATGATCAGATAGCGGCCAATGCGCCTGACGAGGTGCTGACCGCCCTGTCTGAACTTCGACTTCAGTTCGCCACTGGACTGATAGTAGATACTAATGTCCGACGTGCTATTGAGCGGTTACTATCTCTTCGTCCCGCTCCTATTCCTCATGCATTGTTCGTTGAGGATATTGAGCAACAAGACGAGTCTGGCCAATATCCTATGCGTGAAGTTCCGCCGGTTTGGATACCAGCTGATAATACTAATGCTGCCCAGCCAGTAGCGGCACATTTTGAGAGAGTGTGGATACACCTCCCATGGAAACGATCGGAAGTGCTTCAGGTGAAACAATCTTTGCCCGATCCTCGTAAAAATCCTACTGGGTATTACAAGGAATTATCGCAGCTCGTAGACGCTACGGTAATGAATCTTGCCGATATCGACATGTTGTTTGGCAATGTCGTACCGCAACCGGTATGGGCCAAGATTCGTCACCGAGATCACGCAAATGAATTAGGTGGTGATTGGGCTGCCATTACAGCGGCAGACGCTGGACAAGTGGCTGCTACTAAACCCGATCAATTGATTACTGCTCTTCCTGGGCGAATAATAACATTAATGAAAACACTTATGCCAGCTATGAGGGTCAATTGGGACAAGTTGTCAGCCTGTAAGCAGAAGAAAGATGAGAGTGTATCAGACTTCTTTACGAGGTTTGAGGAAGCATTCATTGATCATAGTGGACAGGATATGGGTACTGAGGGTGGACAACGGTTGTTTGTGGATAAATTTGTGTCGAACTTACTGCCCGATTTGAGCAATAAATTAAGGAATTCAGAAAGTGCATGGGCCGTTTCTACTTCAGCTCAGATATTGGCTACGGCACAATATTACGAGAATAGAGAGAAAGAGGAGAATGACCGTGCTGATAAAAAGACGAAAGAGCTCAAAACTAAAGTGTTGTTACAACAAGCGTATCCGCCGCGTTCTAATCAGAATGCGCCTCAACAGAATAGATCGCAGACGCAATCGAATCGATCGCAGCCGCGTAATGATTCCTCTTTCCAAAGATCTTCGTTAGGGTACAATCAATGTGCTTATTGTAGACAGGAGGGACACGTTAAATTTGATTGTCCTGCTTTAAATGGACGTAATAGCGGTAATTCATCTAAAGGGGGCCGTGGTGGTTCACAGCACGCATCACGTGGTAGAGGTCGTGGTGCTCAGAACGACCGTTCTGACCATTCATCAAATTCTAATAACTGTTTCGATCAACGTGGATCGTCGCAAGGACGATCTGCGCAGTATAATGTAGACGATTATTACGTCGATCAGGGAACTGACGACAGTAATTACTAGGACAGCCAAAGACAAGGAGAGGGAGTGGTATCAGTTCCGGTTGATCAGAGAGGGCCTTACGTCGCAGTTGCTACATCGGGCGTCGTTGAGCCTTTTCTGTTGGACACTGGTGCAGCGAAAAGTTCTATCATGCATTCGAAACTCCCTGGCGCACCTTTGTCTGGCTTAACAAATGTTTCCGTTGGATTCTCTGGCGCCCCCGTTAGCAATCCAGTTTCACGCCCTTTGCCCCTTAAAATTGGGCCTCGTGAGCTCGAAGCTCCGTTGATTTTGACCACTGGTTGTGGTGAGAATCTTTTGGGTCTGGATTTGCTTAAACGTTTGTATGCAACTTTGTATTGTTCTCCTGCGGGTGTAAAGCTTACGTTAGGAGAGAGAGTAGTCTCTCCCATGTATTTGTCTCTCGATAAGCTTCCACTGGAATTGAATTCTCTTCCTGCGTCTTTGTGGGCGACGGGTCCGAATGACGTGGGTCTACTTGATATCTCCCCTTATGTTGTTCAGTTGAAATCGAATGTGCGATTGCCACGTATTCCCCAATACCGTATCTCCCTTGATGGTGAACGAGCTTTGTTAGCGATCATCTATGATTTGATCGAGAAAGATGTTATTGAGGAGACTCGGGGAAACGTGTGCAACAGCCCTGTACTGCCCATTCTTAAACGTACTGATCCTACCAAACCGCCTGTTTATCGTTTTGTTATCGATTTACGGGAGGTAAATAAAATTGTGGTTCCTCAATTCCCTGTTGTGCCTGACATCACGGCGCTACTGACTCTGATTCCAGCTACTGCTTCGTGGTTCTCGGTGATTGATTTGAAAAATGCGTTTTTCAGCATCCCGATCGCCGAAGAGAGCAGGGACCTTTTCGGTTTCTCTCTCGGTGGACGTAGCTTCCGGTTCAAACGCGCTCCTCAGGGCTACTGTGAAAGTCCATCGATTTACAGTCAAGCCTTGAAGGGTCAACTGGATGCGTTTAGGTTGCCGGTTGGTGCGGCTTTAATCCAATACGTCGACGACTTATTGGTGGCTGCTGATACTCAGGACATTTGCAAAATTGCTACGGTATCGTTGCTGCAACATCTCTGTGAGTTAAATCACAAGGTGTCACCTTCTAAACTCCAATATTGTTGTCAAGAAGTAACCTATCTAGGTCACTTATTGTCAAAGGAGGGGAGGAGATTGACCCCAGAGAGAATTGCAGCGATTGCGCGAATGGCTGTGCCACAAACCCAGAGAGATGTGCGTGCCTTTCTAGGTATCACGTCGTACTGCAGGCAGTGGATTCCTAATTTTTCATTGCTAGCGAAACCATTGGTGGCTCTTACGTGCAAGGATGTTTCAACTCCTTTACCATGGACGGAAGAATGTCAGAAAAGTTTTTCTGAATTACGTGATTCATTGTGTTCGGCTCCTGTGTTAGGTACCCCTGATTACAGTAAGCCGTTCACGTTATATGTTCACGAGAGGGAAGGTTGTGCTTTGAGTGTCTTAACGCAACCTTTTGGTGGTAAGCAACGTCCGTGTGCATATTTTTCCTCGACCTTAGACCCAGTAGCTAGAGCATTGCCGAGTTGTTTGAGAGCAACTGCGGCAGCTGCGGTCTCCATCCGACAATCAGCAGGATTGGTCATGGATAATATGCTTACGGTGATGGTTCCGCATGCAGTCGATACTCTTTTGAATCGAACGAAAACTCAGCACTTGACGAGTGCAAGGTTATCTGGGTACGAATTGACGCTCTTGGCAAGCCACATTCAGATAAAGCGTTGTAATGTCCTAAATCCGGCAACTTTGTTACCAATTAGTGCAGAGTCAGATGAAGTAGCAGAACATGACTGTTACTTGCGGACAGAAGAGGAAACAAAAGGTCGAGTGGACCTTAAAAACACCCCATTGGAAGACCCGGATGGCACTCTGTATGTGGATGGGTCATGTTTTAAGTTGCCGAATGGCGATGTGACTACTGCTTATGCTGTTGTAACGTTGAATACTGTTGTTGAGACTGCGAGATTGAATCAGAATTCTGCCCAAGCTGCAGAGCTGATTGCTCTCACTAGAGCATGTGTGTTATCAAAAGGGAAACGTGTGAATGTGTACACCGATAGCCAGTACGCTTTCGGTGTAGCACATAGTTTTGGACGATTGTGGCGAGAGCGTGGTTTCTTGACGTCGCATGGCACGAAAATACAACATGGCCAGCTTGTGAACGATCTTTTGGATGCATTGACTTTACCTGCACAAGTTGCGATTGTTAAGTGTAGTGCGCATCGTAAAGTGACGGATGATGTTGGTCGTGGTAATGCGTTTGCAGATGAGATTGCTAAGGAGACTGCCCGGAACCTTAGCACTCGAATGTATGTGACGAGTTCGGTTAGGTGGCCTACAGAATCAAGTATGTGTGAAGATACCATAGAGAGTGTGAAAGCAATACAGAATGAGGCCACTGATACTGAAAAGACGAAGTGGAAAGAAAGTACGGGAAAGTTGGATGTGAATGGTTGCTGGATTGATTTGTCAGATCAGAAAAGATGGATGTTGCCTGATGCGTATGTGCTGGCCGTTGTGTCAATGGCACACGGGTTAGCACATATTAGCGCGAAAGGTATTTGCAAGTTGTTGGCTGCTGTGTGGAAGAATGATGGCATTACGAAATGTGCTGAACGTCTGGTGAAGAATTGTATGGTGTGTATAATGTACAATCCTGGCAAAGGAACCCCAACTCCCCCTGGCAGTTTTGCTCCTCCTTCGTATCCCTTTGAGGTGATCCAATTGGACTTCATCCATATGGAGCGATGCAATAACCTGAAATACGTTCTAGTTGTGGTTTGCGCATTCTCCCGATGGATTGAGGCCTATCCCCTCAAAGATAATACTGCTTTGTCTACTGCGAAAATCCTACTGAAGGAATACTTTCCTCGGTATGGAATGCCTAGAGTCGTGTGGTCAGATAACGGAAGTGAGTTTGTTGGAAGTGTGATGAAGAGTGTGTGTAAGGGCCTTGGAATTAATCAGAAATTCCACAGCGCCAATCATCCTCAGTCAGCTGGATTAGTTGAGGGGTACAATGGCACCCTTAAACTAAAGCTAGCGAAGATTCAGGCTACGACTGGACTTTCGTGGCCTGACGCTTTGCCTCTAGCATTACTGTCAACTAGGGCGACTGTACACTCCCGAATAGGGCTTAGTCCCTATGAAATAGTGTTCGGCCGTCCTGCGAATGTGTGGGGGGTTCCTAGGCCAGGAATATTCTCTGATCTTGAGTATCCGATGTTGATTGACTACTTACATGACTTGACTGCTAAACTGAGGTTAATTCACCAACAGGTTTACGACGCCTTGCCGACGCAGACGGAGGGTCCAGGCCACCAGCTCCAGCCCGGGGATTGGGTGGTTACCCGTAACTTCTCACGCAAGAACAATCTGGACCCCCGATTTGTTGGACCTTACCAGGTGCTCCTGGCCACGAGGACTGCCGTTCGTCTTGAGGGGCGGAAAAATTGGGTACATGCTACCCATTGTAAGCGAGTCCCTATTCCTTTGCCGGCAGACCCGTGGGTGAGGAAAGGCATTGCGTCAACAGAAACAGAAACATTGCCGGCGTTTGTGCCTTTCAGCGACGCACAGCTTGTTGGAGAACCCTCAGCACAGCAGAAAGCCACTGTTGAACACTTGTCAGCAAAAGACTCAAGACCAGAACAATCAACTGATCAGCAGGACGCTGTTTCTTCAACGGATCCTTTGTTCGACGAGCAGACACGTCCCGGGAAACATCGATATTCTTTGCGATCTCACACTAAGGACAAATAAAATATTTTTGCTTTGCTGAAATTGATAACTGCAATATCCTCGTTTCCCATGATCAACTTTGAACATTCGTATCATTGAAATTTTTTGTACATATATCAAGCTTCCTTCCTTGTATCTTTTTACTTCCACAGCTGAGAAAAATTGTGCATATATATATACATATTGTGTATTGAAGGCCGTAGGGCCGCGCGCGTACTTCCTTCTGGACAGTAGGTCTTGACGCTAGGTTAAAGGCCGTCGGTTCCTAGGAACTCCTGGGGATTGACTATTGCTGCACAGAACGGAGTGCGTCAAGAAACGTTGCGGACGGTCGTAGGGAATGGCATTTTCGAAGCTGAATGATTTGGAAGGAGCTCAGGCATACAGATTCAAGCTGCAGCAACTCAGTCGTACCAAATGTTTTGTACTTCAGTTGTTTGTGTTGTTTCTGACTGCATCTGCATTATTGGCGGGTGGGGTGTATTACACTATGTCTTACTTCTTACCTGCTACACCTACTTCTACTCCTCACCCTAATCTTACCACCACTGCTTCTCCCCATTCCTTTCATATGTTACCGGAACACGAGCAGGCTAGACGTGTAGAATTCCGTAACAATTCCTTTATTCAGCTCCTCCATCAGCATCAGTTAGTGGTTAACGCTACTAATTGTTGGGTGTGTGGGTTGATGCCACATACTGCGGGTAAGGGAATTCCATATCTGGTGTTACCGTATAGTTCCCAAGGGTCAGCTCGAGCATTCCAAACAATGTTTCGAAGCACACTGGGTTTCCACCCCACTCAAGAACAACGTTCCCCCAACTCTGGTCCTACTTCGTATCAGAGGCTGCTATCAATGGCAATAGAGGATATGGAAGATGAGATCCATGATCCTTTTCTTATCCCTAAAGAGGAGGTACAAGCCTACAGGGTCCTAAGTAGAGGGGAATATAGTATGTTCACTAATGAAAAGCAGCTTAAAAGCTCGCCTCCAATATGGGTCGTACCCCACACTGGTAATCTTTGTCTTGTGGGTCGTGGTTCGCACGCCCCACTTGGAGCAAGTGCTTGCACTGAAAGTTACGTTCTGCCAATATTCTCGTCCCCTGTGTTTCTGGCTGCCAAGGGTACATACTTCATCTGTTATGATCGTGCATATACATGGTTGCCCGCAGACTTCATGGGCTCATGTTTTATTGCAAATTTGTTGCCTCCGACGTTCACTGTAGATGCCGATTATCATAAGACTAGAGTTGTACGAGGCGTAATTAGCGAAGAGGATACTGCCGGTCAAGAGGCAGGAGACTTTTTCAAGGGTTTCCTCCCGTTTTGGGGACCTATGGTTAATAGTAGGAACCTGAGACAGTTGACTCGAGTGGTAGAATCGACAGCTAATATTACTGCCAGTGCCCTTGGTAATATCACCACAGAACTTCAGGCGGAGAGACTTATGACGTTACAAAACCGTATGGTTTTAGATGTCGTCTTAGCAGATCGCGGTGGGGTATGTAAAGTGATCCATTCGAGCTGTTGCATTTTCATTCCAGATAATGCTCCTACTGTCTATCAAGCCATCTCGAAGTTGCATAAGATCTCCGAATCCATACACGTGGATGTAGGGGATTGGACTGTACTTGGATGGTTTTGGGGCCTGATATCGACTTGGGGTTGGAAGATTCTGATGATCATCGGGGTTGTGATAGTGTTCCTGTTCACGTGTTGCCTTTGTGTGCAGTGTGGTCCTGCCTTATGTGGCCTCTGTGCTACAACGTGTATGAGACAACCATCTGTTACCAAGGGGACTCGATTGGACAGAGCTATGCTACAACAACATCTTGATGGTCTGATGAATATCGAATATGATTCCGACTAGTGCTTGCCTACATGAGGGCAAAAGGAGCGTCTGAGGTTCCGTGACAATTGTAAGTGGTGTTTTCGACTCGCACGAATATGGTCGAGTCTGGTATCTATGAACCGCAAATGACGAGTTTAGTAAGTGTGCGCAGTTTCGCTGTGCTAACTTAAACCGTTCGTTTGTTATGTGGGCTTTTCATCTGTACCCACGGGTTCCATCTTAGATACGGCATCCATTTTGTCTCTTGCCCTCAAGTAGCCAGCGAACGGACGCTGTCCGCTTCGCGACCCTGGGACTCCCAAGATATTTGCGGAAGACACATGATCTTTGTAAGTGTCTTTATGACGAGGGGGTTGCTGCTGTAAGGCAGATGGCGCCGCTCGAGGCTCATCTTGCCGCACGGACTTATTGTCTCAAGCCGTGCATCTCATTAGGCACGTCCCTTTGATGCCTGTATCTCGTGTTTCTCGATACCTCCCCTTTTACACCCTTTCCGATCTCCCCACTGTCTCCGTCTTCCTCTGCACCTGTCTTCGTTCCTATTTCGATCTACTTTACTGCTGATTGGAATTTGCTAATGGTGGGAAGATGGGTTTTTACAGTTGGGAACCGCCAAATGTTTCCGCACTTATGTTCCGGACCTTGTGTGTTTCAAAGTGACCAAAGCGACCCCTCTGGGAGCTAAATGTGGGAACCGGGTTGTAAACTTTTGTGTTCAATGTTATCCTATGGGTAAAAACTGTATAAAAGGAGCGATCCACAGAACCAATTTGAAGCAGTCTCCCCGAACTACACTCGATGTACTTCCTGTGACTTCTGTGTTCCCTGCAGCAAATAAACCTTGAATCTTTGACGCCGAAGGAAGTGTCCCGTGTCTCTGTGACTTGTACGCCGGAGCAGGTTACCCACGAAGGTTTCAGGTGTTGTGCCCTGGCACCGCTGGGTCCAAAAGAACCCAGTCCTTCAGATGCCAGAAGGCCTTATGGAAATGCTTCTGGTGGCTAGGCCTGGCCACCAAGAGCAAAACAAGCCAATGATTAAACAATTCGCCCAGCGTAGCCAGAGACCAGCCGTTTTGAAGAGTTGCCATTTTGAAATCAAAAACAAAGAAAACTGGTGCGTAATACCCTGCTGTATTTTGAACAATTACCCCGGGGGGGGGCCAAGCTTGGAACATTGATGTTTTATTTACCTTCTGGGGAGAGGGATGTGCGTTTAAACCCACCATCCCCCGTAAAACAAGTTTACTCTCAAAGGCCACCATCTCCCTGAGGGCCCACGAAGTATTATTGGGTGCCCAGGACGCCTTCCCTGAGTCCTAGATGTAGGCAAGAAAGGTAAAGCGTCACCGTGCTCTACAACTCAGATGTGCTGCCTCTTACTTCCCATGCCTGTGACTTGAATAGGCATGGGATCCTATCAGCTGGGTGGGAAGCCTGCAGGGCAACATAGAAGGGAGCTCCCTGGGCTGCCCCTACCTGATGCAGTACCTGGTTGCCCCGTTGGGCACAGACACTGGTGAAGAAAATGAAAACCGGGACAATGAATGCTGCATGAAGCCTTAGTAGTTGAGAAACATAGAAGAGGGGATGATGCATTTATCAGAAATGCATGATCAGGAAGAGCAGCACCACATTATGCCCTCAAGGGGGCTTTCTTTAATATGCAGTTCCTTTTGGAAGCCCCACACACGGGAAGGGGCACCATTAACTTCTTTCAATACTTCTTTTGTGGGTAGCTGCAGCAGCCCCTCCTTGTATTGCCCCGAAAACGTGCCCCAAGTCTCTCGGGGTTTATAGGCATGCCCATGGGACAGGTGTTCCATTGTTTTAAAGCTCATATGGAGCCTGTACTTTTGCACATGGGCTCGACAGGGCAGTGACCCTTTGTCATTGGTTCTGTGGCTACATTTTGTGGTCTATTGGGTTTACAGAAAGACTCTGACACAAATGTTGTTTTGAATTCAAATACTTTTTTGACAAGACAGATGTTTATCATTATAATGAATGCTTATGACTGGTAATACTGTTACCATTAATTTAAATGGTGGTGTAATATTGAACCGTGATGTGGTTGATTTTATTGATGTGATGATATCCTGACCAAGCCAGTAGGCCTGCTGACATCCCTTATAATTTGTTACATTGACAAAGTATAATCTATGGTTTTTGCTAATAATGTGGTGGCCTCATTACAAAGCCGGTCCCTTTATATTGCAATGTTGCATCTGGTATAGGTGGGTTGAATTGTAATTATGCGTCTCAGGATACACTGAAGTGTAGTACGAGGGTGTCACCAAAGGTTCTCCTATCTATATTTGTAATTTAATGTGTATAATTTAGTAGCGTGAATGTAATAAAAGAACTTCTCCTTTTTAAACGAAAAAGATCTAACTGGCAAAAATATACAGTGTTGTTGTGGTGGGCCAGCAAATTAGGATTGCTAGCTCACACCAGTTCTCTGAGTAGGCCGTTGACTGCTCTGCTTTGTTACCTTTATTTAAAGAGTTAAGTGTTACAGTGGGGTACTTGGTTCACATCAAGGAGGCAACTGTGGACCAACTGCTTGTGAACCACCTTCATCTTTTGCAAATGATAACCAGGGCCACTGGAATTATGCTGCAGGGGAGGACCAAATTAAGCCTCAGGGTTGTGTAAATTGTGCTGGCAAAACCAGGCAAATTATGCGGCAAAGTGTGCCACATTTTGGATGCACCTCATTAGTACCAGTTTAGCACCCAAATACAGCAATAAGCAACTGAAAAGTTCCCAGTCAACCTTTGCAAATAGCCTCGCACAGTCCTGCAACATGTTGCTTCACTTTTAGTAACTTTTGAACCATTTGAGCTAGAAACTATTTTTGGGGTTAAAACCTGCAGATTATGCAGCAGATGATGGATTATGCGTTAGATGTGGCAACTCTATAGTTATGCAAAAAACGCCACAGCCACACAATCACAATTACAGTGGCCATGATAACCCAATGTCTTACAGACAAGACATGGCCAAATGTGTTTTCGACGCTGGTCTAGATACTACTGACTACCTGGATAGGCACTTGACACAAGTGTTGCACTTCGTCAACATGAATGTATATGTTGGGGCGTGGCTTGGCACACAATGGAGGCAGAAGTGGTAGGGTGGAGCTCCGATCCGAGCTCCCCTTCCCCGGGCCGATTCTCCGCTACAAATCTCCTGTGCAGGCTAAAACTGCGGGCGGAACCAGAGACAACATTCACCCACCCGTCATCCGTTTTTTGGGGCTGATCGCCTGCCTGACTCCGCACCGACACCGCCTAGGAGACTGCAGCCGCCCTGGACGTTGCTGTCCTGGAGTGCCGCCTACGCGAGCCCGTGGACTTGATCAGATCGCCAGGCCTGAAGTAGCGGCCTACACGAAGCCCTGTTGGGGCCTGCTGTGACTGCGGGGGGCGATCGAGTGGCTCTCCCCGTCCCAAGGACTGTATTACTGAGGCGGCCCCCGCTGCAGTGTTACGTCCCCATCGGACCACACCGCCGTGAAGAGCTGCAGATGAACTGGTGGGGCGGTGCGGCTACGTGCTCTGGAGGGTGCCGGGGCCTGCAGCGGCTGCGACAACAGAAACGCGGGGTACACCGTGCTGGGATCCTGTGCTGCTGACTGCATCGTGGGTGTGCCTGGACACGCCGGAGCGCGGTCTGTCGCATCCGGCACACCGTTAAGACCTGCAACGGAGGAGGGGCACGCCGCCTAGTGGTCTACACCTGCACTGCCCATCACTGCCCCGGGGTGTCTGACTACGCGAGGCCGCGGCCTCGACTGGAGAACCAGGCCTCGAGTGGCGGCCTACACGACACCCTGCTGGAACCCGCGTCGTCCGTGGAGACGGGCCGGGTTGCTCCCCCTACCCCGCCGAGACTGTGTTATTGCGGCGGTCTCCTGGGGGCGCTGTGCACCTGCTGCAGCGCTGTGGTGGCCCGACGGCTCCTAACGCCAGAAGAGGACGACGGGACGCTGCACTCTGTGAGGGCTGCAGGTACTGGGGACCCGGTGGGCTGCACAGGTCTCTTGCGCCCACGGCTGGGCTGTGCACGTGGCCGGGCACACCGACACACACGCCCCTGCTTCCAGCGCACCGGCGGGCCCTGCAGCAGGGGCGCCCGCGAGTCGTGCTGATGAGCTACTGGCCGACGGGACGCTGCTCTCTGTGAGGGCTGCAGGTACTCGGGACCCGGTGCGCTGCACAGGACTCTTGCGCCCACGGCTGGGCTGTGCACGTGGCCGGACACACCGACACAAACGCCACCGCTTCCAGCTCACCGGGGGGCACAGGACGCTGCACTCTGTGAGGGCTGCAGGTACTGGGGACCCGGTGGGCTGCACAGGACTCTTGCGCCCACGGCTGAGCTGTGCATGTGGCCGGGCACACCGACACACACGCCACCGCTTCCATCGCACCGGCCGGCCCTGCAGCGGGGGGGGGTGCCCCCGAGTCGTGCTGATGTGCTACTGGCCCCTGAGGGCTGAGCTGCCACGCGCTTGGAGTGACACCTGATAAACGACGCCCCGCATGTGCGGACCCTCGAGGCTGGAGACACCAGGGCTCTCGAGGAAAAACTACTGGGAGACGACAACCCCCGTGGCACACCAAGACATGCCCGGCGCTGACCCATGTCCTGGCTTGGAGAGGAGTGACCTCCATCATTGACCACTGGTGAGACACCCCCCCAGAGACTGGTAATCCAGTGTAGCCATCGCCTTTAGACAGTGATCGCGGATCTCGGGGGGGCGCTGATGAGGAACGACGGGCCCCTTGGGTGATAAGTGCTATGTACCTCCGACTGGGCACTCGCTCCACTGAGAGTTCTACACTGGCGGAGACGGATAGCGTGTGCCAGTCGGAAGGTTGACATACTGAGACGCCTGTACCCCTGCTGTGCACACTTCTTGTCTGCCCTACTGTACCGTGACCTCCCAGGAGGACACCAACACTAGCTCCGGACCCTCAGAACAGAGCTGCGAAAATTACCTGCTGGCGTTCCAGCTGGCGCTGCCGCGTGACCGGCCTGTCCTCGGAAGCGCCGACCTCCTGAAGTTTTGACTGATCGTCCACTAGTACTGCACGCCACGCTCTGTGATGACCCCTCTCAAGAGCAGAAACCACTCTCACGCAACACCTGGCCCATGTCTGGAGGGGTGAAAATGCGCACTGGAACCAGAGGCGCGTCGACGAAGGGGAAACTGCTCAAGCAGACGCCCAAGATGGATACTGACCACGTCACGTCGAATCTGGACACCGTGCTGGCTGTCATGGAACGCCTGGAAGAATCCTTCCAACAAACTCGCACCTCCCTGGAAACTAAAATTGACAGCGTGGCGATAGACCTGACCCACCTCAGGGCCGACCACAAGAAACTGCAAGACCGCACCACAACCTTAGAAGGAGCGGTGGCGACACTGGAACCCAAGGTGAACCAAGTGAACAAACACATACGAGACCTCCTCAACAGGGTAGAATTTTTGGAAGAACGCACTGAGGATGCGGAGGGGCGGGCGTGAAGGAACAACATCAGACTGGTTGGCATACCAGAGAAATGGGAAGGGATGGACCCCACACAAGGAGTGGAGGACTGGCTGAGAGACCTATTACCGGAGGGCACACTATCGCCACACTTCGTGGTGGAACGTGCGCACCGTGTACCTACGAGGCCCCTTCCTACTGGCTCCAACCGCAGGCCACTGATCCTTCGCGTCCTCAACTACAGGGACCGCGACACAATCCTACGTGAATCTAGGAAGCTTGGCGAAGTCCGGATTGATAACACCACGGTGATGTTCTTCCCCGACTATACAGTACAGGTGCAAAGACAGAGACATTCCTTCCTGGAGGTGAAGCGACGGCTGCGGCAGGCAAGTCTCAAGTATTCACTACTTTTCCCCACCAAATTAAGGGTGGTGGCGCAGGACAAAACTAATTTCTTCAATAGCCCTGAGAAGGTTGGGGCCTGGCTGGATGGCGGAGTGACTGAGATGCCTCGGAGGGCGCAGGATAACTCCACGGTGTCGCGCACACGAGGATCGAGGCGGCGCCGTGGGCGCAGATCACCCACACCTTCCCACACGCAAGAGACGGCGACACACTCCCCGCCAGTGGACTTGATCTTGCAGGAGCAACGAGATGCATTGCGCAAAGTCACGGAAATCAGCAGCTCTCCGGCGCCGTCCTCTGCCCCTAATGCCAGCCCGCACACGTTTGCAAGCGACGACAAAGCTATCTACGGTCTACCGGACTCCCAATTGTCCACGGGCCTACCGGACGTCACACCTCAAACAGCAGACCTTCTCGTCTGAGGAGAAACCCAGAGCTTCCCTCCACGGTGCATGGACAACATTGCCATGCCCACACTGCCCTCGCTCGTCCTGAGATGAGCAATATTCAACGACGACGAACATGGGGGCCCTCTTGCCCCGAGCGGCAAAGCAGCGACGGGACGCAGTGAGTACTATCTTGCAGACTTCACACGCACTTGCTTTATGGCGACACGGCGACTCTCCCTCTGCTGTGGTCACATGTACCTTAGAGACCTATGGCCCGGCTCCACCGGAGACAAGAGCCCCCACACGGACCTTCCTTTCACCCTATGACATCGGACAGACATTTCTCCCACTTCATTGGGCGGGCTGGAGCCCGGTGCTGCCTGCCGGATGAGGCCTTTCCTTGCTAGCCCGGGGTGGGACTATACCCCCCCTATGGACAATATTGTTACCTGACCTCTTTTTGTACCATTCACTTAGCACCCCCTGGTACTACATAGTTTATTCAGCTCACTTGAGTGTTTGGACAGCGGCATGTTGGGCAGCCGACCTTTTGTCATTTACTGTTGTATTACCATTTTTAGCCTCTTTGTGCTCCCTGTTCTCCCCACCCCTATACGCCTGCGTGGGTCAATGCCAAATGTGTATGCAGCTCTGATTGGACTGGAGGCAGAGATGGGACGGGGGGTCGAGGGGGAGCTACGCTTAGGAAACCAGGGTCGGATGGTGGGAGTGGGACTTGCATGGACGCGACCATGGCTGAAATCCAGATATGTATCTGGAACGTCAGGGGCATGCATACACCAGCACGAAGATACCAGATCTACTCTTATTTAAAGCGCCATAAGATAAATATAGCACTGTTACAAGAAACGCATCTGAACAGAACGGAAGTGCGCGCACTACAGGTGGCGTGGACAACTATATGTCACAGAGTGCCCCTCCTTTGCCCGTGGAACGCTCCTATGGGTCCGTCCTGGGACCCCTTGGCCGGCCTCAAGCACCCACATAGACCCTGATGGCAGATACATAGTGGCCCAGGGCAGACTGGAAGGGCAACAGGTAGTACTGGCCTCCATATATTCCCCGAACCCTGATCAGGGCGGCTTCTTCGCCCGACTTTCGACAACATTGGCGACTTGGCATGGTATCCCGTGGATCCTGAGGGGCGACTATAATTGTATCTTAGATGCGGCATTAGACCGCTCCTCCCCACCTCAAGATGGCACGCCAGCACACAGCGCTATGAAAGCGCTGATCGGCTGGGGTACGCATTTATTTATTTATTTTTTTTTTTTTTGCATTTGTAATGCGCACAGATACCCACAAAGGGTTTCCCGGCGCCAGGACTCAAAAACCAGCAACACAGAAAGCAAAGCGACCAGAGGCCACCATTATTTATTTGTTGAAAAGCCAGGTTTTAACGCTTTTCTTAAAGCTGGCGAAGTTTTCCTCCTTTCGTAGAGCTGGGGGAAGGGAGTTCCAGAGGACTGGTCCCAGATAGGAAAAGGATCTCCCTCCCACTCTGGCCAGTTTAAATCTGGGTACCACAAAGTTTGCTGCATTAGAGGAACGGAGGTTATGTGCAGGAGAGTAGGGCCTAACTAATTTTTGCATATACGTTGGTGCGGTTCCTGCCTTTATTTTAAACATATAGCTCAGGGCTTTGAACCGAACCCGGTTCTCCATCCTGTGCCAATGCAGGTCCTTAAGGTGCTTAGAAATCCTTGCTGTCCTGGGGATTTTACACAGCAACCTGACTGCGGAGTTCTGGACTAGCTGAAGGCGCCTGATCACGGCTAAGTTGGAACCCAGGTAAAGAATGTTACCGTAGTCAAGCCGAGATGTAATAAGGGCATTGACTACGGTCTTCTGGGTATCCACAGGCAACATCCAGATAATCTTCCGCAGCCATTTAAGGATAGTAAAGCAAGTCCCAGCCACTTTGTTGACCTGCTGTTTCATCGATAGTGTGTCATCGATGTGCACCCCTAAGTTCCTGACATGAGTAGCTGGAATAGGAAAGGCTCCCAGGGATGGCGGCCAGTGAATATCCTACCAAAGATCTCTGTTTTTACCTAAGAGAAGGATCTCCGTCTTCTCCCCATTGAGCTTCAGCTGGGTCGTTGACATCCAGCTGAAGACTTCATGAAGACCCAGTTTCAACACTGAGGGGGATGAAGGATCCGAATTGGTGAGGGAAAAAATAATCTGCGAATCATCCGTATAGGTCATAAGTTCTAAACCAACTCGCTCTACTAGATCGGCGAGAGGGCGTAGATACAGATTAAAAAATAACGGACTCAAAATTGAGCCCTGAGGCACACCATGGGGCGAAACAAAGGTGTCTGACTGAGCCTGTGAAGACGAGATCTGAAACGTCCGGTTGCACAAATAGGATTTAATCCAGTCCAGCGCTGCCCCTCCGACACCATCCTCACTCAGCCTGATGAGCAGTCTGTCGTGTGAGATGGTGTCGAAGGCTGCACTTAGATCGAGCAAGACAAGTGCAACCGTTTGCCCCTCGTCCAAGAGCCCCCTGATCTTCTCGGAGACTCCCAGGAGGGCGGACTCGGTGGAATGACCAGCCCTGAAACCTGACTGGGAGAAGTGGAGTAGATGGTTATTCTCCGTAAATGTGGTAAGTACACCGTGAATGTGTTTCTCCAAAATATTTGAGAAAGCCGGCAGCAGGGAGATGGGGCGATAGTTGGCCAACACTTCAGGGTCAGCAGAAGGCTTCTTCAGCAAAGGGCTGACCATGGCGTGCTTCCAGGACGCTGCGACTTTTGCCAGATGAATAGAGGCATTTAATGTCTCAGAAATGATCTTCAAAGCAAAGTCGTCAAGTTGGCTCAGAATGCTAATAGGGAGAGGGTCACCAGGAGAGCCTGACTTGATAGAAATAGCCAAGAATTTCAAGGTTTCCAAGGTAATAGGTGGCCAGGAATCCAGCCGGCATCCTACTGATGTAACTGGAAACGGAACATCTCTGTCATCCCTCAGCGGGGGGTTAATGTTGGCAATAACGGTCTCAATTTTTTCCACAAAATAGGTGGCAAGATCTTGACATTTTTGGGTGGTAAGGGGGGGTGCAGCAGCCATAGAATTAGCTCCAGCTAGTTCCTTGACTGTATTAAAAAGAGTCTGTGCTTTGTTAGCAGCAGTATTAATAGTCTCTGTTACATAACAGGCTTTGGCTCTCGTACAGGCCGAGTGATAGAGGTTTCTAGCCTTACGGTAGATCTCTTTTTTTTGAGGGTCGAAGTGTTTGCGCCATTTTCGTTCGAGTGCCTTACACTTACTTTTTTCTAATTTGAGATCCTCAGTATACCAGGGAGCCAGTGGGCGATGTACATTCCCTCTACACCTGGCAACAGGTAGACAAGTGTCAACTGCCCTCTCCAACCATGTATGAGTTTCCAACGCATTTTTCTCCATATCACTGCCCAGAACAGGGGGGGATTTCTTTAGTGCGTTCTGCAGCTCAGATAGGTCCAACCTTTTCCAATTCCTCATAAGGATCGGAGGCCGGGTGGAGCATGGCTCCATGGGTTCGCTAAGGGTAATACTAAAGAGAGTAAGAAAATGGTCAGACCAAAAAATGGGGTCAGTTTTAAGCCATTTTAACTCCTGCATATTAGATATAATGGGGTCCAACAAATGCCCCGCTTTATGAGTAGGGCCCACGTTTCGCAGTGTCATATTCAGAGCAGTAAAATCCTCCAGGAGGTTCACAGCTGTACTATTTGACTTGTCCTCTAAATGGAGATTTAAATCCCCTAGTACAGTCAGGTTTTGGGCGTTAAGAAAATAAGGCGAAATGAAATTAGCAAAATTCGCAGCCCAAGCATTAATGTTTCCAGGTGGACGATAAATTAAAAAACCAGAAAACATAAAATTTGGACTTAATGAAATTTAAAAAAATGCTGCTTGGCATCCAGGAATATTAACCAAGTCAAGGTCACATTTAAAATCCCTGTTGAAAATCACAGCAATACCACCTCCAACGTGTTTCACTTTATCTACCCTAGCAATGGCATAGGTAGAGGGCAAGGCGGCGGCTACATCGGGACCTGCACTTTCATGCAGCCAGGTCTCCGTTAAAAACACCGCACATACGCATTGGGACCTACACGATGCATGGCGGGCACACAACCCTGCGACAAGGATGTATTCCTATTATTCAGGTGCACACGATCTACATGTACGCTTAGATAGATTTATGGTATCCGCTGACCTCCTCCCCCTTGTTGCAGACACGCGCTACATGGGCCGCACACACTCAGATCATAACCCACACGTCCTCACCATTGCATGGGAGCGCGCGCACCCGCCCATCCCTCCTTGGCGACTTCAACCGGCCCTCCTGCTAGATGCGGCTTTCCGCTGCTCCCTTCTCACGCAAATCGCGCAATATTTTGAGGATAATTCTGATACGGCGTCCTCCCCCCAGGTTGAGTGGGACGCCTTTAAAGTGGTGATTCGAGGGCACTGCCTGGGCACATAGGGACACATGCAGAGACAGCTAGAGGGTGACTTAAAGAGGCTGGAAGCTGACCTGCTTGGTCGCGAACAGGAGGCGGTCGATGGCGCTAGCGACTCCCTGACGGAAGCACAGGCGGCTTAATTATGCTGCCCACTCAGCACGCACCACCTAGGCGATAAACCTGGAAAACTACTGGCCTGGCTGATAACGCAGGAGGTTCGCGCGGCCCCAGTGTCGGCGATACGAGTAGAAGGGAGGGGGCTGCTCTACACACAGCGCCACATACACAAAGCATTTACAACCCACTATGGAGCCTTATATCGCTCCCGACTCCGCGTCCCACATCCAGACATTGTGGAATACCTTTCCCTATTACCAATGCCACACCTGACGAACTCGGGGCAACGCTCACACCCGAGGAACTCCGCGCCGCTATCTTCAACCTGTCCAACGGTAAATCCCCTGGCCCGGACGGGTTACCGGCCGAATTTTATATGGCTGGCTCGGACATCCTCATTCCCGAGCTGCTGAAGATGTATGCTGCGGCCGCGGATGACTCCTCCCTTCCTCCTACGCTCAATGAGGCCAACCTTGTCTCAATACTCAAACCAGGCAGAGACGGCACACACATGGGCTCTTATCGCCCCCTGGCCCTCTTGCACAGATTATAAAATACTCGCCTCTACCGTAGCCCAACGACTAGCCCCCTTGGTTCCCACTCTAGTGCACCAAGACCAGAACAGCTTTGTTCCAACGTGCCACACCTCTCATAATATTCGCCTCCTGTTTCGTATACAGGAATATGCCACCCGCCACTGGCCACGAGCGGGGTGTCTGGTATTGGACCTTGAAAAGTTGTTTGATTCTGTAGAATGGCCGTACCTGAGGGCAGTAATGGAGAAATACGACCTGGGGGGTGGTTATGGTGACATGGTTGACTTGCTGTACCAAGGGCCAACGGTCCGTGTATGCTCAGGCAAACAACTCTCTGACGCTATCCGAGTGTCTAGAGGCACCCTATCACCCCTGCTGTTTTCTTTAGCCATGGAACCCCTAGCCACGATCCTCCCGACTCAGGGGGACAAGTGGGGTATCCCGATGGCGGACGGTGTCCATGTGATATCGCTTTACGCGGACGATCTCCTCCTGTATGTCAAGGATTTGACCAATGTCCCAAGATCTCTTACTAACATATTCCGGACCTTCGAAGATATGTCAGGATTAAGTGTCAACTGGTCCAAGTCAGGAGCCTACTCCTTTAGCCCGGATACGCCTGAAAGCGATATCCATCACTGCGGCGAGAGGCTGCAGTGATACTCCACCACGTTACGATATTTGGGAATTCACATATACCGGAACCCCTTAGACGTACTGGAGGGAAATTTGATACGGGCGATTGCCTCTATTCGCGCACAGATAGGCTTTTGGAAGACTTTGCACCTGAGCGTGCCCAGCCGAGTAGCGCTGACAAAAATGATAGTCCTGCCGCGACTATTATATTATTTTGCCAACATCCTGTCCTATGTCCCCACCAAGGTATTTCCCAACCTAGAAGCCTTGCTCCTTGGTCTTATCTGGAATACAGGCCGGCCCCGTGTGGCGCTAACGAAGCTATATATGCCGACTGAAGCGGGAGGCCTGGCGGTCCCCAATATGGAGCTGTACTACTTAGCAGCGCAGCTGCAATGGGTGTCGGGATGGGGAAGTGGCAACAACTTGTGAGACACTGCCACGGACGCCGCCACCTGGACCCAGACGCAGATATGCACCTTGTTTCATCCACTGACTTGGGCCCCCTACCCCTCCCAATTGCACTTAGCAGTGGCGCGCAGATGCTTCCTACAATGTCTGCGGCTCACCCGAACGACGACACCGTATGCCCCGATACTCCCCCTGCTGGGCACACCCAGAGTGGCTGGGGTGCTGACAGAGACTGTACTGGAGAGCTGGTCGCGGGCGGTCGTGGAAACCCTGGGAGACCTTTACACGGATGGGGCCCTATTTTCTTTTGTTGACCTTACAACTAACACAGATCTTTCAGCTGGGCAATTCCTATTGCATGCGTCCCTCATACACACACTGACCGCCGCCTGGGGCGACATGGCTGAAGAGCCACCAATGCACAACTTCATACAATACTTACATAATATGGGCAATGGTTCCCACATTGTACACTGGTTGACGCAGGCCCTGCTGACCAACACGCAAACCTCTACCTTACAGCTGAGAGAGAAGTGGGCGGCGGATAGAGGGAGAGACTGGACTGATAAAGAGTGGGCGATGGTGCTAGTTTGGCCGATTAATGTCCTGCGCAATCCCTGATTCAAGATCATACAATTTTATATATTACACCGAGCTTATCTGACTCCCGATAAAATTAACAAGTATTTCTCAACCACCGACACTGCCTGTCAGCGCTGCTCCCTAGTTGGAGCGGAACTCTTGCATATGCTCTGGCTATGCCCCGCCATCCAGTCGTACTGGGACGAGATCACGACACTGCTCACACAATGCACTAACGAAAATGTGCCGCAAACGTGGGAAGCCTGCATCCTGGGGCTCTATAAACGCACCAAGCTGAACAAAGTGCTGACCAGGTTCTGTGACCTGGGATTGATTACGGCCAAACGTCTCCTGACCAAACGATGTAAGGCCAATACGCCGCCACATGCCCGGCATTGGTACACGTCCTTTACCAATTGGGCACGGGCGGAAAGCACAGTATTACACCGGGAGAAAACGGCGGGACTCAGGAAATTCCCCATTGCACAGCTCTGGGATGACGTCCTTAAGTCATTTCAGCAGGCAAGTTTGGAACAGGGGATCACCTGAACAGGCCTGCACCTAGACTAACCCATTAGCACGAGACGTTGCGGAGCGCCCGTGCGCCAACTGCCCTCTTCCCGCCTCCCCCCTTTTCTCTCTGAGACCAAGCCCATGCCAAAGATTTGCACCCTTGTGTAGAAGCCGCGATGCCTGCATATGAAGAGAACCGCACACGCAGCCCCTGTACGTTACAGATCGCTGGCAATTCTTACCTGCTTGACACGGCCAAGTGGTCTCTACCCTTTCCCTTCTCCCACACGACAAAAACTGACCCTGCGTCTTGAGTGTGGTTGTTGTGACTGCCACGCTCGGGAGACCTCACTTGTGTGCTCCTGCGCTGCCCCCCCCCGCTCCCCCATTGCTCTCACGACTTATCTCGATCCCAATCCATCGAACCTAATCTACAACTGCGACCCTCCTTCCTTCTTTACACGCAGACACCTTCACCCTTCCGTTGTCCTCCTCTTCCTACCTTCCCCTGATATAGTTCACGTTTTTGTTTACACGCTGGTCATGTTTCACGACCAGGACCTTTCTCTCTTTATTGACGAGACACTATACATGTCGCGCATGTGCTGTTGGTGATCATGTTCCTATTACCACTTTAGACTCATTTGGCAACCATATGCCACAAACTCCCATACACATGACCTGGGGAACATGACCGGGAAACACGACGCCCGGAGGCGGAAGGACAGTTTCATGTAGTGACCATTGCTCCTGACCTCCACACTGACACCGCCGATATTGGAGGACAACGCATACATAGGGACAACAGGCACACCGGCTAGGGCCATGGGGGTCTCTTCCTGACACCGCCGCCAACCGAGACTGCTCCTTTGACTTGGTGTGCTATACCACCACCTACCTAATCACACTTGAATTGCATCACATGCGACTAACGTCTAACTTTTCTTACACCTGTTCTCGCTGTCAGTTACTCAGTTTATCAATGGTTATTCCCTATAATTACCCAGGAACACGAACTACTGATAGCACGTTTCCGATGCCAGAGAACTGTTGTCACACTATGAACACAATAAAAAACACAGACCTATTACTTCATCGTGATATGCCATGTATAATGTATGCAACTTATTTCTCTTTCCTTCTTGTTGTATCACGCCGCCGGACCCCATGGTTGTCGGCCACATGGCTGTGTTATCCCGCCAATCTTTCATGTGAATTGCGCTTTACGCAGCCGGCCCCCCGGGTGTTGTAGGCTAAGTGCTGTGTAAACTACATTCTATGCAATAAAGGTCTTTAAAAAACAAAACATGAATGTATATGTTCCATAGGATTTTCTGATGATGTATAGGTCACCCTCATGGATATGCTCTATGATGAGTCTTTTCTTTTCAATGAGAAGAGAGTCTTTTGTTAAGGTGCTTTGAGGAAACCTGTGTCAAAAAGTTCTACACCAGTTTACATAGTTCATTTGGCTGGCATATAGGTAGAAACAGTTTCCTCAGCCAGTACAGTAGTCACCAAAGTCCTTTTGAGGCGTTGATATGGGTCTGACAGATTGCAATTGGGCCAGCAGGGAAATCAGTCCTCGTGTCACGGCTCTTACACTGCTGCAACAGCCACAAGACCGCTTTAGTGTTCCCTAAAAGGCACATGCCCATCGATTAGGGACAGATGGCAATCGTTCGCATCCCACAGATGTGTCTTGTCAGTCGTTCAATATGCCTTCGCCCTACCTTTTCTTTTTGCTCTGCCAAATATCTCCCACACATCAGAGCAAATTTCAGACAAGCACATACCCATTCTACTACAAGAGGTACGAGTATTACTCTCAAAAGGGTGCTTCCAAGAGGGTACTAGACTCAGAAAAAGGAAATGGTTATTACTAACCCTATTTCCATATTGCGAAAAAGGATAAGGCTCACAGGCTATTTTGAACCTTCAGCCACCAAATGCCGTCCTGCAGAAGGAAAAATTAAAAATGTTCACGCTGGCCAAGATCCTGTTGACCCTAGACCTCAGTGACAGGATGGTGTTCTTGGACCTTCATATACCAATTCTCCAATTCCACAGGCATTATCTGTGGGCCAAGGTAGGCCAGGAGCACTTTAAGTTTGCTGTACTCCCCCTTTGGCCTCACTAGTGCCCTGCTGGTACGCATGAAAGTCATAGTTGTGGTTGCTGCTAAAAGTTTGGAGATACCAGTATTCCTGTAACTTAACGATTTGCTGCTGAAGGCACAATCAATTGTAGATCACCTTCAGTTTACGGCAAACCTCCCGACATCATTGGGGTTCGCTATCAATGAGCTGAAGTCACACTGGACTCCTTTTGCACAGGCTTTCATTCATTGAAGCTGTCTTGGACACAATGGAGTTCTGTTCCATCTTTCAGCTGCAACAAGTTTAGGACATTCAGGCCATGATCCTGATGTTTTCGTCTCAGTCCTGGATCATGGCGAGAACAGTTCTAAGGATTCTTGGCATTCTTAGTTGCCTGCATTTTCTTTGTAAGCTACACCATGTTACAAATGTGAGATCTGCAAGGAAATCTGAAGTTCCAGTGGGCCAACATTGAGGAAATCTGTCAGAACTCTCTTTAATATCTATGTCCTCCCTCAGGCGGATGTCATTGAGAATTATGGTTTTACCATTATCTCATATGCTGATAACACAATCTATCTCAGAACAGCAAACTCATGGCCTCTTGCCTCTATTTATGTTTATCGGAGGTCGCTGCTTGGATAGACTTAAATTGCTTAAAGCTGAATGCCAGGAAGACAGAGGTAGTGTTCTGGGCAAGCACCTTAATAGCTGGTCCAACGCCTGGTGGCCGATATCCTCTGTCCTCTAGCCCCTCCCAAGTCTAAGTTAAAAAATGTGGGCATATGGTTCGACGAAAACCTCTCCTTCGATTACCAGATTACTGCCCTTGTTGGGAAATGTTTTGGGATGCTGAGATCCTTGAGGAAAATCTCTTACCTTATTTCACCCAAAAAACTGTAGTCTGGCCCCTGGTTATATCCAGTCTAGACTACTGCAATGTTCTCCACTTGGGTGATCTCAGCGCCATCAGAGTAGGCTTCAACGAGTACAGAATGCTGTTGCTCAGGCACTGCTCAGGCTACCCAAGCATACCTCCATTAGTATGGGTCTGAGAAAACTGCTTTGGCTGCCAGTGAGGCACAGAGTTACTATTAAAGCGCTCTGCTACTGCTACATGGCTTTTTCCTCTCGAGGCCCATCTTATCTCTAGTTGATGGTGTTACCTTATGTTCCATCTAAGAACTTACAATTGGCTGAATCAAAACAGGCTTTTATCCCTAAATATTAAAGAGCCAGAATAGGAGGTAGTTCCTTCAGTAATCTAGTGCCACAAATTTGGAACAATCTTCCTGTTGTTATTTGGCAAGTTCCATCTGAAACTTCAGGAAAAAACTGAAAACCTGGCTCTTCAGATCTGGTTGAAATCTATCCAGCAGGAAGGGCAACACTATTTTCCGAAATCAATATTCTAGCACTGGGACACTTCGCAGGAAGTAGCTATACGCTCTGTAAGTCTGGAGGGATGTGACTCACTGGTTAGAGGCGGCAGACCCGGAAGCAGAGGACGGCCCGGGACCAGGGTTCAAATCCCGACGCGGCAGGGTCGTGGACCAGGGTCAGCGGACTCGATAATTCTCGCCTCGGTGCCTACTCTAACCAGGGATCACACTCGGCAACTCTTGGCATTAGCTTGCCTCATCTCCACAACAGCCCCCCACATACGCTGGGGATGACTGGTTTCACCTTGGAGATACCCAGTAGGGACCTTCTCACAGGGAAAGCCAGGACAGGTTCCCCAGCGGTCTACAGCGCGGAGATACCCCATGTGGGGTGATTCATGCGTTTTACAAGACATCATTACATTACATTACGCTCTGTAAGTCTCATTATTATTATTATTTAACTATTCCAGAATGCAATATTCAGCCCACTGTCAAGATGGCATGACCCCTCTCTGGTTGTGTTGAGCTTGGTAGCCCCCCCTTAGTGGCTACCTGAGGTCAACACGCCCACAGGAAAAATTGATATGGCAACTGTCTCCCTCTTTCCGTCTCCGCCAACCTGTTTACCGGAACAAAAAAGCAGCCCCTTTCATTGGTGTTCACTATTTATCCTTCAAAAGAAGAAGATGCGCCTTTGAAGCTTACCTTATGGGATCATACCCTGTTTGGACTTCCTGCCACATCTCTATTCCAACGTCCGGCCAAATGCAGCTGTTCCTGGGAGTCGTTCACACCTCTCCTCAGGAGGGTAGAAGACTGTCACCTGTCCAGCAACTGTAAACATTTACTGGGAAACTTGGGAAACAGAGTGGCAACTTTCTAAAGTTGCTACTTACTAAAAAGTTTCATTAAATTAGACTTGGGCTTCAAGTCGGGTTTAATGTAATGATTCGTTTGATACCTTGAAGTACCAACTTTCGTAGCCCCATTCAGATGGGGGGTGCAATACTTGGTTCATCACATATCGGGACAGGATGTAAGACAAAAAGCAGATCTGTTAGAGGCAATAAAGGACACACCTTCACCTGAACCAGCTTTGGTCTTTGTGAATATTATTCAAGGTGTGAACTTTGATCTTCAGATGAAACCCTTACAAATCTTCTGAGTGGTGTTAATTACTCTAGGGGGAAGAAGAAGCAGAATCATTTGACTTGTTGAAAATGTGAATCATAGATCCTCCTCCCCTTCAACACTTTAATGACATTTCCAAGTCAGTAGTAACAGTGGATGCTAGTGGAGTTGGGCTTACTAAGCCAACCACTGGATGGCAAAGAGAACACATCAGCTTTTCATTTAAGAAGTGTCTCTTGCTTTTAAAAGAATTATAGCATGATAGAGAGGCATTGGCATGTGCTTGGGCAACCAATCTATTTTTTTATATATCTATGGGGTAGAGAGTTGGTCACTGAATATAAAGCTTTGATGTTCTTATTAAGTGATGGCAACTTCAGGTAGACCAGTTCCAGGCTGTTTCGATAACTGTCTAAAATGCATGAGTTTAATTTCAGAGTGAAACACGTCCCTAGAACAGATTTTTTTCACTTTAGCCAACAACCAAAGTTTCTAATGAGGTAGAATGTGCTGTTGGCTTGGTTGATGGTGCAATGTTAGCAGAAGATATAGTTTCACAACAAGAGTGGGAGGAAGTGGCCAGTGGAGATACGTGTCAAGCTTGGCTTAAAACATATATTGCACAAGGTTGGCTAAATATCAGTGCATTAAATAGTGAATTCAAGTTGTTGTATAAAGGTAAAGACGAATTAGCAATTTAAGGGCTAACCGAGTTTGTGTGGGAACCTACTAATGGCACCGACAAACCTCAGAAGCCAGGTGGTGGTTCTAAAAAGTTGCATTTGTATTACCAATGGCTAGGAAAGGATGCTGAGGTGGAGACATTCAATAGATGGGGGGTGTGGGGGATGGGGATGGGTGTAAGATGGCTGACAAACTCCTTCGTACCCATAATACACCTTTGTCCCTTGCAAAGTTGCAGAGTTTTCAGTGCCACCGGGGGAAGACTTAGAGATGAATTTTATTTTCCCCATACATTCTGTGAATGAGAGTATGAAGTATGCTCTGGTTGTGTTTAGATTACAACTCCAAGTGAGTTTATCACAAATTGCTTCGAGGACCCAACACCAAAATGGTAATTGATATTCTTCTGGAGTTCTTCCATTGGTTGGGTATTTCAAAGTGTTTTGTTAATGATCATTGCACACAGCAGGTCTTCAAAAACATTTTAGAACCATAACCCAATTTTTAGAACAACAAACTCTCACGACCTACCTAGTTTTAATGGACATGAGGTAGGTGATTTTTGAAATGTAACGAAAACATCAAATGGTACCACACTGGTATTTACAGATCGCATGTTTTCAATTGGAATTACCATTACGTTTGCAAAGGCATCCAGTTTTACTGATAAAACTATATTGCACACAAATGATGAAGTGTGGAAATTGGGTTTCAGTGAATAATTATAATTTGTGCATCACCAAGTAAAGTGTCTTTATTTGTTATTCAGAAGTACAAAAATATGTGCGTCATTTTTGGTATCCTAACTGCTGAATGTCTACAGTACATTTACAGGAATTTACATTTTGATGTGTGTCACAAACAAATTACATCCAACAACATTTCCTTACACACTCCTGTACCTCAAAAAGATTGTCACATAATTCAATTTGCTTTACTTTTCTTTCTCTGACTGCAAAGTGAAAGGAATTCGTAAACACCACTCCCCATGTTAAAAAAACATAAGCAGAAATTTGTCAGAAGACATGTGCTCATATTTGACCTCTGTCCTTGAAACAAAGCAAATGTGTCCAGATCAATACAGAATTTATAGGCATCTTAATTAAGTGCTTGGACTTTCGCAACCAACAAAAAATTGGCGTGCAACCCACCAGTGGTTCACAACCCATAGTTTGGGAAACACTAGTGTGTAGTTCAAATCTCAGATAATGGAGTCATTTCTCTTAGCATTGAGTGTTAAACATTTAACCTCTTCCGTGCTTGTGACAGAACCACGCCGTCATAAGAGACACGGGCAGGGTGTGCTCATGACGGCGTGGTTCCGTCATGCTGCGATCTCTCTGCCCACGCGGCTCTGATTCCCTGCCTGTGCGGGTGAATTGAGGAGCGGGTGTGGTCATGACGAAACCACGCGGCCATGAGCACACGCCACCCGTGTCTCATGATGGCGCAGTTCTGTCACGAGCACGGAAGCGCCGCGCACACCCTCCACGGCCTCCGCGCTGCGGCAGAATTCGTGCCGCGGCAAAGGGGTTAAAGGTGGTGCTCTACAGTCCTTAAGGTAATTGCATGGTGGAGAGCGAAACCACATAATAAATTACACTAATCAATTGCCAATTTATTTAGGTCATGAAATCCAGATGGCAGTTGCCAAAAGGCTTAAGAGTTATCACAATACATCTTAGTCGACCACAAGAGTTGCACCATTTGCACTGTTAAGGGGTAGACATGATTTAAGTGAATTAGCTCCTGGTTGGGTTTACAGAAAACTGGCGTGGAGCATAGGGCTTTCAATGTACTAAAGATAAGTCAAAGGGTGAAAGAAGCTAAAATTAAAAGCTAGACATGTTGATTTAAAAGATGGGCAATAATGTAAACTTTTCGGTGGGAAACAGAATAAGACGGCGTATTGGTTTTAAAAGTGGGTCTTCAACATTTTTCCCCAATTCAATCATAATTAAGGTTTTAAAACATGCTATTAGAGTTGGCAGTGGATGGTGATGGAGTAAAAGAAATGTGGCAAAGGTGGAGTCTGGTACTGAAGGTGGTGTATGTTGAAAGGGCAACATCATCTAATGTGAAGGTGGAGAATGTGAAAAAAATGTAGGTGTGTTTCATGGAGAGATGAGCAATAGATTGTTGAGTAATTCATGCGGAAACAGGTTCCCTTGCTAGACAAGGGAATTCCTATATTACACCTAAACAGAGATAGTTTTGAGGGAGCCTGAGGAATTGAGATTCTGCCAAAAAAAGGTTGTGATTCTACCAAGAATCTTGATAGGAATATGAGAAGAGCAAGGAAACCTAAGTATCTCAATGACTCATTTTTTTGTCCTAAATGGTATTTGTTTTAAGGTTAAATTTGATATTGTGCAATGCATTGCACGTGCAGTATTTCAGTCTACGCTATGCTCTCTTATAAATAGGAAGGTGTGTTAAATCCTGTTCATGTAATTTTGTCATTGTAGTATATCTTGAACGTTGGAACCTTCATAGTGGTTCTCCGACACCTCTTGATGAGAGTTCCATACTCCATTCAGTTGCATATTGGAGCCGGGAGCAGTCACTGGAGAGACGGCATGTGGTGTTCCCTATACCCTACCTCTATGAACTCTATTGAAGATATTCTCATCACCTCTTGTTTAAGATAACAAGTAGCCATGGGGGAGGAATGCTGAACATAGTTCCACCTCCACAGGGCGTTTTCTTCTGACTGTACATTAAAATTAACATATATAGGGTATATAGCCTTCTAGCCAAAAATGTTTTAAATAAACTGGTATTCAGTCTCAAGAAACCTGGATGGAGGTGGTGGAACATGCTCAAACAAAGCATAAGCTTTGGTGTCTGGGGTTTCGAGCTCTGGTGATGAAACAGTGAATACTTGAGTTTCAAACATAGGTTTTTAATAACGACTTTCTATGAAAGTCGTATATCAAATTCTAATGATATAGTGTTCACAACAGTACGTACACTTGGCATTTTGCGCATTAAAGTTGTAGAACAGATTAACAACTGTAGTTGTATTATGTTGTAGTAATTTAATATTTTTTATTTTTGCACAGAAGGGAGGTTTGTAGCAAACGATAAGGGGGTGGTCTCAGCTATGAGCTGTTCGGGTTCACCCTGATGGTATATGCCGTTAGACATTAAACCATTTTTTCTGTTACACAATAGTTTGAGATGGTCTTCAAATTGTTGCGACCTAAATCATGAATTGCTATACCATGGTTGGGTCAGCAAAGGTGGCACATTATTGAATATCAGGGGGCGCATCTCTCCCTCAGTATACTTGTTTTAGGAATTTACTGTCTGATTAAAACTAGTATGACTGGCCACTAAACTACTGTGATGACCCAGACCATGCTGCTGCAAAATCCGTGGCCGCCTGTCTGACCAATCTGGAGTTCCCTGCTGGATTGGTGGGGGGTTTTCACCAGGAGTTCTTCTGCCGACACGGCTGGAGGACTATTGATGAAATTGAAATTGAGTTTGGGCTTCAAAAGTTAAACAAGAAAATCTCCTCATGTGATGTGAGTTTTCTCTCATCTCATGAGAACCTTGAACCCCACCAGGGAATACCCTGCTGTGCATGGTGACCTGGTCATAGGAAAACACACCGGACATGGCATTGAAATAGGACAGAGGTAGTGACCTAATGCCAGTCACAAGATTGTGGCTGCTATCAGGTGTTTCTGGTGGCAAAGCCAAAGGCGGCATCACCACCAGACACTCCTCTCTAAATGCGGCATGGGAACCTGAGAGTTAGATTTTTGGCAGATGCCCTTTGTTGCAGGATTCAAACTAAAGCCTCTTAATTCCTTGGGCAGGGGTGTTTTTTCCATTAAGTAATGTTTCTCTGACGTTTTTCTTTTCTCTTGCAGGCTGACCACCATGACTGATACGATTTTTGGCAGTGGTGCTGATCAGTGGGTATGCCCCAATGATCGCCAGCTCGCTCTCCGAGCCAAGTAAGTGAAAATGATAGAAAATGTTAGATACTTCCTCTGGTTTTCTGTTTATCCTCGGATCTGCAAGTCAGCCTTTATACCTTGTATATTACATTTGTTCTTGTGGGTGCCGAATCAGATTGGTCAACGGTGTGGTCAAATCATGAATTAGCGTCCGTAAAAGGTGCAGAATTAAATATAAAACAATACTGCTGCCATAGCATAAAGCGGGATTGGGAGAACCATTTATGAAAGCCTTTTATCTGGCCTCATAACTACAACACTTACCATGCTGATGGGCAGGTTCCAGAGCAAGTTACTGAGGCAATGTCATGATATCTCCGACCTAAAACACATGTGGTACACGAAGCCCCCATAAGACCAAAATAACTCCCTACCTGATCATACTGTTGACACAAATATGGGACTGGCTCACTAAAACGCTGATAAGAAAGACTCAATTTTTATAAGAAGGCCCACTACAAATTCAGACGGATACTCCCTGAAGCTAGAACTGCAGATTGGATTGCACTATTGGGCTACAACTAGGTCAGTTCCTACTATATGCTAAACTGGCCGGGCCATCACATAATTGGGTGGGTGCTACCTAAAAGACCCCATGATCAAATACATTATCTCAAGGGGGTCAGTAACATTGACACTATATCAGGCAACCTGTACAAAGCACCCAAACAATGAGCTGAAAATAAGAGAACAATGGGCTAAAGATTGCCATAGTGCTCTCAGAGACACAGAATGGAACAAGTACAATTTAAATATTCCCATTGAGTATCCAGTAAAACAGCATTCAGGCTTATACATATAACATGCATAATTTGAGTATATATTTAGCACTAGTAGCACTCAGTAAAATATAACAAGAAATGAACTAAATATAAATTACATGGATATGCCCAGTAATTGCCAGCCTCTGGGAATATATCATTGATGCATGGAAGAGCTCAGTGGCACCTGTGCTGACATTAGCGCTCAAATAATGTGTATTAGGCCCACACCAAATCCTGAGGCGTAAACAAATGCAATATTGATATGTAACACTGGGATTTATTCAAGCTCGCAGACTCATTGTGATCGACACGAAACAACATGGAGGTATGTTCAGAATAATGTAAGAAAGAAGGCAGTTGAAAATTAGAGTAAGACCTAAACACAAAGAACCAACTAATTGACGCTCAAACCACATGAACATGTAAATGATCCAAATTAAGCATACAATTTGTCAAAATGCTAAAACAAAAACATCAAAAATATATTATAATGTAGGCATATTTATGAAGCTATCTACTGATAAGGTATCAGAAAAGTAGAGCTTTATCCAATCATTGCCAAATTGTACATAGTATATGTATTACATTAAATCTATGTATAAATAGCTATGTATGTAATAATTTGGAGCGTGGAATGTAGAACAAAAAAAGTTTTCAAGAAGGAAAAATGGTCTGCTCAAATCAAACTGAAATGAAGTTCCTGGTACAAACTGACTTGTAAGCTGTTTGGCTTACATTTTAGTTGGGTAGGTATCCCATACTGTTTTATCTGAGGATATGGTTCTCCATTCCTCTCGCGAGCATCCTAAAACACTTAAGAAAAAGGTTTGCACCGCCATTGTCCTGCCGTCCTGTGAGCGAACTGGATGTGTATGCATCAACTGCAGGAAATCTGCGTTCTTGCAGGACTTCAAAGCAAAACTGACCACCGCAATCCTAGATCTCAATCGACTGTAATGCTTTTGAACGAGTTACTATTGATGTGGCACGTGATAGCTACGTTTTTCAGATATGAAATGATTATTTTGTAAGGGGTATGAAGCACATTTACATCTTCGCTGTTAATGTTGCCGTTTTTTTTTTTTGTTTGTTTTTTGTAGACTTCAGTCGGGGTGGTCGGTTCACACTTCCCAGACAGAAAAACAGCGCAAAAAACAAAGCCTTGAAAAAGACGAAATCGAAATCATCCTGGATGTTATTCGAAGGGCAGAAAAACTAGACCTTGTTGAACAGCAAAGAATTGGGTAATGGTTAATTGCAACCAACAAGGCTTTGTTGGTATGGAAAATGAATTTAAATGTTGCTGTGTGTGCGTATGTGTATATGTATGTGTATATATAGATATATAAAATATATATTTTACATTTTCTCTCATGCTAGTCATGGCTTTTGCTTGCCTACTTTATTACAGTATAACATTTCATATTCATTTTTGCAATGTACTCGTTTGATTTCTGGTATATAATCTTCAAAACTTTTGAGACTGAAAGTTTGTTTGCAGTTTGGCACAGGTTACATTATGATTATTTCATCTTTTTACACTGTTCCATAATCAAATTCCCAACACAAAAGAGGGATTTGAAGTTTCCTGCACAGACCAGTAACCTTCTAATTGAATTTGGATTTGGTCAACTAAACTTCAAGCACTTCATTTGAAAGTGTAATCTAGTTATTAGGGACAATCTCTGAAGAAATAAGCTGCTATTTTCCAACTCAGGAGTACACTCCACTTATCCATTGATGATTTATTGGATTCAAAAACTAAAATTCTTCTCAACAAGGATGTGCCAAAATTTGTTGTGAACCCACGTTGTTCTGGTTTGTGAGGGTTCTGTAACATCTTTTTTTCTGCAAATAATTACTTTAACAAGAATACCAATGGCACTTCTAATATCTGCCTTAAGAAGGCGCGTAACCTTGTCTGCTGCGCCTCACTGTACTCGCCATTAAGGACTCGCTCTCTCATTTGGCGCGGGCTGGTAACAAAGGTAAGGACATCGTTCAGATGGCATTCTGCAGTAGGCTGCACTTCGTTTAGATAGACCACTGTGCTCTTTAATGGAAACATATTTCATAAAAAAAGCCTCTGTGGGGAGCCTCAGAGTTTCCGCAATCTCGGCAAAGCCACGTGTAGCTGAATAGCTTGAAGCAGGTTTTTCAGTCACTGACATGTGCTGCCCTTGCAGTAAATGTTATCCATTGCAACCAGAAGCTCTAGTGAAGGACTAAGAAGTGCTCTTATCAAAGCTATAATGACTGCCTCTAGCCTGCTAATGGATACATCATTGCTTCTCCGTGGGACAGGGAAGTAGGAGCTGAGCAGTTTTACATGAGATAAGGGGCTGCAGGGTAGTTTGGTATGGAAAAGTAGAGGAGGCTAGATTCGCTTGTGACTAAATGGCAATTAAAACCAGATCCAGGGGAGCAGAGAGGGGGAGCCGCCTTTTATCATAGGAGCTACTTTGTAAAGTAATGGAACATTCCATGCCTGTCGAGTGGTCAATCAGTTACTTTTGAAAGGATCTTCCTGCATGCATAGGGGGTCTTTGGTATGCAGTACATCTGTGCTTGTATCCTACTAGTTTGCATATCCACCCGGCCCCATTGCTGCCCCAGCCATTGGCTCTCTTGCTTGCTACCAAAGTTCACAGTTCCTCCTTTACAGTGGGGGTAGGATCCTGCTGCCAACCAATTGTCTGTCCTCGAGAGATGGACGTCCCAGTGTTTAAATTATGCACTATTACCATCTGCTAGCCCACTGTTCGGTTCTATGCGTGCACTCGTCTCAAAAGGGCTTAGAATGTAGGTGAAGAACAGTGATTGGTATCTACATGTTAAGCTAATGTATTGGCTACGCAATCACACCTTTCCACAGAGGGGACCAATATTTGTTAAACCCAATGTCAGCCAGCCAGCCTAGGCAACTCAGTTGGTGAAAATTAGTTGATAGTGGATCCAGCTTTATTGTTGTCCTAAACAGATTTGCAAGATCATTCTATTAAAGCAATTAATGTAGATTTATTTTTGACAAAAGTACATACAGAAAGTTAATTGACAGGTAAATAGGTTTGCTTAAAGAAGGAAGACGAAAAACAAGAAAGTGATGGTTTATTATAGTAAGGAGAAACCATTGCTTAATTTGAGCCGGTGGTTTGCGGTGCGCTGCACTGGCACTTCATTGTCAACACTGGTGCTTGTGACGGTCTGCCACAAGCTGGTGCTGTTTGGGTAATTTAGAGAACCACGACAACAGTAATTTATTAATTCAATGTATGTTAAAAGTGATTATTATCTGCCGCCTTTTAGCTTTAGGAGTCTGGAATAGTCCGAACTGTCACACTTATAGGAGATTGATGGTTAGTAGTTGTGTTATTACTATGATTGGCATCATGGCAGGAGCAATGTGTGGTGCAAGCTGCAGTGGCCTCCTGGCCATAGCCCTGGCACTAATGTTTTTTACAAATTAAGCACTGGGAAAACCATAAACCTTATGTTAGTTCAGTTAAAATAACAGGTTATGAATTGGCTTCATGATTCAAAGGTGGCTTGACATCCTGGAATAGCTAAGACTTTACCAACAGTAAGAAGTATGTTTTGGTGGTCAGGTATGTTAAGAATTGTATAAAATCATGTTCAGTCTGTCCTTAGCAACACCATTGGTTTACTATGTGAACTTAATCTGAGACCTTTGTTCTCCCCGAGTATGCCGGATTATGTCAAAGGGTTTTATTGTAGATTTACCCCAAAGTCAAGTCTTTGATTCTAGTGGTTGTAGACCATTTGACTAATAAGGGTATTTTCATACAATTGCCTAAAGGGTTAGCTCAGATGTTTGCAGAACACATTCAGTTGCATAGTGTGCCACATTTTCTGATCACTGACAATGGGTGCCCAGTTCATTAAAAGAATTATGGTCTGCCTTGTGTAAAGAGTTCTATATGGAAGGGTGTCTGTCCATTGTTACCATCCTCAGATGAATGGCCAGACTGAAAGGTCGAATCTGTATGTTGAACAGTATTTTTGCTATAAAAGGAGAATTGGAGAAACCCATTGTGGTTAGCAGAGATAACATACAAAAATACTGAACATTCATCTATTGCAGTGTCACCATTATTTTGAATGTCTGACCAAGATCTTCATATATTCCCTTGAAACAGTCCCTGTCTATATCAGTTCCTGCTGTGCAATAACAATTACCTTAGTTGATAGACATTCAGAAATCATCACAGAAAACATTGGAAAGGTGCAAACAAAATCTCAGAGTGTGTTTGACCTAACTCTATAGCTTGGTGGTCAAATGTCAACTGTGTTTAACAAACGAGTTATACCTCAAGCTGCTGAGCATGATCTCCCACCGATTCAATTATCATATTGCATTGCTCTCTGCATCATAATGATCAGGGTATTGATAGTGTTGGAACTAGACTCCCACAGCATTATCGGCTCAGAAAACTGCAAATAAAGATATCATGAAATTGCACAGGCTATAAAACCAGATAGTTGAGCTCTGCTTTAACCATAAAACCCTCCAACCAAGCCACCCAAAATCAAAACACCATCTACTGCCTTGTAGAGGCTCAGGAAATAGTTCTCTGCGCCATTTTCAAAGCATGGATTGGCCACGGTCCAAAATACTGACATAGTATATGAGAAACACGCATATTTTATGTTCCTACTACAAAATAATTAAACAGGTTTATAATATGAAAACCATTACAAACTCAATTTTATTTGAATGTTTTTCTTCAGTTGCAAATCTTTTATCTTAAATTATCTTTCCAGAGAATAACTGGTTTGAGAATTACATCACTTCTATTTCCTTTGGTTGTCATAACATAACATTTTGTCATCAAAAATATTACATTCATAGTCATTATTTATTTTTGTTTTTTACATTTCACAGGCCTAAAGAAGCAGAAGACTATACTAAATGTGTTGTCTGGCATGTGAGGTCAGCTTTAGAACTTACAACCAACTCACCACCAGCACTACCAGTAGGCATGTTATGAAACAATTAATAATAATAATAATAATAATTCTTTATTCGGTTAATCACAAAGAAAACCATAAAAGAAACAATCAGCATAAAAGTTCGTATATACGTAAATTAAAAAAGACCATTTCGTAAAAACATTTGTGCAATTAGGCAAAAGGGAACGAGTATTCTTTGTTTAAAAAATAAAAAAGAAGTTTTTTGTTTCAGGGAATCTTCAATCATTAAGTCATTATGTTTTTTCTTTTTTCTTTTTCCCTAGTGCAGTTTGCTAAAGGTTTTTTCTGTGATTCAAAATGCATTTTAAAAAGTTTAAGACCAGGTAACAGACTTCTTCAGACTCTAAAGTTTGCAGTCTTAGGAAGGCCGGTCGACATTGTCTGAGGCCCCATCGCCTGCATAGCGGAAGTATCCAATATTTTCTGTGGGGATGATAAAATTTACAGAATAAGATGACGTGGATATTGGATTGGGTTGATTTCGCGTCACAAGGACACAGAGGCAGGTTTGGGTCCCAGGCCTTGTTTAACGGAAAGGCGACCAGTCTAAAAAAGAGGTTCAGTCTGAGCCTGGTAAGCAGCATCCTCTCGTATGTTTTGGTATCGAGAGTAAGATACGGTTGGATGCCAAACGTTTGCTGACCTGTGTTCGCGTGAACCACTGAAGGTTTTGCTGACTCGGTTGACAGTCTTAATGTTTCCAAGTGCCGTAGTGCAAGTTCCTTAAGTTCCTTTTTTGGGAGAGCAACTAATGATTCTGGATGGAGGTAGTGTTTTTCGAGGCCAAGGTCAGTAAAAAAGTTTCTAATGTAGCGAAGCCATTTTATTCTGTGGGCGTGGTCAAGTGACATTATGTCGGCCACTATCGACTGTGATAGTGTGTTAGCTTCCGAGGTCCAAATACGCCTCCACAAAAGCAATGGCTGAATTTTAAGGAGATCCTGCAAGTAAGGAATTCCCAATTCCATGTGGGAGGCGTAGTTTGATGAGCCTTTTGGGGTAGCAAGAAGAAATCTTACAAATCGGTTTTCGATTATTTGGAGGGCTCCAACGTCTGTGTGGCCCCAGACCCCTGCTCCATAAAGAGCTATCGCCTGACACTTGGCGTTGTAGATTCTTAGCAGTTCTACTGGGCGCCTCCTGCCCAGTTTCCGAGAAAAGGTCTGCAGGGCTGCTATTGAGCGCTTAAAAATGTGACATCTCGCTTCTACTGCTGGTTTCCATGTTAGGTTATCGTCAATCAAAATCCCGAGGTATGGATATTGTGTGGCGATCTCCAAAGGTTGGCTATCAAGAAAGATGTTTTTTTTGCCTTTCTTCGCCCTCCCCGTGATCATGACAAAAGTTTTTTTACGTTAACCTTTAGATCCAGGGAATTCATAAAGGTGGTAAATCTATTTAGAGAGTGCTGGAGTTCACGCGGGGTTCGGGCCAGGATGACGGCGTCATCCGCGTAGAGGAGCGCTGGAATCGGTCTCTGTTTCATTTTTGGGAGGTCCTGGGCCCCCCTCAGCATCGCCTCTTCCAAGCCGTTTGTGTAGAGCGAGAAGAGAAAGGGGGCTAGGACGCAGCCCTGCCTAACTCCTCGCTCCACGCCAAATGATGCTGTCAACTCGCCGTTCTTTCCGAACCGGACTCTGGCCGAGGCCCCAGAATACAGCTCTCTAAGAAGGTCCAGCAATGAGGGGTCCACATTCATCTCTCTTAGGACTGTCCATAGTTTGGAATGTGCAACGCAGTCGAAAGCGGCAGACAGGTCTACATAGACCATGTATACCGTCGATTTCTTTGCGTGCATGTATTTGGCCATTATGAGGCTGAGATTAAGTGCCTGCTCAACTGTCCCAAGGCCTTCTCTAAAGCCGAATTGTAAATCCGAAATGATGGACTTTTCCTCACTCCACAATTGCAGTCTCTCCAGAATGACCCTTCCCACCACTTTGCCGAGGGAGTCCAGAAGGGATATGGGGCGATAGCATTTTGGGTCCTGTCAGTCCCCTTTCTTAAAGATGGGGACCATGATTGATCTAGTCCAGGAGTCCAAGATGCCCTCACTGGCTGCTGCTGTACATACTCTTGTTAAGATAGGTGCCCAAAGCTCCTGGTTGCATTTAAAAAGGTCCACAGGCACGCCATCCGGACCCGGGGCTTTTCCGGATTTGCTTTTATCCAAAGCCACCAGGATTTCTGAGATGTCGAAAGATATTGAAATTGGGTATTGTACTTCATTCTGGTGGTGAGGTGGATGGTCTGTGATTCCTTGGTCTTTGAATATTTGTTCAAAGTGAGCTATCCAAGTTCCCTCATCTATAGCCACCTCTATCTTGGGAGAGTTGTTGTCCGAGAAGAAAGGGGATCTGATCGTTCTCCAGAAGTCCTTACTGTTTTTTGATAGAGAGCTCTTATCTAGGTCGTTCCAGAGTTTTTCTTTCATTTGTTGTAATTTTAGTTTACGTTCCAGATTGTATTTTCTTCTCAGAAGTTGAATGTGGCCCGCATCCCTTGGTTTTTTATGGAGGGCGGATTTTAGGTCAGTTAGAGCTCTCGTACAGTTGTGATTAAACCAACCTTTCCTTTCTGTGTGTTTATTGGTTACTTTCCCCGTAAGTAGTCTCTTGGCTAATTTCAAAATTTCTGCGAAGTTCAACAGGACCTCGGAGTGATTTAGGGCTGGGTCCAGGCAGTTAATGATATGTGGATATGCCTGGTTGACTAATTGTTTTGTGAATTTTTGTGGGTCAATCTTTTCCCATTTTATGGAATAGCCATTTTGTTTACGCAGTTGCAGGCTGTCTTGGGTGAGGGCCGCTGCGATGTCCGTGACCTTGGATCTGTATTCCGATAGGTGAAGTTCAGTCTTTAATGCATAGTGGTCACTTAGTAGGTTGTATATTACTTGATGATCTGTGACTTTTGCGGCGAGACTGTGGGACAGCAGGATGTAGTCCACTGTTGTCTGGTGGCCTCTAGCTACATAGGTTGGATTAAACTGGTTTTTCTCAGCCTTCGGAGAGTTGGAGATGAATAAGTCAAACTCTGAGAGAGTGTTATTCAGAGCGTTGCCGGATTTATTGTGGACGAAATGTGCTAGTGGGGCATCATTGTCGTCTACAAATCCGCAAATTTTGGTGTCTGCCATTGGACACGGATGTGTATTAAAATCGCCTCCCCAGATAAGATGGATCGTTTTGGAATTAGTCTCCCCGTGTTGGGGGGATCTTAGTCTCTCCTGCATATTATCGACGAAAGTGAGGAAGTCGTTTTCCATTAAGTTGTTATAGGAGTTAACAAGGATAATGGTGTCTTCGTTTGCAAAGGAGAGGGAAAGTATCTGGCAGTTGGAATCGGTGAAAAGGTTAGACACTTTTAGATGGAAGAGAGTGTTAGCAATGTAGATTGTTAAGCCTCCTTTGGGTCTGCCTATTGGGCTTTGAGTAGCGGGTGAGAGGTAGGTTTTATACCCTAGTAAATGTAACTCTGAAGTTGCCCAGGTTTCTTGCAGGCAGATTATTTTGCCTTGCTCTAGGAAATTGACTGCCCCAGGGTCGTCGATCTTAGTTCGGAGACCCGCCACATTCCAAAATAGAAAAGGTATTGTGTGGGGGTTGTCTTTCGGGGCTGAGGTTGGTGAAGTTATAACGGAGTTGTTACTTTGGGAAGAGGAGTGTGTCGAATTTGGGGTGGTTTGTTCTAGATCCCTTAATGGTCAATCCACCATTTCTAGGGGACTGTATCTGTTTGTTGTTGGGATGTTATACCAGGGATCCCATCTAGGTGGAGCTCTACGGGTCCTCCTCTGTTGTTGGTATCCCCATTCTCCGCAATTTTCTACCTGCTGGCGTGGATTGACTAATTGCCAAGGGTTTTCCTGTTCTCTAAAGCGAGAGGTGCCATATTGTCTGTTGTCGGGGAAGGTTAGTTGGCGCTGGGATGGCTCGACCCAGGGGAAGGCGGGGTCCTCAAAGAAATTGCTATTTGAGGTTTGAATGGAGGGGTAGAAAAAAGAGAGGGATTTGATTCTTATGCTTCCCTTTGGATTTGGGTGTTCCCAAGAGGTGATGTAGTCTACCACCCATGGGTCCTCGAAGGTAATGATGATGCAGTCCCCTGGGTATTGTTTGCTACCTTTCCCCACCCACGGAGTCCTAAAAAGTGAGGAGATCCTACCATGGCAATTTGGTGGCATGGGGCGATTCGTCTGCAGCCAATGGTGAACTTTATTTTTTAGGGACCATGGCGGTTCCGCCGTATTAGGGGGTAGTTCGATTACTCCAATCATGACTGCTACATAAGGAGCGGCCTCAGGAGGAAGCTCCGTATGGACTCTAGCTTCTCCAGTCTCTTTTAGGGTATTTTTTTGGGCTGGTTGAGAAGAAGAGTTGTGTGCCGGGGTTTTGGGGGGAACAGTTTTTCTGGGGGCTGGTTGTGGCCGAGTGGTTGTGGGTGGTTGAGTTTTGGTTTGTTTTGATGTAGTCGGACCTACGGTGGTAGGGTTTTGTGTACTTTGGGTCAGGGTAGCTGGAGGTATTGGAATGGGAGGAGGAACAGCGGGTGCTACTGTCTGTGGTGTAATTGTGTGAGGGATAGAAGGTTTTGTGATACAACCCAAAGAATTTAAGGGAGCGTTGTGAGAAGGGTTTGCGTTCCCTTTCTTCTTTGGGGGGGGCCCCCTGGGAGTGTTGTGAGGACGAGATGAGCTTCGAAATCTGTGTTTCTATCTTTGTTAGCTTTAGTTCTACAGGTCGTAGTAGTTGTTTGAAGATTTCTGTTATCTTATCTAAGAGTATAGAGTTATCCTGATCTTCCGGGCCCTTTGTGTGTGGTTGCGATTGTGAATCCAACAGAATAGGTATGGATCCTTCCTGTTGGTCTTGATGAACTATTACGGTAGCAAGTGCTTGCTGTGGTTGTAGGGGAATTAGTGGCGAATTTAGTGGAACCTGAGGAGTGGTCGGGGGAGGAGCGGTTTTGGGTAGTGTAGAATTATTTTGAGAAAACTTGTTTTTACTAATCGCTCCTTCTCTCCTTCCTCTTGCTTGCATGTCTTCCAGGGGGGATATCTGGGTAGGGGATTGAGGTGGTAACTCTGGGGTTTTTTCTAATTCTGAGGCTAACGGGGAGTCTGCAAGATCAGATACGGATAAGTCTACGTTATTTGGAAGGCTGCGTCTGCCTTCGTTCACGGTACCTGGCGCTTTTTTGTTTGCAGTCGGGGCGGGAGTTCTGGCTTCTGCAAGATTACCCAGGGAGGATCGCTTGGCAAATTCTAGATCCAGTGAGACTCTTTTTTCCATGAGGGTGATACTTTGGTCAATGAACGAATTTGCCTTTGCAAGGAAGTCGTCCATGGGTCCCAGTAACTTCCCGACACTCCCTGGAGCAAGTGTTTTTTGTTTTGTCCCTCTTGTAGCTACCATCTTGTAATACTATGGGATGGTGATGTAATGGATGGTAGTTTCCGTGGCTTGAATGAATATAGCTTAAATAACGATTGTGAAAAAGGGTTGGAAGAATAACTTACAGTGAATAGGGCCCTGACCGGTCTCCCGGTCTCGCCGGGCCTCGAACGGCCTCAAACGGCCCGCTCTTTGCCCGGTCTTCGCCCCGGACTATGCCCCGCGCGCGTCCCGCGATGCGTGTTGCTGGGGTCTCTTTTACGTTGTAGTTGATTGTAGGGGCGTGGCACTGGGAGGGGGCGCGGCTCACGCGGGAAGAGGACCAGCTGGAGCTGTTGTGTGCTGGTCCTCGCAGTCCCGGGGCCAGCGCCTCACCCTCCTCTGCGGCCACCAGGTCTTTTAGGGCTTCCCAGCGGGTCAGCAGCGCTGACAGGCGTGAATGGGCTACTCCTGTAGCGGAAACGAGTCTGGTAAGGCTTCTCAGGAACACAGTCTAATTGCGAGTGGCACCCGCGAAGCGGGTGCCGTGAGAAGTTATTGCGCTGTGTTGGGGGCGTGGCACTGGGAGGGGGCGCGGCTCACGCGGGAAGAGGACCAGCTGGAGCTGTTGTGTGCTGGTCCTCGCAGTCCCGGGGCCAGCGCCTCACCCTCCTCTGCGGCCACGAGGTCTTCTAGGGCTTCCCAGCGGGTCAGCAGCGCTGACAGGCGTGAATGGGCTACTCCTGTAGCGGAAACGAGTCTGGTAATGCTTCTCAGGAACACAGTCTAATTGCGAGTGGCACCCGCGAAGCGGGTGGCGCGAGAAGTTATTGCGCTGTGTTGGGGGCGTGGCACTGGGAGGGGGCGCGGCTCACGCGGGAAGAGGACCAGCTGGAGCTGTTGTGTGCTGGTCCTCGCAGTCCCGGGGCCAGCGCCTCACCCTCCTCTGCGGCCACGAGGTCTTCAAGGGCTTCCCAGCGGGTCAGCAGCGCTGACAGGCGTGAATGGGCTACTCCTGTAGCGGAAACGAGTCTGGTAAGGCTTCTCAGGAACACAGTCTAATTGCGAGTGGCACCCGCGAAGCGGGTGCCGTGAGAAGTTATTGCGCTGTGTTGGGGGTGTGGCACTGGGAGGGGGCGCGGCTCACGCGGGAAGAGGACCAGCTGGAGCTGTTGTGTGCTGGTCCTCGCAGTCCCGGGGCCAGCGCCTCACACTCCTCTGCGGCCACAAGGTCTTCTAGGGCTTCCCAGCGGGTCAGCAGCGCTGACAGGCGTGAATGTGTTACACAAAGGGGGTTGGACCCATGCAGTCACGGGGACCTGGGCGTTATGTAGTACATATAAAAGGGGGTCCCCGTAAGGATAGTGTATTGTGGGCATACACTGAAACAAAATTAACATCTCATGACCACACCGATACAGACCACGCTGCTTCTTTTTCTGATTAACAAACAAACGCCGGAGATCCAACCCCGCGTTCCGAGACGGCGCTGCCCGCTTCGACTCTTTAACTAACACGCGAGCGCCGCTGGCGCAACCTCGCTTTGCCTAAATCAGTGTGTTTACGACTCCGCTCCTTTGGCCTGACGGAGATTGACTGAATAGTATATATAGGTACCACGCCTTATTTTCGTTTGATTATTGGAGATCGAAGCAGCGCCATATTTATTAATTAATTCCTGGTACTAAAGATATACTTGACAGGCAACAAAACAGCAATTAAATCTGATGTTCCCACCTTGTTGGACTGACCACGACTCTTTGGTGTGGCGGCCGTATTTTGTACAGAGCCCAGCCGGGCCGTACCCCATGATTTGCCCCTTCCCTCCCACCTCTCCAGTATGTCGTCCTGATGAAGACCCCGCCTAAGGACTTTAACTAGCCTACTTAAAGGGGTCGAAACGTCGACTTTCTTCTCTTGAGATTCCGGCACACCCCCGATCCATTAAGCAATCAGCTGTGACCGTTGAATATGATGTACTGACTATGTTTGGAATTTTGCCTTAATATTTTTTGGCATTTGTATTATAATTGATTTGTACTGTCATTGAATTTGGATGTTTTTCCTTTTAATACTATTAGTAACATTCCTTACTCTTTTTCACCTCCCTGAGCACTTCCTCCCTTCCCTTTCTCTTGGGGCTTGTTAATTTGCATAAGTTAATTCATTAATTGTTATCAGCAATCACGCTGTGTTTTGATAATAAATTACGTATATCAAATCCCAAATTGCTACCTATGTTTGTTCAATTGTTTCTTTGTTAATTTTGTTTCAGTGTATGCCCACAATACACTATCCTTACGGGGACCCCCTTTTATATGTATGACAGGCGTGAATGGGCTACTCCTGTAGCGGAAACGAGTCTGGTAATGCTTCTCAGGAACACAGTCTAATTGCGAGTGGCACCCGCGAAGCGGGTGCCGCGAGAAGTTATTGCGCTGTGTTGGGGGCGTGGCACTGGGAGGGGGCGCTGCTCACGCGGGAAGAGGACCAGCTGGAGCTGTTGTGTGCTGGTCCTCGCAGTCCCGGGGCCAGCGCCTCACCCTCCTCTGCGGCCACGAGGTCTTCTAGGGCTTCCCAGCGGGTCAGCAGCGCGGACAGGCGTGAATGGGCTACTCCTGTAGCGGAAACGAGTCTGGTAAGGCTTCTCAGGAACACAGTCTAATTGCGAGTGGCACCCGCGAAGCGGGTGCCGCGAGAAGTTATTGCGCTGTGTTGGGGGCGTGGCACTGGGAGGGGGCGCGGCTCACGCGGGAAGAGGACCAGCTGGAGCTGTTGTGTGCTGGTCCTCGCAGTCCCGGGGCCAGCGCCTCACCCTCCTCTGCGGCCACGAGGTCTTCTAGGGCTTCCCAGCGGGTCAGCAGCGCTGACAGGCGTGAATGGGCTACTCCTGTAGCGGAAACGAGTCTGGTAAGGCTTCTCAGGAACACAGTCTAATTGCGAGTGGCAATGTCACATACAGTACGATGCAATCCAATGTCTTGGTATAATTGCTTCAAAAGTTGAGGGAAATTACACCATCACCAATATATTAGCTCATTAGCACCCAACAACACAACAATTAAATAAATAAAACATAACCAACTTGTTTCTTAACTTTTAACCTGCATCTCCATTTAGATTCTTAGTCATTTGTTATGGCTGAGAATCTTCTTGAAAGAGTCAGGATTGAAAAATCAAAAGCAATGCAAGTCTGACAATCACAGCTTTGGACAACAGAGCTAGACGAATTGGCAGGCTTATACAGTAATGTCATTCCTAAAGTATATAGATCTCACAGGATCGGTTGCAAACATGTTACAACAGTAGTCTTACATGTTCAGCCTTTAGACAGCAGTAGTAATTATACAAAGGTTTAGCCATATGGATATTTAAATTCTTCCCAATAAATCTTGAAGTAACAGCCATTGCAGTAAATGCCATCTGGAACATAGAACCAGAAACCATTATAAACCTTCCAAACATTCTATGACAGCATAATTCGCAAAATTAGAAGTACATCAATAATCTGCTTCTATTAGATACAACTTAGGGGACGCGCCACCAAACACCACCTACCGCAGCATTTTTGCTGTAAGGGGAACGGCCGTGAGCCATGGCTTCTTTTTCCGATCTGCCATTAGGCAAACGGTCATCACCAGCACTCTGTCTGCCCGCTCGCCATGATGGGAATGGCTGGAGCTTACCACATCTCCCAACAGCCCTCAGTGGCGCCTGGCGCGACGTGCAGGAAATCGCGCCCAGAGGCGGGATAAAACCCATCAAGCCCTCCCGCACCGCGGGACGCACACGGGCCAAGGGCGGGCCCATCAGTGGCAGAAAGAGGCAGGGCTGGGCCGCCCCTCTAACATCTGTCCTGTCCTGCCTTGCCGGCCTAGACATGGAACTGTAGATCCTGCTGTGACTGACACCCCCACAGGTATTATTGTTGCTATTCTAGTCGTGACTGTCCTACTTGGAGTCTCTGACCCCTCGCGGAGATCTTTGTAGACTGGAACTATATTACTATCCTAGGCAATAAGTATTATTTTGTAGCAAGTAGTGCTAGAGTGTTGTGCACCAAACCCTGCCTGTTCAAGTTTGATAACATCTAGGAATGGGGAAAAGAAAATTACTGGGTGTGGGTGAGGATGGGGGGGATACAGGAAGTACTAGCACTAAGCGGAGCAGGGGGGGCAAAAGCAAAAGGGCAAGGAAACTTCAAACAAATTTAAGTAGTAATTGTGTCTTAGATAGGATAGACTCCCTGATAGAAGAGAGGGCGGGTATCCTTGAGCAAGAGCCAGAACGGGAAGCACCTAGTGATTTATCTACAAAAAAGTTGGCATTCATGGATAAAACACACATCTCTATGTTCCAGAGAACAAACGCATGGAAAGTAGATACAAGTCTAAAGGAGGGAGAACTTTCTAATGAGGATATAGCCAATACAGACCAAATTACCACAGTGTTGCAGTGCACAAATGGGTATCTCCCATTACAAGATATCTATAGTAATGAGTAGCCCTGGGCGAAGAACTACGCTCCGTTCGCGGAGTTTGCGGAGTTTCAGCAACTCCGCGCTACGCGGAGAACGCGAAGTTGTCGAATACTCCGCAAACTGCTGCGTAGCGTAGTTCTCGCGCGCTCAATAGCATTTTCGCGTGCGCAAGGATGCTTGTCGGTAAGATCGAGTTGCCGAACACGCAGAAACTGCAATCTGGCACAGAATAACTCGCGAACACGTTAGTAGTGACCGGAAATAAGGGGACGCGAGCGGGCGGGACAAACCTCATGGGTAAATTCGCGTGCTACACATCCCGAGCATGCAGGCAATCAATCAATCAATCAATCAGGATATTTGTATAGCGCGCTACTCACCCAGAGGGTCTCAAGGCGCTTGGGGGAGGGGGGTCCGCTACTGCTCGAACAGCCATGTCTTGAGTTGCTTCCTGAAGCAGAGGTGGTCTTGGGTCAGGCGGGGGTGGATGGGGAGGGAGTTCCAAGTCTTGGCTGCCAGGTAGGAGAAGGATCTTCCTCCAATGGTGGATCTTCGGATGCGTGGCACGGCGGCGAGGGCGTGGCTGGTTGATCGTAGCTGGCGGGTGGGAGTGTAGAAGGTCAGGCGGTTGTTGAGGTACCTGGGGCCCAGGTCGTGGAGGGCCTTGTGTGCGTGGGTGAGGAGTTGGAACGTGATTCTCTTGCTGACGGGGAGCCAGTGAAGGTCTCTCAGGTGTCCGGAGATGTCGCTGTGTCGGGGGATGTCCAAGATGAGTCGTGCGAAGGCGTTCTGGATGTGTTATGTTATGTTATGTTATTATAATTTATTGTGCGCACAGCTACTCCAGCCAAGGAGCGTCCCGGCGCATAGACAAGGAGAAACATAACACAACAGGAAAAGATAAGACAAAATAGGGGCAGCTAAAACAGAAAAGTTTTTATTGCTCTCCGGAAGGTCATAAGGTCCTCTAACAAACGGATTTCAACCGGGGGAGAATTCCAGGTTAGTGCAGCTTTTACGCTGAAGGAGCGACCCCCCATGCGGCTGAGTCTGAATCTAGGGACTACAGCAACGGCCTGGCCTTGAGAACGGAGGGTGCGAATGGGGACATAGAAAGAAAGACAGCTGGACAAAATTTCAGGGCCTATACCTCTCAAGATCTTAAAGGTCAAACAGAGGACCTTAAAAAGAATACGCTTCCTCACTGGAAGCCAGTGTAGGGAGCGAAGGACACTCGCCACCGGGCAAAATCTGGGCAGGCCGACAATCGCTCTAGCCGCAGCATTTTGTACCCGTTGCAGGCGAGTTAACTCAGCCTGATTGGCCCCGACCAGAAGAGAGCTAGCATAATCCAGGCGAGAGATGATAGTTGCCTGGATTACCAGCTGTCTGGTTGGGGCATCAAAAAATTTGAGTACTGGTCTTAAACCTCTCAGCAGATCAAAACAACAGGCTGCTGTTTTTTTGGTATGTCCTACGAAGGTAAGGCCCGCATCCAGCCAGACCCCCAGATTTTTCACCTCCGATACCGGGGTCAGGGTAGGTCCCAGCTCTGGAGGCCACCAATGGTCACCCCACAGCTCCACTCCCCTTCCGACAATCAATACCTCAGTTTTGGTGGCATTGAGCTGGAGACAGTTCCCTGTCAACCAGCTTGCCACCGCCTTCAGTCCAGCCTGAAACCTGGGGGCATCCTGGTCCGCGTCCCCGCTGAGAGTGACCGCCAGCTGTGTGTCGTCGGCATATGAGACCAGAGTTAGGCCCCACTGCCTAGCGACATCAGCCAGCGGTCGCACGTAAAGGTTAAACAACGTGGGACTCAGCGAGGACCCCTGCGGGACCCCCATGGCCAGAGGCTGGAAGTTGGACTTGAAGGGAGGGATGGCAACACAGATTGAACGATTGTCGAGGAAGGAGCGGAACCATTGCAACACCTGGCCACCAATACCAATCTCCTCGAGCCGATGCAGGAGGATGCTGTGGGATACCGTGTCGAAGGCGGCGCTGAGATCTAACAATATCAGCGCCGCCGTTTGACCAGCATCCAACCTTGCACGGAGATGTTCCACTATCACAAGAAGAGCGGTCTCCGTGCTGTGTCCAGCATGGAAGCCATTTTGTGTGGGGTCGAGGGCTAGATGTTCTGACAGGGCCAGATTGACATGGGCCTCTGTAATCTTTGCCGGCCAGGGTAGCAGCGAGATGGGACGGTAACTTTCAGGCTTAGACGGGTCCAAGGAGGGTTTTTTGATAATTGGGGACACCACCGCCTGCTTCCACTTAGTTGGAACTACACCCGACTCCAGGGAGAGGTTGACAAGGGCACGCACAGCAGAGCGTCCCATAAAGGTCTGATCTCGGAAGAGAGCAGGTCTTACTGGATCAGATGGAGATCCAGATTTAACTTGCAACGCAAGTTTGTGAAACCCATCCGAGGTGAGAAGGGGGAATGAGAGCAGGGTGACCTGATGAGGTGTCCCGATGGAACTTCCCAAACCGATCCCTATGCTAGGGAATGTCCGATAGATTGCTTGAACTTTTCCCAAGAAGTAAGAAGCGAGGGATTCGCAGTGGGAGATGGAGCTCACGGCCGTAGAGGTAGTCCGCTTCGCCATGAGATCTTTCACGGCCTTGAAGATGGCCTTTGACGGGTTAGTGCTGTTTCGAAATTCTGCGGCATAGAATGCCGCTCGAGCTCGACAAATAGCCCGATGATAGAGCTTGACGGCCGTGGCGTATGCAGCTTTTAAATCAGCCCCATACGTCTTCCGCCATGCCCTCTCCGCCCGTCTACAGGCTCCCTTCAGGGCACGTAAGGCACCATCGTACCAGGGACTCGACTCTCTAGTATTGATTTTAGTCGATACGATAGGTATCAGAGTGTCTAGAGCCCTAGTAAGCCAAGAGCAGAAGAGGTCATATCCCTCCTCTACGCCATTCAATGGACCCAGCGGCTCCTCTAACAGAAGACGATGAAAGTCTTCTAGCCTGAGTTTGTTCCAAAACCTCCTAGGTACCCGTCTAGCTGAAGAGGTAGAGGGAGTGACCGATATAGGACAAAGAATGGACACCAGGAAATGGTCAGTCCACTCTACCGGAGAAATAGATGTAATTTTAGTCTCCGGCAAGTTGGTGAAGAAGGGGTCAAGAATATGTCCCCCAATATGGGTAGGCTGGGAAACCAGCTGGGAGAGTTGAAAGGCCTCTAAGTCTGAGGAAATGCTGCGTACCATCAGATTAGAAGGGGTGTCGAAATGCAGGTTCAGGTCACCCATGATGGAAAAGTTGGCACAATCGGTGACCAAAGTGCCAACAGTATCGGGGAAAGCATTTCTGAACGCCACATCGCTACCCGGCGGACGATACACAACCATCCCAGAGAGCGTAAACTCAGGGCTGACAGAGACCTTAAAAGAGGCACTTTCACACCCGGCGATATTAAGGCCACTCCACACACAAGGAAAACTGGACCTAACTATAAGAGCTATGCCCCCACCTCTAGAAGATCTATTCAAGGTGAACATAGAATAGCCAGGGGGGCATGCTAGATTGAAAATAGCAGCGTCCGCTTCCTGGAGCCAGGTTTCAGTGATGGCAAAGATATCGGGAGCTTCATCCTCAATAAGATCGTAGATGTTCTGGTGATGTTTCAAAGCCGATCTAACATTCAGGTTTAGGATCCGCAATGAGGACGGAGAACCCCTAATGCGGTGAACATCCGAAAAGTTTTTCCGGAGGATGGACCCCGGCAGGTCAAGTACCCAACCGTTGCATGGGCAGCGGTACGGACCGCAGAGCGGATGGACAGGCGGAAGATTACAGCAATGGCTCACCTGACCGATGGAATATAAGCTCTCTCTGGAGTATGTCAGCATTGCGACACAAAAGATGAAATAATTGTCGCAGCCCAGCACCGCAGCGTCCCGCACGGCCTTAGCGCGGACGGGCGCAGACGGGCAGGACTCTGGCACGACTCCGGCCACGCGTAGGCGCGCCCGCTACGCGATCCCGCTACGCTAGGGGAGGAGCTTTAAGTAGGCGTTCCTCGCTGGCTACTGCGCACTAAAGCGCAGGCAGCTGATAGTAACTGCAGCAACACTCACCCCACTCAAAGATGGCGCCCAAAACCGGCAGCCCACCCCAGGAAGAGGACCCGCTCAAGCGGCGGTGAGGAACCAATTATGGTGTAAGTAAGGGGATAAAAGCAGGGAATAATAAAATAAGATAAAGCAAATGGAGAACAGGCTTCGTTTTAAAAATCGCTATAAGCTCATAAATGCGCGCGCAGCGCTCCAGCAGCGGTACGCTCCTTGTCAGGGCGAGCCACAGAAAGGACTCTCCTTAAGTAGGCGTTCCTCGCTGGCTACTGCGCACTAAAGCGCAGGCAGCTGATAGTAACTGCAGCAACACTCACCCCACTCAAAGATGGCGCCCAAAACCGGCAGCCCACCCCAGGAACCGGACCCGCTCAAGCGGCGGTGAGGAACCGATTATGGTGTAAGTAAGGGGATAAAAGCAGGGAATAATAAAATAAGATAAAGCAAATAGAGTGTTAGAGTCTTTTATGGAGTTTGGCTGTGGTTCCGGTATAGAGGGTGTTTCCGTAGTCCTGTCGGCTAGTGACGAGTGCCTGTGTGACCGTCTTCCTGGTTTCGGTGGCGAGCCATCGGAAGATCTTTCGGAGCATGCGTAGGATGTTGAAACATGATGATGAGACGGCGTTGACTTGTCTGGTCATCGAGAGGGAGGAGTCCAGGATGAAGCCCAGGTTGCGTGCGTGGTCCGTTGGTTTGGGTGCGCTGCCCAGGGCAGGGGGCCACCAGGAGTCGTCCCAGGCGGAGGGTGATGATCCAAGGATGAGGACTTCCGTCTTGTCTGAGTTCAGTTTCAGGCGGCTGTTCCTCATCCACTCGACTACGTCTTTCATCCCTTCGTGTAGGTTGGTTCTGGCGGTTCCTGGGTCGTTGGTGAGGGAGAGGATCAGCTGGGTGTCGTCGGCGTAGGAGATGATGTTGAGGTTGTGTTGGCGTACGATGGCTGCGAGGGGGCTCATTTAGACGTTGAAGAGGGTGGGGCTGAGTGATGATCCTTGTGGTATGCCGCATATGACTTCGGTGGCCTTGAATCTGTACGGGGGAAGGCGGACTCTCTGGGTTCTTCCGGTGAGGAACGTGATGATCCACTCCAGTGCCTTCTCTTGGATTCCGATGTTGCTGAGGCGCTGCACTAGGGTGCAGTGGCAGACCGTATCGAATGTTGCGGAGAGGTCCAGGAGGATGAGGGCCGCTGTTTCCCAGTTGTCGAGCAGGGCTCGGATGTCGTCAGTGGCTGCGATGAGGGCGGTCTCGGTGCTGTGGTTGGCGCGGAAGCCGGACTGCGAGCGGTCGAGGCTGGTTGGGCGAGCGCAATTGGTGATCCACTGTGTGAGGTTGTTGGCTGCTTGGTTGGGGTCCGTTGAGCTGGCCGGAGGGTTCTGGCTCAGTGAAGTGGTGAGCTGGTCGGTGGTGATCTTGTTCCAGTTCCTGCGGGGAACCTGTTGCAGGTGGTGGTGAGTCGTGGTCTTTCTGAAGCTGAAGTGGACGCAGCTGTGGTCTGTCCAGTGGAGTCCGGTGGAGTGGCTGAAGGAGATGTACTTGCTGGAGGAGAAGACTGGGTCAAGCGTGTGTCCGGCGTAGTGGGTGGGGGAGTTCACCAGTTGCATGAGTCCTAGGTTGGCGAGGTTGTCCAGCAGGGTGGTGGTGGTGTTGTCCTTGTTGTTCTCCAGGTGGAAGTTGAGGTCCCCTAGGAGGATGTAGTCAGCGGAGGCGGGGGCGTGCGGGCTGATGAAGTCTGCGATGTCTTCGCTGAATTGTGTGCGAGGTCCTGGGGGTCTGTAGATGAGGGTGCCTCTGAGTGTGGTCTTGGGGTCGGTGTGTATCTGGAAGTGAAGATGTTCGGCGGCTGTGAGGGTGTCGTCTGAGTTGATCGTGATGCGGATGGTGTTCTTGTGGACGATGGCGATGCCTCCTCCTGTCTGGTTGACGCAGTCTCTCCGGGTGATCTTGTATCCGTCCGGGATGACGACGGCGATGTCGGGCGCTGAGGAGGCGTTCATCCATGTTTCCGTGAGGAAGGCGACGTCTGGAGATGTGGTGTCGAGCAGGTTCCAGAGTTCCACGGCGTTCCCGAAGACGAAAAACGGCGCGCGAACGGGTCAAGCAAGCTACTACGCATGTTCGCGGAGTTATGCGTAGTTCGCGGAGTGCAAGTGCATCTTCGCGTAGCTCCGCGGAGTGCGGCTACGCGAACTACGCCCAGGCTTAGTAATGAGACAGGAGGTGATGGGGAGAAGGAAGTACACCAGTTATCCCCGAACATACTACACCAGGGTGGGCCAAACCCATGTAAGGACCAATAAGATTTAACCCTACAGGTTAGTGCAATGAGGAACGAAATGGGTATAATGAGAGGCCAGAGTGAGGAGCTGGTTACGTTAGTGAAAACCTTGACCCCGGATCGGTACCGATTAAGGGCCACAAAGGAAGGGCTATTGAGCTAAATACAGGCCTCTGGTGCTACAGCTAGCACAGGTAGGCCCATGGACGGGACTAGATTGACACCTTTAACACTTCCGTGAGCAGCCCCAAGTCCTATTTGGACTGACCCTACTAACAATAACAATGGAAATTGTGTCACAACAAACTCTGTCAGGGCTCAGGTACATCAGAATGGGGTTAAGGCAATACAACTTACCCAGCTAAGGCCAAGGGAGGAAAGCACACATCTGGTATGCAGTACTATGGAAATGCTAAGTGCAAGAAAAATTGTTATGGTGAAAGTGCTAAAACTTCCCGTGACAAACAGGCCAGAGAGTGAGGGTTTCCTAATAAACAAATCAATCCACTGGATAAGGCATGTGAGAGGGTGCCGGTCGGTGATTAGGGAAGATATAGTTGAAGCCCGTAGGCTAGTAGCATCATCAAATTCCATGGACAGTATTGAGCTCACAATGGCTAAGGCACATATAGCGGAAAACCTCTTTGCCCTAGAATTTCGCACTAGCTCACCAGGACCATCAAATATACAGTTTAGGGAAGGGAAGGTGATAATGCTCGCCAATGTGGGTTTGAGTCTCCCAGATTTAGGGGAGAATCATCATTAGAAAATATTTGACTTGCTGGTAATCTGGATAAGGGGCATCAGGGCAAACTGGCAATGGATGTGGCCCCCAAAATTATTCCATCTAGGTATGATTGCCAATAAGTAGAGCTGGCACAAGTCATGGGAGTAGAACCCTTGTCAAGCATTCAAAAAGTAGGGAATAGGCAGGATAGTACGCTAAGCCCAAGCTTATCAGTTGTAAATATTAAATTGGCAGACATAGGGGCATCAGTAAGGAATACCCTCATGACATGGAACATTGCAGGATTATGCTCTAAGGGGGGATCCTCTGAGTGGCACGCTTTTATTGAGAGGTTTGATGTCTGCTTGTTCCAAGAGACCTGGTCAGAAACCCCTATTTTTTGTGCTGGATATTTTAATTTTTATATCCTAGCTGTTAAAGGTCCATGAGCGAGACCATCAGGAGAACGGACTATGTGGGTGAAGCAAGATAGGGGGCTGAACACTCAAATTATTCCAACCAACAATCCTGATATCCAGGCAGTTAGACTGTCTAGGGGTACTAAGGGGATTGTAGTAATATACAACTTGTACGTGCGGGGCTCAAGGGGGAAAAAGTCGGGTATTTTAGCGGCACTTGACGAGCTTCTGGAGAGTAAGCAGTCATGCTTACCTTTGATTATTGTAGGGGATTTTAATACAACGTTTGAGCCTCTCTTAAATGAGGAGGGTAACCATTCAGATGAGGACGATCTAAGGTGGGGTGTCCCAAAGTTGGAGCTAGAGCCAATAAAAAAATGGTCTGATGTGGCGATCCACATCAAGTCAATATGTATGGACGAGCTCGTCATGACAATGGAAGGTGTTAATGTTGGGAGAATTGAGAGAAATCATTAAAATTGTCTACCTCTACTCCATTTCTACCCAGTTCTAGAACACTACACTATTTTTTCACCACACATCTATGCACTGCAATTCAGTTACCCTGTTGTACTTATTCTTTCCGGTCCCACCCATCACACAACTCTTTGGAATTTGGAATTTGGAAAGGTATTTCTAAAGCGCAGACGGTCGCTCCGGAAGGAGCATCATGGCGCTATGAGTCCTGTTTCCAAGTCACAGAGTGAAGTGAGGGAGGCTAGATGGCAGCTTTAGACCAGTCATCGGGAAGCTTGAAGATCCAGGTTTTGAGGAGCTTCCGGAATGACTTTTCGACTGTTTGGAGCCTGAGATGCCTTGGCATACTATTCCAAGCTTTAATAGCTAAGGTGCTTAGAGTTTTGCCGCCTTTAGATTTCAGGTTGAATTTAGAGGGGGTCATGAGGTTATCTTGTGAAGATCTGAGGGAGCGGCACGGAGTATAATGGGGGAAGCGTCTAATCAAGTAGGAAGGACCGGATTTGTTGAAGGCTCGGAAGGCAACAATGAGAATCTTGAAGAGGATTCTCTTGTGCAAGGGGAACCAATGTAAGGCTTTAAGGGCTGCGGAGATTGAAGATTTTCGTGGAAGTTTTAAGACAAGCCGGGCGGCAGTGTGCAAGACACTTTGTAGTTTGGCGAGAGTGGACTTTTTGGTCCCTGCCATGAGTCCATTGCAGTAGTCCACACGGGAGAGTATGAGGGCTACCGCCACCGTTTTTCTTGAGTCAAGCGGGAGAAAATCAAAGAATTTATTATGCCGAAGCATTTTCCCGCTGTGGTTGAAGCATGGAGATCGAAGGAGAGTTCGGAGTCGAAGAGAACCCCGAGGTTCGTGGCTGATGAAACAGTTTGAGGTGGAGCTGCAGAATTGTCCGGCCACCACAGAGCAGGGCAGAAAGAGGCATTTTTTCCGATGGGAAGAATCTCGGTTTTGTTCGAGTTGCAGCGCAGATGATTGGTGTCCATCCATTGGAAGACTGCTGTAAGGCAGTGTTTCAGATTGAGCTCTGCCGTGTTAGAATTGTCGTCTAGGGGGATGATCAACTGAGTATCGTCGGCATAGGAGGTGACGGTTATGCCGAACGATTCTTTATTCGTCTTGAGTTGATTGTCTGTCATAACAACAACTAGTGACAGACCACACTTTCTCCTGGGTTATGGAGAGCCCAGATGATGAATAGGGCGGTACCATGTGGGAACTCATGGGCACTTCTTCCCAATTCAGGAATTAAGTGCTGTTTGTTGCACATTTTGCACTAATTGCTTATTTGGCTTTTTTTTTGTTGCGCCACACTCTAGTACACACAGTGGAATCCTAATTTCTTCTTTGACCCACAGACATTTCTTTGTTATATGTACCTTACACATACCCAAGGTCACTGGCCACGGAACCAATTCCTCAGTTTGTTCCAAGGTGCCTGAGTTGCCCGGCCTATCATTGACCTCATAGCAGTTGAAGGCCTTTGAACAGGCCATGCTGCACATTTTCACTGCATTCATGGCTTCCTCTGGCGAGCCTCTGGGCTACATCGAACTGCTGGAACCTACATTTCGGTTACTGCTGGTCTGTCCATCATTGGTGCTGTTTAGTCCCTTCCCGGTGCCGTCTGTTCCCTTGGGAATCATTATTTGGCCTGTACTGACTCTGGTACACATTCCCACTTCAACCCCATGATCCCGTCCCCCACGACACTGGTGGGGATGATCCATTGCTGATGCCCATGGTGGATCCTGAACAGATGTCAGCTCGAGCTCAACCAATGTCATTCTATGAGTTTACAAAGGAGCAACATTTGTTATGCACCTTGGCTCAAATTGTGTGCGTCAACTATATTGCAGCCTTCAACAGAGGCTCCAAAGTATTTTTGCGTTTGAAACTGATCCTGTGCCAGAGCAGGGTGCACCCCAGGATGCTGATGATGATGATGGTGGTGAGGATGGCGTGCTACCCCTCATTACACTGATAATACCTTATACCTTGATTTACAAAATGTGAGTGAGCTTGACTTACCACATGGTCCACCACTGGCAGAAAGTGCCTCATTTGCAGTGGTGATGCAGATGGCAGCCAGGGTACTAGACTTACCGCTGCCCTCGAATAAGGTCAAAACAAATGTTTTGATGGAAATTCTGTGGCCTGGACTAGCAACGTCTGAGCCCTTACTTCTGTTTAATGATGCCCTCACACAGACTGCATGGCTACTCAGTTGAAACCACCTTTTTGTCCATCTGTTAGCTGGGCACATAGATTGGAAACATAAACTTGTGCCTGGTGATCTGGTCTTTTTTACCGAGTACCCCAATCTGGAGAGCCCGATTTTACAGAAATTGAGTTCTAAATCTTTCCCAACCAAGCCTAAGGACTAAGAATTCAAAATGATTGATGCCTGCTGTTGGCAGACTTAGGTCTTCCTCTTCCAGCTGGGCACTGCGATCCCTAAATGCCGTCTGCTTGTTGGGTCGCTACACGCATGCCCTTTGGGTCATGGCCAGCAAGATCTTGCAGGTAGTTCTGGAGCACTTTTAGGTTTCTTTGGCTGAGACATTATCTAAGTGGCAGAACACCCACAAGTATGTTAATTAAGCCAGTCTGGATACTAAAGACTGCATTGGCAGAGCAGTCTGTATCAGTGTTCTGCTCACATACATTCATGAATAGCTGGTTTCTTCATTGACATACAGGTTTCCATAATGCACATGTCTTTCGTTGTCTTTTACCTCTTTGGAGAGAAGGCAGAATCTGCTATGGAACGTTTTACAGACCATTAAAGCTAGAGCACATTCCTTGGGGCTGTTGACCCCTGCCTAACAATTCCCAAGCCAGTTCAGAAAATGTAGAAGCTACTGCAAGGGGCCTGTGTATAGGACCGCAATCGTCTCATCCCAAGGAAAGATGGGGGGGGCATAGACCAATGGTAGACCCTGAACTCCTTACCCCTCAGGGTATCAGGACCCTGAACAATTACCCCTCAGGGTGTCAAGGCGCTGGGAGCTGTTGGGAAGATTAAGCGAGCTATTGCCCAGAGTCACATTGTACTGGGCTCACCTGCTGCCTGCGCCGGGGATCGAACCGTGAGCCCCCGTGTTCACCGAGTTAGCCGCCCTGGCTGCTGCGCCACACCTCTTCCACTAGGACCAATTCAAATTGCTCACATTTTCCCAGATCCCATCTCTGCTGGACCCGGCGACTCTGTATTTTCATATTCCTCTCCTGGATTCCTGTCCTAGGATCAAGGTGGGCCAGGAGCATTTTCAATTTGCCATGCGTCCTTTAGGCCTCCCCAGCGCCCCTTGCTGTTCATGAAAGTCCCTATACTCCCATTCCTTGTCGAGTGGCTCATGGCAGTTAGATGTTGACTACATCTGGACGGCGGAGGAATGTTTTGACATCTGGGTCTCAACATAAACAAACTGTAGTCCCGCCTGATTCCTTCGCAAAGGCTTCCATTGATTGGAGTGGTTTTGGAAACAGCAACATTCAGTTTGTCCAGAGGCAAGCTGCTCTTCCTCTCTCACCCTGAGCTGAGAGTGGTTATTGATGCATCACTGCTATGTGGGACTGTCATTTGAGGGAGGTTGACATTAGAGGACTCTTATCTCCAGTGAAGGGAAGGCCCTACATCAGTCTGCTGGAGCTGTAGGTCATGCCTCTGGCCCTAAATGCATCCTCTCATCTGGCAGGATGGGGGGCATGTGCAGGTTCTCACAAACAGTGCCTCTGCCTTGTAGGACTGCAACAACCAGGGCAGAATGATGTCCTGGGTTCTGGACCAGTAGGCTGTGCATCTCTGGAGATGACTGGAGCATCAGCGCATGTTGGTACCCACCTGGTCTGGTCCATGAATGCCAGAGCATTGAGAACTGGCTGTATCAACAAATTTGCATGTTAGTTTTGGCAAGAACACGAGTTGAAAGACTCATTTGAGATGGAATCGAACAAGGGTCTCTTATATGCTTTCCCTTTTCCTTGACTTCTGAAGAAGATCAGGAACGATTGCCCCAAGTCTTCCTAATGGCCCTGGGTTAGGCCAATAGAGCATGGCACCCAGATCTCCTTAGCATGAGTGTTTCTCCTCTCATCGGGCTCCCATTTCATCATGAACTTTTGTTCCATGCATGTAGGTTGAGCGGTAGCAATTGACTGCATTTAATTTACCACCTGGGGTAGTGGATGTCGTCCTCTCCGCCAGATGGTCCTCCACAAAATGTGGGCACAGGGATAAATTTGTAACCTGGTGCGGTGCTCGAGACACTGACCTCGTACAGGCAAAGCTGCCGGATATTGTTTTGTTTGTTTGTTTGTTAAGTTACTCTCGCTTCCCTTCTCACATAACATCACACTACTAGTTAGACGAGTATAGACAGTGTTCCCAGGTAGGGTTTGATTCTGAAAAATACCTGTGACCTTATACAGGCAGCATAAGGGCAGAAAAATGATGGCACAGAAGAACCCAGAATACCAATTTCCTCATGTTCACCTAGTTTTTATTCTTGAAAACATGTAAATTAAAGGTACATTAGGGCAATTTTGCCATGTTAGATATTGATATTGTACTTTCTTTGCTGAGTCCCCTTTCCTTCTCTCTCCCCCCATCTTTTCTTTCTTTTCTTTCTCTCGCTCTTTCCCGTTTTCCCCTTTCATATACAATTATAGCTTTTGTTTGCATTGTTCTTGATACCGATGCTGTATCTTTTTCCTCATTGCATTCTTGTATCCAATAAAGGTTTTCTTTAAACTCAAAGATACATTTGGGCTTCCACTACACAGTTTCAGTTCCCTTTTCTTGATGAACAATTTAAACAGCTTTATTGACACCACTGAACGTTTACAAAACCTATCATTGTGATGGGAACTCTGGATGAGCCCACCTTGGTCAGCTGGGTAAGGTGTGGCGCAAACCCTTGACGCAGCCTGCCATGCACGTGGGGGAGGGGTTTGCATCATTCTTTTAGAAGAAATCCGGTAAGGGGACCAGACTGGCCTAACGTGAGCAAGAAAAGGTGGTCTCTCAATCCATGCAGTGTCCATGGTGAGAAACATTTGCAGCTTTGGCACAGTCTGTAAAGTTGGTCCATTTTTCAGCCACAACGTCAGCGAAAAAGGAAATCCCCACAATGATGGACAGAATAATTGTGCTCCCAAACGCTAACTGTGTCCATGAATCCAGTTTTGCAGCTGCTTGTGTGTGCTTTCAAATTATTCGTTTTTATGTATCCATATTTTAATGTTTCATAGCTTTGATCAACATCATTTCATGAATGTAGGGAAAACTTCTGTTACGTTATTGCTTTCTAGTTTTCTGCAGTAGGCACCAATCAATCAATCATCGCATTTATATAGCGCACTACTCACCCGGAGGGTCTCAAGGCGCTTTGGGAGGGGGGTCCGCTACTGCTCGTACAGCCAGGTCTTGAGCTGCTTCCTGAAGGCGAAGTGGTCTTGGGTCAGGCGGAGGTGGGTCGGGAGGGAGTTCCAGGTCTTGGCGGCCAGGTAGAAGAAGGACCTTCCTCCTGTTGTGGCTCTTCGGATGCGGGGGACGGCGGCGAGGGCGTGGCTGGTCGATCGGAGCTGGCGTGTGGGAGCGTAGAGGTTGAGGCGGCTGTTGAGGTAACTCGGGCCTTGGTTGTGTAGGGCTTTGTGTGCGTGGGTGAGGAGCCGGAAGGTGATTCTCTTGTTGACCGGGAGCCAGTGCAGGTCTCTTAGGTGTCCGGAGATGTGGCTGTGTCGGGGGATGTCGAGGATGAGTCTGGCTGAGGCGTTCTGGATTCGCTGTAGTCTCTTCTGGAGCTTGGCGGTTGTTCCGGCGTAGAGGGCGTTGCCGTAGTCCAGACGGCTGGTGACGAGGGCCTGGGTGACCGTCTTCCTGGTCTCGGTGGGGATCCACCGGAAGATCTTGCGTTGCATGCGCAGGATGTTGAAACAGGACGAGGAGACTTGTCTGGTCATGGAGAGGGAGGAATCCAGGATGAAGCCCAGGTTGCGTGCGTGGTCTGTCGGTTTGGGTGCGGTGCCAAGGGCGGGGGGCCACCAGGAGTCGTCCCAGGCGGAGGGCGAGGAGCCCAGGATGAGGAATTCAGTCTTGTCTGAGTTCAGTTTCAGGCGGCTGGTCATCATCCACTCGGCTACGCCTTTCATCCCTTCGTGTAGGTTGGCTCTGGTGGTGGCGGGGTCGTTGGTAAGGGAGAGGATCAGCTGGGTGTCGTCGGCGTAGGAGATGATGTTGAGGTTGTGTTGGCGTGCGATGGCTGCGAGAGGGCTCATGTAGACATTGAAGAGGGTGGGGCTGAGCGAGGAGCCTTGAGGGACGCCGCAGATGACTTCGGTGGCTTATGATCTGAACGGGGGTAGGCGGACTCTCTGTGTCCTTCCAGCGAGGAAGGAGATGATCCACTCCAGTGCCTTCTCCTGGATCCCGACGTTGCTGAGGCGCTGCACTAGGGTGCGGTGCCAGACAGTGTCGAATGCCGCGGAGAGGTCTAGGAGGATGAGGGCCGCTGTTTCTCCGTTGTCAAGCAGGGCTCGGATGTCGTCGGTGGCTGCGATGAGGGCGGTCTCGGTGCTGTGGTTGGCCCGGAAGCCAGACTGTGCTAACAGTCGCCATGTACTGAAGAAACTTAAATTCCCCTTTGGATCCAATCTGTCGAAGCATTATCCAGCCTTGCCAAGTTTCCCAGATCCATGCCTGACAAACTGCTCCACACCCGAATGTGTTTCGCATTCTCTGAATGTAAGCTCTGTTTGTCCCGTGGTATAACCAGGGCAAGTCCCAGAATGCAAAGAAAAACCCGGCCTGGACAGCGAGTCACTGTATGGACCCGGGAAACTCACAGCTGTGGCTATCTGCCCCCCTGGTGCCTGCTCAAAGGAGTAAGTCCCCCACGAGTGGGGCAATACATTCTGATATTTCACTGCACTTCTCCGAGTTTTGTGATAAATATCAGCAGGGTTGATCTGCCATCGTTTATCAGGTGAAAAATGCCCAACATTCACCAGATCATGTGGATTTTGGTGCAGCCCAGCTGTTATCTCACACATCTTGAGATCATTGTCGCACTTCTTAAATACCGATCACCTAGGTCTCTGTTTGTTTGGATGAATAAATATCATATCCTCTCCTCTCACAGAGCCAGCTAGTAAAGTGGTCTGAGTGTAATACTTAAACTTAACATTTCTCTCGCCCTCTCTGACCTCCTTCAAAACCCAGGATGGAAAAGAAAATTAAAAATCTCGTCAAGAAAGTAAAATCCTTCAACATAGCGCGGGGCCAAGCTCAGGGGCTTGAGTCAGCGTCTGATTGGTAACGGGGGCATTCGGGCAATGCCCGAGGGGCTGGGGTCCGAGTTCCAGCTGAGGGCTGCTTTTGAGCAGCCTCGGGCCGATGTGGGCGGCATCTCTGTTGTTCGACTATACCGCCAGTGGCCCAGTGGGTGTCTAAGTGGCCTTTCTGGAGGGAGATGGGCCCTCATTACCTCCCGTATAGCAGCAACAGGTAGAGGCGTCACCCCTTTTCTTTCGCTGAGCCTCCCAATAATGTAGGCATACTGAGCGGGGCAGGGGGCCTGAGCAGAAGTGGCCTCACCTGTTTTCAGGTGTGTTTCACATAGTGTAAACTGATACGTGCATTTTTTTTACCCCTCGCCCCCCACCCCCCCCTTTTTTTTGTATGTAAAATGACGCTAAAAGCAGTGATTTGAGGGAAGGCATTATGCAAATGTGGGCCGATTTTTTTTTTTATGCGTGCCGGGCCCGATTTTTAATCCCAATCCAACCCTGGCTTGAGTGACAAAAGTTCACAACTCTGTGGTGTCGCAGTTCTTAATGGCGCGGTCCTGGGCGGGTGGAACTGTGCTCACCGGGGGCCTTTGGTCGGAGGGTAGAGCGTGGAGGTGAGAGGGAGGCTGGCCTTGAGCAGACCCTTCTCCTGATACAGAAGTCTGAGATTAAGAGGCCCTGTGGCATGCGTCATCACCTTAGAAAGTTATTTACCTCTCTAGTGCGTGGGCGGCCGTTTCTCAACGCTGCGGCTTTGCGTGGAGCGGGTCCCTCCGGGTCTGAGAGCCTGCAGTAAGTAAAACCTGACCTTGAAACCAGTTCCTATCGAGCTCTATATTCATTTTCCTAGCTTTATAGGAAAAAGCACTGATCGATTTCTAAATGACGACTGTAAAGACCGTTAAAGTAATCCATGTCAGCTATGTAGTCCCCGTGACACTTTAACGTGTTACACTTTATCTTGTTTTCCCCTGGATTGTTTGCTGTACAGGATGTTGAGCAATGCTTTTCAAACAGCTGTGGTTGGTTGTCTCGGTGTCTATTTTTTTTTTTTTTTAAACACCTTTATTAAAGTGGACCAAGATATACACAGCTTTACGCCTACAACCCTCCGGGCCGGCGAAGCGACACTGATGTATTAAAGCATACAGACCACAATCCGCACATGCGAAGTACACAGCCCATGCCGTCAACCCGGGAGTACGGCGGCGCTACATCCTCACCATGGTTTGATCCTCCATGAACCACTGCTAACACAATAACGATGTACCTGAGAGTATCTCCACGCTCATGGAAGGGATGTTACGTAGGCCGTACGCCGTGAATCTGGGAATGTAGGTGCATTTTGTATTTTTTCCCCCCACGGAAACCTACCCATCCCCCCCATATGCAGAAACAAATAGAAAACTCCCCTGGAACACCCCCACCCCTCTCTGACAGTCTCCCGCCCGTGCGCTGCTCCGTCCGCTACTGAATTTGCCCTGTGTCAGTCTTGTGTTGGTGTCCCCCTCTCTCGTCCCTGGTGTGGCTCCTACTGTAAGGCCCGGGAATGTATCCACCTGTTCCTTCGTGTGACCACCCCTCTATGCTAGCGCCCGCTCCTCGCCCCACGACAGCCAGGTTTCAATACTCCACCCAGCCGTCGCCCTGTCTCTCCCATCCCCATATCTCCGTCCTCGACTAAGGGCCTGCGACAGAGGTATAGTAGAGTCGTCTATTATGTATCCCCCTCCTCCTCCCGCTGCGCATCCCCCGTATCCTCCCTAGTGGTCCTGAAGATGTTGTACAGTCCCCAAAAGTTCTTAGGTCTGCTAGTGGGGGGGAGGAGTTCGCTGTAATGTTCCGCCTGTCTGCAGCAGTATATCGTGTCCCTGGCCCATCTCTTTTTTGTCGGGGTCGGGCCCCTCATCCAGCACTGCGCCACTGTACGCCTCGCCAACAGGAGACCCATGTCCGCCAATCTTCTACACGCTACCGGCAGGGGTTTCGAATAGCCCAGCAGGGCCAACGCCGGATCTACCGGCAGTTCATGGTCCAGTATCTCGCTTAATTCCGAAATAACCGCCACCCAGAATTCATATATCCTGCGGCAGCCCCACGCCATATGTAGGAAGTCTGCCACCGGAGCGTGGCAGCGCTCGCATTCAGGGGATTGTCTAAGGCCATAGCGATGCAGGCGTTACGGAGTATAATAAACTCTTTGCAGGAATTTAAAGTGTACCAGCCTGTGGCGACCATTCAGGGACAGTTTCCTAGTGTTGGCACAACAATACGCCCACATCGAATCATCTATGTCCATCTCGAGGTCGACTTGCCAAGCCAGTCGGGCCCTGGAGGGCTCCTGTGCTCTGTATGACACACTGCTCTTGTATAGATGAGTCGTCAAGTGTCGCGGGGACGCCGTCGCTATGACATACGAGAGTTCTGGGATGTCCGGTGGCTCAGCTAGATCTGGGCCCAGGACGTCTCTCATAGCACTCCGAAGTCTGTGGAACTGGAACCGCTGTAACAGAGTTGGGCCCTCAGCGCCCTGGGTGATCTGGTCCCATGTTTTTACCTTGCCATCCTCAAATAGGTCCCCCGCTGACTTAAGCCCCAGCTCATGCAGCGCTCTGAGTACGTTCCTGTCCCCAATGGGAGCCAGCCACTGCAGCCACTTCACCGCCATCGCAGGGGAGTATAGCAGCACTTCCTCCCTCGCCTGTAGCAAGGCGTTCCAGGCGTGTTTCGTAGCCGTGATCGAGTCTAAACCGCCCACTCTACGGTCAACCGGGGTACAGATTGTGCCCGGAAGTGGAAGTGGCTCCGCAAAAAGTCGCTCCATCCGTACATGCAGGATGTTATCATCACCATGAATCCATGTGTGCAGGTGTGCCGACTGGGCCACTCTATAATACCTCTCCAGATCCGGCGCACCCAGGCCACCAAGTTCACACGGGAGTGTATGAGTGCTCCATCGGACCCGTGGTTGTCTGCCCCCCCAAGCCAAATGGATCATGAGTTTTGTTAGGTTTCGAAAGAAGGCCTTCGATAGAATGATGGGCAGTGTGTTGAACAGGAACAAAAAACGCGGGAGAATCACCATCTTCATGATGGCAACGCAGCCAATCAAGGAAAGCGGGAGGTTACACCATCTGTCCACGTCGTCCTCACACTTACTGAAAGCCACCCCATAGTTTTCATTGAAAAGCACCTCTGGATCAGTGTGGATCATTATGCCAAGATACCGTACCGGGTCCGCCGACCAACGTAACGGATATTCCATGTCGAAGCGATCCGTTACCGGGGTCAAGGGAAACGCCACCGATTTCTCCCAATTGACCTTTAGGCCTGAGAGGGCTCCAAAGCGCACTACCTCGCGGAGATCCGGCGAAAGGTTGTATTCCGGATTGTGAACCTACAGTAGCGTGTCATCCGCATACGTTGAAATAACTATTTTGTAGGACGGGAAGCTAACTCCCCTGTGCCAGTGATACTCTCGCAGTGCGCACGCGAGCGGTTCAGCCACGAGAGCGTATAACAGCGGAGACAGGGGGCCGCCCTGCCTCGTGCCTCTGCTAATGGGGAAGGGGTTCGAGACCTGATCCCCTAATCGTACCCTAGCCACTGGCCGCCAGTACAGTGCGCCAATCATTTGTAAAAACTGCTCCCCCAACCCCATACGGCGCAAGACTTTCAGCATGAATGGCCATTCGACGGAGTCGAACGCCTTTTCCGTGTCCAGGAAGATGGCGACGGCCTTCGCATCCTGACGCACATGCTGCATGGTACCTAGCACCGTGCGTATATTATAGGACAAGTTTCGTCCCGGTACAAAACCGGACTGCTCCGGAGCAACCTCCTCCAGCGCGATCAAGGACAGTCGGGCGGCCAGGACTTTGGCGTAAAGTTTAGCGTCGACATTTAAGAGCCATATCGGTCTGTATGAACTGCAGACACCAGGGGGTTTACCCGGCTTCAGTATAGAAACCAGGAGGGCTTCCCTCATTGTGCCGGGCATGCTACCTTCCTCGCATACCTCGTCAAACAGGGACAGAAAGTGTGCGATAAGTTTGTCCTTGAAGGCCTTATAGAAGCCGACTGTCAGGCCATCGATCCCTGGAGCGCTGTGTGCTCTCATGGTAGCCAGGGCTTCTGAGAGCTCGTCCGCCTGTATAGGCGACCTGAGAAACTCCCTATCCGACTGCGCTATGAATGGTAGTTGAATATGCTCTAGGTAATCGTCCATATCCGCCTCCAAATCGTGCGTTTTGGTAGTGTACAGGTCAGAGTAGTAGTCCCGAAAGGTAGAGAGAATGCCCTCATCGGACGTGACCGTGTCCCCTCCCGAAGTCTCCAATTCCGTCAGTCTGGGGGTTCGCTTATCTTCTCATAAGATCCTGGCTAGCAGCGAGCTCGGGCGCTCGCTCTTGCCATATGTTCTCGCCGAGGCGTATTTTCCCATATAACAGACCTCCCTGTCCGCTTCTTCGTTGAATTCCGAGATTAGGGATCTCAGCTCGTCAGCCACCGCGGGGTCCGAGTCAGTCAAAAGTTTCAACTCTAAATCCGCTAGTTGAGACTCCAATGTCCGGAGTCGCTGACGTATAGCCTTAAGCACACTCTAGTGTTTGGACATGGCTACTCCACGAATGAAGACCTTGAATGCCTCCCAGATCGTGTGAAAGTTGTCCACTGAGCCCACGTTCTTCTCAAAGAAAAGGTCTATCTCCTCCGCTAGTTCCCCTCTAAAGGTGTCATACAAAAGGGCATATGGCGGGAAGCGCCAGGTGAACAGGGGGATCCTGCGATTCGGCGTCGCAAGGACCAGTAGTATTGGCGAGTGGTCTGACAGCGTTCGCGTGAGCACAGTGCATTCTACGATCTGGCTAGTGATGGAATGAGAGGCCAACCAGTAGTCAATTCTAGTATGAATGTCATGGAAAGAGGAGTAGTGTGTAAACCCACCCCTGCCCGCATTCCTACTTCTCCACACATCCACTAGATCTAATGTCAGCAACTCTGCTTGCAGGGTTACCGCCGCCGCAGCCGATCTGCATGCGGGGCCAGAAGACCTATCTAGCCCTGGGTCTAGCACTAGGTTAAAATCACCCCCCCCAGAGCATGTGCGCCGAAGCGTGGGTCCTACAACTGAGTGCCAACTGGGAGTAGAAGTCAGGGCAATCTAATTCGGGCCATATATATTCACTACAATGAGATCATGCCCCTTGCCTTCACATCTCGAAATTAAATAACGGCCCTCGGGATCCGCCTGAAGTAGTCTTAAAGTCAAGTTAGAGCGCGGGTTCACCCATGTTAAGACACCTCTAGAATGTGTAGTGTAGCCCGCCACTGTGGAATTCCCCAATAGGCCCCTGTGCTGTAGCATTTTGCTGGTGAGCGGTAAATGGGTTCCTGAATAAGCGCAATATCTATATGTCGTCTCCGGAGATAATGGAGTACTTTCCTTAGCTTCCTGTGGTCATTAAGACCCCTAACATTCCAGGTCAACACCCTTAAGTAATCAGGAGGATTATCCAAGTTCGTCACCCGGGCACTAGCCATCGGAGCCAGCTGCGATCAAATAATAGTACAATGCCACCATGACACCAACATTACACAAGCCATCCAGAGGGTACAACGCACATTCCAAAAAAGGTCCCTTTCCTCCCCCACCTCCCGCCCCGCCCCTCCCCCCCAGAAACAGCAACTTCCCAAATATCCCCCTCCACCCCCCCACCCACAGCAGACCCACCCCCAACCCGGTCCGGCAGTGTTCTACCCACCCCAGTCCCCAGAGCACCCATCCCAACTGAAGTCAACCAACAAACCAATACGCTGAACGCGCGGGGGCCTAGGTAGCCAAATGTCATAGTCCCAACCTAAGTCTCAGAACTCATGTCAGCCTTACTACCCGCTCCTGCCATGCACAAGAACCCTAATTAGCGCGACATTCTACATATTAACAATAGCCATTGTCACATCGCCCCCGTGCGGGACCCGCCCATGACCTTGACCGGCAAATTGTCCCATGTCCAGTTCCTGCACCCCTTGATGGCCAGGGAAAAGTCCCATGTAGTATGTCCCTGCAGGTATCAGGACTGGCGCCGCGTGGAACACGAAGCCAGGGCAGCCCCCCTCCCAGCCCACCCCCCCACATCACTTATCTGTGCAGCTTGTAGTCCTCGGAAAGAGCATCATGAGATTCTTCACCCCACATGGAGTCGGCCTAAACCAGAATAGTCCGTGAGCCCGCCTGCCATCCACCCAGAGAGTCACGGGGTGCCCCAAACAAGAGAGATTCAGTCCTGATCGTCCAGGCGGCTGTCGCCATCGCCGTTCTCGTGGTTCCTGTCCGAGCTCTCTTTCGCTTCCCTTGACCATCGCTTCATTGCTTGTTGCAGCGCTTTGGGATCCGTGAAAATATGAGAGTGGCCTCCTTTGTTAACGCGTAGTACCTCCTTGCCCCGTATCAGTGTCCTCGAAGGGGGGGGGGGGCAATTCCCCCGGGTCTCGCCCCGCTGTGTAGAGCCTCGTGGGGGGTGGGGGGGGGGCCGTCAACTCCAGGCGCACCCGCGGCAAAGTCTGCACCCTCGGGAGGGGGGAGGGGCCGCTGGACCGGTACCTGCACTGCGGCTACGGCCGCACGTCTTTGCACGTCGCTCGGGTGCTGCCCAAATCGAGTCCGTGGTCTCGCAGCCCTGTTTCAGCGAGGCGCCGCACTTTCCCGTTGTGCCTCGATCCTGTTCTCCCGCCCCCGTCGGGTCGTCCGCTCGCTGCACACACCCCGGGCAGATCGCGGGAGCCGGGGCCAGGCTTCGGACGTCGCGCTGAAAGGATAGAAAAAAGATTTTCAGGTTCGTGCACGGCGGAGCTGCGGGATTAAGCGGCCATTACGCTTGCCGGCTAGCTCCGCCCCCCCCCCCCCCCCCCCCCCCCCCCCCCCCCGGTGTCTATTTGTGTTCAGGTTGTGGTTGTGTGCCTGAGACCTCGGGTTGAGGCAGAAGGCAGTGCAAGTTTCTCACAGTGTTTGTCAGTGGCTCATAAAGGTGTTCAGAACACATGCTTCTAATCCTTGGCCTCTCTGTAGAGATCACAGAGGAGCAGTCACAGGTGGCAATTCTAATTCTGATTCTATGCAGAAGTGTGTGAGGTGGTACACAACTGTCAAGATATTTACAAGGCTAAAGTAAACGAAATGCAGTGCTTCTATGTGAGTGGGTGTGCTGTGTGTGCGGGGCTGAAGTGAAGGAGATGCAACGGGGTACATGAGGTGTGCGATGTCCATATAGAGGATTTAGAAAGATGTGGGGCAGAAAACAGGCGAACATTTTTAACTTAGAAAGAGAGTGCGGAGGGAAGTGGTGCGGTGGAAAGAGCGGGAGTAATTGAGACACTCCGGAGACCACTAACCCTTCCACAGACCTTAGCATTGTATAGTTCACTGTTTCACACTTTCAGAATATAAACATTTTCAATTCTAATTATTCACAACAACATAATTGTTACTCATGTATGTGTTGCTGGTGGTAAGCGGTGGCAAAGCCAGTATGTCTGGCTGGTTTTAGGTGCATGTCTGTTGTGTGATATGTCTGGATGCAGTAACAGAAAGCTCACACTGAGGCACCAAAATACTGGTTCAGTGGCACGCTATGGGAAATAGGGGATTTTAGTTTACATTTTTAAACCACGCCGTTCTTCACATAGACCACGCCTCTTGGAAAGAGTTCCTATTTACAGTTCTTAAGCCAATCCCCATAGAAAGACCCCACTTTTTTAATCCCGCTTAAGTCCCAGTTCATCCTCTTTCTTCATCCATTTTTTTTGTCCCTGTGCTAAACAGTGAGATACTGCTCATTTATGAGATAGCGACACATGCAGCGCAGCGTCACCTTGCTGTACTATGTCACTAGGAAAGGGCGGGAATGTATCGAATTTAAGGCATACAGCGCATTCCTGACTTTCCCCCTGCGCAGGCGCACAAGGGGCCGCCTAGCACCAATGCAGGCACCCTTGCACCATGTTGCAAGGGTGCCCGCTTTGCATGCAGGATTGTTTTTGTGCATAAAGGTACATCTTCCTGCGCAAAAACAATCATGAGAGACATCTTCCTCTATCCTTGTGTGCCGCATAATGCAACACCCATAGAAAAAGGAAGCAACGAAGAGAAATAAAGATATTTCTCCTCTTTGCGCCTCTCCTACGGAGGCGTATCTTTTTGCCACATTCCCCGGTTTACCAGTTCCTGTAAATCTGTGAATGTCAACAATAGGAGTTGCCTGGAAACACCCTCGCAAAACACCCATGGAACGCCTTCCCAGGGCAGAGTAATGCAGCGCAGCCATTTGCGCTACGTGGGCTTACTCCCCTTATTTATGAAGGCCTTGCACCGTCGGTGCGCCACTTTTAAAATGGGAAAAAGTGACGCACCGGCGACGCAAGGCCTTCATAAATAAGGCCCCTGTGGAGCCGCTCACAGCCTTCACTTAGAGGTCTGCGTCACGAATGTACCACGTTGCGTGGTGTGAACAAAACTCAGTGGTTTCTTAAGTATGCCCCATGTGTCTAAAGTAGAAGGAAAATGTAGTAAGTGCTATTCGGAGATGCAAGTGAACCCTATCTTCATACTATGGAAAACGTCCAGCGGATGCATTACTTACTCTTAATGAAAGACAACGAAAACACCCTTAAACTGTACTTGCGACAACGGGGCTTTGATATGTTGGCAAAGCCTGCCACCTACTGGCGATATTTGCAAAGTGTTATGGAAGGAATGGGATCAAATATGTTTGTCGTTCGTTGTTTTGTAGGACTTGTGTGCTTATCTACTGTTAGGTTTTCAGACATTTTAGTGCTTTGTGTACTTGTTAGACACGGAAACCCCATAGAAATGAACGCTTTATATCCACCTACCTTTCAAAACTCTTACGACCTTAAGATGTATTACAGACAAACAGGAGCTCCATTCTTCATTTTCTGTTGACTGTGTTTGCAGTGTGTTCTGTGGCTGTTCTGTGCGGTATGTCTGAGGTCTGCTGATTAGATTTCAGTGTTTGTGTAGTGCGTTATTTAAAGGTGTGGCCTCCGGGGCGTTTATAACTTGAAGTAGGAAGGGGGAATATATTCAGGTTTTTCGATCTTTCTTTAAATAAATGGGGTTGTGCGGGACAGTATTGGTCTGTGACCATCTGATGCATTTGAAGATCTTTTTATTTAATAAGGAAGGAAACCGTAATATAGTACCTGACAACGCCAGTTCCCCTTTCCCCCACATACAGGGTAGTCCTCAAAACAAGCGTGGCAGCAGTTGTCCAAGACTAGCCTGCCTGCCCTTCATTACCTCTGTTTAGCTGTAGTTTGAGCAGCCTTTGTGAAATTGGGCAATGCATCAGCCATTTTTTTTATATAATATGCTTCAAAACCTTATGTTTTTGTAAAAATCTAGAATGTTATTAATTAATTTGCAGCTAATTTAACAGGTCGTTAAGCAAGCATTGCAATGCCAACCAAACTTGCTTTTAGAAAGCAATGCCAGGCCTACTGCTTAACTAATTATTTTTGCCAATACTGCTCCGCATCGGGAAAAAGAACATAAAAGGGTTAGCTTGTCAATGGTGAACAATATCGGAGAAAAATGAAGTGTAATTGTGCGTATGCATCTGTGTCATGACTCTGCAGTGGCCCAGCCAATGACGTATCCAGATGGATGCTCATAAAGCAGCAACCATGTTATTTTATTAACTTACTATTCAAAGACGGAGAATGCCTCGCTTAGAGAGGTAAATTAAACAAGCATTTACAATGCAATGGTCTCGGCATTATTAAAGGTAGAGCTATTGGCATTGCTCATGACTTTTTTTTTTTATGAAATAAATGGCATTGTCATTTATATTGCCAATAGCTTATTTGTTAAATAAATGGCATTGTCTTTTACAATGCCAATAGCAGCAGTGTCCTCACTCAGCAGTGGCCCTAGGCTGCAGCAGTGTCCTCACTCAGCAGTGGCCCTAGGCTGCAGCAGTGGCCTCACTCACCAGTGCCCCTAGGCTGCAGAAGTGTCCTAGCTCACCAGTGGCCATAGGGTGCCGCAGTGTCCTCACTCAGCAGTGCCCCTAGGCTGCAGCAGTGTCCTCACTCACCAGTGGCCCTAGGCTTTAAAAGAGTCGTAGCTTACCAGTGGCCTTAGGCTGCAGCAGAGTTCTCACCTGTCAGTGGCCCTAGGCTGCAGCAGTGTTCTGGCTCACCGGTGGCCCTAAGCTGCAGCAGTGTTCTCGCTCACCAGTGGCCCTAGGCTGCAACAGTATCCTTGCTCACCGGTTGCCCTAAGCTGCAGCAGTGTCCTCACTCACCAGTGGCCCTGGGCTGCAGCACTGCTCTCACTCACCAGCGGCCCTAGGCAGCAGCAGTGGCCTTGCTCACCAGTTGCCCTAAGCTGCAGCAGTGTTCTCACTCACCAGTGGCCCATGGCTGCAACAGTGTCCTTGCTCACCAGTGGCCCTGGGCTGCTGAGGGGTGCAACAGTATCCTTGCTCACCGGTTGCCCTAAGCTGCAGCAGTGTCCTCACTCACCAGTGGCCCTGGGCTGCAGCAGTACCCTCCTTCACCAGTGGCCCTAGGCATCAGCAGTGGCCTTGCTCACCGGTTTCCCTAAGCTGCAGCAGTGTTCTCACTCACCAGTGGCCCACGGCTGCAACAGTGTCCTTACTCACCAGTGGCCCTAGGCAGCAACAGAGTCCTCGCTCACCAGTGGCCCTAGGCAGCAGCAGTGTCCTAGCTTACCTGTGGCCTTAGGCTGCAGCAGAGTTCTCACCGATCAGTGACCCGAGGCTGCAGCAGTGTCCTGGCTCATCAGTGGCCCTCGGCTGCCACACAGTCCTCGCTCAACAGTGGCCTTTGGCTACATCTGATTTCTCCCTAGTCAGTGGCCCTAGGCCGCAGCAGTGTCCCAGCTTACCAGTGGCCCTGGGCTGCAGCAGTGTCCTCACTAACCAGTGGCCCTGGGCTGCAGCAGTGTCCTCACTCACCAGTGGCCCTGGGCTGCAGCACTGCCCTCACTCACCAGCGGCCCTAGGCAGCAGCAGTACCCTCCTTCACCAGTGGCCCTAGGCAGCAGCAGTGTCCTTGCTCACCGGTTGCCCTAAGCTTCATCAGTGTTCTCACTCACCAGTGGCCCACTGCTGCAACAGTGTCCTTGCTCACCTGTGGCCCTAGGCTGCTGAGGGGTTCTCACTCACCAGTGGCCCTAGGCTGCAACAGAGTCCTCGCTTACCAGTGGCCCTAGGCAGCAGCAGTGTCCTCGCTTACCAGTGGCCTTAGGCTGCAGCAGAGTTCTCACCTCAACAGTGGCCTTTGGCTACATCTGACTTCTCCCTCGTCAGTGGCCCTAGGCAGCAGCAGTGTCCTAGCTTACCAGTGGCCTCGGGCTGCAGCAGTGTCCTTACTCACCAGTGGCCCTGGGCTGCAGCTGTGCCCTCACTCACCAGCGTCCCTAGGCAGCAGCAGTACCCTCCTTCACCAGTGGCCCTAGGCAGCAGCAGTACCGTCATTTACCAGTGACCCTGGCAGCAGCTGTATGCTCATTCACCAGTGGCCCTAGGCAGGAGCTGTGCCCTCACTCGCCAATGGCCCTAGACTGCTGCAGAATTCCAATCCATTAACCCATTAGTAACCACTGGGCTGAAAAAGAGCCTCCACCTACAGGTGCCCCCATGGTGCAGCAGGGTGCGCCGTCACCAGTGCCCCCTGGACTTCAGCAATGGTTAAACCCAGCACTGCTCCCCTAGCCTGCTGCAGTACCCGCTCCATCTGTATCCCCCAAGCACTAGCCCCTGTACTGCAGGCGTGTCCCCCTCCCTTCCACCAGTGACCCCTGGGTTACAGCAGTCAGTGTCCTCAGCCAAGTATTTCTAGGCTGCAGCAGTGACACCCCCGGCCAGTGGCCTCCAGGATGCAGCAGTTACTCTTCCCATCCAGCACAGGGACCCTAGGATGCTAGTGCCTAGATATGTGTTCCTCAGCTGTTTGTCCAAAAGCACTAGCTCCTGTTCTGCCAGTGGCAGTGGTGCAGCAAAGCCCCCCCCCCCCCCCTCTACCCCCCTTTTGGGATGCAGACGTGTTCCCTCCATTGCAGTAGTCCGTGTTCCCAATCCAGCACCCATCCCCTAGGCTGCTTGTGCCTACATCCTCTTGGTTTTCAGCTGTATCCCCGCAAGCGCTATCCCCTGTACCTGGCGCGTGTCCTCCAGAATTAGTCAGTACTCCGCAGACGGCACAGCAGTGCCTCCACTTTTACTGCCTGTACAGAGCAGCGTGTGGCTTTACGGTACTGGCGGGTGTGAGCCGCGTCGTTTTCTGAGCAGTGCTGTCCTGCGGGGATTGTTCGCGTGCGGAACACTTGAGGGCAGGGGGTGGATGTTAAGTGAAGCTGTGTGGCGACACCCAAGCCTTGGAAGTGCAGGCCGGCTTTGGGCACCCGTCACCCACCCCACCTGTGCTGGCTGCAGTCCTAAAGATACGTCCAACTCCAAGGCTGTCTGTGGAGCCCAACGCGAAGCGAGTTGGGGTCGTATTTGGTCTTACGAAGGGGTTCGGGACACAGAGGGCACCGGTGCAAGCCTAGACCTGCCCACCAGGGGGCGCCGAGCCGCCCTCGCTCACAAGCCACCCCATGAGTCTTCCTTCTCATGGGACGGTACAGTGGCCCTTGGCCACGGCGTCATATACAACTTACTAGACGCCAATCAGGGGAATGTCTGCTATGAGTGCAGTAAGTACAGTGGCACCGGGGCGCAGAATCGCGGGACTCTCTGCACCTCAAGCATTTATGTTATACTACATAAGAGACAGAACCGTGAGTTCTGCGTGCTTCCATGAGCGCCCATCGTACCCTTGCAGGCACTAGTTCGGATGCCAGTAGTGCAACAGCTGCATGGGGCGTGCAGCTGCTGTAGGACCCCCAAAGATTGGTCATAATTGGGCGTGCATAATGCACACTTTTTCTTTTTAGGACTGAGACATCCTCCCTTTAGAGGAGACATTCCCATTTAGCAACCAAAAGAAAATAAAATGGCAACTGTTGACTTCTATTTCCTTAAATACTAAGCGATTTCAGCCGCCAGTGCTCCATGCAGCTCAACCCTACCGCTGCTCCGGGCCCATCGGGCTGTTTACTTTCCAGAGCCCGGTCTCCGGTCTCAGGCCACTGATACGTCACAGAGGCCGACGAGCGACAAGGCGCCCCACCCAACCGCCCCCTCACCGACACGCCTTCAACGAGCCTTTGGCACCTCCATAAAGCAGCAAAATCGGAGTAAGTGCTTCGGTCTCCCAGCGTCCAGAGGCAATCAAATCCTTCAGCCTCACCTGACCAACCACATCTTAAGTTTTTCTACCAGGCACTCCGGTCGCCATTTTATCGCCATTTTATCGCTTCGGCCGCCATCTTCCGTGAGATGTCCAGGCCCCTGACTCCCTCTCCCGGTCAACCTGTCACACCGCCGAGGTCACATAGCTGCACCAGAGCTCTTACCTACCCCGTGTCCAGCTCGGACGTGTCTTAAACCGCGCAGAGATCAGTGGGCCGTTAGCTCGGATTTCAGAAGGGCAGCAGCTCCGCAAAGCACCTCGCGCTCAACGTGCATCGCCACGCATACGTCATGACCGGGAAAAGGGGCCCGGAGCCCGGGATTTCAGGCACGGGCCTCTGATATCGGGTCGGCTGAAACGGGGGCGGGCACGGGAAGGGGCTGAAGAACCACCATCTTTCTCCGAGGCAAAGTAGAAATGCCTCGGGGAAAGCAGGGTCATTTTTCGCATTGAGGGGCGTGTTTACGTTCTCTCCTCTTCCCATTGGCTGGAAGGTAAAATTCCATCCAATGGGAAGAGGAGAGAAAGTAAATAGAAAGAAACGAAAAAACACACCCCTCAATCCGAAAAAGACGGGGCTTGAAACGAGTGACGCCCTTCTCCTCCAATGGCTGGCCTCCGTTTAGGAAGCCAGCCAATGGAGAAGAGGGGCGGGTTCCAAGCCCCCTTACTCCAAAACATAAAATCTTCGGGACTCCGCCCACTGCTTCGCAGTGTGAGGGACGGTCCCTCGACCTAAAAATGAATACGATGTGTACAAAATCCACTGTTAAGAAGGGAACAGCCGTGTAGCAAATTACAGCTGTCGGGCACTAAGGCACTAAAAAGCAAATGAAAAATAAAAACGCAACACAAAGCAACAGAGGAGCCAGAGGCAGTGAAGAAGTCCTGGTGCCCAGCACACGAGCTACGAGTTGTGGGGTGGACGCGGGTTCAGGAGCAACAGAGAGGCGGTCGCGGGGGTTATTTATTTTTACAATGAAATAGCTGTGAGGCTGGGGGACGGACACACGGAGTGGCGTATTTTATGCGAAGTAGCTTACCGGGTTGGGGGGGGGTTGAGGGGGGGGGAAAAAGAAAACACACACACTTCCATGGAGTGCTAGCAGAAAAAGAAACAAGCATTTGCAATGCAATATGTCTTGCGAGAGTTTGAGCTAATGGCACTGCCTTTTATTTATGTGTTGTTTTTGAAAACGGATAAACAAAAGGTATCGTCATTTACATGCCAATATGTTTAAACTGTCGCAAATGCGAGACCCATTGCATTGCAATTGCTTGTTGAACACAGTAACTAAGTGCAAACCCACCTCCTCAAATCAAAAAAGCCAATGGAAAATGAACAGCTTCAAAAATGTCTAAAAGCTTTTGTCAGCCAAGCACATATGGCAGAGTATATCTTACATTTCACTGCAAGCATCGGGAAGAGCCGTATCATAACACACCACTGCTTTCTTTGTTAAAAGCTGGCCCCAGTTTGACAGACTCTAAAAACACCGCGGCCTCCTACATCACTGTGCACAATGCATGACTTACTTCAAGCAGGCACACAATGGCATCCAGGGAGAGGGCTGTGACGTAACACACTGTAACAGCTTTCAAACTGAGTTTTTAAATGCTTTGCAAACTTTCTCCGTCTTTTTCTTCAACGTAGACTTGACTGCTTGAGAAAACCAGAAAAAGTACTTTGCAGAAACTAGTCGAGGAAGATTTTCTCTCAATATATTTAATGCACAAAATAATATAATAGAAACTATCACGATAATTTGAAACGCATATCACATTAATTTGAGTAGGCTCACGGTCTAAAGTTAGGAAAAAACGAAAGGGTCGAACTTTTCTCCTCCTCCCCCTCAATTTTAATATCCTCCCACTGCATGGCGGAATGCACTCGTTTGGCATCTGCCAACATTCTAGGTTACTAACTACATATCAGCTTCCAGTAATGCAAAGATTGCTTTCAGTATCACTGTTGTGTAAAGACCATGAGAGCAATCTCGATAATGCAAACATATGTTTTACAGCAACATTGTGTCCTTACAATGGTTATTCAAAGAACATGGCTGCAACTCTCAATTCCTTTAGCTCACAATCCATCCAAATAGTACTGTTCGTAGTCTACTCATCCAGCACAGGGCTGCCCCCTCTGAGACATCTCTTCTGTAGGATCGTCCCATGGTTCGAGGAAAGGTTTGGAGGGAAATATGACAAGTTACTCCATTACTGTGGTGCTGTGACCTGCACAGTTTAAGTTCACCTCTTCAAACAGCTAAACAGGGAACTGTTCCTTAAAGAGAGGCTGTAACTTTAAATTAAATTAAAGGATACCTTCTGCATGGGCGTGTATTAAGTGTGTATTGTTCACATCCAGCCATGCATCTCCACGGTTTTCTCCTTGTGTACTCGCACTCTTACTCCAAGTATGTTTCCAGCGAGGAGCACGTGCTAATGAGGATGGACTAATGACATTCTTTAATGCTATGTAGTGTGAGGCTTTAAAAAAAAAAGCAAGCATGTCAGGATAAGGTCAACCTTTAAGCATTTATGTGCATATCTCAGCACATTTAACTGTGCTGCTGAAATATTGAAGCTTGGGGGGTGGGGGGGGGCTTGGCTTGGACGGCAGTGGTAAAGGCTGCCTGACCCTGGAGCTAAAGTGAACGTGCGGAGAAGCGGATACCAGATTTCGGCCCGTAAGAATATGCGACGCAGACTATGACGGGAGGATCCGGTGTTTTTAAGCCTGGTTGACAGAAAATCTCGGATGAGATAGCGAGACCCACCCGACTCACATCCCACAAAATGGAGGCGGCGGAGACGACTAAGTTTTGAAGAAGATTGCCGGATATTGAAGCTGGACTACTGCATCCTGTAATGCCTTATTGCAACCCCGGTCTTTGCAGAAGGTGGGTGTTCAGGCTAGCGGTGCATATCTTACGTGCTGGAGGCAACCAATTAGAACAAATGTACAGCTCAAGGGCGTGATGCCTGACCCTGCAGTGGAGCTTAAATGGCTCACTAAACGCACACTTTAACATCTATCTCCAATGGGAAGACATAACGGACTATTTATTCAAAGAACAGCCCTTACCTGTTTCCACATATGCCACTGACTGTCCCCGCCGGCACTGATGGAGCACAACTGTAGCCTCAACCGCAGGTTTGAGAAAAGAGTGTTGCCTGTGATTAAAATGGCGGCAAAGCTTCTGTAATCGGGAAAGTTGTAAAGTGCACTTGGGCTGTTGCATATCATTCCCTGCTTTTCTTTCCTTGTTCTATCGCGATGCCTAACTCTCGGTTTCAAGTTGCCCATGCGGAGTGTGATTTGACCCCCTGATGTCCTGCTTCGATTTAGTAGGTGGTCTTGCTCCCAGAGGTGGATTGCTCATGTGGACTTACGTTATCTTGTTTTAAAGTCTCAGGAACTTGGAGGACATTGTGTTCCTCAATGTTTGTGCTGTAGTCGGTAATTCGCCTTCACGTGACTTAAGTGACATGTCCTATACATACTGCCGCCATTGCTAGCACTGCCGGAGTAATCTATGTAGCCAAGGTATTGCCATTGATGCTGTTCATTCACATTAGCCCTGCTATTTGCTATTGATATCACCACCCGCATTGCCTTACCCATTGACTCTAAGCCTAGTCCTATGTGCCTCTATCTTATTAGGTAGTCCATCTCGGGCCCACCTAGAAAAAGTTGCCTGACTAATCAATAGTGCCATTCCGACACACAACTGGACTCACCTGCTACGAAGGAAGAACGAAGGCCTAAATTGGGGGTGACTTCTACGAGAAATAGCATCCATACAGCGTTCCATGCAAGTCTGATAGTGAGCTGGCGATACGGCTGGGTCTTCTAGGTCGACGGTTCTACCTCAGCTTTCTATCGGAAGGGATACATTCCATACCGCCCAACTCCAGGTACTCCATAGGCCTCCGTTTCTGGCACAAGATGGCAGACAAATACTCCAGAACTTTAAACAAAAAATGAAAAGCCGAACCGGCGATCTCAAGACTCCCCGATCAAAGCCAAATCTGATATAAACAGTACAATGGACACGATCTTAAGAAAATTGCCCATAGTACACGATTTAGCAAAGTCCACCAAACAAAACACTGACTCCATGCAGCTGGAACTTACCGCCATCATGGCCGATATGAACACAATTAACTCAAAAATTACTGATGCGGAGCAGAGAATAAGTGATGTAGAAGATGTAACCTCCCAGGCCAGTAAGGAAATAAAATACCTCAGTGACACTACTAGCAAGCTGAAAACACAAGCAGCTGAGTTGGAAGACTGAAATCGAAGAGGCAACATACGGATCTTCGGAATTCCGGAGGGTTCTGAGGATGCAGCAGAGTCATGCAGAGCATTTTTGGAATTTGGATACCCATGGTTACTGTCAAAAAAATTCATCAGACACTGGAATTGGACAGGGCACAAAGGATTCCAACATTCAATTCCGCAAATAAGAAAATTGCTCGGCCAATGATATGCAAACCATTGTGCTTTCAACATACAGACGCCATCCTTAACTTTGCTAGGAAGAACCACCAAGTCACCTGGGACGGCCATTGGATAAACTTTTCGCAGGTTTATTGAAAACCGACGGTAGATACGAAGAAGGGTTCCTCCTATTGAGAGACAAAATTATCCCATTTTCTTTTGCAGGCCTGGCAAAAATTTAGAATCTTTGACAAGGGCAAGACACACTTCTTCACAAATCCTAAAGAACTAGTAAGGTACTTGGACGATTCCCCAGTACAAGAAATGGAACTCGCTGCTGGGTCCTTAAACAAGCTGAAGTCATGATAGCCTTTGTTCTACAATGACTGGTTTAGTCTACTTTTTCTTCCGTAATTGTATCTGTTTCACCAAGGGTTCTTTGAATATCGTTACAGTTTTTACACTATGCTCACAGACGTAAATGTTTATGGTGCACATGCACCTTGATCCTAGTATGTTTAAGTAGGTTGCAGCTTAGTGTGATTTGGTTAAAGAGCCCGTTGTGCACAAGTCGTTGAGTGTGAGAGTGTGAGTAGTGGGATGTTCACCGTTGACTGAAGATACAAGTAATGGTTCTACACTTTTTTTCTAGTTTGTGTTATTCCAGATCAGATAAAATCTAGAGTGTATCCTCCCAGTTACCGGATGTTGGACCTGCAGTCGCGGCTCCTACATCCGATATCTTTAGGTAGGGGTGGGAGGGAGGGGCGTAGGGAGGAGGGTTCAGAGGTAAAATTATATGTGGTTGTTTTCTTTTTAATGTATGTTCTTTTTTTCTTTCATTTATTTATATGCGTTATAATGACGAGTTGGCACTACTACTGGTACAAACTCAGGGCCAGGGCCCTAATGGTCAGCAAAGGGAGAAGCTCTTATCAACTGGCCGTCCTCACGATGTTAATTGCATCTGGGCGGGGCTTGCGAATGGTGTTTCACACTCACCCTATATGTATGATTACTTCTGTAGCTAAAAATAGATCATAGGATGACAAGTTAAAAAGATAGCAGAGGATCTTAATATAGTTTCTCTAAATGTGAAGGGGCTTAACCACCCAGTCAAGCGTAGGAAAATCTTCGACTACTTAGCCAGGAAACTAAACTCTCAGAGGGGGACGTTCATTTTATCAAACACAACTGGATTTCCCATATTTTTTGTTCCCCAGCAGTTCATAGGAAGAATTGAATTATTACCCTTATAGCCAGGAAATCAAATATTACATATTTATCACACACATATGATGATGAAGGGAGGATGTTAGTCACACACCTAAAAAAAAAAGGGGACCATGCAATTCATGTTCTTAATATATATGGCCCTAATTCCTATGAGCCCATCTACTGGAAAAAGATCTCGGATACAATAGGAAGCTTTCCACAAGATGATCTCGTCATAGTAGGAGGGGAGTTCAACTTGCCTCTAGATCCCCTAATTGACCGCTAATCCAAATGTAGATATCAAAACACCTGCTCCCATGAGATTCTCCATAAAATCTGCGCCAAATTTAATCTCAAAGATGTATGGCCTCTCCAGCATTCAGACACGCATGACTATACATTTTATTCAGCCCTGCACAACTCTTACACTAGGATCGACTATATTTTACTATCCGGCTCCTTTTCCCACCTTATCGACCATTGACATTGCCCAGAAACTAGTGTCAGATCACTCCAGTATTAGCACCAAACTAGCAAGTACTCATTCCAAACTTCCTCCTAAACGATGGCGCTTTAATGAGGAGGTACTTTCCGATCCAACAGACAAAGAAAAGATTGAGAATGCTATCCATGACTACATTAAACCCAACGATCTCCCAGACATAGACACTTTCACCCTGTGGGACGCTCGTAAGGCAACTATTAGGGGGGGGTAATCATTGGGATTAAAGCAAAAATGAATAAGAATTTGAATTCAGAACTCAGTGCTTTGGTAAAAGAGATCAAACTCCTAGAGACCTCACATGCCAACTCGTTAGATGACAAAGGTATCCTTGACCAACTTGTGAAGAAAAAATATGAATATAATAAAATTGTGAGTAAGAGAGCGGGAGTGTGGATAAACAAATTTAAGGCAGTCAAACTCTGTGAAGGAAACGGAGCGGGCAAACTATTAGCCTCCTACCTTTAACAAAAACAGAGACTATTTACTAACTCTTCGATAAAAGACTCCACTAATGCCATTCAAATTAAACAAAAGGAGATCCTAAACGTTTTAAAATCCTTTTATGAGGACCTTTATAAAAATAAACAAACAGTAAATCCAGAACAATGTGCCAGATATTTAAAATCTCTACACTTACCGAGCCTATCGAAATCAGACGGGGAAGTGCTGAGAAAGCCTATCTCGCAATTAACTAACTATTAAATCCTTGAAAAACAACAAGGATCCAGGCCCAGATGGCTTCTCAGCTTCCTTTTACAAGGCATTCGGAAAGTTTCTAAAACCAACCTTGTTAAAAGTTTTTAATACCATTGCTAAGGAGGGACACACATCCAAATCAATGAAGGAAGCCAATAGTATTGTTATTCCTAAAGAGGGGTATCCCCTTTTACATAAAAACTATAGGCCAATTTCACGTATTAATGTGGACTGTAAAATCTATGCAAAAATTCTAGAAATAAGACTGAATGGGGTTCTCCCAAAGCTAATTAGTAATTCCTAAGTTGGTTTCCTCAAAAATCGAATGTCAAATGATAACACCCGCTTATTATGTCACATACTTGAGAAAGCAAAGTTGAAACCTGAACCATCTATAGCCATCACCCTGGATGCAGAAAGGCTTTCAATAGAGTCTCATGGTCATTCCTGAGACAATGCATGCTGTCTTTCAATGTAGGTAGCTCGTTCATCAACATGGTTATGGCCATGTACTCAGCATCCACCGCATGCATCGCAATCAATGGAACCTTGTCAGATGCTTTTACACTTGAACAAGGTACTAGACAGGGTTGTCTTCTTGCCCCTTCCCTCTTTCTCTTAGTCCTTGAACCATTAATTCAGGATCTTAAACTTAATCAGGAAATAAAAGGAGTAAGCTTTAAAGATTCTCAGGTGAAACTGGAAGCTTACGCGGATGACATTCTTATAGTCATGAAGGACCCGAGCTCTTCTGTTTGGGCCCTGGTGCGCACCATAGAAGTTTATTTGTCCCACTCGGGTTAACTCCATGGCTGCTAAGGCAATTCCCCTCCTGTGCTGGGAATTCCTATTTTACATTATTCATGACGAGCTGGGCTCGTCATCAGCGTGCGATGAGGCTACGCCATGACGAGCCCAGCTCGTCATCAGCTTGGAAGGGGTTAAAAGCTGAACAGAGATAAATCCAGCGTTCATAGCTAAACGGGACTTGTACTGGTTCGTTCCACCCGTGGGATATACTCCAGTCTAGCTAGACATTGAGAAATTCTTGCTCAATAACCCAGCCCCAGCCGCCCTACTTACCTCCAATCTCACGAGTGTTAGATGTTAAAATCTATTTTTAAGAATACAAATCACGCTCTAGTGACATTAGATTAAAAATTGGATGTCCGTGTAAGACAATCGAATTTATAGTCATTGTGGGACAACCATAACATTCTTCATAAAGGGAGTACACTACATTAAAATACATGGATTGACAAAGGTATTTTCTTTCCACACCAACTAGTAGACTCAGTATATCCCATTGCCTTCAAAGACCTACAATTTAAATTTAATCTGGACTCCCTGGAGTTCTACAACTTCTTAAAAATAAAGGTAGTACTAACAAAAGCTAAACTACTGTCTTCATCCCCTTCCTTTCACAATACGTAGCAAGGATAAATAAGCTGGGGCACCAAGTTTCTTGGATTTATAAACTACTCCGTCCAAAACACTCAGGCCTTAAGAAGAAGCTTATTGCCTATTGGGAATCACACTCTTCCTCCCGATCTCCGATGAGGTCTGGTCCAAAACGTGGAACTCTGTCTCTTGGAATAAAATTTCGCCAGTCTTATCACAGACAAAATTTTGGCTCTTACAGCGGATTGGACACCAGCTCACCTACACCTACACAAGATCCACGAAGACTACAATTGTTGGAATTGTAAGGAGGAGACCAGGGACCTTGCACATCTGATACTATTTTGCAAATGTGTAAAACCCTTTTGGGATAGGGTATTCAACTTCATCTCTAAACTAGTCTCATGCTCCCTCAATAGGGAACTCTCTACAATGACATTTGGCTTCCTCAGAGTTGAATCCTTGAATATTAAAGACAGTGCTTTATTGGAGCTCCTTCTGATAGCAGCAGATAAGATTATCTTAAATAACTGGAAAGACACACAAAAAGCGTCTTTTAAATGCTGGTTAAATTGGGTCTCCCACCTTAGAGGGGCTGATAACTTTGCTCTCAAAAATTCACCATAGAACCCCCCCCCCCCCCCCCCCCCCCCCCCCATAGACATATGTGGGATAACCTTGATATATACTTTGAATCACATAAGCCGCCATGAGCTGCATACCTTTAATGGGGAGTAGATCCACCACATGTCCATATCCGGGTAGCACATGCTTGACTAAACATTCTCTCTCAAACGGTCCCACCTGAACTATGGCGCTGCAGCACATAAGTAGATGCTTACTAGCTATGTACGATCTATTGCATTATAGTCTTTTGTTGGTTCGGTTTATTTTTCTTTCTGCGCTGTGTTATGTTTTTGTATCTTTATTGTTTAGTCTTAAGGAAGCCTTTATAGCTCCTCACATTCCTACCCAAGGACTTGTCATAGGTTATGCAAAGCAATGTATAGTATGGTATGATATGATCGTCCACTCATTCATTAAGTTCTCATATATTATATATGTTTTTCTGTTGGTATATTTGTTTATAGTATATGTATCCATGGGTAAAGAAAGCAACCAATAAAAAACTTTTGAACATCAAAAAAACATTTTGAGGCCTAGTACTAATTTAGGTACTACAATTTGCACATTTTACTGTCGTGTCAGTTCATAATAAATTGCATGTTATCTTTGCACAAATAACTTTAACTATGTCAATGTTACCTTTTAATAAAATTCATTTTCAATATCACTTTTAATACTGAATAGAATATATAGTGTGGGCCAGTCAAATAAGAAAAATGTTCTCTCTATAGTCTGTAAATATTGATGTGATAGTGCCCATGTGTCTTTACTGTATTGAATGTGGTGTCTGGGAGGAGGTATTTATGTATATGGTATTTCTATAGTGCAAACCTATCCAAAGAGCAGCCGAGCACTGTACATCCTTAACCCCTTCCCTGCTCATGACGAGCTCAGCTCGTCATGCAGTACACTGGTCGTGTGCTCATGACGAGCTGAGCTCGTCATGAACAATGGGAATCAAGAGAGGTCAGCATCCAGGAGGATTAGCTGTAGCATTCAAGGTGTTAAAGACGTGCAGAAAGTCAATGAGTTTTGGGAGAAAAAAGCTTGGTTAATGCAATGTGATGTAGTGTTCTTTAAGGAGGTGAGTCTTCTACTCAAGTAATTGCTTGCAATTTGTAATATCTTAACATGTTACTTGAGACAATTGCCTTGTTGTGTGCAACTGTAAAATGCCTGAATGTTTCTAAAAACCAAAGGCTCTGACAGTATAGTTTTAAAGACACAGCCACACACTCCGCTGAACAAAGTGCTTTCATTTTTTTCGGTTACTTAAACTTAGGACCTGTGCTTGTTTGACATCAAGCGCGTGGCTCGTATTCAGTAGGTTATCTACAGTACACGCATTTTCACACGTACAGCAATTTGTTGTGGACCCGTTGCAAAACAAGCATTGGCATAGCCAAAAGGTCACGCATTTGGGACCTTATAAGTGTTTAGTTATCCAGCACAATATCCTTGGTGCAACAACAGAAACTGTTGCATGAATAAACACTTATAAGGTCCCAAAAGCGAGACCTATTGGCTATGCCAATGCTTGTTAGAACTGCCAGTGCTGAGCACCGGCAGGACCCGGCCCACTTAAATCCCTGAGCATAAGACTGTGGGTTGTGTAGTCTTTGCGGGCCTACACTCCCAGGAACAATACTGTGGCAGTAGGTTACTGTTTTATTGCCTCTGAGTAGACGGCGTACACCTGACATGTATTCCTATAGAAAGAGTATAGTTGAGTTGCTACTCCTGCGAGACTCATCGGGTCATGGCTGCCTCTATGAAGCCAACACCTGGGAGGTTGTCTTCTTCGGCGGCTAGGTGCACTCCACATAACATTTTATCATGGCTATCCATAATCCAGTGCAAAAGCAACAATTGATGGACAGAATGCAGAACAATGTCATACATTCACCCCAGTACAGAGATCTGGGCCTAAATCCATCGTTTTTTTTGTACTCTACACCACCCTAGTTCAGACATGGCCATATGCAAATCAGCCTTGACCCTGTGCCTCATGGGAACAGTCCAGCCCGAACCGCCAAGCCATGTCTTTCCGGGACCGGAATCAAGCATCCTAGGACCGGTTTCTGGCTATCAGCCCTCTTCAGCCAGGATAGCTTGACTCCAGTGGTCTGGAGAGCATGGGACTCACGTCTGAACATACCCATCCCACTCGGGGTGACAAATGCAAAACCAACAATTGATGGACAGAATGCCGAACAATGTCATACATTCACCCCGGTACAGAGATCTGGGCCTAAATCCATCGTTTTTTTGCACTCCACACCACCCCAGTTCAGACATGGCCATATGCAAATCAGCCTTGACCCTGTGCCTCATGGGAACAGTCCACCCCGAACCGCCAAGCCATGTCTTTCCGGGACCGGAATCAAGCATCCTAGGACCGGTTTCTGGCTATCAGCCGACTTCAGCCAGGATAGCTTGACTCCAGTTGCGTGGATCGCATAGGGACTCATGTCTGAGCATACCTATCCCACTCGGGTGACAAATGCAAAACCAACAATTGATGGACAGAATGCAGAACAATGTCATACATTCACCCCAGTACAGAGATCTGGGCCTAAATCCATCGTTTCTTTGCACTCCACACCACCCCAGTTCAGACATGGCCATATGCAAATCAGCCTTGACCCTGTGCCTCATGGGAACAGTCCAGCCCGAACTGCCAAGCCATGTCTTTCCTGGACCGGAATCAAGCATCCTAGGACAGGTTTCTGGCTATCAGCCGTCTTCAGCCATGATAGCTTGACTCCAGTGGTGTGGAGAGCATGGGACTCACGTCTGAGCATACCCATCCCACTCGGGGTGACCAATGCAAAACCAACAATTGATGGACAGAATGCAGAACAATGTCGTACATTCACCCCAGTACAGGGATCTGGGCCTAAATCCATCTTTTTTTGCACTCCACACCACCCCAGTTCAGACATGGTCATATGCAAATCAGCCTTGACCCTGTGCCTCATGGGAACAGTCCAGCCCGAACTGCTGTCTTCAGCCAGGATAGCTTGACTCCAGTGGTGTGGAGAGCATGGGACTCACGTCTGAGCATTTGTCACCCCGAGTGGGATGGGTATGCTCAGACATCAATCCTGGCTGAAGACGGCTGATAGCCAGAAACCGGTCCTAGGATGCTTGATTCCGGTCCAGGAAAGACATGGCTTGGCAGTTCGGGCTGGACTGTTCCCGTGAGGCACAGGGTCAAGGCTGATTTGCATACGGCCATGTCTGAACTGGGGTGGTGTGGAGTGCAAAAAAACGATGGGTTTAGGCCCAGATCTCTGTACTGGGGTGAATGTATGACATTGTTCTGCATTCTGTCCATCAACTGTTATTTTTGCATTTGTCACCCCGAGTGGGATGGGTATGCTAAGACGTGAGTCCCGTGCACTCCACACCACTGGAGTCGAGCTATCCTGGCTGAAGACGGCTGACAGCCAGAAACCGGTCCTAGGATGCTTGATTCCGGTCCAGAAAAGACATGGCTTAGCAGTTCGGGCTGGACTGTTCCCATGAGGCACAGGGTCAAGGCTGATTTGCATATGGCCATGTCTGAACTGAACTGAGCTGGTGTGGAGTGCAAAAAAACGATGGGTTTAGGCCCAGATCTCTGTACTGGGGTGAATGTATGACATTGTTCTGCATTCTGTCCATCAACTGTTATTTTTGCATTTGTCACCCCGAGTGGGATGGGTATGCTAAGACGCGAGTCCCATGCACTCCACACCACTGAAGTCAAGCTATCCTGGCTACGCAAGCCGTAGGCCGTGGGCGGATACAAAGGTGGGACATGCACTCTCCTTTGTTCAATTGTGTGCTGTCTTTTTATAAAGACGCACGCAAAGCCCAATAGCGTGTGAGCACCACACGCAGGAGGTTCAAGAAAAGCTGTAGCGATGCCAAGAGGGCCTCTCCTAGAGCAACGCATGCGCGCTGCACTCGAGGCGAGACCTAAAATGGCTTGTTCTAATGTGGCATTTGCTGCCAGTTTTGCCATTTTGCAGCAGTGTAAATAAAAGTGTCAGTTTTGAGTATATTCTACTTATCGACCTTGAAAGCATAAAGGACTTAGCCTGCCTGAACAGAAATGTAACACTTTAACCTGCAGACAAGGCACAAATCTCAGAGTTCAGAACCCCACCGTTTGCCGCGGGCCACTCGTTTAGGTTTTACAACATGGCGAACGTACTTTTAAGGATGGGTTTTAGGCACTGTATTCCCCCAGCTTGATCTGTGTTTGTGTGCTAATTTGGATAATTGGAAACAAACGCGCTTAGTTGCTTTTGTTTCATGTTATTACAAGTATTGGCTTTACAGTTGTAGTCTCGCAGTCAGTCCTTTTGTGCAGCTCTCCTCTTCTGTTTGTTGTCCGAGTAGCTCTGATATTTAAATAATAATTGGCTAAGTTATTTGCTTTGACTCCAAAACAGTAACTTAGTCGTAGGCATATAATCAACCAATTAAAGCCAATAATAGGTTTTGCCTATGTAAAATTCATTGGCTATGCCAATGCTTTTTTACATGGCTTACAATTTTTAAAAAGTGCTATGACGCGGCCAACAGTGACTGCCTCTTAGCGCTTTTTTTCATTTAAGCCATGTTGCACAGAAGCTCAACTGCTGTGCAGCATGTAAAAAAATGGACGAAACCAATATATTTTGCATTAGCAAAGCCTATTGGCTTCTCTAATGCTTGTTTAAAGTGCAAGGAATTGTATTGCTCCTTTATAAGAACATTATTGATACAGTCAATGATGAAGCTGGAATTTGACCTACAATATGAAAAATGATCTACATCAGTGCTTGTAAAATACCCATCTATATTTCGTTAAACTTTGGCAACAGGGACAATTTTAATAGTCTAAAAAGCAGTCTATTTGATGTGGGATATGCTAGAACGATTGAAACGCAGGATCGATCTGGTATGTCTGGTTTGAGTGAATGGTAGTTTGAGTGAGTTGGATTTAGAGGTTATTGCATTTTTGGGGGTTCCCAGAGATCAGCCTATATATATTAATGTATATATTGTACTCTTGATGCGTTTCTTGTGTAGAAATTGTATAAAAATGAATATATGATTGCACTCTATTGCGATAACAAAAAATGAATTAATGTGTTATATTTTACTCCATGAGAATGGGGACTTTGTGGGCTGTTCTGGGACGGTTTCGCTGTTGTATACACTATTGGATAAATTTCTTAGATTTTGTTATCAGGCAGGGTTTTGTTCTGTTTCTTAGACTGGTATATTTCCCCTGAACCTGCTGGTATATCCGATTACAGGGGCCGTCTTTATTTTTGTTTGACAATTTTATTTGTCACCATCTCCTTGGTGGCTGGTACCAGCTCTCTCTTCTAAAGAAACTGGAGCTTTTTCTTCCATACGTGATTTCAAACTGCTGTTCAAACCCTCGTACTCTCACATCTGGATGGCAGCAACACCCTGATGCATGGACTCCCATGCTTTCTGTTATCTGCCTTCAGCACAAACTCCATCGCCACACCCAACTGCATCTCATGTTATCAACCTGTGGAGAAAAAACATTTCAACTTCCTTGTATACTTCATAAGGCTGTTCATTTTTTTGCACCTTTCTACCTGTGCATTAGGTTTCGGCCCTACATTCTCACTGTCACCCTAGGGTCTTCATCAGTGACTCACTTGATAATTTACTGTCAGACAAGCCTTGGTGGACACCCTCTTTGCTACAAAGCTACCACCCTCTGGAATGTTTACCCTTTCCCTCTTCAGTCCAGCTGACTGAATTTCGCTGGGTAGCAGTGCGCTCAATCAATTGATCAGCAAATTGTTTAGGTACTATAGTCCCTTTGAGCTCTAAATTAACAGACAAAGGCATGATTTGAGCTATCTCAAATTTCAATTTAAATAATGAGAAAGATATTGCAAAGAGCTTGAAAATATGTACTTGTGTTATATTCATGTTAAGTTAATCCTCTACATACATTAATATTTTTTGCAGCAGAACCTCTGGATGCCCATAAAAATTGGAAGTGTGACTAGTCTTTTGTGTGGGTCGATTAATAATGCGAAAAATTGGAATGTGAAACTTGGTACTGCCAGTATGCCACTCTAGTGGAATCCAGTTCGTAGTAGCTTTGTTATAAACAATGTGTTATTAGCTACATCATTCCGATGAAGCGAGTTTCAAATTTAGGGGACTCCAGAACCATCTAAGGCCGCTCCTTGACACTATCATAAGTGTTTTTTTTTTTAAACAACTATAGTATCTTAATGTTTTGTATTAGGCTCTGTTGTGCTGAGCTTTGGATATAAGCAATAAAATCTGATTTGTGAATTGCTTGCAGAATCTTAACTTGAACGAATAGCCGGCATTTTCCTTAGGGGGGGGGGGGGGGATGTGGCAACATTACTTGTGAAACTGTGATTGAGTTCAAATAAAACCTTTTATTTGTGGGTTATAAACGAGTCTTCTTTGTTTGACCGACTAGCAAATGATGCTGCAGGGACTCCTCTTTTGCCTAAGTCAATAATGACTACAAATGACTGGTTCTGAGGGATCTTTATAGTCTATATTCTCTTTGAAACTGTCCGAGGCAAGTTCATCTTTTTCAACGTCTCCTTAATGTGTTTTATGTCTCGGGCAGACTGGTAACTGGAATTAAAAGACGCAATAACGCAGATGGAGTTTTCCCACGGGTGTAAGGTCGTTGCGTTCAGAACCACTTTGTCAGCCTCTGTCTGCCTCGTTTGGCTCAGGGTCAGAAGAAGCTCGCAGAGGTGGGGCCCATCATTGTGAAGTTGTGGTTTGGTTGGGGAACTGCTTACAGTGGCGGACAGTCACTAGGAGGACTTACAGCCATAGAGGACAGACCGTGCATGGGTTACCGACTTGGGTCTGGGTTAGGAGCGGCCACTGGGGAATTGGTGCGGGAGCAGGGATACTGGGGGGTTTGACGAGTCCCTGCAGGAATTTCTTTATTTCTTCAGAGGTTATTGTAACGTTATCCAATAATGACTCGTAGGCGGTGGTTGAGGCGCTAAGCTTATTTATTTAATTATTAAACAGGTATGTCCGAGGAGCGCCGGCCGTCGCTCTGCTCCGTTGACTGCTCGGCGCGCTAATGATGCGCGCGCACCCCCGGCGCCAACATGGCCGCCGTGCGTCACGTCAACGTGACGTAGAACAACTAGAACGCTACATATCTCCCCCTTTTACCAAACCCAAGATCAGTCACTTACAGTTCGCCGTCTAGTTCAAAGTCTCGAAATCGGGCAGGCCTTACAATTTGTCTTCCCCTCCTGGTCACCTTGCCAATGTTCTCTCGAGCCCCTTGACCCTGCGTTTCCGTATCTTCTGCTCCTCCGCTCATTGCTCCTTCGTCGTTCATATTACCTCCCAACACATCCATCTCCGCTCTCGGGGTCTCGCTCTCTTCTTCACCTTCTTGCACTTCCCTTGCACTTGCTCCATCTTCTTGCTCACTTCCACTGAACCTATCTTCCACAATCACGTCATCCATGTCTACACCTTCCGAGGACCGCCGTCCCCACCTCACTATCTTGTTGCACCTGGCCATGCGGTCCTGCGACCACACGTTTCCATCGCTGAGCAGAGCCGCTCGATCATATACTTCCTTGACCTGCATAGGCTTGCTATACTTGCTGTCTCCTTTCCTTTGTAAGGTGGCTAGCCTTACTCTTACCCACTCTCCTCTCTCCAGGTGAGTGTCCTTTACATTCCTACGTTTGTTGTAGTTATTGGTGTAGATGGTTTGTGCTCTTTCCAGGTTGGCCCTTACTACGGCAGGAGACCACTCACTGGTTACCACCTTCTCCTTCCAGATCCTGTTGTCATGCGTGAAGGGCTCACGTCCTCTCAATATTTGAAACGGGCTGTACCCCGTGCCTGTGGGGGTTATTCTGTAGGCCCACACCATGTTCTCCAGCGCTCTCTTCCAGTCTTTATTGTTAGAGATGGCCGCTTGTATTGCTCCCATCACTACTCTATTAAATCGTTCGACTAGGCCATTTCCCGCTGGATGGTAAATGGCTGTGTGCTTTATGGAGATGCCATTCCTTTCCATGAATTGTTTCCATCTTTCCGACGTGAACTGAGGTCCATTGTCACTTAGGATGGACTTGGGAATTCCTTCTCTGGTGAACGTCTCGGAAAGAAACTCTAGAATGTTCTCTGTGTCCATAGATTCACTCACTTTTATCTCTGGCCATTTGGAATAACGGTCTATGAGGACGCAGACGTACTTCTGTGTGCTCTGGTCATCAAGCACCGGTCCTAAAATGTCTATAGATAACTCTTCCCATGGGTTTAGTGGATTGTCGAACTTTCCAAGGGCTGGACGTAGTGGTTTCAATGTTTTGTCGGCCCCTTGGCATTGGGGACACTCTCTGACATGTCTCTCTGCTCTTACGTCCATACCTGGCCACCAGTAATTTTGTTTCGCTCTGGCCTTGAGCTTCCCTATGCCAAGATGGCCTTCATGTAATAAGTCCAGCAACTTGTTGATGAGATTCCTTGGGGGAACTACCTTGTCTCCCCGGTAGATGAATATGCCCTTGTCTCCTACTGACAGTTCCTCTTTCACCTCATAAAATGGTTTAAGGTTTGTCTTCACCTTTTTCTTCTCTGGCCAACCTTGTATGATGTGCGCCCTTACATCCTTAATGTCGGTATCTTCTTCATACGCTTCAGTCCATTCTTGCATGCTAATTACCTTCTCTTGGTCTTCTATGAGAGCCACCATCTCCCCTCCGTCTGCTGGATCTTCTTCTCCAGGCTCCATGGCCGCTGCTCGACTCAAGTAGTCCGCCACTCGATTCTTGTTTCCAGGGATGTACTCTACATCATATCTGAATTCCAGTAATTTTAAGGACATTTTCGATATCCTGGGTGTGGCGCTGGCATGTCCGCACGATGTCAGTACCTTCACTAACGGCTTGTGGTCCGTCTTTAGCAGGAATCGGGTGCCCCATAAGAATTGCCGGAACCTCGTCGTGGCCCACACTACCGCTAGCATCTCCTTTTCGATGACGCTGTACTTGCCTTCGGTCTCTGTCACTGCTCTGGAGGCGAAGCTGATTGTCTCCATGTCCCCTCTTCCTCGGTCTTGCATAAGTACCGCGCCTAGCCCTTTGTCGCTGGCGTCGGTGATGAGCACGGTGGTGCCTTGTGGGTCGTACCCCTTGAGCGGTATGGCTCCCGAGATCTCCTTTTTGATGACTTCAAATTCTGCTTGGGCTTCCGGTGTCCACTGAAATGCCGTGCTCTCTCTGGTCAGCAACCTCATGTTGTAGGTCTTTGAGGCGAAATGTACCACAAACTTGCTATAGTACTCCGCCATTCCCAGGAACGACCTGACTTCCTCCTTGTTCTTGGGAGGCGGTGCTTCAGCAATGGCCTTCACGTTCTCCGCCTTTGGCGTGATCCCCTGTTGTCCAATTTCATGGCCTAAGTATGTCACTGATTGCAGGCCCAACCGACATTTCGACCATTCTGCCGTGAGACCTTTGGCTTCCAGTGTTTGTAGTACTTTCTCTAGTTTTCGGTCATGATCTCTCCTGTCTCTTCCCATCACCAGAATATCATCCTGGAAATACTGGACGTCTTCACAGCCTCTGAATAGATGGTGCATCATTTTTTGAAAGACGGCTGCCGCCGAGGCCAGCCCAAACGGCATGCGACAGAATCTGTAGCACCCAAACGGGGTAATGAACGACGTTAGGCTTTTGCTGTCCGGGTGCAGTGCTACCTGGTGGTAGGCCGATGTAAGATCAATGGTGGAGTACCACTTGACCCCTCTGGTTTTGGCCAACATCTCCTCTATCCTGGGAAGGGGAAATTTCTCCACCACTATGTTTTTATTGAGTTCTCTCAGGTCCACGCAGAGCCTGACCTTTCCGTTGGGTTTCATTACAACTACCAAGGGCGCCAGCCATTCGGCGCATGTGATTGGCTCTATGATGCCCTTCCTTTCCAGGTCTTGGAGTTCCGTCTGGACCGCTTCCCTCACTGCGATGGGCACGTTTCTCACTTTGTGTGCCACTGGAATGGCTCCTTCCTTAAGCACTATTCGATGTTGAAATTTCTCCATCTTTCCTACCGTACCCCGAACACCTTCGGGTAGTTCTTCTTCCATCTGTTCATGTCCGGCCATTCCTCCTGTTCTGTGAGGAGAATTTGTTCCTTCCCTCCTGGGTCGAGTTTTATGCCGAGATCGCCCTGGTCTAGCCATCCTAGGACGGAGGGTCCTTTCTCCGCGACATATAGTTTGCACCACGCCGATCGGCCTCTAAACTCAAACAATAGGTGTCGGAAGCCTAACATGGGAATGCGATCCCCGTTGTAGGTGACTGGCCGTATGTCTAGTTTCTCCAGTTCTGGGCCCAACTTGGGTTGGAACTCTTCTTCCCACACTGCTCTCTGCACGATGGTGAAGGGAGATCCAGTGTCTGCCACAACCGTGATGGTGATGCCGCCTATGGACATGTCTAGGACTGGTTTGGTTGATCTCTTGCCGTCCACGCTCAACACTTGGTCGTATATGCATAAGACGGTGACCACTTCTTCCTCCGTGACTTCCTCAAGGTCTTCTTCGCTTTGGTCAACATATTTCACCATTCCCTTCTGCTGTTTCTTTCGACATACCTTCTCGTAGTGACCTACGATGCCGCAGTGTAGGCATTTGGCCCGGAATGCCGGACATTTTCTGTCGTGGGCTTCATGGGACCAGCTTCCGCACCTGTAGCACGTTTTCTTGTTCTCACTGCTCGCCTGTTTCCCTTGCCATCTGCTGGTTCCTTTGGTTACTGGTTGCTTGTTCCTTTGGTCTTTACGGTGATCTTCTTCCTGTATTCTGTTCACCATGGTGGGAGCGGCCACCTCTTTCTTGGTTGCATTTGCGCACCTCTTTGCGAGTTCTGCCCTCTTCACTATGACCAACACTTCTTTGAGCGTGGTGTCGCCGCTCGCCCACAGTTTGTCTTGTACATTTGCGCTCGTGGTATGCATGACCACCTGGTCTTTTATGAATTCATCTTCCCACAGCGCGTACTTACACGTGGCTGCCAGTTTCCTCAATGCTGCTACGTACTCTTCGATAGTTTCTCCCGCCTTTTGTTTCCTTTGCTGGAAGTTATATCTATCCACTGACACGCAGATGGTGGGGCGATACCGTTCATCCAGGTCCTCCACTGCATGTGCATACACATCGTCGTCTGTGTCTTCTCTCTTCTTCGGTACTAGACTCTTGTATATTCTCAGTCCTTCTGGTCCTAGATTTAGTAGTAGGATTCGTTTCTTTCTCTGAGGAGTGAATTTTTCTTCATTTTCATCTTCTAGGACCCCTATGAAGTTATCTATATACTCCTTCCAGTCCTCCCACTTCATCAGGGGCTCTCCGGGCTTCGGTAGGAATTGTACCGGTGCAATTGCATATCCCGCCGGGGTACTCATCTTCACTTCCTTGACGCCTGTCCCGTCGGTGGGTTTTCCTGGGGGGCTGCCTGGGGTACTGTTTTCGTTTCCTGTGTGCTTGTTCCTCTGGGGGCTCTTGTCGCTAGACCCCACTTCCTCCTCTTTGGTAGCCAGCGCAGCGCTCCCTGTGCGTGGGTGTGCAGGAAGATGGCCCGTGTGCTCTTGGCTACACAGTGGTCGTGCTGCCTCTCTGGCCTGTTTGCCGCTTCAATGCTGTGCTGTGGCACTGCCACGCTCCTCGGGTTCCCCAATGCCTCAGATCGTTCAATGTGGCCGTTTGTGATGTATCCCCGACCTTGCTGATCCAGGTGGACTTTCCTGGTGTCCGGATGGCCTGGTGACCTTGTGCCTGAGTCTTCCTGTGCCTCGTGGGAGCCACGTGGGTTGCTGCTCCCTTCTGTGCTCCTAGCGTCGGTCTGTTCGTCGTCCCGACCTCGTCGCCACTGTAACGTTATCCAATAATGACTCGTAGGCGGTGGTTGAGGCGCTAAGCTTATTTATTTAATTATTAAACAGGTATGTCCGAGGAGCGCCGGCCGTCGCTCTGCTCCGTTGACTGCTCAGCGCGCTAATGATGCGCGCGCACCCCCGGCGCCAACATGGCCGCCGTGCGTCACGTCAACGTGACGTAGAACAACTAGAACGCTACAGTTATTTGACTGAGAATCATGTCCTTTAAATAACTTCAGATTTGTAAGAATAAATAAACGGCACTATTGAAGGTAGCAGACGTAAGCCGGACAATGTCCTCAATGTCTAGAATGTTCGGGGAGTTGGACACAGTTAGTTGTGTTTCTTGTTTTAAAGTTGTTGCATTCCTTGATAGCTTGGCGGTAAGACCAGCGCATAAATCATCTGTTGAATTTTAATTACGAGATGTCTCCCTAGGCTGGCTGGGCATTGGTCCAATGATCTGTCTTTCAGTGGAGGCAGCAGCGTTCTCGATTTAGCCTACATGAGCCTGTAGCGATGTGTGTTCTCTCCATACCACCCTCTTGTGGCCATGGTCTGGTACTGCAGGGTTCCATTTCCTGGCATCGCAGAGTATGCTCGGGGGATAGCTGTGAAAAACTAATTTGTGGCTTAACTGATCCTCTGTACTCGGCATTTATTTTTGTGGGGGCGCAGTTTTAAACTTCCCCGTGAGGTTGACAAACATGCTTAACTCTGTCTGCCAACCTAGATGAGGTACCTACCCAGAGTTGACCAAATTCACGAGATTCTTGGAAAACGGAAACGTGTTTGTTAGAAACTTTTTTTGCATAGGGATGTTCATGCTAAATGGTTTTTTTTGCAGTTTTTCTCCGAGCAGCCCCGTTCTTGGCAGTAGTTTTCATCTGCTATTCGTTTTTCTTCTGTCCTTGAAATCGGGCGACGCTGACAAAGACGGTGAAGTTAAGTAGTCGTGGCTGAAGGATACAACCATGCATTATTGTTTTAGGTTGCTAGAATTTGCTGTTTTTTCCGTTTTTATGAACTAGAAATATGTGTAATATTTCTATAAGAATATATTTCTTGGAAATGAAGTACTTCTGAATCTGTGAAGTTTTAAAAACAATCTTAGCAAAGGTTTGGGGAAAACGTTGCACTTCCGTACTTAGCAAAGTGGGTGAGTGGGCGAGGTTGACCCTCCCTCCACCCATAGTTATAGGCTTCGTGAGTGAAAGTGGTGGCACTGGAGGAGCGCCTTGTGCGCTTGCTGGAGATGCTTCATAGCACTCGGTATGCTCAGGCAGAGGAGGCACAGAGGCCATATCCCGCTGTTGGCACTAGCAAAGAATGCATTGGGGAGCAGCTGGCTCCAGAGAGGGGCACAAATGATGTACTAACCAGTGCTTAATTTGTGCAGGCGGCTGCAGGTGGTAGGCACTTGGATTCATTTTAGAGACAATTACCTGTTTTCCATTATCAGACTCTGACAGCGAGCAATAGAGGGAAAGGCAGAAGAGAGAAAAAAGAGAGGAGGAGGAGAACGTTGGGGAAACCGCGACAAAGGTAGAAAACAGAGATGAAAAAGAACATATAAAAGAAATATAGAGTGGAGGGAAGAAGTAGGCACGAGGTGGAAGCCAGGCTAGACCGCCTTAGTGAGCAGCACCCTCAGTTGCACTGCACGAACCCTCAGCAGCACCGCTATACACCACCCTAAGCAGCACTGGTATGCATCTTCCCTCAGCAGCACCGGTATACACCACCCTAAGCAGCACTGGTATGCACGCACCCTCAGAAGCACTGGTATGCATCTTCCCTCAGCAGCTCTGGTATGCACACACCCTCAGCAGCACCGGTATACACCACCCTCAGCAGCACTGGAATGCACGCACCCTCAGAAGCACTGGTATGCATCTTCCCTCAGCAGCTCTGGTTTGCACGCACCCTCAGCAGCACTGGTAAGCACACACCCTCAGCAGCACTGGTATGCAAGCACCCTCAGCAGCACTGGTATGCATCTTTCCTCAGCAGCTCTGGTATGCACGCACCCTCAGCAGCACTGGTATACACCACCCTCAGCAGCACTGGCATGCAAGCACCCTCAGCAGTACTGGTATGCACGCACCCTCAACAGCACTGGTATGCATGTACCCTCCGCAGTACTGGTATGCACACACCCTCCGCAGCACTGGTATGCAAGCACCCTCAGCAGTACTGGTATGCACGCACCCTCAGCAGCACTGGTATGCACACACCCTCAGCCGCACTGGTATGCACGCACCCTCAGCCGCACTGGTATGCACGCACCCTCAGCAGCACTGGTATGGATTTTCCCTCAGCAGCTCTGGAAGGCATTTTCCCTCAGCAGCTCTGGTATGCATTTTCCCTCAGCAGCACTGGTATGCACACACCCTCAGCAGCACTGGTATGCACGCACCCTCAGCAGCACTGTATGCACGCACCCTCAGCCTGGTATTCAAGCACCCTCAGCAGCACTGGCATGCAAGCACTCTTAGCAGCACTGCTATGCATGCACCCTCAGCAGCACTGCTATGCATGCACCCTCAGCAGCACTGCTATGCATGCACCCTCAGCAGCACTGGTATGCACGCACCCACAGCAGCACTGGTATGCACGCACCCACAGCAGCACTGGTATGCACGCACCCTCAGCAGCACTGGTATGCACGCACCCTCAGCAGCACTGGTTTGCGCGCACCCTCAGCAGCACTGGTATGCACGCACCCTCAGCAGCACTGATATGCACACACCCACAGCAGCACTGGTATGCACGCACCCTCAGCACTGGCATTCAAGCACCCTCAGCAGCACTGGCATGCAAGCACTCTCAGCAGCACTGCTATGCATGCACCCTCAGCATCACTGGTATGCACGCACCATAAGCAGCACTGGTATGCACGCACCCTCAGCAGCACTGGTATGCACGCACCCTCAGCAGCACTGGTATGGACGCACCCTCAGCAGCACTCGTATGCACTATAAGCAAAAATGCCTGGGCTCCAATTGACACTTAAAAGCTGTAACTTTTTCTAGCTGATGCTAATTGAGGGACATTATTAATATCTTACGTTTAGCCATAAGGATTTCCTAATCCCGATCCAATGGAACATACCGACACAGACCACTGTTTCTCGATCAACATGTAGATGGGAACGCCCATGGGCTAAACTCTCGCTAGAATCTTGGACTACAGCTCTGACTAATACCAGGCCTTCGTTAGACCCCAACCCAGCTACTGAAAGATTCAATCATTGGTTTGAATCATCCTTGGATGCCACCATCCCATTAAAATATGGCCACGCAAGGGCCAAAGAGAAAACTTCACCCTGGTACTCACCCAAACAAAATTGCAAAAGACTAGAAATAGCACGTAGGAAAGATTACGATACCTTAAATAAACAGAAATATAGAGTCCATCAAATTCTCCCTAACCGAAGTAAAGAAAGCTCAAGCACTGCACTTTGAAGAAAAAATTACCTCTGCAGTCAACGCCCCCGGGGAAATTTTCCTTACTGCAAAAAGTCTCATGGAGTGTCCTCCGCCTGAGACACCACTTGACTCTACCCCAACCTGCTGCAAGGAACTTGCAGAATCTTTCAATAAGAAAATCCTAGATATATATATAATGCCTTCCCACAGGCTCTTTGTTCCCACAACACTGCCTTGAAAGATAACCCTTCATTTGACATTGAACAACGACTGGATAAACTTCCTAATATGAACCTGGACACCCTTTCCCAAATCTTTGCCCAGGTCAAATCTGGCTCCCCTTGTGATCCGGCAACCCTCCATATGCTTCATAAGACAGAGGAAACCATACTCCCAGTTTTACTGGAAGTGCTAAATCTATCTATTTCCACTTGTCAAGTTCCTCTGTCATGGAAGCATGCCATGATAAGAGCACTGCTAAAAAAACAATTTAAACCCAGAGGTACTGGGTAACTATCGCCCCATCTCGCTTCTCCCTGGGGTAAGCAACATTTTAGAGAAATATGTCAACAGTTTTCTCTCAGAGTTCCTAGAAACTCACGCCCTACTACATACCTCACAGACCGCATCCCGACCACAACATGGTACGGAAACTGCCCTTCTTGCAGTAGTTGAGGAATCTAGGAAAATCCTCGACCAGGGAGGAGCTGTTTCTATCATTCTCCTAGACCTAAGCTTCGCCTTCGACACTGTCAACTATAACATTCTTCTTAACAGACTTAGAAAGGTTGGAGTCTCAGGTGGCGTCATAGCTTGGATTAAGTCCTTCTCATTTGATAGATCATTCCAGGTATTTAAAGGAAGTAACATCTCTAAGAGCGAGCCACTCAAATGTGGAGTTCCCCAGGGCTCCTCATTGAGCCCCACACTGTTTAATGTTTATATGAAACTCCTCGCCGTGCTAGTCCTGCCACAGGGGATCCTTATCGTTACATACGCTGACGATACACAGCTGGTGAATACTCTAAAACACCCCAGTAACCTTCCATCCGACCTGGAAATTTGTTTGGAGACAGTGGCCAAATGAATGGATCACTCGTGCTTCAAGCTCAATGGAGATAAGTCTGAGTTAATGATCATGGGCAATCGCTGTATCTCCAATTTTGGACTGGGCTGGCCTACCTGTCTTGGCCCTCCACCAGCCCCTAAACCTAAAATTAAAAGCTTGGGGGTCTGGTTGGATAGTTCTTCCAAATTCGACCACCAAGCAGTAAAGCTAGCAGCTACCTGCTGCTGTATCCTCAGATTGATCAAAAAAATCCTACCACTTCTTCTGATGCCAGCTAGGAGAGTCATGATTCAAACATTGGTTCTCTCCCGCCTGGACCATGAAAATTCCCTCTACCTTGGTGCCCCTTAATCCACCATAAGGAAACTTCAGGTCGTGCATAATTGTGCAGCACGGCTGCTATTCAATACCCCTAAAAAAACTCATTCTGCAAAGCCCGCCATTAAAACGCTACATTGGTTGCCAATAAATGAACGCATAATATTAAAATCATTGCGTATAGCTCCCAAGTTTCTCTGGGGGAAAGGTCCCAAAATTCCTTATCATCTTGTATCGCCCCTTGAGATGTCTTCATTCAGCCAATCTGTTCTTAGCATTAATCCCTAAAATTAAAAGGGCCGGTTCAGGAGGCCGCTTTTTCTCATACAATACAGCCAGATTATGGAATACCCTTCCTCTTCAGTTTCACTCAACTGCTCATCACTTCTCTTTTCGGAAGCTATTGAAGACCTGGCTCTTTCAGGATATGATCTAAAACTCCTGCTGTTGTCTGCCTGTCGTCACTAGCGCTGGGATGCCTGCGGGTAGCTAAGTGCTCAAGAAATGTTACAATTTTTTTTTCTTTTTTAATTATAGAGACTTGTTTATATTAAACAACTTTTGTTCAATGTAGATTTTTTTATAACTCCAATTTTTATTATTGTTGTAGATGCAGTTGCTATCCACAAGAAATACAAGCCAGAAAAAAATATTCACAGTTTTGGTAATTCAATGACTTGAGTAAAGATTTTTCAAAAATCCAACCATATCAATGCAAATCAATACAATTAATTTTCATCTTTTTGAATTGCAATAATTATGCATGTTCGTGTGCTCACAAGCATGAAGAGAATACCAGTTTGATTTAACAGTGAAAAAGGGCATCACAAATAAAAAGACGTGCAACTCTTGACTCTTTGAATTATTTCTGGGCGCGGACTCAGTGGACAAAATCTATATGTCAATAGTCGATGGCATTTCCCAGATCCTGATGTGGCAAAGGGATGGATGAGAATTTGCCCCTTCCCCGTCCTCCCTTATGATGAAGGAAATTGCTGAACAGACCAAATGGATGCCAGTGGTTTGGATTCTTCATCCAGTACTGGGTTGGTGTCCTTCCCAGGAAAAGCTGCGGTAGATCGTTGGGGCCTGAAACTCTGAATGGTCAATGCTGAATTAAAATGTCAGGGTCACCACCCTGTCCACTAAACAAACAAACAAACAAACAAACAAACAAACAAACAAACACACACACACACACACACGCACACGCACACGCACACGCACACGCACACACACACACACACACACACACACACACACACACACACACACACACACACACACACACACACACACACACACACACACACACACACACTCACACTCACACTCACACTCACACTCACACTCACACTCACACTCACACTCACACTCACACTCACACTCACACTCACACACTCTCTCTCTCTCTCTGGGACAGATTTGGTAAGATTTTATCGGCAGTTTCAGAAGACCTAGGGGCTGCCTTGGCCCAAACCATTCAGGATGGCTAGGATGTGGCCAGGTTAATCATCCACTGGGGCCTAGACATCATCAATTTCTAGGAAGGGCCCTGAGGACAAGGATGTGCTCAGGCACCACAAATGGATGAGATCCACGGGCTTCTCGGGATGTCAAGTCAAGCCAAGTCATAAAATTTGTATAGCGCACTACATACCCAGAGGGTTTCAAGGCGCTTAGGAGGGGAGGAGGATTATTTGTCAAATATCCACGTTTTAAGCTGCTTTCTGAACGCTAGGTGGTTCTGGGTGAGGCGAAGGTAAGCGGGGAGTGAGTTCCATGTCTTAGCAGCCAGGTATGAAAAGGATCTGCCTCCCATGGTGGTCTTGTTAATGCGAGGTACCGTGGCGAGGGCTTGGCTGGAAGAACGTAGTTGGCGGGAGGGGGTGTAGAAGGACAGTCGAGAGTTGAGGCAATCTGGTCCGATGTCGTAGAGTGATTTGTGTACGTGGGTAAGCAGACGGAAAGTGATCCTCTTATTGACGGGTAGCCAGTGGAGGTCTTTAAGGTGATCAGAGATGTGTTCGTTGCGTGGGATGTCTAATATGAGCCTGGCTGAGGCGTTTTGGATTCGTTGGAGTTTCTTCTGGAGTTTAGCGGTGGTGCCTGCGTAGAGGGTGTTTCCGTAGTCCAGTCGGCTCGTGACCAGAGTGTGGGTGACTGTTTTCCTTGTTTCGGAGGGGATCCAGCGAAATGTTTTTCTGAGCATGCGAAGAATGTTGAAGCAGGAAGAGGATACGGCGCTGACTTGTCTGTTCATTGAGAGTGAGGAGTCCAGGATGACGCCAAGGTTCCGTGCGTGGTCTGTCGGGATGGGTGCTTTTCCAAGGGCTTCCGGCCACCAAGAGTCGTCCCATGCAGAGGGGGATGTACCTAAGATGAGGACTTCTGTTTTGTCTGAGTTCAGTTTCAGACGGCTTTGTTTCATCCATTCAGCAACTTCTTTCATTCCTTCGTGTAGGTTAGTTTTGGCGGTGCTGGGGTCATTGGTGAGAGAAAGGATCAGTTGGGTGTCGTCCGCGTATGAGATGATGTTGAGGTTGTGTTGGCGTGCGATGGCCGCGAGGGGGCTCATGTATACGTTGAAGAGGGTGGGACTGAGTGAGGATCCTTGGGGTACGCCGCAAATGACTTCAGAGACCTCGGACTTGAATGGAGGAAGGCGGACTCTCTGGGTTCTTCCGGTGAGGAACGAGGTGATCCATTCAAGTGCTTTTCCTTGAATTCCGATGTTATTGAGGCGTTGTAGAAGGGTGCTGTGGCAGACTGTATCGAATGCTGCCGAGAGGTCGAGGAGGATGAGGGCGACTGTGTCTCCATTGTCCAGTAGAGTTCGAATGTCGTCTGTTGCTGCGATGAGGGCGGTCTCAGTGCTGTGTTTTGCTCGGAAGCCAGATTGTGAGGGGTCGAGGGATTTGTTGGTTTCGAGGAAGGCGGCGAGCTGGTTGTTGACGGCTTTCTCGATGACTTTGGCCGGGAATGGAAGAAGCGAGATGGGGCGGTAATTTTTGAGTTCGGTGGGGTCCGCTGTTGGTTTTTTCAGAAGGGCGGTGAGTTCAGCGTGTTTCCAGTCTTCAGGGAAGGTAGCGGAGTTGAAGGAGCAGTTGATGACGTCTCGGAGGTGCGGTGCTATGACGGAGTCTGCTTTGTTGAAGATGTGGTGAGGGCATGGGTCTGTGGGGGATCCTGAGTGGATGGAGTTCATCAGGCGGATGGTGTCCTCAGTGGAGATTGGGTTCCAAGCGTTAAGGGTGTTCGCGGGGGGAAGAGGGTCGGCAGATGGTAGGGTGGGTTGGTTTCCGGGTTGGTTGTCAAAGCTGTTGTGGATGTCTGCAATCTTGTTGTGGAAAAAAGAGGCTAGGGAGTCGCAGAGGGTTTGAGAGGGGGTGATGTCGTTGGAGTTGGCTGAGGGATTGGAGAATTCCTTGACGATGTTGAAAAGTTCCTTGCTGTTGTGGGCGTTGTTGTCAAGTCGATCCTTGAATGCTGTTTTCTTGGCTTTTCGGATCAGTTGGTGGTGAGTGCGGGTGGCGCTTTTGAAGGCGTCCTTGGTGCTGGTGGTTGGGTCTTTTTTCCAGGCCTTTTCGAGGGAGCGGCAGAGTTTCTTGGACTTCTTGAGATCGTCGTTGAACCATGAGGCTTTCTTGCTGCCAGGTTTGCTTTGACGTTTTTTCAGTGGAGCTAAGGTGTCGGCGGTGTTGGCTAACCATAGGGTGAGGTTGGCGGCGGCTTCGTTGGCATTAGAAGAGAGGGCTGGGGAGTTTCGAAGGAGCGATGCGGAGATTTGGTCCGTGGTGATTTTCTTCCAGTTTCTTTGCAGGATAGGTTGAGAGTGGTTGATGGGATTCGGCTTGTTGTAGGTGAAGTGAACGCAGCTGTGGTCGGTCCATAGGAGATCCGTAGTGTGGCTGAAGGAGACATGATTGCTGGAGGTGAAGATGGGGTCGAGTGTGTGACCTGCGATGTGGGTGGGGAAAGTGACTAGTTGTTTAAGTCCTAGGTTGGCGAGGTTGTCCAAGAGGGTGGTGGTGTTGCGGTCGTTGATCTTTTCAAGGTGAAAGTTGAGGTCTCCCAGAAGGATGTAGTCTTTGGAGGGGAGCGCGTGTGGAGTGACGAAGTCCGCGATGTCTTCACTGAATTTTGCGCGGGGTCCTGGTGGTCTGTAGAGGAGGGTGCCTCTGAGTGTGGTCTTGGGGTCGATGTGGATCTGGAAGTGAAGGTGTTCGGAGTTGGCGAGGTTGGCGTCAGAGCTGGTTGAGATGCGGATTGATTTCTTATGGACGATAGCGATTCCTCCTCCTGTGTGGCTGGTACGGTCTTTGCGGGTGATTTTGTAGTCTTCAGGGATGGCAATGGTAATGTCTGGTGCGGAGGAGGCATTCATCCATGTTTCCGTAAGGAAGGCGACGTCTGGAGAGAAGGTGTCTAGTAGGTTCCATAGGTCAATGGCGTGCCTGTGCACCGATCGAGTGTTGAGAAGGATGCATTGTAGGTGGTTGGGATCGGGATTCTGTGGTGTGGTCGTGGCGGAGATGTTGTCGGTGCCGCTGAATCTGCAGGGATGTCCAGGCTTCCTTAATGAACATTCCCTTCAATATCACCCTCCTGTTTGGCAAAAAGGCAGGCTTAGCCCTGAAGCATTTTTTTTTCTTTTTGTAAACAGATTTTTATTAATTTATGGTAAAACAATCAATAGCACTGCAGCAATAATACATTGATGACAATCTAATTCCAGTGTAGAACCTACTCTGGTGACACAGACTAATCTCAGGCTGTTATTCCACAAGGAGGCATTAGTCCTGCTCCAGTTCAAGGAAATGGTAATTCACCTTGACCCTGAAGCATTTATAAGGAGAGCCGAGCTATGGCATGCTCCGTTAGCTTTTCTTCAGCAGTCTGGAATGTCCCCAAGCAGTTTTGTTCAATTCGAGAACATGCCATGGGCTTGGTGTATTATCACAATCAGAGCCGGCCCCCTGCTAAACAGACCTCCAAAGGCCTTTCGAGGTCAGAGTCAGGGGCCCAGGAGACAACAGCCCAGTGCTACTGCCGCTCCGTCCACAACCTCCAAACCTCTTTATTGTGCCCCTATTGGCCCACAGCCGTCCGGTAGGAGACCGGTTCAGCCATATCCTGTTGGGGTGACAGAGCATTACATCTAACGTGGGTTTGTTTTCCAAATTGTCCAACATGGATACGCACTGCCTTTAGTTATCGACCCACTGCACCTTCTACCTACATCACAGTACTTCTCAGAAGACAATTTGTCCATTCTGCATCAGGATATTCTGGCTCTTTTAGCCAAAGAAGCCATAGAGAGGGTTCTACCCTAGGAGGGTGGAATTGGATGTTATTCCCACTACTTTCTTGTTCCAAAGAAGGATTGAGGTCTTTGTCTTATTCTCTATCATCTGAAAGAAACAGGTTAGTGTTAGATTTCTTACCTTAGAATATCCCCAGGCGTCAGACTGGATCCGGAAAGTTTTGCGTAGCGGTACCCCTGCGCGTCGGTAGGCGTCGTCTGCGGCTTCGCATCCGTCGTCGGTGACGTTGGCGCAAGGATGACGTCGTCTGAGTACTTAGACGGCACCCTAGCGCTAACGTCAGTTCTTCTTTTTTCCGCGCCAGCAGGTGCAGATCCGGAAGAAACAGTACTTTTTTTGTCACTTTTTGACTTTTTCAATACTTTTTGGATCCCCTTTTCGAGTCAGTAGACTCTCAGTGCCGAAAGGGATGCCCGGGTTCAAACCCTGTGCCGAATGTAACCTCCTGACGTTAGTTACCAACCCCCACCATCGGTGCCTATATTGCTTTGGGGCCGACCACGACGACAAGTCGTGCCCCGACTGCCGGGCCTTGACGTCGAAGGCTAGGCGGGAGCGGTCCCATAAGCGCCTCGAGCTCCGGCAGTCGGCCCGCGCCGTTCCCGGTTGAGGAGGATGTCGAAGGACCGGTCGCGCAGTCATCGCAGCTCGGCAAATCAACACCATTCGTCGGGCTCCAAGTCCTCAGGTAAGAGGCACAAGAAGTCGAAGAGACGACATCGCTCTTCTGACTCCCCTCGACGCTCGCGCGATGCGGCCGGGGGTTCGGGCGACACCGCTGGAGCCGCAGGTGTCGCAGCCAGCTCCATACCCGCCAGTCCCTGGGCTGAACGCGACGCTGGAGGAGATTGATGCCTTCTTCATGGCCATGAGGTCGATCTCTCCTCAATCGGGTCCTGCTGTGGCGCCTACGGGCCCCGCGGCCCCGACTGGGAGCCCAAGCGGGCCAGGGGCTTTGGCCCCGGCGCCGTCTGGTGCTTCGGCCCCAGCGCCTTCAATGACTTCGGTCCCGACGCCGCAGGGCCCCACTGGATCCGGATCCGGGTCGCCGCTGGTCGATTTTACGACCCCTCTGCCGGCGCCGACCCCCAGGGTGTCGCCCTCGACGCCGTCCCCGGACGACGTTGTCCCCGGTCCCCCCCTCGGTCCGGATCCGAGAGAAGAGCAATACTTCTGTGATCCGGCCCCATCCTTTGTACCTGACTATCAGGAGATTGGAGACGAGGAGGATTGGGAGGGGCCTGAGGACCCTCTGGCCCAGGAGTGCCAGTCGTATCAGGACCTGGCAGTTGAGCTAGGGGAGGCCAGTGGTCTGGACACTACGCCCAACACTGGATTTGTCTCCCCTCCTACCGTGGCTACGGAGGAGGGGGCTGCTTACAGCGTGGTGTTGACGAGGGCGGCCAAGGCCTTGGCTCTTGAGCTCCCCGTCGTGGCCGTGAGGACTAACCTCTTCACCGAGGTCCTTAAACCGCAGGCAAGCTCTTCGGAGCCTCTACTGCCGTTTAATGAGGCCCTTACTGACGTTCTGTTGGGCACCTGGCCCAGGCCTGCTTCAGGCCCCCCTCTAAATCAAAACGTGGCCAGACGCCACCGCCCGACCCCGGGCGACCCTAGCTTCTTGTCCACCCACCCCACCCCGAGAGCCTGGTTATCCAGACCTCTAACTCCCAGATCGCTCCACCTGATCGGGAATCCAAAAGGTATGAGCAATTCGGTAAGAAGCTGTTCTCCTCACTTAGTTTGAGGTTGCGGTCGGTCAACACCGCTTGCCTTTTGAGCCGTTATACCCACTCTCTGTGGGACACGGTCACGGACATGCTGCCAAATTGCCCGGTGGAGGCCCGGGTAAAACTCGCTCAAGCCCTAGCAGAAGGGCGAGATGCAGCACGGTACTCTATTCGATGTGGGATGGATACCACGGACTCGCTGGGCAGGGCGATTTCCATAACGGTGGCGGTTCGCCGCTACTCCTGCCTGAGGTCCGCCAACTTTTCGGCTGATGTCCAGAACTCACTTATGGACATGCCGTTTGATGGCCGTCGCCTCTTTGGCGACAAGGCAGACAGTGCGCTTGAGCTTTTCAAGGACTCCAGGGCTACGGCCAAGTCCTTGGGCCTGTCGGGCCAGCGCCATCAAGCTTCTGCCTCTCGCTCCTTTCGTGGCCAAGGAAGGGGCGCCTCTTCATGTCCTGCCAGCCACGGGCCGCAGACTAACATCCAGCGCGGCGTCGAACGTGGAACCGCTGTGGCGGTGCCAGGGGACAGCGGCGAGGCCAGTCCACATCCACCCCCGCAGCATCTGCCTCAAAGCCTTCCTAGTCCGAGCTTTCAGGCCCATTTGACGCCAGTGGGGGGCAGAGTTCACCATCATCTCCTCCACTGCCGCACCATCACATCGGACAGGTAGGTGTTGCAAATCGTCCGAAGGGTCTACTCCCTCCCCGTCGAGGCAACCCCTCCAGCCATGCCACCGCAGTACCACTGCGTGTCAGGGGATCACTTGCAACTTCTGCAAGAGGAAGTTACGGCCCTCTTTGCCAAGGTGGCCATTGAGCGCGTTCCTGGGCCAGAAGTAGGGTTTGGTTGGTACTGCCACTACTTTCTGGTTCCCAAGAAGGGCAAAGGGGGCCTACGTCCTATCTTGGACCTGCGGAACGTCAACGGCTTCCTCCGGAAGGAGAAGTTCAAGATGCTGACTTTGGCTCCGGTCTTAGCTGCCCTAGACCCCGGAGACTGGATGGTAGTGTTGGACTTGCAGGACGCATATTTTCACATCCCCGTCCTGCCGGCCCACCGGCGTTACATGCAGTTCACGGTAGGCCACGAGCACTTTGTTTACCGTGCCCCCCTTCGGCCTTACCAGCGCCCCTCGGGTGTTCACGAAAGTGATGGCGGTGGTCGCAGCTCATCTATGCAGATTAGGGGTGTCCGTCTTCCCCTATCTCGATGACTGGTTGTTGAAGGCGGGCTCGCCCCAGACAGTCGTCAGCCACCTCCAGACTACAGCCGACCTCCTGTACCTACTGGGGTTCTCCATCAATGTGCCGAAGTCACACCTGTGTCCCTCTCGGAAGCTCCTCTCCATCGGAGCGATTCTGGATTCGGCGCAGTTTCGGGTTTATCCTCCCGAACAAAGGGTTTGGGATATTCAGGCTCTGATTCCGATCTTTCAGCCTTTATCAGGTTGAGGCTTCTGGGGCTAATGGCCTCCTGCATCCTTCTGGTGCATCACGCCAGATGGCGGATGAGGGCTCTGCAGTGGTGTGAGAATTTGGCCTGGTATATGATGCTCACTAGTTCTAGTGATCACCTTGTATCAGTCCAAACAACCCTTATAGTGATTGGTTGTAAGTCAACCTTATAGACCAGCTATCCTAGTGGTAGCATGGAAAAAGCAGTCTTAGGCTAAACTCTTTTGGCATGTGAAGCCAGCTGTTTTACCACATATAACCCCTTGAATACCAAGTGAAAGGACACCACACAGGTTGTTATGAAAATAAACACGTATTTATTAACTAACATACACCTCTGAACTCTTTATGAGGTCAGAGGGCTAAGCACATGACAAACTGTTAGGAAAAATACGTTTAAGTTGCACGATTTACAATGGTGCCCTAGGGGCACGACAAACCATATACTTGAAACAATGGAATGCGAGAAAAGAAGATACTGTAAGAAGATCCAGAGGCTGGAGGATCGCTGGGACTACGCTACAAACTAGGTAAGTACGGGGCAGGAGGCCCACGGGACTCACGTGCAGAGTGGAAACTCTCACGCGAGATGTGTATCAACGTCTATGGATGTTACAGTTTAAAGAGTTACGGAATCCGGACGAACCCGGCTGGATAGAGGAAAAACAACAGTGGACCTGGACACTAGGATAGTGAACAAAGACTTCAGCACCTAGAAGCTTTAGTTACCTAACCCACAGGCTGCGGGTGCATAGGGCTGAAGTTGTGTCGGGTTTGCTGCGTTGATCCCGATGAAGCCTGAAACAAGTAGTTGCTCGCAGGCGACCAGATGGAGGAGTCCGGTGGTTCCAAGGATGGAACTAGGAAGAAGAAGTCCTGAAAGGGAAGGGGACAGAGTCTCGGTCACTAGCCAGTGACGGTGCTGGAACCAGGAGGGAACCAGATGCTGTTGCCGCAATCAAGTGGAAGAAGGGTCGCTTCTCTCTGTAGCTGCACGGACCAGGAGCTGTTCTTCACGACCAAGCTGTAGGCACGAGCTGTCCCACGTAGTCTGCTGCTGGTGGCGGTGTTGGATCGTCGATCTGGTCAACATGCCTTGGCAAGTGCAAGCCACGCTGTGGAACAAAGATGGCGTCTGGTGCGGACCAGGAGGGTCTGGGGTGCTCCTCTTTTGTAAGGAAGCAAGGGCCAGTCTGGGGGACCAGACCAGCAGTGTTGAAATCTTCGGGTCGTCGTCTCAGAGGTCTCTGGCCAGACGGCAAGTGACCGGACAACAGGAAAAGCGGCAACCAGGCAAAAGGGCCCCACGCAGATCACATGGATGCTGGGGGGCTGGTCTTTGATGCAGGCGCTGCGTCGGTGTGGGGCTTCTCAGACCCCGATGCACTCATTCGAGGATCCCTCGGCAGTCGTGCTGGAAGCGCTGTGCAGGTTTCTTCAAGATGGCCGTCTCCAAGTTGCTCGTCACACCCACGGGTCCCTGCTGTGCTGTGGATGTGGGTAGAGGTCAGAGGAGTCTGGAGGTCCGGGTCTCGTCGAGCTGGGTCGTCTGGTTCCAAGAAGGAAGGACTTGCAGCAAACCGCACAGGAGCTTTATGGTGCCTGCAGAGCAGGATGGTCACTCCCTGACCATAGGGGAGATTCTTCAGTCTTCTGATGTTCAGGAGGGAGAAGGTCAAGAGTTCTTCGTGGAAGTTGTCAAGATTAATCTAACTGGGAATGGGACCAGCTCCTACCTTTATTCAGCTAAAGGGGGCTGCACTACGACTAGGTCCCTCCTCTGGGTGGGACCAGGAAAGGGGGGTGGTTACACCCCCTTTCCTTTGTCCGGTCTTGCGCCAGCTCTGGGGCTGGAGTGCCCCAGGAACTGGTTAGAACGGTGTATGCATCGGGACACCTTGTGTGCCCCAGGCATGTCTCATTCCTTTCAGCCCTGTCCTACCTAATACACAAAATCCTGTCTGGGGTGGTGCTAGCACCTCCCAAGGCAGGAAACCCTTTGTCCAAGCCTCCCTCGCTGGAAGGACTCCCAGCAGCAGGAGGTCAGACTTGTGTCTGTGGTGGCAGCATCCATTTTGTGATGCTGAGGCTCGATTTAACTTTAACCGGGGTTCACAGTTACATACATGTCGTGTCCCTCTAGAAGGGTGGAATGTTACCCCCGTCGCCAGAATTGGTGAGGGTGTAGTATTCCAATTCGTATGACAAATTACTCGACATGTTTTGATAAAGCGATACCAAAGTTAGCAAATAACCGCGAGGATTATAATGCACTTAAGAGTATATGGTATGCGTTATCATGGAAACAGCTAAAGGACTTGGTTCCGAAAGCTGCAGACAGGCTCAGCTCATGCTAGAGCACCATCTCACATAATTCCAAGCACTCTGCCTGCAGGATTGATAAGGCCTGCCATAGGAGTGACTGATAGGAGGATATGTGTCCATTTTAGGGTTAGATATAGGGATACTATATCTACAGCAAAGGGTGTTTACACCACCTTGCCCCAGCCGATTGATCAGCCAGTTGTGTCAGATTTGGATGGCCAGCCAGGGGTGGCATAATACATGCTGCAGCCCCTGGTATGCCCTGGGTGCACCTATGCCCTGGGTACCTAAGGTACACTGTACAGGGGCTGATAAGGTGACTCAGTATCCAATTGGGTATGCACCTAAGGTGCATGGTTGTCAATTTTAGAGAGAGCACAGCTAGGCTGTGGGTCTGATTAGCAGGCCCACAGCCAGGGAAGTCGTAAACCAGTGAAGCAAAAAGCAAAAATCGGGGGTGACCATAGGATTGCAGACCCTACTCTCCTACATAACCCCCCCCCCCAAAAAAAAGTAGGGACACTAAACTAACCTTGACCAGGTGAGTCTTGTTGTTCTAAGTGGAAGTACCTGGAGAGACCATCTGCATTGCCATGGTCAGTCCCTGGTCTGTGCTCCACTGTAAAGTCCATCCCCTGTAGGGAAATGGACCACCTAAGAAGTTTGGGGTTTTCACCCTTCATTGGATTTAGCCATAAGAGGGGCTTATGGTCGGTCTGAATCTTGAAGTGCGTGCCAAACAAGTATGGCCTCAGCTTCTTTAGGGCCCAAACCACAGCAAAGGCCTCCCTCTCAATAGCTGACCAACGTTTCTCTCTAGGGGTCAGCCTTCTACTTATAAAAGCAATGGGCTGGTCATGACCATCAATATTCAGTTGAGATAGAACAGCTCCCACACCCAACTCAGAAGCATCTGTTTGGACAATGAAAGGTTTGGAGTAGCCTGGACTCTTGAGAATAGGTGCAGGGCACATGGCCTGCTTTAGGTCATCAAATGCCTTTTGACAGCTAACTATCCACTGAACTTTCTTTGGCATTTTCTTACTTGTCAGGTCATTAAGTGGAGTCACAATGGTTCCATAATTTCTGACAAATTTCCTATAGTAGCCAGACAGGCCCAAGAAAGCTCTGACCTGTGTCTGGGTGGTTGGAGGAGCCCAGTCCTTTATGGCCTGTATCTTGCTCTCCAAAGGTTGAACCTGGCCTCCACCTACAAGGTGGCCCAGATACACAACTTGACTCTGCCCTATCTGGCACATAGTAGCCTTGATAGTGAGGCCTGCCTTTTGCAGGGCCTCCAAAACTTTCCTCAGGTGGATCAGGTGATCCTCCCAGGTGGAGCTAAAGACAGCAATATCATCTAGATATGCTGCACAGAAGTCATCCAGCCCAGTGAGAACTTGGTTCACCAACCTTTGAAAAGTGGCAGGTGCATTTTTCAAACCAAAGGGCATCACCACAAATTGGTAATGACCTCCTGGGGTAGAAAAAGCTGTTTTGGCCTTGGCATCCTCAGCTAACCTGATTTGCCAATAACCAGCTGTCAGGTCAAATGTACTCAAGAATTTGGCAGAAGCCAATTTATCTATGAGTTCATCTGCTCTTGGTATTGGAGGGGCATCTGTCCTAGTGACAGCATTGAGACCCCTGTGGTCGACACAAAACCTCATCTCTCTCTTCCCATCCTGGTTGTGAGGTTTAGGCACTAGAACTACAGGACTAGCCCAAGGGCTCTCTGAGGGTTCAATGACTCCCAATTCCAACATTTTCTGTACTTCTTGTTTCATGCAGTCCCTGACGTGGTCAGGTTGCCTGTAGATTTTACTCATTATAGGCAGACTGTCACCAGTGTCCACCTCATGGGTGCACCAGTTTGTCTGACTGGGTGTCAGAGAGAACATTTGTCTAAAGGACTGAAGAACTTGTTTGCAATCCTTTTGCTGATGCTCAGAGAGGCTGTCAGAAAAGACCACACCATCTACTGACCCATCATCAGGGTTCTGAGTGATCAGGTCTGGGAGAGGGTCACTCTCTTCCTCCTGTCCCTCATCTGTAGCCATGAGCAAGCCCATGTCTTCCCTGTTGACAAATGCCTTGAGCCTGTTCACATGAAGTACTCTGTGAGGGCTCCTGGGAGTTCCAAGGTCTACCAGGTAGGTGACCTCTCCCTTCTGTTCAATTATAGTATGGGGTCCAGACCATTTGTCTTGGAGAGCTGCTGGGGCCACTGGGTCCAACACCAAAACCTTCTGTCCAGGCTGGTAAACCGTAAGGACAGCCTTTTGGTCATGCCAAGCTTTTTGGAGTTCTTGGCTGGCCTCAAGGTTTTTATATCCCTTTTCCATGTACTCTGCCATCCTGGAGCGGAGACCAAGTACATAGTCCACTATGTCTTGCTTAGGCTTTTTGAGAGGTAACTCCCATCCTTCCTTCACAAGACACAGGGGTCCTCTTACAGGATGCCCAAATAGAAGTTCAAAAGGGCTGTAGCCAACCCCCTTCTGTGGGACCTCTCTGTAAGCAAACAAAAGGCAGGGTAAAAGGATGTCCCATCTTCGCCTAATCTTTTCTGGTAACCCCTTTATCATCCCTTTGAGGGTCTTGTTGAATCTCTCCACAAGCCCATTGCACTGTGGGTGATAGGGGGTGGTGAATTTGTAATTGACACCACACCTTCCACATAGCAGTCAAGTATCCTGACATAAAGTTTGCACCTCTGTCAGAGACAACCTCCTTAGGAAACCCCACTCTGGAGAAAACTCTAAGTAGGGCCCTGGCCACAACAGGAGCTGTAGTGGTCCTAAGGGGAATAGCTTCTGGATACCTGGTGGCATGATCCACTACCACCAGTATAAATCTGTGCCCAGATGCTGTTGGGGGTCCATTGGTCCAACAATGTCAATCCCCACCCTTTCGAAGGTTACCCCCACCACAGGTAGTGGTATAGGGGGGCCTTTGTGGTGCCACCTGATTTGCCACTGGCTTGGCAGGTGACACATGAGCGACAAAACTCTTTGGTGTCTTCAGACATATGAGCCAGTGAAAGTGAGGGAAAAGCATGTCCCAAGTCTTGTTCTGGCCTAAGTGACCTGCAAGGGGAATTTCATGGGCCAAGGTAAGAAGGAAACCTCTCAGAGACAAGGGGATGACCAGCCTCCTGGTAGCACCAGGCTTGGGGTCTCTTGCCTCAGAGTAAAGGAGTCCATCATCCCAGTACACCTTGTGGGTACCTGTGGCATTCCCTGCAGCCTCAGCAGCAGCCTGCCGTCTGAGGGGTTCAAGAGATGAACAGTCTAACTGAGCCTGCCTCAAGTCTGCCCTGGAAGCCCCCCCTGTCCCAAGAAACTCAACCTGGTCAGGCTCAAGCTCTTCTAGGACAGTTCCTTCTGGGGTCTTTGGGTCAGCCTCCTGAGAGAGCTGATCCTCACCTTGAGGCAGGGGGGAAGGCTCTGCCTTAACCCTACTGCTCTTTCTCTTGGGTAGTGTCTGGTCCACTGTTCCAGGATCCAGCACTAGTTCAGCTGGGCATTGTTTGGCCTGTGACCTAGTCACAGCAAGGAAATGTGCTGACAAACCTAACATTTCCACATGAGTCCTATACTCCACATCTGACCATAAGGAGGATTCCAAATCATTGCCCAAAAGACAGTCCACTGGGAGGTCTGAACTAACAACAACCCTTTTGAGGCCATCTACCCCTCCCCAGGAGAAATTAACAAGTGCCATACTATGGGAGGTAGTGGCATTGCTAGCATTGGTCACCAGGTAGTCTGAACCTAGTATTACCTGTCCAGGGTCCACAAAGTTTGGTGTCACCATAGTGACACTGGCACAAGTGTCCCTGTAGGCCTAAGCCATTTTTCCATTGATCAAAGGCGTTTGCCTGTACTTGCCCAGAGTACTGGGACTTATTGTATGGGTCATATCCATGTCCCCAGTACAAACAAGAACAGCCTGAGTAGGTATCCTGACTAAGTCAGAACCCGCCTCAGTGCCCAGGGTTAACCCCACTATAGCCTTGGGAGGATTACTACCACTATTAACTGTACTAGGGGGTGCAGGTGCCTTAGGGGCAGTAGTGGTAGGAGCTGGGCCTTTCTTGGTGCACTCACTAAACCAGTGAGTTTTACTTTTACAGTATTGGCACCATGGTTTCCTCTGACCATCATTCTTCTTCTTTTGGGAATTCTGGGACCCACCCTCCTTAGATTGTTGGGGCCCTGTTGAAGACTTCTGGTCATTTTGCTTATTCTCATTACCCTTTTGGTCTGCTTTCCTCTGGCCACCACCCTGGTTCTGGTTCTGCTGCTTGACCCTTGTCCTGACCCATCTGTCTGCCTTCTTTCCCAATTCTTGGGGAGAGGTCAGGTCAATAAGGTGCTGATGCAACAACTGATTCTGACAATTACTTAAGATTTGCTCTCTCATAATTAGATTGTACAATCCTGTGTAATCAGTAACTTTACTTCCCAGTAACCAGCCTTCAAAAGCCTTAGTGGCACAATCAACAAAGTCAGCCCAATCCTGAGACTGAATTTTCTGGGTGTCCCTGAACAGCAACCTGTACTGCTCAGTTGTTAAGCCAAACCCATCAATCAGTGTGTTCTTCAGGACTTGGTCATTGTTAGAATCCTCAGCTCTAGTAGTGAGGAGCTTATCTCTACCTTTACCTTCAAAGGAGAGCCACAATATAGCTGCCCACTGACTCAGGGGGATGCACTGGACAGTGCAGGCCCTCTCCAGAGCAGTCATCCATTTGTGGATGTCACCCCCTTGCTTAAAGGGGGGCACTATTTTACTCAGGTGTCTAGTATCAAAACTCCTGTCTCTATCTCTAGGGATAGTGCTGCCACCAGTGGGGTCTGCCCCACTCAATCTCTGCTCTCTGGCAAAGGCAAGTCTTTCTTTGGCAAGGGCACGTTCTTCCCTCTCAATCCTCAGATTGACTTCCCTCATCTTAGCTTCATGCTCTCTTCTCTGAGGGGATGTCATCCCTCTCTGGGAAGATGCCTGAGAGACATGGGTGTGAATAGATCTGTTAGAGCCTCTGGAGAGATTCTAACTCGTCTATTCCCAAGGTTAAGCCTGCTTGAGGATAGGCCTGGGGCTCCCCCAGTCCCATTCTCATGCATGCTTAAGTTGGCCCTGGTAAGTCTGCTGACTCCTCCCTGACCATGGTTTACCTCACCATCAGATGAGTCTCCATCTCCCTCCACTTCATCAGTTTCAGGGAAATTAGAGTCCTCCTCTAGTGGGGGTATGTCTTCCTCTGTAGGGTCAGATGGGCCTGGATTAGAAGCCCTTCTGGCATCAAATGTCTCTAAGAGACCTAAAAGAAAAGGAATTTTAGGGTTAGAACCCTGTTTTAGTTTCCTGGAGGTACACAATTGTCTCATCTCCTGGAAGCTAAGGGCTGCATATCTTGACATGACCTGTGGAGGGTCAACTGCCACAGGGGGAGCCACTGTGTTCTCTCCTGTGGTAGACATGCTTTTCTAGTGAGGTGTAAGTGGTGCACTTACCTACACTATGGGTTTACCTACTGATCCCTTGCTAAGAGTTGTAGTCAGGGTGTGCTACTCCCTTTCTACTACAACAGCTGGTTCAGTAGAACTCAGAGTATTTCTAAGCTTGTTATATGTACCTATGGTACCTTATGTGATCTTTCAAATGATATCTCAAGATTATATTTGGTAAAAACAACAGCAAGCTCAAATCCCAACCGCTGCACACCAATGTGAGAATTTGGCCTGATATATGATGCTCACTAGTTCTAGTGATCACCTTGTATCAGTCCAAACAACCCTTATGGTGATTGGTTGTAAGTCAACCTTATAGACCAGCTATCCTAGTGGTAGAATGGACAAAGCAGTCTTAGGCTAAACTCTTTTGGCATGTGAAGTCAGCTGTTTTACCACATATAACCCCTTGAATACCAAGTGAAAGGACACCACACAGATTGTTATGAAAATAAACAAGTAATTATTAACTAACATACACCTCTGAACTCTTTATGAGGTCAGAGGGCTAAGCACATGACAAACTGTTAGGAAAAATAAATTTAAGTTTCACGATTTACAATGGTGCCCTAGGGGCACGACAAACCATATACTTGAAACAATGGAATGCGAGAAAAGAAGATACTGTAAGGAGATCCAGAGGCTGGAGGATCGCTGGGACTATGCTACAAACTAGGTAAGTACGGGGCAGGAGGCCCATGGGACTCACGTGCAGAGTGGAAACTCTCACGCGAGATGCGTATCAACGTCTATGGATGTTACAGTTTAAAGAGTTACGGATTCCGGACGAACCCAGCTGGATAGAGGAAAAACCACAGTGGACCTGGACACTAGGATAGTGAACACAGACTTCAGCACCTAGAAGCTTTAGTTACCTAACCCACAGGCTGCGGGTGCATAGGGCTGAAGTTGTCGGGTTTGCTGCGTTGATCCCGATGAAGCCTGAAACAAGTAGTTGCTGGCAGGCGACCAGATGGAGGAGTCCGGTGGTTCCAAGGATGGAACTAGGAAGAAGAAGTCCTGAAAGGGAAGGGGACAGAGTCTCGGTCACTAGCCAGTGACGGTGCTGGAACCAGGAGGGAACCAGATGCTGTCGCCGCAATCAGGTGGAAGAAGGGTCGCTTCTCTCTGTAGCTGCGCGGACCAGGAGCTGTTCTTCACGACCAGGCTGGAGGCACGAGCTGTCCCACGTAGTCTGCTGCTGGTGGCGGTGTTGGATCGTCGATCTGGTCAACAGGCCTTGGCAAGTGCAAGCCACGCGGTGGAACAAAGATGGCGTCTGGTGCGGACCAGGAGGGTCCGGGGTGCTCCTCTTTTGTAAGGAAGCAAGGGCCAGTCTGGGGGACCAGACCAGCAGTGTCGAAATCTTCGGGTCGTCGTCCTAGAGGTCACTGGCCAGCCGGCAAGTGACCGGACAACAGGAAAAGCAGCAACCAGGCAAAAGGGCCCCACGCAGATCACGTGGATGCTGGGGGGCTGGTCTTTGATGCAGGAGCTGCGTCGGTGTGGGGATTCTCAGACCCTGGTGCACTCACTCGAGGATCCCTCGGCGGTCGTGCTGGAAGCGCTGTGCAGGTTTCTTCAAGATGGCCGCCTCCAAGTTGCTCGTCGCACCCACGGGTCCCAGCTGTGCTGTGGATGTGGGTAGAGGTCAGAGGAGTCTGGAGGTCCGGGTCTCGTCGAGCTGGGTCGTCTGGTTCCAAGAAGGAAGGACTTGCAGCAAACCGCACAGGAGCTTTATGGTGCCTGCAGAGCAGGATGGTCACTCCCTGACCATAGGGGAGATTCTTCAGTCTTCTGATGTTCAGGAGGGAGAAGGTCAAGAGTTCTTCGTGGAAGTTGTCAAGATTAATCTAACTGGGAATGGGACCAGCTCCTACCTTTATTCAGCTAAGGGGGGCTGCAGTACGACTAGGTCCCTCCTCTGGGTGGGACCAGGAAGGGGGGTGGTTACACCCCCTTTCCTTTGTCCGGTCTTGCGCCAGCTCTGGGGCTGGAGTGCCCCAGGAACTGGTTTAGACCGGTGTATGCACAGGGACACCTTGTGTGCCCCAGGCATGTCTCATTCCTTTCAGCCCTGTCCTACCTAATACACAAAATCCTGTCTGGGGTGGTGCTAGCACCTCCAAAGGCAGGAAACCCTTTGTCCAAGCCTCCCTCGCTGGAAGGACTCCCAGCAGAAGGAGGTCAGACTTGTGTCTGTGGTGGCAGCATCCATTTTGTGATGCTGAGGCTCGAGTTAACTTTAACCGGGGTTCACAGTTACATACATGTCGTGTCCCTCTAGAAGGGTGGAATGCTACCCCCGTCGCCAGAATTGGCGAGGGGGGAAGTATTCCAATTCGTATGACACCTTACTCGACATGTTTTGATAAAGCGATACCAAAGTTAGCAAATAACCGCGAGGATTATAATGCACTTAAGAGTATATGGTATGCGTTATCATGGAAACAGCTAAAGGACATGGTTCCGAAAGCTGCAGACAGGCTCAGCTCATGGCAGAGCACCATCTCACATAATTCCAAGCACTCTGCCTTCAGAATTGATAAGGCCTGCCATAGGAGTGACTGATAGGAGGATATGTGTCCATTTTAGGGTTAGATATAGGGATACTATATCTACAGCAAAGGGTGTTTACACCACCTTGCCCCAGCCGATTGATCAGCCAGTTGTGTCAGATTTGGATGGGCAGCCAGGGGTGGCATAATACATGCTGCAGCCGCTGGTAGGCCCTGGGTGCACCTATGCCCTGGGTACCTAAGGTACACTGTACGGGGGCTGATAAGGTGACTCAGTATCCAATTGGGTATGCATCTAAGGTGCATGGTTGTCGATTTTAGAGAGAGCACAGCTAGGCTGTGGGTCTGATTAGCAGGCCCACAGCAAGGGAAGTCGTAAACCAGTGAAGCAAAAAGCAAAAATCGGTGGTGACCATAGGATTGCAGACCCTACTCTCCTACAAGTGGGACCTGAAGTTTCAGTGGGGCCAGCATCAGGGCAACCTGTCGACCACGTCCTGATCTCGGAGGGCACTGCGAGACAGTTGCAGTGGTGGCTCACAGACCGCGATTGGGTCAGAGGCAGATCCCTCTCCCTACCCCAACCGGAGCACGTAGTAGTGACGGATGCGTCCCTCCTGGGCTGGGGGGCCACATGGGAGAGGCGGAGATCAGAGGCCTCTGGTCTCTGGCGGAGTCCCGGCTCCATATTAACCTTCTGGAGCTGCGGCAAATCCGACTTGCACTGAAGGCATTCCTTCCCACTGTCTGGGGAAGTGTAGTGCAGGTGTTCACAGACAACACCACCGCCATGTGGTACTGCAACAAACAGGGCGGGGTGGGGTCGTGGACACTTAGCCAGGAGGTTCTGCGCCTCTGGCAGTGGCTGGAACACCAGGGCGTCACCCTGGTGGTTCAACACTTAGCAGGTTACCTGAACGCCCGGGCGGACAAACTCAGCCGCCGGTGCATGATGGATCACGAACGGCATCTGAACTCTGACGTGGCGCAAGGTCTCTTTCAGCAGTGGGAAGAGCCTTGGTTAGATCTATTCGCCACCAAAGAGAACGCGCAATGTCATCAGTTCTGCGCGTTGGAATTTTCAAGGCGGCACTCGCTCGGAGACGCTTTTCATCGCGAGTGGAGCTGCGGTCTATTGTACGCCTTTCTGCCTATACCACTTCTTCCCAGAGTGCTGAAGAAGATTCGGCGCGACCGGGCCCAAGTCATCCTTGTGGCGCCGGACTGGGCACGAAGATGCTGGTATCCCGAGCTACTCAGCATGTCAGTCGATCCCCTGATTCGTCTGCCTCTTCAGGAGGACCTTCTGTCGCAGCAGCAGGGGACGGTCTTCCACCCGAACCTGTCCAATCTCCACCTCCATGCGTGGAGATTGAGCGGCGACAGTTGAGGCCATTTGACTTGCCTACTGAAGTCTGTGATGTCCTTCTGGCAGCCAGGCGTCCCTCCACAAGTATACGCCTGTAAGTGGAAATAATTTGTGGCATGGTGCACAGCAAAGGCTGTGGATCCCCTTTCTGCCCCCTTTCAGAGGTTCTCCTCTTTCTTCCTTTTCTTGCCCAGCAGGGTTCTGCTCTGGGCACTATCAAAGGCTACCTCTCTGCCATTTCAGCCTTCTTGAGGCTTCCTGATCAGCCTTCTCTTTTCAAGTCCCCTGTTGTAAATAGTTTCTTGAAGTGCATCACTCACCTGTTTCCTCCTGTTCTTTTCGTGATGCCTCAGTGGGACTTGAACCTTGTTCTGATTTATTTAATGTGCTCTCCTTTCGAGCCACTTCACAATTGCCCTCTTCATCTTCTAACTCTTAAGACTGCATTCCTGGTTGCCATAACCTCTGCCAGGAGAGTGAGTGAGCTCCAGGCTCTATCTTCTCAACCTCCTTTCCTCTCTGTCCATCCGGACAAAGTTATCTTGAGAATGCGTCCCTCTTTCCTGCCCAAAGTAGTCACAGCCTTCCACATCGGGCAGTCCATCACCTTGCCCACCTTACTTCCGCCTCCGCATCCCTCGAAAGAGGAAGAGAGGCTCCACTGTCTGGACCCAAAACATGCGCTCTCATTCTATCTGGACCGCACACGCCAGTTCCTGGTGGATGACCAGCTCTTTGTTGGTTACGTGTGCACTAAGAAGGGATGAGCGGTGCACAAACGAACCATTTCTCGGTGGGTTGTTTTGTGCATAAAGGCTTGTTATTCACGGGCTAAAAAGGAGCCTCCTGTGGGGGCTGCGTGCCCATTCCACTCGGGCCACGGCAGCTACTACTGCCCTGGGTCGGGGAGTCCCCTTGCAGGACATCTGTCAGGCAGCTACGTGGGCCTCGCTGCACACGTTCGCTAGACATTATTGCCTGGGCAGCCAAGTCTGGAGGGATGGCTTTTTTGGCCGTTCTGTTCTCTAGGACTTTCTGGTGTGATCATTGGGTCGCAGACCCACCACCGGGGTTGGTATTGCTGGGGTAAGGAATCTAACACTAACCTATTTCTTTCAGATGCACATGTTATTTACCTTCGGTAACAATATATCTGTAAGAAACAGTAGTTAGTGTTAGATTCCTACCGTCCCAACCATCCTCCCTGTTCTGCGAACCGATATCTAGGGTTACGGGTCTTCCCTTTGAGGGCCCTAGTTTCATGGCACCAGTGTCAGTTTTTATCATGGCTCTGCGTTTCTGGCGCGGAAAAGCTGTGTATAAGAATTGTCGTCAGCGCGCGAGGGAGGCGTCTAAGTACTCAGACTTCGTCATCCCGGCGCCAACGACGGCGGACGCGGAGCCGCAGACAATGCCTACCGACACGCAGGGGTACTGCTATGCAAAACTTTCTGGATCCAGTCTGACACCTGGGGATATTCTAAGGTAAGGAATCTAACACTAACTATTGTTTCTTACAGATATATTGATACCGAAGGTAAGTAACTTGTGCTTTGCCGTCTTAATATCTTACAAAGGACAAATTCAAATACTCAAGCTGGTCCAGGGTCTTTCTGCCCTGGATCCCAGATGCTGGATGGTGGTCTTGGACTTGCAGAATGCCTATTTTCACATCCCAGTCCAGCAGGCCCACAGGTGTTACCTGTGGTTCAAGGTGGACCACGGGCACTTTCAGTTGTCTGTGCTGCCTTTTGCCATTCCACAGAGACCCACACAGTGGGAGGTCCTGCTTTGGTATCTATTCACAATGGTTAGAAGTATCCATCATAAGAACAAGTTGATTACCTTGTGTAATGCTCTTTCTCATGAACCCTTCTCTAACATCAGATACGTCACTGCCATCTCAACTCTCTGTCCTGTAGAATAATCTCCTTTTCCATCAAAAAAATGTAGACACCTGCATGGGTGGAGCTTATATGCTGCTCCGTTTGTCACTTCCAAAGTGAAACAATGTCATCGAGGAGCTGCATAGCACCACCTACTGGCACACAGGAGCACTGTTTTATGAGTTTCCGAACTCAGTCTGACACCTAGGAATATTCACAAGGTGAGGAATCTGTGGTTAGATAGAGTACTCACCAGACTGAGCGTTACTTAACCCGTTCGGTGCTGCGAACGGACCTGGCCATCCCATGTGGCGGGGGGCGTGTGCGGAGGACGGCCGGGGGCCGTCGGAACCCTGCCCACTGATTAATTTGCGCCGCGGTCAACAGTAAGTAACTTGTTCATTTTGCCTCTACAAAGAGTTTCAGCCTTTGTTGGCATTTTACACGGTTCTGTGTCTGACCATACATTCTTCTTTTTAGCCCGTAGCATCTTGTAATGAGCAGTGGCTTGGAATGTCACAATATTTGCTGGCCATAATGTCTGAATGAGGAGTTTGCACACATCAATACCTCTTAATCAAAGAAATGTGCGTGTGCCTGCCAATATGCACAACTTATTAATAAGCTGCCATTTTGCATTCACGCATAGTGGTTGCATTAGCACCATTTGACATGATAAACACGTACATTAATGTGAACGTAAGTTTTTTGTCTGTTAAAATTGATCTTTTCTCTTATTTTGATTTTAGTCGTCTCGTGGAGAGATTGGAAAATATGAGGAAAAACGTGATGGGCAATGGAATGTCCCAGTGTTTGTTGTGTGGAGAGACGCTAGGGCTTTTGGGGACAGCATCGGTTTTCTGTCAAGACTGCAAAAAGGTATGATTTCCCTCCTTCAAATCAGTGCCTTCAATCTTTAAGCATGTTTATCATTCTATAACTGTAAAAGGAAGATACTTCTTCATTGAGCATCCAGTGTTTCAGGTTGGGTGGACATCCTCCTCGACAGATCAGCTCTTTTTCTCTGCTTAAGAGAAGTAAATGTAAATGTAAATGTATGTGTCTTGTAAAGCGCACTGCTGCCCTGCAGACTGCTGGGGAACCCGTCCTGGCTATCCCTGTGAGATGGTCCCTACTGGGTATCTCCAAGGTGAAACCAGGCATCCCCGGTGAATGTGGGGGGCCGTTGTAGAGATGAGGCAAGCTAATGCCCAGAGTTGCCGAGTGTGATCCCTGGTTCCTGTTGGCACCGAGGCGAGAATTATCGAGTCCGCTGACCCTGGTCCACGACCCTGCCGTGTCGGGAATTGAACCCTGGTCCCGGGCCGTTCTCTGCTTCCGGGTCTGCGCCTCTAACCAGTGAGCCACACCACTCCAGTCCAGAAGGGGACCTTTTTAGACAGAATGTCCTCTACAACACTGTTTCTGCACCCACTTGTTGCTTTTTGAGTGCCAGGCGTTTTCCCTTTCCTTCCTGCTTGCAAGAATTTGATTGCTTTGATACACGTATGCTGCATTTCAACATTTTCAGTTCATGCCGGAACCTTATGTCGCAAAGTTTGGAAGGCAATCCTTATTAGTTGTCACTAGTGTCTGTGACTTCAGCAGTCCTCTGCAAGTCGGTTGCTCACATTCCTGTTTTCCTGTATTTGAACTACAACATTGCCTTGTTTGATCATGGCAAAACAGGACTACAAATTGCTTTTACTGCCCTGTATTCATTTTGTAAGACAATTGATATCATGGTTAATCCTGCGAAATCAAAGGTTTTGCAATTTGGTACTTGCGGGGGTATTGTCTACTGGTTTATAGGTGTTATCAGATTGGAAATCTTGGATAGGGTCAATTTTCTTGAAGATTATAATAGCCAGTAAACTCCAATTGGTGTCCCTACTTAGTGTAAAGACCTAATCCTCTTAGTGTAAAGATCTGCTCCTCTAACGACACTACGTGTCAAGGAAGACCTTTTGCTGAGAAGTTTGGTGCTAGTCTGTTGAACCTTCAGAGATATCATTCAGTGCTTAAGATGTAGAAGCCCTTGTTTGCCAGAATCCATCCGCCATGTTATCGGCGGTACGCTCTGTCTGGACATCCTTCACATAAACATGTGGCGGACCCTTACACAAACCTACTGGCCTTCTGCAGGCGATCCTGGCATGTGCTAATGTTGATGTGCTGTAGACTCCTCTTCAAGTCTGCAAATCTTTCAACTATGATCACGACAGGTGACGGTACTGCTTCCAAGTAGACCTTCACCCAGTGTGCACTCTTTAGTGAGAAGAGAACCACCCACCTCCACATAGTTTTGTCTGTGTGCGCCCAAATCTCTGCATATGAAGTGCTTTTGCTAATAAGCCAGAGTGAGCTGCTGTGTGACAGTTGGCACGGATCTATGCAGCTATGAAACCGACTGCTATGGAACCTTTAAGGTGTAGGTTCGGTGGAGGCAGTCATATGGCAGGGTAATTTAAATTATGTTATCAGCAGCTCAAGACAGAGAAACGTTGCCTAAGTAAAGTCACAGTGTAAAAATATCAAAAACTTTGCATTTGATTTGATTGCTGCTCAGCTCCTGAAAAATGAATACAAAGGAATGTTGATAGCGGGGTCACTGCAGCGGTGTCTCAAAGATTCCAAGCATCCAAAATATACAAATTCAAAGGGACCCCATCATGGGAAATTCATCTAGTAGCCAGTTGGGCATGTTAAAGAGGTCAAACCATGTCCACCTTCAAATAATCTTGCTGCCATTGAGCAAGGAAGAGTAGTTTGAATTTGAAGCTCATTCGGTCATGGTGAGATGTGGCTCATTTGGGTTGTGGGAAACAGACATTCGGAAAAACAATGATAACTTTGTACAGGGAGATTAAATCTATGTGGGGCCATTTTGTTTTTTATTGTTCCATCTTGGTGTCATCTCAGGAACTGGAAATAATCCAATTTTTAAAGATGCGTCATAAGAACAGAAGACCAGGGCTGTTACAGAGGCGTATCTGTCGGATCACAATGAGGGCCCGATTTAGAGTTTGGCGGATGCGTTACTCCATCATGATATCCCGTCCGCCTTATTCAGGGGCGGGGCCTCCATTAGGGCGTTACCCCACTCTTTATTTTGGGCTCCTGGACCCCCAATAAATGTATTAGTAAACCAAATTATTATATATTCTAAAGTGCTTCTGATTGCAGCATGTCGAGCGCAGAGCACTCTTCTTGAGGCGGGCGGGCATGTTCTGGAGTTGCCAAAGCAGTGCGGGCCTGAGGGGTGGGACTTAAAACTGAAACAGTGTTTCCAGAATGCCAGTCAGTCTCAGACACCCTAAGTACTCAGTAGTCAGTGGACCCAAGTGCGCATGTCGGGTTAGACTTAATCCTTTTTCTTCACTACTAGAGTTGTACCACTGCGCCACTTGCCAGGCCCTTGCAGATGGTGTTGGTGTGGCCGCCAGCGTTTCCAGGACTGGTCTTGACTTTGTCCATGGTGAATTCAAATCGAATTCCCTATTGACAAAGACTTCACTTCATTTCACATTTCAGTGCAATGCACTGAATGCGGTATCTATAATGCATACGACTTCGGCGTCGTCCATAATGTGCACACATAATATGGCGCAGTTTGTGACTGGAGAAGTTTCTGTGTGCACGTTTAATTGGCGACCTTTGTCAATTAGCTCCTGTCTTTCCATTTCTACTGAGCATTTCCTAATCACAAGAAAAGAAGAAAGCCAACAGGCCCCCGCTCGTGCTATCTTGAGCAAGACGAAATAATGAATCTTGTTTAAAGGAGCTGAAATTTCAAGTTAGGATTGAAAATTCCAACTTTATCGTCTTTTGTAAAGCTACAGAGATGATCCATAATTTATGTAACAGCTGATTCAGTTCCACCAAGTGGATAGTATGCCACCTGGGAAACCCATCCAGCCACCTCTGATTCTCAAGCAGGCGGGATGGCCCTGATGGATTATGGATGGAGACCCCACACAAAGGCAAACACTCACCTGCTGCGCGTGACAGGTAGTATGGTGTTATGCTGGGTTACTGCCTGGAGACCCAGACACCACCATTTCAGAATAGTCATGGCCATGAAAGAGACGCATGAAATGGCACTGTAGAAACTGTCTGGTGGCATTTTTGGGGCAATTTGTGTTTTATAGACTGCTGTAGTTTCAACAAGTTACATATTTCCCTTACTATGTGTGGGCTGGGTCTTTCTTCAACTGTTTTTTCAGTTTTAGTAAAAAACAATGCACCATGAAAACTTATAGCGAGATTGAATTAACCACGAGTGTGGGTGGCCAGACCTCCTGTTGAATTGAGAGCAGCCTCTGAGGAGTTTACAAAATTAGCCCTGAACCCTATGACGCTGCAAGCATACTCACGTAGGTAATCCTCAGAGGAGAACCGCATATTCTTCAATCTCCAAGGAATGGAAATGCCAGCCGGCCGTGCCGTCTAGATTAGTAAAAAAAAAAAAGTACATGTAACGCCCGCCGGCGCACCCCTAAATACTGTGTTTGTCTTTCTAATGAATATAAAGACAAAAACAGTATTTTGCGCCGGCGGGGGTCACACTCACTTTTTCTGCTGTACATATGCCATTACCAGCCACCTCTGGGGTAATCCGGTAATGGCTGGATTGCTTACAGGAAAACTGCAGTACTCTCTCTGACTTTTCATAAGCACCGTCTGAGACACCCTCTCCTGCTCGTGACCCTCTGGCAGCATACTATAAAGTATAAAAGGTATTGCTGATGGGACAAGTTCCCTTCATGGGTTCACATGGAAATTCTTTTTTTTATTTAACTGAAAATGTGGTTGCTAGGAGTTTTGAACAGACAGGTTGCCTTACTTGTTTAGAACTGGGCCTGGAATGCTGAACACAGCATAATGCATATTTTTTTACACACAGGATTTTTTTTATACAAGGGTTCGCTTTTTAATGTGTTTAAAAAAAATACACTTTCATTTGATAAAGGAGGACTTCGAAAGGCTTTGCCATTAGTTCCCAACAATCAGAGAGCTTTGTCTACAATTGGATTTCAGTACATCCCGTCTGACTCCTGAGCCCTCAGCCCTGTGTGCTGTCTTTATGGCCTAAGGAATGGCTTGCATGTAGCCTACATAAAATGGTTTGCTAAAAGCAGGCTCTTTCAAATGCAAGCAGTATAACTCGAGCAGTCATTTGTCGGGACATAAACAAAACAAGCATTGGCATAGCCAATAGGTCTCGCCTTTGGGACATTATGCGTGTTTAGCCATGCAACGGTTGATGTTGCATCCAGGATATTGTGCTGCATAACCAAATACTTATAAGGTGCCAAAAGCGAGACCTATTGGCTATGCCAATGCTTGTTTCTTTAAATTCTGGGACTTGTAGTCTTACTCCCTCCATTACAAAACAGGACTATAAGTCCCAGAATTCAAAGAAAAGCCCTAGATTGGAATAGCACAGCACAGATGGAACTGGATAACGTGGAAGATTGTTTTTCAATTGTTTGACGTCACTTTATTTTAGTGGTATTTGTACAGCACGTTCAGCCATTGACACCACAGCACTTTAATTCACTGCATCATTCGTGCAGAACTAAAGAGACCATCGTTGAATAATGTGTGATGCGATTTGGTTGTTTGCGATTACTAGTATTTTATTTCGTCTTTAGTTTCAATAGCACTTTGTGTAGTAGTACTGCGCAGTGGTCATCACAGTCACATTCACATAACATGATCAAACGACCTCTGGTGCCACACGGTAAAGGATTCATATTAATTACCCGTATGCCAGCCTGAGCACACCATGTGCCACTCTGTCTCACGATAAACTCGAAGTGTCACACATTTGGCTGTAGAATGTCACGCCGGAGTACACAGGGAAACTATGGAAATGTCACATAAAGTGAAAACTTGGCCTCTATGTAATCTTCTGCACCTTTGGCTTCCGACTTTAATTCACTTTTAGGAGTCGTCATTCAGCCTACAGTTACAGCTGAGACAGCTGCATTGCACAGTGAGTCACTGTCCACAGTGCGACCAGGGTACAGGGGTATCTGGTGCTTTGCAGCCGTTTTTAGATCTTCTTAGTGATTTTTGTTGCTCAAATGGGTGTAATTTCTATAGGTTTCCCTCCTCTTTGGTGCTTGATTTTGCTCGTGAGAAAGTGTCAGTCCTAGTCCTTGAATGTCACTCATAATTACACTGAAATTATAAAAATGTCACACATAAGCAATCTTAAACCTTGGCAGCTATGGGAGTCCCCTCACCCACCGCGGGCGGCGCACTCGGAGCACTGAGTGAGGTGATACCTTCATTCAGCAGGTTTACACGGACCCCATCAGAGGAGAGACCAGGGAAGAGTATCCAATTACAGAGAGACTTCTCATGCGACACAGAAGTAAAAAGGCTTAGATTTATTCTTAACATCAGAAACAAACCTTGGCAACACTGCTCTTTAACCCTTTAATGTCTTCCCACTTTTAGTGTCACCGAATTTCTGACCTTGTGTGCTGAGCTCGGGGCGGCCTCACTGCTACGGGTCAGAAAAGCGACTTTACACGCCCACGCCCCCCTCCCCACCTTTACTAACACCCGCCCCTCCCCCCGCCTCTCCTGCACCGAGGCAAACACCACAAACAAAGAAACGAAATATCGCACATTGTAATGCAAGAGTGTTTGTGATTATATTCGTATTTTAGAAACCAATGTAAATTATTACATAATATAAAACCCAAGCAAAGAAATCTAAAGTTGAAAAAGATACACAGTTTACCAACAAAATAAAACAAAAAAATGTTACAACGAACAAACTCAGTTTATTCAGAAGTGGATGTAGTAGGAGAAATTTTGCTAACAAAACACATTTAAATTGTTGCGTTTTGTGATGGCGAAACGCCCTTTTCTTTATTAAACTGAACAATGTATAGAAAAGAGCAGTTATTTATAGATCAACATTCCAATGAAAGCCACACAGCACACTCTATGACATGATCATTTCAATATTTGATCAAATGAACTGGTGAGCTTCCACAAGGTGCTCTTTAACGATAGGTTTTCTAGGCACTAGTAAACAAATGCGTCCAACTGAAGCACACAGGGCCATACACACGGGGCAGGGGTCCGAAGGTGCTGTTCTGGTTTGAAATGACATGTTATCTATTGAATAACATCTGAAAACCAACCTCCTTCGGGCGCTGTGAGAAAATGTTTCCTAAGCACTTATATAGGTAAGCCACGCCTGGGGCCCGGCATTCCAGCTCTGGGGTTCAACTATAACTTAAATATTCAATATTATAAGCACACCAGCATCTGTAAGGCGCTATACAAAATATTCAGGGCTCTTTTAAACAGAAGCCCCGGATGAACATACACGCTCAGATTCTGGGGTCCAACAATAATTTAAATATTATAAACACAGCGACATTTGTACGGCACTATAAAAAATATTTGGGGTTATTGTAAACACAATCTTCGGACAAAGACACAGGTTGACAGGTCTAGTGCTCCGGGGCTGTAATATTATTACAGATTAAATATTCAGTAACATAAGCAGGCCAGCCTCGACCAGGCGCTATTGAAAATCATTGTTTGTGCCTTGTAAACGCAGACCTCGGACACACGTACGCAGCTGGGGTCCCACGCTGCAGTTCTTCTATGACATTATTATCTATATATTTTCAATAATATAACCACACCAATCTCACTCGAAACACTAACTGGAAACTTTTGACAATGAATTTAGCAAAAAAAAAGATGTGCGTGTCTGCCGAGCGAAACTCGGGTCACGCGCTACCATGTTAGCCAATGGGGATACCAGAGAAGACCACTGCCAGCAGCCGGGTGTCCTTTTTTGATGCGTTGTAATATGAGGAGCACCTTTAAGGTACCATTGGCACGTTGTGTGTGTGTGTCCTTGGACGAACAAAGACGAGTGTTCCGTTTTTGACGGGCCATGAGGAATACATTGTACAATTGCATTAGGAATCCTGATGAATTCAAAAGCTTGCCAAGTTCGTCCATATGCCAGCAAAAACGAATTAGTTGATTTTGCCTGCTTTCAGTGGATAGATCAAACTTAAACAAGCACAAGCGTGCCTCGTGCAGCAGCAGGGGGATGAGAGGGGCCTGCGCGATTCACTTGCGGGAGCAATCATTTCTACAATATGGTGCCGCTCACTGGCCGCAAGTGAATCGCCACACGTTCAAGCGTTGCCATTGAAGGCAATAGAACGCTTGCCCGTTTTTGGCTGAAAAGCCAAAGTGATTGCAAAAGGTTGTTTTGCCTATGCAGCACATGTGCGCTGTGTAGGTGAGACCTAAACACCGGGCCTGGTAACAGATTCTATGATGTGCCGCCTCTGGCTGTACTCTGTTCCGGTGTGATGAAATCATGGAGAAAGGGAATCCCAGGAGGTTCCACTTGCCTTTGATACACTGTACTCTTGTGAACAGGCCACTGCAGGATGCAGGAAGTTAGCATGTATGTTAAGAAGATTCGGATACCTGTCGAAATTGGGCTTCAATTGCACTTATACATTGCCAAAAAGAGCTTCATTTGTTCTTCCCTAACTGCTGATATATTTGGAACTATTTGTACTGAGTTTGCGAGCAGGTATTTACATTTTATTGAGTTAGAAATGTGTTTCGTCCTACAACCTTTCTCTTTCCACTCCCTGTAACACAGCAACATTTTCGCACACTTAACATTACAATAGTAGCACTTCTGCCAATGCCTACCATTGATTCGCAGACCCTACAGTGGCAGCTGGTGACATTTGCATATGAAATATCTTTATTGATGTCATAACTACACTTTCGCAAGTGCTTCATTAACCTTCTTGCTTTCTCAAATATGCTTGAAAATGCACCATTTCAAAATTTGCTCAGTTGGAGAACTCCCCGAACTCCACTTATGCTGGTCAACCTCAATACATGTTCTCGCTCGACACCCGGCACTCATCCAGAATATTTACGCCCCACCACTTTCGAATGTCACCAGCCCCCACTGGCCTTATTACAATTGTATTACATCCTTTAGCATGTGTAATAAGATGGATGGGATATCAGTTATGTTTGCGAAGGAGTATCCGTTCGCCAAACTCTAAAGCAGCCCAAAATCTACAATACGTCTTTTTCGAAAAATATTGCTATAACTTCAGTACCATATATAATGTTGTATGATCTTTGCAATTGTATGAATTTATGTAGTTCATGATTTAATTGAAATAAACTACATCTTTGATATTTATACTACCACTATTAAAATATTTGAAAGGACATCCCCATGATGTCCGACTACATTTCTTTAAAGTAACGATTTATACAGATGATAGTATGTATGTACTTCTCCACCCTCATAACAGATCACAAACACCAGCTACCACTGAACAACAGTGTTCTTATGCACATGCACCAGTCAGCTAAAAAATGATGGCAGTAAACAGATTAATTCTGAATTTAGCCCTTTCTTCAGGATCTTACCCAAACATTTGCCTTCACCCTCCTGTTTTCTGAACCCATTTTTGTTGGCTGTTAGGAAACTGTGCACTTTACCACTGTTATCCAGTGCAAAAGTGCTTGCGCTTTCTCCTTGGTACATGGTGGAATAGGCTTACAACTAACGGGCACATTTGATTAAATTGTAAGTTACTAGTAAAGTGATATTACATGTACCCACGGCTACTAGTTGGCCTGCAGCACTTACTGTGACACCCACTTAAGTAGCCTTTTAAAACATGTCTTAGACCTCCTTTTGCAGCCTGTGGGTGCAGTTTTAAAACTGCCATTTCGACTTGGTAAAATAAACCTTTTACCATGTCTAAACCTTCCTTTTATTTTTAATGCATACAAATCATGCCTAGGTTAGGGCCTAAACTGATTGCAGTGTATTTAAAAAGTTGAACACGTACTTTTAAATCTTACAGCTCCTCGTAGTGAAATACTGTTTGTTGGACTTGGCCCTTTTTGCAGGGTCATCCCTAAACTTTTTGACTTCCTCCTACCCTTTTTTTGCTGAATTGGTGTTGGTGATTTTAGGACTCTAGGGCACTTTAGCATTGGTTAGCAGTGCAGAGTGTGTGCGCTCTCTGCCCTCCATAGGCTAACATTGGGAACTCCTTCCTTGTGGGATAATTCCGAAATAAGACAAAATAAGTATGTCATGTTTGGTATGTGTGGAATGGAAATAATAAATGCTGCGCAATGGTGTGCGCAGATTTACTTTTACTATTTTAGAAGTGCCACTTTTAGAAGTTGGCATTTCTGTGTGCTGTGTGCCTGCCTGCATGTCTGTTTCTAGAAGTGACCGGGGCTGGTGAGGAGTGGGTGGCTCCAGGGAGGTAGGGACAGGCTGAGTGGGAGGTCTGCAACTAGAGTAGTGGGCAGAGAGATCCCCTGTCCCCGACTAGGTCAGTGCCTGGCCTGTATAAGGTTAGCTCCGCCCTCTACTAACACCCCTCAGTGCCAGTTGGGACTGGAACTTCCAAGACCCTTCCAGAAGTCCCTACCCCAGACCCTTCCAGAAACTTCTACCTCCTTCCAGACACAGGGCAGGGAGGTGTATAAATACAGGGGCTGTGAGCCCATGAGGGTGTTGTGCTGGTGCTGACGTGGAGGGGACACTCTGCCAGGAGGAACCGCCGTGGGACACTGCGTACTGGCCCCTGTGCCTGACTTTGCCCCTCTACCTTCTACTGGATGGGGAAGGAGCTGCGCTAGAGCCAGGGCTGCTGCCCTTCAGGATTGCCATCCACACGGCGTTGGACTTTCCCAAGGGATTGCCACTCTGCTGGGGTAGAGCTGCCCTGTAGGCTGCTGACCTTTTCCCAACCCTTCTTGTTTCCCAGCGCTTTGTGAGTGCTGCATCACGTTTCTGTGCCCCAGGAAGGTGAGGAGGATCAGACCCCTGCAGCGCAGAGCCGCTCCAACGTCCTGGGGCACCTTTGAGTTTCAGAGCGCCGGAGGTGGGGCTCCACCGAGTGCAATTGTTGGCAGTGCACCTTGGGCTCACAGTGGTCACAGCTGCACCGCAGGAGCGGGCAGCTGCAACAACGGGGGCACTCCTTAATTTCAGAGTACCGGGGGAGGAGGGGACTTCAACTTTACCAGAACTGGTCTTTCCTCACAGCTGCGCTGCACAAAGGCGGGCAACTGCAACGTTGTGGGTGACCATTCTTTCCGAGTCCCAGTGGGGCTCCAACGGACCAGGGCTTGTTTTTACAACTGCACCACGAGAGCGGGGGCAGTTGCAATGAGGGGCATGACATGCTTGTGAAACCTACTGGGTTATGCTGATGATTTATGCTCATGTGCCTCTGCCCAATGTGACTTATGCTGATATAGCTAATGTGTTTCCATGTCTAAGGTTTGGGCCTAATGCATCTGTGCTGATGGTGATGCCTAATGTCAATATGATGATGCCTAAGGTTATACTACGATGTTGAGGTTTATGCCTAATCTGATGTGTTTGTAGGCCTAAGCCATTTATGCCTAATGACATGTCTCAGGTCAGGATGCCCCGAATTAGGCATCATGCAATGTTCATGTCATTATGCACAATGCTAATATGGTTATGCCTAATGCTATGCATAATGTGGTGTATGCCTATTGGGGGTATGCCTAATGCTAACATGATTTATGCCTAATGTGGTTTACGCTAATTGCAGTGTTGCTACCCTCATTATTTTAACAGTAGGGACTTGGGGGTTTGCATCTATTGTTTGTACTTTTGTGATGGTTCAGGCAGCGACCCGATTGGTGCTGTCTTGTACATAGTCCCCTGTAAATAATGCCCTGGTTCCTGTAGGCACAGTGTATAAGTCTGTGATTCTAATGTGTTTTTATAATACAAAGGCTATTGTTATATAACCTTGTGTGGAGTCTCTTTTGTGGTGTGCCTCGTGTTTCGCTGCTGTGTGTGTGTGTTGCACAAACACTTTGCACAAGGCCTCTGGGATAGGCCTGACTGCTTGTGCCAAGCTACCAAGGGGGTGAGCAGGGGTTATCCTCAGGGTGTACTTCCCTCGCCCTGACTAGACCGGGGGTTTCTGCCTGGCTCTGGCACGTGCCCTAGCCTACCGGGAACCCTAATTTCTAACACTCTTAAATGTGTTTTTTCATTACTGCACAGCCTTCCTCTCCCATAGGATAACATTGGGTTATCTTGTTCCATTTGGTGCCTGCAGCCTATCTCCTGGATCATATGACTAGGTTGGTCTTTGTGTATTGCTTCTAGACAAAGTGACAAAGGGGAAATAGGTATTTGGCAGGATGGGCCATCTCTGACTTGATAGGGGGTGGAGCTGTAACCTACCCCACTTGCATATCACAAAGGCTTTGCCTGAGCTCACTGACAAGGGATTTGACACTAGTCTTTTGTGTTCCCGGGCAAGCCCAGACCAGGGCAGGAAGGCACGAAATTCCAAACACCTCTGGGGGTGGAAACCTCCAGAACCTTCTCCTACTTTGAAGATGGACCACTCATAAAAATTGGGCCCCCAGACTTCAGTACATCTCTGCACCTGTGAATACTACAGAAGAAGGACCACTGTGCTTCTCTACTGCAAGAAAGACTGCTTCTCTGCAGCTCTGCTACTCTGCTGCCTGCTGTCCTGCTTGCTGAGAAAGAAGAATGAACCTGCACCCTCATCGCCTTCTCAAGTGACTCCATAGGTCAACTGAATGATGTCCTGTTCTGAGCTACAGGGACATAACAGGCTCCAGCTGACCTGCTGCCTGAACCTGCCACTGTGTTTATAAGGACAACCCTATCTGCCCACTTGGACCAGGGTAGGTATCTGTTAATATGTCAATTGTCCCGTAGGACTCTTTGAAAAGTGGTACCTTCTTATGTGTTGACGACGACCACTCCCACTTGGTTGTTATTTAACTTCAAGGGGTTCCACACTAACACATGTAAACCCTGTCATGAATTTTATCAATCAATTTATACAACCATTGGGAATTGTATGGTGTCTTTTATTTATGTTCTTTGTATGTATAATCACCACTGGAGCGCCAGTCTTGCAGCGTTGTCTGCACTATGATCACTTATTTTGTTGAATGTTACACTTGATTTGAGTCAAACATTACAACATTCAAACTATATCAGTCGTGTGGTTTGTCTTCTTTGTAATTAATTTTCGTCCAACAAATTAGTTTGAGTAACTCGGAGTTCCTTCTAAGATTCACCTTCTCGATTTGGTGCCGTGAATTCCCTTGCCGTGTGGAGGAGTGGAAGATTACACAGCGAGGGAATTCACGACACCAAAATGAGAAGGTGAATTTTTTTAAGTGTTTATTTAGCACTCCATAGTGCAAATCAAAAGGGATGATCAACAGTATGGTTCTATACAATAAATTGTGCACGACTATGGTACTATACCATGAATGGTGGCAACCAAACATATATATACATACATATATACATACAGAATGTTTTTTGAGCATGTACATGGTGTGCGGACTTTTATGGTGTTGAAAGTCAATCAGTGGTTAATGTTGTTCTCCTTGAAGGGATGGGACTTAAGCTCCTGTCTGAACTAGAGTAATGTTGGGGTGATCCTGATTAGTGGGTTGATGTTTTTCATATCCTTGACACAATTTAAGAATGCTTGCTTTGGACCTCCAATTTGTATTCCTGTTTTGTCTCAGCCTTAAAGCTCCTTGTGTTGCATTTGCCTTCTGAATTATTGTTCTGATAGACGAGCTGAGGAATTTGTACAGATAATCCAAAATGCTGCTGCTAAATTGATCTGCAATATGAACTGGCTTTGCTCTACCTTGGCATGCTTAACATCTTTGCACTGGCTACCAATGTGAAAAAGAGCAGGCTTTAAATAGTGATGCCATATTCACAAAGCCTTGTACAACACTCGCTCGGAAACCTTACGGAACAGAGTTGAATTTTATAAATCTTCCCGTGATTTGAGATCCATCAATTTAACCTTAGCCAAAGCTATAAGAATAAGGAAAGCCAGAACAGGCGGACACTAATTTTCACATCTGGCTGCAGTCCAGTTATTTGCCGTACCCCTGGACCTCCGCCTCATCGTTGATCATTTTCAGTTTAGAAAGAGGTTGAAACCCTGGCTGTTTTCAGTTTAATTTCCTCCTATACTGATCTTTTTTTGTGGGATTCTTTCAGCCAAAACGTTGGGAGTCTTTCAGCGCTTTGATTTCCCCTGGAGGATGGTTGTTCTAAATAAAATATAATAAATAAGCACTTCGTAGGTGAAACTGTTGGTTTTTAAGATGTATGCCAAGAGAGTTAGCCATCACAGTGTACCTTGAGGTAGCTGTGATGCAGTCATATTTCTCAAATCCCTTATGTCTGGTTGCATGCAGAATGGATATCTAGGGGCACAACGTACAGTCTATCATGTCTGCTAGCAGGATGTTGCCTCAACACAAACAAGAAAGCACAAAATCATAAACTGTGATTTTGAAGTCTTTGGATGGAATGATTTAAACTTTGTGGAGAGTTGAGTTGAACTGTTTGGATGAATTCCTGCAGAGTTGGTGTGAGCTTTTCTGGAGCTGATAGTTCGAAGTAAAAATTCAGTTGGTTGGGTTTAGCGTGAGATAAGCGCTCAACATTGTGGCAATCTCCGAGTCCATGAATATCTTTGAGGGATGTAGCCTCAAGGGTGATTAGTATATAATCAACCATTTAGTAGCTTTTGTTTAATTGGTTGTGTGTAGTCCTATCACTGGTTCCATGTAAATATTTAAGCTGATGAAGAGGTGGTGGATTCTTGAGGTACCCTTTGGTTACTGGAAGCAGCTAGAATCTTGGTGTGCTCCACTGGACTAACTGATAACTTTTTACAAATTCGAAGCTAAACCACTGGAACATGGGTTGACATATGGTGATTACTGTCTAATGATTGACCTTGCTATGAACTGCTTGCAAGCAGAGTAACATAGGGAGGCATTGCTCATTATTGTCAGAAATATTGGGGTCTTTGTCTCTGACTTGCACGGGCGATCTGTTTGCTGTGCTCGTGTCTGTTAAAGAAGAAGCAGAAACAAAAATATGATGCTATGGGACCAATTGTATCTCAAACAATGCTCAAACAGGTTTATAAATTACCTATCTGATCCTATTTCTTATTTTAGAAGCAATCTCTACAATTCGAATATGTCTGATAACCGCCGCTCTCTCAATAAATGAATTATATTCACCGGATATGTCTTCCTTTTTTGGAGCTTTAATGTATTTTCACAGTATCTTGTGTTTCATTACTTTCTTTTTTATATAGTATAAACATCTATATTACACTATTTACAAACAAAGAATAACATATACAAATTTCTACACAACATAGGAAAAATAGGTTGAACATTTGTTCATTATTTCAAATAGCCCAAACTACTTAAATGGATGCTCTATCATCTGTTATCTAAGGAGCATTCCTATTTCGACAGGTACACCTCATCACAGCAGAATTATGCGCGATCCTCAATTGATCCGTATTCTTTTAAACTACTGCTGATTATTGCTTTTCCTTGAGTGTTAATTCATAGGGTGTCCATATCCAAGATTGTCGACGCGTTTCAGCCCCTTAACTTGCGGGCCTCATCAGGACTAGGGCTTTTATCAAAGCATAACAAGTATGCTAAACCTATTTCTTTGAACGTGTGTTCCAATTACTGCCGGGTGGGAAGGCTACCCAAATGCTTTAGGGCGAAGCCATAAGACAAAGATTCCGTCTTACAAATGTGCCACAATGTATCACTTAAAGGGACTTCGCATATTATTTCTTGTCGTCTTCGGCACACACTTCTATTTCGGGATGTATTCTTTATAAATTATACCATCCACAGGCTGCTAATGTTCCGGCAAGCTGTTCCAGGCACAGGCTATCGCTGCAACGCCATTCCACACTTCCGCATAGTGGTTAATCAGGCATAGTATCAGTCAACAAGGGCAATCCAATATGCCTCTAGGAATCTGGGTAATATATATGCATCACTGCGTACTCTCTCAAAAAATATGTAGGTAACTTTTGAGCAAAAGAAATGTAACTCACCACAATCAGTTTGGCTTAAGAGATGCACTATTAATGAATTTGCATGATGCAAAATAGCCGATCTACAGATTCAATATATCCAATCCAATCTTTCTTTATTTCAATATTTAATCCACTAGGCAAATGGGTAAAAATAGAAAAGATGATCAGTGTCCCAAGGGATCACACATTAGAAAGCAGGTAAACAACAACTGAAAGTGTGTGTGTGTGTATACAAGAACAAACAACAATATATATGTCATAGTATAGAGCTAACCAATAAGTATATGAATATATGGATGTAGGTTTATGCTCCTTTCTGTGATAATACATATATCTCACAGCATGTAAATGTGGGACAGTACCTGTAAATATAGAATAATGTATTTTCAATTTGTAAAAATATTAGTAACTATCGTCTGTCCATCTACACTCAAACATGATGACATGTATGCAAATTAGGTTTTCTATATGCTTCTCGCTATGCGCATTAGATTGTGCTTCCTTTTGTGGAGTTTTAGAAATGTAGAAGAAAAATGATAGACACCAAAAGAATTAACAGCCAGATTCATCATTTAAAAATCGGCTCGCAAAGGGCCAGGTTCTGAGAATCTGGCCCTTTGCAAGCGCAATTTTTAGGTTTCGCTGGGGGACGGAGCCGTTAGGCTCCTCCTCCAGAGAAATCTATTGAGTACAGTAAGCACTATGGAACACGCCCCCCGTCCCATTGGCTAGCTCCATAAATGGAGCCTAGCCATTGGACGAGGGGCCTGTCCATCAATGCCGGACCAGACACGGGGGCGTTCCCGAGATTCTTTGGCTTTGGCGACGTCACGCGACGCCGGGAACGCCCCCGAGTCTGGTCCGGCCGGGCCGTGCTTGCTGCTGTCCTGCCTTGTGTCCCTCCTCCCGCCGTCCCCACGTTTCCCGCCTCCCTCCCGACGTCCGTGTCCTTTCCCGCCCCCCTCGTCCTCTCCCGCCCGCCCCCCTCGTCCTCTCCCGCCCCCCTCCGTGTCCTCACGCTGTCCTGCCTTGTGTCCCTCCCTCTGGTACTCCAGGTACAGGAAGAATCGAGTGGGGGGGAGAAGGAAGGCGTCGCGCAGAATGAGTGAGCGCCGAAGCTCTCGGCCTCGGCTTCAGTGAGCATGAGATCGGCGCGGTTCTAACTGCGCTCCTGCATGGTGCCTCGTGCCAGTCAGCGCTACTTCCTGGTCCTTAGTGGCGCTCTGCTTGCACGGCGGCATTACTCGCCATGCGTGCACTCTGTGATACTGCCGAGACACTCCGCGGCCCGAACCTCTGGTACTCTAGCGATACTTTCTCGTACTCTGCAATACTGAGACAATCCTCCGTTCTTTGGAATTCACTTTGGTTTTTACAGTACTGTGGTGTACTCCCTGGTACCCGTTGCCTACTTGTAATACTCCTTGCCGCCATTACGGGAGCTGCTGCGCCGCAGTGAGAGGCGGAGGCGGGGGACAGCGAGCGAGGCCAGCCGGGGAGAGCGCCAGGGGAGCCGCGGGGAGGCGCCGACCCCCCTCCCGGACACCGCCCGACGGACATGATGTTTCCACAAAGCCGGCACTCGGGCTCGTCTCACCTGCCACAGCAGCTGAAGTTCACCACCTCCGACTCCTGCGACCGGATAAAAGATGAGTTCTAACTTCTCCAAGCACAATATCACAGCTTGAAGTTGGAGTGTGATAAACTGGCCAGCGAGAAGTCCGAAATGCAGCGTCACTATGTTATGTACTATGAGATGTCCTACGGGCTAAACATTGAAATGCACAAGCAGGCTGAAATCGTTAAGCGATTAAATGGAATCTGCGCACAGGTGTTGCCATACCTTTCACAAGAGCACCAGCAGCAGGTTTTGGGAGCCATTGAACGAGCCAAGCAAGTGACTGCGCCCGAGTTGAACTCCATCATCCGTGTACGTGAGATGCCTATAGGAACACCTTTGCTCTAATGAAGTGTGCAGGCGGGGTATGGAAGGGCTGATGGGCCGGCGGGGAACATGACTGATTCTCACAGCTGCAACAAGAGATGCAGGGGTAGCTCTCGAACACACCTGACGCTCTTATTGCTTGATGTTTACCTGTTTGGTTGTTGCATCAGCAATCCTGTCTCTCTGGACTGGCACATGATATTGTGGGTACGGCATATCCGCAGCGGCTTGCAGCTGCCATTTTCAACTACGCCAATGACCCTAATGCAGGAAGCGCAGCAGGCAGGGGTTAGTGGTGTGAAAGCAGGAATGAGGCTTTGAACTGGGAAGGATTTCCATCTAGCTGGGGAAAAAGTGGATTTCTTGCAAGGCTGGGGTTCAAAGCTCGAGTCAAATAAATAAAAAAAGAAGTGAAGGGGGCGGGACACAGTCGGGTGCCGGGGTTGCTGAATACAAATACCCAGTTCCGTGTCACTCCCTCCTCCCGCCGTCCCCCCTCCCCCCTCCCCTCGCTGTCCTGTGCACGTTTCCCGCCTCCCTCCCGCCCCCTCGTCCTCTCCCGCCCTCCCCCCCCCGTGTCCTGGACACCCTCCCCCCCAAAAAAAAGATAAGTCACCGTCAGAGTGAAGCGCGAGGGGATCTGATGGAAGCGCTTTTAACAAATCACAGCTGTGCGAACGGTGAGTTGTATGCACTTTTTTGGGGGGTGCGGTATGGGTTGAACCCGGAATGATGCACTAAATAGGGGTAAGTAGTGGAGGGGGTGAGCACTAGAACCGGAAGCACAGGTTTTGTGGAACGAAAAGTCTGCCTCGTTGGGTATGTGGGATAAGTACAGGCAAGGCGAATCACCGGGAATTAGGTCCCACTATCCCCCGCAAACGTCTGCGTCGTTTAGGAGACAGTGCGAGTACAGACACTGGGGCAGGTGTTGGAAGAAGGAAATAAGCCTGGTTCCGGGAAGAGCTTTGGGTAAGACCCACCTGTGCGAGGGGGCAGGTTATGAGAGCAAGGCATCTTATGTGTAGGTACTGTTCGTGGGGGGTGGTTAGTTGTGGCGCTCCCGCCTGTCACGCATTACCTCTGCGTGTTTCCTGGGCTGTGAGTTGTTCTCTGCCTCAACATTGCCTGTCCATGGGGCATCTGCTGGCCGCACCGCCCGTTCTCGGAGGGCGCGGGAGTCTGCGTGCTACAAGTTGTTTGTGTCCTGTTTCTCAATGTTCCAATCCAAATCATTGCCTTTTTAGAATACTACACCCCGCCCCCTTTCAACGCTCTCACACTTATTGTAGAGTTGGAAGGAATGTATCGGTAGTACAGTAGGTGCAGTGGCACCGGCGAACGCCAAGAGGGCCCATTACTTGCCAGACACGGGGGCGTACCTTCCACGGGTGCCGTACCTACCAGGGGTCCCAGAGACCCACTGAACCCCGGTTATTGCTCCCATGTTATAACCCAGACTGCAGCCATGGGTAGGCTGACCACCAGGCGTCCCGGATTTGCTCGGACAGTCCCGTTTTTTTCGCCAGCTGTCCTGGCAGATTTCAAGAAATTAAGTTCAGTCCCAGTTTGTAGAGAGGGTCGGCTGAAGTGGGAGGTATATTTTTGTTTTGCAAAGCAGGGATGGTTAGCAGCTGTTATAAAAAAGTAATTTAATTAACAGGCCTGCTACTGGCTTTACAAATTGCATTTTATGTGTGTTCTTACTGCCTCTTCTGTAATTTTCTGCTAAGGGGCACTGTCACTGTGTGCCCGGGTTGAAGTAAAAGTGTAAACCACCTATTTTTGGAAAATGTCCCGGTTTTTGGCTTTAAAAATCTGGTCACCCTAGCCAGGGGCCCATTTCTTTCCTTGCTCCAAGGCGCACAATACACGAACTATATATTTCGGCCCAGATATAGCTGTTTTTGCATGCAAACTTGGGACACACGGTCCACTTCCCTTGCTTGCATTAAGGCCCATGGCACCTTTGGTACGAACCTGGGGTGGGAACGTGCGTCTCTCCCTCTGGAGTTAACTATGTGCATGGACTGGAGTGACCGTCGGTACTTGAGTACATTTGGGGCGTTGCCAGAAGCTCTGGGTGACGAGTGGTGTGTTTGTGTGTGCTCTTCTGATGGCCAGGGTGGTGTTTGAGTTCCCTGCTGTGGTATTTGATGACTTCCGGCCATGTCTCCACCTCTTGCGCCCCTCTTTGTTTAGAGCCATCCAGATGTTTGCCCGTGAAGTCCCCGGTGCTGGGGGCGAGGGAGGGGCTTCTATTATAATGTAGAATTGGGAGGGAAGCGGTCATCACAAAAGAGCCAGAGGGCACGCGGAAGACCCGATAGGTGGTTGGGTCAGAATGGCCGACTGCATACCTCGTTCGCAAATTAAGAGGTGCAGTCAATGGAACGAATACGTGTAGGCAGGGTGGGGAGCTGCCAACTCCCTCCAGGTGTACCTGACTGGGGCTTCGAGAACTGAGGTTTGGCCCTGGAGAGGGGAGTCTCCAGCAGCCCGAGTAACTTCACTAGGGGCGAGGGTGGAGGCAAACGGGTTTTCCCCTGGTACAAAAGGATGTGTGGAAGCAGGGGCGGGCTCTTGTTATGCACGCCCATCGAAGATGGGGCGAGAAAAGCCATTTAGAGTGCCCGGTGCGTTGGCCCCTGCAGCGCGCACCGGGCCTGCTTGTTCAGCTGAGGGCTAGGTCTGCGCGACTTTGCCTTCTTCTACGTGACGTCTGTGATTCCTGCAGCTTGGGGCGGGGACTTTTTCTCACACACAATTAGGTTTGTTCGACAATAAGTACCCTTCACGGGGTGGTGATTGTTTTAGCTCACTGGCTTGTGGCAGGTGTGCCTGGCTCAGGGCTCATCGCCCTCCGGTGTGTGCGTTGCAGTGCGTGGTCTTATCACAGAGCTGTGACTTTGTTCTAGCTCGGGTACCTTTGTTCTACCTCGGATACCTTGTTGTAGCTCGAGGGCGTTATTTGACGGTTGGTTTGTGTGGCTCTGAGTAGAATATTGAACAGCAGTGTGGTATGTTCTGAGGCACTGAATCCGTCGGGATTGAATGTCAGTGGGCAGAGATGGAGTGGCTGCATTATTGGTGCACGTGCCCAGCATCATTAGCAGAGTGCACCACCAGACCTTACTATTGAGACCAGTGGCTATTGGTTCTCCTCCTGCCCGCTCAGCAGGGCCACCGTCGTCCCCCTGTTTCCTTGGCTCTTTTCAGCTCTGACATATTTCAAGATTCAATCATATCACCAGTTCTCCCAAATCTCTAGTTCACAACCGACTGGACCTCACGGAGTTCTTCAACGGTACCTGCTGCAAGGACGCATGCATAATTCAGATGGTGACATAGGGTGGATATGGACTTCTCGGGGCCTGACCATTTCCTCCGAGCTGTCAGTCGGTGGATTCAGACCAACTTAACTCCTCCAAAACGTGCATCCCAACCACTAGAGAACAGGAGAATTACAAACCAAAAATAACCTGGCATCAGGGGTTTGACCCACTGCCATCAGTATGAACTTAAGTACGAAATCTGGGAGTAATTATGGACTCCAGTCTTTCCCTGATCTCTGAAGTGAATAAAACCCCAAAAAAGTCTTTCTAAGTGGCATCTATTGTTTGATAGGTTATCCCTTCCTTAAGTTTCTGACAAGTTATAGCCCACCATCACCCTTGTTGTGTCGATGCAAATGGTCTCCAGGGAGCAGCACCCCCTCCCAGCTCTGACAACTGCAAAGGATCTGGCCTTTGGATGCAGGCCAGCTCCTGGTGCATTGGAATGCTTCACACCAGTCCTTCAAGCGCTTCTCTAACTCCTAATGGCCAAAGGCCTTCAAGGCACTCTGCATTGTTTACAGATCCACCCAAACTGCGGGCTTATGCTCCATACAAGCACATTTCTTAAGCCTCTTGCATGAAATTATTCGGCTACATTTTGTTTGTGTTCAGTAGCAAGAACATAATGTTTGTTCTTGTTCCAAAGCAGCCGCTCAGTGAAAGGATGGCGGTTTTATTGATTTTAACCACGTGGCAATAGTTATAACCTTGTATTTGTCCTCCGTGCGCCCTGGTTAGGGGCAGTGATCTAGTTCTAACTCCGAGTTGGCAGCGTTGCAACCCAGGCAATAGATGCGTTCTCTACCTTGAGCAGCAGCTTTGCAAAAGGCGAGGATCTGTTCCGCTGCAAGATTAGAAAAGTACTATTGATGTGAGACTACTGAATCGATCGCTCTTAGGAATGTTGGATGCATGCCGCTTACATTTATACATGTGCCTATGAGCATTTCTGTCTACTAGATACACACATGTCTACCAAATGACACAGCTTTAGGCGTCAAGTTTTTTCTTTTCAACTCTTTAACATAAGACTTGGGCATTTACATTTGCCCAGTCATCCTGCAGGCCATATTGTAGGAATATGACAAGGCCCTAACATTTACATAGAACTCAAGAACTCATGATCATTTCTCTTATGTTAGTGATTTTATAAAGTGCAACATATACACCAGATGCCCGGACAATAGAAGAACTAACAAAATGTGCTGCTGCTTGAGAGAGAGAGCCCGAACCTCCTGATGACCAGGTGCCATGGGATTAAACGCATCGTTTTCATCATTGCTGGCCCCAAGGCAGACTTTGAGCATGAAGGGTATGCTTGTGTCTTGCTCTTGCTGAGACCAGTATACAGTAAGCAATTGCAAAGACACTTCTCCATAGGATGCAGACCCATTAATAGTTTGAGGAGGGCGATCACATGGAGCCTAAATTATAAAGCCCTGGTGGAGGCTAGTTATCCTTGGACTTGACTATCCAAACATCATATTGTTAGCATCTCTTCTTAACGATACACACGAGGTAGACGTCATGTAAAGGGTGAGCTCCGGGTTCTTTTTAAGAAAGCATTTGATTCCTCTTTGTATTGCATTGGTCGTGGATAATACCTGCTGCATGTGCTTTCCTGTGGTTTCTCTTATTGCTGCTCTCCTGTTCAATATGTTCCAGCCTAACATCAAGTATCAAAGCCACTTTTTCCCAGGACAGTGGCACTCCCTGCAGCTTAAAAGTCCCAAATTCAACAGGCCAGATCAATGAAGAGGGAGCTTGGATGATTTATTAGGGCTGATGCTAATATATGCGAGATTAAGATATTTCTTTCTTATTTTCTACACAGTTTCTTCTTTCTTCTTTATTTCTATATCGCTTTAACTGCTGCTCTTCTCTTTGCCGTTTTTCCAAAATACTTGACTGTGCCTCTTAAAAGTGTTCAAATCTTATGGATGCATCTCGTTACATATGGTACCCACAATCACTTAAAGTACGTATGTTGTGATCGGTAGTCTCTGTCACCTGCTATACATTCCACCATACAGTTTAAGATTCTTTTTTTTGTATTTGTATTCATCCATTTACACCCTTTTACGTTAAAATAGCTATAGCTTTACTGTATAGTTGCTATAAAAGCTTATAATATGGTATAGTGTGCACTTAAAAAAAAATCACTCCACTGCAAACAAAAAAGCATGAATAAAAAACATTGCCATTTACAATGCCAGTAGCTCCAACTCCAACAAATGTGAGACCTATTGCAATGTAAATAACAATGCCATTTATTTATAAGTAAAAAAAAAAAAGAAATGTCATGAGCAATGCCAATAGCTCTAACTTTTCCAAAGGCGAAACCATTGCATTGTAAATGCTTGTTGCATTTGGGATTAATCATCCCAAATGCAAAAATCGCAAGATGCGAAATCGCTAAATTGCACGGAATTGCATTTAAGGAATCTATTTGAGATTCCTTAAATGCAATTCATGAACCATTTTTGAATTGCGAAATCGCTATTTTTGGCCACTATTTACCGCGAAGTCTGACTTCGGGGTAAATAGCGAAAACTTTGAAAAATGCACTTTATTGCATTTTTCTAAGTTGTATGATACACACACACATGTCCTTTGGACATGTGTGTGCGCAACATTAGTCTACATTTACATTTCAGGGATGATACAGAGTATCCTTTGGACACCCCTGGCACCCTTGAAATCACATCCTTATTTGCGATTAGCAAATTGCTAATCGCAAATAAGGAATGACTCCCCATGCATTCCTATGGGCCTAGGAATGCATGGGAAGTCATTCCTTATTTACGATTAGCAATTTGCTAATCGCAAATAAGGAAGCTGTAGGAATCGCAAAAAATATTGCGATTTCTACATGAATCCCGTTTTGCGAGTCAATAATAGCGATTCCTTAATCGCTATTAAGGACTCGCAAATCGGGACATTGATGAATCTGTCTGCAAGTCTTTATATTTATGCACAATTTGAAAGTTTGTCGGAGGGATGGTCGGAAACAGAATCTAGGAGGCTGTATTCGGTTCTCAATGTTTACTTATTTATTGGGTATTGGTAAGAGTAAGCAGTCAGGAAAGGCATACATGAATCTTCTTGCAGATGGTATGGACTTCGGTCTTTCTCTATTCGGGATGCTCCTTCTTTGGTGGCGTTTTGTCCCCAGGAGGCTGAAGAGAGGAAAGAGAGCAAGGGCAGTTAGTACTTGGTCCTAGGGTTATTTTCCTATAGTTATACCCGTCACTAACACCTGGTGATAAAAACCTGTAACTTCTGTCGGCCCCTAGCGTGTAGTGAGGGCAGGGTTTTAAGTGTGAACGAGATAAGAGCAATTCTGAAAACCGAAAGGGGAAAAGTGAAGAACACAAAGTTTAAAGAAAATGAGGCGAATTCCCCTCAGTACTTGTTTTCTCTTATATTCTTACAAATAACTTTATTTTAACAAACAAAAAACAACAAGGTGTCATACTTTTTCCCACACAGCCTGTTTTGCTCTCTTCAGGGTTGCTATTAGGGCTTGGCTGTGACCTTGCCAATGAATGACCGTTTTAAAAACATATCACTCTTGCATCACAGGACCGGAGAGCAAAATCACATCTTCTCTTATTGTTGGCTCCCCCACCCTGTTCCTCCTTACGTCTGCCTCCCTCCCGTGGCTTCCACAGTTTACTGGCATGAAAAGATATTGGGCTCTATCCAGATGAGTTTTTCAGGCAATGTGAGACTTGAACCAGAGGTCTCTGGGTAAAGTAAATGGATTTGGCGTTTGTGGAGAGTTGAGTTGAACTGTTTATATTAATTTCTGTAGAGTTGGTGTGAGCTTTTCTGGAGCTGATAGTTCTAAGTAAGAATTCAGTTGGTTGGGTTTAGCGTGAGATAAGCGCTCCGCATTGAGGCAATCTCCGAGTCTATGAATGTCTTTAAGGGATGTAGCATCAATGCATAAGGGCTCAAGAGCACAAATGTGATACACATCCTAGAACTAATCCATAAGTAAACAAATAAAAAATACTTTTACTAATAAACTCAATTTTTACCTCTAACTTTATGTTCTGGAGTAGCGTGCTATTCTCTGCAAATCGCTTCAATGCCCTGTCACAGGTAGTAAGTGCTAAATGAATACAATTTAGAATCACAACTAATGTTGCATTCAAGCAACGGTTGTGTATTTGTGACACACCTACGCAGCAAAGGTATCTTCATTTGGGTAAAGTAAACGCAGAGCCACTGGAATTATAAGGCAGGAGAGAGACAAATTATATGGCAGGGTTGACCAAGTTATGCAGCAAAAAAGGCAAATTATGCGTCATATTGCAGCATATTTTCTGATTTTTCCGATGGCAGCACGTGTGCTCTTGCACAACTGCAGAGCTTGTATCTGACCCTTGTGCAGGCTGCATCTGACCTATAGAGGGCAGGTAATAGTAACTCCTGCTAGGGACCCTCTGATAGGCAGTGGAAACCCCTGTCGTGTAAGAAAAGTACCCGACAGTGACTGACTCTGCCCCAGCCCTACTGCCTTTCCAGAGGCACTCGCATTTAAGGGTGGGGTGGTGTGAAGTGTGAGTGACTCGAGCTCTTGTGATAATCTTCTTTGAGGGGTGAGCCTGACTGACCCACCCCAGCTCTCCCGTCCTTTCAGAGGCAGCCATCAGTGAGCCCGATGGTGAATCATAGTGGCCAGGGGACCCCATGTGACACCTTGAGCCAGCAGTCCTTTGCATGATGGGATTTTAGAGCGGATTATTGAGTAAACAAGCATTTGAAATGCAATAGGTCTCGCATTACTGAAAGTTTGAGCTAATGGGGTGGCATTATTATTTGCAATGGCAATAGCTCAAGCTTTCAGTAATGTGAGACCTATTGCACTGCAAATGCTTGTTGCACTTGTTATTCCTGTCTGGGCACAAGTTGCACCTCATTAGTACCAGTTTAATGTTCAAACATAGCAATAAGCAAGAGAAAGGTGACCAGTCAACATTTGCAAAGGCCCTTCCTCTGCGTGACAATGTCTCTGCATATTCAGAAACTTTTTAACCATAGGAGCTAGAAACTAATTTTTTTGAGGGGGGGGCGGGGGTGGTACAATCTGAAAATTATGCAGCAAATGATAGATTATGTGGCAAATACGGAAGATCCATTATTATGTGAAAAACGCTGTAGCGCACAATTCCAGTCGCCTTGAGTAAACGGTACAGTGCTGTGTTGATTGCCTGCCACATGCAGCAATACATGTCCTCTTTCGAAAATCTTACTTGTGCTGTTTTATTATCTGATTTTGATGTAAATTAAGTAAACTGGTTTGCTCAAACGTGAGACTGGTAGAGTCCAATTCGTTGCTTGTTAATCAGTCACTGTGTTTTTCAATCCGCCAGTTTTCCCAAACATATAAACTGTGCTTAGTAATGCATTAAACTTAGATTTGTTTTTGCCCCTTGGGAAGAAATATAATTATAGTTGATCATTTATCTCACCCTTCCTACAAAAAGCTACTTGCCTCCGTCGTAAATCCGTTGTCTTCGCCGCAGTGATAATTAGCTGAAAGATACCGAGTCAACATTCACGGTTTGCTGATCCCTAATCATTTTATAGTTGGTTGGATTTTTCAGTTTTGTTAATTTTTTTAAATACAGCAAGTGAGTAAAATCTGAATTAAAAACGGTTTACATGCACTGATGCAGTTTACCTTCAAGTGAAAATTCTCTCTTGTTGCCAGCACAATCTATCTTAACTAAGGAACACCGTTTTTTTTTACTGGATCTTAAACAAGATGTTGCAAAAGAATACTTTAAAAAAACATTGACGTGAATAGCATCCTCCAAATATCTCGGAAAAACCGTATAAATGATGTGTCAAAGTGTAGCGTCATGTAGAGGGGGAGAAATATGGCAGCTTCATGGGACTACGCGACAGTTACAGATTCTTCCTGGTGTCTCATAAAATGCAAGCACAGACTTCAGCACCTAACTCTTATCTTACTTTCAGCAGCAAAGCTGAGACGGGAAGCCTCAGTAATGTAAATAACAGAGTTATCAATCAATCAAGCATTTGTAAAGCGCACTACTTACCCGTGAGGGTCTCAAGGTGCTATGGGGAGGGGGAATGCTGCTACTGTTCGAAGAGCCAGGTCTTGAGGAGTCTTCTGAAGGTCAGTAGGTCTTGGGTCTGTCGTAGAGGGATGCGGAGGGTGTTCCATGTCTTTGCGGCGAGGTGGGAGAATGATCTGCCCCCGGCGGTCACTCTTTGGATGCGGGGGACAGTGGTGAGTGCGTGGTCGACGGAGCGGAACTGGCGGGTGCGGGTGTAGAAGCTAAGTCGGCTGTTGAGGTACATTGGTCCGGTGTTGTGGAGTGCTTTGTGTGCGTGGGTGAGGAGCTTGAAGGTTATCCTCTTGTTGACGGGGCGCCAGTGCAGGTCTCTCAGGTGGGGTGTGATGTGCCTGCGGCTAGGGATGTCGAGGATCAGGCGTGCAGAGCGTGGATGCGTTGGAGCCGTTTCAGGAGTTTGGCCAAGGCTCCGGCGTAGAGGGCGATTCCGTAGTCCAGTCTGCTGCTGACGAGGGCCTGGGTGACCGTCCTTCTTGTTTCGGTGGGAATCTACTTGTAGATCCTGCGGAGCATGCAGAGGATGTTGAAGCAGGAGGAAGAGAAGGAGTTGACCTGTTTTGTCATGGAGAGGGTGGAGGCGAGGATGACCCCTAGGTTGCGTGCGTGGTTGGTGGGTGTTGGAGCTGTTCCCAGTGCGGTCGGCCACCAGGAGTCGTCCTAGGCCGATGGGGTGGATCCGAGGATGAGGACCTCCGTCTTGTCTGAGTTCAGCTTCAGTTGGCTGTTTGTCATCCAGTCGGCGACAGCCTTCATTCCCTCGTGGAGGTTGGTTTTGGCGGTGGGGGTCTTTGATGAGGTAGAGGAACAGCTGGGTGTCATCGACGTAAAAGATGATGTTGAGGTCGTGCAGTCGTGCAACGCGGACAAGCGCTGCCATGGTGATATTGAACAGCGTTGGGCTGAGGGATGAGCCCTGGGGTACGGCACAGATGATCTTGGTGGCTTTGCAGCGGAAGGAGGGGTGGCGGATGTTCTGTGTTCTGCTGGAGAGGAGGGTGGTCCAGTCCAGGGCCTTTTCTTGGATCCCGGCGTCGTGGAGGCATGTTCGTAGTGTGCGGTGACAGACCGTGTTGAAGGCGGCTGACAGGTCCAGGAGGATGAGGGCCACGGATTCTCTGTTGTCTAGCAGGGTCCTGATGTCATCGGTAGCGACAATGAGGGCAGTTTCAGTGCTGTGGCTGCTGCGGAACCCGGACTGGGACGGGTCCAGGATGCTGTTCTCCTCGAGGAATCTGGTCAGTTGTTAATTGACGGCCTTCTCGATGTAGTGTAGTTCCTATATTCCCAATAGGCTCTGCTCATTGGAATAATATATCCTATACATTTGACGTAGGACTTAAGTCAATAGGTCTCTATCGAATATACGAAACTTAATTGTGAGTGCCAGCTAGCTCAGAGGTCACTAGAAACTTTCTCGAGTACACAAGAAGGGATTAGTTCCTGACAACCGCATAAACATGACAACTTTGTTTCCCCAAGAATAAGAGCATATCTCTTAGTCGTGGAAACAATAGATAACTATTTTACTCAGTCAATCGTGCATGCTTTGTTTCTACAGAGTTGCAGAGAAGTAGTGAGACTGGCGTTTTAAATAAAAGGTTTATTGAACAGTCTTCTTTCTCATGCAAGAGAGGTGAACTGCTACAATCGTTAGACAGATGCAAAGTATAATGCGTACAGCGAGAATAGTATTATAAAATAATACTGTAATAGCATTGTATGGTTCCTAAGCCATATAAAAATGCATACATAAATAACACAGACTAAAATACTCAACTGGTGCTTCTAAAATACGCCTACCCCAATGTACCTAACCTAGGTCTAGTACGAGGGAAGAAGTAAGTATGGTCTTTTGCATAGGTTTAGTTTTGCCAAGAATCTACCAAAGGTTTCTTTAGGTTCTAATGAGCTCCATACCTTAGAATGAAGGAGGTCTGGTATCTCTGTCTCGGGACTTGATTTCCCAACACCCCGCAAGGGAAGTCAGAAACACTGAAGCTGGATTCTCGGCAGAGAAGGGCAGCTTCCTGATCAGTGAGTCAGCTGGAGAGTTGGCTTCCTTCGGCACTTTCTGTAGTGAGCTGCGTCGGGCAAGTAGGTCTTCGAACTTCTCTGAACCATTGTGCTTTGACATAGCAAGTGAAGGTATATTTATACCTTGAAGGTGTTTAGGAATGCTATGTTTGACGTAAAGTCGGGCATATGAACGTCATGAATGAAACCCTGGGGAATAGTTGTTCATTGTAAAACTAACTGAGTTCTTGGAGAAATCAATATTCAAGCAAGGGGAAGTCCCTAACGGCTTAAGCTGGTTTTCCAAGAAATCGTTGTGATGGTTGTTATGTTATGTTATGGTAGCATGGGCTATGCCTAAATATGGGCTTGATTTCTATGCCTATTTAAGGGCAATGTGAATTGTACCTATATAAGGACATTGTCAGGTTTGTCAGTAGCACAAGGTAAGGAAATACACTGCTAACCTTTCTGTAACAGCCAGCAGGAACGATGCCGAAGAGAATTGCCTCCCTCTTACCCTGAACACTACCCCCACAATTTAAATGACCACACTATGGAAGGGAGCAACCGGGGGAAAAGGGAAGGGCCAAAACAATAAAAGAACCACTGTTGCTTCACAGGTCTGGTCTAGATTGCCTACCTACCTCTGGTAGCATTCTGTAATATAGAAAATAAGAATGTAAAAGACATAGAATACACACATACAGGAGTACCACAATTAGCATAGAAAATGTACACTCACTGGGAGTTTCTATATAGACTGTATCTAGGTACTGGACCTCTTGAACTCATGTATAAGATTCCTGCCCAGTCTTGAAAATCTCAGTGCACAGCGTGCGTACACCAGACAACAACATGGTGAATGTTACACAAATGATTACAATGTATATTGCTGTTTATAAATCACAGCGTTCATCTAAACTTCTGAGGGCAGAAATTAGAATCTTCAAAAAGTCACCCCCAAATGTAAATAATATACAAGTCCCGACCGGGTCTAAATCAAGGTGGGTTTGGGAGCCCAACACGAGCGTACTGGCCCGCTTAGAACCGCTTTGAAAACTAGTGGTTGCTTCCGGGCTGATGAAACAAAACTCAGTAGCTCTGAGAGGAGAGCGCTCCAGTGTGCAGTCTTCCACTCTCGGGGGGGAAAATACCTGTGTCTCCCAGGCCGGGAGAAATGTCACGCGCTGGAGTCAGGAATTCCGGAAATGAGCACCCGAGTGCTCCCTGGCCTTGCACAGATCCGATGGGGAAAGGCAGCGTCTCTGCGGCGCTGCCGATGAAAATCCTCCAGCGTGGAATACCATCCTCTACACGGCTTCAAACAATTGTCAAGCGCCGACCTTCTGAAGAGGCGGAGCTTATATCAGGATGGACCGATCTGAGTCACATGGGTTCTTCTGTTAGTGCGCACCATGGCTGTCTGGGATTTGTAGTGTAGGGAGTTAGTCTACGTGAAACCAGGTTTTCATTCAAAACAGTGAAGGGTGTATGGTGTGAATCTACTATGTTTACTCTCCTTTCTTGTCTAGGACTAGCAATCGCGACAGGCATGAATCGGGGAAATCCATTCGGAATCTAAAACGCATACAACATCGATGACCTTCGCCAGGAACGGGAGCAGGGAGATGGGTCGGAAGTTCTTGAGGTCCTTGTCGTCCACATTAGGTGTCTTGAGTAAGGTGTTGATCGCCGCGTGCTTCCAGCTCTCCGAGAAGTTTGCTGTTTCGAAGAAGATGTTGATGGCTTTCCGGAGATGGGGTGCAATGGTGGTGCTGGCTTTGTTGAAGATATGGTGTGGGCATGGGTCTGACGGAGATCCAGAGTGGACGGAATTCATGATCTTGATGGTGTCATTGTTGTTGATGTTGGTCCAGGAGATCATGCGACTGGTGCGGATGGTGGTCGTGGGGGTGGAGGTCTCAGTGGTTGCCGGGGCAGTCGCGGTGTTGAAGCTGTCGTGGATGTCTGCGATCTTACAGTGGAAGCAGGTGGCCAGCGAGCCGCACAGGTCTTGCGAAGGTGGGATGTTGTTGGTGTTGGAGCTGGGGTTGGAGAGTTCCTTCACGATGTTGAAGAGCTCTTTGCTGTTGTGTGCGTTGTTGTCTAGGCGGTCTTTGAAGGAGGCCCTTTTGGCGGGTCTGATGAGGTGGTGGTGTCTGCGTTTGGCGTTTTTGTGGACTGTGTAGCTTTCCGGTGTTCGTTCACGTATCCAGTTATGGAAGGTATGAGATACAAAATATATTCCGCCCTGAAATCGGTAATGACATATTCTAGTACCATACTATACACATTGGTACAGGGCGTGGCGACCCATAGGTATTCCAGTGCTGTTTGAGTGAGACCCTACACTTACAACACGGTGGCTCCACCTGCGATTAGTTCTCAAATAGCCAGGTTTTAAGGACTTTTCGGAAGGGCAGCTCGTTGTCCACTGTCCGCAAGGCCGGGGTGAGGGAATTCCAGAGTTTGGTAACATTGAAGTCGTAGGACCGTCCTCCACTCCTGGCTATTCTGATACCGGGGAACAGCGGCCCATTGTGCATTGGTGGATCTGAGGACCCTATTGGGGATGTATGTATTGATGAGATTGCGAGAAATGAGGGGGTACTTGGTTACGAAGGACTCTGTGTGTAATGCACAAGGCCTTGAATTTGATTCTTTGTGCAGCTGGGAGCCAGTTAAGCTCTGCTAAACCTTGTCTGGCTAAGGAGTGACTGGGAATCTTCATCAAAGTACGTGCTGCTGCATTTTGTACAACCTGTATTTTTCAGATGACTGCCTTGAGAGCACCCAGGTACAGCACATTTCCGTAATCCAGGCAGGAGAGGATCAGGGCCTGGACTATTAGCCTCCTTGAAGTTGGGATGAGGACGGGGGGGGGTTAAGTGAAGTATTTTGCATAGCATACAAAGAATTCCGAAACAACTGACCGAGAGTTGGTTGGCTTAGGTTTCCATAGAAAGTGTATTTTCCAGCTATATCCCCAAAACTTTTATAACCATTTTGGGGGCAGGGGATGGGCCTAGTCTTTCTGGCCAACCCAGGGCCAATTGAGGGTTTGGAGTGTTCCCTAAAACCATCAGTTCCTTCTTAGTTCTGTGACGGCATTTTGCTAGTGTCATGCGCGTTTCATTACATTAACAGAGAGGCTGACCGTGCCAATGATTTGGCCAGGAAGCACCATTTATAGATGTGAAACCTAGTGTTCATAAATCAAGCATGAGGCTTGTCCACACATTTGCCCTCATATCAGGCAAAGAGAGATATTCTGTCAACAGAACGTGTGGATGCAAGACCTGCTACATGAAATTCGTAACTTTTGTAAGTGCTGGCCTGTGCATGATGATAGACCGATATTTCAACCAGATAAACAGGTCTCAACTGGACAGGTCTCACCCCCATCCCCCACTCCGTCACAGTGCGCAGCAGCATAACTATCGCAATGGCTTGCACACTGGTCATTGGTCGACAGGTAGCGTGCACTATACCCAACCGCTAGGGAGTACTTCTGCTGTTCGCAACGACATGACCTGCACATTCGCCTAGACTGTGTCCACCGAACTACACAACTGAAAGTCACAGAGGCAGAATATTTGGGGAAAATTGTTGGATCACAATCTGCTTCTCTTGCACCTCACATGGGGAGCGCCCCTCCTGTCAGTGCCAAACTGGCATCGGCAACCCACGATGCTAAAGGACCCTGCTTTCCAGGACTCAACCCAAGATACCCAGGCAAACTACGTAGCTGAAAATAGTGGGACGGCTACCCCATGCCCGATAGACTGGGAGGCCCTCAAAACAGTAGCGTGCGGGCATTGTGGTCACACATTGGTGGGGGCGGGGGGACATGTGGCACCGGGAACTGGTCAGGTGGACTCCCCCCTGGGAGACCTGGAGAGAGCTGCATCGAAAGACGACTCTGGGAGGGGCATATTGCCCACACAGAGAAATTGACATGCCCGCCTGTTGGAGTCACTCCGCTGCATTGATTACAGGGCATACCAGGCTAACATACATGCAGAAGGTGAGAAGTCTTGACATGGTTGGTGCAGTGCAAGAATGATCACACAGCTGTGACCACCATTCGGGTCTCTCCGACATTTACTGTCACGACCCAGGGCAAGTTTCACCAAGGTTTTGCATGTACTACCGCACACTATATAATCCAAGGCTTGAGAAGCAACGTCCCTGGGTTCGAGAGCTTCTCTGTGTGTTCACGGTCACAGCGGTGACACCGGAGCAGAGGGTAGCCCTTAATGGCCCCTTACAGAGCAAGAGATGCATGGTGGTCATCTTTGACGCACCCACTTGCAAAACATGTGTTGTAGTGGCCTGCACATTAAGAATACACACAGCCACCATTGCTGCTGTATACCTACCCCCAACTCCACGAGAAGCACTCCTGGTACCGATCCCGCAGCCGGGACAATACCCCCTTGAGATAGCTTTATTCAGACCACTGTCCGTGCTGTGCAGCAACTATAAGATCCAATCAAGATTATAGCGACACAGTTACTAGGCTACATGCTGATCTGGTCCATCCATACCAGAAAAGGTTCATTTCAGGTAGATCTATGGCCCTCAACATCCATAGATTGCACAGAATATTGGAGGAGACCCCGCAACAGTGGCCACATGCTGCCTTCGTATTTTTGGACCTCGATAAAGCCTTTGATACCTTAGATTGGGACTACATGTTCATGGTACTGGATGCGTTGGGTATAAGGCGCAGGTTGCAGGGTATGATATAATTCCTATATCCAAACGCCACAACTAGATTGAAAATAGGGAGCAGAATATTGGCCCCTTCCGAGTTGGCTGGGTGCATCAGAGGATCCCTCTCTCCCACTCTGCTCTCTGCCCTGGCGATGAAACCACTAGTGCAGCAGGTCAGCATGGCAGGCCGCGTCTTGGGTATACCTCAGAGGCACGGTTCACACTCTCTTGCTGTACGCTGATGACACCTGGGTTTATGTTAAGGATCTCTGCAAGGGTATAGATGACATTGTACAAATGCTGGGCGCCTTCTGGGCCGCCTCAGGGATGAGTCAACTGGGCCAATACTTGCCTATTCCAGCTCAACCCGGGCTGCCCTCCACAGAATATCGAAGTGGATGCCAAAGCCATCCATTGGGGACCTCGCACTTTCCAATATTCGGGCATTAATGTGTACCAATCATCCCCAAGATCTGCTTGATGGAAACCTCATACATTTGGTCTCCTTCCTCCTGCCCCAAATCAGCTTATGGTGCTTGTTGGAACTGGCACAATCTGGTTGGCTGAGGCGAGGCCCCAGCCAGGCAGAGCCTACCTCTCCTGTCTGGGTTGGGTGATTACACTCACTTATACACTGCGCTCACCCTTGCATAGTATGGCCCAGAGCAGTCTGGCTTATCACAGAGGCAATGTGTAAAGCATTGGCACAGCACTCTCACACAATAAATACACAGAGCTTCACAAAAGAGACTTCACACATTGTGTATGTAAAGAAAGTTTTATTCAACACACACATTAACTAACACAAAATGAACATCATGTATTTCTGGGCATAAATCACATTGGGAAATATCACTTGCAGTACTAGGCCTAAACGTGTTAAAATGACATCAGTAATATGTACACTTGGGAAAGATCCTATTAAAAGAGGATCTTTCCCAAATTAAATGGAGTTTTGGCCACTACTGGGGAAGTTTACCCACAGTATGCAGACCGGAAGCTGGCTGAGGACGATAGACATTCAGTCAAAGGATTCCATACTGTACCGTAAAGCACAGTTCTGCGAAGCGGAGGGGGGAGGCCACGTAGTCTCTTGAGTGCATCCGATTACTCTTGGAAACGTTCCTCAGTCCAGTCAATTACTCTCACCACCCAGGCTCAATCCGGGCAATACTATCTGACAACACAAAGTCATCGGTCCCGGTGAGAAGAGAGCAGTTGTTCAGCCGCACTTAGGGCACAAAAGGAACAGTAGTTTAATGGGAGATGAAGCAGGGGAGCCTCTCGGAAGAACGACACACGTTGATCAAAGTAGCTCCCAGGCAATCCAGGCACCCCTGAACGCAAATCTGCTTTTCCACACCTCCCTGGAAATGAGGCACAATGTCTGTTGTGTGTTGATATGAGTCGCACAAGACAGTGCTGGTCACACCCGCTCTCTGCAAAGAGGCCCAAGGTCTGGGACACATTGATCTGAATCGCACCAGACAATTCCAGTCACACTCAAAGAAGAGTTGCACATTTCGTACCTTCCTTGAAATGAGGCACAACGTCTGCAGCGTGTTGATACAGGTCACACCAGACACACACAACAAAGAGTTGCAAATTCAGTATGAAATGAAATGAAATGAAATGAAAAAGAAACTTAATAAAGCGCTCTGCGGCCAAGCGGCTTCCTGGCGCTGGGGAAACACATCAGTATCTACAGAGGAACCCAAGAGGTTTAACCAGGGAATGCCTGAAGGAAAAGAAAGATTTTAAGGGCTTTGCGAAAGTGAGAAAAAATAGGAATAGAGCGGATAGAGAGAGGGAGGCTGTTCCAGAACTGGGGGGCCAGCACAGAGAATCGGATACCCCCGGTACGTGATTTGCGGAAGCGAGGGACGTGAAGGAGAGAGAGTAATGAGGAGCGGAGGGTGCGGCTAGGGGCGTGAGAGGTGATAAGAGAATTGATGAAGTGGGGGGCAGAGCGAGCGTGCGCCCGAAAGGCCAAACAGGCTAGTTTAAAGTAGGATCTGAGGTGGACCGGAAGCCAGTGGAGGGACTTGAGGGCGGGGGTGATGTGAGAGGGTTTGGGAGGTGAAGGATAAGGCGGGCCGCCTGGTTTTGGATGGCCTGGAGGCGGCGAGTTTCGTAGGCAGGAATGCCTACGTACAAGCCATTTCCGTAATCCAAGCGGGAGGTAGTGAGGGCCGTGATGATGGTCTTGAGGGCGTCAACAGAAAAGAACCGGGAAATCTTACGGATTAAACGAAGGGAGGAAAAACAAGAAGACACAACAGAACTGATTTGGGCATGCATGGTCAGATCGTTGCTGATCTTGATGCCCAGGGTCCGAACAGAAGAAACTGGGGAGGGGGGGGACCGAAAGAAAGGGGCCAGTGAGCTGGGGACCAAGGGTTAGAAGAGCCTCCAGTAAGGACGAGCTCTGTCTTGTCCGGATTGAGCTTCAAATGATTGAAGCTCATCCACTGGGAAATAAAAACAAGGGTGGAACAAAACTTGGGGAGAGAGTCAGCTGGGGATGAAAGATCAAAGACGAGCTGGAGGTCATCTGCGTAGTTGTACACAGAGACCCCCAGCTCGAGAAGAGAAGAGATAAGGGGGCGGATATAAAGATTAAAGAGAAGAGGGGAAAGGGAAGAGCCTTGAGGGACCCCACAGGTAACAGGGCGAGGGGGAGCAGAAAATCCAGAGAGGTGAACTGCCTGCGATCTGCCTTGAAGGAAGGACGCGATCCAGGAAAAGGCAGTGCCTTGGATGCCCGCTGCGCTGACACGGTCGAGAAGGATGGCATGATCGACCGTGTCAAACGCAGCGGACAGATCCAGAAGGACCAAGGCTTGGGGAAGGTTGCTGTCGGCTTTCCCCTTGAGTTCATCCAGGACCGCGAGGACCACGCCCTCAGTGGAGTGGCCGGGACGAAAGCCCGCCTGGTGGGAGGCCAAGATATGATTCTCCTCAATGTAGGTAGAGAGGCAGGATGTTACGTGGCTTTCGAGAATCTTCCCTAGATAGGGGAGAAGGGAGATCGGCCTGAAATTAGATGGGAGAGAGGGGTCAAGGCCAGCTTTTTTCAAAAAAGGGAAAACTATAGCAGATTTAAAAAGAGAAGGAACACAACCCAAAGCCAGAGAAGTGTTAAGGAAAGTGAGGGGGGGAACAGGGCAGCTAGTGTAGAGAGTTCTGAGAATCCGTGCAGGAGCACAGTCCGCAGGAGAGCCCGACTTGACCTTGACAAGCAGGTCAAGGAAGAGCTCAGATGAAATGGGTTGAAAATGGTCCAAAACAGAAGGGGACAGAGGAGGATAGCTAGAAAGTTCAGGTTGAGACACGATGAGGATGTTGGTCTTAATGGTAATGATCTTATTGATGAAATAATCATTCAGAGAGAGACAGAGAGACTGGGATGGAGCGGGAGAGAGGCAGGCACGATCAGAGGTGGCAAGACTATGAACTAGTGAGAAAATCTCACGGGATTTGTTGGCCGAGAGGGCCACTCTCTCAGTAAAGTATTTGGATTTGGCCGCTAAAATGGCTTTTTTTATAATTATTGAGGAGGGCTTTGTATTTGAGGCGGAGGGTAGGGCAGTAGTTACGTCGCCAATGACGCTCCGAGCGCCTAAGCTCTAATTTAAGGGATTTAAGGTCGCTGGTAAACCACTTGTGAGCGTCATAAAGGTGAACAGATTTAACCTTTTTAAGTGGAGCGACCTGGTCGCAAGCAGAAGAAAGCCAAGTGCTGATGACATCCGCCTGACTTTCCAGGGACAGGTCAGTCAGGACAGGAGCAGATGAGGACAATGAAGAAGAAAGAGCGTTGAGGTCAGTCTGGTTCCAGCTTCGAGCCAGGATGTTTTTAGGCAGGAGGGCTTTCTCAGCTTGACCCAGATAGATGGAGAAGGAGATCATAGAATGGTCCGACCAGACACAGGGGAGAATAGAAGTGGGTAAGAGGTTGCAGCGTAAGGACCAAATTTGGTCCAAGATATGGCCCTGAATGTGGGTAGGGGCCGAAACATGAGATGAAAAATTAAGACACTGAAGTGTAGCAGAGAAGTCTTTAGATGAGGAGTCCTCCCTCGGGTCGCCCGGCCAAAAGTTGAAGTCGCCAAGCAGGAGCAACGAAGAGTTATTTACCGCCAGGGTGGCCAGAAGATCCTGCAAGGTGGACACAAACAATGGCGTACTTTGAGGGGGGCGGTACATGAGAACCACAGTAAGAGGTACTGGGAGATTAATAGAGCGGGCCACCAGAAAGTCAACACTGGGTATGCGGGGGTGCGGGAGAAGTTGGAATTTCATGGAAGAGTGAATTATCATTGCCACACCCCCTCCAGTTTTGCCGTCAGGGCGGTCAGCACGAAGAGCATAGTGGGTATTAGGGAGGATAGCCAGGAGGTCCGGGAGAGAATCAGAGGAAAACCAAGTTTCAGTGAGAAAAAGAAAATCAGGGGAATCAGTATCGAGAAGATTGAAAAGAGCAGTTTGATTTTTGACAGCAGAGCGAGTGTTAAGAAGAATAGCAGAGGCAGCTGAGGAGCCGGAAGAAAGGCCAATAATAGGGGGCGTACGGGAGGTGGAAGGAGGGGAGATAGATGGGGCAGGGCGAAGACAGGGGGAGTGGGGGGCGTAAATACCAAGCGAAGATAAGTGTTGAACTACAGAGGGGTAAGGGGGGCAGAAGCAGAAAAGGAAGATAATTGGGCAGAAGTGTACACCACAGGAAAGGCAGGGTCTGTGGCCCCTGGTCCCGGCCCGTCGCGGACGGGCACAGACGGGCTTAACTTAGGCACAACTTCGGCGCGCCTTCGTCGCGCCCGCTGCGCTGCCGGGACTGGCCAACCATTATGTAGGGACACATGAGGGGGAGTGGCAGGGGGGGAGGGGCCCAAACACTGCAGCGCAGACCTAGAGCCGCCCAAGATGGAGGACTCGCCCGTCTCAGGAGGAGACGATCAGCGGGAGGCGCTCTGGGTGGCGTGCAGGAGGGAGAAGCTGCTAAAAGTGGTGCCGTGCGCGGAAGTCCAGAGCGCAACTGAGGGGCACAGCGAGTGTCGACCAGAAGGTCAGTGTAGAGCTAAAAAGTAAACGTTGCTCCCGGCAAAGCCTCGGGAGGTCTGTGAGCTGAGTGGTGAAGGCGCGAAGTCCGCAAGGCGCCTGAAGTACTTGTCTGGGGGGGAGGGGCCCAAACACTGCAGCGCTGACCCAGAGCCGCCCAAGATGGAGGACTCGCCCGTCTCAGGAGGAGACAATCAGCGGGAGGCGCTCTGGGTGGCGTGCAGGAGGGAGAAGCTGCTAAAAGTGGTGCCGTGCGCGGAAGTCCAGAGCGCAACTGAGGGGCACAGCGAGCATCGACCAGAAGGTCAGTGTAGAGCTAAAAAGTAAACGTTGCTCCCGGCAAAGCCTCGGGAGGTCTGTGAGCTGAGTGGTGAAGGCGCGAAGTCCGCAAGGCGCCTGAAGTATTTGTCTGGGGGGGAGGGGCCCAAACACTGCAGCGCTGACCCAGAGCCGCCCAAGATGGAGGACTCGCCCGTCTCAGGAGGAGACGATCAGCGGGAGGCGCTCTGGGTGGCGTGCAGGAGGGAGAAGCTGCTAAAAGTGGTGCCGTGCGCGGCACCACTGAAGCACATCTGGTGTGTGTTTATACAGGTCACACAAGACAATTCCAGTCACAGACACAAATGAAGTTCAGCAGTGCTGCATGAGGTAGAATGCAAAAACAACAGTTGGTGGACAGAATGCAGAACAATGTCATATATTCACCCCAGTACAGAGATCTGGGCCTAAATCGAGGTAGAATGAGGCACTAATACGGATACAACCTCACCTCCGAGGTTCGCATCCTGTGAATCAGACATCACACACAATGAGCCTGCAGTCAGTGTGTTGTCTGAGAAAGATGCGGCACGATCGAGGATGCGGGCCACGTGGGGTCCCGCAACCGGTGTATTCCACACCACCAACAAGACGCTTATGCGCATTGAGGCCTCATGATGCAGGGGTCACACCACCTAGATGCAGGCAGGACTTTTGAGGCTTTGCAAAAGGCAATGGTACCACTAGGCACTAAACTTAGTTCCACGCTCACGACGCGCCACCAGTTGGGATCCAGCAGACGATGCGGATACTAAAGAGGGCCCGTTCTCCAGCTGTCGCAAGTAGACTGTGTGGGTCCCTCGTGTGTGGTCTTTGATATTCCTGAGACCTCCAGAAGAGAACAGGGGGAAAGCCAACAAACCCTTGGAGAGTAAACTTAAGGGTGCCACACAGCAGCAGATATTTACCCCAGGCCAGCCACTATTCAGGAGGAGTGCACAGTCCCTTCCAATGGCCGTAATCCTCCTTGTACACAACAGATTCCTCTGGCAGTGTGTACCACGCAGTTCCAGGATCTCTGGTCCCACATCCCCACAAGTGTATCTCTCCCTGCTAAAGTACAGCACCATTTCAGTCCTGCCTTCCATGGCATGCAGATCCTAATCTTTAGTGAGGCCATGATGTGGCTTCCCAGAGGTCAAGTGTCAAAACCTATCCCATTAGTCTATACAGCCAGGCCCTCAAATGCCAGAGGTCTGTTGTTGCAATTGCATGCTCAATGTTTATATCCGTGTCTGGGGAATGCACAGATGTGCTCCGACAGCCCCCAGCATGCACTGTAGTCAAATTAACCCCTTGCGTGCGGCGGGAATTCCCCGCCCATGCTGACTCCGCCTTGCGCGGGCGGAGCCATGACGGAACGGTTCCGTCATCAGCATGCAAGGGGTTAAAAGGCACACAGTGTTTAGAGTAGAGACGTGGCCACTTTCTAGAAGTGACCTTTTTAAGCTATTGATAACAAATCCATATTTACCATAGGGGGGGGTTGTCATTCTGAATCCAATGAGAAGGAAACATTATAAGGCTGCTCCACTGTAAGCCACTATTGCTGCTTAAAGTAATTCCAACCATTCCCCCATGTTAACCCTATGGGAAGAGCAAACCTCATATGTAGTGAAAACACACATGGGAATTCTTCACTACCTAGGCAGGGAACACACATGTTGCCCTGCCTTTCACCTGCCACTTTCTTCCCCCCTTAAGTCTTACTCCAGGGGTGCCCACGTGGTAGTGAAAGGTCCCCTAAGGATTGGCCAGTGGTTTAGAAAGGCCAACTTGAGCACAAGTGCAATTGCGCACACACAGGACTGCAATGGCAGGCTTGACACGTTTGAGGCATGTTTAAAAACATCAGGTAAGCACCACTTTCTAACACGTGTTGGTAGGGCGCGCGCACGTTTACACTGCCCTTACAGTGGGAAAGTGCTGAGAGCTCTAAGGCAACTAAAAGAGAATTGGCAAAACAAGTGGGAAAAAAGAAAAAGTTTAGGGAAACACTACCAGAAGCGTGGCAGAACTAACAGTGCTCGCCCCCCCCTCATAGTGCAGGACCGAGTGTCTCTATCCAAAATGGTGATGCTCCTGAGATTACTGTACTATTTCGCTAACCTGCCGGTGCGCATTCACCAAAGCACATTTAGGTCACGTGAATGCAATGCTTGGTGCCTCATATGGAAGGAATAAGGGGAAACGCAGCATTGCTCAGGCCAAATTGCAGCTTCTGACAGAGCAAGGGAGCTGGGCACTCCAGTGTGTGAGCATCACTATTTGGCGGCACATCTTCAGTGGTTCACATACTGGCTGGCAAGGTGCCATTTGGTGGAGGTTGGCCTGAGACCTGAGGAGTTGGTGCTGAGCCTCGTCCAAGAACTCTGTCTCCCTAACGCAGTGTTACCTTTGCCCACAAGTGGCCTCCTAAGAGTGGCACATGAGACTTATAAAAGGGCACTACGCGTCATGCCGGAAATGCAGTAATATTCTCGGGTGATACCCTGCGCTCCATACTGGGCCTTCTAGGCACAAATATGTCAGGAGGGAGTGGAACTCTGGGAAGCAGTGATGATGGGTACCATAAGGGAGCTGTTTTATGAAATGCCGTAGACCTGTTTGATTAATTGAAGCAGCACACAGATCTCTCAGCAGGCCAAATCTTGGCATATAGACAAGTAACCAGAGAGCTGGGGTGACTCTGGGTATAATGAACACAGAGCCTGATCCAAACCCACTGACATACATTACACACAATGGGCACTGGTTGCCAGCTGTTCATCTGGCTTACTAGGGTTATTTGTTCTAAAACTCAGAACCCGCTAGCGATGCTCTGATAGGCCTGGGAGTGAGACATCAATCAAGAACTGTCCTAAAAGAAATGGGATGCAATATCTGTGCACTCGCAAAAGGTTTCCTGCAACACCGGTTTCAATACATACAGCATAATATTCTCCACAGGGCATACCTTTCACTCTACCAAACTTCACAAATTCTACCTTGGGTCTTTACCCAAATGTCTGCGCTCCTGGGGCGGAAATGTTTTGGGATTTCCCGCCACCCATGCCCTCTGGAAAGAGGTCAAAGATCCTGTCGCTAGAGTTACAGATCATATTGACCTGAACAATGTGGCCAGCAAACTACTGGACCTGTATAAGCATCAGAAAACTGGCTGCACCCTTTGCACACTTTATTGATCTAGCATTACTAATGGAACGACTTATGATTACAATGCACTGAAAGGCCAGTGCACGCCCAAGAGCGATAAGCTGGCAAAAGGCGACTATCAAATGGGGCAGAGCTGAAGCCACGGCGTTCCATTACTAGGAAGCTCTTGGGTTACGGAAGCGCCCCATTGTGACTGCATGGGATGACCTCCTGTCCTCATTTCAGGGCACCCAGGACAGCGACACTGCCTCCAACTAACAAAGCACCTTGTACAATTGACTAGTGAGCATACCCCTGCTGTCGACGGCTCAACACTCCCTCCCGGTCTTCCCCTCTTCAAGTGCCCTCCCCTCCGCCAAAATCTCCATTATTACTGCGGCCTGTGTGGTCCCATCTCGCTGCATGTGCTACAGTGTGGTACTTCCCCGATGCCGCAAAGGGGCAGCCAAAGCAAACACAAGGAGATGACGGACGAAGCACTAAAACTTTTCAGACACTCACCCCCACTCACAGATCTTTGTTGAATCCATCATCATTCTTTAGCTCACTTCGCCACCTCAGTTCAGACCCTGCTATATGCAAATCAGTCTTGACCCTGTGCCTCAATGGAACAGTCCATCCCGAACTGCCAAGCCAGATCAGCAGCATCAGCATTACCACTGGTAAACTGGTATGTTTACCAGTGGTGGTAAACATACCACCACTATGCATTAAATTACATTTACATTTTTTCTTCAAAGCTCATGGTTTAGTTCCCCTAGACTTGAACTGCCATGGCATGATGTACATGTTTGTATGCAACGAATCTTGTTACACCACACTGACTATACTACTGTTTCCCGAGAACACCGATTATACAGTATTGCCTAAAATCTCAGTCAAGATGTTTAAAAATACTATAGGGAAACTGGTGAACTTTGTAGGAGTCTCATTTACTATTTGCACTGCAACCTGCACTACAATAAGGAAAGTGTTTGAAATGGGTATAGTAAATCTGATCACTCCAAAGTTAAACCCAGCAACCGTAGGGAAATTGTTGTCCTTTGTGGGAGGGACAGATTTACTGTTCATACTTAAATGTAAGCAACAGTAAGGAAAGTGTTACAATTTGCCAGATTGTATTTACTATTCCCACTCCAACTTCAGCAATATTATGGTAAGTGAAGGATTTTGGAGGGGTCAAATTTACCATTCCAAATCAAAGTTATGTAACTGAAGGGGAGAGCCTTGGACCCTGCATGGGTCAGATTTACTATTCCCACTCCAACTTGAACAACAGTAGGGAAAGTGTTGAACTTGGGAGGGGTCAAATTAATCTTACCACTCCAACTTCAGCATCAGTAAGGGGAGATTTGAAAGAAACACGTTAGTGTTAGATTCCTTACCTAAGATAATCCCCAGGAGTCAGACTGGATCCGGAAAGTTTTCGTCAGCAGTACCCCTGCGCGTTGCTAGGCGTCGTCTGCGGCTCCGCGTCCGTCGTCGGCGTCGTGATCCCCGGGATGAAGTCGTCAAAGTACTTAGACGCCGCCCTCGCACGTTGACGTCAGTTCTTTTTTTTTCTTCGCCAGCAAGCGCAGATCCGAGAAGAGCAGTACTCCAGTCAATTTTTGACTAACTTTTTGGATCACTTTTGATCTCTTTTCGAGTCGACCTTCGACTTGCGGTGCCTGTTGGGATGACTGGGTTTAAGCCTTGCGAGGACTGTCACCGCTTGATGTCCCCCACCGCCGGTGCCTTTATTGTCTCGGGGCACAAGTCGTGCCCCGACTGCCAGGCCTTGACCTCGAAGGCTAGACGGGAGCGGTCCCGTAAGCAACTCGAGCTCCGGCAGTCGGCTCCGCACCGCTCGACGTCCCGGTCGAGGGACCGGGCGCGGAGCCGCGGTCATCCCCGCTCGACGAGTCAACACCACTCGTCGGGCTCCAAGTTCTTAGGTTAGTTGAGGTACCCGAAAAAGAAGTCGAAGAGGCTTCATCGCTCTTCTGACTCGCCCCAACGCTCGCGCAACGCGGCCGGGTAGTAGTGTATGAGCTGAAACAAATCAAGGATCAACTATTTTTAACTGACCAATGAAAATTATTTTTCTATATATTTTAATGAAGTATATTATGATTCGTGATTGGCATTGTCCGGTTGAAAATTTCTTTACTATAAAAAGTGCCTTGTGTGGTTCTACTTGTATTAAGCGGGTGATGAACTTTAAGAATGAAAGTGATGATAACTGAATAAGGGACATTGTTGTGAAGTGTGAAGTTTAAGATAGTAGGTCCATTGGATAACCTGAGAGGATAAATAGAATTTTGCCGAGGTAACACTTTTGTTTAATTGTTGTTACTTACCCAGTTCCTTTTTGGTTGAAGGGTTACTCTCTACTTTTATTGCTCTATATTGAAATACACCACTCCAAAAATGTTGCAGACATGCAGTGAGAAGATCAGTGTAATATTTTATAAAGGGCTTTGTGGCTAGATTTGAACTATTTTAATGCACACATGTATGGGTTTTACCAAGCACTACTATCTGGAGTTTGACACAAGAGCCGACAAGCAGAGGGGCAAGCTGTTTTGAGGAACGTATTTTAAGGAAGTAGTGCCTACATCCCATCTCCTAGACAGGTGGGAAGCTGTCAATAGTTCAGCAGGTGTAGTGGCACCGGGATACACTTCACCCCAGTTTTAGCAGTTTTTTAAAAATTACCAAACTATTAAATGAGGCCCATTTTCTATGCTTAAATCCGAATCCACAGTGGTCTTGCTGCGCCACTGATCCTAGGCATACACTGCTTGTTGACTCTAGTATAAAAAACGTGTCTGTCAAAGAAAATGTACGTACGTTGAAATACAGTGCTGTCATCTAGTGGCGGATAGAAAGTGTGTTATCCTTTAGAAGCGCTGCAGTGTGAAACTTCCAAGCCTTGACTGCCCCAGTCATGCTATGTAAATGTAAATGTTTTTGTACTTGTATAGCGCACAGCTACCCGCAGTGGGTTTCCCGGCACTTGTACGACTACCACAAGGAAACCCTTCCTGGCTTTCCCTGTGTAGTGTCCACTTCTGGGCACCCCCATGGTGCAGGCCAGGCATCCCTCGCGTTGTGGGGGCCGTTGTGGAGACAAAGCAAGCTATTGCCCAGAGTTGCAGCTTGGGACCCATGATCAGAATAGGCACTGAGGCGAGAATATCCGGTCAAGGGAATTAATGAGCCCGAGACCCGCCGGGGCAGGAATCGAGCCCTGGTCCCTGGCCAGAGCTCTGCATCGAGGTCTGCCTGCTCTAACCATTGAGCCACACTTCTCCACCATGCAGTAAACCTTTACGAACACATCCTTGTTGCTTTCTTAAGTTTATAACCTCGTTAACCACGTGACGCCCTGTCTACAGTGTGCCTAACTTGTTTTTCAGCCTTCTGTTGTCAATAGCAACAATAGGGTAGCTGAAACCAACAACAGACAACATCCATCAGTGCCCCCTGATTTAACTCCCATGCTAACCTTCCGAAGGAAGAATACGATTTATCTAACCTGGCATCCATCTGTTGAAAGATTGCTGTTGCAGAGCTTGTAATGTAATTCAAGATAGTCCATTATCTTTCACTTAGAAGTGTTTTCATTCTTCCCAACTGAGGCCGTCTAGCTTATCATTGCTATCTCCCTTCTCCCGCCTTGTGATGTGTAAGCTGCTAATGCGGGAGATTCACCAGGCAGGTGCTACTGCTGTTTGCTTCTTCTCTAAGATGCCTTTATTTCCGAGGATGTTTTATTTTAAGCATTTTGAAGTAAGAGTTCTGCGAGGTTAGTCTGGACATTCAACCATCTTCCTTTTGTTTGCCCCATGTCAGTTGCCTTCCATGTACTGAAATGTAACTTATTTTTATGTAGCGTCTTTTACCTCACATCTGCTATTTCTAAGCACTGTAAATAATAGGTGATATTATTACACAATTTACCAGTCTCTGAAGGAGGAAAGGCTAAGCCAGCCTTGCAGGGATTCTCACTTGTGAGCGCTCCATGTTTAAGAGGCTAGCTTTAAACCTTAGCCATCCAATCATATGAATATGAAAACAGTAATTAGCTTTGTATTTGAATATACTATTCAGACAAATCTTTCTCGTGAACTCACTCCTAAATAAAAATAAGTACTGGGTGAAGGGAACCCCAAAAAATGTATGCCTCCAAACCTTTTCCTCAACAGAATGCCACAGGGTCGATGGTTTGGAGACAGTGTTAAAACTCAGCTTCATGAGGCAGTGTGTACTCCAGTTAAGGCACCTCCCAACATCTCAAAAATACATAAAATTAATAATGGGCCCCCTCAATAACTGAGTTCTAGAACAGAGAATAAAATGTAAGAGATTCATCGCAATGAAGTCAAAGGGTATCTTACATTGATTATAAATTCAAAGCATAAGTCAATGTCAGGAAGGCCTTTAGAATAATGCATCAGAGAATAATGTGCAAATGAGGGAAAAATTCCTAAGTGAGCAGCAAAATCAATAGATAGTAGCATTGGAAAATCTTCCAGAAAGTTCTGGCACAACCCCAAAACAAAGGTGGTGATTTAGGAAATGTCATAGAGCAGAGTAGAACGTGCAGATTCATCCTGGTTTGAGCAAAAGAATTAGATTATTAGCAAGTCAGTGCACAGTTTTATTACACATCATATTGCCCTAACCCCTTAGCACTATCTCACTTTATGAATATTGAGTCTGTCCACTCTATGCTAAAGTCACCCGGAGTAAACTATTGTAAATGAAGTGGACACAGCGAAGGAGCGGAAGGTCCTTGTTGGAAATTGCTTTTTTGCATGGTTATCCCTAAAATTTTTCCATTTTTACTCCTATTTTTTCTAGACCTGTTTGGGTTGGTTTTAGGACTCTGGGCACTTTACCACTGCTAATCGGCGTTAAAGTGCATATGCTCTATGTGTAATATGTTATGGATTAGTATTTCCATGATTGGCTTATTTGATTTATGTGTCTAGTACACTGCAAGTGCCAGGGCCTATAAATCAAATGCTGTTGGTGGGCCGCAGCACTGGATTGTGCCACCCACGCAAACAGCCCGTAAAGTGTAACTCTGGCCTGCCATTGCAGAGCCTGTGTGCAGCATGGGGCTGCCATGTCGACTTGGCAAGTGCACACACTTGCAAGTCCCTAAACGTTCCCTTTTCTACATGTGAGTCACCCCTAAGGTAGGCCCAAGGTACCCCTATTGGCTGGGCGCAATGTATATAAAAGGTAGGACATGCCCTGGTGTGTGTGACATATCCTGATAGTGAATTACAGCCTACTTCGTTTTTTTCACTATTGCAAGGCTACCTGTTCTCCATAGTCAGAATGAGCAATTTGATCATTACATCCTATGATCCTACCTGACTCAGGGAACATGGTAGAAACTCGAGTTTAGTATGTCTGAACTCAGAATGATAAAATACATCTTTTACTGAAGTTGGTTTTAACATTCTGTGTTTGAAAATACCACTTTTAGAAAGTAGGTATTTTCTGACCTAACCATCCACCTCTGCTAGTTTGTGTATTAGCAGTCTGGTTTGTGAGTGACAGGGGCTGGGGGAGACTCCAGGAGACAGGGCACATCTACACATAGATGGGTGGGAGGAGTCGCACCTGGGTCTGAATAGGGCTGGGCCTACCTGCCACAATGCTGGCTCCACCTCCTGTGGTGCGTCTGTGACCCTGGCCCACACTGACAAAGGAAGAAGGTGCACACTGGCAGAATGCACCCAGAACTGGTTTGAACTAGGTACAGGACCCTCTGCCTACAGAGGACAAAGGATTTGCTGGTATAAATATTGGGGCCCAGACCCCAGAGATTTAGATTGCTTCTGAACGAAGGAACCTGCCAGGAAGAAGGACCGGAAGAGCTGCCAGGAAGAGTATTGCCCCTTTGCTGTGTTGTCGCTTTGTTGGGCTGGCCTGCAGCTGCTGCTTCTGCTTTGGGCAGGTTTAGGACTGGACTGAACTTTCTCTACTTGTGCTGAGTATCTCCAAGGGCCTGAAACCGAGCTGGACTCCTGTTAAGAAGTCTCAGGGACTGCAAAGCCTTCACCAACCTCTGGGTGCGGCTCCTGGAACCGTTGTTTCAGTTGTCATGGAGAAGAGGGAACCACGACCGAATCCGTCATCTGACTCAGTCACCAGCCTTGTGTCCTGAAGGCACCGAATCGAGCACCGTCTCGCCCTGCACCGCACACCTTGGCCTCACCGACGCCGTCTGCGCGATCATCAACAAAGCTGCAACACAACTAATTTTAAAGTACTGTATCGTGGATTTTTATCGTATTTGGTCTTGTTTAAGTATATATAAATATTGGATATTTTTCTAAATTTGTGCGTTGTCCTTTTGTAGTGCTTACACTGTATTACTGTTGGGTATGTGCAAATACTTAACACACTGCCTCTGATATAAGCCTGACTGCTCGTGCCAAGCTACCAAGGGGGTGAGCAGGGGTTATTTTAGGAGTATAACTCCCTTATCCTGACTAGAGTGGTTGTTTCTGCCTGGCTTTGGTGCAAACCTTAGTCAACCAGAAATCCCATTTCTAACAGTCCTTTAAAAAGATACAGTATTAAGACCCTGCTAGGAACATTTTTTATCAAGGATAGTGACACCAATTTAAAGAAAATAAACAAACATGAATCTGCTTGACTTTATGCTGCACAAATAATTAACAATGAAACATCCATTTTGGAAAATTGAGGCCTAGTTTGCAAGAGCTAAGAAAACACACTTCCACGTGTCATAAGAATTTTGTTTGAAATGTAATAGTACTGTATCAGTGTGTACATGTATAATTCAGAGTAAGTGCACATTCTGCAGGTTAATGAAGCACAAAAATATAAATGCACAAAAGGAAGTGATGGTTGTCATAGAGGGATAGTTGCAGGGGGTAAAAGAAATGGTTTTAGCTTGAAATCCAGTGTTGCAATTCCAAAGAAGGAGTACTCTGCAAGTAAGAGAAGAACAACTTTATTCCAGTCATCCACTCTCCTCAAATAATGAATCACCTCAACATTCTAAGTTGAGCTCCAGGCAGAAGACTCTATCAAAGAAGAGCGAATAGGGAACTGGGAGGAACCATGTTTATAGAGATATTGGAAAGGGTACAATATTAATAATAATAATAATAAATAAATATAGGAAAATTACCTCCCTTCATAAGAAAAGGTCAAATGTCCAGGGTATCCCAAACTTCAAAGTCTATCACCGCTCCATGTTTGTCCATTTTCTAATTTGACTACATTTGTTCTCACTTTCACCAACCACTGTGGAGGGTGGAACTTATTTTGACCTCTATGCTCTTTCGTCCGTCTTTTTACTAACACAGTGTTGCCTATATTCCAATTCTGTTCCTTCACTCCATGTTTTTGATCATACCAATCCTTCTATTTTAACTAGTGTTGTTGATTTTTTATATATGCTTCATGATTTTTGGTTAATATGCACTTTCCCCCACCTAACTATAATGTGTTCATTTTCGTGCCCGGTTCTCTTTCCCTCATAGAAACAAATGAAGAAATACCAGTAATGAGATTAGACGAAGTGTGGTACGACCAAATACATCCCCTTATGGATTTTTCAACTTCCTGTACATTTATGATAGCCAGTTGAATCTGTTCTTTGATCATCCTATTTGTTCTCTCCACTAAGCCTTTGGCTTTTGGACAACACAATGCAGTTTTCTCATGTTTGATTGTGTCTTGTAGGAATTCCTTAATTTCCAAGGATGTAAATTGCACACCATCCCCAAGTTGCTGGAACTCCTTAATTGCTGAATACATCCTTCAAGAACTCAATTAGACTACTGGTGGTTGTGCGTGCTGTAAACTTTAACTTAATCCAAAGAGATGTGTAGTCTACAGGCACAAACATGAATCTCTTCTGAGGCCACAGGTTCTCTACATGACCAATTATGGCCATGGCCAATTTGCTTCATGGTACAACAGGTACTTCTACAGGAGATAACGGTACCCTGTGTAAAACTGTTGTTTTATCGCTTTTAGCACAGCTGATGCACTCCTTTATTTTATGTTCCACCATAGAATCCTTGTTAGGGAACCCCAACATTTTTTTTGCCTTGTTCTTTTTGATACTCCTAACCAAGTGTCCTTCGTGAGCCAAGTCTATAATTTTGTTTCTGAGACCAACCAGTGGTATTACCTTTTCATTACGAGAAATGTTATCATTAATTATAGTTATTTCAAATCTCACTTCCCAATAACATTTTAAATTATTTCTCACATCCTAGCACTTACCAGGCCAACCATTCACAATCAAATCCTTGAGCATGTTCTTGTTGGTATCTTTGTTCATACACTCCTCTCATTCTGCATTTGTTAAATTAAGTAAATGAAAAGCAAAGATGGGTACATCTAGTGGTTCATCCAGAGCACCTTGCTCTAAAGGCGCCCTTGAGAGATAATGAGGCACTTTATTTTCTTTTCTCTGAAAATATTTCACTTTAAAACAAAAAATTTCCAAACCTAGAACACATTTAGATATGTGAGGAGAACCACATTGTGTCTTACTGGCCGAGAACATAAATGTTAAGGGTTCATGGTCGGTACAAATGGTGAATTTAATACCCCATAGATAACATTTGAAGTGATTAACAACCCAGAAACAGGCTAGGGCCTCCCTTTCAATTACGGAGTAGTTACGTTCAGCTGTACTTAGGCATTATGATGCGAATGCTATAATAGTTTCACCACCATCACCCTTCTGAGATAATGTGGCACCCAGACCCTTGATAGATACATCAGTCATTAAGATGATTTTTTTCTTAGGATCAAATGACCCTAATGCAGGTGACTGAATTATCTCTTTCTTCAACTGGTCAACAGCTCTGCTATGACCCTCTCTCCAAACAAAATCCTTATTTTTGTTCTTCAAAAGGTCAGAAAGACTCTTACATTTCTCTGAATTTTGTTTAACAAATTTGGCATTTTATTTAATTCGGCCCAAAAATAATTTCAACTCCTCCTTGTTTTTTGGGAATGGGGCATCACTAACTGCTTGAACCAAACTATACTTTGGACTAAATCCTTCCTGAGATATTGTATGGCCAAGTTAATCTACTGAACTTACTCCGATTTTGCACTTCTCGAGTTTTACTGATAAACCTGCCTCCATTAGCTTCTCACACACTAACCTTAAAATGTGGTCATGTTCTTCAATTGATGATCCATAAATCATTATATCCTCCTTGGAAACAAAGGGTGTTATCAATGCCAGGTAGGACTTGATGAATTATTTTCTGAAAAACTGAAGCAGCTGAGGCAAGTCCAAAAGGCATCCTTACAAACATGTACGTCCCAAAAAGAGTAGTAAAAGCAGTAAGATGTCTGGATTCTGGATGGAGTCAAACCTTCATATATGCCATAGACAAATCAATAACTGAGAAAAATGTAGCTTCACCCGTAGCGCTCAGCATCTCATTTATATTTGGAAGAGGAAATCTCTCCACCCAAATATTTTCATTAAGACTGCGTAAGTTCACACTCAAGCGAATACCATCTCCACTTGCCTTGGCTGCTATGACTATGGGAGCCAACCATTCGACGATTCTATGGGTTGGATGACACCCAGCTCACATAACTTGTTAAAGCTCATTCTTTAGCGGTTCTCTCATCAGAAGCGGAACAGGATGAGGTTAATGTACTGTAGGTTTTGCTCCATGTTTGGCTTTTATTTTATGCTGAAAATCTTTCAAGAAGCCAAGATTTTCAGTAAATAATTTTGGAAACTCATCACATAAGCTAGAAGTAAAATAAGGACAATCAATAAGAATTACTTGATCTTTGTTGTTTAGGTCTAGTACAATGCATAGTTGGTTCGGATGTTGCCAACCTAAGCGAGTGTGTACTCTTTTTTTTACATACACTTTATCCTCAGTGAATCTCCTTCTAAAATGTACATGCATTTTTTTCATGTCCCCCAGGGGGCTCCTTGGTATAACTCTCTGGTGAAATGTCAAGTTTACATATGGGCAGATCTGCGACTCCAAACACTTTCTCGAAATCTGCTTGATTTAATAAGGTAAAAGGGGAACATGAATCTGCGTACATAACCGGTTTACTGTTCGAGGAATACAGTGCATTTAGAATAATTCAGAACAGAGTCACTCTTTTAATCTTTTACTTGAAGCACAAACTTTTGAGATTGCTTACCTCACTTGTAATGTCCCTAACCTGGTTGCTCTCACCATCTCTGCACACTCTGGCAAGGTGTCACCTCCTGTTACACTTCTTACACGTAACTTTACAGGCAGAGCATTGCAAATTATTAGCTAGGTGATTACTGCTGCCACACCTAAAACATTTCAACCCAGTATTTTCTTTTGTGGATTTGTTAATAATTAGCTCTCTGGCTTTCACTTTGATAACCTTTCTGAGTTTCACAATCCTGAAAATTAGCAGCTACTTAATTGGATGTTTTCATTTCTTGAATGCATTTAGCTGTGTGTTCAATAGACTGTGCTAAACTGATTGCCTCTCTAAGAGTGGGGTGCATCGCTAATACTTTTTCCTGAATACTACTGTTATTAGTGCACCTAACTAACTGATCTCTTATAAGAGGATCATTAAGGTCATCAAAATCACAAAGCTTAGTTAGACCTCTCAAAGCAGCCACTTAATTGGTCACTGGCTCTTGTTTACCGTGAACGCGATTGAAAAATGTATGTCGTTCAAGAACAACATTCACCTTGTTTCCAAAGTGAGTTTCGAATTTCAATAGAGTGACACTAAATACATCCTGATCTTCATCATCCACTAATTCTGGTTCAGGCAAGGTCTCATATATTTTCCGACCGTGAACCCCTAGATTGTGTAACAGAATGTTTTGCTTACGCATGGCAGAAAACCTTCCCCCAATACCAATTAAATATGATTTGAATACCTTTATCCAATCCTTCCAATAAACCTCTGATTCCCAAGTCTTGTTTAGAAAAGATGGAGGCTGACTTATTGATGGAACTGCCATATTGTGAAGCTAATGGGTAAACCAAAACACAATGAATAGCAATGCAAAATGAAACCTCATCATCTTAAACACACAGAACAGAAGACATATAGCAACTAAATATAAAGCAACTAAATGACATTAATTTGCATACACATACAGGGATGAAAGTGTTCTGAGCAGAACACTTGCAAGGTAAGCACCAGTGTTGGAATGTTTATTAAATCTCTGGTGTGCATATCACCATGAAAACTGGATATACACAAGGAGGTGTGTTTGTGTCACTGTGAGGCACATTGACACACTTGAAAGTTGAGTGTGTCACCGTGGAGGAACAATACTGCAGATGGCACGAAGAAGAAAGAAAATTGCCAGGAACGTACCTGGAGACCACATAAGGATAATCCATCCCTTCAAGTGGTATATTAATTGCCATTCAACTCACAATTTAAACTGTACATTGTCTAAAGTATTGTGATAAAGCAAACACAAACCCAGCAGATATGATGAGGCCGTAGACTTCCAAAAAGGAGAACCGCCCTCCCACCTCCCGGCAGAGACTAGTGGGCAGAGCAATACTTCTGTAGTAGGGGATCTCTGTGTATAGTCATAATCTAGTAATTAGTCCCGCCCATGTGCGTGGACCCCGGCAATCAAAAATAATCTCTTAAGTTGTCAAAACATGCAGAAACTGCAAAGACACTTAAGAGAGAATTTAAAGACAAATAATGCAGCCTATATCCACAGGCTACACTGTCCAGTACTTCAACTAGAAATTCCACCAAATAACACCACACACAACACAGCCTGCCCAGTTTCTACCATAGAGAAACTTGCCTCTACCAGAAAAAGACTCTGGAATGATAGAGAGGAAGGCATGGACAGATAAGCCCCATAGGCTGCCATTATGTGGCTTAAAATAGGATACTGTGCCTTTAAGAGAACTTTCCAGAACTTCTCCCAGTATCCCAGAATGCATAGCAGGTCCCTCTACTTTCAGTTCTTTTTTCCGGCTCCTGCTAACAGGACCCTGGCATTGAGCTCTCCCTTGTTTCAAGGGTTTATTGGATATTTTGGCACTTTTATGTTTTAAAATTGTTTCAATTTACTTTCTTGGTGTTCTCCTTCTCTTTTGTGTGTTGGTTCAGGCGTTTTAGGGCTCTAAAATGCCTGGTCTTTTTGATAAGTGTCCAGCATGTGGGAGGAAGAAGGCCAAGAGTGATCCACACAACGTCTGCATCGTCTGTCTCCCTGACGATCATGTCCCTGAAGACTGTGTCATCTGCCAGTAGTTTACTGCTCGGACTCTGAGGGACAGGATGAAGATTAGGGTTTCAGGCCTTGAGGAGAGATGTCAGCAGGCTGCAGGTGGGTCTGGGCAGGCTGGGAAGGTTCCCTCTGCCTCTGCTGAGGCCTCTGGGGGGCTCCCCAGAGGCAGGAAGTCCAGCAAACGGTCCCGGTCTCCGTCGACGTCGATTGCATCAACGACGACGTCGAGAGGGATGACGGCGGTGTGTTCCCCTTCTCCCCGGGGCTCCGGGTCGAGGCGGCGTGACGGCTCGACGTCGAAGGGCCTGGAGAGGTCGCCGTCGAAGCCACCGTCAACGTCATTGTCATCATCGACGTCGGAGTCTTCCTATCGACGTCGGAGACGAAGTGACCAGCATCGGCGCTCGCCGTCGAGGCGACGTCGCCGATCGCCGTCGAAGCACAGGTCGGCGTCGAGGGGCTCATCGACGTCGAGGGCATCAAGAAGGAGGAATCGACGCTCGTCGTCGAGGACGGAACGTTCGACATCGCGGAGGCGGCGTACGACGTCACGGAGGAAGAGGTCGACGTCGCGGGGACGGTGTTCGACGTCGAGGAAGAGGAGGTCGAAGTCGCGGAGGCGGCGTTCGACGCCGGAGTCGTGGAGGCGACGTTCGACGCCGGAAAAGCGACGCTCAGCGTCGAGAAGAAAGAGGTCGACATCTAGGAGTCGTTCTGCCTCTCCAAAACGGCGCAAGAGGGAGTCTGGTCCCAGAAGTCAGACCGCTTCTGGTGGAGGACGCAAGAGGAAGCGATCACCTGCTGATGGGGCTGGATCTCAGCCCCCTTCGCCTAAAGGGTCACCGGGCTCGGTGTACTCAGAGGTGCACACGCCATCTCGGCCTATGTCGCCACCTCCGCCTGTACCTAAAGAGGATCCTCCCGCCAACCCTCTGCTTCCATCAGGCGACTCACCGCCACCAGTTCCTCCGCATGGGCCCGCCCCTCGGTCGGTGGTTCCCCCGCCGAGGTCCACTTCGTTGCCCTCTTTGACTGTACCTCCTAAGGGGACCCCAAAACCTAAACCCCGAGAGGAGCCAAGGAAGATCCCACCACGGAAACCGGTGGAGCGGCCACGGGCTGGCAGGTCTCGCTCTCGATCTGGGAGGAGGGAGAGATCGCGACACAGATCGTCCACGCGGTCGAGACACCGCCATAGGAGGCACGACTCTCGCTCTCGCACAAGGTCCTCTGGGACCAGGGACTATTCTCCGACCTTGTCGGGGTCACCTGACACGAGGGTGTCCCCGATTGATGACCTGGTGGCGTTCCATGATGTCCTTTTAAGGGTCGCTGCGAAGTTGGGCATATCCTTAACGGTGCCTACTCCTAAGACTTCAGTCATTTTTGAGACATTGCATCAGAAACACCTGTCTCGTCCACTACTATCTCTGGTGCCGGGCTTGGAGGAACCGACTGTGGCCCTTTTTCTCACCCCTGCGGTGACGAAGGCGGCTCCATCGAGGTTGCTGAAAAAGTACCGGGCTCCCGATTCGGACCCGGCCTTTCTGAGGGCGGAACCCCCTCCGGACTCTGTAATCGTGACGGCGGCCCGCAAACAACATGCCACTACCCCGTCATCCACGGTTCCCCCGGATAAGGAGTCCAGATGGATGGATTCGGCAGGGAGGAAGGTGTGTGGAACATCGGCTACCTCCATGAAGGCTGCGAGTGCCACGGCGCTGTTGGGACGCTACGACCGCGCCCTCTGGGACTCCCTCCAGCAGTTTGCGGAGCACTTGCCTCGCGAGAAGCGCGAGGACTTCCAGGAAGTGCTGAATGAAGGGATGCTGGTGGCGAACCAGATTATCAGCGCTGCAGCGGACTCTTCCCTGTTGGCAGCTCATGGGTTTTGCCATGGGGTTAACCAACGACGTCACGCCTGGCTCCGTCTTACGTCCCTGAAACTGGACGCACAGCAGAGGGTAGCTAACCTGCCATTCTCCGGCGAGACCCTCTTCGGGAAACATGCGGACGATGAGATGGCCCGCATGAAGGCGGAGGCCGAAACGCTCACAGCTGTGGGCCTGGAGAAGCCTAAAGACACGAAGAAGTCGTACCGCCCGTTCCAACGGCGGTTCGGTGGGCAAGGCAGAGGACGTGGCCAGGCTTCGGGACAGTCGCAACAACAACAATAGTTCCGTAAGCCGTTCCAGAAGTGCCAGAAGGGCAGAGGAGGCCAGCAGTCGGCTCCGGCGCCCAAGGGCCAGGCTGGGTCTAGGCCCTAGGAACCTACTTCCCCCGGATCTGTTACCCACTCCGGTAGGGGGAAGCATTCAATTTTTTCTGGCAGAGTGGAGAAAAATTACTCAGGACAAGTGGGTGCTGAATATTGTTTGCAATGGATACAGTCTTCGGTTCACGAGCCCGCCTCCGGCGATTCCTCCGGTCAGCTCGCAGTTTCAGCTGTGCGAGCTCCAGGCGGAGGCCGATATCCTGTTAAGGAAGAGGGCGATAGAAGACATGCCTCTGTCCCAGAGAGGAAGAGGCCTGTACTCCCGGTTCTTCCTGGTTCGCAAGAAGGACAAGAACGAGTTCAGGCCCATTCTGGACTTGCGACAGGCAAACAAATGGATTCGCAGGGAAAGGTTTCGCATGCTGTCGTTGCATCAGATTTATCCTCAGTTGCAACAGGGAGACTGGCTATGTGCTATAGACCTACAGGATGCTTACTTCCATGTGCCCATTGCACACAAACACAGGAAGTTCCTGCGGTTCCAAGTCGGCGCCAATCATTATCAATACACAGTACTCCCATTCGGACTGAAGTCTGCGCCGAGAACATTCTCGAAGTGCATGGCGGTGGTAGCAGCACACCTGAGGAAGAACAAGGTGTTTGTCTACCCGTACCTGGACGATTGGTTGATTAAGGCATCCTCCTTCTCGGAAGCGCGAGCACACTTCCAGAAGACGTGCGTTCTCTTGAACAAGCTGGGGTTGCACATCATCATGGCCAAGTCTGTCCCGACTCCGGTCCAATGCATACAGTACTTAGGAGCCTCCATCAATACGCTGTCAGCAAGCGTGTCTCCTTCGGAAGAGCGACGATTATCTCTCCTTCGGAAGGCTCAGGCTCTTATGACAACTCCATCTACAACAGTGAGGACAGTGTCTTCTCTACTGGGATCGATGGCCTCTTGTATCTGTATGTATGTATCTGACCGTCTGGATTCCCTCCATCACGGTCGCTCCCCCAGCACTTCACTCGCTTCACGGAAGCCTTGTGCTCGCTGCCTGCCTTGCCTGCCTTGCCTGCTGACTGCCGTCCTGCTACAGCGCATACATCATCTCACTGCGCTTGGTATCCTTTCTGCCCGCATTGCTTTTCCTAACTAATTGCATAACGTTTGAGCGCTTGTTCTCGTTTGTGCTCGCATTGCTCCATTTTAATTAACTGTGTAAAGCGGCGAAGCGTCTCTTTATTTACTTAGTTACAAGAATCTTTGAGTGAAGCTCCGGCTGTGCCCCACTTTTGATTTCCTTCTGGGCGGCCATTTCGATTTGTTTGTACTTTCACCCGTGTCTCCTCCCAGACCCCGCCTCCCAGCTGACCCTCCCACACACTGATACACTACACCAGCCCCATCCTCTCTTTCCCTGTGACCATCTGGATTCCCTCCATCATGGTCGCTCCCCGAGCACTTCACTCGCTTCACGGAAGCCTTGTGCTCGCTGCCTGCCTTGCCTGCCTTGCCTGCTGACTGCCGTCCTGCTACAGCGCATACATCATCTCACTGCGCTTGGTATCGTTTCTGCCCGCATTGCTTTTCCTAACTAATTGCATACCGTTTGAGCGCTTGTTCTCGTTTGTGCTCGCATTGCTCCATTTTAATTAACTGTGTAAAGCGGCGAAGCGTCTCTTTATTTACTTAGTTACAAGAATCTTTAAGTGAAGCTCCGGCTGTGCCCCACTTTCGATTTCCTTCTGGGTGGCCATTTCGATTTGTTTGTACTTTCACCCGTGTCTCCTCCCAGACCCCGCCTCCCAGCTGACCCTCCCACGCTCCGCCCCCTCCACACTTCATTTATGCCTGAGGCTCCAACGCGCAGCGTCCACGTGCTACGGCCGCGCCGAAGGTGCGCCAAAGGTAAGCCCGTCCGCACCTGGCCCGCGCCCAACGCCAGACCCCCTGGTCCTCGCATTGCCCAGCCCTCCCGCATTACTTACGATGCCACCACCCTCCTAGCCCTTAACCCCGGCCGCTCCCCCAACTGCGTCCAAGCCGCTCCTGGGCTCACCCATGGTCCCTTCTCTTGCAACTCCTGCAAGTTCGACGGCACCAAAACCAGCTCCTCAGCCACCAACACCAATCAGAGACCTGACACCAACCACCTACAATGCATCCTGCTCAACACCCGCTCGGTCCACAGACACGCCATCGACCTCTGGAATCTACTCGACACCATCTCACCGGACGTCGCCTTCCTAATAGAAACATGGATGAATGCCTCTTCAGCCCCAGACATCACCATTGCCATCCCGGAAGGATACAAGATCACCCGCAAGGACCGCATCAAGCATACAGGAGGAGGCATCGCTATCGTCCATAAGAACTCCATCCGCATCTCAACCAGAGCAGACGTCAACCTTGCCAGCGCCGAGCACCTTCACTTCCAGATCCACACCGACCCCAAGACCACACTCAGAGGCACCCTCCTCTACCGTCCCCCAGGACCCCGTGCACAATTCAGTGACGACATCACAGACTTTATCACCCCACACGCCCTCCACTCCGAGGACTACATTCTATTGGGAGACCTCAATTTTCACCTGGAAAAGAGCAATGACAGCAGCGCCACCACCCTTCTGGACAATCTCGCCGACCTCGGACTCAAACAACTTGTCTCTACGCCCACCCACATCGCAGGTCACACGCTCGACCCTATCTTCACTTCCAGCAAACACGTCTCCTTCAGTCACACCACAGCTCTTCACTGGACGGACCACAGCTGCGTTCACTTTACCTTCAATAAGACCACAATCCACAACCATCCTCAACCCACCCTGCGAAGAAACTGGAACAAAATCACCAGCGACCAGATCTCCTCATCGCTTCTACTAAACCCCCCCGCCCACTCCTCAAACCCCGACCAAGCAGCCATTAACCTCACCCAATGGCTATCCAACAGCGCCGACATCCTAGCACCGTTGAAAAAACGCCAAAGCAAACTAGGCAGCAAAAACGCATCCTGGTTCAACGATGATCTTAAGAAATCGAAGAAACACTGCCGCTCCCTCGAGAAGGCCTGGAAAAAAGACCCAAACACCAACACCAGGGACGCCTTCAAAAATGCCACTCGCATACACCACCAACTAATCCGGTCTGCCAAGAAAGCCGCATTCAAAGACCGTCTAGATAACAACGCCCGCAACAGCAAGGAATTATTCAACATCGTCAAAGAATTTACCAACCCATCAGCCAACTCCAACGACATCACCCCCTCCCAAGCCCTCTGCGACTCCCTAGCTTCCTTCTTCCACAACAAAATCGCAGACATCCACAACAGATTCGACAACCGACCCGAAGACCAACCCACCGAACCCTCTGCAGGACCTTCACCCCCCTTGAACATCCTTAACGACTGGAACCCTATCTCCACTGAGGACACCATCCGCCTGATGAACTCCATCCACTCAGGATCCCCAACTGACCCATGCCCTCACCACATCTTCAACAAAGCAGACTCCATCATAGCACCACACCTCCGAGATGTCATCAACTGCTCCCTCAACTCCGCCACCTTCCCGGAACGCTGGAAACACGCAGAACTCAGCGCCCTCCTGAAAAAACCCACAGCTGACCCCACCGAACTCAAAAACTACCGCCCCATCTCGCTCCTTCCATTCCCGGCCAAAGTCATCGAGAAAGTTGTCAACAACCAGCTCGCCGCCTTCCTCGAAGCCAACAAATCCCTCGACTCCTCACAGTCTGGCTTCCGAGCCAAACACAGCACTGAAACCGCCCTCATCGAAGCAACAGACGACATTCGAACTCTACTGGACAATGGAGACACAGTCGCCCTCATCCTCCTCGACCTCTCCGCTGCCTTCGACACAGTCTGTCATAGCACCCTTCTACAGCGCCTCAGAGACGTAGGAATCCAAGGAAAAGCACTGGAATGGATCACCTCGTTCCTCACCGGAAGAACACAGAGAGTCCGCCTCCCACCATTCAAGTCAGAGGCCTCTGAAGTCATCTGCGGCGTGCCACAAGGATCATCACTCAGCCCCACCCTCTTCAACTTATACATGAGCCCCCTTGCGGCCATCGCTCGCCAACACAATCTCAACATGATCTCCTACGCGGATGACACTCAACTGATCCTATCACTCACCAAAGACCCTACCACTGCCAAAACCAACTTACGCGAAGGAATGAAAGAAGTAGCCGAGTGGATGAAGCATAGCCGTCTGAAACTGAACTCAGACAAAACAGAAGTCCTCATCTTAGGCACCTCCCCCTCAGCCTGGGATGACTCCTGGTGGCCAGAAGCCCTTGGAAAAGCACCCATCCCGACAGACCACGCACGGAACCTGGGCGTCATCCTGGACTCCTCACTCTCGATGACCAGACAAGTCAACGCCGTTTCATCATCCTGCTTCAACATCCTTCGCATGCTCAAAAAAAACATTTCGCTGGATCCCCACCGAAACTAGAAAAACGGTCACACATGCACTGGTCACGAGCCGCCTGGACTACGGAAACACTCTATACGCCGGTACCACCGCAGAACTCCAGAAAAAACTCCAACGCATCCAGAACGCTTCAGCCAGGCTTATACTAGACATTCCACGTAAAGAACACATCTCTGATCACCTGAAAAACCTCCACTGGCTCCCTGTAAATAAGAGGATTACTTTCCGCCTCCTAACCCACGCACACAAAGCACTTTACGAACTTGGGCCCGAATGCCTCAACACACGATTGTCCTTCTACACCCCCTCCCGTCAGCTGCGATCCTCCAACCAAGCCCTTGCCACTGTACCTCGCATCAACAAAACCACCATGGGAGGTAGATCCTTCTCCTACCTGGCAGCTAAAACATGGAACTCACTTCCCACTCACCTTCGCCTTACTCAGAACCACCTGGCATTCAGAAAGCAACTTAAAACTTGGATATTCGACAAGTAATTCCCCACCCTCCCCCTAGCGCCTTGAGACCCTATGGGTGTGTAGCGCGCTATATAAATCTCTTGACTTGACTTGACTTGACTTGACTTGACTTCCTGACGCCACACGCACGACTGCACATGAGACAGCTGCAGGAGTGCTTGGAAGACCAGTGGGATCAGAGGAAAGGATCTTGGGACGACAAGATACGACTGTCTCTGCATGCTCTTCAGTCTCTGAAGTGGTGGTGTTCGGCGGAGAATCTCCTGAGAGGGGTTCCCTTCCACAAGGACATTCCCTCGCAGACTGTCGTGGCGGATGCTTCTCTCCTGGGACGGGGAGCGCATTCCGGGATCCTACAGATTCAAGGAACGTGGTCACCAATGAGGGCCACGTATCACATCAATTTCCTGGAACTCAGAGCTGTTCACTTGGCACTGAAGGCCTTTCTTCCGTCCTTCCAGACCAACTCCCTGCTTGTACAGACGGACAATACCACCACGATGTCCTACCTTAACAAGCAGGGGGGCTCGAGATCACGCACTCTGTCACAGGAGGCGCATGCGATCTGGCACTTGCTCCTAGCCAGAGCACTGACGATAACGGCTACCCATCTGCCCGGTGTGCAGAATGTTCAGGCAGACTCACTGAGCAGGCTGGTTCAGGAAAACCACGAATGGGTCATAAACGACGAAGTACTAGGAGAAGTCTTCGCAAGGTGGGGAACTCCAGACGTAGATTTGTTCGCCTCCGCCGAAAACAGCAAGTGCAGAGACTTCGCCTCCAGGTACTACCAACAGGGGACGCTGGGGAATGCGTTATGGATCAACTGGACGAACAGCTTTCTGTACGCCTTTCCTCCCATTCCCCTGATTCCGGCGGTGCTCATCAAGCTGGCCCGGTCCAGGGCTCGGATGATACTCATTGCCCCGGAGTAGCCCAGGCAGTGGTGGTTCACGGACCTGCTTCACCGGTCTCTCCTTCCTCACATTCGGCTGCCGTGCAGGCCGGACCTTCTCACGAAGTTCGGGGGACGGATGTTACACCCCAACCTCTCGTCTTTGAGTTTGGCGGCATGGCTCCTGAGATAGTGCAATATGGCCATCCGAATCTGCCTGAGGATTGCATGGACATACTGAAGGAGTCTAAGAGGCCTTCCACTCGAACTTCATATGCTTACAAGTGGAAGAGGTTTTGTATCTGGTGCCAGTCTAAGAACCATGACCCTACGACCTGTAAGGAAGATGTCATCCTTCCTTACCTTTTACATTTGGCGCAGTCTGGCCTTAATGTTCATTCCATTAAGGTTCATCTTGCTGCATTGACTGCCTACAGGAAATGCCCTTCACAGACTTCCTTTTTCCAGATCCCTGTGATCAAAGATTTTCTGGAAGGATTGAAGAAAGTATTCCCTCCTGTCAGGCTTCCTTCGCCTTCATGGGAATTGAATGTGGTGCTGTCCAGATTGAAGAAGGAGCCTTTTGAACCTATTCATAAGGCTTTGTTGCAGCACCTGTCCTGGAAGGCGGCGTTCTTCGTGGCCATTACATCGGCCCGCATGGTGAGTGAAATTCAGGCGTTGTGTTGTACTGAACCTTATACTGTATTTCATGCTGATAAGGTTGTTATGCGTACTCACCCTAAATTTTTTCCCAAGGTTATTTCTGATTTTCATGTCAACCAGACCATAACTTTGCCTACGTTTTTTCAGAACCCTTCGTCTCCAGCGGAAAGGTCTCTCCATTCCCTGGATGGTAGGAGGGTGCTGAAATTTTATCTGGATAAAACCAAGGATATTCGTAGGTCTGACCAGTTGTTTATTAATTATGGATCAGTCAGGACGGGTCTTGCTACCTCTAAGCAGTCCATCTCTAGGTGGATTGTGTCCTGCATACAATTATGTTACCAAAAGGCTATAAGACCTTAGGAGGTAATCCTAAGGCTCATTCCACCAGGGGCAAAGCTGCCACGACGGCCTTGCTCCGTAACGTGCCAATTGCTGAAATCTGCAAGGCAGCCACTTGGAAGTCGGTTCACACCTTTGCTAAGCATTACTGCCTGGACACTGATGCCAGGGCAGACGCTCAGGTTGGGCAGGCTTCGCTGCGAAATCTGTTCGCACAGTAGTGGCGTTATTTTCTTCTCCACCGCCGCTTTGGTGTGGGATGGGCTTGCCATTCTATTCACTAGATTATGACTATACACAGAGATCCCCTACTACAGAAGGAGTAGTTTCTGTCCTGTAACTCCAGTTCTGTAGTAGGGGTATCTCTGTTATAGTCATAAGCGCCCGCCCTCCTCCCCGGTGGAGATATTTCTTCATGTAAGGAATGCGACAGGTCTGGCGTGCTTCGCCTTCAAAAAGAACTGAAAGTAGAGGGACCTGCTATGCATTCTGGGATACTGGGAGACGCTCTGGAAAGTTCTCTTAAAGGCACAGTATCCTATTTTAAGCCACATAATGGCAGCCTATGGGGCTTGTCTGTCCATGCCTTCCTCTCTATCATTCCAGAGTCTTTTTCTGGTAGAGGCAAGTTTCTCTATGGTAGAAACTGGGCAGGCTGTGTTGTGTGTGGTGTTGTTTGGTGGAATTTCTAGTTGAAGTACTGGACAGTGTAGCCTGTGGATATAGGCTGCATTATTTGTCTTTAAATTCTCCCTTAAGTGTCTTTGCAGTTTCTGCATGTTTTGACAACTTAAGAGATTATTTTTGATTGCCGAGGTCCACGCACATGGGCGGGACTATTCACTAGATTATGACTATAACAGAGATACCCCTACTACAGAACTGGAGTTACAGGACAGAAACTACTCCTTCAGCACTGAGGCGTGTTCGCTCTTAAAATAACCATCCTCTGCCAAAGGAAGCCATGCAGTCAGCTGAGGCTGTGCTATGGATGAGCAACGTCTCTGGAGAAGGCGGGTGCTTCTTGAGGGAGAACCTCCCTCCGCCGAAGGAAGCCGTGCAGTCAGCTGAGGGTGCGCTATGGAGGAACAATGTCGCTGGAGAAGGCGGATGCTTCCTGAGGGAGAGCCACCATCCGACCTCAGCAAAGCAACCCAAACCCGGGTTGCGAACTGCAATCAATCCGCGCCCCAACCCAGGAAGGCGGACAGAAAGCCATGTAAGATACACAGAAGAGGACTCGTAGATGGCGAATGCTCTCCTCACAAAACTAGCGGGTGCCAACAATTCCTCCAATGAAACACCTAAGGTGCCACATAGCAGTAACCAAACTTTCCCTCGATGGCTGATGAAAGTACATAGTAAACTGGTAAAGATACTGCTAGTAGGATGCTCAGCCATCAGCCGTTCCTCTTGGCTGCCAGACACTCGAATAGCTCTGTATTTCCGATGATGGAGAGAGTACTAAAAGGGGAGATGACTGGCTGCCCTCTGCGCAGAGAGCGTCGCAAGTGTTGCAATTCCAAAGAAGAATGAATACTCCACAAGAGGTAAGAGAAGAGCTTCTTTATTCCAGTCATCCACACTCCTCAAATAACGGACCACCTCAACTTTCTAATGTGAGCTCCAGGCAGAAGATTCTATTACTGGAGAGGGAAGGGGGATCTGGGAGCAAACATGTTTATAGAGGTATTGGAAAGGGTAAAATAATCATTATAATAATAATAATAAATAAATATAGGAAGATTACAGCAAAATGGTCATAGCTTTAGCTCATTTTAGGAAAGCATATGAGAACATCTCATGATGGAGAGAGCGAACCAGGCAGGACAAATGCTTGCTTAGGGAGGTGTAATTGGAGCAGGTTTGAAGTAGAAAATGCAGATCACAGGAAGTCGATTCTAGTGAAATAATAATCAACAAATGCTTTGATAGAAAGAGTATTACAAGAAGAGGCATGCGTAGAGGAAGTTTAAAGCAGAGTTAGCAGGGGTAGGACCAAGGGGTGTCTTCATAGAATGTTTCCTTGAAAGAGTGTCGACTTGCGTTTTGGGAGCATAAAATGAGATAAAATGGTGGTAAAAGTGGAAGTTCAGCTCAAAGAATGCTTGATCCTCCGTTGGATATAGTGAAGGTGCTAATGGCTGGCATCAACCGAATTCGTGAGGTCGTTGGAAAAGATAAATAGTGTAGAGGGCATAAAGGGATCAAGGATTCATGTGTAGGTGCAATCACTTTCACAACTATGAAGCACTATTGTGCTGTTTTAATGAAGCCAAGATTGCTCAGATAGACTACTATATTTCAATTGCACCAAGTGCCGTGGTTTAGTGGGGGAAACCATTGAGACCGCATTAACATACAAGTAAGTAATCTTGTCAGCAACGTTTTTTATTTTTTTTTTAGGATAAAAATATCAGAAGCTAAATGACTTCATCCAAGTGCTCTTATAGCTGTGAATTCTGTGCAGTTGACACTTACAATCAGCCTTCCTCTATCAGGCCTTACATTTGAGTTCAGCCCTTCTTAATCAAGTGATTATCCATCCGCTCTCCTTTGTCCCAGATAATTCCAATGTTCTTTCAAACTTGACCTAGAATGTGCGCCTCGCCCCCTTCTTTGTGCCTGGACCGCCCAAGAGATCGCATCTCCAATCAAGTAAATTGTGCTCCTTTCAACGCAGCTCTATAATTTGAATCCGGATTAGCAAGCGGTGGTGCCAGCCAATTTAGCCAAGGCAGCCATTTAGGATTTTCTTTCTGTGAACGCATTGGAAAAACATAAGAGGAACTGTCAAATTCAGAGAAGGAGGGGGGTGAAGCAGCCCCAGCCAAACCACAGCCTCCCATTGCCCTGAGCTTCCTCCATGCCCAGTGCCCCACTCCCCAACCTCCATTCCGCACCAGCCTTCCTGCTGAAATGTCCCACCTGCTCAGAGCATAATGTCAGTGTATTTGTTTGAGTGGAAAAACCAACAGAAAAAGACCTGGTATTTCTGAGCCTGTATAGTTAGTCCCCATTCCTGGCACAAAAACCTTTAATGGAAAGATTTAGGTGGGGATACTTGCAAAATCCCCCACCTAAATCCGGCCAACCTGTGACGAGGGCCATGGTGAGCTATGGCCTTGCAGGTTCTTGGACAGAACTACAGATGGGCAGGATGAAAGATAATCAAAGGAAGTTTACACACACCTGCTTCCTTTTACGATCATGTAACCACAGACATGTTCACAAAGTATCAAAATCAAAGACAGGCATGCCTAAGACAGACACTCCTATCTAAGATTACTCTCTTATTGGTTAATTAAAACTGATCTACTGCATGATCTCACTCGTCGCACTGGGCCAAATGGGCAGAACTGTGCTGTGTGCAAAGACAGTGAGAGAGTTTTGCCACCCTGAGTAAAGTGACATTTAGCCCTTCTTAACCCCAGCTTCAGAATGAGGCAACGTTTGCTGTGTTTAATGCTCAGAGGGGCAACCTGCTAGACCCCCCCCTCCAGGTGGTCGAACCCCTAAGTGACTGCTGTTGAGAATTGCCTTGGCCTGGAAACAGCTCTCTGTCAGTCCTTAATGGCGGCCCCGCAGCAAGTGGATAAGGCAATTTGCCTATCGAAATGTCCACACCAGTTACCCTCATGGAACTTGTAAATGGAGCCATTATCTAGAAAGCTGCCCCTTGCACATGATAATTAGGTTCATTCACTCTCTTGCACTACTCCTCAGTCCTGGGATCTTTGTCAATTATTCTCCACTTTTCTCACAAACTGAACAGACTTAGAAAGCTAACACTTACAGCTTTCTTTAAAGATTTAAAGTCATCTTGGAACTTGCAAATCCCTAATATTTACAAATCTTCAAACACAAGAAACAAAGGTATTGACAAAACAGATAAACGTAAGGAAGCAAGGCACTTCTGAATGAAGAAAGAGTACGAGTGTGTGTGTGTGGAAAAGTAGCACCACTTGCGAGCATTGTTCTGAGTGTAATATGGTCCAGTTAATATTGACGAGGGTCTTTACAATAAGGGTTGTTGTGCCAGGTGTCTCTACATTGTCTGATGCGACGGGGAAGAGTGCAGCTCTTGTGCAAAGCAATCTTGGGACCCGAGTTTGGCGGATGGGATACTCTGTCACAAACGTGGTGGGTGTACCTTCCACTGTATTACAGGTGCATTACACCCTATGGCACTTGTAATACTGCATACATGATAACCATCACCTTTTCATGGAGTATCCGAGCTGCCAAACTCTAAAACAGTGGTTTCTTAAATACGTTACAACCCCAGGTTCACTTTATGGGGTTCCCTTGTTTTCTTAAACTAAACTCTAAAACAGGCCCTTAGTGTTTTATTGTTAACAATATGGTAACAAACATCTGTGCCATAGGACCCAAGCTGCACCTCACTGATGCGTTCTGACGTGAGATATATCTAGTCGAAACCTCTTTAGACAGGCCCTGCCTTCTTACTCCTCCTCAATCCGCACTGTAGAGCCTGACTCTCATGCTGTGCATGTAGTAGTTGAGCAGGAGGTGACCACTAAGCCCATGAGTGGACAGTCTTGCTTCAAGAAGTAGTTCATCATGCCTTCCCCATCTGTGTTTATGTACAGCAACCCTCTCTCCCAACACCCCATAAAGATAAACACAGAAGGATTTGTATCTCGGGTCTACCAATTGCTTCCTTATTGTTGGGAGATTGCCCCAACACTAAAAGTGTACCAGACTCTTGAATATGTGAACCAGCCATCCTCCCTGCTGACCCAGATATTACAAAAGCAGGAGATGGCACTAGTTTTGCTTCTAGAATTGTACGGTCGTCTAGAGTAACAGTGGCTTTCGACTGCCATTTTATTCAGGACTCTGTCTACTGTGGATTTATATCTGGCAATTCCACCTTCGTTGTAGGTGGATTTCATGGCAGCCTTATCAGATCTGTCAAATCCATCAGACCAGAAACTGTAGAATTAGGAGTTTTCTAACCCCCTATCCATATCCTCTCAAACCAAAGTGCAGGCTTGGCTACCTTGCTATATGTCACCTTAGTTAAGACTCCTTGGATGTTCACTCTATGAATGTGAAGGCTAGGAATGCCACTCCCATTCCCTATCCTTGTCTCTTGGTGCTGTTGACACTACCACCAATCCCAGAACCACTTCTGCCTATGGCTGTACATCTTTGGGCATCTGAGGACCAAGCTCAAGCCCTTCTGTCTGTTCCTTCCACCACTAGTTCTGACCTACCTCATTAGAACAGCATCAAAAGTGGAAACGGATTCCTGTTTCGACCTTACAACTGGGATCCTATTCAACCTGGAGTTTCCTTGAAGTATCCCAAATCTTCCTTGATACATTATTTATAATGGGTCATTTCTTAAACAATGAGACTGTTTAAGTCAGATGGTTACAAGGGCTTCTGGGACTACATGTGTCCTGCAAAAGGGATGATCACCCAAGTCAAACCACATTCCTCTCCTCGTAGATTCATCCAGGAGAGTAATGGGCCCAATTGCTGGGCCCAGTTGCTGGATGAACATAAATCCCTGTCCCAGTCTTTCAATCATTAGTACCAAACCTTCGATGGTGTGCACATATGCCAAGCCTTCGGCCTACCCTCTGCCATTCCACAACTTTTGGTAACAACGGTCTCTTTAAAGTCTTTAGGTTAGGGTCCTATGAAAAACATGACCTTTGTATGCTGCAATGGGTAGAAACCTAATTCCAAGGCTCCAAAAATATATTCTAAATCAATATGGCCATTTCCCCGAATCCACAGAATACACATTCATTCAACAGTGGGGCCCATTACACTGCACACTTACTCTATTCGTTTATTTTGGCTTCACAGATTTGGCCACCGAACCAGGAGTCCTACTATAACATTGGCTGGCGGAGTGTCTAAACCTATTTAACTATTTTTATTTACACCTGCAATTGTAAAGCAATTTACCAGGGTTTCATTTTAAACACCATTTTATTCAGACACACCACCATAATGGCAATGGATCTGCTAGAACGAAAACTAGGCGTAGGAAAACCCAAGACCAGCTTTTACTTCTCCATTTATCTAATTTTTATTCAAAGCAAACTTTTAGTATGTCAGACATTTAGGCATTTATTTATTTCTTTATTCAATAAGAATCTTTTAACTTTATTTTCAAAATGATCATTTATTTTAAAGCTCAGAAAAAGACATTTATTTAAAAGTTCAATAAGAAGTTTAGCAAACAGATAGTTCCAAATTCACTCTCTCCTAACATCCCTAGCTAACACCCTCATCTTATCCTAACAGACCTGCAAAGAAAAACAAAATAAAACAGAAGTTCTTACATCCAAGAATCGATCTTCAGTCCGGCAGCACTTCCAGAGGAAATCGAAAGAGTGACCAATTCTAAGCAAAATCAGGGGTTTTTATACACGATTTCCTAACTTAATCTATCTAAAAAGTAACTAACATCACCAATTCGAGTTCTGATTGGACACATTTGGGGTAGATGAACACTTCCTCATCATTACAGTATGTTTTTCACGATGAATCAGCAGAAAAATAAAGGGGCTTTGTTTAGGACAGTTTGTGGCCTAGGCGCTTCCTTCACTTGAAACATAGGGAAAAGTTTTCAGGCTCTGAGCATTACATCGTCCATGCTTGGCACCCATCCTAGGTTCCGGGGCAAAGCATCCTTGAACCTCCCATCCAAGCACAGTCAGCTCACTCGCCCTTGCAGGCTTGGGATGCACATGCGCAGACCAATACCCGCTCGCAGTGAATCAGAGTGGCCATTTTCTGTATAGGCCTCACAAGCCACATTTTTGGAACTATCATAGAAACAAACCCAAATTCACGTTAATTGTGGTAATGAAACCCTTCTGTTTACCTCCCACCATTCTAATATTTCCCTACTAGTTGTTACCTAGCAAATAAGCCACATAAATGCGCTTTATACTTACATCTCCAACGACTTTCTGGCACAAAATGTGTACAATAAGCACATTTAAATTGCATTTGTTTATAATTAAGCTGTGCATTAGTTCATATCACATTGACAACAAATATTAGTTAATTTTATTGCATCATGCAAGCAAGATTAGTACTCCCATATGTTCATGTATGCATCTTTATACTATGGTTGATTAATTTACCACATCACACTATAAGTAAAATATTAACGTTATGGAATATTGATTTCGAGAGGGGTGCACAACATTTTGATTTTACCACCTCACTCCATCAATTCCCTCATCTGGTGATCCTATCACCAAACATCTTTCAACATTTTAGAAAATTTAGCAGAACATGTTTCAAATTTCTCATATTAGTATATATTAGATAACACTTCTTTTCACCCTCTGAGGCGGAAGCTGGAGGTTCTACTGCACTTTCCTCTACCTGCTTTGCCAGCTGACTTACGCTTGAGGTACAATAGCATTTTAGAATTGGTACACGAGTGACCTTTGTTTTTATCCTGCGCTTGATTTTAATAAGCGTTTCAAGCAGAATCCGACTTCTCCTACCTCCCTCTACCACCTGGGCCGCTCTCAGCTGAGTGTTGACGCTGAGAGCTGGTCCCGGGGAGGCGAGGGTGTGATAGCGGCCATCTTGGGTGTGGGGACGCACTCACGCGCTCTAGCTGCCTTTAAAAGGGGGCTTAGTGATAGATCGATAACACTTCTCTTCACCCTCTGAAGCGGACGCCGGAGGTTCTACTGCACTTTCCTCTACCTGCTTTGCCAGCTGACTTACGCTTGAGGTACAATAGCATTTTAGAATTGGTACACGAGTGACCTTTGTTTTTATCCTGCGCTTGATTTTAATAAGCATTTCAAGCAGAATCCGACTTCTCCTACCTCCCTCTACCACCTGGGCCGCTCTCAGCTGAGTGTTGACGCTGAGAGCTGGTCCCGGGGAGGCGAGGGTGTGATAGCGGCCATCTTGGGTGTGGGGACGCACTCACGCGCTCTAGCTGCCTTTAAAAAGGGACGGGCCTCTCCGCGTAGCGGACGCGTTTGCGGCCGCGCCGGATGCCCGCCGGAGTCACGCCAGAGTCCAGCCCGTCTGCGCCCGTCCGCGCTGAGGACGGGCTGCAGGTCGGGCTGGACCCAAATCTCACTCCTTCCCCTCCCGTTGAGACATCTGGACTATACTCCAAATCTGATTTCCTTGCACTAAGACCTGCATCCCAGCCTTGCCTTCACCGCTACTCTCCCGAAGGGATCCTGCACTCTCACAGGTGTTGAGCCTGTTCGGCCTCCTTCGAATCCTCTAGTGTTGTCGCTTTAAGTTTACACCTTCCGCCCACACAGCCTACCCCGCACCGGAGATCCAGCTTCCTAATTAATGCTCGTTCGCTTATTAAGCACAACGTCGCCTTTCACGATTTCGTTGATAACCGACAGCCGGACTGGATGTTCATCACTGAGACCTGGGCCTCTGACACTTCTGGACACGATCTGTTGATGGCCATTCCTGACGGCTACTCTCTTTATAGGCAAGATAGACCCTTGCGCAGAGGAGGTGGCATAGCCATTCTTGTTAAATCCTCCTATCTCTGTGTGATAAAACCAATATTGATTCCTCCAGCCCGCTTAGAATCACTTTATTTCTGTATTACTCTTTCTCCATCAGCCTCCTTTTCCGGGATTCTGATCTACAGACCCCCAGGCTCTAGGGCCAGTTTCCCTTCTGAACTAATGACTATCCTTGAACCCTACTTCGGAAAAGCGGCCTTTACCATCCTGGGTGATTTTAATTTTCACCTAGATGATACCAACTCAAAGGACACAATCTCACTTGTCGAATCGCTAGGAGCCTGTGACCTCGTCCAGCTCGTAAAAAGTACCACTCACAAGGCTGGACATATACTTGACGGGGTTTTTTCTAACGATGACAGGCTCCGCTACCGCTAGTCTGGACTGATCATTTCGCCGTGCCATTGGAACTCTCCGTTCCCGCCCCCTGTTCTACTAACCTGACAACCTCCCCTTTCACCCTCAGGAGAAACTTAAGGAATATCTCTGACGAGGTCCTAGCCCCTTTGGTCTCCACTCCTGAATCTTTAGCTCTAAGAGACGCAGCAGAGGCAGCCCAAACTCTGACGGACTCCATTTCTAACGCAGTGGAACAACTTGCCCCCTCATCCCTGCCCTATGTAGCGCGCGGTAAGCCTACGGCACCTTGGTTTTCCGATCAGCTGAGACTTTTGAGACAAGGATGTAGGAGCAGTGAGAGAAACTGGAGGAAATCCTGGGACCCCAGTGATAGAGAGGCTCACAAATCTGCGTTGCGGGCTTACAAACGGAGAGTGGTAATAGAGAAGCAGGAATACTTCTCTAATCTTACCAGCTCTCTCTCCTCCTCTAGGGAGCTCTTTAAAATTGCCAACACCTTATGCTCCCTGCAACTCCCTGATCCCGTACTTAGCTCGCAAGAACTTTGCAATAATATCTCTGACTTCTTTCATAATAAAATTCATGACATACATGTCTCTCTGGAAGCTCATTGCCTTGCTCTTGATCAAAACATCCCACCTGTCATATCCAGTCTCGATTCGTTAGGCAAAGATCCCTCTCGCCTACTCATGGAATTTCCATCTTTATCCTTGGGAGCACTGAATATACTACTGGACAGGACCAAATCGGCTTCTCCCCTTGATCCGATACCTCTGAAAAAACTGAAGGAATGCAGAAATAGCCTTCTTCCCCCTATGCTTGAGGTTATGAACAAGGCTATTACCCAGGGATCTTTCCCCCCGGTATGGAAGAAGGCAATTGTAAAACCTCTTCTTAAGAAACCGTCCCTTGATCCGGCCATGCTGAAAAACTTTAGGCCGATCTCCCTTCTCCCAGCTCCCGCGAAGATGCTGGAGGCGCATCTGAATTTTCATCTGTCCTCCTTCCTCGACTCTTCTGAATACCTTGATAACACCCAACATGGTTTCAGAAAACACCACAGCACAGAGTCCGCTCTCACTTGTGTGGTCTATAACATCCGACGCAAAGTGGACTCTGGCCAAACTACGGTTTTGGTTCTGTTGGACCTCACAGCCGCGTTCGACACCCTGTCCCCCGCCATTCTTACATCCCGGCTGAGGGAAGCTGGTGTCATGGGACCGGCCCTGAGCCTCCTAAATTCCTTCTTGACTGAAAGGGAGCAGAGAGTGATGCTTGGGAACCACCTCTCCCCTACCAAGTCATTGCAGTGTGGGGTGCCACAAGGGTCGGCCTTAAGTCCGACCCTGTTTAACATCTACGTGGCTCCCCTGGCAAGACTAGTTAGATCTCAGGGGATGGAGGTGGTGTCCTACGCAGATGACACCCAGATCATGGTGTCACTAGCTCACACCTCTGTTAGCACATCTGCCGCCAGTTTCAGGGTATGCATGCAGTATGTGGCAGACTGGATAAATATAAATTCCCTCAAACTGAACGGCGAAAAAACGGAGGTGTTGATCTTTGGGAAGGACCAAGATGTGTGGTCAAATGAGTGGTGGCCCTCCTCTCTTGGCATCTGCCCCACTCCCTCCCAATCTGCCAGAAATCTTGGTGTAATATTTGACACCTCGCTTTCTATGTCCCTACAAGTTAACAGGACCGTGGCCACCTGCTGGGGTGTGATCAGGATACTTAATAAAATCCGCGGGTATCTCTCCCCCCAGGCTCGCAAACAGGTTGCAGTCGCCCTGGTGGGCTCGAGGCTAGATTACTGCAACTCCCTGTACATGGAAGCCAATAAAAGCCTGATACACCGACTGCAGATTGTGCAGAATGCTGCAGCACGCTTTGTCTTGGATCTTCCTAAAGCCTCTTCCGCCACCTCAGCCAGGAAGGACCTTCATTGGCTTCCCGTGCAGAACAGAATCTCCTTCAAAATTCTGTGTCTGGCCTATAGAGCATTGAAAGAAGGTCCCTCCAGTGCTATCGGTTCTCTTCTAATGCGTTATATCCCTACAAGAAGCCTTCGCTCTGCGGGACTCTGTCAACTGGTTGTTCCCCGTGTCAAACTTGCTAGATGGGGAGCCAGAGCTTTCTCCGAGGTTGCCCCGCAGCTTTGGAATTCCATCCCCATCGAAATAAAAACTCTCCCTTCAATCGAGTCGTTTAAAAAGACTCTCAAAACCTGCTTCTTTAAGAGGGCCTACCTATGAGAGAATAGGACTGGGGGGGCTGCTAGCTTCTGCATTTGACTTAGGCGCCTTGACGCCCACTGGGCTAAGTTTGCGCAATATAAGAACAGTTTCATTCATTCATTCATTCAAACTATACTCTAGTATCCTTCTCCTTTATTTCTTTAAAAATCTTTTCTCTAACTTCTTCCATCTCTATCTCATTCTTTTCTCCTTCCCTTGCTTTTCTCTCTTGAATTGTCTTCTTTATTGTTTTTCTAAAATCTCTTCTACTTTTGCATATACAACATAATCTAATCAGAAAAATCACTATTACTATTATTGTTATTAAAATTAATATTTTACCTATAATTGAACTACCTATCTCTTGAAACCAATGCTTAATTGCTGTAAGAGTTCTGACTAATTTCTCAAGAACACCTTCAACCTCCAGTGGTTCAATTTCTTTATGTAAATTTGTAATGTTTGTAATATACCTTTCTAAATTTTGGCTTTCATCTGGAATATAAGTACAACAATGTTGCACTTTCAATATTCCACAGACTCCTCCCTCGTTTGCTAAAATTATATGAAGGGTATACCAGACGCTCGAACAATGCAGGCCGGAATAGGGGAAACGCACTAGTTACTTGTATGACTCATGACCGATTGTGGTAACTTCTTGTTAAGACTGTTTTAAGTTATAAAATATAAAACCAGACCTACATAAATCCGTATGTGGAACGCGAACTGTATGCACACATTGACATATAACGCCGCCGTACCCCCGGGTTGTCGGCACATGGGCTGTGTAATTCCAGATAATAATGCATACATGAGAAAAATGTTGCGGTCGGCCCCAGGGGTTGTAGGTCAGAAGCTGTGTACAAGTTTAATGGTAAAATAAAGGCCTTTAAAAAAAAAAAATTCTATCAAGGGCAAGTCGATTTTGCATTACCATTGCTCTCATGGCAACCATTTCAGTATCAACCATCAGGAAACCTCCTGCAGTATCTGTTGACAATCGTTCAACTATCGTTGACAATTTTCGGATTCTATTTGCATTAAATGAAATTCCCACTGCTGGTATCAGTGCTCCAAAAACATTGCCTATTATTTCTATACACTCTCTCTTCTTTTTCTATTAAGAACTTTGCCTATCTCATGTTTACCACTAGTACCTCTATCTACATGGAAAATTTTAGGACAGACCAATCCCACATAACAAGTTCCATACCAATGGTCAGGTAACTTATAATAAGCTCTATTCCCACAAATAAAATAAACACCCTGGAAAACAGGATCTTTTCCTCCTTTAAATCCTCAACCCCCTATAATTCTATAAGTGTCTTTACATTGACTTGCACCTACAAAATAATTGTCATACACAGTATTGTCTCTTCTTATACAAAATGTCCCTAACATTGGTGTATCTATGTTTATAGCTACATTCACATTCTTATCATCCAAATTTTCATCATTAAGTGTCCAATACTTTGATTTTTCATATTTTACTTTCTCGCTTCTTTTATAAGCAATTCTTCTCTCTTCAACCATTTCTAGAAAAGTATTTTCTCCAGTTCTCAATTTACATGTGAAATTATGATTAAAAGCATACTTGTGAGTCAATTCCTCCATTTCTAAGAAAAACTTTCCCATAACTTTTCCAGGTCTCTCTTTGTTCAATGAATTATCAATTCTTAATTTAGCAAAAATCTCATCTACATTGGAATAATGGTATTCCAATTTTCCAACCTGATAAAACAAACTTGCAATTACACTACAGGTTACTCCATATGTAAGAGAAAGGTGATGATAAGTCACACCTTCTGACACTGATGCAGGCAATTTTACACAAACATAGCAATCATCAACATTCATGGTTTTTATATACTCAAGCAATAGCTTTGAAAATGTGTATTTTGAGAAATCACTAATAGACCTATCCTGATGCAACTCTCATTTATACACGAGTCTCATGAACTTCTACTTTCTCACTTGGCTTATTCAAACTCGCATTTGATTTTAATTTTGTTAAATTATCCTGGAAAGGAATAACAATAGCTAAAATTATCCATAATATTATCAATAATCCCATACAAATGGAACAAATCTGCACCATTTTCTAAAAATAGAACATTTTGTTTTATGATTACTGGTAGTCATTTTTCTAACACAGTTTCTTCGACCTAGCGTCACCTACGAATTACACACCAAAGAGTTTACTAACAAGATTTCTTCGACCTTGTGTCAATTCTATTCTAATCTATATTATAAATTATTTCTCTAACAAGTTTTTCTTCGACCTTTTGTCAACTCCGACCTCTTCTATATTTACAATATCCGTCTCACAGGACTGCAGGCTTTTACTTAATATCATATACTTTGAATACCAATCAATTTTCTCTTAAGCTAACTTCTTTTACTCATTTTTGCCAATTGCTTTTGGGCAGTACAAGTTTTCTTGACTACTATTAACTTCAGCAATGGGTGGTAAGACTATATAAGTCCACTCTGGCGATTTGTACTTCTGATTTGGTCGTCTTACTCTTTTTGGCCTTTGAACAACTTCTATTTTCTTGCCCAGTGTTTCTCTCTGGCTAGTGATCGCATTCACTTGCTCTTCTGTTTCTTTTGCTTTGTTCACAAGTTTGAATCTCAGTCCACCAGTTTCTTTAGGCCAATTATCTCCTTTTTCAGATTTTCTTAGTCTTTGGCTCTAACGTGTTATGCTCCACTCTCCAAGCTCTTTTCCTTGGACTTTTCCTTAACAACAACTTCATCTGAACTGTCATCAGTTTCACTTTCAGTATCTTCAACTGTATCATTGATTATGATCTTTACAATGTCTTTGTCTTAATCAGGTTCAGCTTTCTTTTCTGTTACTCTGTTAGGAACACCTTCATAACTGGTACTTGTGAGTCACTTCCTCTTCTCCAGTTTCAGGATTTCCGTTACTGCCTTCAGAGTTTTCGGATTTCTCTTCAGCTTTCTCCTCTTCAATGACCTTATTTTCACTTACTTTCGCGTCTTTACTGGTGTCTGTGTTTACCGATTCTCGACCTTCAAATTGATCTTCGGAATCTGGTATCTCCACAATTTCCCTTTCACCTTCACCTTCAGACGTAGAACTGGCTTCTGATACTTCCAGATGTCGACGTTCCTGTCGATCTTCAGTATCTGGAGTCTCTTCTGATTCAGTTTCAAAATCAGTCAGTTGTACTTTCACTGTTGTATGGGTATTCAGGTGCAGGCACACGGATGGTGTGGCTGGCATGTACCCACCTCTTTAATCCAGCACACTTGACTGCAGTAGTACTGACCAAGATTACCTGTCGTGGCTTCTGCCACCGAGGTACCAAACAGTTTCTTCTGCGATGTACCTTCACTCGAACACATTCTCCAGGGACTAGATCATGAGCTGGATTTTTCTCTTTAGAATTTGACTCAGTTCCCAACTGGTGGAGCACAGAAGTTACCACATCAGACAGATTTTTGCAATAGTCCAATATGATATCCTCATTTATCGTCAGCAATTTGTAAACAGGTACATAAGCTTGTCTCAATACCCTGCCTATCAAAATCTCATGTGGACTTAATCCAGTTTTCTTGTCAGGAGCACTTCTCAATGTCATCAAGAAAAGCGGCAAAGCATCTGGCCACTTAAGTCCTGTTGCCAAACACATCTTTGCAATTCTGTTTTTAATAGTTCCATTTACCTGCTTTACCACCCCTGATGCCTCAGGTCTGTAAGCACAATGCAGCTTCTAGCGAATATCCAAAGCTTCACAGATCATCTGCATCAATTCATTTTGAAAATGTGATCCGCGATCTGATTCAATCAAAACTGGGAATCCGAAATGCGGTATTATCTCTCGTAAAAGCTATTTGGCAACAGTTATTCCATCATTCCTCCTTGTGGGGAATGCTTCCACCCATCGGGAGAACAAACAGATTATCACTAGAACATATCTAAGCCTGTTGCATGGGGGCAATTCCACAAAATTCATTTGAACCCTTGTAAATGGACCACCCTCCCGTTCTATGGTTCCCAAACTCACAACAGTTCATCTGTTTGGATTAAATTGTTGGCATATTAGACACCTTTGGCACAAACTTTCAGCAATCATCCTGAAATTGGGATTATACCAAGTTTGTCTGAAAAGACGAATCATGGCATATCTTCCAATATGGGCTTAACCATGGTACATTCGAGCCATGTCTGAAATCATGCTATCGGGCATTACTGGTCTTTCATCTTTGTAAACCCAAATTTTATCTTCTTCTCTACATCCTGCTTTTAGCCAAATATCTTTTTCTTCTGGTTCTGGCTCCTCCTGCATCTGCTTCACTTCCTGCCAGGTCTCAATTACAGTCGTTAGCATCAAAGGACTCAGAACATTTTCTTTCAGTTTATCTTGATTGATTGAAATTTGATTTTTCGCATAATGCTTTGCAATGGCATCCGCATAATTATTTCCTCAGAAAATATAATCCTCATTCTTTTTGTGTGCTGTACACTTTACTACAGCTATTCTTTCAGGAAGCTGAATTACATCAATCAGTGTCTTCACGAATTCAGCATTCCGAATGGGTGTTCCTGCAGAAGTTAAATAACCTCTTTGAGACCAGAGTTGCCCATGATCATGGACAACTCCATAACCATATTGACTATTAGTCACTATGGTTACTTTCACCTCTTTTCCCAGTTCACATGCTTGTATCAAAGCAATCAACTCCGCTACTTAAGCAGAATGAATTCCTTTTAAACAAGATGCTTCCAACACTTCTGCTACTGTACAAATGCATAAGCAGCACTCAAAATGCCACTCTCTGTTCTCAGGTAAGGGTTCATCCTTAATGTCTGGCCTGGGTTTTTTGCAATACTCAAGAACATCCAGACATTTATGATCAAGTTCACCTTTCACCTCTGCTTCAATAGTGTCAGGTAATAGTGTAGAAGGATTAACATTCACACATCTGGCAATTGTCACATTTTCAGCTCCCAAAATTACTTTTTCATAACAAGTCATTCTACTGTTGGTCATATATTGTGTTTTTGCTCTTGTGAGGAGAATCCCCACTGAATGAGGTACATACACCCTCCTAGGAAATCCCATCACAATTCATTCACTTTGCTCCAGACTTACACTGATTGCTGTTACTGCTTTCAGATAACCTGGCAAAGCCTTTGCAATAGGGTCCAAAACAGCTGAGAAATACGCAATTGGTTTTCTCATTTTTCCATGTCTCTGACTTAATACTGACAGTGCACATCCTTCTCGCTCACTGTAGTTCAATTCAAACTCTTCTTCATAATTAGGCACACAATTTTGTTTTCAGCTGTTCAAATGCTTCCTTTTCAGTTTTGGTCAAGACTATTGTGTCTCTGATGTTTGCTTCTGTCAATCTCTGTAATGGTTTGGCAATTAATGAAAATCCACGAATACACTGTCTACAATAACCTACCATTCCTAGGAACATTTTCACTTGTCTTTGTGTTTTAGGTGGTTGCATTCCTTGTATCATTCTGATTCTTTCTATCATGACTTGTCTGATTCCTTTTGCAATCTTATGGCCTAAATATTAGTACTTCTTTCTGACAAAACTGCAATTTGGATGGAGACACTTTATGTCCCTCTTCTGCCAAATGATTCAACAGTGCTACTGTGTCAGGTACACATGCCTCTTTTGTTTTTGATGCAATCAAAAGATCATCTATGTATTGTACTAATACAGATTCTATGTCAGGACCGGAGGCTTCAGATTATGCTATATCTTCCTTCGCTTTATTAACATAAAGTCTCCACAGCAGCTTAGGAAAAGATATATAATAATAACCAAAAATGCTTTAAACATAAAGCATTGACGGAATGTTCAACAAATCAAACAATAACTCCCAAGAGTCTCTTTGTATAACGATAGTCCATAGTCCTTCCACTCTGTCCATCACCACTATAAATCCGGACTTCTCATCTTCTTCCTCCTCTTTCTTCGCTGCTCCCGCAGCCAGATAAGTGCTTTTCATGTTTTTTCCCTTTTTCGATATTGCTGATTGTATTGTGTACGATCGTTGGGGGACTCACTGCATGGTTTATTCCCTTACAGAGTCCCCGGTCGCGGGAACGTTCTTCGTTCCTACGCGACTTTTCTCTTCCCCACTTGTGTGCGGTGCGTGAGTAGACCGCCAGGGGGCGGCCTGTCGTCTCGCCGACCCCTCGGCGCGCCTCTGCAGTGCCAGGAGCCGCGCCGTGGAGTCTGCTTGCGCAGGAGCCAGCCCTCGCGTACCCCTCTGACGCCTGGTGCCCCGGGTCTGTACTTTCCTGCTTCTGACGCCCCGTTGGGGTCTGTATTGCGGCTCTGACCGCTTGATCCGCCTTCGGGTGTCCTTTGTGCACCTCTTGATTCAAAGTGTGGCTTAGCGCGCTTGAGGGGTGCGAAGACCCGGTCCGGGCGAGGAGGGTCTGCGCGCTTGGGGGTTGGTGCAGCCCACCTGCCACGTCAGTTGGCCAGAAAACGTGATCGCAGCCGGTTGGCCTGCCCATATCCGAGTTTTATCTCGACTGCCGCCCTACAGGGTGCCCCAGATTTGCCCTTGGTTCAAGGATGGAAGGGGAATACGAGGAGGAACCTTACCCCTATCTGCAGGACGACGAATTCTACCAGGCGGTGGACAATTCGATTTACCGCTGCGTGACGGAGGTGGTAGGCCCCATGGAAGACCGCCTTTCCGCCCGCATCGTGGAGGAATGCGCGAAGCTGGCATCGGCGCATGTGCCCCCGCTCCCCAATCTCCCGGGGACGTCCAGCGGGTTGCCACCCGCCCCGAAGAGGCCTTGTAAGGAGGGGCCGTCATCGGAGGCCCAAGGTGTGGACAGGGGCGCGTTTGAGCGTCTTCGAGACGCCTTCCTGGCGAAGGCAACGGCGGTGCCCCCTGCGCCCTTGGTAGACCCTAGCGCTTCGGGGGACGTGGCTACGGCCCCCGCCTCTCCAGTTTACGACTCTCCGGACACCGACGACGACGGGGAGTGGACCAGATCTTGGCTTCCGGCATCCTCTGCCAAGGAGATGCCTCGAGATGAGTTGGGCATGCTGGACCCGGACGAGATCGTCCACCCCGCTCCGCGGCCTGGACACCGGGGGAGACGGTGGCAAAATTTGTAGCGGGCAGGCTGCGCAAGCCCCTGGAGAAGGAGGCGAGGGGTTGCCTGCGTGGGGAGTGCCCTCGGCCAACTTTGGAAGGGAAAGTGGCCATGACCCCGGAATTGGATCCCAAAATGGCCACCTTCCTGGCAAAATTTATGAAGGACCCCAGGAAGGGAATCGATCGGTCCTGGCCGGCCTGCCAGGACAAACTGTTAGATGCGGTTGGGCCCGCCACGAAGATCCTCGATATGGCAGAGGAGGCTAGGGCGAATGGCACCGTCATTTCCCCGGAGGTGCTTTCGAATTGGGCCCAGAGGGTGATAGTGTTCTTGGGCAACGCCAACTGTGCCCTGTCGACGGAGAGGCGGCGTTCGCTCCTGATCAAATTGGACCCAAAATTGGGGGACCTGGCCTCGTCGGAGGCGGGTGCTGTGGCCCAGGGGGGCCTCTTCGGCGAACCCTTCATCAGGGAGCTGGGCAAATTCGTGAACACGTTCACGTCGCTGGATAAGGCCCAGTCCAGCATTAAGAGGGTGTTTTACCAGCGTTTCTCCGGAGGGGCCGGTCGCGGTAGGGGCCGCGCGATCGGCCGTGGCCAGCAGACCGGCAATAAAGGACAAGGCTCCGGAAGAGGGCAATACCAGACCTCTGCCAACTATACCAACTTCTACCCCACCAGAGGACAACGCTTCGGCGGCAGAGGGTTCAAGAAGAACTCCGGACAGGGAAATGCCCCCGGTGAGTGTCCTTTGTTTGGATCAAGTTCCTATTGGGGGGCGGCTGGCAAGCTTTTACGGGGAGTGGGAATTGCTCACTGCCGACGCTTGGGTCTTGCAAACTGTACGAGGGTTCCACATAGAATTTTACGACCAGCCCATGCAAGCGAGGCCCCCGCGCCCAATGGTCTTTTCGGAGTCCGACGCGCAGTTGATAGACGGGGAGATCTCGGACTTGCTGCGCAAGGGGGCCATCCGCCTTTCAACGCGCCACCCACACGGGTTCCTCAGCAACGTCTTTTTAGTGGACAAGACGGATGGGGGCAAGCGACCTGTGATCAATCTCAAGGAATTCAATGGGTGGTTGGTCTATCGACATTTCAAAATGGAGGGTATCCACCTCCTTCGAGACGTACTCCTACCTCGGGATTGGATGGTGAGACTGGATCTCAAGGACGCCTACTTGGTCGTCCCCATCCACCCCCCTCATCGTTGTTTCCTACAATTCCTGTGGGACGGCAAGGTGTTCGAGTTCACCGCGCTGCCGTTCGGTCTTTCATCGGCCCCGTGGTGCTTCACGAAGGTTCTCCACCCGGTAGTGGAGTTTCTCAGAAGTCAGGGGGTCCGTATGTTAGTATACTTGGATGACATCCTCCTCATGGGGCAGTGCCCGGAGGTGTTGGCGAGCCAGCTGCGACAAGCTGTCGGTCTGCTCCAAAGACTGGGGTTTGTGGTCCACGGCTCCAAGTCGGTTTTGGTCCCCACTCAGAAGATCACCTTTTTAGGTTTCGTGGTGGACTCAGTGCAGGCGGTCTTGAGCCTGCCGGGTCGGAAGGTCGCAAAGATACGACACCTGCTTCGGCAGACGATCGCGAGGGATCGTACGTCCCTGCGACATATCGCCAAGGTGGTGGGCCTTCTCTCGTCCTCCATCCAGGCGATTTTCCCGGGCCCACTGCACTACAGGGCTCTCCAACGTCTGAAGGCGCAACATTTGCGCCGTGGGATGAGTTACGATCAGTGGGTCCCCCTCACGGACGAAGTGAAGGAGGAAATGTCATGGTGGCTGTCTCACATGGAGGCATGGAATGGTCGGGCGATCTTCGGTTCAGCTCCGGACCTGATTATAGAGTCCGACGCCAGCCGGTCGGGCTAGGGCGCCCGGTGCGGGGATTTTTCCACCGGCGGCGCCTGGTCTTCAGAAGAACAACGATTGCATATCAATTGTTTGGAGCTCCTGGCGGGCTCCTTCGCAGTTCGTTGTTGGACCAAGGATTCGGTCAAGGCCTGTGTCCTGCTATGGATGGACAATATTTCAGCGGTTCGTTATGTGAACCATCTAGGAGGCCCTCGTTCCCGCGCATTGGCGGACCTGGCGAAGGACTTCTGGGATTATTGCCTGTCTAGTCACATTGCGGTGACGGCGGAGTATCTGCCGGGTCAATCCAACCAGGTGGCGAATTGGCACTCCAGACATCTCAGGGACGCCAGCCAGTGGAAACTGGATCCGGAGGTCTTCCGGTGGCTGCAAGCTCTCTGGGGTCCCTTTTCGGTGGATCTCTTTGCGTCCCGTCTCGACCACCAGCTGCCGCGTTTTTTCAGCTGGAGGCCGGACCCTCTAGCAGAGGCCACGGACGCCTTTCTGCAGGATTGGAGTCGGGAACAGCCGTTTGCGTTTCCCCCGTTCTCCATGATCATGCGTGCGGCGGCACAAATACGCCGCCAGGGAGCGGAGCTGGTGTTGGTTACGCCACTCTGGAGGTCTGGTTTCCGGTTCTTCTGGAACTTTCTTGGGATTTTCCAATCCTACTCCCCCTGTTTCCTCTGCTCCTGACAAATCCGGATCAGGAACCTCATCCCCTCGTCACGCAGAACTCTCTCCGCCTCGTGGCGTGGAGGCTTTCAGGAGACGCTGGACGCTCCCAGGCCTTTCGGGGTCGGCTGAGCACTTGCTCTCCAAAGCGTGGGCCGATAGTACGACGAAGCGTTACAGATCCGCTTGGCTTAAGTGGATGCGTTGGTGTTTACGAAGGGGTTTGGATCCCTTGGTCGCAGGCCTCGTTCCCGTGCTGAATTTCCTGGCGCATTTAGCCGACAAGGGCTTGGCCTATAGAACGATCAATGCTATCCGATCGGCGATTTCGGCAGGCCACGACAACATCGATGGCCATCCAGTAGGGGAACACCCTTTTGTTTGTCGGCTTCTGCAGGCTATCCGCCTCGCGTTGCCTCCTGAACCCAGGTACTCCGTCCTTTGGGACGTCAATTTGGTTCTGAATTTGTTCTTGTCCTGGCTGGCCAATTCCTATCTGTCTCTTAAGGAGCTGTCGGCGAAGTTGGCCATGTTGTTATGTTTGGTTTCTTGTAGACGCGTCTCTGATGTGCGCGCGCTGGATGTCTCTGCACGCATTTTTTCCCCGGATGGGGTTACTTTTACCGTGGGCCGACGCACTAAAACGTCGTCGCGGTCCATTTCATATCCAGCTTTTCGTGACACTCTTAAGTTGTGTGTTGTGCAATGCCTCAAAGCATATGAGGACCTGACCTTGGAGTTACGCCCTCCGGGCGAGCGTCAGTTGTTGATTGCCCTGCGGAAGCCACACAAAGCTGTCTCCTCGCCCACTATTGCTCGGTGGGTGCGGTGGGTCATGCAAGAAGCGGGCATCAATACTTCTCTCTTTGGAGCACACTCCGCCAGGGGGGCCATGGCCTCTAAGGCATTCTCGGTGGGTGCTCGTTTGGAGGACCTGATGCGAGCGGCGGATTGGTCCTCGGATTCCACCTTTAACAGGTTTTATTTTAAGCCGGTGGTGGATTTGGCCCAGTTGGTGGTAAGTAAGCTTTGAACTAGCATAATCTGAAGCCTCCGGTCCTGACATAGAATCGAAATTTGCCTAGCTTACGTAACGGTAAGTTTCAATTCTATTAAGGACACGGAGGCGAGGATTATCCCACCCAGGCTACAGTGGTGTCTCTTCCCACCCGTATGGCAGTAAGTAAAGCGTTTTCCTTTACGTTGTCGGTACTGTAACAGTCTCTGAATGCTCCTCGCCTTGTTGCCACATTCCTGGACCTCCTCGCTGATGCTGTTTCTTTTTCGACAGGCAACGAGGGTGCTAAACAGGACCAATGAGGCTTAAGCGTGATCTGCGCGAAGAAAGAGGAGGAAGAAGATGAGAAGTCCGGATTTATAGTGGTGATGGACAGAGTGGAAGGACTATGGACTATCGTTATACAAAGAGACTCTTGGGAGTTGTTGTTTGATTTGTTGAACATTCCGTCAATGCATTATGTTTAAAGCATTTTTGGTTATTATTATATATCTTTTCGTAAGCTGCTGTGGAGACTTTATGTTAATAAAGCGAAGGAAGATATAGCATAATCCTCGCCTCCGTGTCCTTAATAGAATTGAAACTTACCGTTACGTAAGCTAGGCAAATTTCGATTCTCCAGGCATATTCAAACTTTCTAATGATTTCTTTAGCAACTGGTTAAAAATCAATGGACTCTCAGTGTACCCTTGTGGAATTCTACACCATGCTAGAATACGATTCTGGAATCGGAACGCAAAAATTGTCTGACTTTCTGAATGTAATGGGACAGTAAAGAACGCATTGCACAGGTCAATTACTGTGAACCATTCTGCATCATGGGGAATTTGATACAAAATCACTGCTGGATTCGGAACAATCGGGCAACATGGGACAACAATTTTATTAACCTTTCTAAGATCCTGCACAATTCTAAATGTTGCCCGATTGGCTTTTTCAATCCCATGATCGGTGAATTACAAGGGCTGCTTTCTATTTCTCTAAGAATTCCTTGCTAAATCATTTTATCAATCACTGGAGTGATTCCCTCAATTATTTCTGTAGTCATCTTACACTGAGGTATATTTGGGTAACTTGCACCTTCTTTCACTGTAACTTTTACAGGATCAACACCTTTCATCAATCCTATATCTTTTCCAGTAAAATCCCATGCTTCCTCTTTCACTACTTCTTTCAATTCAACAGGAACCTTTTCTCGATCAAAAACAGGAAATACCTTACTCTGCTCTGCCTCAATCATGAGCATTGTGATTTTATACAAACTGTCTTCATCAGAGGTTTGCAATTCTATGCCTTCTGGTGAGCAATATATGGCAAAATTTATTTTGCACAAAATATCCCTGCCTAACAAATTAACAGGATTACTATCACACACCACAAATCAATGCATATCTTTATAATTTCCAATTTCTATTTCAACTGGTTCTGTCAAAGGAGTTTGTATCTGTCTATTTGCTACATCTACAACTTGGATGCTCTCTCCCGAGAGAAGATTTTGAATTTCCACTGATCTAACCGTAGAACGGGTAGCACCAGTGTCCACTAGGAAAGTTATTTCCACATCATTCACCTTTTCGTTTACAAATGGACCAGACTGATCTACCTCAAGAGTGGCTCCAAGCACACACTCTTCTCCCTCTCTCAGGCACCGTCATAAACTTTCATCCGACTCACTGCCGCCTTCTTCTTGTAACCAATACTGAGGACATGCATTCACTCTTTGCGGTCTTTTTACCTGTTCACCTCAGCTGAATCCTGTTGCTGCATTGTATCTCTGCTGGTTTACACTGTACACTGTTTGGCAGTGGCGGTTGTGGCACCTGACTTTGCTGATTTGCTATCTGCTGTTGTTGCTGTTGTGGATTTACCTCAAACTGCACCTGCGAATTCAATGAATTATTTTCTACATTAACTCTTGGCGGACATTTACACTCTTTCTTCCAGTGCCCTAACTTGCCGCAATTAAAACAAGGATGCTTCTTCTTTAGTTCATCTATGTTCCCCACTAACTTTGGTTTACCCTTAAAATTTCCTTGATTCCCTGCATTCTTACTTTCCATTTGCACCACTTGCTGTTCCGCTACCTTACCTTGTGCCCACATGGCTTTCTCTTTCAGCTTTTTCTGTTTTGCATCAATCTCTTCACTGCAATATTTAGCTTTTCTCAAAACATCATCCACAGTACCTGACTGCCAACCTATCATGTTGTGTCGAATCATGTCTCCAATCTCTGATCTTAACCCATAGGCATATCTGTATATAAAATGACTCATATTTTTCTCATTTAGTTCTTCATAACCACTATACTGTTTAAAAACTAACAACAATCTTCCATAAAATGAATGTACAGATTCTTTTGGCTTCTGCGTGGTTCTGTCTATTTTTACCCAATCAGTTTCTTTTGGAGGTATCTTATTTTTCAACCATACTATTACTTATTCATATTTCCGCATTACATCTGATGACGGAGCTCCTGTGACTTTGTCTCTGGCAAATTCTTCCCTTGGCCAATCTATAGCTATTTTACATTCTGTCCATAAATTTGCTGGCACTACTATGTCAAACAATCCATCTAAATCAATCCATAAAACTTTTGAATTTTCCAATCACACAAGTATTCTGTAACCGTAGTAGACGACGCTTATCTCCTCAGAATTTTTAAACTCGTAGATAAAGCAACAGTACTGGCCTTACCCTTCTATCAGGCAATAACAAACTCGTTTCTCCAGGAAAGCACATACAGAGATCTTTTCACCTCCTTAGAGACAATCCCAGAGTTTCACTTGAACGCATATTGCAATTTCATTTACACGTGTGCATTCAGAAATCCCTTCCCAAATCTACATGAACTCTGTATCACCAGTGGATAGCGCTTACTTCTAACCCACCACAGAATTCCTCTTTCGTTAGTAAAGTAGACGCCACTTATTTACCCTTCTATCAAGCTCAGGGTAAGTCCTACTATTTTCTTCGGTGATAAGTTTTAGTCAGGATACGCAACGATCCCTATACATGAAAACCGAGATTTCATAGACTACCTTCACAATTCATTCATCCTTTCACACCTAATTTCCCTAAACAGTGATATGCGACAATACCACCTCAGTATACGACAATACTACTTCTTTGAAACAGACCAATGCACTGTGCGACTTTACTTGCCACACTTCCTCTGCCTGGAGACAGAGGCACTAGCTTCACACAACACTTGAAAGCTTTTCTGAACTACATATAACTTAATACGAACTTAACAAATGTTAGTTCATATATCTGTACATTTTAAACTCTATATAGTGCTTTATACATAATCCTAGCTAATTTCCTTAGCAACCACTACTCTGCTACCAAGTAATAACTGCTACAGCGGGACTCCAAAAATGTATTCTAAATCAATATGGCCATTTCCCCGAATCCTCAGAACACACATTCATTCAACAGTGGGGCCCATTACACTGCACACTTACTCTATTTGTTTATTTCGGCTTCACAGATTTGGCCAACGAACCAGGAGTTCTACTATAACATTGGCGGAGTGTCTAAACCTATTTAACTATTTTTATTTACACCTGCAATTGTAAAGCAATTTACCATGGTTTCATTTTAAACACCATTTTATTCAGACACACCACCATAATGGCAATGGATCTGTTAGAACGAAAACTAGGCGTAGGAAAAACCAAAGACCAGCTTTTACTTCTCCATTTATCTAATTTTTATTCAAAGCAAACTTTTAGTAAGTCCGATATTTAGGCACTTCTTTCTTTCTTTATTCAATAAGAATCTTTTAACTTTATTTTCAAAATGATCATTTATTTTAAAGCTCAGAAAAAGACCTTTATTTAAAAGTTCAATAAGAAGTTTAGCAAAGAACAGATAGTTCCAAATTCACTCTCTCCTAACATCCCGAGCTAACACCCTCATCTTATCCTAACAGACCTGCAAAGAAAAACAAAATAAAACAGAAGTTCTTACATCCAAGAATCGATCTTCAGTCCGGCAGCACTTCCAGAGGAAATCGAAAGAGCGACCCCTTCTAAGCAAAATCAGGGATTTTTATGAACGATTTCCTAACTTAATCTATCTAAAAAGTAACTAACATCACCAATTCAAGTTCTGATTGGACAAATTTGGGGTAGATGAGCACTTCTTCATCATTACAGTATGTTTTTCACAATGAATCAGCAGAAAAATAAAGGGGCTTTGTTTAGGACAGTTTGTGGCCTAGGCGCTTCCTTCACTTGAAACCTAGGGAAAAGTTCTCAGGCTTTGAGCATTACATCATCCATGCTTGGCACCCATCCTAGGTTCCGGGGAAAGCGTCCTTGAACCTCCCATCCAAGCACAGTCAGCTCACTCGCCCTTGTAGGCTTGGGATGCACATGCGCAGACCAATACTCGCTCGCAGTGAATCAGAGTGCCCATTTTCTGTATAGGCCTCACAAGCCACATTTTTGGAACTATCATAGAAACAAACACAAATTCATGTTAATTGTGGTAATGAAACCCTTCTGTTTACCTCCCACCATTCTAATATTTCCCTATTAGTTGTTACCTAGCAAATAAGCCACATAAATGTGCTTTATACTTACATCTACAACGACTTTCTGGCACAAAACGTGTACAATAAGCACATTTAAATTGCGTTTGTTTATAATTAAGCTGTGCATTAGTTCACATCACATTAACAACAAATATTTGTTAATTTTATTGCGTCATGCAATCAAGATTAGTACTCCCATATGTTCATGTATGCATCTTTATACTATGGTTGATTAATTTACCACATCACACTATTAGTAAAATATTAGCGTTACGGAACATTGATTTTCGAGAGGGGTGCACAAAATTTTGATTTTACCATCTCGCTCCATCAGAGTCAGGAAAATGCATGAGAGCAGCAAAATATGGTGGAGGATAGATATGATTTATGATGTACGTTCCCTGCAGGGCAGGCACGCAAGCACCCTCCTCTTTGCTCAGCACAGAGTCTTTTTTAGGGCATACACGCCACTCCATTCACTGAGATAGGTTTTAAAAGGGGCCGAGGTTCAGAGATCCCAACAGGAATGAGGTAGAACATAGATCAGTAGCGGATCATAGAAGAGAACCAGTTACCATCCTTCTATGGTCTTATTGCCATGCCCCCTTTTTCTTCACTTTGTCTCTATTGGGGACCACTCGGTTGGCAGTAATGTCTGGCGCACACTGTTCCAGGGCTGCCATGTTTTCGGTTCCTTAGTGATTGTCATTTCCATAGATTCAGTGTGCTTGTTTCACATTCTCATACATATGTAACCTTTACAGTGACATATATTTTGAGAGCTATGCAAAGCTCTTAGGACCATGGTGAGAAGGCAGCAAATAAATATACTACGGTAATTTATTATTTGATTTAGACCAAGTGCTGGCAGACCCTCAGAGCATTTTATTGTTTGGTTTGTTGTCTCTCTACTGTTCACTTGCAGAAAGGAGGGGATCCTACTTTTATGGGCTGATCTACCTACAGGAGTGCCCCGTAAGGTCTACCATCTGTTGATTGCCCCGTACCGAAAGCCTCTAACCTCATGGCCCCTCCCTCCAGCAGAGGAAGAGACAAGGACCCCATCCAGTTTTCTCAGCAGCGGGACTGCCCAATTTACCGTCCATTACTGGTTTGAATCCTGATCATATTAAACTGTTGTTTTCTTCAAAATTCCAACCGGGGGGCTACCGATCCTACCCAATCCTGAAAGCCTACCTGAGGCAGATAATTATGGTAAAGCACATGCTGATAATAAAGTTACAAGTCAGATAATAATGAAACAATCACAAGTGAAATGCAATGTAGCAAAACGTAAGCAGATAATAATAATGGAACATTCATAAGTGAAATGCAAGGATGCTAAACCTAAGCAGATAATAATAATGTTAGTCAAATTCAAGAAACTAGCGCTATTAAATGCACGTAATCAAATGCAAGAAATGAACACTATCAAATGAAAGACTCAGATAGAAAGAACATGCATACACAAAATTGAAGCATATAAATTATATCCAAAGAATACATCAGATAATACTAATGAACCAATTAATAAAAATACTTCACAGGCTGGTCACTCAGCACACAAACAAAAACACATTGTAGAAATAACTCTATATCCATACACATATCTCAATACCAATGATCAGAGAAAATACCTTGCCAGTTGCAATATCTTCATCTCAGCCCACAGAAGACTGGGGGTTCCCAAATTACAATCCTGAAGTCAAGAGACTCCTCAAGCTGGGAAAATCAGCACTGAGCAGACGTGTCTGTCTCTCAGGAGAAAACCTGGTTTTGAAGCCAAGAAACTCCAGTTTTAAAATATTGTCAATGCTCGAAGACACCCTCTACAGCAAGGAAACTTACTAGTGCTGGCCAAGCTCCTGCAAGCGATCTAAGGCAAAGGATTTCTCACGCAATCTCCTCAACGTGTTCCAGCCCCTTATCTTAATGAAGCTTACGAAAGTAGAAAACATCTCCAAAAGTACAGAAAACAATCATGAACGTGAATAACCTAAATAACGATGAGTAACCTCTGGGCCTGCTTGTGTGTGTGTGCGCGCAGAGCTCAAGCCAGATGGAGTTAGAATTCTAGATGGAGTTCTTGAAAGCCCATAGGTAAAACTCCATGTTACAATGTACAACATAATGCTCATTTGCGCACTACTGCCTACAACACAAGACTACACTCCGAGACAGTGAAGCCCATCTCACACATTTCTCTCTCTCATGCTTTCAAACGCACATCCCACACATTCTGTTTCAGGAAAGGCTATGTTGAAAACCTCCTACAATGAAGATTTAAGGAGACACAAAATGAAATCGCAAGTTTAAAATGCAAGTGCACAGAAAATGATGTCGTCCATTCGAGAGATTAAATTAAAACACATAGTCAATTAAAACAATTGTAGAGAAAGGTCATCACATGGTCCCAATTCATATGAGTGCATATAGCACTACAGTGTGCAATCTTGAATCCGTCAGAGGTAGCTGTGGCGATGTCTGGAGGGGATGTGGGGTTCAGCCAAGTCTCCGTGATGAAGATGGAGTCCGGGTCGTGATGGTGCAGCATAGTTCCGCGGTGTGTTTTCCGAGGGAGCGTGTGTTGATCAGCAGGCAGTGTGTTAGCAATGGCCTTGTTGGTAATCATATGCTATGCCGTGTGGCTGGCTTGCGTGGCGTGGGTGGTTTCCTCTGTGATGCAGCTGATGCAGCATTTTCGACAGGAAAAGGGAACTTCAGTGGTCCTGGGAGAGGCATGGGTGCAGTTGCTGTTGTCCTGACATCCGAGGTTCAGGGCTTCAAGTTCCTCTGAGGTGAGGGTAGGGGTCCTGGTTCATGCACGGCGTTCCCTCTGCCTGTGGTCCCCATCACAGCAGGGATAGGCACCAAAGCTTTTTTAAAGATATGAAAATGGCAGAATGGAAGATTAGAGTAGATTCTTTTAGATGAATTTTAAATCCGTAAAACAATACTAGAGTAATGCCAGTTATGAATCCCATCAAATTTACTCAAGGGTTATTTTCATGTTCAATGTTATTGAGATAGGTTTGTGGCTAACTCTTGCCATCATTCTTCCAAGCTAGTATCCATTGGTGTATGCTTTAACCTAAATCAAAAATGTTAGCATGCAGTCTAACATTGCGGTGATTTACAGGGACCATTGGACCCTTACTTGTGAACATCAGGATGAGTTGGAAGAGGCCGAACTCCTCCACGTTTGCCTGGAGCTTAACCCGCATTTCACTCTTGGTGGCACTTTAGTTTATCGACCCCCAGGCTACGTTGGAAACTCTATTGGTGCCTTGGAGGAGGTCATTGTGCCGCGCTCATTACGGTTCTCCCGGTATTTACTTTTAGGTGATTTTAACATTCATGTAGATGCAGGGAGCTCCACTGAGGCTATTCGTCTCGGTGAGACTTTTACTATGGCTCACCTCAAACAGTGGGTGGAAGCACCTACGCACGTGGGCGGCCATGTCCTCGACCTGGTTTGCGCCAATTTTGACATCACCATGACTCCTCCTGAACCTATGATGTAGTCAGATCATGGCCTGATCAAATTCTCCTGGCAGCTAGACAAGGACTTGGAAAAAACCCCTCCTCTGGCCCACTCGCAACGAATTAACCTGGCCACTTTGTCTGATTCTCTTTCTTGCTCTCGACCAGCACCGTCTATGGAGATCGAGGCGGCTGTTGATGCATTTAATCTTTGGGTTGCGAACGATTCTGCTGCCTCCACCATTGGTGCACAGACATAAGATCGAGTCCAAAATATCGTTTGGACATAATTTCGAGTAAATAATGTAGACTGGACAAAATATCGACTGGACAGAATATAGACTACAAAAATATCGTTTTTAAGGTAAGTGAAGTAATATCGACTGTATAAAATATAGATAGCAAAAATATCGATTTTTTAATAATATATAATATTTTATAGTGTATTTTTATGTAATAATATTTGTGAAAAGTGTGTATTTATGTTATAAATAATGTTATTAAATTATTTTTGTTTTTATAATTATTGCGTAATGTAATTCTGTAGCGGGTTGTGGGTTTATAGGGGAATAGGGTGGGAAGTAATTTATTTATAATTAATTAAATATGTAAATTTATTAATTGATAGTAATTTGTAATAAATTGTTAATTAATTTATATGTCAATTTATTTAATAGTAATTGCAAAATAATTATTAATAATTGATTAATTGGTAATTATGTAAATTTTACTAATTTAATGCAGTAGCGGGTTGTGGGATTATAGGGGAATAGGGTGGGAAGTAATTTAATTAAAAATAATTAAATATGTAAATATATTTATTGATAGTAATTAGTAATTAATTGTTAATTAATTTATGTGTTAATTAATTTAATAATAATTGTTAATTATTTTATATTAATTGATTAATTGGTTATGTGATTGTTACTAATTTAATTTCTGTAGTGGGTTGTGAGTTTATAGGGGCATAGGGTGGAAAGTAATATATTAATAATTAATTAAATAATAAAATCAAATACACGTTATTTATTTGGAAATAATAGTGAAATAATTTTTAATTATTAAAAAATTAATTGTTTATGTTTAATTAATTTGTATTAATAGGTGAATAATTGAAAGAATTATTGTTAATTATTAAAAGTCAATTATTATTTATTCTATTAAATAACATTTTTATGTGATTTTAATTAATTATTATTAGATATTTCTTGTTAGATTTTTATTTATATATGAAAGATTTACTTTCCCTAATGTTGTATTCTCTGGAGTGTGAATTGTAATTTTTACACCTACGCTTTCCAACGCTTTATTTACTGTTGCACCCACTGGAGTTGGAATAGTAATTTTAACCCCTACGCTATCCTACGCTTTCCCTACTGTTGCACCCACTGGAGTGGGAATAGTAATTTTAACCCCTACGCTATCCAACGCTTTCCCTAATGTTGCACCCACTGGAGTGGGAATAGTAATTTTAACCCCTACGCTATCCAACACTTTCCCTACTGTTGCACTCTTTGGAGTGGGAATAGTAATTGTAACCCCTACGCTATCCAACGCTTTCCCTACTGTTGCACTCTTTGGAGTGGGAATAGTCATTTTAACCCCTACGCTATCCAACGCTTTCCCTACTGTTGCACCCACTGGAGTGGGAATAGTAATTTTAACCCCTACGCTATCCAACGCTTTCCCTACTTTTGCACTCTTTGGAGTGGGATTAGTTATTTTAACCTCTACGCTATCCAACGCTTTCCCTACTGTTGCACCCACTGGAGTGGGAATAGTAATTTTAACCCCTACGCTGTCCAACGCTTTCCCTACTGTTGCACCCACTGGAGTGGGAATAGTAATTTTAACCCCTACGCTATCCAACGCTTTCCCTACTGTAGCACCCACTGGAGTGGGAATAGTAATTTTAACCCCTACGCTATCCAACACTTTCCCTACTGTTGCACCCACTGGAGTGGGAATAGTAATTTTTACCCCTACGCTATCCAGCGCTTTCCCTACTGTTGCACCCACTGGAGTGGGAATAGTAAATTTTACCCCTACGCTATCCAACGCTTTCCCTACTGTTGCGCCCACTGGAGTGGGAATAGTAAATTGTACCCCTACGCTATCCAACGCTTTAGCTATTGTAGAATTCACTACAGTTGTTACAATAATTGTTAAATATTTTGCTATGCTACGGTAAAATTATTATATATGTTTATTTAGTATTAAAAAAATATATAAATATATAAGTATTATTTTTTTAGATTTATTTTTAATTTAAAATAAATATTTATTAATATAACATTATTTTAATAATTTAAAGTAAGTTTAGACTAAATATATTTATTACTACATTAGTATTAACTTAATTTAAAGACATTTTAAAAAAACAATATTTTTTACAGTCTATATTTTAGTAACTCGATATTTTAGAGTCGATATTTTTGTACTTACCTGTTTAAAGATAGCCAGTCGATATTTTGTCCATCGATATTTTGACAACGATAGTTTGTCAACTCGATATTTGTGAGGTCGATATTATTTCAGTGATCCTCCACAAATGCGGGATGCATTCGCCGGATGCGGTCGAGACCCCCACAGCCATGGTTTACTCATGCCTTGCGGGAACAGAAGCTGGAATGTAAGAAACTGGAGCGTGTCTGGAGGCAAGCCTACCTGCCGGCCGCTAAAAAGAACTTACGTACTGCTCAAAAGGATTACTATGCTGCGATCAAGGCAGCTAAAAGTAGCTTCTATTCGGAGAGAATCGCGAAAGCAGACAATAATAGTAAAGAGATTTTCTCGATAGTCCAGAATTGCCTATCGCCATGTGCTGCTCAACCCCTGCTTCCCTCTTCTGTCCAATGGTGTGAAGGACTTTTGTGAAGGGGAAGGTCTTGACCCCTTCGGTCAGTGGTCACCACTTTTAGGTGTGGCTAAAATTCGCACATCACCAACACAGCACTTCACTGAGTAAGAGAAGGAATACACATGTAAGATATCAGACGTTCCAGTTGGAGTGGCACTTTATTTTTCAATTAACAAACAAAGAGCTAAATGCATATCAATTCAAGCAACAATGTAGTTTTCTAAATATGACCCAGACTTCGCTCTGTCTGGTAAATATGCTGGATGACTAATGCTCAAAATATCTCAAAGTAATACTGGAATGAAATGTATTTAAAAAACATAAACACAGATGATCAAAGATTCTACACTACTGAATACAAGAATATAGAACCCAGCTGTCTATGGGCCAATCATCTGAGACAGGTCCATTGTCATAGATTGCACATTTCTATCAGAGCCCTGAATTATGTGGGCAGGCCAAAGAAGGCGCAAGAAGAATTAGCTAGGATATAACATCTTGCTACTAATTCAGTGTCTGGTAACAGCTGAGAGTGAGGCCAGTTACCTATGTTAAAAAGAGCCTGTCATACAGGAATATATCTATGAAGAGAGATAGCTGAAGGGTCAGAGATCTAGAGAGAGAGAGAGATGGGCTATCTGCCCTGGGAGATCCACAACCTGAGTGAGGCGCCGACGTCCCAAGTCAGATAGTCTTCGGCTAGCCGAGAGATCCTTCCACGCTCATGCAGCTGGGCACCCGCAGGAAAGGTCTGATTTCAGATTTGACAGTTGGGCCTGTTATACCCAAATTTGAGGAACTAGGGTTCTATGATGACGCTGGCCCCTGGCCTTTCGGTGCAGGTGGTTTAACCACAAGTGTTTTGGACACCGGAAGGAAATGTTTTCAGTACATTATGTTCCGTACAGAACGTCTTGTACTTTTGAAAGAGAACATTTTGTACTTTTGAAAGAGAACATTTTGTACTTTTGAAAGAGAACATCTTGTACCTTTGAAAGAGAACATTTTGTACTTTTGAAAGAGAACATCTTGTACCTTTGAAAGAGAACATCTTGTACCTTTTGAAAGAGAACATCTTGTACTTTTGAAAGAGAACATTTCCGGAACCTCTTTCTAAACACAATGGTTACATGTTGTACATTACTAAAAAAGGACATTTTTCTGTCACGCACATTTCTACATATTTGAAAGTGTGAATTTCCATGATAGATGCTGTTTATTGCTAGAAATTGCTGCTTATACTTGTGCAAGCTATGTTTCAAAATATAACGTTAGCAGGGGTTTCAGGAAGCTGTACCACGTGTACCAGGGTAAGTGTGTGTGTGTGGGTGTTGGTCTGGGAGCTGACTGTGAAGCTAAACACTCTTTTGAAGGCCTATTTTCACCTTGTTTATTTTGGTGCACAGAAACGTGTGTTTGTAAGCCTGCATGCACAGTGGGCCCTGAGACCTTTATTTACTAATGGAGAAAGCTAGTTATTTTAGCATGTTTTCAGATTTTTATCACGCAGGGCCCACATCAGACCTTCATGTTACTAAGGCTGTCAGAACTCTCCTTTCTGGTGGTGTTAGATGGTAGAACGGGACCCTCCATCACTTTCCCTCTTTTTTACTGATAACATTAAGAAAATCCAACTGGACTTAGAAGCTGTTCAGAGAACTTCTCAGACCCCACCTGCTTTACCGCTGCTGGAGAGACACAAATTAGAGGCCCAGTTCGTTGCTTTCTCGCCTGCTTCTGAATCTGACATACGGGCAGTCCAGGCGGCCTTAAAGTCAGGGTCACCCTCAGACCCATGTCCTGCTAGGGTTCTGGGAGGGATAACGGAAACCATTAACCAGGAGGTGACACAGATCATTAATCTTTCTCTATCCTCAGCTACTGTCCCGGGCAGCTGGAAGCAAGCGAAATTGCTACCACTTCTTAAAAAGGTTGGACTGGACCCAACAGCGCCTTCGAGCTACCGGCCCATCTCATTGTTGCCAGCTTTGGCAAAAGTGTGTGAGAAGGTGGTATTTAGACAGCTTGATAGTTTCATCGAGTCCTCCCAAGCGCTACATCCAGCACAGTCAGGGTTCAGAGCCGCCTATAGTACTGAGACGGCACTGGTCGAGGTCTCGGAGGCGGTTAGGGAGTGCCTGGACGGGGGTGGCAGAGCCGTCCTGATTTTATTGGACCTCTCTGCCGCCTTCGATACGGTGCCCCACTCACTGCTCCTTACAAGACTAGAGGCCGTTGGTATCTCGGGGCCTGCCCTCGACTGGATAACATAATTCCTGAGTAATAGGACACAGCAGGTCTACTTTAAGCCCCTTACTCTTTAATGTATATATGACTCCCCTACTTTATCTGGCGGAACAGCTGGGAGCCAAAATAATGGCCTATGCTGATGATACGCAGCTGCTTTTCACCTGGCCTAAGGGTATCTTTGATCCATCTACAGTACGGCTCTGCCTGTCAGCGGTCTTTCGGTGGCTTGCACAGGTCCAACTTAAGTGCAATGAAGATAAGTCCGAGGTCCTTTTCTTTGGTTCCTTCCCTGACAACTTTAAGGACCAGATATGGCCCTCAGACTTGCCCTGCCCTAACTCAGTGGGAGGTCCAGCCAAGAATTTGGGGGTCTGGTTTGGACAGGACCTTACATTTTCGGACCACATCAAAAAACTGACTGGCATTTGCTTCGCCACTCTTAAAACTCTGAGAAGATTTTTCCCTCTTCTCCCTAGAGTAGCCAAAGAGACTGTATTACGAGCCCTGATTCTGTCTCCGCTCGACTATGCAAACGCACTATTTAGTGGCTTGCCTGACTACATGGTACACCGCTTGCAGGTGATCCAAAATGCGGCTGTACGTCTGCTATTCTCGCTACCTAGGAGATCCAGTGTGCGGAGCCACATACGAAGCCTTCACTGGCTTCCAGTGCCGCATCGAATTCTTTTTAAGGTTCTGGTTCTGGCATTTCGAGCGGTCCATCGTCTTGGACCGGTTTATCTGCAGAAACTGTTCTCATTTTACACCCCAAACCGTGCACTGCGCTCTGCCAACCAATGTCAAATGGCCCTGCCTAGATACAAATATGCCAGACTGGGAGGCCAGTCCATTGTAGTTAAAGCCGCCAGAGCCTGGAATGCACTTCCTCTGTACCTTAGAGCCTCTCCGACCATCTCTGTCTTTAAGAAGGGGTTAAAAACCCATCTGTTTAATGCCCCTCTCTAGTTGGGTTGGTTACGCTATGTTCTGACACTCTCTAAAACTCACCGAGCCAGGATACTTTGTAGTAACAGAGCGCGATACAAAAGACTTAATAACATAACAAACACAAGACCCAGCTGAAGCCGTAATGCTGAACTCAGAGGAGCATACATTTTATTTTCAAACACCTCCCCACATGTCTGTAAAGCTGTGGACAGGTACATGGCTTCGAGCATGCATTGCTATATACATATAAAACGATCAGAACCAAATAACTACTCACAAATAGGCACTCATAATGAGTTCATCTGATAGAACGCCTTAAATTTTATTACGTTTGCTAAGTGGGTAAATCTTTGTGTTCCATCTCTTTATTTAAGACAATTGTATTTACGCTAACAAAGGTGCGCCATGTAAAACATTTGAGATATCCAATAGCTTGCAGCAAAACACCTAAAATCTCATACAATAATATGTTGACAAAGTGTTCACTCCTTGGTGAATTCTAAAGCAGTCGATAGTGTGATTAGTTTGGAAGCAGTACCAGTTGCTTGCAGGCAGTTACATATTTACATTACTCCTACTCGGTTCCAGAATTCATGCATCTCAATGATTTGCTTTTAAGACCATGTATTTTTACAAATACGTAGGAAAACTAAATCTATTTAAAATGTTAGTATGTATTTAAATATTTTAAGTTTAGTGTAAGACAAATAGCTGTGTCAGATCGCTCTTTGTCTTGGTTAGACATTCCTGTACAACATAACCCTTACCTCAAACTTCATCCTCAAATATAATTTTATGTCTAATACCAAAAAGAGCCCTAGACTGGTGAAAGTTCCACTTTCCCATCTGCATTATCAGTTTGAAGTCAATTTGCAACACTAAATATTGAGTTTGTGACTTTGATATCAGTGTCATATTTACACTTTATTAAGTTTAAAGAAATTAAAATCGAATGAAGCATGTCTTCATTATGTGGTGCGCTGTGTCACCATGACGCATGAGGTTGGTGTAAAAGCTTTCATACTGCCTAGACCGAACCTTTCTTCATATGTTTTGGGGAGATGAGACACATTGGGGCCGATTACGATGTTGGGAAGAAAGCCTCCGACTGCTAATTTGAAGCTTTCCAACCACGGTCGGAGGCTTTCCGACCGACACATCGGTTTGTGATATGACCGCCTGATTACGATGTCGGCGGTTGAACCATAAACCGGCAGGTCATTCCAACGCGGTCCGACCAGCTCTCGGAGTCTTCCTGCCGGTTGAAACCGCACCATAATCCCCTATAGCCGGCGTTCCAGACATCGGGATTAAGATGTTGGCCTTTCTGACACATAAAGGCTGTCGGACAGCGACTTTGGGGGCCCCTAGCAGGGCCCCTTGCCTTGGCGGCCTATGGTTGGTGGTCAATGGGGTGCCTAGGGAACTCACTGTAAAATGCTGCACTGTGTGGCAGGCACCATGGGGTGCCTGCCATAGGGTGCAGGGTTTTACACACTCACCCATTTCTCTATAGGTGCCTTTATTACGCTTGGTTTACAAGTGACACAAGCTCCCATAGAGAAAAGTGAGTATGCGACCAAAAGTATTCGGTCGCATTGTAATCAGCCGGTCGGAACCGCCGACCTGAGTCTGGTCGGTCCCGAAACCGAGACGATGTCAGTCTGAGCCAACTCTGACTGACATTGTAATCATCCCCATTGCATGTTTTTTTCCTATTTGTTAATCTGTATGTAGACTGAATCACACCTGTTACTGCCTAATATGGTTTATCTCTGCCCGAACACGAGCATCCTGCTGCCTACATAAAACCTTTTCTTATGTTCTTATAAGACTGTCTTGTAAGAGATCTATTATCCACATTCCCCATATGTTCTGCCAGTGGACAGATTTTCAAACCACGGGTCAAGTGAGAGTCCTAGCACTAAAATAATGGTTGGTAGGAGTAGGTGAGAGGAGAATTGTAAAGCATGAGTACAAAACAGCTTCATCCCTCTACATAGTCTCTTTTCTTAACTAAAAAGAATATCACTAAGCTGTATCAAGCCATTAACTGGAAGTAAAATAGATACGAAGCGCTGAAAAAACCTATCTCACCTGAGCATAAAAGTAGCAGAACCAAATAAAGCACCTGGACCTGGTAGTACCAATAAAATACTAAATAAGCTGTAGATTCAGAATAGAGAGTTCAACCAGGGTAAGTTTTTGCTCCTGATCAAATTGATTGACAACTCATAGCACCTGTTAGGGTGCACATCTAAGACCCATTCCAGGGTATTTGAGAAATTGATTTAGACAACTCATAGCATCTATGACGCTGCACAATTAGAAGACCTATCCCAGGGTATTGGAGTCGCTGGGGCTGGGAAAGGGTCTACAGTCCCTCTTGTTTTCCTTTTAGAATGACACAGAGAATGCAGGCGTCTCTTTACAGAGAGCCTGTCAAAAACTATTTTGGCCCTCTAGAGTAAGGCTTGAGTATGTGCATCAAACACCTTCAAGCTGCTAAACTGCTTCCTAAACAGCAGTATTTGCCCTAAGAAAGAAGGGTATGCCCCAACGTGGTTCCCGTACACACTGTGCCATAGGACTTAAGCTTCGCTTCCCTGATGAGGTGTAGCTGGGCTGAAACTGGTCTGTGGTTGCTTCTGTTCCTGTCTGGATGGGACAAAGTCTGTTGGTTTGGGCTCAAATGTTCCTACGGGAGCAGGACAAAGACCGATTTGCAAATGGTCTAGAGATTCCGAGTTGGTGAACAGCGAACTGGAATGAATCCCAAGCAGTCATCAGTGTGATGCTATTTATAGGGCACCCTATAGATCATTCTACAGTTGGCTTCCTTGAGAATGGAGGCAGGTTCAAATGAATAAGAAATGAATTAGTACTAAATTGAAAGTAATTAAAATGAAACCATGAAACCAATGTAGGGTAAAATATGAATTTGTAGCGTTATAATTGGTGATGAAGAAGCTCATTGTTCATCACTCGACAGTCACTTCAGTTTTTCTTCTCACAAAACTTCTATAAATGCCTGCTGTGCACCATTCAGTGCTATCTGTTGCTCAGGATTGGATTATTAGCACCTCCTTCTGTGACGAAAATCAGAAAAGCTGGCATTCAATAAATGAATCCATTCAAGCAAGCCTCAATTTGAGCTGTCATTTCATTCGTCTATGAAAATTCCAATTCTAGTCAACATAAAATGCCAATCAGTTTCCAAGGAGTGTAATAAATAAAGCTCATCGGATAGAAGAGTACTTAACATAAACCATCAATTTCTTGCTCAGAACACAATTACCATTGGCTAGTAGTCAGTGGGCATCTTAGTATAATCTTCTAAATGTTACAGAGATAGTGTAAGGGCACTTCTGCTGCCATGTTGGTAGTATTAAATGGCTCAACAGATCATCTGGTAAAGTTTGGAGCAGATTCTGCATCAGCTGTGAGCACTGGTTTGTGTCTTTTCTGCCGAACGAGTGAGTCGTGTTAGATTGGATGTTTTTACCCGATACTCGTCTCCCATTATTTATAGAGCCCCATTGGTCTCATTGGTAACACCTTCTCTGTCTAATATTTACACAGAGTCTCGGTACACTTGGCTCCAAGTTTAAGGAGGGTGTTTCTGCATAAATGTTGATGTGGATTCTGCAAATTGTCAGTTGACTCAAGAGGTGATGCTTCATTGCACGGTATCATTCAGGACTTGATGAAGTGTGATTGTCTCAGCCTAAACCATGCCAAGATAGATTTTTTATTGTGCCAGTCCCCCTACCCTCCACATACATACCTGATTACTTTGCAGTGCTACGATAATTAATAATGACAACAATAACTCTTCAATATTTTTGGCCTTGGCAGCTAACGTAAAAATTAATTTGGGAGTTTGAAATGTTTAATACATTTCAGAGGACATTAGTCTTCTGACTGATTAGTATGTAGCTGGAGCTAGGGATTTGGATATGGATATTTTATACCTGCACACAATTGTTACTATAATCATTAAATTAACCATTTTTATCAATTGTATTTCTTTGATTATTTTGTTGTTTTGATCAAATTGATTTGAAACCAGCTAATTGAAGAAGAAAAGAATGGTAATAACAGCATTCATCATTTCTACGGTTAAAACATGGGGGAGGAGGGGTAATTTTAAATTTCGCTTTATGAATGATGGCTGTGAGGGTAACACAGTAGTAAGTGCTTTTTCTTATTAGTTTAGATTGTTTTATCATAGGAAACCTTTTCTTTTCTTTTGATCACAGATGCCTTCTTAATGTCCCCAAATTTAGGCAATCCCATGGCTAGAGGGTTTTTGACCTAGGGATGGCTTCCCAGAGAGTATGAAAGCACTTGAAAATTCTACTGTATTAACAGGCTGTACTCTTGTCCACCAGTTGTTTATGTTCAGCATCATAGTGATCTCTTTAGACTCAGATGCACGTAAAGACCGGTTAAATAATCAGCACTTAATAACAATACAGTGTATCCCTGGGCATCTAAAGTCACATCCTAACCTGATGTTTTGGAGTGTCTGCTTTCAGAACATGTTTAGCTTGCTGCCTCTTTGAAGTGAGGGTGAATATGAATTAAATATTAGCAAAGAATATTAGGAAATAACACATCCTCATTTGTTAGGTCTGGCTTGGTAGCCCTGAATAGCTATGACCTAATGTGATCAGTTCTTTAGTTTATATTTAGAGTGGACTTTGCCCCCAAAGGAGCTTTACCTTCTCACCTTGTGCTTTTGGCTGTTTGGTGTATCATTCGACTTCCTACGGGGTGCTTGAGAATTGCAGTGCATTTGCAGTGCACTATTTGCCTATGAGAAGTCGTTAAGCAAGGTGCATGTGAAGGGCAAACAGGAGTGGTTGTATGTCCTGAGTTACTATGCCAGTAAAGTAGTGATTCTTAGGTGAGTTTTTTGACAACACATCTCTAATATACTTGCATTGGGCTTTGGGTCTTCCTCTTTCAACCACACACTTCTCTCATCCAGGCTCTTTAGGCCATTGGCTTAAGGCTTTGTTAATCACATCTTGGTTCAGCCCAGTATAGCTGTCTCATCTAATGCTACTGGATGTTTGCAGTGCACTATTTCTCGTCTTTAAGTACACCTTACACATTCAATTCTTCCTCTCCCCAGTCTGTGTTTGCCCTGATGCTGGGGCACTTCAATCCCCAGCAGCCCCTGGTGTCGGGAGGAGGAGTTCAATCAGTCATTGAATGATTCAGGGAATTGTAAAGCGCGCAACTCACCCGTGAGTTCTCAAGGCGCTGAGAAGTTAAGCTGCTTATAGTGCATTCTTCTGTTCCACAGTGGAGGACGTGCCTAGGCTGTGCCCTGGGGTAGACTGGGCCAAGGGCAGGCCCGTCTACATCCATCCGAGCGCCACCCCCTTTTTTATTTCCAATAGTATGAGTAAGATTGCAGTCCCACACAAAATGACTCGACAGTTGAATGTTTTCAGAACGCTCAATAGGGGTAATATAAAAGGAAATCAGTCTTGCTGAGTGCCTTTTGTCTGTTGATTGTTCCATTTTGTCTAGTCATTGTACATTGCCATCTTGTACTACAACAGGGTGTGTTGGCTGCTGTTGTTTGCCTGTCCGTGCCAGCTAAACCTGCAGTCAAGCAGCAAAAAAAGTGGGCTAGCCTTATGGAACTGCTGGGGAAAATACTTACACTTCTATTGTGTTGTTCCCCACTTCCCCACTGCATGCAACATTTCTGAGCTTGTTGTGCAACGTTGTGCAAAACGTGGCTCTGTTCTAAAGGAACCTCTTCAGCCTTTTCTTGAATGCATAGAGAGACTGGAACCTTGCTGCATGCTGCTTTGTGCACTGTGGCTTATACACACTATGCCTCCCGCTTCCTCAGCCGGCTCAGCTTCAGTTAATTCTGTACTAGTCTTGCTGATTGCAGCCACTTCAGTTCCTTTGCTGTAATCGCATATCGTGAGAGCAGGTACAACGCAGGGGATCTTCACGAAGTCCCTTTATCGAGCCAGGCATCCTCCCTTGAGCCCCGTTCATCATACTTAGACTGCAGCTGAAACATCATCCACATGGTTCCCATGGATTATGGATTCTGTTGTCAAGGGCTGTAAGCCATTAGCCGTGTTTGAGCTTGCCTCCGCTGCATGCTCTTATGTTTTGCTACTTGCAAACGTTTCTAAAACAAGCTCAGTCCACAGGTAAGGTATTTTACAGCTCAAAAACAAGGTTGCCCTTTGGTCGGCCAAACGCTTGCATTTTAATGTTGTTCACTTCTGACCAGATTATCATGGTCAGGTGAGTGGCGCTTGGATTAGCTCCTCAGCAAAATGTTTTACGGGTGACTATCTAGTTGTAATTTTTTAAGCCTCCCCTGTTTGTCAGTACCTCTTTGGCCTTGGTGTCTGGGATCTCACTGCGCAATAGATTTCATGTTCTCGAGCACCTTGAGCATGTGAACTGACGGGGACTCATTTATCGCCGGCCATGAATCAGTAAATTCGCTCTCCATTGCTGAGTTTGGATCCAGAGCTGCTAGTAGCCCATCGGTAGGTGGCTAGTTGTAACATAGCTGGTATTACCTTCTGTGTTAATTTAGCAGATTGCTGCTCATTTGTTATTACTTTTTTATATTATATCATTAAAAGAAACTTGGGGTATCACTTTTTACATTTTTATGGTTTTCCTTACTTTTCCAAACCCACTATGGCCTCTGGGTCGGGGTCTCTCAACTTGACATAAGCTGTCTTTAAGTCATCTAATCACTCGGAGTGACGGATTGACACTGATCATAGGGGGATACAAACGACCTTTGTATCACTGAACAATCTAGAATTTTGCATTGTAAATTTTTGTGATTTGTTTTTCTTCCTAGGGAAATCTTAATTTCGCTGATTTATTTTATTTCATTGATCCATTAATGAGAAAGCACAGTTCTCTCAGAATGTATTTCACTTGTTTATTTGAGGTGAATTTATTGCCTAATTGTTTATGAATACTTTTTCCATTAATAACTGTAACGCTCGGTTTGCCATAGACAATGGGCATATTCAGCATGATCTCCAGGGCGCCCCGCTCTACAGCTGTATTAATTTAGCAGGATATTATTAACATTTTGGAAACTGGTGTCCAACCTTTTTGGGCATGTGTGATATTCCACTGTTAATTATATATTTATTTCTAGAAGTCTGATTGGTTATCTTAGTGGAGAGGAGGAAATCAATAAAAATTATGGGGACCATAGTCTCTTAGCTGCTTTTGTGCTGCCGGTCGCTTTATGTTGCCACACTTCTAATGGTACCCTTCCATCTGTAGCAAAAAAAAAGATCTTTGCTTTGTATGGAAACTCTCTGATGTAATTTTGTGAGGCAGCATTTAGATTGTTGTTATACGTGTCTCTCCATAGATGCTAGTCATGGAAACATCGCTAAGAGATTTATAGAGTTGAATTGTTGGATTAAGAGCTCTCGTACTAGAGGAGTGTGTTGTTTGACTGATGGTACTGGTTTTAATTTTTTTGCTCTTTCTCAAACAGGTAACTTTGTGCTGCTCTCTCCAAAAAGAACTTGTGCAGGGGAGTGCACCAATAATGTGTTCTTACACCCTCGCTATTTATTCCCTATATCAACAATCTTAGTTCTGTTTCACTTGGTTGTGGCCAGGACATACAAGTTAATTCCGGCTCTCGCATATGGATGATGTTTCTATTTTGGACCTAACAGCCTTAAAGTATTGGGTAATGCTTTTGTTTTCCTTATGAAAAGCCTTAAACCTGATTCTAACTACCCTAACTCCTACTATATGTTGTGGTCCAAACAGCTGAAGGATGTGTGCCATTTGTATAAACTGCAAAGTACTGGTTACCATGTCTTGAAAACAGAGGTAATACGTTGTGTCGGCTTGAACAGAGAACTTACTGAGTTAGCTTAGTCCTTGCTAAGGACAAACATGATTATTCAGCAATTGAATCTGATCTTTTGACTACCTGCAATTCTTTGGAAAAGAGCGCTCGGATTCAGAATTGGCATCTTCCGTCTTTGTTTATGCTTCCCATTAGGGAGCCTCACAACCACTATTGCATTTTGTCTTTTTTGTAAATTTTACCGTCGGTTTTAAAAAAGGATTTGTAATAGCCGTTTTGAACAAATTTAATTTTAGAACATGTAAACAGTCCTCGAAAAATCTGTTCTCCCACTTGCTAAGGCGAGCCATGTCTTAACGGGGTTTTTGAAGCCTACGGGCCTGTTTCGGCAAGAGAGCTTGAGCTGGCAAAGAACTGTTCATTTGTAAAGTGAATGAGCAACAGAGATGCCTGTAAATCTTGTATTAATCTTGTCAAATTTTCTGTTTGTTCAGAGACAGAGGTCAGTTGTCAGCTGATGTCTTCTTACAAATTGATGCTTATTTTATCCTGGAAATTGGTGTTTACGTTTCCTTCTCTGGGTGCAAAGTTTGAGGATTTTGTAAAGCAGTCTCCGACTATGGTGCTGGGTTACAAGAAGTGTGAATTAAAAGGCTGCAAGATGTTAGTTTTTTTCTAATACAGTACATTAAAATAGCTTGCAAATGAATTATGGAAATATTTCAAAATAATCATTATTTAGGAAAACACTTTTTTGGGGTATTCTGAAGTGTGATGGAAAGAAAGATTGATAGGATCCAAATAAATCAGAATAATTTACCTGGTGATGTGCAAATGATAAATATTTGCTGAAACCCAATTTCCACACATTGGGCCATATGTACATATTTTAGGCATTGCGATTTCTTAATGTATGAAACCAATTGAGTTTCATTTAGCGATTCCTAACGGGAGGGCAATCTACCTACCTCATGAATATTAATTAGGTAGGTCGCAGTTCGCGACCCATTAAGAATTGTGGCCACCACAGCAGACTACCATGTCTGTGATTGCTTTTTAAAAAGCAAACTTTGTTTTTTTAAATGCAGCCAGTTTTCCTTAAAGAAAATAGCATGCATTTAAAAAGAAAAAAAATTAAACTCTGAAGTTCCATTTTTAAGAGCAGGTCCTGCTCTTGAAAAATGTTTGTTTCAACATTCACAAATTGAAAAGGATCCCATTTGGACCCCTTCCCTTTTGCTAATGCTAATGATTACCACCATCCTTGAGGTGTCAGTAAAAAGTGAATGTTTTGCAACCGTTATTTCGTTGCAGCACATTCATACATATCATTGCGATTCGGTATTAAGACGGGATGCCCTAAACATGAATCTTCAATACCAAATCGCAAAACGCAAATTGCAATTCGCTACCATGGTACCAAATCGTAATTTGTGCTCTGTACATATGGAAAATAATTTTTGTGGTCGGTCCAACTGCAAAAATGCTTTTGTACATATGGCCCATTATCTTTTGCACAGTATATAGTTTTATAAGTAATGCTGCTTTCCAGTTGGAATGTTTGTACTTTCTATAAATGACAGTGCTCTACCGCATCACACGTGGGTAATATATTTATTAAAAGTGAGAGTTGTTAAACACAGAACAAAGCACAATCTTGCTCCCACCATGATGACAATGTTATTAATGATCTTAGAGGCCAGTCAGGGGTCATGTGTACACTATGTAGGCTAGATTTGTATTATTAATGGAGCAAAACTTTAATCTATCAAATAAAATAAGGGTTTTTTGTTCAACAGGCATGCTGAGTACACATATTTGAAAGCACTCTCATATGAGAGAATGAAAACAAAATCACATGGTGAAATAAAATATTTGTCTAGGATCTCACAATTTGAGACCAGTTTATGGTTCAAGTGTATTAAAGTTAGGTTGAGTAGACCATTGAAGTCATGGTAAAATGTTTGTTTTTGCGAACCCTGGTAGAGTTTTTACAATGTTATGTAATCTTATGTTAAAAGGTTTCTAAAGCTCACGAATATCCATGGGTGTTTTGGCGCTGACAATGACTGTCTGAGTCTGATGGTCGTCTTTTTTTGGGATCATTTTAAAAATTTGCCAATTGTTTCACAACTCAACGATGTTTCAAATTATGTCTATATATATGTTTTTATAAACAGATAGTTAGTAATTCATTCATTCTTCATCTGATGGATGCACTATAAACCTAAAACATACGCTTTTCATTTTATTTGTTGAACATAGTAAGATTATTGAAAACATTTTAGTCAGAGTTTAAATGCAAGCCAGACCTATTAGCTTAGCCAATGCTTGTTGTTCATGCTGTGAATTTACATTATAATCATTTTAGTCTTAATGCAAAATAGTTACATTAAAAAAAATACACTTAATAAAAAGATACATTAAACAAAAAGATGTGTATGAAAGCATGTTTGCCGGAGAAATCAATCCTTCTGTTTGTAGAGATGATTGGTGTTGTCCACATGCAGCTAAAGATGTAACGACCTTCAGGGACATGCTACCGAACTCTGATTTCTCTGATTGATTTTATTTTATCTGAGTGCTGGAGCTATACCGCCCATTGGTTATTGCTTATATTGCTCCAAGATTGCTGTGCCAGCTGCCTGCCAAATATACTAGTACAGTGTTGATTGCTTGCCCTCTAGACATGTGCAGGTCAAAGAGTGAAGGCAGCTGGGAAACACTGTGCATCCCTATCCTCCGCCCACTTCCTTAGGGCTGCTGATTTGACTCTGACCTTGAATGATTAAATATTGCATTGAAATCGCACTACCCCCTGACAAGACACCAAAGCGGTACTCACAGGCCCAAAGTTAGTGGTGAGTCCATTGGCTATTGTGAATAGTCTGGCATGCTAAGGATGCAATCCATGCATTTAATACAGTTTCTTTGTGGTAATAAGTGACTTGGGTTTTATCAGTAGACAGGGTTTTTTGAGAAGCAGATGCTTGCTGGAATATATATTGTAATGGTTTCCAAAAGGAGCTGAAGACAGACGGGCGCGAGATTTAGATTAGTTTATAAACAGAAGAAGCATGCAGAAGGTAGAAGGGAAGCATTCGAAATAAATAAGGGAGGAGAAAAGTAAGTAAAAGTGTCATGGAGATTTTTTTTTTTTGCTTGCTGTCTGTGGATGTAAACCTTTTGAAACAATTTTAAATGTGTTCTAAAGGAATGTGGCTTTTACCAATTGTTCTAGAGGCATTTGAGATGCTTCCCGCGCTGCAAAAAGGAAGCCCGGTGCTGATTAAGACCCCTTTACAAGTGACTGTCAATTAGTGCGACATTTCAGCACATCCCATTAGTTGTAATTACAGTTCGATACAGCACCATCACCCCATCGGATGCAATGCAAGCAGTTCTTTCAAACCCAGAGAGACCCTGTTTTATACCTACAACAGCAGTGTAGTCCGTTTTCTTAAGTACTGCTCCCGTTTAAGGCAAATCATGTGTACCATACATAAACTACACATATAATATAAAACATGTAATGTAAACACCCACCAACTTAAAATATATTAAGGTAATTGATAAACACAATGCAACAACCATCATTAGTAATTTCTGTGCATGTTTATGTGACCGTTCCATACTTGATTCGAAGGGTGAGGTCCACTACGTTCACTAACACTGGACCCACAGGAGCAGACGCCATGTACTGCAGAATGGATATGTCTGAGCTCACCTTGATCCCTCGTTGTATGGAGTATTGAACCGCTTCTAATAGTTTTCATTAATGCATGCAGTGATCAAGTAGCCAGAATATTTACTTTCCTTTAGTTCATCCTGATAGCGCATGGGCGTTTTACAACATCATTCTGGAATGCGTTAAGTAGTACGCTTGTAGCCCTCTTTTACAGACTCTTAAATGCCATAGTGAATTGCACCAAAACCAGTGGTTGCTGGTGTAGGGTACGGTGGTGGGTGGTGGGATGAAGGTGGAGGGGCGTTTAGGATATAAATAAAAGAAAAAACTTACCTGCTGGTTGCTGTCGCCAGCCACCGCCTCTGCTGAAGCAGGAACAGAAGGCACCCAGGCTTCCAGACTCTCCTGACCAATTTACGATCTGCTGATTGCAGCGTTGTGATTGGTTTGAGCGCAGTGCTTCGGTGCCTAGAGAGGGAGTTGAAGCCTCGGCATGTTCTCCACGCAGGCTGTAATGCGCATGATTGTTTGGCCAAATTGAGACTGCCGGCCAAACAGTCATGTGCACTTTAGGTGACGCATCAGCCACTCACAAGCACAGATTTATTTACAATTCTGTGTTGCACAGGAAGTCAAAACTCCCTTCACTTAAGACTGCCTAGTATTTGATGGAAAGTATTTTGACTTTGTGGAAACATTTGATTTGCTCTGAACAGCAAATGTAAACCATGTCACCAATCCTATATCAAAATCTATTTAAAATCCATAAGTCAGAATATCCCGATTGATGGGCAAGATTTTGTTCTCAATAAGGTTGAGTTTAAAATCCCCTAGGGCCCCAATTTGTTAACACCTCTTTAAATTTCTGCACATTTTTTCTGTTCATAGTAAAACTTTATCAGTGATTTCTGTTAACACTTTGAATATTCAGGTGCCCATTTCCACATAACTGTATATTTTAAAATCAATGACAAAGCCAAGAGACCTGGGTTTAATGTGCTAACACATAGAAATACAGTGGTTGCAGATTGAAGCCAAACATTGAAAGAAATAAGGCCTCCCTTGTCTTTTGTTTTTGTTTATGTGTAAAATGAGACAAGCATTAACAAGACAATCAGTTTAGACTTTTAATTATTTATTTTAAATCAACATTTCTTTTCGAATTAAAAAACTTTAAAAATGAAGGAGCAGCTTACTACCCACAGTATATGTCCCCTGACACTAAAATGCACTCCTATTTAGGACGTGGGGCACATATGGAAAGGTAATTCACATCCCTCACCTTACTCGTCAGCCAATGCCCTATACTCTGGTGGACGATAGTAAATTGTCAGTGTTAACTTCAATAGGCAAATAGATGATTATATAATTAATTATATGAATAGAATTAATTATTTGATTTAGAAACTTTTAGGCTGAAGGGACTGCTTAAGCTGTTTCTTTGCCTGCCCTAAAAAACAGAACATTAGTGAATGCAAGGGCGCCTTCCTGATAGACTTTCAGTTTGGCAGCACTGGGGAGAAGCTGGTCAAAGGTAGGCTCAAGTGGGAACAACAAGGAGCAAATTACAGCTGCAAGAGAAGAAGAGAAGGAATTCACAGAAAGAGGAGGAGGAGGAATAAGATACATCACACAGGGATACAGGAAAGAACAAGAGAAATGTGGAGGCAAATGGAATTAGGAGTGAGACGGGGCAGAGGGAGTGGTGCGATGGACTAACCTCGCACCACTCCCAGAGGTGATATTGGCATTTCTTTTTTCTAAATAATGATGGTTTGGCCCCAAGTTAGAGCTGAAGTCTTGAGGCATCAGGACAGCCATCGTGAGGTATGACATCCAAATTTGTCAGAAACAAATCCCAGAAAGCAGTAAGGACAGGATTAGGCTCAAACTGAAACACTGACAAAAGCATTGAAAAGTCTGATGCGCACATAAAAATTAAAATAATTAATGTTGAGGCCATCTAGATAAACCTACCAAACCCAGACATTTTTGAAAACCAGACACCTGGGGAAGTCCAGGAGGTGTGGCTTGCGTGGATCCCCCAAAGTATTCTTACTCAAAATCCCCTGTAAACCTCAAATGTAGCTAAAAAGAAATAATCATTTTTCTCACATTTCTGTGTGAGAGCAGTGTTCTGGCACAAATTTCCTACCACCCAGCGTTCCCCCTCTTTTTCCCAATAAAAGTGATACCTCACTTGTGCGGTGCCAAAAGCAGAGCCAGCCTAAACATTTATAAAATGAAAAACTAAGGGGGAACCAAAGCATGTCCATAAGGGCATTTTTTTATTTACATTTATAGGCTGGCTCTGCTTTGGGCACCCAAACAAGTGAGGTATCATTTTTATCAGGGGATCGAGGTGAATGCTGGCTGGTAGGAAATTTGGGCAGGTGTGGTGATCCTTTAACTTACCCGCACAGACATAGGAGGAAAATGTAACTTTTTAGCAAAAGTTAAGGTATGCAGTGGATTTTGGATTAAAAAAAAATGCTGGAAGCCACACTGCTAGCCAAGCGACAGTCCACCCACGCTGCCAGCCAAGTGCCATCCACGCACACTGCCAGCCAAGCGCCATCCACGCACACTGCCATCCAAGCACCATCCAACGGACACCACTAGCCAAGCGGCAGTCCGCACACACCACCAGTCAAGCACTAGTCCACACACACTGCTACCAAGCTCTAGTCCACACACAATGCCAGCCATTTGCAAGACCACACACACCGCCAGCAAAATGCCAGTACACACACAGCCAGCCAAATGCCAGTACATGCAGACCGTCAGCTGAACTCCAGTTCTCTCTCTCTCTCACACACACACACTCACACACACACACACACACACACACACACACACACACACACACACACACACACACACACACACACACACACACACACAAACAAACCTTCCCTGGTATCTAGGGGCTTTCTGTCCCCCTTGGGAGGGAGATGAACCTGAACATATCACTGATATGCCCCCAAGGGTGATAAAAACAGCTAACATGTGTGCCTAAAAAAAGAGGGAGCGACCCTTGACTATGGGACTGCTCCCTGACATGCCTATAAACCTATCCCTGTTGCCTAGTGGGCTTTCTGCCCTCAACGGCGGTGTGGGGGGCAGATTGGGTGTAATTGGGGGGGTGGGGCGTTGGCGTGCTCATTCTGGGCACACCGCTACATCAAAAAAAGAAAATTGACCCCATATGCCTCCGGGGCGCAGAAAGTATGACCCTATTGTGTTTGGGTGGTGGTAGCATTGACATGCCAATTTGGGCGGCTCCAGCCCTACGCATTCCAAACAAATTATCCCTGGTTCCTAGTGGGCTTTCTGTCCCCCCGGCGGCAGATCGGAGGGTATAACCCCCATCTGTCCCCCAAGATGTGCAATAAGACTGTTAATATTAGGGTCTGGGCATTGGCATGCCCATTGTGGGCAGCCAGAATCCTCTTTTAAAAAAAAATCAATAATCCCTGGTGCCTAGTAGGCTTTCTGCCCTCTGGGGGGGCAGATCGGGAGTAATGACTCCCCTATCTGCCCCTCGGGAAGGGCAGAACGATTGTCCTTTGTGTGTTTTGGGGGTTGTGGGCTTTGGCATGCCCATTTTGGGCAGCCCTCACCCCAATGTTTACACACACAAAAAACAAATGGGGTCTAGTAGGCTTTCTACCCCCCCAAACACCCCCAGGAGGCAGATGGGGGACTGTGGCCCCCATCTGCCTTCCCCTAGGAGAGGGGCAGAATGACTGATCTGGCCAAAAAATATGAGGAGAGCAAAAGCCCTTCCCAAGGTGCCACTGCCCCCTCCAGTGTGCCTAATCGAATGGATCCCTGCTTAGGATTTGCCCTCCTGCAGTGATCCCCAAGCAGTGACCCACTAAGGAAGATGATTCTTCCCTTTCCAATGGTTCCTCTTCTGTCTGTCTAGGTACTCAGAGGGCTGAGATAGCACAGCGAGTCGATCGGCTCATTTCACTTTCACTTTCAGTGTAATGATGTTGGCGCGCCGATCGTCGTTACACTGAAAAAATAATGCCTCAGGAGGTTGGGGAAGCTCTTCCTCAGCTATCAAGGCTGGAAAAAAAAGGAAATCCCTCTGCTGTTTACAGCAAAGGGATTTGGTGCTCGTGTGCAGAGGACTGAATGGTTCGGTTCTCGGCATATGAGCACCGTGGCGCATGACGGAACCATTGCGTCATGTGCACACAAAGGGGTAAAAGTAGGTTGGTACTGAATGGGGAACAGCCTGCACAGTAATTCGTTTTCCTTCAATTTCAATGTTGAGCACCCCGCCATGCCCCACAGAGTTGCCTCATAAGCAGCCTTGGGAATACATTTACTCCTGTACAGTCGCAGCATCTCACGTATTGGTTTATTTACTATTTTTGTGGCAAAGCCTCTATTGTCCTTTAAAATGTAAGATTTGCTTGACCCATATTGATTCCCCAGCATACAGATTTAGAGAAAAGTACTCCTAGGAAGGAAAAGTTGTGAACTTCTTCTAATTATGGCACCTGACATGACAGGCTTTTTTTCTTCACTTTCCCCCTACCACACAGCATAGTGAACATTTTTGCCAGATTTAATTTTAAATCTTGTGATAAATCCATTGATCAGCTACTTTAGACCATTTGCTGTTCTGGATGTCAGAATCAGGTTGTCAGCATATAGTAGCATGGAGGTGGGGCGCAAACCTATTCTGGGTGCATCAGCGTCTATTCCTTGCAGCTTCAGGTCAACCTCATTTATATAAAGAGAGAATAGGAGAGAGTTTAGGACGCAACTTTGCCTTGTACCGCTGGTGACCCTAAAGCTTGTGGTACGTTCTCCCTCTTTCTCATACCTCACTCAGGCTGTCAATGAGGCATACATCTGAGACAGGTATGATACAATGTCTTCTGGGGCGCCCATTTCGATCAACCTCTTCCACAATTTACTGTGGTTGACCAAATTAAAAGCGCTGCTTAATTTAGCGAAGCAAAGATAAATATATCCCTGCTTGGCCCCTTGTATTTGGAAATTAAGAGATAGAGATTGGTGTGCCGATATCTTTCCTAAATATGGAAGTGGTGGTGGGAAGCACACCGTTTTTCATCAAGCTTTTCAACATATATTTTACTTTGTTTGTCCATGAATAATCTGTTAATGCGTGCGCCGTGGTTGTCATGCCTGCCCCGGTGGCACCACTAGTAACAACGAAGAAGGGTAGGGCAACTCATGCTGCCCCGAAACCACTCGCACAGCACTGTTTAGCCAATGATGGCTTTATTTAAACGATAGTTCATTTTTAACCATTTTTAATCCATGTTTTCCAACCTTCAATATTTATTCAAGACTGTGTCCAATTACAGCTCAATTCCACACACGGGATTCATTCTGCCATTTTTCTAGGTTTCTAATGTTCAGACAGTGCCCACCAGGCCTCAGTTCAAAACACGATAAATACAGAAGTTCGTCCACAGCAATGTTTATTAAAATCCAATGCATTTCGGGCACCAAATTGCCCTTCGTCAGGGAACACTATAAATAAAAAATAAAAACACAATATGTACACATTTTATCTACTTGTATATCCAAACAGTCATCATATTTATGCGTTAATTTTCCTATTTCCTCAAACATTTCTACGGAACCCCCAACCTGCGCAATGTAAAAAATAATAACCCTGTAGTTTTTCCAAACTTAACAAATCCCTAATTGTTTACCATTTCCTTCTTATATTCCCCATATGTCACTCAATTTCGGGTGTCAACTCTTGTCCTTCCCTTAGTGTGTAAGTAACGTTTTTAAACATCTCCTCTCTCTCTCTCTCATTGGTTTCTCCTAACTGATTTCACCCCATGGCCTCCCCGTTTACTCCCTTCTCGTCTACGCTATTGAAACCATAACTATCATGTTCATGCTTGCAGGCCTTTTTCATTATCCCAGCTCCTCACGAGGTTTCATCACTCAACTTTGTTCCACATCACTTTTCCTTCCTCCTTGCTAACATATTTCACATACCTGCTTAAGACGCTAAAGTCACCTCACTTTCATTTCCGTTCCGGTAAAAGTTCCACACCCTATTGCAACACCTCGGTTTAAATCTCGTTCTTACTGATGACAATCACCTGATTAATTCATTACTCCCACCCATTCCCGCCCTCAAAAATCACCGTCCACGTTACTAAACTACATTGCCCATAATTCAGTGTTCACTCATAGTTGCCAATTGTCCGTATCATGATGACATATTTAAAAAGACTAGGTGTACAAATTTCACAAACACCGCGTTTTCATCCGTGTTGTTAAGCAAAGTCAAATTGTGTTCTGTTGTCAAGCTTCTCCTGATAATAACATTGCTTTTATCACGAACCAGAATCTTGCTCCGTCCATGTGGATCCTTGCATTATTAACCACTCTCTTGGAATTCGTTTTTTTCATTTGAAGGGTGCTATCCCAACGTTGCAGGGCATGAACAAACAAAGTAAAATATATGTTGAAAAGCTTGATGAAAAACGGTGTGCTTCCCACCACCACTTCCATATTTTATATTCATGCCCTGCAACGTTGGGATAGCACCCTTCAAATGAAAAAAACGAATTCCAAGAGAGTGGTTAATGCATGATTTAGAAGCATCCACTGGAACCCCGTTGGGGCCAGGGCCTTTCTTAGAAGACTTTCCAATGGCAGTTACCACCTCTTCTAGACTAACGGCCTGTAAAGGGAATGATGTCGGGGCAAAATTGTCTCCTTCAATAGTGGCTGGGTATTTAGTCTATCCATAGACCATGTACGTACTTACTTACTTGGTCTATGGATTAAATATGCTTTCGAAATGGCTCATCCAACCCAGTGGGGAAACTGGGGCCTATACTATAATTGTGTCCAAACTATCTTTAAGGAACAGTGAATTCATTATTTTCCAAAACAATATATGATCTTTGGTTCCCACAGTCTGTTCCGGGCTGGCCCAATCTGTTCTTGCGGTTCTTTCCTCCTGCGGCTTATTGTCTGTTTGTAGTGAAGTCTAAGTGATTTAACTTACTTGGAATCCCTCAGGGTTAGCTGTATGGCTTTTTTAGTTTGTGGTTGATTTGTGTACAACGGGAGCCAAGTTTCTCTTTTTTTGTCCCCTTGTTAGTGTTTTAAGCTAACTACAGCAGCCGAGATAATCTTTCAAAAGTCTAGCACAATTGTATGTGGGGGCGCCCTCTGGTTCTTAACCGACTAAAAAGTCCTCCCTGTCGCTTTTCACCACCTTTTCAAGGAGGTCTGTTTCATTAATCCCCATCCACTTAAGAGTAATCCCATTTTCCTGGCTATATCAATATGAGCAGCCAGCTTGGATACTTCACATGGCTTGGGTTGTAAAATCAGGTTTAGTGTGAGTGGAAAATGATCACTAAAGCCAGTAGTTACTACAACAAGTGAGCTAAAGAGATTTAAACCATTCATTGGAGCATTATATGGTGAATAAATAAGCTGCTCCTATTCCCCTGAAAGGATGGCAAGAGGGCTTTCACTCTGAGATGATTTTGTGTCAGTAGTTCCAGGTTGTACTCATATAATAGTTCATTTATACTGTCACCATAGCTGTTGTGGGGAAAGTGCAGGGCCGGCTCTAGGCTCATGGTGGCCCTGTGCAGAGAGTGTAGGTGGGGGCCCCGGAAGAGGGGGTCCGGACCGTAGTAGGGCCAAGATTGACGGCCCTGGGATCCAAACTGCTGGCTGGCTGGGCAAGCAAGTGAAACTGAAAACAACAACGCTGCCATTATTTGAAAATAAGTGAGTCGCCGGCTCTGCCGTCACTGTTATTTCTCACTCAGCGTTATCCCCAGCACAGCATGCTCTCACTCGGGCAGGAAAACCAGCACCAAGCATCTGCTTCAGCTGCCTGCGTCACACCCCGCACTAGTACCATCTTCTCTCTGAAGTTATTTTTTGCATGTCGGACTCGGAGTCAGAAGAAGGGCAACCATTTATTTTGGCTTTTATTTCGGCTCCCACTAGACTACCTAGGATGCAGTGATTTAAGTTAGCAACAGGGGCGTAGCTAGAGCTTGTGGCGCCCGGGGCTATCCCTCAGATTGCCGCCCCTTGGGGGGCATGGGGTTGCTGGGGAAAAAGGACGGCGAGCACTTGAAAGATGTCCGAGAGACACGTAGTATTGCCGCTAATAGTTATCTCGGTCATGCAAGTTACATGCACATACATGACACGGTCAAAGGCTACACTGTTGAATACACCGGTGACTGGCAGTACAAAAGAGAAGGTAACTCTCTGAGCCACAGGACGAGCAATGTGGTCACTGAAGCACCCATGTACACTGATGTTTTTCTGCTTTTCCCAGCAGCACCATGCCAAAAAACTATCCACATTGGTGCTTGGTTTGTGAAGTTAAACATTTGCTCTTAGTGTGACATGCACATCAGAAGATTAAATTCCAACAGGGCGAACTCACCCTCAGGCAATGTGTGCATTTGCCCAAGGCCCCTACCTTGGAAGGTCCCACTCCACCGGGAACATGATCTTTTTCTCTCCTCATCTCACATCTGGCTATTTATCTCAACCAACTTTCCTCTCTCTGCCTATCTTTACTGATCCCTCATTCTCTCTCTCTACGCAGTGTCATTCCAAGTCTTTTTGATACCACTGGAGCCACAGACTCAGCCACCCACCCCTCTGAACCTGCTGCTGCTCTCCTCTGACCTCTTACCTCACTCGCTCCATGCAGGGTCTCTACGGCAGGCAGGCAGGGGTGGTTCGGTTCGAACTTTGTTAACCCTAACTGGCGTAGCTAGGAGGGGGCGCGGGGCGGTCCGCCCCTGGCGGCAATATTTTTGAGGCCGCCGCCCTGAAAATCCAAGACATTTCACCTTCCTCCTCTTCCTTCCTAACATTGTGAAGCCTACTTGGCCAATTGATCCTGCACCGCAAAACACCAGTCGGGCCGAATAGCAAGGTTTCTTATGCAATGTTAGACAAGGACCGCGGACTAATGTGGTTTTCATCTGGTGTCCTTAAGTTATTCTTTCCTATTTGTAAAGGACTTCTCTCCTGCCCTCTCCCATAAAAAATATAGGGACTCATTTATGAGGCCCCTTGCGCCATCGGAACGTCACTTTTGTGAAAATTTTGAAAAGGTAGTGGAGAAATGGTGCATTTTCAATCAAATTCCAGAAAGCAGGAAGCCTTTGACAAATCACAGTTTTGGGAAAGTATGGACTGAATATGAAGAACCCTTATTCACATTAATGATCATATTCCAATCACTTGAAGCTAAGATCCATGGCTCTAAGGCTCCGTGAGTGGCTTTTTTAAAGCATCTATTCCACTGGGGAAGAAGAAACCAGATGCAGGAGCTGCGGCAAGTCAGAGAAATCCCTTGAGCAGGTTATGTGCATCTGCCCAGTCATGTTGGACAAGCGAAAAATAAGTCTCTGGGCTGATAGGAACAGGCTGGAAGTGTGATCCTATCGGCAAAGTCTCAAAGCAGCATTTAATCCAGAAAGCACAGTCCTAAATAAACATCTGATTGATGAAATTTGCCCATCTTGCATATAAAAGGTTTATGCCCTTAGGTGGTTGCCAGGGTGGCTCTGTAAGTCAGTCTTAAAAGCTCTAGAGCAGTGGGCTGTCACCTGGCTCACATTGAATGCCTCTGTTAATCCCCCACAGTTCTCTCCTACAGGGAAGGGTGCTGGTATGGGTTATCTGCTTGCTTACTCGCTGTTTGGAGGTGTGCTTTTGCAAAGGTGCTAATGAAGGTATCATTTGCATTACCAATAAACAATTAGCTGCAATTCGCTTCTCCTGCTCTTTCTTACAACTGTTATATGTAATTAGATCGCTGCATGCACTTGAAGGCACAAGGTAATCAATTCTGTATTTTATGTATTTATTCATTCTTAACTGGACTTTATAGTATCTTAAAATCTGTCTACTTTTTTAACCCGGATTCATGTTTATTATATTGTAAAAGTTTTAACTAATCATACAAAATAAAGATTATTATATCACATTACTGATCTGATCTATCAGGCAAGGGACATGCCTACCAACCAAAAGGATACATAACTTACATCGCCAAGGTGTTCAACTCCACTATTTCAGACATCAAGATTATATCCCCAAAAGTCAATGAGCATGACACGGTCCCCTTATTGGCATTATCATCACAAGCTGAATCACACTCAAGTGTGTTGAAAACCTCAGAAACACAATTAGAAAGCCTGTGAGCTTCTGATAGCACTGTAAAGTTATTCCAATGACAGAAGATGTGTAATATAAATACCCATAGCATAATATGACATTCAGTTAATCTTTAAAAGCCATTGCGTAGTGGATTAAGCATTATTTTGAATTTTAATTTATACAGAATATCATACATCTGACAAGGCGCCAAAGTGCTTTCAGTGGTTGGGTAGAACGCTAAGTTTGGTACTTGCATACTGGGGGTAAATTTGGACAATGAGTCTCAGGTGGAGGGGGCAGTCACCTCCTTTCCAGTGAAGTGGGAATATAGTGGTGTAGTGTCTCTTTACAAGTGTCCTGGTATTTGCAGTAACACTGCCTGAATACATACAGCTAGTGCCTGGTGCAGTATATACCAATGGATGGTATTGCCACAGGATTGGTTTATGGTATAAGTGAAAGGACGAGGAGCTGAGGCGCATTTTATCTAATGTATATCAGAGAAGGCTGATGAGTTTGGAAGGAGAGTGGTTTACATGGCTTGTGTAGCACCAGACAAACAGCTCCTATAATGATGTGGGAGAATACTATTACCTTACCACTGACATGAGCTAAAGCTTGACAGATGCTCAAATGGATTGTATCAAAGGAAGACTAGAGATTGTTTGTATCTGAAGACCTCCAACTCGTTCAAACTATCTCCAGAGTTTCTCCAAGACTTTCCTGGTATTTATTTGGGTGACAGGCAGCAACTTCTGTATATTGCCCCTTTACCTCTGGCAAATGCAGCAAGCTACAGCTCATGCAATACTGATGCTCAGCAGACATGATAACATTTCATTATTCAGAATGTGGACAGTGTACAAGAGATTGCTCATGTTCTTCCAGCTTAACACCCACCCATCCATCCATCTACTGAATCACCCATGCACACAAGAGCCATTCATTCATACAAGCACGCAGCTGTCCATCCACACATGTGTCTACTAAAATCTACTCATCTATACGTCCATCCAATCCATCCACTACATAATCCACCCATCTGCACCGTCTTAATTCATTCCTATTCTCTCCATCATCCATCTTCCTGAATAATGCAGTCATCCATTCACCCACTCGCTTATCAACATAGCTTATGTCCATACTAAAATGTTTCAGGTCTTGTTCTCTGTTCCCAGGACATTTGAGATTTAGAGAGCATTGTGAATATTTTAGAATTAGAGCTCTGCAATGGGGCAAACATCTCAATGCAGGAATAGGAGTGTTTCTATGTAGTTTATATACATCACAAAACAGTGATGAGCTCTGCCTCTACACAATGTACCATGTAATGCAAGTCAAAGCCAAACATCAGAAGCCTAACCGAAATCAGCCCTAAATGTCTGCCTTTGTGTAAAATGAATAAGTAATTTGCCAGTGCTTGCAGTGCACGCTAAAATAAAACATGGAAAAGGAAAGCGCACAGAGATGCAGTGGAAACGCTTTTGTCACTTTGAAAAGTGGAAATTCGCCCAGGACATTTTCATGCACATCTGTCCTCGCCTCGGTCATTAGTACACTTTTTGAGGGAGGGTAGCACACTCCAAAGGAGCTCGCTCCATTTCCATCTTGTGTGCATCTCTTCCGTTCCGAGGGAGAGGTGTGTGCATCAGCTCTATTTTGGGTGAAGTAAGTAGTAAATTCTAGCGGGCGATACAACGTGCCATAACACTGAGGGAGATTCGATGACATGGCAGGTTAAGCATTTATCGTGTCTGAAATGTCTCCGTAGGGATGAGGCCGCCGGGATTGGCATTTGCAGATGAGGCCTGGCAACTGCTGACGAGGAACGACAAAGGAGGCCTGACAATAACGGTACACCGCTAGAGGAAGCGAGCAAAGCTAGCCTGGCACTGCCACTGGTTAGGGATAGCATGGCAGAGGTCAGAGGAGGCCTGGCACAGTAAACAAACTTACATGGACGTGGTCGCGGTGGTGGTGACCGTGACGTCGACTACCTCTCTGACTGTCTACTCGATGTCTTCCCTTCGACCGGCGCAGCAGACTCAGTGCACTCCACTGTGCACACAAAGCACCAGGCGGTCCGGCTCGTCGGTAGTAGGCACAACGACCAGGCAGTCACTCACGACGACGAGTCACGCGGTCCACTCTCCTTCGTGTCTTCATATGATCTACTAATACTTCTACTTTCACTTTTACTTGTTGTGGCAGCACTGGTGCGCCACGCGCGGTAACATCCGGACAGCGTAGGCAGTTGGCCAATCACCTCGACATGGCTGGATATAGCCATATGTGATTGGCCATACTGTGCGGCCCTCCTTTTTAATGTATGCATATTCACTTTGTCGGGACGCTTTACTGACTGGGCCGTGGGCGGCCGCGGCACTGGAGGCCCTTGCGGCCGAGGCTGCCTTTATTATTTATTAGGGAACTGTCAGTGTTCGTTCCCAATCCCAAATAAATTATAAAGGGTCGGAGCCGGAGGCCGCCAAATCCTGCCAGGGGTCCGCCAGTGCCACGAACGATCCTTCCGATCCGATCCTCGTCGTGGCGGCCCCCTGGGGTTTGGCGGCCCTGTGCAGGTGCACACTTTGCACATGCCTAGGGCCGGCCCTGGAAAGTGTACCTTTTTATATCCTATAGCATCAGTGTAACCACAGATACCTGCTGATGAATATACACAGGGACTTATATTAAAATCTCCTGCCCAGATGTATACACACTCCGCTTCAATGTCCCCTTGTAATTTTTTCAAAGTACTTTATCAAGTTCCTCCACAACCTCTTGTTCCTTAACATAAAAGATTTTGTTATAATAATTTATCAGTACAAAAGATCATCTCTTGTTGGACTGTAAAAGCCAACTGAAAAAATAGGAACGTTGGTATAGGCCTTTTTAAGAGTCACTGGTGCTAAAGTTGACACCAAATAACAACACCCCCTTTGGCCGCCCATGGTGGGGTTGAAATGGCCCAAAAAAATATTTATTGTACATTTTTCTGTGTGCCGTGTCTCCTGTACACATTGCAAGTTTGCAGTGTAGATCTGAAATTGCCACTCTTTATTGTCCAGCTTATTTTTCACACCTGCAGTGTTTCAGGATCTGAGAATTATAGTACAAATCGGATATGGCGCCATTCAAGAAATTCTATTGTGGATAACTTATTCAACAGTTGTGTAGTATCTTTGATGTAGCTGGGTAAGTTTTGAACCATGGGTTGTAGGTAACGGTCTATAAATTTGCCTGTTGGTTCGTGGATTTTCCATGGGAAAATGAGAAACTAATCCTTTGTACGGCCGATGTGAGGAGTTTATATACCTCTATCCCTCATGAAGGAGGGATCAACGCGGTGGAACAAGCCTTGCTTTCATCTGGTATCAGTGACATCTTGAAACCATTCATTCTTGAATTGATGGTATACACTCTGTACCATAGCTACTTTAAACACGACGAAACCTGGTACTTACAAATGTCCGGAATGGCTATGGGCAATTGTGCGGCTCCTTCCTATGCGAATCTATACATGGGCAATTTTGAACTCAACCACATTTACAGAAATAAAACCTGGATGGACAACCTGAAGCTTTACATACGCTACATCGACGACCTACTCTTCATTTGGAAAGGCTCCCAGGAGAGCCTAGAACTTGCTTTAACGGATCTCAACACCAAAGATGATCGTATTGACTTTACCTGGAACATCAATCAGCAAGAGATTGCTTTTCTGGGCGTTCTCATCCAAATAACCCCACAAGGCATACAGACAGATCTTTATCGAAAAACCACAGACCGTAACAACGCTCTACTCTATAGCAGTTTTCATCGTAACTCTCTAAAAAGACACTTGCCTTACAGCCAGATGCTGCGAGTAACCCGTATCGTTTCTGACCCAAACATCAGGATGAATCAAATTGCAAGTATGGCATCAAGGTTCCGTTGTAGAGGTTACCCAGAGACCATCCTCAAGGAAGCTACGGACCGCATATCCGCAACCTCCCGGACAGAAGCTCTGACGAGTAAGCCTAAAACCGACAGCCAAAGAATGGTATTAGTCTCAAGATACTCCACCTCGAGCAATAAATACAAACAGATTATAATGAAGCATTGGCGCATCCTTTCATCGGAACCGGATTTCGGTGATCTCTTTCAAGATCCCCCGATCTTTGCCTACACCAGGCCCATGAACGTCAAGGAAATTTTAGCCAAGCAAACAATTGAGGACACCTCAACTACCCACACTGGCACTCGACCATGTTACCATTGCAGTAACTGCAATAATGTTATGAAGGGCAATACCATCTGTCACCCCATGAGAGGATTCAAAATTAAACTGAATGTAGACGCCACATGTGACTCTTCGAATTTGATCTACCTTCTTAAGTGCCCATGTGGTAAAACCTACGTGGGCAAAACAAGCAGGAAGATAAAGACAAGGTTGAACGAACACAAGTCCAACATTAGGACCAAAAACATAAAGTCTAACATCGCCATCCATTTTAATGAAGCCAATCACAACGTGGCAAAACTTAAATATATGGTCCTCGAGATTGTCCCTAAAACAGAAGGCAGAGACAATAATAAGGCGTTATTGCAAAGGGAAACCGCCTGGATGTACAGGCTGCAATCACAGAAACCTTTCGGTCTTAATGACCGGACAGAACTAAGTTGTTACCTGTAATGCCGCCCTCGGGCATTTACTGATGCATATTGACTTTGTTTTGCCGTTTGGATTGATAAGTTACTTTGTTTAACACTATGTCTCCACGGGACCTTGGGGCTTTCATATCCTCCGTTCCAATATGGCCACCCTCCTCACCTAACACTGAGACTCACTTACATCCCTTTCTACTAGTCTCTCTTCAGTTTCTCTCACCTTTTCACTACCCATCAAAACTCCGCATCTGCTACGCGGAGTTTTGCCTTCCCGGAACCCACCACTCGGCTCCGCCACACCGGCAGACCTAGTAAGTGTTCTTTCACAGTCCGCATTACTCTCTACTTTACTTTACCCGCCATAGGATTTATAACGGTGACCCTTTGTTCCTTTCAGGAGCGCTGAGCAAACAGCAAGCCATCTAGTAAGCCCGGCTTGAAGCTCTTTAAAGCTGTCACGTTCACTATTTAACTGCTCCGTTTTTTTAACCACTCACTCCGTGTTATCCCGCCACGCTTCATATTTCCTTTCATTTAACTCGGGCACCATCAATCTTGGTTTACCCTGTCGGTACTTGCGTATTACTTACGTTTCTGACTTTTTTAAAAACACCCCGGTTTCTTTCTTTACCTCCGTTTATCAGCTACTTGCACCTTGATGGAAACTGCACTTTTAAGTCTTTGGTGAGACGTCACTTTTTGCATGTTTTTCTTCTAGTTACTCCACTATTGGACACATGTGGTACACACATTGAGTCACCCATATAAACATTGATGCTTGTCATTTATGTTGACATTAAGTATATTGATTTGGTTCTATATATCCTCTTTGTTCTAGTGCTCCTTGAGAAAGGACATCTTTGTCCGAAATGCATCGGAGCCATTTACAGTGTTTGATGGATTAAACCGATGGTCTGCTAATTCATATGAATTGAATATGAAATACTTTAAATGAAGGATTTTGATTAAAACTTTTGAAACCTTTCACCAATGGAACTTTATTGGAACTAACCGCCTGGAAACCACTGTGTTGTTTTGTTACACACAGTTCCACACAAGTGTGCCCACCACAGGGATGCGCCTACACCCCAGTAGCGCACTCAACCCCTCTTCTGGTTGTCTGTCATAAACATCTATTCTGAAAATTATCATCATTGCTCAGTTGAAGGTGGCTCTTCATTAAGCCACAGTAAAAAGATCAGAGACCAGTCAATAGTCAGAAATGAAAAGATGTATTGTTGCTTATGTCCACAGAGTTTTATTTGTGTTACTTTAGCATCGAAACAATTGAACTGTGACAGACTGATTGCTTTTTGACTTTTCAAAAAAAAAGAAAACTATGCTGTTACTGACCCTGGTCTCTCTCCCAGGCTCTCTTATTGTAGGATCTCACTGCCTTGTGTCTTGCCCTAGCATTATGTTGCTTTTGGGTGACAATTTCTGCAATTTATAAATAAATAAACAGGTAAAAGAGATGGTGACCAATTTGTCTGTGTAAAAGAATTCAAAGGAAAATAACTGTATCCCAGAACACACTCTTCCTTGGGTACATCAGAAAAACCTGATCTGTAGATCTAAATGCACAGCAAGTACACTTTCTTGCTTAGTATGTGATGCATTTACAATATGCACTATATAATAAAGGTTACCAAATGGAAATGTAGTAGTGTCTATATAGGTGCAGCCTGCCAGTGGGGATGAGTGTTCGAGGTGGTAGTTATTGAAAGATTGTGAGTTGTCAGAGGCAAGACAGTGATAATGCTGTGTAGCGCGATGCGAATGATGCCACGGAATCTGGGTCATACGTTAAACGGGCAGCTAGATCTCGCAGACTGCCAGATGGTTGGGTGATTTTGTGTGGGGATGAATAAGTGTAGTTTGCATTTTTACCAGGCACCATGTCTATGTTTAGTTTAGCTCTTTGGTAGTGTGTGGTGTGGCTGTTTACTTGTCTTTTGTTGTGGCCACCACTTTCTTCTGTACAAAAGGGGGTGGTGATGGACGAAGCATCTAAACCAATCAAACACTCACACCCAGTCAACAGATCTGGGTTTAATCCATCACCGTTCTTTAGCCCACTCAGCCACCCCAGTTCAGACATGGCCATATGCAAATCAGTCTGACCCTGTGCCTCATGGGAACAGTCCAGCCCGAACTGCCAAGCCATGCCTTCCCTGGACCGTAAACAAGCTTCCTAGGACCGGTTTCTGGCATTCCACCCATCTTCAGCCAGGCTTGCTTGAATCCAGTGGCAAAGTGAGCAAGGGACTCACGTCTGAGCATACCCTGCCAACTTATGGCGAACAAAGTGGTACAAAAGGGGGTGGTTATGGACGGAGCATCTGAACCAATCTAACACTCACACCCAGTCAACAGATCTGGGTTTAATCCATCATGGATTAAACCCAGATCTGTTGACTGGGTGTGAGTACAGATCTGATCCTGTACCTCATGGGAATGAGGCACAGGATCAGACTGATTTGCATATGGCCATGTCTGAACTGGGGTGGCAGAGTGGGCTAAAGAGCGGTGATGGATTAAACCCAGATCTGTTGACTGGGTGTGAGTGTTTGATTGGTTCAGATGCTCCGTCCATCACCACCCCCTTTTGTACCGCTTTGTTCGCCATAAGTTGGCAGGGTATGCTCAGACGTGAGTCCCTTGCTCACTTTGCCACTGGATTCAGGCAAGCCTGGCTGAAGACGGCTGTAATGCCAGAAACTGGTCCTAGGAAGCTTGAATCCGGTCCAGGGAAGGCATGGCTTGGCAGTTCGGGCTGGACTGTTCCCATGAGGCACAGGGTCAGACTGATTTGCATATGGTCATGTCTGAACTGGGGTGGCAGAGTGGGCTAAAGAACGGTGATGGATTAAACCCAGATCTGTTGACTGGGTGTGAGTGTTTGATTGGTTCAGATGCTCCGTCCATCACCACTCCTTTTTGTACCACCACTTTCTTCTGGACATCACATTGCATCTAGATGTAACATGGCAGACATCTTGGAAGTTCTACAAGCATTGGCAAATGTAGTAACAGCAGGCAGCGAGCACTGATGGTTCTTAGGGAAGGCAGAGAGAGAGACTAGAGACGGGTGAGAGAAAGAGAGACACATGAGACAGCGAGAAAAATAGAGAGGGAGGAAGGTGTAGGACTTGCATTCCAATCGAAGCTGACATGCCAAACAAACATGAAAAACAGCTCTCCTAAGGTCAGCAGTGAAAGAATACACTCAACCAATTAAAAAGCAGTGTGAAGCTTAAATGCTTCAGGTGTGGGACAGTCCAAGATAATATCCAAGGAGTTTAAGAAAGGGATAGCGCTATAAGAGGCCTTTAAATTTGGCTTTTAGCTTTGTTAAATTTGCTGTGCGTTCAGAGACAGAGATGGTGTCATGTAATGCCTTCTGACTAACTGCTACGTATTTAACATTGAGATTGCCACTTACTTTTTTTTTCACCTATTGCAAAATGAGTGAATAAAGTGAACCAAGTGATTATCCTGCTGGTGTACAGGAAGTTTGAAAGGAAAGTCTGAATATTTTTTTTTTAACTATACAACAACATGTATATAGTTTTGAATGAGCTTTGCGCATCTTTCTAAATTTAGCAGATGTAAGGAAAGTACAAATAATGCACTGTCTTGTCATTCTGAAGTGTGATGGAAACAAAATCTTTAATAAGTTCACAATAAACAAAACCACAAATATTAAATATGTGCATAAATTCAATTTCCACAAATCCTTTGTTCGCTACCATGGTTTAGCAGTAATGTTCCATGACAAATACCAATGTAATAGCCATTCCTAGAGCCCGTTTCAGTGGAAAGGGTACTCTCCACGTAAAAGGCCGCACCCTACCACACCATGGTTTCACACACGCAAGAATAGGGGGGGGGGCGGCAGGAATTAAGTCATGGAACTCAAACAGACACGAAAGTCATCCAATCATGAGCAAGGGACAGGCCTAATGTCCGCTCTAAGCACATGTTTAGATATTGGTCCATTACAGGTGTCTGTAGCAAGACAACAAAAACACTTAACTGCATGCTTGAGGTCTCTGCCCACCGAAACGCCACATTTCCAGGTTTTAATCTTGTAGTTATGCGAGGTAGGGGAAACATGTATCTGAAAGGTGCAATGCGCCTCAGCAGCTAGGGGCACAAACGAAGACTTCCTCTCGTTAACCCATAGACAGAACTCTATCTACTGATACCTCCAACATAGTTAGGACTTGAGTTTTTAATATTCTCCCAAATCTCACGCTCTGTTAGTTCAATGGAATGTGTTTCACATTTCAGGAAACTGTCAGCCGCTTCCCAGAAGCGATAGGAAGCGACTGACAGGCCTGAATCTGTGTCTGTAAATGTCACTTGGGCAATTCATCAAGTTAATTTTCCTTCATGGGGCACAGAAGGCGTCCTGATATTTTTTCACGTGAGATGAGCTCACTGACAGGCACTAATTTCACTGTTGACAGAGGGCTTTCACCGCCTTGCCGCCAGCGCCGGCTAATGGCCGCGCGCCTCTTGTCGGCGCGTGATGAGAAGTGGGTTCATTAAACCGTTTTTTGGTCAGATAACTGCCTTATTAGGTGCATTCAGGCCTCTGCAGATTCTAGCCGTGAGGAATCGTTTCTTGGAATGGCACCACCGCGGGTGCTTGAGGGCACCAGAGAATCGACATTTAGTAAAAGAGCCACATTTAAAAGCGAGGAGGATGTACATTGCTTTTCTCATCATTGATCAATGGTGCATCAGATATATCATTGTATTTCTCATTAAACATTAAGTGAAATAGATTTTTTTGTTTTGAGCGTTCTTTGTACAGTAACATCGCGCAACAGTAGTGTGTCATATTTCCCAGATGTCAGCTCTGTTTTTATATTGCATTCAAAACAGAAGATACTACCATGTGATGGTTTTTTTTGTTAATCGGCTGAAGGAATCACTTTAAAAGTAATTTCTGGCGATTAATCTCGGGGTGTGGGGATCCATGTGACTTACTTTTTTTAGATTTTATTTTTAATATCGCAGACCTTTTTTGAGGAATTAAAAGTTACATCTAGGTTTTTCCGTGGTGTATTTTGGAAGTGGAAGGTTCTCCCTACAAACCTTTAACCTAACCCTATTTTTCTCCTTCAACCCTTGAACCGAAACATTGAAACAGTTTAATTCCTAACTCGATCCTATCCCTTGAGCCTAATCCTAAACCTCACACTTTTCACTCCCTCTAACCTGATAGCTAACTTTATGCGTTAATAAACCTTAAACTGACCCAAATGCTACCTGTTGCTGTATCCATCTCTCAGTCCTGATCTGTTTATCCCAAGATTTTTGTATTCTAAGGTTTTTCACCCCAGAAAAGATCTCTCACTGGCTGTGTGCTATTTCATTGAAATTCCGAGGTGCTGCCGGGAAGGGTTAAATAATTGCATGCTTTGTAGTGCAGTTTGTATCTGGCGATTACACTGCCTTAGAAGTGCAAACACAGTATTTTAATTACTTTCATCAGTGAATTCAAAGTCTTGTTGATTCTCGTTTTATTTTTCTGGAAATCCTTCCAACCTCCTGCTTCTATCCATCTGCGAATGCAAAAAGGATCATCTGCAGCATGTACTTAGACTCTACCACTTTAGCACAGTCAGAATTCACAACAGTCACTTTTTTTATGTGCTTTGGTCCTTACTCGAAGCAGCTGGCCCCAAGGATTCCATGTATTTGGATTGCCACTTCTGTCCTGAAATGTTAGAGTTTGGAGACATACCCACCCACCCTGTTTGTACGCATAATCATTGATAGAGCGCGCGGGTCACCCGGGTCACTTAGATTACCAAATTTCCCACGCACTGGGCCCTGGCGTGCATATGATGACAGTGTTTTGCAAATGAACCGGGTGAAACCTCTAATCACGCTACTATCAGTAATCGGGGTGGGTGACTCTTTCACCACTCACTATTCATGTACCTGACTTACCACAGGCACATTACTCCTGACAGATCAGGAGCTAGCAGTGGACAGGTGATAAGGGTTTTCCTAAAAGGGAGAAAATTCTGATTCACACATTTAATACCTTTAATATTACTTTAATGTATAATGACCACAGACACCTTGATGGTTTTAAGGGTTTTATATAGTATAAGTTTAGGACGAAAATGCCATTACAAGGAGGCAAATGCAAAGTAATACATCAATGATTAGTATTAGGACCAGAATGTAGCTCTGGATCAAAGTGAGTATCATAGAGTAAAAGGGAACACTATAGGGCATGAATCATATGGACATTTATCTAATACAGTTTAATCTAGGGCAAGGACGTGAGGAAAACCTAATGTTCGACCTACTAATTTTATACTATTTCCTAAACCTTATGCTATCTTTCTAATCTTCACGGCAACCATACTAAGGGAAAGGGAATAAGTGGAACAAGCTAGATAAACAGTCGGGTTTAACAATGTCCTATAGGAAGGGTAAAAGTGGAACATTTACTAATAATCAATTGCATGAAATTACAGTCAACGGAGATATGGAGAATATCACAGGCAAGATTGCTTTAATCAGAGGAGGAAAAGTTGAGAGTATAGTATAGACAGACACCTATGTCAATATTTACCTAGGTGAGAATGAGGACTAACCCTGGCCACGGGTCAGTTGGGGAAGAAACGGGACAAGGACCCTCAAGGATTCAGGGAATACCAGAAGGTGAGCAGGTACAGCTCATGGACAGTCAGGACAGGATACCCCTCAGGTCTGGGTCAGGACTGGGTTCACCAAGGCACGACCAACCCCTCACAGCATCGGATGCAACGCCAGCGTTACCCCCTCTTCTGCACGGAATCCGCCAATAACCCCGATTGGGTTTTCGAATCTCCCAGCAAAGTGCTTCGCTTAGCACTTAGGACTAATTTCCACCCCTTGGAGTTTGTGGAAAGTTTCAGGCAGAATGCTCCGCAGCACTCTGTATCAGGCACCTATAGAGTTCGTAGGGTCAGTGACAGGTCTGCTACTCGGACAAGTCGGACAACTTCTCTAAGCTAAACTAGGCTATTTATACAGGTTTAGATCCCCAAGACCACCCATAAATGTTGCAAAATGACAAAGTCCCATCTTCTGATTGGTCAAGGGAGGTGGTTTAAGACATTTGTCACCACCTATATTTCTATTACGTAAGTTCACGTGACATTACCCTCCCCCTAACATCTGGGTTCCCAGGCATACGTGTGGGAAAGTACAATAGTGAAGAAAAGGTTTGCAACATTGTTGCGCATTTAGAATAAAAATAGCACATCTTCAAGGGCAAAGGTGCGCCTGGAAAGGACAGTCCCCTTTTCAATGGCCAACTGGCCAGGTTCCATTGCTGCACGTCCCAGATCTTTGATCACGTGATGAGGGATACGTCAGCTGCAAAATGGATTCCATCCCCAATTCAAGGCCCTCATTTACGCGGTACATGAAAAGTAAGCGAAAACAAATTAATAACACAGAATAAAATGAATACACTGTACACCATGACCAACTACTCTTAATCCCTTATTTTCTAATACTTATAGCATTAAGAGTTAGTGCAGAAAAGATGCATAGACAAAAGCGGCTTAAGATAGCATGAAGCATGATTAGTGACAAGCGGCCATTTTAACACCACTGCGCATGAGCGAACTTTTCCCTCCAGATTGCGAGTGCGTCACATCACATGGGTATGACCGACGCATGCGCAGACTGGATTTCTGCAAAGCGGCCATTTTATTAATGTGCAAGCTTGATTACGATGAAAAACACATAGGCAAGCCTCCTAGGGACACCCGTGTGTTGGGGAAATACAAATAAATGACAAACAATCAGAGTTAGTACAGTTATGATTTAAGCGAGGTTCATGAAGAGAGCAAGTCGCGTTACGTGCGAATCCTTGCTCCATCAATCCCCTCTTTGATGATATTTACTATCATCACTACACATGAAAACAGATGCCAACTTCATTCATCCAATTCATCCATCTCAACCTCAATGAACTTATTGTTGAGCTTTCTCTCCGCCTCTCTGTGTGTATGATTGTTCTTTATTTTCTTATATATCTGGTTTCTTAATTCTTCTAATTCTAAGTCTTCAGCCTTTCGCTTTCCTCTTTTATTCATTACATATTTTCTGCATTTCTGGCACTTGCAACAGATGAATATGATCAGAACAATCACACCTATTCCAACTATTGGCATCAGTATTTTCCATAAAAGACTTTTACCTAAGTTAGAGAACCAACTACCTACAGAGGAGAGACCATCAGTCAGTCTCTTCCAGGCACTGTCAACCTCTAATGGTTTGAGTTCTTTTTCCAAATTAGTAATGTTTCTTATATACTTCTTAATTTCGACACTTTTATCAGGAATGTAAGTGCAACAATGTTGTGCCCTCAGCATCCTGCAGACTCCGCCCTCTTTTGCCAATAAGGTATCAAGAGCAAGGCGATTCTGTAAAACCATTGATCTGATCGCAACCATTTCGGTATTGATCATCAGAAATCCAGCAGCAGTGTCAGTTGATAACCGATCCACTCCTGTAGATAATTTGCAGATTCTATGAGTATTCAGAGCTACCCCCATTCCAGGTATCAGTGCACTAAAAATATCACCTATAATTTCTCCTACACTTTCACGTTTTCTACGCACTAAGCCATTAGTAATCTCATTGCTTCCAGCTGCATTGTTCACATGGTATATTTTCGGAAAGACAATGCCAAAGTAGCAGCTTCCATACCAGTGATCCGGCAATTTGAAATAAGCCTTGTTTCCACATATATAATAAATTCCTGGAAACACAGGTTCTGACCCATTTTTGAAACCCCAACCTCCAATTACCTTGTAATTATGTTCACACTCGCTGGAACCAATGAATACATTGTTATAATAACTAGTCTTTTCTCTATGAAGACAGAGTTTCCCTTTCCGTTCAAAATCCAGCAACAGAGCAGGAGTAACTTCGCTTTGTGAGGTGTTATCCATGTTTTCTGCCCATCTAGGGGTTCTGTTCTGTTCGTCATTTGCCTTTTTCTGAAACTTTTCCCTTCTCTTCTCTGCCATTTTCAAGAACATTTTCTCTTGTGCATGTAAGGCACACGTCAAGTTGTCTCTACGAGCTTCATTCAGATTTATGTCACCTATAGTCAGGAAATATTCCCCCATGTAGCGAGTCACTCCACCAAGGGTATGTACAAGGTTCAGATTCCCTCTAATAGGAAGTTCTGAAAAGATAACGTCAGTGTTTGAGTAATAATACTGTAAAGTGCTTCTATAAAATAAACTAGCTAAAATACTACAGGAAATTCCATAGGTCAGCGGTAAATGGTGGTATGTCACGCCTTCGGCTACTGAAGTAGGTAGCATCATGCAGACATAGCAATCTTCTATTTCCATAGCTTCTACATAGTGCACTAAAAGGTTTGCGAAAACATTTAAGTGTGTCCTGTTCTTCATTTGGGGATAATGTAGTTCTCCCTCATCTGATGCTTCTAAATCGGGTCGTGTATGTCTCAGACTCATTACATTGTCACGTCTTTCTACACTTCGTGGTGTTACTTCAGTATGTACAACTTCTGCGTCTTGTGTCGTCAAGTCTGTAGGATACATGTTAGGGTCTTTGCTTATCATAAAAGGTATAAACACTGTTAATCCTATCCATATTATTACTAGTACCACTACACTACAGATGCATATTCTACAGCATGTCTTGCAACAACTAAATCTGGACCTTCCAGTGACATTTGAATCAGACATTTTATCTTACAGGTGGCTTTCTCAACCCCTCTTCGTTTCTTCTCAGCTGAGGTTTTACTTCGCTTCACCTCAAGGAGGGTCTTCGTCAGAACTCCGATCAGCAATGGACCCTTCGTCGCTTTTGCCACAAGCTTCGGGCTCATCAATTTCTTCCAACACCAAATAGGTCCACTCAGGGCTTCTATACAGTCTGTTCTGTTTCTTTACTCTGCCGCCCTTTCGGATGGACTTTCCTCGGGCTTCTTTCTTTTCACTTTCAGCCCGTTGTTGGTCCTTTAGTTTTTCTTCGACTGTGTTTATTCTTATTCTTAGTCTTTTTACATATCGGGGTTCATCCTTCTTTTCGATCCTGTTTGTGGTCAGGGAAACTTGCTCTTCCTCGTGAACTCTTTTGCTTTTTCTTCTTTGTCGCACTATTGCTTCAGCAGTGTCTTTTTCCCTTCCTGTCTGACTAGTTCCAGGTCTTTTATCTATTTCTTCTGCCTGGTCCTTAAGCTGACCTAGTTCAGGTTTAGACTGTATTTGATCTTCGTTTGTGAGTGATTCACTGGACTCTTCTTCCTGAACACGTTCATCTATTACTAACTGGCCTGGTTCATGCTCTTCGATCTCTTGATTTTCTTCCGCATGAACTTCTGCTTTGACTACTATCTGTCCCTTTCCGGTCTCCTCTGTCTCGAAAGGAGTGTTGATGACTTGATCTGTCCCTACTTGGCCTTTTCCCTGGTCAGATTTTATGATGTCTTTGATGATCTGACCTTCTCCTTCTTGTTCTGACTCACCTGCACTGTCCCACTCACTACCTAGGTAAGAGTATTTTCTGGTTCTTATTGGATCAAGAACCTGATCATCCGCAGTAAACCATTCAACTTCTTGACTTGTGCCTGGTAGTTCGATGTCAGCGGGATCCGGACCCTCTTCTGGAGTCTCCTCAGCTGGACTACCTTCGGCGTCAGTCGCGTTTTCTCCAGTCACCTTCTTCGTGTGACTTGCATGGATCCACTTTGGTACACCAGCACACTTCACAGCAGTTGTGGTGACAAGGATCACTTGTCGAGGCTTGCCCCACTTCGGTTTAAGGCAACTCTTCCGGGTATGTTTCTTCAACATCACCCAATCACCTGGTTTCAGCTTGTGTGCTGGGGTTGTAGGCCATTCGACAGCAGTCTCTCCAATCTGGTGAGAGATAGAACGCACTTGGTCACCCAACTGCCTGCAGTACTCTAGCACCATATCATCAGAAATACTTAGCAGTTTGTGTCCAGGTACCCATGCTTGTCGCATCATTCTTCCCATCAGCACTTCATGGGGGCTCAAGCCTGTCTTTCTGTTTGGAATACTTCTCAAGCTCATCAGCACCATGGGCAAAGCTTCTATCCAGTTCATTTTTGTGGAGTCACACAGTTTTGCCAACCTGGACTTGAGAGTGCCGTTTATCTGCTCGACTATTCCAGAAGCCTCTGGATGATAGGCACAGTGCAGCCTTTGCTCCATTTTGAATGCTTTGCAGAGTTCTTTTAGGACTTCGTTTGAAAAATGTCCACCTTGGTCTCAGGAATTCCAAAGCGGGGGATCAGTTCCCTAAGTAACAATTTAGCTACCGTCAGGGCATCATTCTTCTTTGTTGGATAAGCCTCCACCCACCGGGAAAACAAGCAAACTATGACCAGGACATATTGATATCCTTTGCACAGGGGCAGTTTTATGAAGTCGGCCTGCATCCTTATGAAGGGACCTTCTGCTCTCCCAATGGTACTTTGTTCCACTACTGTCTTCTTTCCTGCATTGAACTGTTGACACACTAAACACCTCTGACAAAGTTTGTCTGCTGTGCTCCTGAATTTTGGACTGTAGAACACCTTTTCAAACATACGGCACATGGCATCCCTCCCAATATGTGTTGGTTCATGTATTATCCGTGCCATTGCGGTAACCAGTCGTTCAGGTAGTACAGGCATACCAGTCACGTGGACCACAACACCATCTCCTTCCCTTGGTCGACATTCATCCTGCCTCCACATGTCCCTTTCTTTCTTGTCTGTTGTCTGTTGTAGTTCTCTCAATTCATCCCATGTTCCCAATCTTTCAAACAACATCAGTTGGCAGCTGCTTTCTCCTCCCCATAATTTAATTAGGAGGGACATTTTGTGTCGGGCGCAGTACTGGGCAATTTGGTCAGCATATCTGTTTCCGGCTGTCACCTCGTCATTTCCAGATCGGTGAGCCGCACACTTGACCACAGCCAATTCTTTGGGCAATTGGATGGCTTCTAGTAAGTTTTGTACTGGTTTTCCATTTCGGATAGGAGAACCTGAGGAAGTCATGAATTCTCTTTGCAACCAGAGCTGGCCGAAGTCATGAACAACCCCATAACAGTACTGACTGTCAGTATAAACAGTTACTCTTTTGTTTTTCCCTATTTTACAAGCTCTTGTCAGAGCAATGAGCTCTGCTACTTGAGCAGATTTAACTTCGCAAAGATAGGAAGCTTCCAGGGTTTTTTCCAAAGTGACTACAGCATAGGCAGCACTCAAACCTCCATTCTCATGTCTCAAGCATGAACCATCCACAAACATTTTGAGGTCTTCATCAACCAAGGCCACTTCTCTGATATCAGGACGGGGTTTTGTGCTAAATTCAGTCAAGTCTATGCAGCTATGGTCAATTTCACCTCCTGCCTCTACATCAATGGGGAGGGGCAATAGAGTGGCAGGGTTCAGAATGTTACATCGGGAAATTATTACATTTTCTGCACCAATGAGAATCCTCTCATACTTAGTCAGCCGACTAGGGGTGAGATACTGTGTCTTGGTTCGGGTGAGCAAGATCACAACTGAATGTGGAACAAATACAGTGACAGGATGTCCCATCACAATGTTCTCACTCTGCTCTAGGCTTGTACAGGTAGCAGCTACTGCTTTCAGGCACCCAGGTAATCCAGCAGCCACTGGATCTAGGGCGGCCGAAAAGTAGGCCACAGGACGTCTAATCAGACCATGTTCCTGGGTTAGGACCGAGAGCGCACAATTGTCTCTCGTGTCACAGAACAGTTCAAAGTTCTTAGAATAGTCAGGCATTCCTAAGGCTGGAGCTGTGCACAGACAATTTCGCAATGTTACCCAAGCAGTCATGCATTCATCATTCCAACAAACCGGGTCTTCCGCTCCTTTCTTTGTCATGTTAATCAAGGGTTTAGCTATAGCCGCGAAACCCACGATCCATTGTCTGCAGTACCCAACAACCCCTAGGAACATTCTTACTTCTTTCTGAGTTACTGGTAGTGACATTTCTCGAATTATTTTAATTCTTTCTGTAGTGACTTTCCTGATCCCTTTCTCTATCTGGTGCCCCAGATATTTTACTGAAGTTTTGCAGAACTGTAATTTGTCTGGTGAGACCTTATGTCCTCCCTTTCCTAGGTGATTCAGCAAGGCAATGGTATCAGTTACACAGTCGTCTTGACTTCTAGATGCTACCAGCAGGTCATCTATGTACTGTACCAGGACAGACTCTTTAGGCAGTACTAAGGATTCAAGACATTTCTTTAGAATCTGGTTGAAAATCGATGGACTTTCGGTGTACCCCTGGGGGACACGATTCCAGACATAGACCTGGCTGTTGAATTCAAAACTGAAAAGGAATTTGCTTTCTGGATGCAATGGGATGGAAAAGAACGCATGGCACAAGTCTATGACAGTGAACCATTCCGCATCCCAAGGAATTTGATACAGTATTACTGCGGGGTTAGGTACTATGGGACAGCAAGGTACTACAATTTGGTTTACCTTGCGCAGGTCCTGCACTACCCTATACTTTCCGCTAGGCTTCTTAATTCCAAGTATGGGTGAATTACAGGGACTACTCATCACTTCCTGAATGATGTTTGCTTTGAGCAATCTGTTTAATTCCTTTGCGACTCCTTCTTTCACTTCTGCACTCATTTTATACTGTTTGGTATTAGGGTATACAGCATTTGCTTTTATAGTTATTTTAACTGGGTCTACATTTGCCATTAAGCCTACATCTTTTCCAGTAAAATCCCAAACTTCAGGTATTACGCTTGATTGCAGTTCTTCAGGTAGACTTTCAATGGACATGGGCTTAATGTCTGTGTCGGGCCTTAGCAACATCAATTTATATAGGCCATCTTCATCTGGGGTCTGAATTTCAACACCATTTGGTGAGCAAAAGATGGTGCAACGCATTTTGCATAGCAAATCTCGTCCTAATAGGTTTACAGGACTGGAATCACAGACCACAAATCTGTGCATTTCCTTGAAATTTCCTATGGAAATGTCCATAGGTTCTGTTACCGGAGTACTGATTATCTGATTTGAAACTCCCACTACTTGGATAGCTTCTCCCGAGAGGGGTAGGTTAGAAACGTCCGCTGTTCTCACAGTAGAACGGGTAGCACCAGTGTCCAACAGAAAGGTGACATCTGTCCCTTCAACCTTTCCTTCAATGTATGGTCCAGTCTGGTCTACCGGTAAGGAGGCACCAAGCATGCACTCCTTGTCCTCCCCTCTCAGGCCCCGTCAGTATTGATCATCACAGAGAAAAGTATCATTTAACAGGTACTGTGGAATGGGTGCATTTCTTTCATTCTCTCCTTCCCACACTTCGACCCTTTCATTCTGTTGACCCTGATTCCTAAAATTCTGTCTAGGAGCGCGTGGCACCGGGGGTTGATTTACCTGCTGTTGGGTCTTTCGGATCCCCTCTTTCTGCACCTGTGGATTTAAACCATTTACGGGGGCATTACCAGCCTGCAAGTGCGGACATTTATCTCTCCAATGTCCCATGTGACCACATCCGTGACAGAGGAATTTTTCCATAGCCTCTTCCCTACTCATTTTTACCCGGGGCCTGCCTCCACCCCCAGCATTCGGATTTGGAGCATTATTACTGTTAGTCATTTTACTTAACTGTTTTTCTTGTTGTTTAGCTAATTTCACCTGAGCCCACATAACTTTCTCCTTTAGGGCTTTCTTTTTGTTCTCGATCTCATCTTCGCAGTATTTGGCATATTTGAGAACATCATCAATGGGTTTCCCTTGCCAACTGATTTTGTTATCCCTAATCCACTGGGATATTTCAGGTCTCAATCCTAACACGAATCGATAACAGAAATGTGTCATATCCTTCAGGTCCACATTATCGATTCCACTGTAAGTTTTGAAGACCTGCAGTAACCTTTCATAATAGGAGTGGACTGATTCATCACGCTCTTGGGTAGTTCTATCTATGCGGGTCCAATCAGTTTCTTTTGCGGGCACCTTCTTCTTGAGGTACTGTATGACTTGCTCATACTTCCTCATTACTTCAGGTGCGGGAGCTCCTGTTATCTCGTCTCTCGCATATTCTTCGCTAGGCCAATCAATTTCAATTTTGCAGTCGGTCCACAAATCTACAGGGACCACAATGTCGAAAAAACCATCCAGGTCTTTCAGAAGACATTTCTGAACTTTTATGAAGCGTTCGACCTGTCGGTACCAATCGACTGGTTTCTCCCGTAATTTTGGAAAGTCATTGGTAAATGATACTATATCTTGTCTGGACCAAGGGACATGGACATATTTTCCCCCTGGGACTTCTCTCATGGGACATAATTTTTCTGGTTTGTCAGCTTCTTGTAAGACGTACTCAGCAGTCCGTGGTCTCTCCTTGCTATCCTCCTTTTTCTTTGCCCATCTGGCTTTCCACTTGTCTAGATCTCCCCATTTCTGTGCTAAGTTTATCAGTTCTTTAATCTGCGTCTTCTTCCCTGCGGTATTCAGGTTTTCTAGATCTTTGTCTGAAAATTCTACCCTGTAGGATTTCTGTAGTACCTTGGATCTGCTGATATCTATTCCCATACATACTGCCGTGTCCATTAATTTGTCATAGTATATTTTTGCGTTCCGAGTAAGGTGTTTGCACATGAACAACAACTCATCTTCCTCCCGGACATTCAATCGTTCTAAACCCACATTCCCTGCGCTCAGTTCCTCTAGCTCTATTCTTAGCTTATAAATATCTAGTGGTTTCGGATGAGGGGTTCCCTTTTCTAATTCTCGGGTCCATCTTTCTATTTCCTCGGGAGTTACCACTGTCGCACTCTGAGTTCCTGATGAAGACTCTATTAGTACGGCTTTGTTCCCAGTCTGAGTTCCTATTCGAGACATACTAGGTCCCTGCTCCCTGTTAGGCAGATCCATCAAGGAAGCCATGGACTCACATTCACTTGCTTGGTCATCAATAATGAGTGGTTCCCTTCTGGGCGGGGGCATCATCGGGGTTATGACTGGAGTTTTAGGAGTATTCATTCTGTCCCCATATAGAGGAAAAACTGGACCAATGGTTACTGGAATTGTCAGGGCTTCAGGATTTGGATTTATCTGAGCTATGGCATGTATGAGATCATTCCGCTGTCCTCTCAGGGCATCCCTTTCCTGCTCGTGTAATACTCGATTCATGGGGGGATCCTGTATCATTTGGGGTACTAGAGAAGGATATATATTCGGGGCAGATGGAGTGGATAAAACTGATCTTTCCTCACCAAAGGGGTTGTAATTCGGGACCACGGGTCGGGTCTACCAAATCCCTCTCCTCCCGCTCTTTTCTGTTCTATCCCGGTGGAATCGGCTTCACTAGTACTTCTTCTTCCTGAAGGTCTCAATGGAGTAGTTAAGCTTTGAGATCTGGTGTCTTCATTATAAGGCGGGGGACCTTTCATAAATAAGTCCTCTAAAAATTCATCTTCCGATTCACCCAGGGGCATCAGGTGTCGGGTTTTCTCAGTACATTTCTTCCCTCCCGCCATTTCATTAGCTCCGAACATGGGGAATAACCCTTCTACCATCATATTTTGTCTCCACTGTTTCAATTTCTGCTCCTTGGTTTCCTTTACCATTTTTGGATACCATCGGGTCACTCCCTTGTCCATCCGGGGTCTATCTCGCTCTAGAGCCTCAATTTCCCATTCCTCTAAAGCTTCATACTGAGTTAATCTAGGTCTGGGATGTAATTCATTCATTCGGGTCCTTAGGTTAGATAGGATTCTCCCGTTAAAAGTACCATCAATGGGAAAGGCTAAAACTCCATCCTCCGCAGTGTACTTTACCCAGTTCTCTAACCATACACAGGTATGATACCCTTTTTCTAACATCATGAAAGAGGCTGGAGTATTTGGCGGAGGAATGATCACGCCTTCCCTAGTTCGTACGGGTTTGTCAGTTTTGAAGAAATTCTTTATTTTGCTGACAAATGACATTTTTCTCTTTCCTCCGTACATGTTGTGAGGTCTGCCTTTGCTCATCAACTCTTTATGACACCCTAGATTTCGTGGATCAGGCAGAAAATCAGGGTACCACATACACCGCTCGTAACAATCTATAAGCTCGGTGCGGAAAATGTTTACTTCGTTTTTGCTTCCAATGCTAGCGCGACTCCAATTTCTCAAGCAACCAATCAGTGCAGAGGTTGCAAAGGTTCTCGACCAATGGGTGTGCGGCCTTTTCGCGAGACGCGTTCTCACGCTCAGGCACTCACCCCTCCCTTACAATTTCGGCTTCACTACACACCCGCTGGTTTAACCAATACCAGCGCGGCACGGAGTGACGTCAGAGCAGCCCTTCGACTGTCTCCCTCCTTTACAAGGTAACGGAAACTTTGTATTTTCTCTAAGGTGCTATTGTTAATTTTAGTCAACAACGTATAACATTCGCCATTGTGTAGGAGTGTTCTAAAGAGATAGAAAGTTCTTCTTTTACTGCAAGTAAACCACTTCTGTCTACTTTTCATACACTTCGGATAGACTTCTCTTGCCTACCCTCACGCGAGCATTAGAAAACCTGCTATTACCCAGTCTCATCCACTTCTTTCCGGGATATATACTAAGCCTGGGGTTCGTCCGCGTTTCCCTTTGCTATCATACAAGCTCCGATGACTCTATTACTCCCTTAGTGTGACCCTTACTAGGTGATATCAGACCAAGGTTTCTATCAGCAGTCCCGTCACTGTCATTCATACAGTTTTCCGAAAAGACCTAATTAGCGCTTCCAGTTCCACTTGAACCATACACTAACCTTTCCTCCCTACAAATGACCTCAGAACGCGATGGATTCTACTCACCATCCGTTATACAATTCCCCGGGGATTTCAGACAACACTCAACAAGCACACACAATTGGTTAATAAAACATATAATAATTAGCAGCAATACATATATAAAATAATCTAAAACAATTTTGAAATCGATTTCTTTCGCAATAAAATATTAAGTAACATAATCAATATTAAAAAAATAATTTTAGCAGCACATTTATTTTTCACGGTTTCTTTTCTAACTATCTTATCTACCTATCTTACTAGTCCTAACCATTCCTCTGCTTACCAGAAATTACTGATAGAGCGCGCGGGTCACCCGGGTCACTTAGATTACCAAATTTCCCACGCACTGGGCCCTGGCGTGCATATGATGACAGTGTTTTGCAAATGAACCGGGTGAAACCTCTAATCACGCTACTATCAGTAATCGGGGTGGGTGACTCTTTCACCACTCACTATTCATGTACCTGACTTACCACAGGCACATTACTCCTGACAGATCAGGAGCTAGCAGTGGACAGGTGATAAGGGTTTTCCTAAAAGGGAGAAAATTCTGATTCACACATTTAATACCTTTAATATTACTTTAATGTATAATGACCACAGACACCTTGATGGTTTTAAGGGTTTTATATAGTATAAGTTTAGGACGAAAATGCCATTACAAGGAGGCAAATGCAAAGTAATACATCAATGATTAGTATTAGGACCAGAATGTAGCTCTGGATCAAAGTGAGTATCATAGAGTAAAAGGGAACACTATAGGGCATGAATCATATGGACATTTATCTAATACAGTTTAATCTAGGGCAAGGACGTGAGGAAAACCTAATGTTCGACCTACTAATTTTATACTATTTCCTAAACCTTATGCTATCTTTCTAATCTTCACGGCAACCATACTAAGGGAAAGGGAATAAGTGGAACAAGCTAGATAAACAGTCGGGTTTAACAATGTCCTATAGGAAGGGTAAAAGTGGAACATTTACTAATAATCAATTGCATGAAATTACAGTCAAAGGAGATATGGAGAATATCACAGGCAAGATTGCTTTAATCAGAGGAGGAAAAGTTGAGAGTATAGTATAGACAGACACCTATGTCAATATTTACCTAGGTGAGAATGAGGACTAACCCTGGCCACGGGTCAGTTGGGGAAGAAACGGGACAAGGACCCTCAAGGATTCAGGGAATACCAGAAGGTGAGCAGGTACAGCTCATGGACAGTCAGGACAGGATACCCCTCAGGTCTGGGTCAGGACTGGGTTCACCAAGGCACGACCAACCCCTCATAGCATCGGATGCAACGCCAGCGTTACCCCCTCTTCTGCACGGAATCCGCCAATAACCCCGATTGGGTTTTCGAATCTCCCAGCAAAGTGCTTCGCTTAGCACTTAGGACTAATTTCCACCCCTTGGAGTTTGTGGAAAGTTTCAGGCAGAATGCTCCGCAGCACTCTGTATCAGGCACCTATAGAGTTCGTAGGGTCAGTGACAGGTCTGCTACTCGGACAAGTCGGACAACTTCTCTAAGCTAAACTAGGCTATTTATACAGGTTTAGATCCCCAAGACCACCCATAAATGTTGCAAAATGACAAAGTCCCATCTTCTGATTGGTCAAGGGAGGTGGTTTAAGACATTTGTCACCACCTATATTTCTATTACGTAAGTTCACGTGACATTACCCTCCCCCTAACATCTGGGTTCCCAGGCATACGTGTGGGAAAGTACAATAGTGAAGAAAAGGTTTGCAACATTGTTGCACATTTAGAATAAAAATAGCACATCTTCAAGGGCAAAGGTGCGCCTGGAAAGGACAGTCCCCTTTTCAATGGCCAACTGGCCAGGTTCCATTGCTGCACGTCCCAGATCTTTGATCACGTGATGAGGGATACGTCAGCTGCAAAATGGATTCCATCCCCAATTCAAGGCCCTCATTTACGCGGTACATGAAAAGTAAGCGAAAACAAATTAATAACACAGAATAAAATGAATACACTGTACACCATGACCAACTACTCTTAATCCCTTATTTTCTAATACTTATAGCATTAAGAGTTAGTGCAGAAAAGATGCATAGACAAAAGCGGCTTAAGATAGCATGAAGCATGATTAGTGACAAGCGGCCATTTTAACACCACTGCGCATGAGCGAACTTTTCCCTCCAGATTGCGAGTGCGTCACATCACATGGGTATGACCGACGCATGCGCAGACTGGATTTCTGCAAAGCGGCCATTTTATTAATGTGCAAGCTTGATTACGATGAAAAACACATAGGCAAGCCTCCTAGGGACACCCGTGTGTTGGGGAAATACAAATAAATGACAAACAATCAGAGTTAGTACAGTTATGATTTAAGCGAGGTTCATGAAGAGAGCAAGTCGCGTTACGTGCGAATCCTTGCTCCATCATCATGACTCAGGCCAGAGGGGAAAATAGGCCGTCCGCACTAATAGGGGTGGGCAGAATTTGCGGAATTGCGTCAGGCAAATCTTGAAACGGTAAAAAATCTCTGCGAACACGCAGAAATTCCGCGAACACGCGTAATTGTTTGTTTGCGATGCTTTTTCCCTGTTCGCAATCTCTTTTTGCGTGCTCGGGGGGGGAAATATCTTGCGAACACGCATTTTGAGAACGCGAACAAGCAAAATATTTCGCGAAGTCGCGGAACGCTGAATTTTGGGCAATTTCACGTTCTCCGCGGAACACGAAATTACCCAAATTCCGCAAGCGGAACAGAATTTGCTGCCCAGGCCTAGTTAGCACCATGCTGCCCTTAATGTGAGATGCTGTACAGAAGCATAGGCTGCAACCACGCTTCCTGTAAAGAATATGACTTGGACATGACCTATAGGTCCAGGGCACACTTAGATCAGTTCATGTTAGGCCTGCAGGCTTTTTTTTGCTCACTTGCCCATTTGGGTTTTTGGGCTCCACTGAATATTCAGAAGCAGAATGACAGGAGCAGAGTGAATACGTAAATATCTTGTTAAGTCCGCCAACAGAAACTCAGCATCGATTGATTAACAGCCAAAGAACAGTCCAGTCACCAAGTCAACCAGAAGGAAAAAGAAGGAACCCAAAACTGAAGCCAAAACAAAAATTGAGTGCAAAAAAGGTTTCAAGAAGAGGAGCCCTGTGACCAAAAAGGAAGTAGGGTGATGTCTGAGGCAAACAGACGTGTAACAAAATGGGCCTAACCCAAGTAATCTTTTGAAATAAGTATAAAGTGACATATGCACACATACTTAAAAGAGGATAATCACTGGTATACATGCATAGAAGAATCAGCTGTCACCTGGGTACATAACACATCAAAATGTATTGACAGAAACACGTGTAACCATGACGAAGAGAGCACTCAACTATCAGTGACAACACTGTGCCAAGTTAGAAGACATGTCATGTTATGTTGCATTTGCAGCTTTTTGTAAAATGCTCTCACACGTCAGAGGGTTTGATGAGGCATGTCCTCATAGAAACGGATTGAAAAGGATCATGGAGGCTACCAAAGCAAGAGTAACCTACAATACCAATATTCCCAGCAGGAAGCACAAGGCTACCCAAAACCATGGAGCAATAAATAGGGAGATGACATGACTCACTGAAGGAGTATGAGGCTTCCCAGATTGCTGCCACAAGGGTCTGATTTTACACCCGTAAGAATGCAGACCAACACTGTAAACGGTCTGCATTGGGGAAAATGGAACAGAATATTAGAATAACATCAGCATGGTAATGGCATCTCCTCATGAGGGTTAATATCTTTGCGCCTGGTCAACTACTACAATCTAGTCTGTTAAGAGCGTGTTGCAGCGGTCCTCTGTTTTCACGAAATGGAACTAAACACAGAACACGGAGCACTGAATAAAATCCATATGAAAAGAAAGGTAGGCTCGTTTAACTCCAACACCCAGGAGTAACAGAGTTCATGTGACAGTTGGCTGACTGTGCAGGAAGGGGTCTGTAACTGAAGCAGAAGTTATCCATACCCAAGCCTTATAACCCAAGGCCAAGCCTAAAGACTGAAAGGTGAGGCGTTGCAAAAGCTGGTTCAGTCCAGTGAAGGAGCTTCAAACCACTGAGGCCCTAAAGAATACACAGGAAACACAGACCAACTGAGCTAACACACCACTTCCAACAAGGCAGGTGGTCACAAAGAGAACAGAAAATACGCATATCTTGGAAGAGTCAAGCCACATTGCCCGCCTTTACCCCTCTGACTCCAGGAACTACACTACCGCTAATGGAGCAAAAAGGTCTCCGAGCAAAGGAGATAACGACGTTGGGCTTTGGTTGCTGCATGATAGTCACTGAAGTGCCACTTAACAGTATTGAGGAATATTGACACAAAACTATAACATTTACAATGAAAAAACCTGTCGTGCACTAGCAACACAGGACAGTAAAGGTGCTTAATCTATGCCTCAACCATCTGATACGCAGTCAGACAACTGGTCCATTAGACCACGGTGGCCTCTTGTAATAGGAAGGCTAGCCTCAGGTGCACACATGCGACTGTAGTTCTCACAATAGTACAGAAAGGCAATTTCCAGATTCTGCATTGAAACGTGAATGGTCACTGGAATAGAACAAATGGACAACCTTCACAATAATAAACATGAAGAAAAGGAAAGATATCCATCATCAGTGGAGTGGCATCCGCCTCTCATAGCAGGCACAAGCACCTAGAGACCCATAGTCACCTAGCTCATTGTGCAGCCATGTCATTCAAATTCCTGAGAACATCTTTCAGGGAATGTGAGAGAAGCCCTGAATTCTAAAGAGCATTTAAATCTGAGAAGGATGGGCAGAGGGGAGTCAAGCTGGAATCTGGCCAGGTGCAAACCTTTAACAACAACCCCTCAAAGAGATGAGGCGAGCAACTGAAGCCTCCTCTATTTAACGAGGAAGAGGTTTGGGTTAACCCGCACAGCCAGGTTCCCATGCCTTCACAAATTCCAATGGAGCCCACAGAGACTGATCCCACCTCCAAATCCTGGAAAGGGTTAGCACCACAAAGCTAGGAGAAGAGGGATGTGGATTGAACCATAAAACAGGTCACAACTCCTGTTTTGTGTAGCACCAAAGCTCAGCCTCCTGGCCTTGTTTGCTATAAAAAGGCTGTGGCCTTCAGCTTCTTATTAACATCATCCCGCCACCCCAAGAAAGAACATCTCTAGAAAGGGTTGGTCTCAATATAGTAGAGTGGGAGTGAATGGGAGGGATGACAGACATCCGACATGACGCTACCCTTGTCATGACCTGGCCCTTGTAGACAACCCAAATCCAGTACAGATAGGGGTGACCAGGCTCTGAGGGGGGTCCCAGTAAGCACTCTGAGGGGTTGCCAAGGCTCCTGTATATCAGCCTACATGGATAGATCCTTCCTGAGGAACATATATTAAAAAAGCAAAGTGATTTCCAAATGTGAAAGCCTCTTAACGACACACCCCATAGAAATCAAACAAGTAAACCACCGAGCGGGAGCTTAGTTGGATTCAGAGCCACATCCAATTGATCAATGCTATTTGCGGATAATTAAGTATTTTGACAAAAAGTTGCTGATCTGATTTGTATTTGGTTTGTAAAACAGTATTCTCTATATTTTCAAACACCTACACAGTGCTAATCCACTATATGGACGCAAAGCGGCAAGCACATAGCAATAACAAAGGTTATAGTTTGAGGCCAGGGTAGTGTGAATTGAGGGTGTAGGAATGAGAAGAGAGGCCCTAATGGTAGCAAGGTAGAAGGGATTCTAGGAAATGTAAGGGGTTTTGGAATGTAAGCAAGTTGCCATTGGGCCACTTTTCACTTTAAGGCAAGCTAGATTGGCAGATATGCTTGCCCTAGTAGTTGGGCTTTTCTGTCATCACTTTCCCTGTTTCTTTCAAGAATTAAATGCCTCCCCTACTCTGACTCAGGTGCCCTCAAGAGGTGTTTGAGCCGTATTGCATCACCAGATTGATTTTTCCTAACAAAGGATTTGTCACATCTGTATGTTTGTCCCTGTATGGTTTTGTGATTATAGCAGCTGCATCGTGCTGATAGGATTCTTTAATTCACCCGTGATAGCTGTGCCAGAAACCTGACATAAACCTGGGAGATCATTTGATATTCCTTTGCCCATCTCTCCTGTCCCTTTAAACTTGTTCTAGAACAATTCTGCAGCTGGTCCAATGAGTTGGCAGAGATTTTGTTTAATGTGGTTTGTGCTGAACACCCACCCTCTCCCCTACCCTCCATCCCCGTCCTTATTCTTCAGTGTGTCATTTACAACTTCCATAGGTGTCCAATTCCATGATAAACGACCTGGTCCATTCAATAGACGCTGCGGGCGAATTTCTTTCTTGGCAATATGCCTTCTGCTTTCACTGAATCTGGCAGAAAGACCATTGCAATCCATCTTAACTGACTTTTCCAAGTGTACTTTGATTGTCCTTAGAAGGGCTGTTCAAAGCTCGGTAGCTCCATATTCGTGTACATTGCAAAATTAATTAATACTTGTGTTCTTTGCTAATTGAAAATGGCAATTCCTGAACACTTCTCTTATATGTCTCTCAGTATTAGGTAGAGTATTGGTGAAATCGTTAAAATGTGCCCCAAAAATAACACTGGGTGATTTGCAACTCCACCCTCTAAAAAAACACAAAACAAAGTTTCTCGACATCACCTATATGGTACATTATTTTATATAGCCGTAGACAGTTTACATTTCTGAAAAATATGTGAAAATGTGAACAATGTTTTAAAAAATCTTCATTGGAAAAAGACCTTGGAATATTTTTAGAAAACCTACAAATCTGAAGAATTCACACACTCCATTCCATACCAGATATAGTTAACAACATCAGAATGCTTTAATTGTTTCCAACTCATGCACATTTCTCCTTCGCATCGTCTGTGCACCTTGACTTCAAGATCCTTATCCCTGTCACACTTATATCTTGTTTGGCTCTGTGTTTTGGTGCCAGAGTCTCCGCGCCCTTTCCCACCATATCTCATAACCCTTGTGTATGTTTGAGTCCCTGCTTGTCAGTGTGTTGTGTCCTGAGAGTTCACAGGAGCCTGCAGCAGACAGAGGCCCTGGACACACATACAGCTTCCTGCGATAGACAAGGCGGGAGAGCGCAGGAGCAGGCAGTCTTGCTAGAGGTAGGGAACGATGCAGATGAGCAAAAGACAGGCTCTGGACATGACTAGCAATGTGATCAGTTAGTGAGAGTGAAGAAGGTTCATGGATATCTGGTAACCTGGTTGTTGCCAAGTCCACGCAGTAGGCTATGACAGACACATTCTGGCTAGAGGACAGCCCCAGCTGGGAGGCAAACTGATCAGAGCTGGGCGTCTGGCCTGTCACAACTCACTATGCCGGTCGTCACTGCACAGCCCAGCTGCAACTCACTTGAGTTTCCATTACAATAAATTAGTGCCTCAGCACGCAGCTCTCTTGCTAGTTCATGGTGATTATCACCATCCAGGATAATAAGGATGTATAGCCCAGCGCCTTCATTCCTTCACCAAACCCATTGATGCGTTCAAAACATTCCTGCTGTCTTATAGGAGGTCTTACAGAAATCCAAATAGGTCAAAATCACTAGTCTGGACAAATTCGCTTATGTTGTTCACAAACGTCTATAAGATGTTTTCATATTATTTCATTGCTTAATGAACACAAGGCACAAGCCAGCAAAAGAGAGCCAACACGTGTTTTGGGGAAAATCCTCTTTCTCTAGCCAAGTGTGTGTTTTTTTGTCTTTTCAAATATCATGTTTGTGTCTCAGTCTTGTGTATAATTAATGGACATCTGAGTTTTAATTGTCCCCCACACAAGAAGTATCATGAGTAAGTCGAGATCCTTTCTCGTATATCTTGATTCAGCAGATTAGGTTAGCTGACCTAACCTGTTGGCGGACTTTTGTTGTTTTTGTGGAGTTTATGTTCATGAGGCAATCAAATAATCTGTATACATTTTATAATAAAGAACTTTGTGTATACTTCTGCTGTGCCTGAATATTCGGACAGGAATCTGCGAAATTTTTTTAAAATGTACAAATGTTACATCATTTTTTTGTTTTGGAAATTCTGTAATAAATATCCTAAATATTTCAAAAGTGCAGGAAACCAAACAAATCTGAATTTTTTAGATAAAACCTGTGCCAGGGATTTGGGCTGTCCCTGCTTATTACTTGGAAAACAAATTTCACTGAAAACGTTTTAATAGATTTGAAGTTTTTTCAGCTTTTGTGTCAATTGACAAGAGAGTGCACTTGCAGGCGTTATCATAATATTTAAAAGTAAATTATAATCCTTGTGTTTCTGAAACACGTCTGTTCATAAAGTATACTAATATGTGTGACCTTGATTATGATACCGTTCAATACTATATAATTGTACAAGCTGCTAGTCACATCAAGTTATCTAGTTATCATTTATGGTTCCTCAATACCTCAAGTAGCTGCATGACAGAGACTTTTGAAAACACTCAGAATGTACTTCCAAGGGTCAAAAGAAATACCTTCTATTACCTCACTCACAAGAGTTCCTCCTTAGGCTGTAGGGAACAGAAAACCACATTAGGTCTTCGGTGACCATAGATGATGTCAGTACCAGCCTACTTGTGAAGTGAGTGGGTCCGAGAGGCCAGGGTTGGGTAGCTTCTTGTTTAGATATGCAGGCTCCTTACCCACCGCAGACACAGCATGATCTAGAATTAAGGTAATGTGAGATTTTTCCTTTGGTGGTTACCTTCCACAACAAACCTCATACATCCCAGCTGTATTGTGTGAGGGTGCAGGAGGCTAGTGTGCATGTTTAGCACACAAGCAGTACTAAACAGAAAGGATGTGGCGTAATGGCCAGGGCGGTCGACATCAAAGCTGGCGAACCGGGTTCGAGTCTCGGCAGGGATGCTCAACATCCTGTGATTCAGGGCAAATCACTTAATCTCCCGTGTCCATCTGTAACACAACTGGTGTTAGCGTAAAGCGCTCTGATACCTTACGATCTAGTTCGTACTATATAAAACTCCCCCCAAAAAAACCTACAAAAGCCAGAAAAGAAACACAAATGCACTTAGAAAGCGCAAACCGAATACTAATAATAGAGTATAAAGAGTGGATGCATTCGTGGCAGAGTGAATTGTGACAGATCTAAAGCCGCAAAATTATATAACAAAACCAGAACGATGTCAGTGCAAGACTGAAGAAAATCAAGACTAAGGCAGTGATTATACCTTTCATTGTACAAAATGTGAAATATTGATGTTTCTGATATGTTTATGCCTTTGAGACACCAAAGGCGCCTCCTGAGGTACAAATGAACTGTAGTCGCAGGGAATGTGGTTTATACCACTGAGAGTAGCTGGGGGAGGACTTGAAAGATACAGTGTGACCAGCTATTTGTAAATATCATCAGACACCAGGAACATCGAAAAGTGTTTGTCAGAGAAATGCAATGTTTGGGTTTTCACCCATAGCAGGAAGTGACATTCTAAAAGGGGTTTTTCTCACTTTATGTGTTTGCAGGGGATTGCTGTTCCTATATGAATGAGAATGAAAACTGTTTGATTGCTGTCTAATCAGAAGTCCTTACGGTTCTTATGAATTCACTAAAATACGCAGAAAGTGTAGCAAAGAGACTTGCCCGAATCAAGACAGTACGGTATTGGAAAGTCTTACTTATTAGGTCTGGTGTATTGGAAAGTCTTACTTATTAGGTCTGGTGTTGGCCAAGACTAATGATTTTAGGAACATTTGCATACTTTACATACTTACTCACAGGGGCTTTAAGCCAGTCGTCTACAGCCATTAGTCTGCTGTGTATTTTCACATTTGGCTTTCACCCACTACAGTGTACTACATGCGGCAGTGGGTCAGCCTACTTCAGAGATTGACCAGGTTCACTGTGAATGACCTCATGGTGTTCTTTTACTTAAGGCAAAAAAAAGAACAAATATATAAATGATGGACGGAATTCTGAACAATGCAAACATTACCCCTAGTCTCAAAGATCTGGGTTTTAACCATCATTATTTTGCTCACTGCACCACCCCAGTTTGAACCAAGCCAAATGCAAATCAGTCTTGACCCTGCTCCTCATGGGAATAGTCCAGCCCGAACTGCCAAACCAGGTCTTCCCTAGACCAGAAACAAGCATCCTGGGACCGGTTTCAGTGTATCATCCCTCGTCATCTAGGCTAGCTTGAATCCGATGGATTAAACCCAGATCTTTGTGACTGGGGGTGAATGTTTGTATTGTGCAACAGTCCGCTTATCATTTGTTCTCTTTGTTCTTTCACAGGGAGCACTTCCACACACCAGATAGTTCCTTTCAAGGACAGGGCCAGCTGTGTATTCTCTTCGAGACCAAAATATTATTTGCATTAAGCTAAATTGTTTTTAATTTTCTGAGGGCCCAGCAGCAACACCGCCAATGTCGTTTTACAAAAATATGACAACATTTTCTAATGCTTGCTTTTAGGTTTAGGTTTGCCATTCCAAAATGCTTAACATTGCCAAGCAAGATAAGACTGATAACTCCAGTTGGACCACAATGATAAAAATGGACCTCCACGGGAGTCATGGTCCTGAATTGTTGATGCTTGTTTTGATTGTTTAGTCTCAGCGCATATATTTCACTGGGTGAGCTAGGTAACCTGTTTGGACTTGCAGTTGAATAGTTCTTTAACTTGGCAATGGTTGGCGGCATAATGTTTTGCTTGTGTTACTTCCATTCACACTGACACTGTTATTTGCCTTGGTGGGGAGGTGGCTTGTTATTTACAAGAGGATTTGAGAAGTTAGGTGCTTGTTTGTATATAGTTTTGAGGACAGGGAAGATAATTCATAAACGTCTTGTCCTGGGTCAGCCTGGGATGCAAATCTTTGGTCTCTGACAATGAGGCTGCTGATGGGCGGCATGCAACAACAACAGGTAGAGACTTGGCTGTTTTGCCCCATGTGCCACAGTAGCTTTTCTCTTAATATTCACATGCCATGTTCGATTTTTCAATAATTAGTCTCAAATATGTATTTTAGTTATGGCATAAGTTTGCTTAGGTGCCATTTTACTATTAGTTCTTTGCTTGTCTGGCAGTTGGCTAATGGGTTAATTTACGGAACGTGCTTACTTACTTGATCGTACCAAAAATTATGTTTTGCAAAAACATGCATGAAGGGCATTTGGGTGAGGAAAGACACATAATGGGCTGTTTTCAGGTTTCCTTATGAAGGAACATCTTTAAATCCTTATGGAGTGGCATATACCTTTATCCTTCTGGGGTTAATAACTGGTGACAGGTCAGCGGGTATACATTAACTTCTAAAATGTATGCTAAAAAACTGTATAAAAGCACTTTTTGATTATTATTTTCCACCATATAATCCCCCATGTTGAAATGAATACCCAAGCAAGAAAGCAAAAAATGTTTGGTTTTGCAGTATAGGGTGCAGAACAAAGAACCAAAGAGGATGTTTAGCTTAATGGCTAAAATATCTGCGATCTCGTTTGAAAATTTTTTCTACTTGATTTCCTTCCTCCCAGTGCCCTGGTGAGAAAGGATGCTGTAAGTATCAGATTCTTTTCACCTTATTAGTTATTTGCACCTCCAGGTAGAGCCTGGGTGGATAGTACTTTTACAGAAGTGTGACGGTGAATATTGCATTATAAGAGAGGCCTTCCCTGGCAGTAAGTGACTCTTACAGTGAAAGTGTGATGGTGCTATTGTGGGTAACTCCAGCAGTCTCACTGTGGTATAGATTGATGCGTTGTTTGCAGTCTTCTGCAAAATGCTGCCTAGTTTGAGGTCCCCTCTGCCCTCTGATGAAGCACAGGCTCAGAGACAGCTAACCAACTGGAGGCAGGGAACCTGGTGGACTATAATCCAAGATGGTGCATTCTAGGCACTGACGAGTCCTCTGAGACTACAGGATCATTTGTTTGTGAGTGAGCTGCGAACCGCCTTTCACCGTGGATGGACACACTCCAGAATCCACACAATATATTTTAGGACTTTATTAAAATTCTAGTACAGATAATATGTAGAGATGTAACTTTAAATAAAAACAATATAGTGGCAAAGAAAGCAATTAATAACCAAAATATGAAAAGGCGTTGTAAGACGATATAGTAATTTAACTGTACGATCGAACGTGTCCCTGTTCTGCAACCCTGCCCGTCGAGCCCTTAGTTAAGCTGTTTTACCACCAAAAGTGTCTGAGTTTCTTGAAGTGGTGTCTAGCCGACATACTTTAGCCAAACAACAACCATGTGGTTCTTTGCTTCAAGATGATTGCTTTCTGTCTCAGTTGTGACGTTCCCTAGCCAGCTGATAAGGCCAAGCTGGCTCAAAGAAGCCAGTGGCCTTCACTGAGGATGTTTGCTGCTCAGCCCGCATGAACCCAGGGGCCGATTTAGAGTCACTAAAACAGTACTGTTTTACAAAGATGACGAAGTACCCTCTCCACCAAACTTGAGACCAGCCCACCTAAATTAGAGTCGGGTGGACCATCAGTATCTTGACTGCAAAGACTACTCCGTCTCTGCTGCTGTCATACACCTCTGATGGCCCTACAGAATAAGGGCTGTCAGAGGTTTTGCGTCTCTCTCCCTATTCGGGTGGACAAAATGGCAGGTTTTGACTGTCCGTCACCTGGCGATAAAACCCACCAGAAGCGGCAGTGTAAACTGCAAAATGACCCCCACGCCATGGGAGATAACTCCCATGGTGAGGGTGCGGGCCATTGCTTTTCAATTTTTAAAATTAATATCACACTTTGGGATTTTATTTTTGAAAATAAAAATGTTGAAAACTTGACAAATGGCTTCTATATGCCGACGGGGCCATCTGTCAAACGTTGAATGTATTTACTTGAGCTGCAGAGATGGCGGTTCCTGAAAATGCAATAGATGTCTTCTGGGCTGGTGGCCATCTCTAAATTTGGTGGGCATGGTACCCTCACAATGGCGGGAGTAAGGGGTTACGCCATGGCGGCAGCACATACACCATTAACCAAAAGGTTAATCTGGCCCCACCAAGGTTAAATACACTTTTCTTAGTATTTTGAACAGGATAGAACTCTTCCTGAAAGATGTAAAATGCAAGTAATAACATTCATCTTTCAACTTAATTACATTCTACCACATATTATAAATCATATGTATATATATATATGTATATTTGATGTGTTTTGTACATATGCAATCAGTACTAAATGCAACACCTGTTTTCTAAATGATAAATTTGCACTGAGACTTGACTATACAAACATAGGAAGTGCAGTTGGGGTACATAAGCATAAAGGAATGAATGACTAACTTTATTTTTAAGTTAATTAAAACTTACAATTAAAAACAAGTAAGAATACGTGATCACGTTGATTAACCCATTGCATGCTCTGGACGCAACGGTTCCGTCCTGAGCCACAGTGGTCATGTGCTGAGGATGGAACTGTTCTGTCCTCTGAACACAACCAGGAAATTTCCTTTCTTTCCTTTTCAGCATCGAGAGCTGGGGAAGAGGTTCCCCAGTGGCCCGAGGCATTTTTTTTCCAATGTAATGATAATCTGCGCTCGTGGCTCGCGGACTCATTACATTGAAAGTGAAAGGAGCCAATCGACCTATTTCACTTTCACTGCCTACGTGCTCATGGGGCAACGTCAGTTCCCTTTCCTAGTAGTTACCTGCTTGGGAATCTCCTCAGGAGGGTGATCCCCAAACAGGGATCCCCTCCATTAGGCCCCAGGGATGGGGAAGCAGCCTCTTGGGTAAAGGCTTTTGCTCCCCCAAATTAATTGTCCAGATTAGTCTTTCTGCCCCCCTGCGGGGGAGGATTCTGGTTATTACCTCCGATCTTCCCCCGGGGGGCAGATAGCCCACTGGTCACCCGGAATTATTGTTTTGTTTTATAAAAGAGGGCTTGGGCCTGTCCACAACGGGCATGCCAATGCCCCCACCCTGAACACTAAAGGGACAGTCTTTCTACCCCCACTCCCTGGAGGGGAGATGGGGGTTATTACCGCCGATCTGCCCCCGGACAAAAGTTTTTTTTTTTTTATGAGAGGTGTGGGGTTGCCACCCCCATAACAAGTGCTCACAGTTTTTCTGCCTATGGGGGGCATATTGTGGCAATAGCCCCTAATCTGTCCCCCCCTCACCCAAGGGGGCAGGAAGCCCACACAGCACCAGGGACTGTTGTTTTCCTTGTGCAGGGGCTGTCCTGAAGGTAAGGTATCATTTTTATCCGGAGACCAAGGGAATGCTGGGTGGTAGAACATTTGTGCCAGTGTTGGGATCCCCGACAGAAATATAAGGAAAATATGATCTTTTTTGCCAAATGTGAGGTTTGTGGGAGATTCTGAGTAGGAAAAAGTTGAGGGATCCACGCAAGCCACATCTCCCTGGATTTCCCTCAGTGTCTAGTTCTCAGAAATGTCTGGGTTTGGTACGTCTCCCTAGATTGCTGCCGAACCTGGGACCAAGAACGCAGGTGACCCCCTTGCACAACCAGGTCGTTGTTTGATCGATAAGTTTTATTCCTCTGCAATATGTTTTGGACTCCTCCCTGTCGTTGGCACATGGCCCACCCACACAAGTGAGATAACATTCTTATCCGGAGACCTGGGGGAATGCTGGGTGATTTGTGATGGCACAGTAATCCCACACTATGACGGCAGCACATACCCCATTAACCAAAAGGTTAATCTGACCCCACCAAGGTTAAATACACTTTTCTTATTATTTTGAACAGGATAGAACTCTTCCTGAAAGATGTAAAATGCAAGAAATAACATATTCATCTTTCAACTTAATTAAATTCTACCACATATTATAAATCATATATATATATATATATATATATATATATATATATATATATATATATATATATAGATACATGTATGTATAATTGATGTGTTTTGTACATATGCAGTCAGTACTAAATGCAACACCTGTTTTCTAAATGAAAAATGTGCACTGAGACTTGACTATACAAACATAGGAAGTGCAGTTGGGGTACATAAGCATAAAGGAATGAATGACTAACTTTATTTTTAAGTTAATTAAAACTTACAATTAAAAACAAGTGAGAATACGTGATCATGTTGATAAACCCATTGCATGCTCTGGACGCAACGGTTCCGTCCTAAACCACAGTGATCATGTGCGGAGGATGGCACTCTTCTGTCCTCTGAACACAACCAGGAAATTTTCTTTTTTACCTTTTCAGCTTCGAGAGCTGGGGAGGAGGTTCCCCAGTGGCCCAAGGCATTTTTTTCCAATGTAATGATAATCTGCGCTCATGGCTCGCTGACGTCATTACATTGAAAGTGGAAGGAGCCAATCGACTTATTTCACTTTCACTGCCTACGTGCTCATGGGGCAACGTCAGTTCCCTTTCCTAGTAGTTAATATGTTTTGGACTCCTACCTGTCGTTGGCACATGGCCCACCCACACAAGTGAGATAACATTCTTATCCGGAGACCTGGGGGAACGCTGGGTGATTTGTGATGGCACAGCTTTGCTACACAAAAATGTGAGGAAAATGTTATTTTATTAGCTAAATTAGAGGTTTGCATGGGATTCCAGGTAAGAAAACTTTGGGGATCCATGCAAGTCACACCTCCCGGGACTTCCCCGGGTGTCTAGTTTTCATAACTATTGGGGATTGGCAGGTTTTCCTAAATGCACGCCAAGCCTAGGACCAAAAACACAGCTGACTCCCTCGCAAAGCCAGGTCTTTTTTGATTATTTTGAAGTCTCCACAGTGTGTTTTAGGCCATTTCCTGCTGCGGGCACTAGGCCTACCCACACAAGTGAGGTACCATTTATATCGGAAGACCTGGGGGAATGCTTGGTGAGTGGAAGTTTGTGGCTACCCGCAGATCCTCGAACGTGCCATCACAGAAAGTGAGGAAAATGTGTTTTTTTGGGGGGGCAAAGTTTGAGGTTTGCAAGGGAATCTGGGCAATAGAACCTGGTGAAAGCTTTACAAGTCAGCCCATCCTGGATTCCCCTTAGTGTCTAGTTTTAACAAATATTACAGGTTTACTAGAGTTCCCTAGGTGCTGGCTGAGCTAGGGTTCAAAATTTACAGCTTGGCAGATTGCAAAAAAGGGTCAGTTTTTACTGGAAAAATGTGATGTGTCCACGTTGCGTTTTGGGCCGTTTCCTGTTGCGGTCACTATCCCTACCCCCACGAGTGAGGTCCATTTTTATCAGGAGACTTAGGGGAACAGTGCTATTACCAATTGACATTTTAAGCATTTCTGCTTTGAAATATAAGACAGTGTGTATACAATAAATGAATGTGAAATATGTCCTCTAGTTCACATGCTAGTATGGGTATCCACAAATTCGGAGATGTGAAAAATAACCACAGTTTCTAAACTTCATATGTTGTTCCTATTTCAGAAATACTTTGGTTTCCTTGATACCTATTTTTCACTCTTTATATTTTACTAAATGATTTGCTGTATATCCGGTACACAAAGAAAAATCATTGCAAGACGCAGCTCAGTTATTGGCTCTGGGTACCTCGGGTTCTTGGTGAACCTACACATCCTATGTATTCTTCGATCTTCCAACCAAGCCCTTGCCACTGTACCTCGCATCAACAAGACCACCATGGGAGGTAGATCCTTCTCCTACCTGGCAGCTAAAACCTGGAACTCACTTCCCACTTACCTTCGCCTTACCCAGAACCACCTAGCATTCAGAAAGCAACTAAAAACGTGGATATTTGACAAGTAACTCCCCACCCCTCCTTAAGCGCCTTGAGACCCTCTGGGTATGTAGCGCGCTATATAAATTCTTTGACTTGACTTGACTTGATGTTGCGTGCTTATCTAGGTTCCTGATCGATACTGTGACCTTATGCCCCTATTCGGCTATAAATCCATTTATTCCCTATATTGGCATAACCGTTCAAGTGCGATTTTCTGAAAAGTCATCTCTGGCCTCACACGAACAGAGCCACATTCCAGCATGACTCTCTGCTACTTCCTTTGCGACCAATTAGTGCAATGACAGAGCAGCAGTCACTATCTGATATTCCTAGATAACACTCCGAGTTCTTCAACAAGATAAAAACTTAGCAAACCTGGAAATCCCCGCTTGCTATGTTTTGATTAGTAATAGAACTCTAATGAGCAACTGATAACTGTCACTTCCTAGTGACATCTTTAATTGACGTCTTATGTCCAGCAAACTTGCGTCAAACCCGGCACCTGTCAGGTATAAATATTACCAACGTTGCCTTAAGCAATGTGAGCTGTGAGCTGCAAGCTACTGTTGCTGATGCCAGCTGCCTGCATGACCCTGTGTTGGTAAAAACTAGCACTCTGTCGCTGCAGCCTGCTATCCTGTGGTGGTGAAGCTGCTGATTACCAATATCGCCGCTACAGCGCGAACTATGGTGCAGTACGCTTAAGGAGCTGAACAGCCGTCCTCTGCGAAGACATCCAGCCGATTCCAGCTGCCCGCGGACGCTGTCCCCCCTCCTTCCTCGACGCGCTGAAGAGAGCCGCTGCCTTTCTCGTGCAGAGAAATCCAGTCCCGGCGCTTCCGGTTTACCCTCGCAGGTGACTGGGATATCGAGAGAGACCCCTGAAGGAGATACCAATCCTCCATCATTCTATTCAGAGGTATGGTGTTGACTAAACCCTTAGACGAGAATTCTTGAAACAAACCTTGGCAAAACCAACTTAACTTAAAGCTACTTACTTGCTCCCCTTTCACGTGTTAGGCTTAGGTCAGGCACACTGGGGTAGGCTTAGTTAGAAGCACCAGTTGAGTATGTTAGCCTAATGTATATATGACTGTATATATGTTTTATTACTTTTAAACCATTGTATGGCTAAGAAACCATATCAATGCTTTTACAGTTCTATTTCGCAATACTTATCTTACTGTACGTACTTTTTATAATAACAATTATTGCAATTGTGGCAATACATTTCTCTTGTACGAGAAGAAAGACTGTTCAATAAATGTTAACCCTTTATTGATACACGCCCGTCTCTCTATTCTCTACATACTGTGAAAGTAAACTGCACTAGACTGACTGAGTGAAATTTATGTCTATTGTTTCACACGACCCTAGAGATCGACTCTTGATCTGAGGAGCAAAGTTGTCATGTTGCACGGTTGTTGGAAAACTGAATCCCTTCTTGTCTGTGCCAAGGAAGCTGATCACTTCCTATGCAGAGAAGAAAGTTTCCAGTGACCTCTGAGCTAGTTGGTAACACAACCCAATTAAGTTTAGCATAGTCAGTGGAGGCCTGGAATATCCGCAGTTCCACATCGATGCTACTGTTTATGTTATTCCAATGCGCAGGGCCTAGTGGGAAACTAGGAACTACACTACATGGCGCCCAAACGTTTGGTAAGGCGATAAACTAACGCAAGACTTATAGAGTAACTCAGTCGTGCATATTTCACAGACCCCTTTCTCCCGTAAATACTCCAATAGACGTCTGGAGTGGGTGAAAGGTTAAAATCCGCCCGACCTTAGTAGGAAGAGATTCCTATGTAAAGCTCTGGTTTATTCAACGTTGAAGGATACAGTGTTCCAAAATATTGTGCACCTAATCTTTGTCTCCTTGGAGACCTACTCTGCAAACCTCGCATTTTTACAATGCCAGGAGAAAACGGAACCACTGGGGCCGCAGTAGATGCGACTCAGCAAGGTCCCGAATACACAGACCCGGATGCTATTATCATCCCGGTCCAGTTAAGAAGATCTATAACTTTAAAACTTATAGAAAACGGACTGACACCACAAGGTGGTACAGTAATTTTCGTGATAGAGGCTCACGAGTATCGGCAGACAGAGGTATTCTATTCATGGATAAACTTTCCAGCGGTAAACGCTATAACACAAGAGTTTCACTATTACAAAATAGAGAAACCTCCGGAAGAGTACGCTCCTTTCGAGGAGATTGAAATCCCACTTAAATTTCAAGAGCACCTGCTCTGGTTTAATGGCGCCCTAAAACACAATGATCACATAACTAGGCTCGGTCCACTAGGTAGACCAGGAGCCACGTGGCCGGTTCTAGCCAGCTACACACCACATCCTGACATTGTAAAAATGTCTAGAGAAGAGCTGTTAGCACAGCTAAACACATTAATAAAAATACATAGGCAATTAGTCCAATATGTAATGCGGACTGCAACAGTCCAGCCAGCTGTTAATTCACACCAGCTGACCCCTCACCAGGGGAACACAAATAAAATTACACCACAGAACATACAGTCATGTCTTGGTAAAACACCCGCAAAACGGGAACAAATTCCTTTCTGGTTAGCCCAGAAAATCACTCAAATAGAGGCAGTATTTCCTGATACTACCCCTATTGAGAAACACAGAATCTTGACCATCTGCCTTCCTATGGGAATCGCACCACACGTGGAGGACTGCGACACTTGGGGTACAGTCTTTGCTTCCATTTACACAAAAACACACGGTGTTCCGTCTATGGCGGTAATACCAGAAGTGCTAAAACAGATTCAAAATGAATTCGGTCCAGAGCCCGCTTTAAATCTAGGTATGAAATTACTGAAAGACTTCAAGCAGGTCACGGCTATATTATTAGCCAATGTAAAGGGAGAAGCAGCATCTGTGGCGATCCGCCAGAAGTTGAGGGAAACAGATATAAAAGATCCTGTTGAGCTTGCAAAAATCATAGAAAAGTGCTATGAAGAATTAGGTAGAGACAGCTTGGGTGGGAAACCAGTTAAGCCCCAACTGCTCGAAAATCCTGAAAAATTATTTATTAAAAATAATTTAAACACTCCTAAAAAGAGCTGGGATGGAAATAAACAATCCACTCCCAAGGAAAAAGTTTTCCAGTCCAGAGGAAGGTCTCCTCGACGGAGGGAGAGAACTCCGACTCGAGAACGCCAGTCTCCCCAACGGGAGCCCTCTGAGAAAAGATATAACCTTAGAAATAGGGATAATCTAAAAAAAACCTGATAGATATCAAAGTATTGATACACGTCCCTCTCGATCTTCTCCACAGAATTCGGAAAGAAGACGACGGTCAGACCCAGGAGAGCACACCAAGTCCAAAGACAAGGAACCTGCTCAGAATAAGAAATCTCAATTTCAGAAAAAGAAGGTAGCCAGTATTGGAGTAATCAACGATGCCGAGAATACTGAGGACACAGTTGAAAAACGGGGAGTGGGCATTGACAATTTTGGACAGTGCAGCAGAGATCAGTATAGCGCGCAAGATCTTGATGAGTCATCTGGAGACAGTGGACACGAATGAATACATTCAGGTTGAAACTGCCGACGCCAGACTTAGCGAGCCCCATAAAATATACGAAATAACATTGCGTATAGAGGGTGATAAGACTAGGAAAATTAAGGGTCTATTTTGGGATAAGCTCTCAAAAGGCTACGATATTCTGTTAGCTGAAAAAGATTGGCCCCCAGAGTTTGTCAGGGAGTGCCCTCGCGGCGAAGAAGTGATTATGCCTGCCTTCTCGAATCACATACCGATTCACAAAAAATACACATATGCAAGGAAATGGGCAGTAGCCCAGGCACCTGCATTATATAAAAATCATGTAGGATGGGATGAGGATTCACCACCTCACAAAATCCAATTAAAAAGTGAACCAACTGCCCAACGGCAGTATCCCATAAAGCAAGAAGCTAAAAAACAGGTCAAGGAGATCTTAGATCAACTTGAGTACCAGGGGGTGATTGAAACATGCACCTCTCAAATGAACAATCCTTTGTTTCCTGTCTCCAAGCCAGACAATTCATATCGTCTAGTTTTGGACTACAGACATCTTAATACATGTTGCAAAACTTTTGCAGTACAAAACTCGCATAGTGCAGCCCTAATGAATAACATAGTTAGGAAAAAATACAAAACGACATTAGACATTTCTAATGGTTTCTTTTGTCAAAACATTGAACCAGAAAGCAGATACTTGACCGCTTTCTCCGCATTTGGGTCGCAGAAAAAATTCTGTCGACTCCCACAGGGGTTCAAGAACAGCCCAGGACTATTCTCAGCTAGGGTAACAGAGTTACTACAAATCTATGATGATGAGGCATTATCTTACGTAGATGATATTTATCTCACAGACGACGACTTGGATACTCCCTTGAAAAGAGTGAACACCATTATACTTGGGTTCGCAGCAGAGGGTTACAAATTCAACTTTAAAAAGTCCCGAATTGCCCATCTGACAGTACTATTTTTAGGGTACGAATTATCAAGTGAAGGGAAAAGCCTAGCGGACAACTTCTTAGAGAAGTGCGCTGTACTCCAAGCTCCAAAAACGCTGAAGAATTTACAATCAATACTAGGTTTTCTGAATTTCGGAAGAACTTACATACTAAATTACGCAGAAAGGGTTAAACCTCTCTACGAACTAATAAAACCAGATTTAAAACAAATCAATTGGACTCAAAAACACACAGAAATTTTGAGATCACTGCAAACAGACATGTTAGCAAAAACAAAATTAGATACACGTGACAAAACGATCGATCTTGTAATCCGAGTCATCCCAGGAAGATGCGGATTCACGTACCTAACCTCTAATGAGGGAGAAAAGGTACCAATTTCAATTAAATCTCACTTGTACACACAAGCAGAAAAAACATTCAGTCACACAGAAAGAACTGTGAACGCAGTGCAAATCGCATTAGCAAATGAAAGAGAACTAGCACACGGCAAACGGATTAATATCCTTACAGCGGAATCCGCCTTCGAGGCGCTATTCAGCCCAGTAAACCTGCCTACAGTGTCACTGGATCCGAAATGGATACAGTGCATAGATTCTCTAGGAGCGGAAGATGTGAAATACTATTTCGCCCCGCAATTTGAAGAACTGAATGATTTAGAATATGAAGAAGAATATCCTCTGCCAATCGAAATTCTGCCTCTCCCACAATATGCCTGTATAATCTATACAGATAGCTTTGTACAGCATTTCAACGTAGCAAGAAAATCCTACGATGCAGCATGTGCGATTATTAAATGTCGTTGGCTGTGCGGTAAAATCAAACCGAAAATAACAAAAACTGAATCAGTAAAGTACTGTTCGGCTCAAAGAACTGAAATCAGATCTTTAAAGATGGCGCTCGAAAATGCAGAACGCGAATTCCCCACACTTATAGTGTGCGATTCTCATTTTTGCGTCAACTCTTACAACAATAAACTGCAGAGTTGGATCGAAAACGACTACAAAGATGACACAGGTGCCACAATAAAGCATAAAAAGCTCTGGAACGAGGTAGCTCTTTTACACAAAGAACTACAAAAGACTCACGTGATTCACGCACAGAGTCTTCAACGTGATGGCGTTCACGTTGCAGGGAATTCATTGGCTAATACAGCCAAAGCGGAAGCAACTAACCCGGCTTCCGTAGCCACTAAAAAGCGTACAGATAAATACATAGACGGGGAAACCATGCTGGCAGTAAAAACGACCGTAAAAGGCGACTGTGCAGCACTACCCGTAAACTATCCACTCAATTATGCATACATAATCGATGCAAACTCCGTTCCTTTTGCTCGAATCCCTGGAGTGGGGGACAGAGTAATTCCAAACACGAACAGGAGAATATTTTTAATAGCAGACGCACACATGGGTTTGGGTCTAAGGCACAGAGAGATCAAGGAATCACTGACTGAATTACAATCAGTATTCTGGTGGCCGGGAATGAGTGTAGAACACCAAATATATGCAAACAACTGTGAAAACTGCAATAGGGATCGCAGTAAGGAACCTTGCTACCGGCTACCAGTCAGAAAGAGCGTAACGCTGCCTACACCCCATCCTGCGTCCTATTAATAGTTAAGACGAAAATCACTTAATAAAAAATGAGGTCCCCAGCGCTCGGCTGACGCTAGAACGGTTATAAAAGATTTGCGAGTCTTTATCGGCACATACGCAATTACCACGTTCCATTCTGACCAGGGTCCTGCTTTCAGCTCTCGAGCCTATAAGGAGGCCATGGCCAGCATGGGAATTGGGTTGTGGTATTCTTGTCCGTCGCACCCCGAAGGGAATAGTGTGGTAGAAAGAAAAAACCGGGACATAAAGCAATCTATAACAGCGAAGGTATTAGATTCAGGCGCTGGGTGGGTCAAACATTTAATAAGTGTCCAGACTAGTCTTAACAACATGCCAAGAAATTCTCTAAAAGGTTTCAGCCCATACGAACTATTGTTCGGAATTAGAATGAACGTTCAGGACCTCGATAGTCAGATATCAGTGGTACAAGAAGAAACAACGCAGTTTGATGTAAAAGACCGTTTGGCTGTTTTACAGGAACTGAATGAAACAAGAAAATCATTAAGCAACATAAAGTTAAAGCAACAGCCAAGTACCACTGACGAGGCACCACCCGCAACAGCCCCAGCAAGGCCTGTCTGGATTCCAAAGATTGGGGATCTAGTCAGAGAAAAGATCGCGGTAAAGAAGGAATTTGGGCCTTCTTACAGAAAAGCAGTACCTGTCTTAGCAGTCACCGGAACAAGATCAGTTGTGCTACCGCCCCTTGCTGGTACAAAAGGAGAATAGAGTCGTGTCTATCGATCTGGTAAAACCACAAGCATGTGGCCTATAATCAACAGTAGGCCCAGTGGACTCCCAAGAAACAACAGAATACCCAAACTTGCAACAATCCAAGAGGTTCAAACTGAAAGACTCATCACATTCGATCAGCCTGCAGTGCACAATGAAGGACTATGCAATAATGCCATGGAACTCGTGCCTCTTGAAACACAGATTGAAACAGTTCGTCAAGAAACAACACCAGTCTACAATGATGTGGCATCAGAAAGTGCTACCGAGAGACAGATTGAAAGAACAATCCCATCAATTGACAGAACTGCCTCTGGTTATTTCATCAACTTCGACAACTTCTCTGAAGATTTAAATGACCCCGAAGTGATGCCAGAAACAAAAAAGTATTCTAAAGAAAATACAACAGGACTCCTTCAACAAATTAAAGAACTATATCTGGATTCACCGTTGATTGAGCATTGGATTATCTCAGGGGTATTCATACTCCTACTATGCCTAATTTTAGTTTTAATTTTAGGGAAGTTCATTACAATTGAATGGACACAGCAAGTCAGAACATCAACCTAGTCCTGAAACCACACAGATCATCCCACGTGAAGAAAAGAGAACTGTCAACAGTAAATGTCACAGCAATTCCAATACCTGGTGGGGTAGTATGGGAGAAAACAGACTATGAGATCTATGGTCCGGTCGAAATCCTGAAGTATCCTCATCAACTAAAGGTTTCCTTAAGTGACTTTGTGACACCTAGTACATTCTCTGATGATTGGGACTTTAACAGTATTAATGACATGATGTCTGATTTAGTAATGTCAGCTAGATTCACAGATCATGATTATTTACAAGGTTCATCTAGTTATGAGCAGTTATTCTGTTATACCCACTATGGGGATCATTACTTGCATAAATCTGCACAGCCTAGAAATGTTTTTATGTATAATCAATGGGAACATTGTTCTACACCACCTAAAAGCAGTTCTAAAGCATTCTTTGAGAAATTCAAATACTTCTCAGGGTTTAACACCAGTGATGCAGAAATGTTTTATTACAAACTGTTAGATAAAACAGGAATGAAAACAATGCTGACAAATTCTAAATTGATATATTCAGAAGCATTTTATGACAAAATGATGACATTTGGTTTTGATTATTTGAAAAATAATATTGAAACAAAAACAATTTGGGGTACAAAAGATTGGCAGGTGCAAGGCATTGAAGCACTATTTAGAACCTGCATGATACCAGAACAAATGTTATTTTTAAATGACACTGTACACCAAACATCCTGTCTTGGCCTAGCTAAGATCAAAGACCTTAAAACACCGTCTATTCCAAAGCCAATACCTGAAAATGCAACAGCTGATATTGAGTTAGACGTGTCAAGATAGATTCCTGAATAAAACACAGGGGTTAAAAATGACCAGATTAGACCCTAGATTCTCCCAGAGACAACATCCAGGGATTATAACAACATACAGTGTAGGGAAGCTCTGCCTTGAATGGCTAACTACATCCACACTGGCTGAAATTGGCTGAAATTAAGCAACACTTGTCTTTATTAAAAGATGGCGCTGATTTGCGCGATTTCATTCTTGGACCACGCAAACAGCGTCAAAAGCGTTTCATAGCGACCAGTATCTATGCTGCTTACAACGAGGCTTGGAAAGTAAAGCAAATTGAAACTGCTGAAAAAATACGAGAAATTGATCGTATTAATTTGGAGAAATCACTTTCTGTGGTAGACAATGGGTTAACGACTCTGTCTTCCAGAATATATTCGTTGGACAATATTGTATCCTCTGCCTTTGATGTGATAGACAGAGATTTGCTAATGTTACAACATGGCCGGTCTCAATTACGCTCTATTATAGAATTAGGCTGGACGCTGCAAAATCTTCGTTCAGGCTATGTGCCTTGGCGTTTAATCAACACAACGTCATTATTTTCCAGTTTTAAACCTTACTGATAAACAGATCAGTTTGGCACAGAAAGGAGCAGACTATACAATCCTGAGCATCGAAAAACTCGAGAGATTATCATTGACAATGTCAGAGAGTCCTGTCATTGAATGGATAATACACGGAATTATCACAATTCCGATAACAACTTTCCGATTTAAAAAATGCCTTGAGTACATACTTGCTGGCCAATATGAACAATTGGGTAAAGGATATGTAAAATCCGAATGGAAATTACCATACACTCATTCTTGCTATAGTGACAGTGACAAAAATGTATTTCTTAGTGGTGACAACTGTAAACATTCACTAAGCGGTATACTTTTGTGTCAGGGTATTAATTTACACGGAGCATGTGATGGAAATTCAAACAACCTTTCATGCCACCAGCTAGTCACACCTGCAACTCAGATAGAGCCCTTCTTTATGCAACTCGCAAACGGGAGTTACATTCTTAGAACGGATCACAGATGTTGTGGCCTGACGCCAGGGACAAGTTACCTAATACAAGTAACGTCCATGGTCAAATGTTGTATGCAAGCATTGTTTCCGAGCGGGCCTCCAGACATAGTGACTCCCCTCTGGCCTCGTCTGAATCTCTATTCTATACGAATTGATACATTAAGCAAAATGAAATCTGTACTTTTACAGACAACCGTGCCTATAACGTCATCTAAAGAGACGTATGATCTTCTAGTCGCAAGGACGGCTACTGAAGTCCATGACCTTTTATCAACAAATTGCCCCGTGCATTTCGTAGAAATGTTCAGCCAACTCCTTAACATGTCTAGTGCAACAAGCATCCCAGGCATATTTAAGACAGTCTTTACGGGACTGCTAACACCCTTCCAGGCAATTTTGGGAATCTTTCCTAATTTTGTGCATTCCATTTTTGGCGGCATACCACTATTTTTGGGACTCGTTGCAGGGATTCTATTTTTGACCCTTCTGCTACGTTATGGCAAGCCTCGGCTCAGACATAACTCCCATGGGAATGGAAGAGACAATCCTAGCAATGTGCTACAGGGACAGGATAACTAACGTCCTCGGATTGGCCAGGCTGAGAGATCTAAACATGACCTGGTTCCTTTCATTCAGACCGATATGGCAAAATTGCATTTTACCTGTGCTACGGTGTATGCTTTGCGGCGATGAATGCGTGTTGGACATCTGTCTTTCACTTCCATCAGCAGTACCAATGGACGTCGATACTTTGCTCAGTCCAATAACGGCTCACGCATTGTGTTGTCCCCAGCGGCTACCAATCCTGATGACGGCATTCGTGGAGACTCCTGTACTACAGCCAAGTGGTGACAGTGGAGCGGGTGACAAAAGCAACATTCCAGGTACAACGTTCTGTGAGCATTGCTGGTCCTGCCTTCGATGACAGCAATCATTCTCACACCTGCCAAGTTACAGCGCTATCTAATTTGGTTGAACTATCACCTGAATTTGTAGACCAATTCTTTGAGAGCCTGTCTGATACGATGTTCTCACCCATAGAGAAACAATAACTTTTGAAAAGCTTTCCGACACACAGCGTTCCCATGAACTCTGAATTCGGCCTTCAGTTTTGATCAACAAAAACTGCCAGGAGCTTTGGAAATCTATTTTCTTTGACTTGGACAATTTTTTTAATATTGACCCCTTTTTTGGCACGACCAATTCTTTGCTTAACGTAAAAACTATTCTTAGAGAACAGAAGCTTCACACTTCTATTTCTAAACACATCTAGAGACATAACAACGTTACACCAGCCTCTAGCACACATGTTATTACAATGCATTTTTATGTGATGATTTATCTCGCCTTTCTTCTGTCAGAGATACTTCATGTGTAATTCCTTTTGCATAATCGTTCATTGACTTCATATGCAATAATTCTTTGAATGATTAATATGCTTTAAAAAAAACGTACAGTACCTAAATTCCATGTATTACAAGTACGCCTATTTCGAATGCATTTATGTATTTTGGGGTGGGCAATGTTACACATGCATCTAATTGCTTTAGTTTTAGTAATTTTGATGGACATGAAAACGTGGAGTGGGTGTTGCGTGCTTATCTAGGTTCCTGATCGATACTGTGACCTTATGCCCCTATTCGGCTATAAATCCATTTATTCCCTATATTGGCATAACCGTTCAAGTGCGATTTTCTGAAAAGTCATCTCTGGCCTCACACGAACAGAGCCACATTCCAGCATGACTCTCTGCTACTTCCTTTGCGACCAATTAGTGCAATGACAGAGCAGCAGTCACTATCTGATATTCCTAGATAACACTCCGAGTTCTTCAACAAGATAAAAACTTAGCAAACCTGGAAATCCCCGCTTGCTATGTTTTGATTAGTAATGGAACTCTAATGAGCAACTGATAACTGTCACTTCCTAGTGACATCTTTAATTGACGTCTTATGTCCAGCAAACTTGCGTCAAACCCGGCACCTGTCAGGTATAAATATTACCAACGTTGCCTTAAGCAATGTGAGCTGTGAGCTGCAAGCTACTGTTGCTGATGCCAGCTGCCTGCATGACCCTGTGTTGGTAAAAACTAGCACTCTGTCGCTGCAGCCTGCTATCCTGTGGTGGTGAAGCTGCTGATTACCATTATCGCCGCTACAGCGCGAACTATGGTGCAGTACGCTTAAGGAGCTGAACAGCCGTCCTCTGCGAAGACATCCAGCCGATTCCAGCTGCCCGCGGACGCTGTCCCCCCTCCTTCCTCGACGCGCTGAAGAGAGCCGCTGCCTTTCTCGTGCAGAGAAATCCAGTCCCGGCGCTTCCGGTTTACCCTCGCAGGTGACTGGGATATCGAGAGAGACCCCTGAAGGAGATACCAATCCTCCATCATTCTATTCAGAGGTATGGTGTTGACTAAACCCTTAGACAAGAATTCTTGAAACAAACCTTGGCAAAACCAACTTAACTTAAAGCTACTTACTTGCTCCCCTTTCACGTGTTAGGCTTAGGTCAGGCACACTGGGGTAGGCTTAGTTAGAAGCACCAGTTGAGTATGTTAGCCTAATGTATATATGACTGTATATATGTTTTATTACTTTTAAACCATTGTATGGCTAAGAAACCATATCAATGCTTTTACAGTTCTATTTCGCAATACTTATCTTACTGTACGTACTTTTTATAATAACAATTATTGCAATTGTGGCAATATATTTCTCTTGTACGAGAAGAAAGACTGTTCAATAAATGTTAACCCTTTATTGATACACGCCCGTCTCTCTATTCTCTACATACTGTGAAAGTAAACTGCACTAGACTGACTGAGTGAAATTTATGTCTATTATTTCACACGACCCTAGAGATCGACTCTTGATCTGAGGAGCAAAGTTGTCATGTTGCACGATTGTTGGAAAACTGAATCCCTTCTTGTCTGTGCCAAGGAAGCTGATCACTTCCTATGCAGAGAAGAAAGTTTCCAGTGACCTCTGAGCTAGTTGGTAACACAACCCAATTAAGTTTAGCATAGTCAGTGGAGGCCTGGAATATCCGCAGTTCCACGTCGATACTACTGTTTATGTTATTCCAATGCGCAGGGCCTAGTGGGAAACTAGGAACTACACTACAAATTCTTTGACTTGACTTGACTTGACTATAACCAGAAGGGTCCAACAGACATAACGGTATATTGTTTTCAAAAATCTCCCATGCTTAGAAGATGTTACAGGTCAAAACGTAGGTACAAATGGCTGTTTTATTCTACTCAATTTCAATAGTTTTTCATTTCAACTGTTACTTTCTAAAGGAAAATCTAAACGAATCTTCACAAATGACTTCTAGCTGAATTTAGAATTGTGTCTACTTTTCAGAAATGTATAACTGTCCTGGATCCATTATTGGTTTCACACCCATTTCTACCACTAACTGCAAGGAGGTTGAAAACACAAAAAATAGGCTATGTCCAACTAAAAGGCCAAAACTGTGTAGAAAATGTTGTTTTCTGACATAATTCTGCCTGTTCTTGAAAGCTGGGAAGATGGTAATTTTAGCACCACAAACCCTTCTTTGATTCCATTTGCAGGGAAAAACGAATTGTTTCTTCTGCAGCACTCCCCACCCCCCCCCCCCACCCCCGCCCCCCATCCCCCCAAAAAAATTGGCAAATATTTTAGTCCTCTCCAGGGGAATCCACAGACCCTGGGTATCTTTAGAATCCTCAGGATGTTGGAAAAAAAGTACGCAAATTTGCTGTGGATACCTTATGAGGACAAAATGTTACAGGGTCCTGAGCAAGAACTAGAATGATAGAGCAAAGGTTTCAACAAATATATGTATATGTATATTCACACTTGTAAATACAAAATATAGGCAAAATGCTGTGTGCCCCATTTGACTGTGTGCCATCAAAAGCAAACCTAAATCCAGAAGTGAGGGAAATCAAAAAGCTGGATTAAGATAGCTATACATACAAACAGCAGCAGCGTCTGGTCCTCTTCATCTTGTTTAATTGAGCTTTTATCTTTCTGAAAACAGATGGGACTTTTAAATTTGTAGAACCAGAAAGAGAATCCACAGATAGGGAGATGATGGTGTTTAACAAGTCTTACTTCTCTCAGGACAGTTCTACATGTTGGAACTATGTGCATTGATACTCGCCAACTGTTGATAGTGATAAAACCAAGTTGCGATTAAAGCAGAGAAAATGTTAAAATCGTAGAGGAGTACGGCATTAAATATGTGTAGTTAAAGGTGCAGGTTCAGCTGCTGAAGCACTTTGTGAAGACACACTGACTGTATCGAAAATGGAGAGATTGTCAGTCCTATCAATGTTGACAAGTCAGCACAGGTGAAGATTCATACATAGCAGCTTTGACAATGGCCAATTGAACCGCATGCTCTCTGATTGGTTGGGTTTATACCCAGCAATCAACAGAAAGTACAGCTTGTTGTGCTAAGTAAATTTTAAAATTTGCAGTTTGAAAACAGTGCAAGCATTGAAGCACATTTCTCACTTGAGTAGGTTGCAGTTTACGAAAACCCAAAATCCACTGTACGCTTAGCTTAGCAAGATAGATAGAATGCAATAGTTTTGTGGCATTGATTTTCAGTTGGATAGGGTGCAGTGCCATTCATTTTAATGTTATTTCTTTAGCAAGAAAAATATCAAACTTGTGCACCCCACCATGAGGAGAGTGGTGATATGCCACCAAATAGATTTGAAAGCAAAGATCCAAAAAAGAAGAGGAATCAATCCAAAACTAGATTTGAAGCCCGTCAATAAGGCAGATCTAATAGTTTTAAAACATGGGTAATGCCAGATGTGTTAGAGATATGGGTCTCAGTGTGCAATAAGTCAGGAAACTGTGTTGGAAATTGAGTTGCTGAAGACGACTGCAGACCTTAATAGAACCTCTACCTGAGCTAGAACTGCTATAACCTTATTTAATGTATCCAGAAACACATTTATCATGTCCAAATTCGGCTATGAATCTATTTCAAAAGAGTGGGTAAAATGTGATTCCACACCATTTTACTATTTTTTGAACAGTTAATAAATACACAAAGCCCTGACCTGACCAACAAAAGGATTCATTTTTTCAAGATACATAGCTTCCATTTGTCGATGGTGTGTGATAAGGAATTAAAGAAGCAGGAGTCATAAGGAGTTTGCAAACAAAGCAGGACTTTGAAGAGTGGCAAGTGTCATGAATAGTGAATGATGACAAAGAAAGAATATTAAATGAAAATTCGCTAATGAAAGCAGATTTGCCTTTTGTCTGGCAGCACTGTTCAAAAGGGAAACGTATTGCATATTTACATACCATACAAGAGATGTATGTTTCTGACAGTTGCAGAAATGAAAATCCGTGATAAGCAAGGAAATTATTCCATGCAGCCACCACATAAATTGTTGATCTTTAGCAACAGAAAAAGGTGTCCTCTCTATTTGCTCAAATGAGAAAATAGTATAAAATGCCTCTTTTATGAGCGATTATCTGTCTAGCAGTAAGATTGTAAGGAAGAAAGACAGCTGAATTGTTCATCAAAGACCCAGGCACCGTATGTGCATTGAGTGTTTAAAGTGGAGAAGTGTGGCTCACTGGTTAGAGGAGGCAGACCTGGAAGCAGAGGTCAGCCCGGGACCAGGGTTCAATTCCTGGCTCGGCGGGGTCTTGAGTCCTAAAATGTCCTAAAATGTCCATGGACTCGACAATTCTCGCTCCGGTGCCTACTCGATTCACAGGTTCACACTCTGGGACTCTGGGCAATAGCTTGCTTAATCTCCACAACGACCCTTTGCGGTGGGATGCCTGGCTTTCACCTTGCGGATACCCTGCCAGGGTTATCTCACAGGGGAATACCAGGACGGGTTCCCTAAGCAAGCGCTTAGAAACCGCTCGGTGATTTGCGCTATATAAATTCCTGTACATTTACATTTACAAAGCGCCCAACTTAACTATGTCAGTGCACACATTTGAGCTTGCCCATATTATAAAAAACTCAAGTTTTCCTCAAAGATTTAAAGCAGAGAAGGGATAGTTGGGATTGTATAGAGACATTTAGAATGAGTTTGAAAGCCATTGTTAATAACTTTGAAAGGAGTTTATATTATTAACTGGACAGTCTCCCTAATTCGTTCTGCAGTTTCTCTCTCAGAATATGTCAGTACTTCTTTTATAGCAGCACAAATCATGGTAGCTGTCAACCTTTTATACTTCACGGGTTGTGGTCCCAAAAGAAAATCACGTAAATCCATATCTTCACTTATTCTTGACATGTTTTTCACAAAATTCAAATTACATTATGACAGCCATCTTTGACACACCTTCTCTACACTATACGCATTTACAGTCATAGGATCTGGTCTGTTTGCTAATTGACCTGTAGCTTTAGACAGAAACTTGTACATACACATACATGGCCTTTTATCCTCTTTTCAAAAACAAGAACAATGGTTTGTGTTCCTGCTGCACCCTGATTTTAACAAGAAACATGGGGTACCATATTGGCAGCCTGCAAGACCCCAGTCAGTTCGTAAATTAGAAAAAATAACAAAATGTGTGAACCGCGCCAAACAGAGAGGTAATTGAAGATGTTGCTTTAAGGAGCAATTAATTGACGTTAAAATCTGTATTATTGTTGCGGCGGTATTGCTCAGGGCAGGAAGGGAACAGTACACTTGCCATAGTTGGTGTACCATCATGAAATTTGAGTGCTTTCAAATAACAAAGTCTTAAATAATAGTTTCTTATCTCATTGGGAAAGAAACAGACTGTTCGAACTATTCTGGGTGAAGGACATTAAAAGCAAGGCACCTTCAATATATAGGATATAAAATCTTGGAGAATATCAATGCTTTAAATTCAGTTATTGGTCCTGAAAAAGGGGGGCTAAAAGTTAAGGAGCCACCAAAACTGTCCGTCGAGGCAATAACTTTTTTAATACTTCAATTGCATACAGCTGTTTTCTATGTTAGTGTTGGACCAAATTTTTTTGATGATGCTCCTGGTTCAATCGATGATAAACGATATGAACAAATGTCACTAGTATTTTATTAAATATTTATGCGATTCTAAATATTGTAGTTGGAGCATAAGTGGATGTTATCAATGTATGATTTTTAGTTGCTAAAAGCCTATGGCAATCCTTATTCCCCTAAGGCAATCTAATATAAAGGCACACTGAATTCCACCGAATGTGAAAGCGGTTAGACCCAAGACCTATTTTCACTAAAGAATCTTTTGAGATATGTAATGTAGTTTTTGATATTTTCCTTACTAAATTTCCCATCAGGCCAGTATTGTGAGTGCTTACCTTTCTATAATCTAAAACTATGTATGAATTACCTGGTTTCATCACCGGGAAAGGGGAATGTTCATAGTTGAATATCAAGGCACCATTACACCCCGTACTGTAGTTGATCTAGGCTGGCCCTTTTACCTTACTTTTGCTTCTGACTTTAATGGATATTTAATGAATATTGAGCCTGAACTTGAGGCTTACTCACAAGACTCACAAGACGTGTTGGAGGCCAACCATCCCATGCAAGAATGATTTTGTAAGCATCAGATAACAGTGGCCGTAATACTGCTTTAATATTGGTCACTATGTCCCCTTACATTTTTATTTCTACCTAACAAATCTATCAGCAGATTTTATGCGCACATCTGGTGTTTCAGCCTGTATGCATTCTTCAACTGGAATCATCAGCAGAACCTCTTTTAGAGCCTGGCAAACTATTACTTGTCCAGAATTACTGCTGCCTGCCTAAGTCCCATTCCCCAGAAAAAAACACAGTTTCTGAGACATATATCTTCTTTATCAATCCAGTTACTTTTTTTCCTTTAAATGAGCTTTTGATTCTGAATCTTTTTCTTCTTTTTTCAGGTTAAAATCGGGATTGCTTGCATCACATGCTGGCTCTCTTTAATTTTTTGTCTGGTGTGCTTCTCTTTCTTGCAGTGCACAGTCTGTTTGCTGCTTACTGTCCTTTTACTGTCCTCGGAGTTAAACAAGGAATGGGAAATACTGACCCTGCTCCACATCTTGTTCCAAGAAGTAAAAAGAAGAAGCTTGGAGGAGTCGGATTTTCTGTAATGGCTCCTCAAATCTGGAATTCCCTTCCCCCTGACTTTAGATCATCATCCAATTGTGTGGGTTTTAGGAAACGTTTAAAAACGTGGCTGTTCAGACAAGCTTATGGCTAATCTTGCTGCTTTTGTTGGTTCCTCTGCCTTAGCGCCAAGAGACCTCATGGTGAACGTGCGCTCTATAAATTCCCTTTTACCTAAAATCAGAGCAGGCCAGCATCCAAGCTACATCTCACTGATAAAGCCTATTTGCAAGCATTCCTCCCATCATCCTTTTGGTGTGTTTGATGTAACACCCTAAATTGTCAGGAGTATGTCCAGGAGTGGGCCGTTTGCTTGCTGTGCCACAAGATCTAAGCTTCATCTGTCTAACGAGACCTGAATAGGCTGAAACATGTCTGGGGTTGCTTGTGGTCTCTTCTGGATGGTGTCTTGCATGGCAGTCATTGAGGATGGGCTGTCCCCATGAGGAGCAGGGTCTGTACTGAATTGCATAAGGCGGGCCTGTGTCTAGAGTGGTACAATGGGTGAAATACTATGAGGTGGAATGCTAAACCGAGCGATTGCCAGAGTTTAGACTATTTGAAAGCATTTCTCCCATCATATTGTTGTGCGTTTGAGTTTACCACCACACCACTCTGGCTGATGGAGACGCCTGCCCAGCTAGCGGGTGAGACCCTAAATTGGTGCTGGGCATTGAAAGGTGGTTGTATTTCAGAAAGTCTGTCCAGTACATTAAAACTGTGTGCGCGTCGCACAAAGTCACTCTTTAGTTGGCAACCAGAATGAAGATCTTTAAGTCATTTAACCTTGCTTAACTATTGCTTGCATTTCTTCTTATTCGAAGGCAATACCATTTTCATTTATTTGACTGCAGTGTGCTCACAGTCACTAACAAGTTACTAAATTAAGTCTTACCATGGCAACTGACAGGATAGAAGTAGTTCTGTGGGTGCCTGGGGCCCAGGGTGTATAACCTTAGGAAGCTTCCTGTTTGAGAAGAAGAGGGAGGGAAACTAATTAATTAAACATTAAAATCAGTTTTCATTTGCATCCATGGCCACTTATATTGTATTGTAGTTGTTGTTTATAGTGTTTCCTACCCCTGAGGAGTTGATGAATCCCTTTGTAGACAGATAGCATGCTGCTCTTTAATTTGAGGTTGGTCTGAAAGGTGTGAGTTTGTAGTGTGGCGTTTGTAGACGTTTTTCAGTGTAATGTTTGATGACCAAAGTTGAGACCTTCTCTAGTAATATGTCACTGTGCCTTGATGTGGGGCGCAGCCTAAAGGAGCAAGACGCAGGATGCTTAACCTTTTATTTCATTGTTGTGCTTGGTTGGAAGAGTGTGGGGATGCAGCGTGGCCTTTGTGGGACCTGTGTTGTCCCTTATTTTCAGAGGCTGCTCGTATCTCTTCTCTGTGAACGTGTAGCTGGGCATATACCTGGAGATGGGATGCAAACATAATAATTGTACTGAATCTCTCTGAACACAGCCATGGTAATCACAAATTCATCATTACTGAAGATGAACACCTCAACCACAGTGTGCTCTGTAAATATATCATCAGTGAAGGTCCGGCTTCATTGTGTCTGGTAAATGAGAGTGGCCCTGATCAGCCGGGACCAGAAGCTTGTGATCTCTGCTGATGCTTGACATGCCTCCATTGATGTTTCTGCCCAGCAATCCCATGCCCAAACTTCGTCTTTCACCTGGTACAACTTTTTCCTTTCACCTGGTACCTGCAGTAAAGAAAAGGCAAATTAAAGGCATTACTATTTAACAAACCTCTAGTGGTGTCCTTCACAGGCTGCCCGTGTTTTAGGCTGTTCCTAGTAATATATAGTCTTAATCGATGTTTGTGTGGACAACAAAGTCCCCCATGAGACTATTCGCCATAAATGAACATTTCATTTGATTTAAAAACAAAAAAGAACAACAATCAGAAGTAGGGGGCTCACCTTCTAACAGAGACACACGCCGAGCGGAAAACGGCAGTTTGTGGCGCCATTTCCACCATTTCAGCGCCATGAGGGCAACGGCCGGGATAGCGAGGCTCTCCCACTAGCGGGACTACACTTCCCAGGTGCCCCGGAGGCAAGCGGCGCACCTGGAGCGTCATCACCTGCGCCCGGAGGCGCGATTTAACAGCGGAGCGCCGAGCGCTCAGTGGGGGCTCACCTTCTAACAGAGACACACGCCGAGCGGAAAACGGCAGTTTGTGGCGCCATTTCCACCATTTCAGCGCCGTGAGGGCAACGGCCGGGATAGCGAGGCTCTCCCACTAGCGGGACTACACTTCCCAGGTGCCCCGGAGGCAAGCGGCGCACCTGGAGCGTCATCACCTGCGCCCGGAGGCGCGATTTAACAGCGGAGCGCCGAGCGCTCAGTGGGGGCTCACCTTCTAACAGAGACACACGCCGAGCGGAAAACGGCAGTTTGTGGCGCCATTTCCACCATTTCAGCGCCGTGAGGGCAACGGCCGGGATAGCGAGGCTCTCCCACTAGCGGGACTACACTTCCCAGGTGCCCCGGAGGCAAGCGGCGCACCTGGAGCGTCATCACCTGCGCCCGGAGGCGCGATTTAACAGCGGAGCGCCGAGCGCTCAGTGGGGGCTCACCTTCTAACAGAGACACACGCCGAGCGGAAAACGGCAGTTTGTGGCGCCATTTCCACCATTTCAGCGCCGTGAGGGCAACGGCCGGGATAGCGAGGCTCTCCCACTAGCGGGACTACACTTCCCAGGTGCCCCGGAGGCAAGCGGCGCACCTGGAGCGTCATCACCTGCGCCCGGAGGCGCGATTTAACAGCGGAGCGCCGAGCGCTCAGTGGGGGCTCACCTTCTAACAGAGACACACGCCGAGCGGAAAACGGCAGTTTGTGGCGCCATTTCCACCATTTCAGCGCCGTGAGGGCAACGGCCGGGATAGCGAGGCTCTCCCACTAGCGGGACTACACTTCCCAGGTGCCCCGGAGGCAAGCGGCGCACCTGGAGCGTCATCACCTGCGCCCGGAGGCGCGATTTAACAGCGGAGCGCCGAGCGCTCAGTGGGGGCTCACCTTCTAACAGAGACACACGCCGAGCGGAAAACGGCAGTTTGTGGCGCCATTTCCACCATTTCAGCGCCGTGAGGGCAACGGCCGGGATAGCGAGGCTCTCCCACTAGCGGGACTACACTTCCCAGGTGCCCCGGAGGCAAGCGGCGCACCTGGAGCGTCATCACCTGCGCCCGGAGGCGCGATTTAACAGCGGAGTGCCTCTCGCCCCGCGAGTCGCGCGCGGGAGCGCCCGGGGCGAAGCCCGGGCAAAGGGCGGGCCCTCTACGGCCCTCATCGGCACGAGGAGGCAGGGGCAGGGCCCAACCCCCTGGACCACCAGAGACGCGCCTACAAGTAAGACCTTGCTGCTGCTTTGTTTGCGAACTGTGTGACATCGATATGGCGACAAAAAAGAAACCTGTTGCTCTGCCCACTAACACCATGGATAATTATGTTGTGCAAACGGTGAAGAAAATAAACGAACAAAGGAGGGAATCACTTGGGTTAAGCCAGTCACCAGACTTGCGTAGGTTAAGCCCTACTTTGCCTCAGTCAGCAGAGGATAGCCCCTTCGTGCTGGTGGAAAATAGGGTCTCGCCAAACGTATCATCTAGGATTGAGACTGACAGCCAGCCACTGATTATGCTAGCATCTCCCGTTACTCTGGAGGTAGACTCTGACAACGTTACCGACTCAGACCCAGAAACTGTATCTGGTCCTGTGGAGGACGAGCTACCATTAACTGAGCATACACCACGGCCGGTGCGCGCCTGTGTGAAGAACCAACGGAAACAGGGCGGACAAAGGCCAAGAGTAAAAAGAAAAAGAATATTATCCCCTGGCCCCTCTAGAGCTCCACAAAAGGCTGTAGGGGAAGGGATTACAAGAAATAGAGGAGATGATGATATGTTTACTAAACTGCTTGAGGTTGTTGAGGGTAAACTTTTCGAAATTGTAAAAGCTCTGATCTCCAAAATAGATAAATTACAGGCAGAAGTAAAACGACTTGGGGGTGTGCAAACAAAGTTAACTGAGGAAATAGGTAGTCTTAATACTCTATTATCAACAATAGATACTACTGCAAGGGCTAATCAAGCTGGGGAAGGGCCATCTGGTGTGACGACTAACGTAGTGCATATGCCTGCCCCGATAGTTAACCATAATACTGCAACTACAGTAGAGTGTCCATTGATAGGAAATGCACCCCAAGCACAAGTCCATGGAACAGACCCCCTGCAGTTTATCGAGGAAGCCTCACCTGTCGTACTGGTGTTAGCGAATGTACCTCTGCCGGATGACGGTGTCACCGAGTCATCTAGCTCATTGTGTAGTAAGGCCCTTCACTGGCTCTCTGGTAACATGAGGTTAGCGCCTGGTGGGATACAGCAACTGGCGCATGATATCAAATCAGCCAAACGTGTTCCCTGGATAGGGAATCGCCCCAAAAGATTTAAAGGGGATTGTGTGGTGGTAACGTTTGCCCACCCTGACGTACTTCCTAATGTCCTAACACATATTCTCCCACCCCAGCGTAGAAGAGGTACGGTGGTACCCCTAACATTAAAGTTCTTCTATGGGGAACAACAAAACGTAACTCTACCGAAAACACCAGCATTAGGGTGGGATATTCACTTGAATATGCGTAATCGCTGGGCACTCCCCCTAGTACCAAGCACGCTACTACATAATAGGTATGATGCTCTGTCTGGTCTTAATAATTGCGATTGACAAGAGGTCAGACATGAGCTTGCTGAAGGGGGTGTTGGATCTGATTTGCATCAGTCCCCAAATATAACTGCTAATACTATTAGTATACAGCCTAAGCATGTGGGTCTACCCTGCAATACCTTAGCGGGGCCAACAACATCCCGCCTTATTGCCAGCTGGAATATTGCAGGACTAGCCTCTAAATTAGAAGTATTGGGGTGGTTAGAACTTATTAGAACATTTGATATCATATGCTTTCAAGAGACCTGGTGCCTAAATTTTAAGGGCCTTGATGGCTTTGTAGCTTACGAGTTACCAGCAACGGCTACTACCTCAGGTAGGGCTAAAGGTGGTTTGTTAATCCTGACCTCAGTGAAAATGCGAACAAGGGTGAAGGAGCACATCACTGTGGGTAATAACTCCCAATTGTTGTGGCTAGTTGATGAGGCACACAAAAACATTTTGTTGATCAATATGTATAATAATGTTTTTGATGCCAGTAGATATAAGGTTATTTTAGAATTAGACACCGCAATCAAACAACTGATGAAAGTTTCCAATGCAGTTTTTGAGTTCATATATGTTGGAGATTTTAATATTTCTGTTTGTCCTCTCTCTAACCACAAGTTGTGTGGCATTCTGAATCGTGTTGGAGAGCCAGCTACGCATTTCCAACATAATACTTATGGAGATACTCTGAACTCCTTCCTACTAGATTACGATATGGAAATCCTAGAGATTGAACAGGATGGGAAGGGTGATAGTTTGCCAACTTTTGTGGGGAGAGGGGCAAACACTGTAATTGATTTTATTTGCATGTCTTCCGAATTAGCCCATTTTAGTTCTGATGTCAAGGTTGTTGATTACTTGGTTAGTGACCATAACTGTCTTGTTATTGAAACTAGGTTTTGGAAAGTTTGTACAATTCCAGAAAGCAGCCCTATTATAAACATTGAGGTACATAGGCCGAACGGATTCAGGATAAGGTGGGTTGGAGTTAGAGCAGAAGTAACTTCTAACTGCATTATCTCACACTGCTTAAACGATATTACATCAATTATCGATGAGAAACCAAACCTGGAGGCCTGCACTTTTCATTTTACGAAAATCAATGTTTTTATTAGTGGTAAGTTTTCTAGGCTGACTGGAAATTTTAATAACAAAGCAAGGGGATGGTTTAACAATGCCTGCACTGTGGCATTGAAGTTACTGAAAAACGCACTATCCAATAAACCTAGAGACAAAACAGTCGTAGCCAAGCTTAGATCCGATTATAACCTGGCTCTTAAGCAAAGGAAAAATGAATTACGCGAGGAAGCTTGGGAGCGGCTGGATCTGGCGGCTGCATCGAACAACTGTACCCTTTTTTGGGCAGTAGTAAATAGCCCCTTTTTAAAAGACGATAAACTTCCCGTGTTAACCTCAAACGTGGGTAAGGAGTCGTGGGTACAGCACTTCTCCGGTATTTTTAACTCTAATACGGTAACGTTGCCGACAAGTTGCTCTTGGCCAGTACTTGATTTAGACATCACCTTGCAGGAGGTCCTAAGTTGTATTAGGGCTAGTAAGGGCGGTAAGGCCCAGGGACCCGACGGTGTCCCAGTCGACATGTACAAATTTGCACCTGAGATTTGGGGACCAGTATTGGTCAAAGTTTTTAATGCTGCTGTGCGCTATACTTTCCCGTGCACCTGGTCCGAATCCATAATAGTCCCGATTCATAAGAAAGGGGACCGAGGAAATGTTAAAAACTACCGGCCAATCTCATTGCTGGATTCGTCTGTCAAAATTATGAGCCGTGTACTCCTCGTCCGATTAGAAGAGTGGGCTGAGTCTAATCAGATAATGACAGACTGTCAATACGGGTTCAGGAAAGGTAGAGGCTGCATTGAACAATGCTTAAACCTGGAGCTCCTGATAGGGAAATACACCCGAGCTAAAAATGGTTCGCTCTACCTATGTTTCGCTGACCTGAGCAGCGCTTTTGACCTGGTGGACCACGCCATATTATGGACTATATTGCTAGAAATGGGAGCACCTAGGGAAATTATATACTTTTTGGCCCGTCTATACGAGAGGCTTAGCTCGTGCGTCCGTTATGGGCCTTCGGGCGAATGCACAGATAAATTTAGGGTCAGGAGAGGTATTAGACAAGGGTGTGTTTTGGCCCCTTTGCTTTTCACTCTGTTTATTAATGAAATTGATTCGATCCTAAAGGAGGTACCAGCGGACGCCCCTAGAGTAAACACAAGTTCCATCCCCGTGTTACTCTATGCGGACGACGCTGTGTTGCTCTCCAGGACCCCTCGGGGCCTACAGCTTCTGATAGATAAATTTGTGGCCTTTATCGAAAAGAGAAAGCTGATCATTAATAAGAGCAAGACCTATGTGATGGAGTGTGGAGCTAGTAAAGTCAAAACTAAAAAGCCCTATAGGTATCTCATCGATGGTCAAGAGGTGCAGTGCGTGGAAAACTTTTGTTACCTAGGGGTCAACTTTTCTAAAAACGGCCGCTGGGACACCGAGCATAAGGTGGTGCGTGATAAAATGGCCAGGAGTGCAAATGGAATATTCGCCTTTGCAAGTAAATTAGGTAATAGAAGACCTAAAGCTATGCTTAAGATTTTCGAAGCCAGGTGTCTATCTGCTGCCCTCTACGGAGCAGGGGTATGGGGAGTATCCAGGGCAGAATCTTTGCAGGTAGAAGAGAATACATTTCTGAAAAAATTATTGTGTCTCCCGACTTCTACTGCTAATAGTCTGGTTCATAAAGAATTAGGACTATGTCACCTAAATGATTTATTATTATTGAGACCTTTGATGTTGTGGCGTTCTATTTGGATTAAAGACGAAGTTGCATTTAATAGGACCATCATTGAGGATTGCCTTCGTCTTGACTATTTTCTCAGAATCCCTTGGATTAAATACATTATTGAATCCTTTTCTAATGTGTTTGGGTTTGACGTTGCATCAGATCATTGTTCTGCTTCGGATCTCTCTAAAAAGAGTCTGAAATTAATTTTCTTAAATCATTGTGCAGAAAGACGGGCCACGGATGATCTGAAGCTTTCTACCTGTGCACGTTATAACCATTTGAATGAATTTGTGGGCCTACATCCATACCTCACTCAGGTAACTAAATGGCATCATAGGTTTGTTCTTACCAGGTTGAGGATGGGTACGGCCCATCTATTGGTTGCATTCCCTGAGATTAAAACACGCCCCACAGGTCCATGTCGGTGTGACAATATTTCAGAACAAAGCACAGAGCACTTTCTACTTACTTGCAACTTGTATAGCGAATGTCGTAAATTCTTTTTAAAACCTTTATTTATTAAATTCGGAGCCAGAACTGTCAAAGCGGCAATGAAATTACTTTTTAACATGCATCATCCTGACATCTGTTTTTATACAGCTAGTTATTTACTCAGGGCTATCAGTTATAGGAAAAGCATGATTTTTTAATGTTTTTTATACAACATTTTACCTATTCTAAATCTTTTTTAAGTGTCTTATTTGATTTATTATATGTACTCTACTGTATTTTCTTTCTTAGTGATTGCGATTGTCATGAACATTTTTAGTATGTTTTTTGTATGTATGTACTTTTATGGACATGATTTACATGTTTCCGAATAAAGTTTATTGAATTGAATTGAGGTGACAAAATATGGGATTTCAACAGTACAAAAGACCTGTACTTCAGGCATCTTTGCTATCAAAGTAATTTCTTGCCATATAATACAGTGGCAAATCACTTTCAGGAATCAAAGTACCAAGGGGGTAGGAAAGCTCAAAATGAGGGGACTTTATGAAATCCGTACTAAGAGAGAAGGAATAGAAAAAGAGGAATCAATGGACCCTCAACAGGCAGATGCCTCTTAAAAGATGAACAAGACTAAGGTCTAGTCAGCCGGATGTTGTTACTGTATCTTCTTCAGACCCAATAACCTTCTTGAGATGCTGCTATGTTGGGTTTCTTCCTCCCCATCTCCCACAGGGAAATATTTCTTGTTTTCCTCTCTTGCAGTACCAGGATGCTTTGGGGTAGCAGCGTTATGAACCCCAATGCAATTTTGCATTGTATTTCGAGAACACAATCAATATCTTAAACACAGATGCATTGGGGATTCATGCTCTAGAATGAAATATCTGCATCTCTTCAACCTTGCAAATGTCTAGCATTCTAAAGTTACAAACAATCTGTAGTCTTTGAAGGTACAGTCTATTGTAGTAAAAATAGCTTTTGAAAATATCAGAGGTTTGAAGAAAATAGGCCATATGGTCCACTTTAGGAAAGGTTGTTCGTAGTCAGGACACCAGAATTCACCGTATCCAAGACATGGCAGGCTGCGGATAGAAATTGGCTGGTGTAGCACTTTATAATCATGTGACAGATCCAACAAGGACTCGGGTAACTAGTTATGCCTTTTAACCCCTTTAGTCAGAATCTCCATCGTCCTGCTTTGCTGTTGCCGGGTCGTCTTTTAATAATTCTGCACTGGCCCTTTGTGTCCTCTTCTCTAGTTTTTCCAGTTTCTTTGCCACATCTTGCTTCAAATCCCAGTCTTACTTCCATGGGACGAGGTCGGCCAAGTCCACTTCCTCAATAACTGGTTCTGGTTTTGCTGCATCAAGCTGGTTTATTCATTTTCCCTTCCACTGAAGCTGGATTTGCCTTTGGCTCTTGCCTCTGTTTCAGGGGTATAGTTTCTAAACTTAATCTCTGTTTGATACTGCCCCCATCTTACCCGTTTTCTATGAACTGCTGATTTTCAGGCCGACCATCATCTTTCATCTTCAGTTGTTTGTTGTTCAACGCTTTCTGTCTCTATTTTCTATGCAAAGCTTTTAGACCTGGGCAGAGTTTGTGAAGTTGTGCTGCTTGGAGCTAAGCAGCGGGCTGAAAAAACCCAACCGCGCTTTGCGGAGTTCCGGGAGCTGCGGTATCCGGTATGTTGCGCTGATTTTTAGTGCCAGGAGTTAATCCCATGCTGTAAAATCAGCATGAATTGCTGCGCCAGAGAGCGCTGCTCCTTTCTACTGCTTGAGTATATTTTCTACTCAGGCGACAGCTTCCTCAACGTGAGTGGCAGCTTTCTCAACGCCAGTGGTAGCGACCGCCCGTGTTCAGAAATCTCACTGGGAGGTGGTCTAGCGCACAATTTTTCTCACTCGCCAACATGATGTTGGCGAGCTGCGCAAGAGAAAAAAATCTGCACCGTGTTGCAGAGTTTTTCAAAACTCTGCACGGAGTGGGCAAAGGTCTGCGAACTCTACCGGCAGTGCAGAATTCTTCACCCACCTCTAAAAGCTATCTCATCCAGCTTCCTACCTCCACATTCACAAGGAGCATGAGCGAGTTCAGACTGACCTTTTATTTCATCGGCAGACCTATATATTATGAAATATCCCACTCTTGTGATAGGTTGTATGCGGACGCACTCCACGATTATGACATATACCTCCGGGTCGGAGTGGAACAAAAAAAGGACTGTGCACCAAAATAAAAGTAGCCCCCATTAGCGAACAAGATGGCTAAAAAAGTTCTCTGCATTTGAAAATCAGACCAGTTTTGAACTTGTAAGACCCACACACTGCTAATTAAAAACAAAAACGCCCACATAATGATCTGTCAAACCAAGCCCATCGGGCGCTTCTTTATTGGCCTGTAGGACAGTTCGAATCTGCCTCGTTGTCCAACTCAATAACAAAATATTTCTCTGCAGATCCGTAGTTAACCTGAACCTTTGGTGAGGTATTTGGTTCTGCTCTTTCCGATTGTTCAGCAGACATTGCGGGATTTTTTTTTATGTTATAAGTAAAATAAAGAGCGTGGAAAATTAATTGGAGCTATGCATCCTCATTATCCAAAATAACCTGGGTCTGTATGTCGGCTTCAGTTTCAGCAGCATCAGGAGGGAATGCTGCATTCAAATTATCTGCAGATTAGCAAGTGCGAGCAATTAACACATAGACTGCGACAGATTGAAGGCAGCAGCAAGGTGGGGTGTTGTGGCCTGGAGCTACGCATGAATCACAGGAGATCATCACTTTCTGCTGCTGCTGAATATTAAAACCATCGTCCTGGCTTACTTTTTTAACCTCGATTAAACCTAGCAGTAGATATTCGAATGGCTTTTTGCCTGTTGGGAGTGCTAGCCATTGCTTTAGCCACATAATTCAATGTCAGTAAACTTGCTCTCAGCTATGAACAACTTTGACTAAATTCCCACTGTAAATAATTACGACGCCACTTTTAATAGGTCACCTCTTAGGAAACCACACTGATGTGTGCCCCTATCGCTTTTCATATTGGGACCCAAATAAATGATTGTGACCTGTCGGTCATACGGTTGCCATGAGCTTTTTAGCACAATCTACATGTCGTTTTGTAAGATAGCACTCAGTGTCTGCAAAAGCGATTGCACAACCTGTTCATTTGTAGGAACTTTACACCTAATATTGGGCTTTGCAGCATGAACATTCCTGGCACTACCTTGTGCCTTTAGAGGTTTCCACTCCATCTTACCTTCAGCCCATAGGATCCCTTTCGACCGTTTTGTGAAGGGGGCCATAGTGATGCGCCTGTTCATCTGGGAAGGCCAAGCCCATGCTCCCAAGCCCACCCTTGTGTCTTATAACCCTTTCTTTCCCTTCTCACTGCTCCGTCCATCTGTCAAAGCGTTGGAGAATGTTGTTCATCCAGAGTACTTTCCGATGGGTGGGCAACCATCCCAGGGTACCATCTTCAGTGCCTGGGCCCCGGTTATCTAATTCTAAAATGTGCTTGTTTTGCACTGTTTTCATGTAAAATGCTAAAGGCCAGGCTGGTTCGGTGACCACTCCCTTCATGACCTTTGCCCCTTTGGAGTTTCAGCATTTTATTACCTTGAAACAATTGTATACCGATACCACAAAGTATGTTCTTTCTGAGGAGACATTCGTCCAAGACATGATACGGGCACTCGGGCCAGCATGCTGGTGGTATTTTCACTGGGGATTTCCCTTAGATGCTTTTACACCCTAACATAAAACATGGGCCTTTGTTTCTCATGTGATCTACTGCCCTGCACTATCATAATTTGCCTTTATAGTCACAAACCAGTTTTGTTCATCAGGTTACATGAAGTCCTGGGGAGCTGTAATTTCTCATCTTTGTGCCAGATGCCCATCATACATGGCCATGTAACAAAAAATTATGTGTGACCATCCAGAGTGTCGCTCTAAGATTTGCAAGGCAGAAATGAAATCCTTAAACACAGCTGGTACCCAACTGTGCTGCCAAATGTCAGAAAGGCTGAGCGAAGGTGGTGCCTTCAGGTGCAGGCCTCTTCATGCAAGGTGAGTGCTCAGAACTTGGAGTACTTTACAGCTGGGAGGGTTCTGCACCAGATAGTCTGTCCCGCCACAGTCACAGTAGCCTTGAACTAGTACGAACTGACCATAACAAATACATGCAGGACACAGGAGCAGCTATTTCCTGAGAAACCATGAAGGCTGGTTCCTTCAAGGTCCTCTGGGAGTGTTGCAGGCCAGCGACCACAGATATTGATTTCCCAGGGTTTGTGACTTCTACGTTCACTGTGGACTCGTATTGAAAACTTATGACCATGAGCCTGATAGTAGCAATACTATCCCGATAGACCGGAGTTGGTGGCTTAGAGTTCTCCAGCAACTGCTCCTGAAGTGGCACCTGAAGAACCGGTGCAGTCCTAGCCTAGCATATGTGAAATGTTCTACACATGGGACACATCAAAAATAAGTAGATAAGTATAGAAATTGGTGGTAGAAATTGGTGGTTTGTCTATCAAACACATCTGTGTCTCATGATTCTCTGACAACTATGTTTCCACCCACCAAGGGTCCGCTGAGCCAGACCTAAACTTAATTGAGTTCAAAAATATTTTTCCTTCTCTTCTCCTATTGCTATACCTTCCAATTTTAACAATCAAGAAAATGTAATCCACGACGTGTTACATTTTATGGATTATTTATTTCTACAACAGGAGTGGATTCTCATACATTTGTAGAAGGCAACTTTGGATCTACTTATATGGTTTCCTCCTATATGCTCCAAGATGCTCCTTGGAGTGATAGCCGCGCTTTATAAAAACTGACTTACATTACATCACATTACAAGTATATGATCTTTGCTAGTTAATGTACCCGATCTTGATTCATTCATATTTTGATAGAACCATATAACTCATTGATTAAATGCTCTTGTAGTTAAACACCTACTGTCCTATCGAGTTGTATGTTAACATTCATTGTTCTATTGATTAAGTTGACATGTCTTTATACTTTGACACATGAATAACCTTTACATCATTTTCAGTACACACCTATTAATGTAAATATCTCATTATATACTGATAACCAAGCTCACAAGAGGTTATTAGGTCGCTCTTATTTTCCTTCTGTGCAATATGGGTCATCTTTAACCTGTCCTGCTTTATTTATCCAATAAATCGGATTTATTTATCCAATAGCAACTTGCATGCTGAGACACACAGGGCCATCTGTGGAATCACAGCAGTGAAATTACAAGTTGCAGAGTCCTAAGTGCTGTTGGCTAAAAAAGCTGGGGTGGTTTAAAATGACTCACCTGGCAGCCATGCAGTACTTCTTATCTGCCTTACTTTTTAATCGCCCTTCTTTTTCGTTGAGGAGGGAAGAGACCAATGGAATAATAGTGACAAATAAGTCGGTCCTATACCTATTGCATGGCCCCCCACCCGCTCTGCCCCGAGGTTACCCTATTCCCCTGGCACCCGATGGTTTCAAATACCTTGGGATCTTCATTACTCCAGACCCAAAACTATTCTACGACCATAACCTAAAAGGTCCACTGCAACGACTGCATGATGATGTCTCTCACTGGAGGTCACTGCCGCTGTCCCTTCTCAGTAGAGCCGCCCTATTTAAAATGCTAGCCCTCCTGCGCTTTTTATACGCTTTCCAAAACTGCCCCTTTCCTATGTGGATTCCTTTTTTACCGCGCTGGAAGGAGACATGCGATTGCTATTGTGGGACGGAAGGGCTCCTCGCATCGCTCTCCGTAAACTGACCAAGGGATGGTATGACAGTGGAATTGCCCTGCCCGACATGCACCTGTACTTCTGGGCATCCCAGTTGGTGGCCACCAATTCTTGGATCCACGGATCACCCACAAACCCAGCATTCCATTTGGAGCGATACCATACGGGACGTGAAGGTTACTTGGGGGCACTATACAGTAAACCCGTGCGTAAACGCTATGTAGGTCCGATGCGCCAGACGACGGCCATATGGCACCAAGTTACAAAAAGTCTGGGATGGTCCGACAGGTTTACCAAAGCCACGCCCTTCTGGTCCTTTCAGGCCCTTGGCTCCCTGTGTTTCCAACTGGGTTTCGACAAATGGGACACCATAGGCATATCCACCTTGGGAGACTTGCTACACAAGGGAACGCTCCTATCCTTCTCTGATCTCCAGAAGAAACATGCACTTGCCCAAGGGTAGGCCTTTCGATACCTCCAGATCAAACATGCCATCCTCACGACTGTACCCGACCTCCCTTCCCTCCCAGAGGCCTCACCCGTCGAAGACAGGTTACTCTCCGAACACCTTCTGACGAAGGCTATCTCCTGCACTTACCGCAAGCTTTGTAACAATCTACCTGACTCTTTCCAGACCCTGCGCGACAAATGGGAGTGGGATGTGGAACACTTAGAAGGGGAAGACTGGGAGACGGCGCTGATGTCCCCAAGGGAATCGGCAATTAATCACTGTTTCCGCCTGATACAACTCAAAATCCTTCACAGGACACACATGTCCAGTCCCCTACTGGCTAAACTTGGTAAACGCCCAAACGACTTATGTCTGCGGAGCTGCGGCTTAACTGGTACTTTCTATCACACCTTGTGGGAATGCCCCATAATTCAACTCCTGTGGACCAGGGCAACCCAGAAAATGGTGGAGGCGCTGGGGAAGCAGGTCCCAATGACACTTAGGGGAGGGCTCCTCAATGTCTGGGGGGGCAACGGATCTGACAGAGATAGAACATCAATGGCTGGCCCTCGGCTGTCTCCTTATAAAACGTTCAATAGCGATGAAGTGGGGTCCTCCTGACCATCCTCTGGTGGTGGGTTGGATCGCAGAAATGGTTAGAGCTATGGTCGCTGAAAAAACAGTTTACAAACTCAGAGGGTGTCCCAAGAAATGGGACAAGAAGTGGGGTAAATGGAATGCATATAGGGGTGAGATCTGTAGCTCTCCCACTATGGACATGGCTATGGACAGGTTGAGAAACGTGCATTGCGACCCAAACTAAGAAGTATGATTATTGTATTATTGTGTGTATTGTCCTCTTTGTCATCGGAAGTTTTGTATGATTGCATGTGGTTTGATTTTTGATCGCGTCCTTGATTACCAGAAATGATTCTGAATTGTCCCGATGTTTGTATCATGGTCACCTCTTGCTTTTGTGCTTTTATATTGCTAAATGTGCTCTGATTTGTGTTTTCAATAAAAAATTAATTTAAAAAAAACAATGCCTCTAAAAGTAAGCAAACGTCATCTTGAAAGAAATGAAACACCCTTAGCCCAAAGGAGGGCCACCGTACACTGTTCCGGTATCTCCTGGTAGAATCTGAAAACCGGAGACTCATACTCAGAGCACAAGCAGCAGTATGAACATCTAACAGTGCCAACCTTACCTGTCCTATTTGTGTCCTAGTTCAGGTTTTCTTCCTTGTGTGATACTGATATATTGGCGAAACATAGGGAAGCCATACATTAAATCTAAACGAAGGCGGTGAAGAAAGATTTGAATGCAGTGATGAAAAGCAATGTGCTTAAAGAAGGTTTGAGAAGCTCATGGGAAATAGTACAGAATACATCAAAGTTCTTTCATCTTTGTCTGGCAAGTGGACCAAGATATATTTAATTCACAAACTAAACTGACATATTTCCATGATAAAATTGTCTCTCTAGTGACCCATAATTTCATGACAATCATCACTTATCTTGACCACCATGAATTACTGAATGTGTCATTATCTCTCAAGCTTTGTCAAATATGCCTGTCCTTTGTAAAGTCTCTTGAATAATGGCACAGCGCTATCCACCAGAAAATGTCTGTATCCATTTAACGAAACGCAAAAGTCTGTTCAGTTTTAGAAATCTCCATTTTGACATTTTAGCTCTAATGGAAGCTGGAAGTTTATGATAATTTGATATATTATTTTAAGCCAACACTCTATTTACATGTTTCCTACCGTTCTCTGCCTTCCTTTTTAGAAAGTATGCACCAAATGTGGAATTGAAACCCTTGGCAGCCAGAAGCGACCGCTGTGGCTCTGTAAAATTTGCAGCGAGCAAAGGGAGGTAAGAACAATTATTTAAGGATAATCAGCTCTGAAAAGTGCCTTAGTGCTAGATGCAAGAGGATTAAATCTGGTATCTTGGAAATAATTTGTTTACTTGGTATCATGCATTGACATTTACATAAGCACATTCCACTACTCCACAGCTATTTTTAACTTGTTATAATATTGAGATTTGGAATAACGCCCTTATGAAGCGACTGGCCGGCTGTAGTTTGTTCCACCAGGACACTGGGCGGATGTACACCTATACCCTGGGGGAGTGCAGCCCACCAAAATTACAGTTCCTAACTAGGCAGGCGAAGAATTTTGTGCCGGCAGCAAGGCCGCCATCATGGCGGCTCCACTGGAGCTTTGTTGAACAGACCCCAGGTTCAATGTGCCTGCTCTGCAAAGAGTTTTTATTTTAGCAAAAACAAACTGCCAGAGCTTGAGCTTGTGATTGAAAGACAAAAATACCAACGGCCTTACAAGCTGGGATTTTCCTCACAGTACGTGCAGGTAATTTTGTTTCCCTGTGCGTCATCACCAGGTTTCCCATGGTGGCATTGAACAGGAAAACATTACGGAGGAACTTCTACCCTAGGTGGGGCGTTTTTTCTGAAATATTTAACCCAATGCCAGTCACGTGTGGGTGAAAGGTTTCAGCTTGAATAGCCAGTGTTTTTTTTTTCTCCTTTCAGATTTATGTAGCGCAAACTAGACCCGAAGGTATTGGAGCGCTTTACATGAGCACCGGTTACGTTAAACAAGGGCACATTCATTTTCTATTTTTTGTTGGTAGGCACGGGGAGATTAAGGGCTAGATGTAGGTAATTGTAAATTACTGATTCGAAAATACCGAATTTTACCGATTCGGTAATTGCTATATAGATAAAAAATCGGTAAAAATTACCGAATCGTTAAGATTCGGTATTTACCGATTCGGTAATTGCCATTCATTTCAATGGGCCTGGAGGCCCATATGAATGAATGTCAATGTACATCTCCGATTCGGTAAAATAGGGAAAGAGTCAAGGGTGGCAGGGTGTCACTTTGACACCCTGTTGCACCCCTGATTAGTGCTTCTGTGCCCTAGCAACGCCGGCACCGCGATTCATTCACCTGACTTGCCATTCGAATAGAGATTTATTCCTGCTACCGAACCGATCACTGTGGACCGGTTTTCGGACCCACCGACTTCTTCCCCACCGGCTTGGTCCTCGGGTCCTCCCGAGACCGTGATTCTTCAGACCGACATGGGGATTTATTGCTGACACACAATTGACTCGACGCCTAAGCTGAAACCTACTACTCCAATATATTCAAGGACTGCCCCACGTGGCGCCCACGGAACTCCGGACCTTGCATAGGAGCCAGACTACCATTACCCCTTATTCGCTAATCCGACACTGTATTCTACTCATCTAGTCCTGATGATGATCCTAAACTGCAGGGATCGAAACGCCGTCGACTTTTCAGCCAGACTCTAGGCGCTTCTTGCCTAACAAGTGGGGGACGATCTACAGAGTTCTGATACCCTGCCGGGTCATGTTTGCGTTTAAAAATTTTTTTTTTTTAAATAACTGCCTGTTCACACCATTCTGAATTCTGGTGGTCGGTAATGAAAGTTTGCACTTGTAAGTGAATGTATTCACATACATGCGTGAATGCGGCCACAGTAGTTAAAAAAAACTAGAAGTGTTATCTATTTTGTTATTGATCAAAACAAATAAAGGACTTACTTCTTGAATTGTGTACACTCAAATTCTTAAGAAATGATTCTTTCGTACAGGCACTATTGTGGAGAATCCCTGAATAGGTGTCAGCCTAGCTACCATTCTGTCTGCTGCCGCTCACTTGTCTCCTGATGACTATTGACTTGAGGGAGGGTTAGGGGTCTGACCTACAGGATTATTCCACAAAGTAACTGTGGAAACAAGAGAATGAAATGGATGATTTGCTGGTGATACGTCTTTGATTCCAGACATCCCTCTCAAGATTAAAGCGTCAGTGAATGTTCATAAAAGCAGGCAACATGAGGCAGATCACATCGTGTGAAAGAAGACAAAATCCCTTTAGGACTGGGCATTTGACAACAATGTGTTTCTCTCAGAAGAACATCCTCCAACCCTTAACAACGGCCAGATGCCCCAAGTTGCTCCTGTTGCATTAGTAGTTGTATCAAGTCCTGCTTCAGGTGATCTTCAGATATTTGGGTCAGTCCCTCTTAAAACTTTTTTGCCACCTCGATGAGCAAGAAATGCTGGTTCTTCAACAGCAGGAAATAGTAACTGGATCCAGGGCAGACGCCTCTTTGATGGCCTTCAGCAACATGTTTGCCTTAACTTCCCATTCTGTAGAGAACCAGGAATATGATGTTAAAATTTATTTTTCGATATTTAGAATGCCTTTTAAATGCAGTGGAACATTTTTCTCTCGATTACGTCACAAACGGCAAATGAGACCAGTGTTTTTCACATCAGAAATAAGGATAACCTAACGTGATGGGGGATTTTGTTGACAAAGTTGACAAAGTATGGAACCCGTCCTATGATATACGGATTTACAGAGTGTGTAGCTACCCGACGGCTTCTCAGCGCTGCATGAGTCATAGCGTGCACCTGAGAATATCTAGGACAGTAAGCCGGGGGGGGAGTCTAGCAGGGGTATAGCCATGTTTTCAGCAGTTTTTTTTACCTAGTCTCGTTAAGTTTGTTTCCTAGCTCCGCAGGTATTGAGTTCCATAGCCTAGGGATCAGATACAAGAATTCAATTCAAATAACTATATTTCGATAAAAATATCATAAAAGTTCATAAATACATGAGTACAATCATAAAATATATAAAAAACCATTATATACATAAGTACATCACTAAATACAGGTATTACCTATGTGTAGTTAATCGAATTTTTACAATACATGGTTAAAAATGCATTTGTTATTTTAAAGAAATGTTGTTTTAAAGTTCATTTAAAACACTGTACAGACATTTCCTATCAACCTGAACAGAGCCAACTTTAATCAGTTATCTTAATACAGTTCATAATTCCCCCCCGCTTTTTTCCTTATATAATACACTGCAAGAAGATACCTGCTTATGCCAAATACAAATACCTGATGCGTATCTGTTAATAGAATTCTTTCAGCATCTTTACACCTCCATATTCCCAAATTTAGGCAGAGAGGTTTGATCCACTTTGTCCTTTGAATCTTATAAGCAGGACAAAAGAATAAAGCATGCGCAATGTCCTCCCTCTCACCTCCGTTGCACATAGTGCATTTTCACTGTTTTTATTCCACCTTGCAACACAGGTTTTTAGCATGAGATACAAGAATGATTTCCCACCCTGTCTGGTCCTTTGGAATAAAGGTACTTTTAGGGGTCCGATATTGGAGGATTTTAATGTCCTGCAGGGAGTGTACGGTGACAGAAGGGCCCTAATCAAAGAGGATCCCTTGTGGTTGATTTCCCTGTGTGCCAAATAGAGTGCCTTGAATGTTATTCTTTCCTCCACTGGTAGCCTGTGGAAGGAGGCCAAGGCACTTTCTAGTTCTAGCTGCAGCGTTCTAGACTACCTGGAGTCTCTTGGTAATGTATTTTGTTGACTCAATGTACAGGGAGTGCCTGGACCACTGTTTTCCTGGATTGAGTAATAGGAGGTCTAGGAGTTTGCGTAATATTCTGAACATGCCAAAGCAGTCAGGATTAACAGTATTTAGAAATATGGCAAACAGGGCGTTTTCATCCTTTAAAGTTGATTTGCAGCCATCAAAATAACTATACAATGTAACTTATTAATGTCTCCCTTTACCTAGTATTGAGATGCTACCATGAGAGTTCACAGTTAAAGATTCCCAAATTGCATAATCTGTAAGTGAAGGAAGTGAGCTCAGGTTGATGCACCGAGTGCATGATAGCCAGCCATGCAATCTTAACAAGACAAGTGTGGAGAGGGCATTTGCCGGAGAACAATATCCTGGACCTCAACATGGGAGGTGGCTGGATGTGTGATCAAACCACTCACCTGACAGATGTTAGGCATCAGTCACAAAGTCGGTTCCTGCTTCCTTGCTTCACCATAGGTTGGTATTGTGGCCCTTTTCTACTGGAGAGTAAGGGATGTAGTCAAGCCTCTGGGTTTACTGGTCTCTGTTGCTATGAAAGTAATACATGGATTTCGGAAAGCAGGCGCAATGTAAAAGGCCTGCAGTGAAGGAAGCTGGACGCCACTTCTTACTTGTCAAGTATCCCAAAATACTACCCTTTTAGGCTGAAAGTCTTCTCCATCTGCTTGTCAGTATGTGTGTCTTGGACTCTGCAAATAATTTAATTCCGTGCCAATGTGTTCTTGTAACTGATCAACAATACTTATAGCTCATTCTCTCCTCCCCTTAATTTATGGTTTCCTTGTACCACTACGATTGGCGATCCACATTTAATATTACCTATTTGTTGAGTCCTGTTCCTTATTCCTACAGTCATTAAGATCAGTAAACACAGTAAATTTCTTTTGACCACTATTAAAAATCTGGCAGTACAGTTGTATAAAATATTTTAAAAGGTAGCCTCCCTCCAGACAGGTTCTGACATCCAAACCAACATCTGTTAAAGTCAAGACGACACGCTATATTTCTTGGAATTTGTCGCATTTCCATAAAACTTGTCAGATGTTTTCAGTACCCGACTGTTGATAATGCCTTTTCAGCATGCCATAGTATTGGGGCATGATGGATAGCATCTGACTTGCAGTTAATAATGTAATCCTATCCTTTGTTAATCTGCTGCTGATAAGGCCTTTCACCTCACACACATATTAATCAAGTCTGCCAACTGAGCAAGTTTTCTTTATCTCCACATATTGGAATTTTCCAATTAAGGGACATGCACCGTAGCGGTGCAGAGATAATTATAATACACATAGCATTTCATAATATGCCCGTGGAAGTAAGATATCTTTTTCAAGCCTTCTGTTGCAGGCATTTCCAGGGACTTGTTCTCGTAAGGAAGATCAGAAGTATAGTTCCATTATCCTTCCACCAGCGACAGGGCTCCTACTTAACAGGGTTCCTGGAACAGTGGTTAAATGTGGCACGTTAACACCTCGTCCACCTTCAGTCCCTCATCAGCTACCTTACCCACGTGTACTCATTGCTTGCAGACGTCTACTAAAAACACTGATGTTTGGTATGTTTTCAAAGCAGTTTTCAGTTTAACTGGTGATCCAGTCAGCTAAGCCTATTAGCAAGGAGTGGAAGCACACATTTTCACCAATTGGTAAACCAAACCAGAGACATTTATTTGCTGCTGCAACAGTAAAGCCTTCTGTGCCAAAACATGTTAAAGCTCCTGTCTGTACCTGTGTTCTACACAGGTTTCTTTAGCATGTTTACTCTTGATTATCTCTTAGATCCACTGCTGTCAGATTGGTGAACTTTGTGGAGCTTCTCCTTCACTTCTATTATCTCCAGCTCCCCAGATATCAAAATAAATGTCTTAATGATCATTGTTTCTGCTTTACAGTTAGGAGCACTCATTAATGTCACCCACCTTGGTAAGAATAGGGATCCACATGAATAATCTATCTGGATTCTTCAGAATTCACTTGCGTCGTTAAAGATAATGTTTTGGGGGTTTTAATATCTTTAAAACCTCCCAAGGGTGGGATATTCTTTTTGTTCCTATATCATATCTTTACTGCACCTTTGATATTTGTCTTTCACCCTTTAATTTAGATCTTGTTGCTGACCTTGTAAGCTCTCCATAGTATAGTTGTTTCCTGAAAGTAAAAAACAGTTATGTATAGATGTGACCGAAGTGTAGACACACATCTCAACCCAGAAGCCAAGACTATACATGTAAACAATTTTGATCCCTGAGTCTGTCTGATCCCAGGATCAGTATAGGGAAGACGGTATCTTGAAGTGCTTTTAATATCTGTACCCTGTGTTTAGTGCCAGCCTTTATCCTTCTTTGGCCGACGGCTTTTGGAATTTCTAACACTGAGCCATTGCATTGACTACATATCCATATGTATATGTCATATCACTTCCAAGTTTTTAGTAATTTCTGTCAATGACTCCACTAAAGCCAACGACACCCTTTATCATCTAACAAACACCTGCTCTATTTTAGGACATGCTCTCTCTAAGGAGTGCAAGTCCCTCTTTATCTCATCCTCCTTACTGGTGAGTTTGTAAGCTGTTTTAAGAACCTCACATGGGTTTCTGTATCAAGAGATGTTCTTAAAAATCTTGACTCTGATCTCCATGTAAAATAATTGCCATCCTTAAGGTTGTGAGGCTAAATCATAATCAGGAGATATAGACCAGGTGTCGGGCAGGGTATTGCTTTTTATGGTAGCTGCTAAATTTTCCTTTAGGTTCAATTGTCAGCACACGGAATATCATGCATTGTTATGGAATGGTGGGATTAAAGTCTGGATGATGTTTACATACTTTGAGACGTATACTCTTTAATCATTTACCTAGCGTTTGTCTTGTTTTTTCTAAGCATGGACAGATGTTTCATCCTGTCATTCGACGCTTACATATGCAGACTCCCTCTGTATGTGCTCCTTATCGCCTCAAGCAATCTTTCTGATTGTACTGTGAATTTGTATTCCTGGCACTCTGAGCTTTATCTGTTTGATATGGTTGGCTCTTAAAATGCTGTCTTTGCTATTCTGTCTTTGTCTGTGGGGTATCAAAAGTCTCTGTGTACCTCTTAAACCACAGATATTCCCTCTTGATAGGCTTTAGTTTTCATCAAATCTTCCTCATATATAGGAGTGAAGCGTTGCAAAGCTTCCACCTGATTGAATTCCAGTTTGCCTTCTATTGTATGCTCCTCTACACCCATAACAGCGTAATCTCACTTTCCTCCTAAGTATAAACAAATGTAAGAATATTCTACATTACTAAAGTAATCGTTATAGTGAACTGCTCCATGTTACTCATTTCTGCAACCCCACAGAAATCTCTTTGCTTCTGGGCCTGAGTGTTGAAGCATTCTCTGGTTTGCTGCCAATATCTTCATTATACCTTTGTGCCCCAATAACTTTGCAGGATTGTCCTATTGTTCAGTGGTGCATTGCTTACTATGCCACTAATTTGCATTCATGCTGGCCTCATTTACAGTTTTACTTTTGCTATTAGAACATTCCAAGATGTTCTGACTGTTCTCAAGACTACTGTCCGTTGACCATCCTGTCTTTTCTAGTTATTTCTTTTTTCCTTGGATTCTTTCAATCTCGGACTATAGAATATGTATTTTTTCAAGGATTATGTGTTCCTCTGTTTAGAGTGCTTGCATTTGAGCACCTTACTCTAATCAGTTTATTTTCTGGCCTTACTGAGCTAAGTGTTTGTATTTTTAGGTCTCGCCTCAGACGACACACGCCCTGACTGTTGCAAGACATTTTGTTACATAACAGTGGGCTTAAAGCTTGCCTAATACTAACCATTGCTTGGCTTCATTGTCCCTTTCATTTGTGTGCTTCTAATTTGTCAACTCCCTTTGCCTTTCCTTCCTCTTCTTGTGCTTGTCCTTCTTGGAGCATGGACGCACTATTGTGTCCATTCATTTGTTCCTTTTTCTTATGCGACTTTTGTTTAAGAATTCTACAAGAGTGCCTGTAATTTCCAGCTGTCTAGCACTTGTACTTTTCACCCACCATGTTACGCCTTCAATCCCCTCCTGCCCACACTCTCTGGTCCGTGTTCTTCTCTGTTTGGTTGCCTGAACCCCATCCGCTCACTCTCTGTTGTCTGTGTCCTTTCCCCAGATCCTCCCGCTCTCTGTTTTCCGTGTGTTTCCCCTAGCCACTCCCATCTACCCTGCATTGTTTGGGTACTCTCCCATCCCCTCTCACCTGTTCTCTCTCCCACCCATTTCCTTTCTACCATTCTCGCTCCCTCCGTGTTGCCTCATACCCCAGTCTACTCTCCCGTTTGGGGACTGGGTTGCGGGATGAGGACAGGAGGGACTGGAAGGCAGTCCACACTGCTATAATTACTTTTGTAAAAGCACTATGATGCACCCAGCGCATCATAGCGATTGTTGAAAAATATTTTTTGCCTTGTTGAACGGCAGCCGCTTTGCTCTATTAACATAGATACAAATCATTTCAAAGTTGGTATTGCCCATGCGGTACAGAATGAACAAAAGGCACCCGCAGACCCAATAGTTCTCAAAGGCAAAACATATTGATTTTTTCAATGCTTGTCTCTACTGTGATTAACTTTGCTCAAAGCCATTTTAGATTTGGGTTTATAACTCTCTCAGAGGAACATTGTTTCTTAAATGTCGCCATGGCGCCTGGTGGACCAATCTACTTGGCAAAACTGATTCAGATTTTCTTTGGCCAAGTTGTCCCTTTCCACTTACCTTTTGGAAACGGTTAGAATGTATTTATTTATGGAATTTATTGAGCGCGCAAATACCCGTAGGTGTCTTGGCGCTATAGGAAAGAATGACTGTATGGTAGGTGATTATTGATTGAAGAGCAAGGTCTTAAGCTGCTTACGGAAGGTTATTAAGGATGTACTGATTTTGATTTGGTGCGGCAGGGTGTTTCAAAGTTTGGCAGTCGTAATTATGAAAGGTCTGTCACCCCAGGATACTTTCTTTGTTTTTGGAACCTCGTGCTGGTCTGTAGGGACATAGAGATTGTTTCAGGAAAGCAGGTCCTGATGCATGAATAGTCAATTAAGCTTAACTGTTGGTTAGAAGCGGTGTTTGGGATTAGAACCTATCAATCCACCGGAAGGAATACTACCCATTATTATATTTTGATTTTGTATTGTGTGGTCATATCGTTTATCGTCTTATATAAAGATTAAAACTCGTTTTATAAAAACTTGTGTGGAGTCTATTTGTGGTGACATCATTGGGTTGCTGTAAGTGTGCTTGCACACTCACAGCAGAGATAAGCCTGGTTGCTCGTGCCAAGCTACTAAGGGGGTGAGCAGGGCTATCTCAGACAGAGTCCTTACTTAGCCTAACGTGGAAACGAGGGGTCTGGATCTCTCACCTGGCGACAGCGGTTTGGGACAAGGACTCCCGCCTCCAGCATTTGGTGGCAGCGGTGAGGGATAAGGACCCCCACTTCCAACATACAGCATATGCTATTTTCTGCTGAACTTGGATGGTTTGCATGTCAGCTTGCCCTTCTCAGTACCCCATTCTGCAACAAGGTTTTGAATGCTGTTCTTTTTGTTTTCTATTCTGTCCTGTTGCACTTTAAGTCCACAGCACAGCGAGTTTGGGAAAACTTTATTTTGAGGTAGACCGTTTTATTGGGTAATCCCTTAGGGTATATTGTTCCAAAATTACACTAGTCTTTTACTTTGGAGGAATTGTAATTTTATATAGAAAATTGGTATGCTGATTAAGTAAGCCCAATTTATTTAACAAAACATATCTTTTAGTAGATATAGGAATCAAAAATCACTTTACTATTTTGTTTGTTGGGTGTATGTATATATATATATATATATATATATATATATATATATATATATATATATATATATATATATACACACACACACACACATTCAATGAAATACCATAGGTTTCAGGTGTGTTCTAGTTAGCTGGGCATTTCACTCATACAAAACCATAAAAATTCCTCTGTTATAGTTAGTCCTGCTAACTATAACTTGCGCCCCTGCGATGCACTGCTGATGACGTCACGTATTACATCACTCATGACATGGTCAGTAGCATCACTCATGACATCTCAAATGACATCACTGATGATATCATCCAGTGACTGTGTGTTTCTGTAAAGTTTAAATATGTTTAATATATATAGGGAAAGGCATATTGAGGAATGAGTGGGTGTATAAGTGTCTGAATGGATGATTTAGTAGGTGCATGACTGACTCTGTAAGTGAGTGATTAAACATATCTTACTGAATGCATGGGTTAGTGACTAAACTGTGTGAATGTCTGTATCCGTCCTGTCTGTTGGTGTGTAAACGGCTACATGGGTTTGTGAATAGCTACATGTGTCTATCAGCCCGCTTCATTATTGTGAAGTTTTGCGAGTCTGAAATAGCGATTAATAAGTAATCGCTATTCCAGACTCGCAAAACGGGATTCATGTAGGAATCGCAATATTTTTTGCAATTCCTACAGGTTCCTTATTTGCGATTAGCTAATTGCTAATCGCAAATAAGGAATGACTCCCCATTCATTATTTGCGATTAGCAATTAGCTAATCGCAAATGAGATTGCGATTTCAAGGGTGCAGGGGTGTCCAAAGGACACATGCAACTTAGAAAAATGCTTTTAAAAGCATTTTTCTAAGTTTTCGCTATTTACCACGAGGTTTGACTTCGTGGTAAATAGCGGTTCTAAATTGCGAATTCGCAATTTTTAAATGTTTCAAGAATAGCATTTAAGGAATCTCTAATAGAGATTCCTTAAATGCTATTCCTCGCAAATTTGCGAGTTCTTAAATAGCGAATTTTGCATTTGGGATGATGAATCCCAAATGCAATAATTGCACTCGCAAAGGGCCAGATTCTCAGAATCTGGCCCTTTGCGAGCGCAATTTCGCTTGATGAATCTGGCTGTATATGTTTTATTGATTGGTTGTCTGAGTATCTGTATGAGTGCCTCAGTGTTTATGTTGGTGGGGTGTGTGTGACTCTGTGCATAGATGTGTGAGTGGGTGATTCACTGGTTGCATGGTTTCAAGAGTGCATCTGTGATGGGCTGTATGGGTGTGTGACTGTGTGTATGGCCATGTTAGTGAGTGAATGTATATCTCATTGGTACATGTGTGAGTATCTACATATGTGAAAAGCAGTATATGTGTGTTGGAGTATATAAATGGCTATAAGTGAGAGTGTATGATTCTGAGAGTGGCTGTATGGATGGGTGTGTGCTTGTATCAGTGATTGTATAAGAGCGTAAGAATGTGCTAGTATTTGTATGAGTATTTGAGCTGGTGTGTGCATAACTGTATAGGTGAGTAAATGGCAGTGTGATTAATTATTTGCATGACTTACTAGGTGTGTGAGTACCTCTATGGATGAGTGGTGGTGTATGAGTGCATATGATAGTCCTGTACTGAGTGACCATAAGTACGAGTGACTGTACGGTGAGTGAGTGGATGTGTGTGTAAACCTAAGAATCAGTGAGTTTGTATGTAGGTATTGCTGTTGGAGAGTCTATGGTTTTGAGAATGGCAGTCTGTAATTTAGAGTGGGTATATCAAAGGTCATATTAGGGTGTGAGAAGATGCATCAATTTATCACATGGATGAAGTCATCAGTGAAGTCCCCAGTGATGTAATTTGAGATATCATCAGTGATGTAATTTGAGATGTCATAAGTGATGTCATCAGTGATGTCACTGACCATGTCATGAGTGATGTAATATGTGACATCATCAGCAGTGCATTGTAGGGGCGCGAGTTATAGTTAGCAGAACTAACTATAACGGAGGAATTTCTATGGTTTTGTATGAGTGAAATGTCCAGCTAATTATAACACTCCTGAAACCTATGGTTTTTTCAGTGAATTTCTAAGGTTTTTTAAATGCTAATTTCGAACTATAACGTGCCTGAAACCTATGGTTTTTTTCAGTGAATTTCAAAGGTTTTTCAAATGCTAGTTTCTAGCGATGCCTACAGTGGTAGGACATGTGAAGAAATGAGAAAAAACGCACAGAAAGAAGCAAAAGAAATGCCGAAAGAAGCAACAGAAGTCCACAAAGATGAAGAAAAGTGCAGGAAGAAGCAAGACATGTGCAGAAAGAACCAACAGAGGAGCAGAAAGAGGCCTTGTTACAAAATCATCCTGTGCCCACAACTTTTTCAGACGGGTACTGGTGGTAACTGACTCTGACTAACCAGGCCTAGAGCCAGTGGTATGCTAAAATACACTTAGAATACTGTGAAAACACCTACATACACTAGGGAACACTATGCATTGGGGTACTCATGTGATTAGCATGACCTCCTCTGTAAGACCCTAGTACATAATAGGGCAGGGGGATTAAAACTACCTCTTAAAACACTCTACGGGGCTCGTTTGCACTGTGGTGAAGGGAGAGAGGGGCCTGTGGTGACATGTGTGCAAACACACCCTGTGGCCTTTTTAAGTTGGGAGATTAAGTCCCCTTGAATCCTGACAGTCCGTAGGGTCCAACTAGCCAACCAGGTACCTCCAGTTAGCGCCACAGAGCTGCATTGCAGATGTGCAAAAAGGGGCGTGTTCTGGACCACCTCTCTGCAATGCAGGCCTCTGGCACTTACTGGAGGTACCTGGTGGGCTAGTTGGCCCCAGGGGCCCTCAAGATTGAAGGGGAATTAATTTCCCAACTTAAAAGGCGCCACAGGGCGTGTTTGCACATATCACCTCAGGCCTGCCCCCTCCCTTCACCACTGGGGAAACACCCCCGTGGCACGTTTTAAGTTGGGGATTGAGTCCCTTTGAATCCTGAGGGTCCCTGGGGTCCAACTAGCCCACCAGGTACCTCCCAGTAAGCGCCACAGATCTGCGTTGCAGAGAGGTGTAAAAAGGAGCATGGCCTGGACCACCTCTCTGCAATGAAGGCCTCTGGCACTTACTGGAGGTGCTAGGTGGGCTAGTTGGCCCCCAGGGGCCCTCAGGATTGAAGGGGAATTAATTCCCCAACTTAAAACGCGCCACAGGGCGTGTTTGCACACATGTCACTTCAGCCCAGCCCCCTTCCTTCACTACTGTGCAAACGCGCCCGTGGCACGCTTTAAGTTGGGGGATTAAGTCCCCTTGAATCTTCAGGGTCCCTGGGGTCCAACTAGCCCACCAGGTACCTCCAGTAAGCGCCACAGAGCTGCGTTGCAGAGAGGTGGTCCAAGGCCACGCCCCTTTTTACACCTGCCTTACCGATTAAGTGGGGAGCGATCTATCAGAGTTCATCTGTGCTAATGCTAAGCATGTTCTGAATAATCTCTACATTTGCACAAACTGCCTGCAGAAATATCTGTGACAAACCTTTAGAAAAGGACTGAGGCACTTTCATAGTTCTGAATGGAGGGCTCAATTATGTGACATCGCTCTAGTGAAATACTTTTCCTCAGTTTAGAGGCACGGAAACAAACTATGCTAAAAGCGAAACCGTGAAACTGCAAACAGACATGTTTGTAAAGGAGGATACTAAACGAGGCACTGCATAATTTCCTCATCATTTAGGGGGTTGTGCTGGGGTACTGTTTTAGGGTTTAGGGTAGTGCAGTGGTATTTGTGTAGTGTAAGGGGTCATACTGGGGTAGTGTTTTAGGGTTTAGGGTATCGCAGTGGTGTTTGGGTAGTGTAGGGGGTCGTGCTGGGGTAGTTTTTTTTTAAATTAAATGTTTTAAGTGTTACCAGTTTATTCCAATCGCCCAGCACCTCCCTCTCCCCTTTATTTGGAATACAATTGTCTTCATTCACGGTTGGAGCTATGACCCAGCAATAGAGTTACTTTTGGTCCTGAGGAGAACCCTGGCACTCACAGGGTTCGAAACGCGCCGACCGACCCGGTCCCGGGTCATTCCTTTGAATTTATATTGAAATTTTCCCGACAATCTACAGAAAGACTGTTTGCTTTCCTTTTAATTTTTACAAACAATTGTAAAAAACGACTAAAAAAAGACTCTTCATGCTTTGTATATATAGGTTCTTTTGACACCGGGACCAGTATGGATGTGGAGTAGTTTGAATGGATGGCCAAGAATGTGTTGTTTGTGAGTGAGTTTGATTTATTGTACATACCTATTTGCTTTTTTCATGTTTGTATATAAATGTACATAAACCTTTTTGTATTCCCATGCACAAAACAAAAATTGACTAAAAACTAAAATAATCTCCAGAAGAAAATTAAAAGCAAATGTTGCAATTCATAAAGCAAGTGTCCATGTTATTCTCATGTATGCTGTTTTCTTCAGTTGGTTTTGAAAAGTAAGTTCCTCAGCACTGGCAAGTGTATTGTTTCTTTAGTTAATATTGGCTCAGCCTTGCTGAGTTTAGGAGTCAAGACCCTTTTTGTTGTCTAACTTGATTAAAGCTAATGGCAGGCCAAGGGATGAGTTACTACAGTCTAGCTCTAAACAAATCAACAATGCAGCTACTGTTAGTAAGAATGAATGTCCAGTTCGACTCATAACAACTTTCTGTACTCAAGAACAGTCCATTCATCGTATTATTTATTCTAAATAGCCTATTGTCAAGACTGATAATATCTTGGGTCCTATCATGCCAAGTCAGCCAGCTATTACCTTCAGAAGGGCACCTTCCATGCGGGATGCCCTTGACAAATCTATGCCGGAGGTGATACCCAAAAAATCATGGTTGACAAAAACTGGTTTCTTTAAGTGCTCATCATGTCGTGCTTGCACATTCGCTAAGAACGGCACTCACTATAAAACAGCGTTTAGTGAGAAAGGGATTGCAATCCAGGAACATCTAACATGCCGGTCTGAATATGTGATATACAAGCTCAAATGCACATGCGATTTAGAATATATTGGTAGCACAAGCTTCCCATATATAAGCGTATTCTGCACCATGTTAGGGCCATCGTCAACTCGGATCATAACTATCCGGTGGCCAGACATTTCAAGTCCGTACATGAAAACAAACTGAAGGACTTGGAATATACAGTCTTAAGCTCTGTTCCTAGTCCCGGACGGGGTGGAAATCAAGAGAAGCTTTTAAGACAAAAAGAAACCCATTTTATTCTAGCTCTCGATACCAGAGTCCCGAATGGCCTGATTATGAATGAGGACCTTCATAATTTTTTATAATTTTCTGTAGTGTCTTAGTAATGTGATTCATTGTTGAGGGATACGTTTGTCTAATTTTTTCCTAACTATCTATAAGACAATCTCTTTTTTTTTTTAAACTATCATTTGAGTTTGATTTATTGAAATTCTGTATTCGTAAGTGAGGTTTATCTATGTAAAGGCTTCTTTTTTTGCTGCTACTATGATGATTTGCTTTTTGCACACTAGTTACTATTTGCACAGCACTTTTGCACTTTATAACTGCCGCACTTTAGCTTTGCAGAATGTTTTCGTGTTTTTAATATGTAAATAGTGCAGGCTTTTACCTTTCACCAATTGAATGTATATTTGCATTAATTCTAATAGTATGAATTTATTGTGCTGTTTATTTAAACGTTTCTCTGTATCTATGCATTTGCACTTTAGATTGAAATTATTTCATGAGAGTACTTCTAGAGACAGCCGCTTACTGTTTTCTAATAGTATGAATTTTTGCACTAAATATATCTATGTAGAACTTTTCCCTTTACATTTAAGGTTTGTCATAAATCTACAAAGCTAGTTCATGAATACAGGAGTTGTTACTGGTAGGCACTAGCTATAATTGACTTTTTTGAGGATCCACACTTTCCATCTTCAGTCACTAAGTGATAGTTATTATTGAGCATTATTGGTTATTCAGGCATTTGTGCTTTTTAATGTTGATGTTGCACTGTTTATTATGTTAATTAGTGACTATACATGCACTATGTATTTATTTTTTATTTGATTTGTGGATCGCATATTGCTAACTCCTAGGAAGTTACTGCATTATGATATTTCTGCAGTCGATGCCCTAGTCTGTTGTTTGTTTACTACTTGCACTTTCTTACCAATCAGTTTATTTTTGAAAGCCGGTTGGGCTTTTAGCACACTTTAAATATGTCATACCCATCGGGATGCATCATGTGATCAAGCTCCTTTGTGGAGTGAAACGCCTCATGGAAGATACTTGTTTGTTTTGTATGCCGGAATAAATATCACACTGCTTGCACACTCCATACTGTGTGGTAGTCCGTGATTCAAGGGGAAAGTTTGAAGAGGTCCGTCCCTGAGGGTTTTCTGCCGTGCATCTGGCGGTCAGGAAGTGTGTGTATATATATATATATAACTACACGTTTTCTGCCTCCATGCGGTGTCAGAAAAAAGAAAGGCCGGCACACTGGTATCCGTTTTCCAAAATTTTAATTACCAGAACCCCCCTTCACCCCTCGCAGACGCGTTTCGCCTTTGCAGGCTTCGTCAGTGCAACGTCAGTGACAGAATTAAAACCACCATTTAAAGTCATTGGTCAATTGCATTTACAAAAAATAGAAAAAGGACACTTTTTTCTGAATGTAGTGGGCGCCATCTTGTAACGTGCAAATACCACAAATACCATGACTTAACCAAGGTGGTAAAGTGAAAGTGCTTAGTGCTCATTTAAAAACAATTAACGTTGTTATGAATTTTGTGTCTCATTTACATATTCACAGTGAAATTTATAATAAACAGAAATAAAGCATTTACATTAGCTCATTTTTCGTTCATTATTTTGAATTTCATTATTTAGCCCTGAATGGGCAAACTTAACATAGTGCAAGACAGAAAAAAGGCATGAAAATTAAAGACATAATGATTGGGAAAGTGGCAGAGTTCTTTTGTACAGTTTTTTAGTCCACTATTTTCACCAATATTTACAGCTATTTACAAGTGTACCCAAAGTTCTTCGTTGTTATTCAATCCCCAAGGGGTGATGGTTTTGAGGCCAATGATATGTTTGGATTCTAGAATCCTAAGAGACTTGTCTCTGTCACCTCCACGTTCCAATTTGGGGGCCTGATCTATACAGTAAAAACTTAGTTTCTCCCACTTGCTCTGATGTTCTTGAGCAAAGTGGCAGGCTACTGGATAAGATTTGTCATTGTTGGTAATAGCCCGCATATGTTCGAGAATTCTAGGTTTCACCGGTTTTATTGTGCTGCCGATGTAACGCAGCTTGCACGGACAGGTAAGACAATACACTGTATACTCCGAGTTACAGTTAAACAACTGTTTGATCTTAATATTCGGCTTATTGTCACCTGTGCGATTTGGGTATTCTGTTGTTTTACAGCTGAATTTACATGCCTTGCATTTTAGACACGGGAAGAACCGCACTGACTGTGATAATTTGATGGATTTAGCCTGAGATTTAAAATGGCTATGGACCAGATGATCTGCCAGAGAGGGACATCTCCTATACGTTATCAGCGGTCTCTTTGGCAGATCTTTTTTCAGGACTTTGTCTGCAGCAAGTATATGCCAGTGTTTTCGGAAAATGTTCACTATTTCCCCCGATTTGGTACTGAATTCAGTGATCATACGTACTTCTTCGGGAGCCTCCGTTTTAGTTTTAGGAACCAGGAGGTCCCTCCTGTTGGTTCCTGAGGCTTTCACACTGGCTTGTTTTAGGGTAGTGGTGTTGTAACCCCTTCGCTCAAATCTGGTATTCGCCTCCCTCTCTGCTACTTTGTAATCTTTCTCCAGAGAGCAATTTCTCTTCAGGCGTAAAAATTCACCGTAAGGTACATTTTTTACCAAGCTTTTTGGATGGTAGGACTTGGCATGCAGGACCGCATTGCCTGCTGTCGGTTTCCTATACAGGCGTGTATGAAGGGTGTTATTATGCACAAAAATCTCAAGGTCCAGATAGTTAATATTAGTAGTGCTTATAGTACTGGTGAATCTAAGATTGAGCGTGTTGTTATTCAGTGTGGTAATGTACTCTTCTGCTGATTGACGATCCCCCTGCCAGATTATAAAAAGGTCGTCAATATACCTTGTCCACATAAGTATTTTTTCGGTCCATTTTTGATTGGAGTCACTCCAAGCTTCGTGCTTCTCCCACCAGCCCACAAATAAATTTGCGTAGCTGGGGGAGAAGCACGAGCCCATCGAAGTGCCCCTTCTTTGGTTGTACAAGGTTCCATCAAATATAAAAGTGTTATTGAACAAACAAAATCTGATCATTGACAAAATCATGTTGTTATGACTCTTGAAATGTGGTGGTTTTTGGTCTAAGAACCATTTTATCGCAGATAAACCTTGTTCATGGTTTATCGAGGTGTATAAATTTACCACATCTAGAGTGATTAATAACATTTCTGAGTCCCATGTTACATTGTCCATGACATTAAGAAAGTTTTGAGTGTCCTTGAGATACGATGGAAGATCTTTGACAAAAGGTGCCAGGTAAGAATCAACAAATCTGGAGGTGTTCTCAAGCAAACTACCTATTGAGGACACAAAAAAAAAAATATATATATATATATATATATATATATATATATATATATATATATATATATATATATATATATATATATATATATATATGTATATACCAATGATGAGAAATTACATTTACTCTGAGCAAAATGATTACACTATTAAACAGATAAATAATTTGGGATGGTCCAGAAGGTGGTGGATGTCTCTCGCCGTTACCCTTTGGCTCCAAGGAATGATACAGGCTCAGCAAAAGTGATTTGTTTGAAAGATAATATATGTGAAGTATCTGTGCACCCCTCTTGGATGGCATAAGGAAGAGCAGTGCCACTTCTCTCGGCCTCTGAGGCGATCACGGACTGATGATTCAAAGAAGAAAGCAGGCGTTGACTGAGTCCTTGCCAGTGCGGTTGATCTGGACGCCGGTTGGTAGCTCCTATGACCTATTGAGGCACCGACCTCATCGGCCCAGCTTCAGCTCATCATTTCACTGGAGCACAGGGACACTTGTACCATAGCATCAAGAGGGACCTTCCATTTCTGAGTTGATGTTGCAGTAGCTGTAAGTATGCCCAGAGCAGTCAGCCGAATTGTGTGGAAACATTATTTGTCCCCAAAGGGAGGAACAGAGTAGGAATCCCTTCCGGGTCAAGAGACCCGGAAGAGGAAGGTGAGCCCTAGCCAGCCAGGAAGTCCGGAAACGTCATCACCCGGATCCACGTCACGCGGAGACCCCAGGAGACAGGATCTGGCGCGGGGTTTAAAAGCCAGCGGGTCAGTACCGCCCCCCTCTTTGTCTACTTGCCTGCCGGAAGGTCAAAGGTTGTCGTGGAAGAGTGAAACCCGTGGACCGCGTGGAGCATTGGCGGTGTTTGACCTACGAGCAGGTGAGTGGGCCTCACAGTCTTCAATGGAGCAGGGTCAGTTTAGTGAACCGATCCAGAGTATAATGCCTAATTTATGGTTGTTTGATTGGAGATCCGAAGCGTAGGGGCTCTGGTACATCCAGGGTCGAGAATCCGGCTGGGGGCGGAGTTGCATGGCCCGGAGAACTTTATCTCCGGTGCGTAGAGGGGCGGATGCGAGCCGAGCATGCTGCTACGGGCAAGGCGCAGGTTTGGGGCGGAGGACCGTAGTGAGATTCTGGCCAATTAAGAGAGCAGTGCTCCGGTGTGGAGCACGGAGTAACAAGAGTGCGGGGGATAGTGAGGATAAGCGTGTGCACGGGGTGGTCGGAACCGCAATAACAAAGACACATGTGCAATGTAATTAAAACGGCTCGGCCAGAGTGCAGGGGGTGGCAGCGACGCCGCGCGGCAGAGCGGGCAATACACGCGGCTGTGTCTGGGTGCAGGGGCTCGAGGAAGGCCAAGAAAACCGGCCAAGGGATGTTTGATTAGGTTAAAAGGGAAAGTTAAACACTTTATAATTAGCAATAGCTTTGCACAGCAGGGTCTAAAATGTAAATACGATAAAAGGATATTGGATGGCTATTTAGAGATATGCGGCAGAGCGGACAATACACGCCGCTTGGGTCTGGGTGCAGGGGCTCGAGGAAGGCCAAGAGAGCCGGCCAAGGAGTGTTTTATTAGGTTAAAAGGGAAAGTTAAACACTTAATAATTAGCAATAGCTTCGCACAGTAGGGCCTATATGTAGATATGATTAAAGGATATTGGATGGCTATTTAGAGATATGCAACAAGCATTGGTAAAACCAGCAGACCCTCGCTTATAGGAAAGTGCATTAGTTGCAGTGACAAGTTGGGGGGCGTTAAGAGGGGAGTGTATTTCCGGTGCCAAAACAGCCAACGGGGTGGTGGGGATCTGTACGTCAGCATGTGTTTGAATATGGTGGTGAAGATGAGCGGAGTAGGTATGGTCAGTGCCCAGACAAATGCATGGGGTAAAACACATGTGGTACGGTGGGCAAACAACGGTGGGGAGCCTCAGATCCCGTGGTTAAGAAGAGGCTACAGGGGAAGAGAACGAAGACTAATGCTTTTTGTCTCTATTAAGTGCAGAATGCCTCCTAGATAAGCTCGCAAGGGCAAGGATGCCCCGGCCACAAGGAATGATTATCTCATGCTGGCAGAGCTGTTGGAGGTCACTAAGGAAAAAGACATTGACTGGGCATTACAGACTTTGACGCAAGGGGCCCGTACGAGCGTGCAAGAGGACGCACTGCGGACCAAGCGGGTACGGCGTACGCCAGAGAGATTTAAAGATGCGCAACCAGAGAAGCGCAGCAAAACGGGGGACTCTCAAGCCTCTACCTCTGGTAAGGCAGGGGTGATGGACAAAACAGTCTTGGTGGCTGACACGGCGCAACCGATGAACTTGCCCGCCGTGGACCCGGCCGGGGGGCCCATTGCAATGACCGGCACTGCAGCATCAAATAATGTCCCGCAGACGGGGAAGGGGGGGTTTATCAGTCACAGCGGCCCAACGTTGATAGCGACGCAAGCCGCCCCTCCAGTGGTAGCATATCAAAGCAGTGCTATAGCACAGGTGTGAGTCCAGTCGGGGGAGGGGGTGGCCCAATCTCCTGTGGTGGTGGCGGCGACGTCGCAAGGACAAACGCATAGTAATAGTTCAGCAGGGTCATTGGTCCCCTCAATAGCAACTCCCATGGCCGTAGGGTCTATAGCCCGAGGGCAGCCAACACTACATCCCACTGATTTATGGGTCGGCATCCATGTGGTTAGCTCCCTCGGTGGGGATCACGTGGCACGTGCCACTGGAGACCATGGAAAGAATATTTAAGGGAGAGTATGTGGATGTGTTTGACCTCATAAACGCTGGGGTGGTCCCGGGGAAAAGCAGGACAAGGAAGGAGGGGGAGCTGAAGCAGAAAAGAGTATGGGTAGATTGGTCGATCAAGAATTGGATCACAGGGTTCGCTATCTACGCTGCGATTATGGTAGAAAGGTACCCCACAGTGGCAGCCCAATTGATCAGTTACATGTCTATGATCCATGCGACGGCGGCAGACTTTCCAGGGACAGGGTGGCTCCAATATGACAACAAATTCAGGCAAATGAAGGCGCTTCACCTTGAAGTAGCCTGGGATCAGCACAAGATTAACATATGGCATGCGGTGTTTTACTCAACAATACCCGTGACCAAGACGAGTCAGCCCTTTCGGGGGGACAGGAGGTCTGGAGATAAGAAACTGGTCTGCTGGCAGTTCAACAAGAGCGAGTGCACCCGGGGCACAGCATGTAAGTTTAAACACTGCTGTTCCTTCTGTGGCGTTATGGCACAACCGGAGATTAGATGCTTCAAGAAGTTGGGTAGGCCGAAAGAGCAGCCCACACACACCCAATCCCAAGCCAAGGGACGCCCTGCCCAAGCAGTCTAGGTGCTTACCAACGCCCATCCAGCTCCACGTCTTGACACACCTCCTTAGCAAGTATGACAAGTTAGAAGCGGCTCAGTTCCTACATAGTGGCTTTAGTTCTGGTTTTCGCATTCCATTCTCGGCTACTTCGTCCACGGCTCCACCGCGCAACCAATGCTCAGTGCTCCAAAACCTAGAGGTAGCTAGGCAAAAAATCTCGAAGAAAGTATCTTTGGGCAGGGTGGCTGGTCCCTTTCAACAGTCGCAGAGGCCTGACGCAGTACGCTCACCATTAGGGTTGGTACCGAAAAAAGAGAAAGGGAAATTTTGCTTGATCAATAACTTGTCAAGCCCACCAGGGCTGTCAGTCAATGACAATCTGGACCCAGAGTTGTGCACGGTGTGCTACACCACATTCGATATGGCAATCCAAAAGCTGCAGGTGCTAGGGGAAGGAGCGTTGATGGCTAAATCAGACAACGAGGCAGCCTTCCGTCCCCTGCCGGTACACCCTGACAACACTAGGTTCCTGGGGTTTACCTTCGAAGGGAAATATTTCATTGACCTCTGCATGCCAATGGGGTGTTTCATCACGTGCGCAGTGTTTGAAACATTCAGTAGGTTTCTAGAGTGGGCAGTGCGGCAATTTCTAACATCAGTGACATCTGTTGAGGTGGTGCATTACTTGGACGATTTTTTGTTTCTGGGACCACAAGGTTCCCTTGCATGCAGGAAGACCCTGCTGGGCTTCCAGCATCTGGCAAAAGCGCTGGGCATACCGTTAGCCGAGGAGAAAACGGAGGGACCAACCACTAGCCTAATTTTCCTAGGCATTGAAATAGACACCAGAGAGGGGGTATGCAGACTCCCTCCGGAGAAGGTAGCAGAATTCAAGTTGGCATTTGAGTCTTGTTTGTCAGCAAGGAAGGTGACACTTCACCAATTGCAGGTCCTGGTGGGGCAGCTGAATTTTGCTCTTCGAGTGATACCTATGGGAAGGGCCTTTTCAAGAAGCATCGCGAGGGCGATGTCTGGCTTGCGTGCCAAACATCATGATACCAGGCTCCCATCGGATGTCAGGGACGATTTAGCCATTTGGAAAGGATTTCTTGAAGATTTTAATGGAACAGTGGTCTGGCAACAGCCGAGCCTCCCCAATGCTGAGTTGGAATTGTACACAGATGCAGCTGGCAGTGTGGGTTTTGGGGCGGTCTTGGGTCCCAGGTGGTGTATGCAGCACTGGCCGGAAGAACAGGGGTTAGCAGGCCTTACCCGCAATATTACCTTCTTAGAGCTGTTCCCGATTATTGTGGCGTTGCATCTGTGGGGCGACATGCTGACAAACAGGCATATTGTATTTTGGTCGGAAAGCATGTCAGTAGTTATGGCAATTAACAACCAGAGGGCCAAATGTACCTGGGTCCTACGCTTATTGAAGGAATTAGTCTTAAGATACTTGCAGCGCAATGTACACTTGTCTGCAAAACATGTGCCTGGGGTGGACAACAAAGTCGCTGATGCCTTATCTCGTTTTAAGTTGGCAGAATTTCGCACCCGATGGCCGCAGGCAGACAAACAGATGACGAAGCTCCCGGAAAGACTATGGAAGCTTGGTGCCCCACAGCCCCGGAGTTGATAACAGCGTCATTGGCCCCCAAGACGGATCTATGACAGAATTTCGACAGACAGAATTTCGACCTACACAAATATCGGCGTAATTATATCGATATCAAAAATATCGACGCCCTATATACAACATGGTAAGTACCAAAATATCGAAAAAATAATATCGATGTTAAAAATATCGTTGTCAAATATATCGATTTTTTGGGGATTTAAAATAACATAAAAAATACTGTAAATAATACTTATTAATTACTTAAACATATTTAAATATATGTAATAATGGTAAAAAAAATAATAATACATATTTAATTAAAAAAATAATATTTAAAAATAATATATAATATATACTTACTTAACAATAATTACTATTCCCACTCCAGTGGGTGCAACAGTAGGGAAAACTGACCCTGAATCCTAAAAATACCCCATTACCCAAAACCCTATAACTGACCCTGAACCCTAAAAATCCCCCTTTACCCAAAAACTGAAAACTGACCCTGAACCCAAAAAATACCCCTTTACCCAAAACTGAAAACTGACCCTGAACCCAAAAAAGACCCCTTTACCCAAAAACTGAAAACTGACCCTGAACCCTAAAAATACCCCTTTACCCAAAAACTGAAAACTGACCCTGAACCCTAAAAATACCCCTTTACCCATGAACTGAAAACTGACCCTGAACCCTAAAAATACCCCTTTACCCAAAACTGAAAACTAACCCTGAACCCAAAAAATACCCCTTTACCCAAAAACTGAAAACTGACCCTGAACCCTAAAAATACCCCTTTACCCAAAAACTGAAAACTGACCCTGAATCCTAAAAATACCCCTTTACCCAAAAACTGAAAACTGACCCTGAACCCTAAAAATCCCCCTTTACCCAAAAACTGAAAACTGACCCTGATCCCAAAAAATACCCCTTTACCCAAGAACTGAAAACTGACCCTGAACCCTAAAAATACTCCTTTACCCAAAATTAATTAATATTACAAATAAATTACTTCCCACCCTATTCCCCTATAAACCCACAACCCGCTCCAGTAGTAAAACATATAATTTAGTTAAAAATATACATAAATTATCAATTAATTAATCAATTAATTAATTAAAATAATTCATTGCCAATTAATATTTAATTGCAAAATAAATTAATCATCAAAAAATAATTATTTAATTACAAATAAATTACTTCCCACCCTATTCCCCTAAAAACCCACAACCCGCTCCAGTAGTAAAACATATAATTTACTTAAAAACATATTATTTACATTTATATATTTTTATTTATAAAAACATATTAAACACATATTATAACAATTAATTTAAATACTTAACTAAAATTTCTAACACATATTAGTAAATCGAAATTACTTACATCGATATATATGCTATCGATATAAGTAATTTCGATATTACTTACCTTAGGGTCGATATTCTGGCCATCGATATTCTGGACATCGATATTCTGTCCCATCGATATTAGCAACTCGATATAAGTGTAGGTCGAAATTAAAAATTCGATATTTTGACTGTTTACCCCCCAAGACCAAGAGTATGTATGGGAGGTCATGGCAATCGTTCCTGACTATCTTGAAGGAGTCAGGGTCCGTAGAGAGGTTCTTACCACAAAGTGTCCTGAAGTTCATAGTCTATCAGAAAGGGAGTGGGAGATTGATGGCGATGGTGAGAAGACAGTTGTCGGCAGTAGCATTTTATGCATGTTTAGGGGGGTGCCGGATCCCACAAAAAACCCAAGGGTGAAAAAAGCAATGAGGGGTTGGGAGCGCTTGGCACCTGGGGTGAAGGACAGTAGGAGACCCATAGATGCGAGCAGACTTACAAGTATCTTGGAAATACTGCCCAGAATCTGTTTCACATCTTACGAGACACAGTTACTCAGGTTGGCATACTCATTAGCATTTTTTGGGGCTTTTAGAATTTCCGAACTGTTACCAGCGTCGGTCAGACAAGGAAGGGGGCATACGCTGGGAAGACGTAATCCTGACCACAGAACACCTTCAGGTCAGGGTGTGGAGATCGAAGACGGATCCGTGGGTAAGGGAACCTGGGTCCATCTAGGATCAGTTGCGGGGGTAACATGTTGCCCGGTGAGCGTGGCCAGTAATTTTTTCCACATTAGACCAGGGGGGAGGAGGAAGGGGGGGGGGGGCTGACAGCAGGGTATTATTGCATGCTGATGGCATCCCTCTCAACAGTTTACTAGGATATGTAAGCGGGCTCTGGAATGTTTAAGGGTAGAAACAACGCATTTCACTTCGCACTCATTCCGCATCTGCGCAGCCACGACGGCGGCTGTCCTAGGCCACCCTGAGGAAACCATTAAGAGGGTGGAGCGTTGGAAGTCAACATGTTTTGAACGTTACATACGTCCCCAGTTAGCATGAGTCGTCAGTCAGTCTTTCCCAACTTGTCACATTGTCCGCTGATTGCATCCATTTTCAACTTTGATCTAGGTATACCGTGTCGGAGGGCACAGACATGCTGGTGTGGCCATTCTTTTATTCGCAGAGCAGGGCATCTCTCCAAGAATTCGCGAGAGGAGAGAATACAGTGTGCAAAGGGAACTTATCACCATTGGGTGGGGGTAGGCGGGCAACGACTAGCGGAGGTGCCAACCGATCTGCAGGTCGCCATGGCCAAGGGCATGCCGCTTCCCGATATACTGGTGATTCATTCAGGTGGCAACAATATGAACCCATCGGGAAGGAGGGGAGTAAAGGAGGCCCTTTTTTCTGTTTTGTCCGCAGTTAAGAACATGTTGCCTAGCACTGAAATACTATGGTCAGAGGTGATACCGCGTCAGGTATCAGCAAAGGGAGCGCTGCCAAAGGCAGTTAATAAATCAGTAAGGAGACTAAATCAGTCCGTGGCCGAGATTTTAAGGAAATCAAGCATTAGTACCATCAGGCACAAGTTGATCCAAGCGTCAAGGGCAGACTTGTAAGTATTGAATGGGGTACTCCTGTCCAGAGCAGGTTTGGAGCTGTTTACACCAGTGAGCGCCTCGCCCTGTGGCGGGGTCCTGGGCAAGAGAAATGACAGGGACTCCGTTTGTCGGTGGCTGTTGGGCCCCAGAACAGGGCTTGCAGTATATCAGGGGCTCCGGGCTGGCGGGAGAGGGGGCTGACCTGCTGGTGGCTCTGGACTCCCTGGCTCTACCCAGAAAGCCGGCGCTTGTCACAAGCAGTGCAATTATCTACCTGCTCCTCTGTTGGCCGGGGGCCGTCAGAATAAGTAGAGCAGGGTGTATATTGGTTGTGGCCTGCTGGCACAGCCCGAAGGTAAAGCAAGAGGACCCGTGGAGAGACAATTGTAAATACAATGGAAACGTATAACCTTGATATCTTATTTGTGTGCTGTGTGGTTTTAAATAAAACAAGAATAAAGGATGGTCACGGAAATTAATAGAAGTAAGGCCAATGGAGTAATTGGCCGTATACGAAGTTAATAAAGTTTACACTGTGAAGACCAAATATTGACTCCGGAGTTTTCATACGAAGGGAAGATGGGAAGGGGAAATGTGAGATGCCCTATGTCTGTCAGCTATAACAATGTGCAGAAACGCAAGATCAATGTGAATGCCTAATAAAGGATGTAAAAGGACTTCATAAAAAAGAGAAAGGGGATTGCGCCAGATGGGACAGAGGCAGGGAAAGATGGATAGAGTCCAAGAATCCTTTGAGACCTGCTTCTCCGGCTTGTGGCCTGGTACTCGGGGTTCTCAAGATGACTGGGGCCACAGTGTCCAGGTTGGGAACTAATTTTGACAAGCCGACTTAGCAGATCAAATAATCGGAAGAGAGAACTGCTAGTATCAGGAAGAGCACAGACCAGAGGTATTCAACCTTTCCTATTGTGATAGGTACTCCTGAAGGGTGAAAAGCACATAATAGGTATTTTGTATAAGGGTACATAAAGGCCATTTACCCAAATACTGCCCCTGGGCTACCCCGGTCCTGGTGAAACAACCATGCAGCATTAATAGCACTCAAGCTGTATCACAACAGGTTTACTTGGGTTTTTTTTATCACTTTTGTCCCTTTTTCTGTTATTTCTGAATCACATTTCAGAGGTGCATCAATAGAGCTTATTGCATTATTGCTATAAAATACATATGAAACTACTACTTTCATTTTGGGAGTTAGGGCCCAAAAGACTTGTGGTGTTTAGCTATACCATTAGTAGAGGTCAACAAATAAGCAAACCCCAAAGTTTCTTTTTACATATACATGCGCCCATACCTAGGTTCATTGCTAATCATACAATTTATAGTTGTCTACAAGTAAACATATCTCTGCAGTGACAGTCACTAGTTATTGCATGAAGAGGCTGAACACTTTTAAAGGAAGAAAAGTTAAAAGTAAGAAAGCAAGATAGAAGAAGGAGAGGAGGAAAGATATGTAAAATAAGAGAGAATAAAAGAGAAAAAGAGGAATGTAAAGAGAAAGAGGGAAATAGAGAGGAAGGGAGAAAGTGTGAGAAAGAGGCAAAAAGTGAGTAAGGAAAAGAGAATGGAAGGTGAGAAAGGGGGAAGGAAGAGGAAGAGAAAGGAGAGCTCTGTAGAGAAAGGAGTAGATGAGAGAAACATGATATAAGAAAGAATGGAGAATACGAATGAAAGAAGCATAGAAAGTAAGAATTATAAAAAGGAGGGATACAGGAAGAAATATAAAAGAAAGAATGAGAAGGGCCATTCAAATAAATAGAGAAGGGAGAGACAGAGGCAGAAAAACGTAAGGCAAAAAAAATAAGAGAGATTGAAGAGCCAGAGGGGAAGAAATGAGAGGAAGGAAGAAAAGTAATAAAGGGAATCCAAAAGAAAGAGGGAAAGAATAGAGGAGAGAAACAAGTGGAGGAAGACAAGACCAAAAGAAAGAGGTCGACAAAAAAAGGAAGAAGTAGAAAAAGAAAATGAGACGGGAAGAGAACGGAAAAATTAACAAAAAAAACTAAACAGAAAAAGGGTCAGAAGGAAATAAATAAAGAAAAACGTTGTAAAAGTAGAAAGCGTAAGATGAGTAAAATAAAAAAGGGCAGAGAACGAGAGCAACAATGGAGAGAAAAAAAAGGAAACCGTAAGAAACATACAGATTGAGAAAAATAATGGAGAGACAGGGCAGGAATTAGTGGAAGAAAAGGAGAAACAGGTCATAAAAGAAAGCTAGAAATTGAGACAGAGGTAGAAAAAAGAGAGACAGGTAGAAAACAGACAAAGAAGGAAACACGAAAAGGGAAAGACTGGAAAAGGAGGGAAAGAAGTAAAGAATGGGAAAGTAAGGAAGGAGAGAAACGAGAAAGAAAGAGAGAATAGAGAAAGGAGAAAGGAGCGAAGGACAGAAATGAGAAGAAAAAGAAAGGAGAAAAGAAAGAAGAAGAAATGAATATTCACAAGAGGGCGGGCAGCCCTGATGTGCACTGTCAGCTTCTTGAGCCCCACAGAACCACGCACACAGGGCCGGATTCACAAAGGTAAATCTTTTGACAGCCTTTGTGGAAAGGCAAGGCCAGCAAAACAGCTGAAGACATCGGGACTCCAAATAGGTACTGCATGGAAGTGGCCTGTTATGTTTTCTGCTGTCACAACCTGAGCAGCACTAAAAGATTACCTCTCTATGTTAACAGCTGCGATTGCATCAAAGCCTCAACCTACCTAATGTCACGTAAAGAGGGACGGTGCCCTGGCTTGATCATATGCGTGGCTTACGATAACAAGGAAAGAGATCATTCTTAAGAAAAATTGGGAAAATAAGCTTTACATGTAGGACTGAAGTAGTATCCTCACATTCCGGGTTCTTGCTCCTGGAGAAGAAAAAAAGGTAGGTTCTAAATGGGATCATAAATGTGTTCATCTTCTGTGGAATTGAAGCAGGTCTTCGATATACCGCGAAATTGAAACTTTTTCTTCGTAAATGGATGACTATGATTTGTACTTCCTCACATAACCCTTTATCCTTGAGAGGTTTGTGAGTTGCAAATGGTTGGAGCAGAACAGACCAGAGAGAAGAACTGAACATGGGTGAGGAGGTTTGGCTGCAAAACTAATAAAGGAAGTGGGCTTGTGTCTTTGGGGTATATACCCATGGCTCTAGCATTCCCCTTCCGTTATGCATCTGCATTTGTGTAGCATCTAAAATGAGTGTGGCTCCGTACGACTTATGCCTTTGGGTACCACTTCTTTACAATTCTAGGTGTCAGTCACAATTTCATGTTGTTGTTGTGTAATTGGTTAATAGGGATTGGAGGAGCCATTTCCTGGATTCAATCTTTCCTTAATGGCAGGTCTCTTCAGGTCTTCGCGGGGGAATCCACCTTCAGGCCTTTTCCTCTGAATTACGGAGTGCCCCAGGGATCCTCTGTAAGTGCCACGTTATTTAACATATATATGAGGCCACTGGCCGAGGTCATCCAGCCATTTGGGATCAAAGTGGTCACCTACGCGGATGACACTCAGCTGGTGATATCTCTAAACCATCTGCGGACTGACCCTGCAGACCTGGAGCTCTGTTTGGGAAAAGTCGCCACCTGGATGCAACATTCTTGTCTCAATCTGAACGGAGAAAAAACGGAAATCATGTACTTGGGCAATACTGCCAAGTTAGTTCCTACACTGCCCTGGTCTTCCTGCATGGGTGCTCCCCCAGTCCCGAAGTCCAAGATCAAGAGCCTCGGTGTGTGGCTGGATGATTCTCTCAAACTCAACCACCATTTATTGGCAGTGACGAGGGCTTGCCACGGCATCCTTAGAATGCTACGGAAGGTCCTTCACCTACTGCCCACTGAAGCTAGGAGAATTGTAGTCCAGGCCCTTATTCTCTCGCGCCTGGACTACTGCAACTCACTGTACTTGGGATCCCCAAAATCTACCCTAAGGAAGCTTCTGGTGGCACAGAATTGCGCTGCGCAACTTCTGACTGGTTGTGGCAGTACGCAGTCAGCTAGATCCAGTTTGAAAGCCCTTCACTGGCTGCCGATAAAGGAGAGGATCTCCTTTAAAGCCTTATGCTTTGCTCGTAAGACTCTTAGGGGCACAGGCCCCTGCATAAATAAATCTCTGATCACCGCTTATTTTCCTAAGCAATCTCTTCGCTCGGGGAATCTAAATTTAACCTGCATTCCGAAAATCAATAGGTTGCGTAGCGAAGGCCGCTCCTTTTCATTTAACATAGCCAGACTGTGGAACACCCTCCATCTCAATCTGCAGCTAAAACCTCCCATCTCTCCTTCCGGAAGGGTCTTAAAATATGGCTATTCCAGAACAGTAATTGCTAGCCTCCTCTTTTTAACTTAATTTGCCGCTAGCACTGGCATGCCTCAGGGTAGCTATGCGCTTAATACATGCTAATTAATAATAATAATTTTCTAATGGCCTGCAGCATACCTTTGGACATGCGGTAGAATCCGCTAGTATGACCATTGACAGGGAATCGTTGCTTTAGAAGATCAGGAGATTCCTCAAAATACATTTGTAGGTGTTGGTGTTGAGAAGAGTGCACACGTTGTATTTCTTTGGCTTTTTGTTAGCGTCAAGATATGGTGGTAGCGTCCCTTTCCAATGACATTTAACAATAATTCCAATTGAGTGTTTACATAGAAGATCTGCCAAAGGCAGTCTGGTGAAAATGATTCCAAAGGGAGACACAGATTTCTCAGACTTTTTGTCTAATGCGTAAATTCATTTAAACAATATTTAAATGATATATTTGTTTGTTTGACAGTTTATTTATCTTTGCGACTCCTACACTGGTATATTAAAATAGCTTACATTCATACAAAACAAGCTGTAAAGTGTGAAAGCGATTGGGTTCGCCTTGCTGTTGTTTTGCATCAGTTCTTTTGCAAGTGTTGGCGGAATCTGGAATCTTCGTTTGTCGTTCCTTGCAGTAGGTCTGATTTAATTGCCTCGCGTCGCAGCTGGGGCCGAGTGATGTCTTAAGAACAAGCTAGAATGAAATGCCAAGCAGATGTAAACTTTGAAAAGGGAGATTGAAAAGCAGGAAGGTGCCCCAGGGTTTCACATTATGCAGATGATTCCCCCCAGCATCGTCTGACTGTAGCGATAAGGCCAAGCGATAGCTCTACCGGAATGTAATAATAAACGCAATCTGCATTTTTGTGCTGTGGTTAAAGGCAGTTTGCAGTCAGTGAGAATCCATTTAGTGGCTGTTAGAGCAGCATTATGCATGTACACTTGTTTGTTATGAGACCTTACTTTGAGCCCAGGACACTTTACAGTGCCAGACCAGCTGCGCCAACCTACTCTTAACCCCCTGGGTTAGGAAATTAATATTTTGAGCCACAGTCTTCTGAATTGTCTGCAAATGCAGATGCCTGGATGGGTTTGCGCTTGCGCCGCAGGTCGTGACCGAGGACTGGCCATGGAAGTCATGTTTCTCTGTCCAAAGTGCACATTTTGGGGCATCGGGGAAGTTGACATTCTCAGATCAATCCACATAACTACAATTCAATCCCTGTATCTCGCTCACAAGATCCCACTCTTATGCAGCTCTAGTGCAGTTCGGAGCAAAGAGAATCTCCACCTGGAAATACTGAGCTTCTGGAGACAGGAAACTGCCCCACCCCTCTTAGCTCCCCCCCCCCCTCCCGCCCCAGTGCATTGAGACCCTCGCGGGTGAGTAGTTGCGCTTTACCACCCCCTGATTGATAGATTGATAAGTTTCACACATTGCTTAAAGCTTTTTATCATCTTCCAGAAAGAACCTAAACATTCCTCCCCAATCAATTCCTCATCATTAAGGATTGACCGCTCTAATCAGAGAGGTACAGATACGTGTGATAGCTCATCCAATCCAGGTTTTTCTTTCTGTTCTGTAATTAGTCCTGAATTTGAATGCGGATAAACAGGGCATCTTGAACCAGAAAGCATAGACAGAACTTGGACCTGATGGTTTGCTTGTTCATGGAACCAGGACACGTGAGAGCTCTGATATTTCCAGTCTGATTGATACTCTGTTTCCTTCATGTTATCTACCATAGCGGAGTGACTTTCCTGGCCATTGCTTATTCCATGAATATGAAATAATTTATACTGTCTATATCCCTCCCTTCTTGGTACTTCCTACTCTGCTGATAGATACCCATCGGAACCAATGGTGACAAACTTTGCTGCTCACTGGTGGACTATTGAAATTCTAGATCCTAAACAATAGATGAGATCTACCCCTCCCACCAAGAGGACAGGGCTTACAAAGGAAAACTAAAAAAATATTACCCTAGGTGAAAGTTTATACTAACCACTTTTCTTCATACCTCCAAACATACACAGCGAAGATTAAAAACAAAATCCACCAGCACTGAGGTATTGTATATGAAAACTCAGTTTGGTTGCACTGTGACATCAATTGGTGGATATTTATTAATAATTTCTGATGATTTTAACTTGATTTAAAATTCTCTTTCTTGTGATTGTGATAAAGGTTTCATGTTATATTTATGGTGTATGACTCATATTAAAAATGTGTTAATAGAGGTTTTTATAACATTAAGAAATACTTTACAATGATCTTTTGGATATGTATGTGTTTTTTTCGCAGTGTTCTTATGATATATCTTTTTGAAAGTATAAACATAGTGTATGTGTGGAGGTGTGGTGAATGAATGTGATTAGTATAAACCTTCACCTAGGGGAATATTTTTTCAGTTTTGGCTATTAGAATTCTAGACTAGTGGTTCTTCATGAGTGGTCTGGACACCCCTGGGGGTCCGCAGTGCCAACTCAAAGAGTCTGCGACTGTGTAGAAAATTAAATATTATGAATAGATGTAAATGTGAAGAAATTTGAAACCGGAAGCTATAAATTAAGTTGGTATCCTCAGATTGATTCATGGGAGCAGTGCAGGTGCATCAAACAGAATATAGTATGGAAGATTGGTGGCCTCAGTTGAATTTAGAAAAGCTTCAACATTCCCATAAAGTTTAAAATGTGTTTTTTTTTAATATGAATTAAATTAAATATTTCATAATTTATGCATTTTTTTAATATTTTTTTGTGGTTCAATTTGTCGATATTGCTTAGGCCAACTTTTTATGTGTCCACTACCTGGGTGCTGACCTGGGTTTATTGTGGGTACAATGGCTGCCTCAAACTGGATTTCAGTGTTCGATATAGGAGGACAATAAGATTACCATAGTACCCTCCCCGTGCCTACCCTCCGCTCTTAGAGTTCAAGTTTAGTGGCCCCATCTAACTTTGCATTTCGTCATCTTGAAAATGACCTTGGTTGGTAGGGTTGGCCCCTGGAGCATTAACCCCATTAGTCAGGGCTGTCTACTAGTGTTTCCCACCCACTAGTTATAGTCCGGCATAAATGTGGCATCTGTGAACACCCACTTCAGAACACTGCTGGACCCGAGGAAAAATAGAAGAGGACTGAACCTGCTGTGACCTGAGAGGAGCCCTGAAGGACTAGACCTGCTCCCTCTTGTGCCCATGACAATAAAGTAGACTCTCAGTTTGTAAGGCTGGCCTCCGGATCAAGCTACAGTGATGCACCAACCTACAAGAGACCTTTCCTAAACTGCCCAGCTGATTAGTGGCAACTGACCCTGCTGTTGGCCTTTGCCTGATACACTGAGAGTATCCAAGTGCATCCGCTGAGATCTTGGAGGGATTTGGACGTCTACTTCGGTGGTGGATTAGTACCTAAAAGACTAAGGAACTGATTTAGATTCTGGTGGACTAGTTAATCGGTAACAGTGGTAACGATATCCCGTCTTCTGAAATATAATTCCCATAATATCACTGTTGAAATGGAGTAACCTATCTGCCGAAATCTAAATCGGGCCACTAGTCAGAAGATTACATTTTTAATCAGGAGGAACCTGGTTGGTGCATCCGCCCTGCGTATTATTGTGGTCAACCCTAAATTGTGTGTAGGTCATGGTCGAACCATTGACTACCATTGCCTCTACTGCTACATAAAACTTTAAAAATCTATATCTCTGGTCTCCAACATTGGGTTTTTGTCAATTTGGTGTTGATTACATTTTACTGTAAGGATTTGTTTTGTCTTGCATTTTCACCTTGTTACTGTTTTGGTACTGAATAGATACTTTACATGTTGCCCTGAGTAAAGCCTGTCTGCTCTGTAACATAGCTACCCAGGGATCGAGCTCAGGTTAATTTAGTGACTTTAGGGCTCACCTTGACATGGGCTGTGATTGCTCCTTTAGGTGGGTAATCACCCACCCAAATAATAATTTGGTTCCTCACAGCAGGATACCTGGTAATGTCTGTATGTATAGATACTTACAAATACAAAACTTAACTAAGGGGCAACAGAGTATGGGGAAATGCAGTTCTAGGTTGTGGGTGGCTTGTAATGTATGATTCATGGATGTTAGTAATAGAGAGTGCTGGAAGGCAGAAAGCCAGAGGGGCTTCACTCCTTTATAAATGACTGATCAGGGACTCCTTGAGGATATGTGTGATTAATTTGTTTCTGAACGTTAGGAGTAGTGTTCCTATTATGATCATCTTGGGGCACGGTGGGAGGTTTGTGTTTCTCTAAAGGTTTGACTTGGTCCTGCATCGTTACTTGTCATAGGCCTATTGATGATGATAACCCTGGATCTTTACTTGTCACAGGTCTATCGAGGATGGCAATCTGTAGCACAATAAGCAGAAAATTGATGACCTGTGATTTGACCACTCGCTTTATAATACTGACACCAAACCCCTTACAAAACTCAAATGTCGTCTTCATTCTCACATCATTGTCTCACACCCCGTCTACCATAAACCGCTCCTGATCAGACCGTGGCCTTTTAATAGAATCACCAACTTCCACCTTTGAGCCATAGGCCCTAAACCCGTGTCTCCAAAAGTAAAATTTCCACCTGACTAAATAAAGCTCATCCTACTTTAAACCGACCCCTCCTGTACTTGCCACAACTTCACGTTACAATACATTCAACAGTGCACCTAAGTTGGCTATTGACTCCCATTTTCCCCAGTGCACTTTACTGCCATGATTTTATGCCATAGCTCAGATAATCCATCAGCTGGCTTAAGACACATGTGCAAACTAGCCTCTACAAACCGATGAAATATTGTACATCTGATTATCTGGAATCCTATAAGCAGCATCTCCACTGTTCCTAATTACAGGAAAACACTAAAACCTGTTCCAGAGTTGATTTTGTGGAATACGCAAATTCTGTTTTACAATTTGTCTTACGTATCGGGAAGAAACTACCATCCAGTGTGCCATGGTTTCTCTGCCTGAATCTTGGGTCGCTCGCCCGTGGAGACTGAGGAACATTGTCTTCGAGGATTGGGGTCCTGGACTGCCAACTTACCTTTATCTGGTTTGGGAACTGGAAACTGGAAGCTTTGCAACCTGCCAGAAGTGCTTGGGCTCTGCAGAGATCGTGGCCTGAAGGAGCCCTTGCAAGAAGAAGATGCTCCCTACAAAAGAACAGGGAAGAGCTGAGGCAAGAGAATCAGACCTCAGCTGCTGTGACCCAGTCAAGCATCTACTTTGCCATGGCATGTGGGGAAACATTGAGACTCTGTGGCATACACAGAAGTGAAGCGCTTGTGGCATCTTGGCACTTTGAGTTTAAAACTGGATCCTGTAGTCATCTTGTGAACAGATGAATTGCTTGTGACTGTGTGGCACCTGAAGTACCTTGACTGCTGGATGGGGGTCATATCAGCCGAAGGTTTAGGCTTTCTGTGAGTGGTGGATTTGTGTTTGGGGCTGAAGATGAACCATCTGCGAAGATAGTTTGTCCCAAAATGGCACTGGCAGGGCTCTAGCTTCCTTTCCCCAGCATGCATGCCTCCTTACTTCTTCAGCTAGCGCGTGCGCCAGTACACAGGGTGTGAGGTTGCGGCCATAGCAGCAGCCGACAGGCCAGGGCCTGCTCAGCATGACTGCATTGGGAGTTGTGCCCCCCCCCACCTCAGTTAGAAGGCAGAAAAGCATACTGAGTAACATAGGTACAATGCAACAGTATGAGGAGGACTGTAAACCTTGGGGCCATTTTTACCAAGAATCTAGCCCTAACTAAATTTGAGGAGAAGGTAGACAATAACCAAGAAGAGAATTGAGATAATCATAACCATCCACTCCTATTAGAGCACAGGGGTGTCCTAAATTGCACGGACTTTATTTAATTTTAAATAATACCTTACCATTGTGTAGCAGGTGTGAAAGGGGTGTACTTGGTGCTCAGTGTTTGGTCCAATGGTATGGTAAAACTATGGAACAACAGTGGTAAATTACCTCTATTGCTCCAATTAAAGACCAGTAATTTCTAAACAAAATGTATTTACTATTGGAAATAATGCTATTCCTAGTGGTAACTTAGCAGAGTTGGTTTCAAGGACAGACAGTATTCACAACCAACATTAATCAATTACAAACAATGGAATGTCTAGCACTTTTCTGTAATGGGCCCTAGTTTTTGTACCCGACACAAAACAGGCGTGGTCCTAAACTTGAGTTAAAACCAGAAGGTGAGTTGCAGGGACAGAGGGACCTCTCACATCATATGTACGTGAAGGAGTCTTTTGGAAGAAATGTCTCACTGCACTCTCTTTTGTAGAAGAGTAATATTTTTCTATCCCATCTTCCTTACTTCCATTTGGAAAGTGAAATATGCTTTGATTTGCTGTTACTCCATGATCCAAAGTATGTGATTCCGTATAGGGTTAGAAATCACGTATTTTTCATTGCATACAACTCCACCTCTGCTCACAAAATCATACAGAATCATCGTTTACAATGTAGAAAAATAAATCCTTGTTTAAAGACAAAGGGTATTTCATCCTTTGACTACCTCATATATTTTACTTTCATCTTCTTAAACCTCTGGTTGAAAATTCCTTATTTGATCTGGCCAATAAATGAAACTATACTTCAAGACAAGGGTGTATGTGTGTGTGGACTACTAACTTGCCACCAGAAAAGTGCCTGGTGCTGACGCCAATGTTGGATCTCGAACCATCTTTGGCTCGAGCAAGAGCGATGCCACGCTCCAAAAGAACTAAAGTGCAACCAGTGTGAGGCAAGCTGACTAGCACAGTGCCTCTGCCATGCCACACCTACCACAGATGCTCCATTATTTTTTGGGTTATGACTCTAATCCTTTGCCAGAGCAGAGGGCACCCCAGGATGTTGATGATAATGATGGTAGTGGCCAGATGGGGATGGCTTACTCTCCTCCCATTATGCTGATAATGCATTGTACATTGATTTACAAAGTGTTCAAGGGAGGGGGCTTGACACCTCACCTTGATTGCCAATTTGGCCACCAATGTAAGAGAGTGCCTCATTTGCTCTGGTGTTCTAGAGGGCAGATGAGGAACAAAAATTGCAGCTTTGGTCAGTTAAAACCAAAATAAGTCTTCTAAAAAGAGATTTTATAGCCTAGACATCTACTTCTGAGCCCTTACTTCCTTTTCACAATATGTTCACAGATATTCTGATGGCCACTTGATCTAAGCTATGCTCTTGTCTTCCTGTGAATAGGCAGGTGGTCAGATGTCACAGACTGGCATCTGGTGACCCGGATTTCCTCACCTAGCGCCCCACTCCTGAGTGCCTTATCATACAGCTCTTGACCAGTAAGGTGAATCTAACTCGTTTCCAGCCCCTTTTCTGAATAGGGGATCCAAGAGGATTGTGCTTTTTGTCAAACGCATGTTTTCTTCTGCCAGTCTAGCCTTGGGATCCATTTGTGAGTGGGTTGGCATTCGTCGCTAAAGCTGTCCCTAACCTTCCCCCACCCCTCTTTATCCTTCCTAATCCTCTTCCTTTTAGCAGTAAGTATTACCCATTTTCCAACCACTCAATTGAGTCTATCCCTCATGTGCTACTAAAGTGTATACCTACTTGTACAGAAACTCTGCAGTATAGGAGAAGCGAAAACTCCCCACCTAGGTGTGTGAATAACAATTTGTAGTACGTTTTGTAATACTACAAAACATTCTCCAAATGTCTTTTTTGAATAAACCCTTTTGTGTGTACCTTACTGCATTCTAAATTCGGTGTAAATTTTAACCGGGATATGATGGAACTATTGACTGTCTCAAGGAAATGAGATTCAGGGAATGGGTGCTTATAGTATTATTCTTAAGGCTCCCTGTTTTCAGTCTTTACTGATATTTTCAGATAATTACAGACAGAAAACCATTTGTTTCCTAGTCTATATTTATTTTTAAATGTGAATAAAAACAGAAAATTGGGTTGCTTTTGGGTGATTCTAAATACTCTCTGCTTTGACTGCCAGACCAATAGCTGTGTGGATTGATAGGTAAGGTGTTAAAAAAGAAAGGGAGTGTAGTAAAGAGGCTTTAACAGCTGTAGATATGCACACTGTTGATACTGAAATTTGCATATTTTCACATAAAGCGCATTGATTTATCTTCTTCAGATATTCGTAACACTGAAACCTGGCAGGCTTTCTAGCATGAGTTCATCTTTATATGTAAATAATTGTGGAAATATACCAGTTTCCACCTGATGTTTTTCACAAAACCCAAAATAAATATAGATGAATACAGCTGAAACTACCCAAAAATTCAATCTATATAAATGCAGACGGAAATGTCCAAAAAATAAATATCATAAAGCCGGGAGCCCTAATTATAATCGCCCACATGTGCAGGTGTCAAAACTGATCATTGTAATGGCCCATTATTTGACTTTTTGAGTATAGGTTGGCATATGAGCTGCAGATCGTACACTTTTGCAATAGATCGCCACCTGTTGTTGGGCTCGGATGATTGCAGGTTGTTGTCTTCTTGGAAGAAGTCTTTGCAGTCACGAGATAGGTGACTCCTCCCTTGGACAATACTGCGCATGGTCATCGACTCATCCTCATATTTTTTTTTTCCACCACTAGGTTCGGATGAAAGTTTTCTGCTCCGGCTAGAAAAGACTTTTTCAGCAACTTCGAAGCGTGAAACTTTATAAAAACATTTTCGACATCGAATAGACTTTTCGACATCACCAGCTACATTCCGGTGCGTCGACGCGGGCTGTTGGGCCGATCGGCGCCGTACGGCCTATGCCTCATGGACAGAACTCCATTCAAGAGATGCCCGGTATGTCGAGCAAAATTCCCTCATAGCAACCATCACGAGGTCTGCAACCTCTGTCTATCGCCGGAACACGACGAGTCATCCTGTACAGCTTGTGCATCCTTCTGATCGAAGAAGACCATTCGGATCGGAGGGCACGTCGACACGAGATGAGGAGATCTGCGCCAGCGCCAGAGGCCATCTTTGAGGAGGAGATAGTCAGAGAGGATGTCTCCGGAGACGAGGATCCGCTCAAAGATATCCTTGAGGACGAGGCTCCACTCGTCGCCAAGGAAGACTCGCCTGATCTCCAAATCATATCTGGGGCAGAGGACTCAGACGACTCCATTCCATCTCGGCAGCCCGTGAGTACTCTTGCCCCTGCACAACATACACTACCCAAGCCAAAGGCAACGGTCGGCACTCCTCCCATGGGGCCCAGGTGAGACCGAAATTTACCCTCAGACGCCCCGCCTTCGGGCTCGGCTCCGAGGAAAAAGACTACGCCTTCCGGTGCCTCGGCACCGACGAAACCACATGTGCCAATTCCACCTCCTCCATTGGCACCGAAACATCCTTTGACACCGAAGGACTCTTCGACACCGAAGCCAAAACTCCCTTCGGTGCCCTTGGACAAAGATCCTTCGGCACCCAAACCAAAAGACGCATCGGGCCGAAGCCAAAGACTGAACCGGATCCGAAAGCTTTGACTCCAAAACCTTCCGGTTCCAAGAATAAAGATGGAAAGCCAGAGTCCTGTGCCCCAGGGCCAACGAGACCTGTCTCCACTCCAAAATCTCCAACCTCGGTACCAAAGACTCCAAGGCCTGATACAGAGACACCTAAAACCTCTAACAAACCTACCAAGCCGAAACCACCTTCGGCACCAAAAGATTTGCCACAGAACTCAATAACGCCTCCTACAGCAAAACACACAAAACCACCACTATCAGCACCGAAAAAATCAACGCCGAAGAAGATTGTAGAGGAGGAACAGCTGTTTAAACCGGATCCTAAACAAAGAAAGGTCCATATCAATCCAAAACTGGACATGTGGAAGCAATTCCTTACAAGAAGAGACCAGCAGACACACCACTTCTACCTGTGGGTCTTGCCAAAAAGAAGGATTGTGCAACTTCTCCAATGCACCCTTCCTCTCCTTCACCTTCTTCCTCTCCTATCCCTCCTTACATTGAACCTACAGCTTCTCCTGTTCAATCTCCTGCATCATCACACCACACTGACGAAGAGTATGATCTAGGTGGGGGAATGAAGTACCAGAACCACATGCATACCCTTTAGATGAAGATGTCAATCCAGAGTATCCTAAAGATGACGATATATATGGTTTCCCACCACCCAATGTGCCAGACATTCCTGATCCTCAGTACCACCCAACAAAACCTTCACCTCCAGAAGATAGTATTGGGTTTAATCATCTATTAAATAGAGCTGCCCTTTACCATGGGGTTTTAATGCACTCTGATGCCATTGATGAGGATTTTTTACTGGATACATTTGAGCAGTCACAAAGGTCTACGCAAATACTAACCATGACCGAGAATCATTCCGGAGGGCATCTTACCTGCGGGCGGACGCTGGTTCCTGTAGCTCCTGGGCTCCTGACGCTGTAGTCTCGCCGCTGACGCCTTCCACCTTGCGGCTTGAGACTACAGCTCCCAGGGTGCTTTGCGGCCACTTCCGGCTTCCGGCCACAGCGCGCCCGGAGGCGCTATTTGAACTGGACACTCCCTCCGCGTCGCGGGACGCGCGCGGGAACGCGCCGGGCTAAGCCCGGGCAAAGGGCGGGCCCTCTGTGGCCCTCAGAGGCCTGAGGAGTCTGGTCTGGGCCAGAAACGCTGCTCGGACCGGGTAGGCCCCATTTGTGCGTCGATTCATGGTAGTAACGGTGACAATTTTATTAATGTGCCTATAATTTGTATGGTTCTGCATTTGTATTGTTTAATCTTTTTATAGTGCGTTTATCTTTTTCTAGAAGCTCAATGCCAAAGGCTAAATCAGGCAACATGCCACTGGGACAGAGTGCCATTGAAAACTATATGGTGAAAAAGGTTGCCCAGATAAATAGCGATCGTCGTGCCTCATTAGGGAAAGGAGATACCACAGTATGTATACAGGATGATCCCCTGGTTGTTGCACAAGACACAGAGGCTATTAATAGGGCTACTTTGTCTAATTCGGAAATGCCCTCTCTGAGGGCACCTGACCCGCTACCAGCCAGCCCATCAACCTGCATGCTGACACTAACACCAACACCCAACTCTATAAATGTTGTGGCGATGGTACATTCAGGAGAGAGGGAGCATCCCGATATAAATAGTGAAGCGAGTGAGGGGGTATCCCCTAAGAAGCGGCCATTTAGGCAGTGTAGAAAGATGGCACTACGTAAAGGGGGCCAACCAACCAGCAATTTAGCGGAAGCAAACCCTACCCACACTATTGATAACAACTGGGCAGCAGCTAACAATCCCTTTGTGTTTACGGGAGCTGATTTGGGCCCCCCCAAGCAGAATGCCAGTGTTAATATTAACATTGAGCAGTTTACTGCCTTAATCACAAATATGGAGACCAGCCTGGGGAGGAAGATAGAGGAGGCTCTCAAACCACTAGTGGAAAAAATTGATTCCCTTGTAAAGGAAGTAGACAGGCTTGGGGGGCTTGTCTCCGCACAGCAAAAGGCTGCTGGAGACACCAGTACTATACTAAAAGGAACAAGGTCCACCCAAGCTGAGCAAGGGGAAAGTGTGCCTGCAGCAGTCTATCCGGCAGGAGCACAGACTACCCTAGGGAATAGACCACACCGGCCAACACCTGTCAGTCCCCCCCAACCTAAAGCAGGAAACCCGCAGCCATGTGTAGGCTCACTTCCAACTACAGGTAACATGATAGACCCTAGACCTGACAGAAGAAATCGCTATTTAAATCTTCCCCCGGATTGTGCGCCTTTTGTGGTGGTCCTAACAAATGTCCCTGCAGTTGGCACCCATCCTGCATCTCCATATGGTGAGACACATGACTCACTAAAAAACAAGACAGTCTCATGGCTAAATAAGAACTGCGGTTTCCCTGTCGGTTATTCAGATCAGATAACGCTAGTTAGAAGGGTAAACTGGGTGGGGCCCTCTAAGAAAGTGGGTAATGGGGATTGCATTGTGGCTAATTTTAGACACCCCCAACATGTGGCAACCGTACTCCTGAGAGCTGCATCCTTGGTATACAATGAGGGTAGTATCTGTGTACGTCCACTAGGCTATTTTTATGCTCACCTTTGCACGGCTCCCCCACATTTGACCAGGCCAACACCTCGGTTTGAGACCCTGACCCCTAATACTGGGAATAATGGGATGCAATTTACATATAATGTAGTTAATTCTGGCGGGCCAGGCTTTCCAACTAACCGAGGGAACAGATTTGATCTCGGAGGGCAATGCCAGGGGGCTTATAACGTCAACACACATAACAGATACGAACTTCTGTCCGGTCTTGATATGTGTGACTGACATAAAGTACCTGTGGGTAAGGATGGATTAAATGTAGCTGATCCAACATGCAATATTGACTCTACCAACCCACAGGAGCCCAATAAACGTGTGAATATTGTATCTTGGAACGTTGCGGGTCTAGTAACAAAAATGGCAGATGAAAAATGGGTCTCCTTTATTAAACAATTTAAGGTTATCTGCCTCCAAGAGACATGGGATGTGGAGTGTGAAACGTTTTTAGAAGGCTACAAAGCGTTTTCTGTGCCAGCCACTCCATCCAATAGAGGAAGACCAAAGGGAGGATTGGTGATCTTTGTCTCTGTTTTGATAACCGCAAGTATCCTCAATATTAATGTACAACGCTCATGTGCCCAGGGTATTGTTTTGTCTGCCAAAAGTAATAGGGTTGGACTGGTCAATTTTTACAATGCTACTAATACCACCCCAGCATTTAATGATCTAACTGTCCTAGATGAATATATTAATGTCTCCATGAAGAAACACAGCCTTAATCTAATGGTCATGGGAGATTTCAACGTGCACCTCTGTGGTGATCCCCTTAGGAAGTGTATAAGGGATTTATACTGCGATAGAGCAGATGGGCTACACTTTGCACATACAGCAGAGGGTGAATTATGTAATTCCATGATGAACGACGTAGTTTTAACAATGGGCATGGAAATTAGAGATCCCAGTAAAAGCTTTGACACTCCGACTTTTAAGGGGCATGGTAGAGGCACCTTTATAGACCACATGCTATTTTCGGAGGCTCTGTTGCCTTTCTTAGAATCCTTTGATATTACCAAAAGTGAGTTCAGTGATCACAACCCCCTTGTGGTCTGTCTCAGGGGTTTTGGACTCTCAGATGTTATGCCCTCACGTCTTGAAGGCAATCTGACAACCACTGATGGGAGGCGGCGTTTAAAGTGGTCAACCATTACCCCAGACCTTCTGTATAAAACAATAGAGGAATCCTGTACAGATGAAATTGTTAATTGTACAGGGACAGATCCAGTGGGGGTGCTTAATGCCTTTCAAGCTCTGGCGGGGAAAGTGTCAGGGTTACTCACGAAACCATTTAAGGGAAATTTAGAGAAGTGCGGGCCAAGGTGGTTTAACAAAGAGTGTTCAAAAGCTGCACGTAATTTGAAGGCAGCATTGGCAGTTGTACCGCGGAACCAGGAGGAAATCCGACTCTGCCGCAAAGTATATAAATCCTCCCTTCAAACTCATAAGGAGACTTTGCGGGTGGAGGCCTGGAATGACCTCTTGGATCCCGAGACCTTAAATAGTAGCACGAAATTCTGGCAGTTAGTAAAAAAACCATTTCTGTCAGAACAACCGGGGGATGGGCTGGAATGTTGTATAATGAAAGAGGATTGGTACCGTCACTTTGAATCATTGTACTTTACAGCCGATCCTGGCAATGGTGTGAGTTCTCCTAGTGAATCTAATGGAGTACTCAGGTTTGAGTGTGGCGAAGTGTTTGAAGCCATAGAAGGTCTAACATCTAATAAAGCCCCCGGCCCAGATGGCATCCCCCCTGATTTATTTAAGTCTAGACCACACTTCTGGGCTCCTATCTTGCAGGCGGTTTTCAATGCTGCTGCAGTGATAGGATGTCCAGTGACTTGGGGGGTGTCAACCATTGTTCCGGTTTTCAAAAAGGGTGACAGGGGCAGCCCAATGTGCTACCGCCCAATCTCCCTAATTGATTCGAAGGTTAAAGTCATCGGGAGAGTTCTGTTGAGAAGAATCACCAGCTGGGCAACCGCAAACAATGTCATGTCCGCATCTCAATATGGATTTTGTGAGGGCAGATCCACGATAACTCAGTGTCTTAATTTATTCCTCATACTTAGCAAGTACACGGTGGCCCAGAAGGGTACGATCCACCTCGCCTTCATGGACCTGTCGTCAGCCTTCGACTGTGTTAACAGGGGGAGGCTGTGGCAGTACATGAGGGCGAGGGGAGTCGAGACTGGGATTGTTGACTTCCTGGTGGATATGCATCATCAAACTAGTGCCAATGTAAGATATTCATCTAATGGGGACACCACTGACAAGTTTTTGATAAATAAAGGAGTACGCCAGGGATGTATCCTTGCCCCTTTTCTTTTTAATTTTTATATTAACGATTTGGATGCAGCTCTCCAATCCATACAGGCTGACTGCCCTAGAGTAGGCAGAAGGGGCATACCGGTGCTGTTATACGCGGATGACGCGGTTTTAATCTCGCGCACGGAGAAGGGGCTTCAGGCTCTTTTAACTGCTTTTAATGTTTTTATGTCTGATAGGGACCTAATGGTCAATAATTCCAAGTCCTATATAATGCAGGTTGGCCAACGCCCAAGAAAGAACTATGTATTCAAGCTTGATGACAGTCCCATTCCGGTCACAGAGACTTTTTCCTATCTGGGTGTGCTTTTTGACTCGAAGTTAAGTTGGGCCCCTCATCTGGTGAAGAAGAAGAATGATATGCTGAGGGTTAATGGAACTATCCTAAATCTCGCTAAAAAAATAGGTAAGAAACCGTTAACTGCAATGATCAAGTTATATAATGCCAAATCTGTAGCAACGGCGGTATATGGCAGTGAGCTGTGGGGTTATGTGTCCAATACCCAATTACAGGTTATCGAAAACACCTTCTTTAAACGGTTACTATGTGTCCCTGCGAGTACCCCGAACCTTGTTGTGCATGAGGAGCTAGGGACTCCGTTTTTATGCGATAACCTAGCATTGAAGCCACTGATCTGCTGGGTTTCACTGTGGCTTAACAAGGAGATACCACTCACTCATCAGATTGTACGGGATGTAACATCTCAGGATAACTGTATGCGCATCCCATGGCTAAAATATTTGAAATCTTGTTTTGAAATGCTGGGGTGCCCCAAACTGTTCTCCCATACGAGTGGCATTGTGAAAGGGGACATAACAGCGGTCAAAAGAGCCTATCTAAAGTTTAAATTGGCGGATAGAGAAAGTTTGGAAATGCTGAAACCAAGTGTCAGAAAGTTTATCATGCTAAAGTCGTGTGGGGGAATGGAGCCCTACCTGGCCTGTGCCTTTAGCTCACATGAAAAGTTCCTGCTGACTAGGTTCAGATTTAACACTTTTCAGCAGTTATTAATAAGACCCAAATCAGACATTTTTAGCAAACATGTAGCTCCCTGTGGCTGCGACGGGAAGTCTCCTCAGGATATGCTACATTTTATATTTTTATGCAGGTTTTATGATTATCCCAGACGCTACTTTCTTGTTGACTTGCTGAGAACATTGGATTTTAAACAAATTAGACCTGCTCTTATTTATTTGCAGCTTTTGCACCAGGATTGTGTACTCCATATTCTGTCGTTTTTAAAGCTTGCACTGAGAATAAGAACCTGCTTAGACCTATGATCTTTGTTAAGCAATATTGCACTATATCAGGACCAGAAGGGCACTTTTTTTCTTAACTAACATTTATGATGATTTTTAATGATATCTGTGAAGAACGTTTTAATAATGTATTGATGTGAAATCTGATAATGTAATCATTGTATGTACTTTTTATGGTTTGAAATATTAACCGAAATAAAGTCTCATTTGATTTGATTTTTTTTTACTAACCATGATCAAAGGAGTCATTAAACATGCTCCAGAAATATGTAAAGACCCGGTGCGATGTAGGGTATTAAATCCAAGAATAGAAAAGAAGTATAGACCAGCACCATCTGATCCAGTCTATATTAAGGGACATCTGCCACTAGACTCTTTAGTAGTGTCTAATGCACGGAAAAGAGCCAATTGCCAGACTTCTGGTGACACGCCCCCGCCTGACAAAGAATCTAAAGTTATTGATGCGTCAGAGAAACGGATTGCTGCGCAGGCAACAAACATATGGCGCATAGCAAATACACAAGCCCTGCTCTCACGCTATGACAGGGCTCACTACGACCAAAATAGAAAAACTAATGGAACACCTCCCAAATCAATACAAAGATCAGGCAGCAGAGCTCATACAAGAAGGCAAATTAATATCCAATGCCTCAATTAAATGTGCACTAGATTTAGCTGACACTGCATCCAGAGCAGTCAATACTAGTGTTATACTCTGACGACATGCGTGGTTACGCATTTCAGGTTTTAAACCAGAGGTACAGCCTACCATCTTGAACCAGCCCTTCAATCAAAACCAATTGTTCGGGCCGTAAGTAGACAACACACTAGAAAAGATGAAAAAAGACACTGACATAGCTAAGTCTATGGGTGCATTACAATCCACACAGACTAGAAGTTCTTTTCGCCGCTCCTTTTATAGAGGAGGCTCTAAGCAAACCCGCACGGATACAACATCATCTTTTAAAACGCACACACAGACCTCCTCTAAGAAAGGCTACTTTAGAGGAGGATACAGAGGCAATAATAACAAGGGAAGAGGTAGAGGTAATAACAACAACCGCTCCTCTTCCACTCCCAAACAGTGACTTCCCTCTGCTTCCCCTACAGGATTCCACTCCTGTGGGGGGCAGATTATCACAGTTCCTACCTGTCTGGAATTCCATCACAACAGACAGGTGGGTAAGACAGATTACCCAACATGGCTACTGCCTAAAACTCACAGCAACCCCCCCCAAACATACCACCCAGGCATCGCCCAATGTCCACAGAACATATGACACTGCTTCAACAGGAAGTTCTAGCACTTCTACAAAAGGATGCTATTTAAGTAGTTCCTTTAGAGGAACGGGGAACAGGAGTTTACTCCCTGTATTTCCTAATTCCCAAGAGGAACGGGACACTAAGCCCAATTTTCGACCTCAGGCCCCTCAACCATTACATACAAGCAGATCATTTTCACATGATCACTGTACAACAAGTACTCCCACTACTACAACAGGGAGACTTTCTTTCAACACTAGACCTAAAGACGCCTACTTTCATGTTCCTATACATCCTGCGCACAGGAAGTATCTAAGGTTTGTCATACAAGGACAGCACTATCAGTTCAAAGTCCTTCCATTCGGGGTCACAACAGCACCACAAGTGTTTACAAAGTGCTTAGCAGTAGTAGCAGCACATCTCAGAAGACAACAGATACATGTCTTCCCTTACCTCGACGATTGGCTCATAAAAGCAAAATCGTTCAACCAGTGTGTCCAAAACACTAAACAAACAATTCAGACATTGCACGACTTAGGGTTTACAATAAACTACACCAAGTCACACCTAGAGCCTTCGCACGTTCATCGGTATCTAGGAGCTACCATAGACACATCTACAGCTCTAGCGTATCCCAGTCCAGCCAGGATACAGAGCATTCAGACCTTAGTCTCCATTTTTCAACACCGGCAGTCTCTCCAAGCCAGAGTGTTCATGAGACTGATAGGCATGATGGCGTCTTGCATCTTCATAGTTCCACACGCAAGACTGCAAATGCGCCCATTACACGAATGTCTAGCACAGCAGTGGAATCAGGCTCAAGGTCAGCTCACAGACCTGGTGTTGGTAGATGTACATATCGCTGCAATGGTGGAACACCAAGAACTAGACAAAGGGACGGCCGTTCCTAGAACCTGTTCCAGAGATAGTGCTCTCGACAGACAGATCCCTCACAGGATGGGGAGCCCATCTCTAACACTATACCACACAAGGCCAATGGAACAACCAACAAAAACAGTTCCCTATCACCCATCTAGAGCTGCTAGCAATTTTCCTAGCACTCAAAACATTTCAGGTACAAGTACGAATCCGGACGGACAATATGACAGCCATGTATTATATACAAAAACAGGGGGGACACACTCTCTGCAACTGTCCCAGCTTGCACAGAACATTTGGAGATGGGCCATTCCTCAAAACATACACCTGACAGTAGAACACCTTCCAGGAAATCACAATCAGATAGCAGATCTGTTGAGTCGACAGTCACAACAGATTCACGAATGGGAGATACATCCACAAGTTCTTCAACTATTCTTCCAAATGTGGGGGCATCCACAGATAGATCTGTTTGCCACCCACGAAAATGCAAAATGCCCAACCTTCGCCGCCAGGTTTCCACACCCACAGTCGGAGGGGAATGCAATATGTATGAACTGGTCAGGCAGATTTGCGTACGCTTTTCCGCCTCTCCCACTCATTCCACTAGTAGTGCGCAAGCTCAGAGAACAGTCTCTCAAACTAATACTAGTAGCTCCCACATGGGCACGTCAGCCGTGGTTCATCACACTACTAGATCTCTCACTGGTTCCTCATCAAACATTACGGTTCACGCCATCCCTGTTAACACAGAACCATGGAGAAATAAGACACCCAGAACCAAGCCAACTGAATTTGGCGATGTTGCTCCTGAAGTCTTAGAGTTTGGTTACTTAAACCTACCACCTGACTGAGAGCAGAGGACGGCCCGGGACCAGGGTTCGATTCCCGGCGCGGCAGGTTTCTGGACCAGGGTCAGTGGACTCGATAATTCTCTCGCCTCGGTGCCCACTCTGATCAGCGATCACACTCGGCAACTCTGGGCATTAGCTTGCCTCATCTTCACTAACGGCCCCACCAGACCGCCGGGGATGCCTGGTCTCACCCTGGAGATACCCATTAAGGGACCATCTCTCAGGGAAGCCAGAAAGGGTTTCGCAGCGGTGGAAGCGCCTTGGGACCCTCCGGGTAAGTAGTGCGCTATATAAATGCCTATACATTACATTTACATACATTTATGAACATAATTAAAGAAGCTAGAAGACCCACTTCCAGAGCATGTTATGCCGCTAAGTGGAAAAGATTTGCAATATATTGTAACAATAATCACATTGATCCACTGGATGCTTCCATCCAAAATATTATTTGCTACCTTCTACACCTTAACGGTCCAATTTAGCTTATTCTTCCATACGCCTGCATCTGACAGCAATTGCAGTCTATTTACAGAATAGACAACATCTATCTCTCTTTAGAGTACCTGCAATCAAAGCATTTATGGAAGGATTAAAACGAATAATCCCACCTAGGTTACCACCTGCTCCAGTATGGAACCTAAACGTGGTCCTTATGAGACTTATGGGACCCCCTTGCGAGCCTTTACACAAGTGTGAATTGCAATTCCTAACATAGAAAACTGCTTTCCTTGTTGCCATCACCTCTCTCAGAAGAGTTAGTGAAATACAGGCATACACAATACAAGAACCCTTTTTTCAGATACATCCTAACAAAGTGGTTCTTAGGCCCAATCCTAAATTCCTGCCAAAAGTTATTACTCCTTTTCACCTTAACCAATTAGTAGAGCTACCGGTGTTTTTCCAAAACCCGGACTCTGTTGCAGAAGGGGCTTTACATACCTTGGATGTTAGAAGAGCTCTGTTATACTACACAGACAGGACTAAATCCTTCAGAAAGACAAAACTACTATTTGTATCTTTCGCTCCCCCACACAAAGGCAACCCCATCTCTAAGGGAGGGATTGCCAGATGGATTGTAAAGTGTATACAAATATGCTATAAAAAAGCTAAACGTACACTAACGGATCTTCCTAGAGCGCACTTCACTCGCAAACTAGGAGCCTCTATGGCTTTCTTAGGAAATATACCACTAGAGGACATATGCAAGGCAGCAACATGGTCTACAATACACACCTTCACTAAACACTATTGTGTTGATGTGCAAGCCAAGCAGCAAACTGCAGTAGGCCAGGCTGTCCTTAGAACACTATTTCAGAATGCTGTAATGGATACAAGCGACCACCGCTAGGGGAGACACTGCTGCACAACCATTGCAAAAGTGTACGATCTGCAGCTCATATGCCTCGAACGGAAAATGCTACTTACCAGTATGCATCTGTTCTTGGCATGTAGAGCTGCAGTCTCGTACACGCCCTCCCGCCTCCCCGGGACTTGTATCCGTTCCAGTACTCATCTTACTTAGATGCACACGCATGGACATCCTTTCTCTTTACTTCTACTTACTCCATCATTTCCCATCATGGCGAAAAACAATCTGAGGAGGGAATCGATGACCATGCGCAGTATTGTCCAAGGGAGGAGTCACCTATCTCGTGAATACAAAGACTTCTTCCAAGAAGACAACAACCGAGCCCAACACCAGGTGGTGATCTATTGCAAAAGTGTACGACTCTGCAGCTCTACATGCCAATAACAGATGCATACTGGTAAGTAGCATTTTCCTACTCTGAGTTGAGGTCTTCCTCGCCATAGTCCTGTTTTCCCCTCCCCCTATCCCTTAGGAGAAAGGCAATCATAATGGCATTGTTGTATTTCATTGTTTTTGTCTTATCTTTGGATTTCTGCTATTGTATTTCAGGATGTGCTAGGGTTTACTGCCTCTGTATGTAGCGGTGACAAGAAGAGGAAGACCACCATATTCAGTGTAGGTTTTTTTGTTGATTCTTGCGTGTGAGAACCATTTCTGGGAAGGAGATGTCCCTCTCACCCAGTAAGGACTAGGACGAGGAGGTCGGACGAGAACGTAATGTTGCTTGACTGTTCAACCAGAGGTCAAGTCGCTGTTAAAGGCTTCTACTGAGGTCATTAATGCTTCGAAATAGAAGGCATTAATGCTTCCCAGTGGAGGACATTAATGTTGACTTTTTGGTAATTTATTCTCTGCCACAGCCAGTAGCGGCAGCTACTGGACCTGGGTGGTGGTGGGGGGAGGGGGAATAAAAAAGAAATCTAAACAAAAAAAAAACACTTACCTGAAATGCCCGCCATCTCATCTTCGACCTCCGTCCCTCCGATATCTTCCTGCACCCGGCCAGAAGCAGGAATCACCAGCCCTTCCAGCCTCCCATAGCCAATCACAACGTTGCAATGCAGTATTGTGATTTCTCTGAGCGCCGGGTATCGGCTGCGCTCAGACAGGTACTAGGAGGGTTTGCAAATTCCTCACCAGGCTGTGTAATGCAGCTGGTGGGGGACATGCAAAGTGTGCAGGACTGCTTGGGGCAGCCCAAGAGTGTTGACCATGCAGTCCTGTGCACTTCAGGAGTGATATCCACGCCTCTTCCTACTCCAGCCCCGCCCTAGAGCCACTGACGTAAGTATATCGGAAAAATAAAATGATAATAATAATTATTATTATCAGTTTATTTTTCCTTTGTTTGCAGTGGGGCAACGCTCCTCCGCCTTATCGGAGGAGCCGCCACTGGCCACAGCCTTCTGTGTACACCAACAAGCTGTCCAGTTATGTTTAGTAGATTTGGCAGCTTGTACTAAACAGTGATAACTTTTCAGGTTTTGGCAGTACTCTTCAGTTTTAGTCCCTTGAAATGTTAATGCTGCTTACTGGCTTTTGAAACTCGTCATCCTTGGAAATATTTGAATTGAAGTGTTTTCTGAAAAGACAGTAGATTTCGAAAACCAACTGTGTGTTTTTCTGATGAAGCCTCTTAGCAGTTGGCTTGGGCGTCTCTTAGCAGCTTAACATTGTAACAGGTGCCCCCGTCCCCCCTTCCCCCACACTCTCCATATTCCACTTTGCTGTATAAACACGATTTGTTATATTTTAGGCATTGCTGTGATTGAGAGCTCCTAAATGAAACCCAACTGCCCACGGGCACTAACAATGTTTTTGATCAGCGTTTCAGCCATGAGAATATTTAATGGGCTTTCGAGGGTCTTATTAGCTGGAAAAAAAATGCAGCCGCGGAGTTGCCCGCGAAGAGAAATCTGTATTCCAAATGTGTGCTTTCCAGAGAGAAAGAATACTGTGAAATTAGTCTCGGAAAACAGCGGCGCGGCTTCGGTGAGGGAGATTGCTGCTTCCGAGGCCTGTTTCTCTGAGAGCCTCCTTCCAGCTGTGAGACAAATCGCGCGGCTGCTCCGAACCTCGCAGTTTCAACCTGAAACATTTTTTTAGCAACTGCTGTGAAATGAGAATATTTCACATTTAAAATGGAAACCGAGATTCGCGGCGATAAAACAATGTTTTTGTCTCACCCTGCGCGGTTTCCGAGTGTAAATAAATCTGAATCCGTGAAGCAGATCGCATTGGTAGCACAAAATTCAGAAGTTATTAATTCAGATTTTCTCGATTTTGATTTTTTTTTTTCTTTATTTATTTGCTTTGCTTACTCATTCATTTAGGAACGCCGTTTTCTTCTATGAAGTGCCTTTCCTTTTATTTGCTTACACGTTCCATATGATATCTACAAAACACACTTTCGGTTGACATGTAAAAAGGAGTCACTGCATTTGAAAGAGATGTCCTAACATTTATGCAAACACCTGGGACATGTCCTTTAATCCCTCCAGGTATTATTACCAAGTTTTTCCCCAGTGCACGTTAGTTCCAAACCCCAGATGCCAACATTCTCTTTCTTGTTGTTCAGTGTAAGAGATAGTTATTAAGTGAACAAGTGGGAAGTGGGTTTTTGCAGAGGCCGCCGCATCCCCCCCGAAGGGGGGGAGGAGGCTCAAGGGCCGGCGCCTTAATCCACGTCGAGCCCCAGTGGAAGAACCGGTTCTGGGCGCCCAGAAGCGGCAGGAAGACTTAACACCTCGCAGGGGAACATCCTGTTGACACCAAGGAACCCTCAGCCAATCAGGGGGACAGCATGGTACAAACCCCCCAATGGGGGGCCAGCTACAAGGAACGGACGAACAGAAGTGGGGGGATATAAGCCACCGCTCCCACCAGTTAGCTCCTAATTTTTGCGGAGCGGGGGAAGCGGCGCACCTGAACTTTTGGAAGGCGGTACCCCGTGGGTTGGTACGAGGCAAGCTTCGCCGGAGGAGAAGGAGGAAAGCAGCGCCTGCCCTAGGAGAAGGAAGAAAATCCCGAAAGTCCCAAGAAAGTCGGCAAAAAGCAATGGAGGTGCGCCTGCTCCCCGCCCGCTGGAACCGACAAAAGCACCTAGAGCCAGAACGGCCGGGGTCAGGAGAACTCGAGCCCCTTCTCGCAGGAGGCGTAAGGAGAGAGATGATGGACCTGACCGACGTGCAGCTGGGCGGCAGGGCGATCGAGGGGAACCCGAGGTACTAGCGAAGCACCTAGAGCCAGAACGGCCGGGGTCGGAGAACTCGATCTCTTTCTCGCATGAGGAGTAAGAAGAGAGAGGACGGACCTGACAGACTGCACAGCAGGATCCAGGGGTGAGCGGCCATACGGAGCAAGACGCCGCGAACGAGTCGTGGGGGAAGGCCAGACATTGGGCCCGAGGCTGCAATGCTCGAATGCGAGCTCATACTGGTAAGCGGTAGCTACGACCGAGGGTGAAGCAGCTGCGCTGCGGTGGGCCAGAGGAAGGCCCAAGTCGGTATCACAAGGAGGGCAAGCGCAGCCGCGTGCGTAAAAGTTTGGTTGAGTTCCAAAGGTGGCAAAAAAAACAAAACATTATCGATAGGTGCCTAGTGTGTTTACCCGCTCACAAGCAAAACAAAAAAAAAAATATATATATATAGGCGTCCCCGCTCGCCAGCTTGGGGGAAATGGCGCTGCTATATCAAGAAAGTTCTTGGCGGACCCAAGGCCAAGCCCGCACGGGTAGCGTGGCCGCGCGGCCCATGGAGCGCGTGTAACGCCCCAGTCTCTATAGACACGGGTTCGGATCCCGGTGCCGCAATGGGCCAGCTTTGGGCTACAATTGCGAAGGAGTAAAGTTTTAAGCAGAAGGCTCGCGCGAGGTGTTCACACCGAGTCAGTCATGCCACTGTTGTGCTCCCCTGGGGTGAATTGTGGGGAGCCCACTGCTACTTCCGGGGGCCGCAGGGCCCCCTCAGACGGAGGTGGTCTTTTCAGGTCAGGGACACCCCAGCTGGGGGGGGGGGAAGAGCGACGGCCTATGTGCGGCCTAGTGGCCGAGTTTCACTGTGGGACCATGAACTGCAAGGCTCTCCTCACAGCAGGCCCACTTCAGTCGATAACTATTCAATCTTCCTTTGCATTATCCCTTTTTAAACAATCTTGGGAGCAATTCGAAATTAAGTGAAATATCAGTACTAAAGGATATACAAATATCTGTGATGTTCAGTTTTGTTACGGCGAGGCGTCTCCTTGGTTTTCCTTTGGCCTCCTGTTGGACCAAAGCCTAGCAAACCGTTGTATGCAGCCCCCTGCTGCCGGTAAGAAGACAAAGCCCGCTGGATCTTGGATGTGGCCTGCCGACTTTAGGGCTGGAAAACCAGGTTTCGAGCCTTGGGGCCGACTCCCACTTTCATAATTTAAAAAAAAGAAAGACTGCTGGCGGGTTAATTCAATAGGTAATTAAGACCCGCTATAGGGCCGTGTGTGATCGTAAGTAGGTAGGGAGGAATCCAGGTTGTCAGGCTAGATGTATCGTAGAAGCACATACGATAGATTGGACAGACGGAAAGGCACGTTAGGTCAGGCAGGCAGAAACACTTACCTGGCGTAACCTCGCAGGGCACCGCGGAATAATTGCTCAGGATAGGGCAACTGCGGCATAAGGGAAAGGGCACAGAAACGAACGAGAAGCACCAATGTATGGTCACGTTGCGTTCAGAGTCCCCAAGGCCATAGAACCGGTTTACAGGCACGGAACCCGTCGCCGAAATAGCTCAGTTGGGAGAGCGTTAGGCTGAAGATGTAAAGGTCCCAGGTCCGATCCCGGGTCCCGGCAGATGCTCAATCCTGTCTAATCACAGTCCTTAACTACTGGTTATTGAAGCATCACAAAGTGCACTGACATCAATATAGGTATAAGGAAAATGTCTACGAGTAGAGGTACAGTATCTAGAAAAGGCCACACATCGTTATTTGAGACCAACGGACATAGATCGGCACGAGAGTTTAATAATACTAGCCAGTTCCAGAACTGGGGCCACAATTTGACTATTTATCTTGCCACTTCCACACGGATAGCAGAATTGACCTCAAATCCACACGACACTGGTCTTAAAGCGAAAACCTTACTGGTGTCTTAAAGAAACGAGACTCGATATAAAAAGGTAACACATCCACAAGACAGTACTATGTCCGTCGGTAAACTCGACTGTTCTGCCAGCGAATCGGCCCACACCTTCGGCGTGCCAAACATGCACTACCTCTGACAATGTAAGTGTAGGGCCCCCTGGCATGGTAACCGGTGAAGCACTGTGGGTAAAGCCAGGAGCACGCGCCTGGCCATAAGTAAACACTGTTGGGGAGATGAGCTTCCTCTGTTGCAAACTCCCACCGAGCCAGGGGGGAGACCAAATGAACAACTTGGTGCACATTTCTATCGGAAGAGGTGCAACACCGGCCTTGAGTAAGGCATTTCGTTTGTGCGATGGTGGATGCCTGTTGACAAGTGGGTAATCCATTTATAGGCGCTGACCACCACCTGTTCCCAAGCGTCACGTTCGTAGAGGCCTCATCTGGTGTATCAGTGGATTTCTTTACCCATCACCGGGGCCGGTGTTTGACCTCATGGTCACAGGTTCAAATCCCGGCGGGCCCACCCAGCCTCTCGGGCATCTGGGGTCGATAAAACGAGTACGAAGTGGGGGTAACATGAAACAGCTGTTATTCAGCAGCGAGGGAACGCGCGTTCAAAAATACACATGTTCGGATATGTCATGCTAATGAATCCCAGAGCCATGGCAGTGTTGGGCGGAACGGTAGCAAACTGTCGCACGCCACCGCAAGTGCTCCAGTGGTACTGTGTTTTTAATGCCTGACATTTTAAAGGGTTTAAAGTAGGCAAGGCTTTCTTTGGGCCTAACTACGTTAATTTAGCAAGCAAGAGAGCGATGCCTCAGAAAACAAGCACGGGCGATGTTAAACAGCAGAGTGAGATTATATCGTGTGAGGAACTTGATATATTGGTTGCGGCCTGACCGCCCCATATGTGAACTTGGTGCCCTCAGACCGAAAACAGTGGAAGGAGAGCACCGGTGATGAATACATATGCCACAGAGCGGGCCTTTGCGGTGCAAACAGTGCGCAGCCAATTGGCTTGGTTTTGAGTGAGGGCGGCCGCCTGAAGCCCGATGCGAATATCACAACACCTAAGGCCGGCAGATTTCATTGTTAAGCGTTGTAACGCGCAAAAATCACGGAAGGCCACAGTTCTTGGAAAGCCCCGTTAATATTCAGTTCACAAGGAGTGGCTAACCTCCAGGCCGGGCTGTGAACAGGCGGACAGCTAATGCAGCATAGTGGTTAATCGAGTTGTGGAGGAATGTGAGGATAAACGCGCACACAGGCGGCTCCCGCGTGGCAGACAGAGCCAAGCAGCGATTTAAAAAAAAAAAAAAAAAAAAACGTGGAGCGGAAGTCAGACGGCTGCCGGTTGCCATTGAATACCGCAAGGAAACAAGAGGTGATTGTCGCGCTGGGTGCGAGTGGCCCCGGCGCGGATCCTGCGCAAACCTTGGCGTGGAAAAGGAGGGCCGGCCTCACAAATAAAGGAGAAAGCACAGCTGCGCAAAAGTATGCAAGGCCGGCTCAGAATATGTGTGGCGGTTTTCACATTGGGTGTTGTGCAAGGTCGCCCAGACCCTCTCGGCCACGACCGAGTGTAGCTGACGGAAGAAGAGTGAGAGTCAGCGAGGTGCCGTCCGGTGTCGCAATCGCGCACTTAAGCCACAAGAATCACGGGAGCTGGGGGGAGCCGCAGGAAGACGTGCGCCTCCCTGCGGCGTGGCGGGAATGGTTACAATCGGATGGCTAAGGAGACACACCAACAGGGCGGTGTGTAGAAGTAGGCCACTCATTTTGGGATGCCGCACGGCAGGGTGAGGTGGCCTGGCCAAGGAAGGGAGTAGCGAACGGAGACGGCGCTCGCGGCCCAGACCCGGCCGGACGGCAGGGCACATAAAGGTAGCGAGTTGGGGCCTAACTCCTTGGAGAAGCTACCCCTCCATACACGCAAAGGGCGTGGGTGACCAGCCAAAATGGCGGTCCCTGAGGTAACACGACAATGAGGAATACCAACGGACCAACAAAAGAACTGGTTTGGTAGGCGTGCCATCTACGAACTGAATGTACCACGAAATGATCTGCACAATATGATGATTGACATGTTTATGACCCAGATATGATTTATGATGATGATGACATGTATGATGTATGACCCCGTTATGATTTATAATGATGATGACATGTATGATGTATGACCCCGTTATGATTTATGACCACGGCGATGGCATGTATGATTTATGGCCCAGACATGTTGTATGACACATTTATGACCCAGATATAATTTACGGGATATTGTGTTGACATGTATATGACCCAGATATGATTTATGATCCCAATAAAACTGTGGCCAACAACCACCACAACAATTACGACCTTGTTGGCTAAGTTTTTTGGGATAACGTTGGTTTGGGTCTTTGGGTAGATACTTTCCACGGTATGGGGGAGTGCGGGGGTTATTGCAGAGGCCGCCGCATCCCCCCCGAAGGGGGGGAGGAGGCTCAAGGGCCGGCGCCTTAATCCTCGCCGAGCCCCAGTGGAAGAACCGGTTCTGGGCGCCCAGAAGCGGCAGGAAGACTTAACACCTCGCAGGGGAACATCCTGTTGACACCAAGGAACCCTCAGCCAATCAGGGGGACAGCATGGTACAAACCCCCCAATGGGGGGCCAGCTACAAGGAACGGACGAACAGAAGTGGGGGGATATAAGCCACCGCTCCCACCAGTTAGCTCCTAATTTTTGCGGAGCGGGGGAAGCGGCGCACCTGAACTTTTGGACCCACCCACCCACACCTAGAAACCAGCAGTTGTCGCAGTGCTGGACAGCAACACAAGCATTGACGGGAATGGTTACAATCGGATGGCTAAGGAGACACACCAACAGGGCGGTGTGTAGAAGTAGGCCACTCATTTTGGGATGCCGCACGGCAGGGTGAGGTGGCCTGGCCAAGGAGGGGAGTAGCGAACGGAGACGGCGCTCGCGGCCCAGACCCGGCCGGACGGCAGGGCACATAAAGGTAGCGAGTTGGGGCCTAACTCCTTGGAGAAGCTACCCCTCCATACACGCAAAGGGCGTGGGTGACCAGCCAAAATGGCTGTCCCTGAGGTAACACGACAATGAGGAATACCAACGGACCAACAAAAGAACTGGTTTGGTAGGCGTGCCATCTACGAACTGAATGTACCACGAAATGATCTGCACAATATGATGATTGACATGTTTATGACCCAGATATGATTTATGACAATGATGACGACATGTATGATTTATGACCCAGAGATGATTTATGATGATGATGACATGTATGATGTATGACCCCGTTATGATTTATGACCACGGCGATGGCATGTATGATTTATGACCCAGACATGTTGTATGACACATTTATGACCCAGATATAATTTACGGGATATTGTGTTGACATGTATATGACCCAGATATGATTTATGATCCCAATAAAACTGCGGCCAACAACCACCACAACAATTACGACCTTGTTGGCTAAGTTTGTTGGGATAACATTGGTTTGGGTCTCTGGGTAGATACTTTCCACGGTATGGGGGAGTGCGGGGGTTAATAGAATTGTTCCTACCTGTTTCCGATATTGGCATATGAATTAATTTGTTCGCTAAGCCCACAGACGTTCGTTAAACTGAATGCGCATCGGACTGCCATGTCTGTAAACCAGAAAGTGAAGTCTGCTGAATGAAAACGCCACCCCCTTCCCATAACTGCCTTCTTTTAAATTGACTCAGTTTTTTGTCACTTCCCATCTCCCACTTGGTTGCTCAAATCCTATGGTTAGGATGTTATTGGTACAGAGTGGCTTTTGACACAGCTACAGAGCGACTTCTGGCCTCTTGTAAAGTTAGCTGTTATTAAAATCAATCTCTACAAAAAACACCCTGTGACGTGTGATGGCAGATAAGGATGGTATTTGCACCGCACTAACTGTGTGCAAACTCAGCTCTCCGCTAAGTTCACCCAGAGGGATCTATTCCTCAAACTGAGGCTGAAATCACAAATTCATTGACATTGGAATGACAGCGAAGCAGATTTTGCGTCACAGTAACAGAGAGGAGTGAATTACAAAACCATAAAGGTTCGTTAAAAGATTAGAAAAGTTACAATCTCCAATCAAATCAAGTAGATAAAGCCAATAATAAGCTGGATACAGCATGAATAAATATTATCCAAGCAGTTGAATTTGTGTTGCAGATATTGCATTCTGAAAGATAGCTTATGCAAATGAAAGCAAAGTCTCTTTTACATAAAGGAAACTCCTAATTCTGAGCTAAGGTTGTGGGAAAGTCGGGGAAATTCAGAAGCAGCAGGTGTCAGCCAATGTAGAGTCGAAAGAAGAACCAGATCCTATTAGAAGAAATGTCATGCTCTTGAGAGTATCTCTGAGCAGAAACATAAGGAGCATTAGTCTCAGGAGAGGAGAAAGGACGTCCACATGCAAAGCTGGACATGGGCAATAGATGCAGCTAGCTAAAAAACTTTGCATGGCTAAAGCATGAAGTTCTATCCAAGTGATCCATCCCCGGGTTCCCATCGAACAACGCTAATCTGAACTTTGTGTTCCTTCTGCATCTGGGATTGGCCTCCTCCTCACGTATAATGCGATGCCAGCTCCTCCCATTGCGCGACTTCCAAAACATCTCATTTAGGAGTATTCAACTCCTCTCTTCCCAACCCACAGGTGCCGAGCATCATCGTCCAAACGAGTTAATCGCTGTACTACAACCTTCAAAATGTAAGCCAACGAAATATTACATTTCGAAACGAGAACATGTTGAATCTTGCGTCTGAAAACATAATACGGGGTTACGCACAACAAGCAAAAAAACAGCATTTATTTCAAAATCGAGTGTGCATCTAGGCTCACTCATGCCAGCTTTAAAGTACACATCTGACTGCAATAAAACAAGATCAAGTAAATCATTTGTTTCTGTAAAGTGTAAAATAATGTGTGTACATATATATGCACTGGTTAAACATGTTACATGTTATCATATTATTAAGCAAAATAAACGAGGGTGTCTTTGCGTCACCACAAGCATTTTAGGAAAAAGGATTATGAATTTTGGAATTACTTTCAAGTAATTCCACTACACTGTGTCTTTCTTTTTCTTTCTACTCCTTACATAATGAGGCGACCTGCCTAGCCAAACAGTGAAATCCCCCCAAAGCTTCACTCAATACTGGTTAAAAAACGCATATCACACCCGTCCTGTGACAGGCCTGAAAAAGCACCTTCTTCCTGAAAATAAAAAGTGAACATCCTAAAACATTTCCCTCTCACATCTCTTCCCCAAGGCAGCCCGACTGACCAACCCCAGGAAGGGAGGGAATCGAAGACTAAAACGAGGAGAGGGAGAGAAGTAAGGACTAAAACGACAAAGGGCAACTGAGTTTTGAAATTACTAGTAAGTAATTTAAACTTTAACACTTCCTCCTACTTCCTAATTGTAGACCATACCCAAACCAACAGAGACACATGAAAATACAGCAAAGACTCAGAATGAACCCACTGACTCCAGAGTATAACTACCTTCAGGCCCAACTGAAAGCGAGATAGAATTTAATATTTGAAATATTTACAACCAAAGCAATAAGTAAAGCGGTAGTAAACAGGGAAAAAACCTACGAATTAAGTGAGCGGGTGGGTCATCAATTAGCCATTCGTACTAGACAACAGAACTCAGAAAATGTGATCAAAGCAATTAGAGATCCCGTCTATGGACTAACTCATGACCCCAAAGAAATTAGAGAAGCATTTAAGCGGTATTACTCGGATCTCTATACTGAGATTGGTAATAGCCAGGTCAATATTGATGATTATCTAGAATTAACTACACGCCCCCGTTTATCTCAATTGGATCAAGATATTATCTTGGCTACTCCGGATTGGATAGAAATTCTACTTTCAATAAATAGTCTTCTGTCGGGCAAAGCAACAGGCCTCAATGCTATCCCTACCGAATTTTATGCCAAATTTAGCAACAAGCTGAAAGATATTCTTACTAACCTAATGATTCACATCTTTCAAGGTGGGCGCCCTCCGGCATCTTGGTCCAGGGCGAAAATTATTGTCTTTGCCCAAAAAAATAAGGATCCTACGGAACTTGGGGCATATCGACCAATCACTTTAAATAATAACGACTCCAAAATATACTCTAAATTATTAGCCAGTAGATTGTCACCACTAATCCATAAAATTGTATCCGTCAGACAACACAGATTTATCCCAGGGAGATCAACCACAGACCATATTCAGAGGGTAATCACTCTTTTCGACATGGCAGAGGTGGCAGGAGACCCTATGGCCTTGATATTGCTTGATGCAGAAAAAGCATTAGATAGGGTCTCCTGGCAATATCTGTGGTCAGCGATGTCAAAAAGTGGGATTGGCGACCAGTTTATCAAAGCTGTTCAGGCAATGTATACCACTCCAGAGGCAGTGGTAATGGTTAACGGGGATTTATCAGACACCATCAATGTGACTAGAGGCACGAGGCAGGGCTGCCCCTGCTCCCCACTACTATTTGCCATTTTTATAGATCCATTTATTTCTAGGCTAGAAACAAACCAATTAATACAAACTAGGAAAACAGCCAATGGTGAAACAAAGACCTTGGCTTTTGCAGATGATATTGCCATAGTTACTGCCGATCCAGAGGAAACAGTTAAACAAATGGAAGAAGAAGCAAAAAAGTTTTGCGTTATATCAGGGTACAAATTGAACGAAAACAAAACTCAGATTGTAATCAATAGTAAAATCAATTACTCTGATGACAGGGTGGTAGAAAATGCATTATATCTTGGCGTCAATATCACCTCTAATTTAAATAACTTAGTAAACCTCAACTTGGACCCACTCCTTAAAAAGACTGGGAAATGTCTAAAAATCCTGCATAACTTACATCTAACAATTATTGGAAGATGTAATCTTATTAAAATGTTGTTCTTCCCAAAATTCCTGTACTTTTTTCGGACCATCTGTCTAAATTTCGACCCATCAATATTCAAAGATCTGGATAATATTTTTTCTCGGTTTATCTGGGGATATGGAAGAATTCGTAGAGCTGCGAAATTTATGATCCTACCAAGGGAAAGAGGTGGTCTGGCGCTTCCTAACTTTAAAATCTATTGGTGGGCAACCATCCTTAAATACAGTAGAGCTCTCTTAACCCCCAAGCAAGAGTCCAATCTAGATATGTTAGTTCCAACCCCACAGGAACTCATTTTAGGCAAAGAGACAAGGGATCATTTATGGAGGTTAACATATGACTGTCATTTCAAAAAGGTCCGCTTTAAAACACTTAAAGGTATTTATATTGTTTGGAACCACGTACGAAAACTCTTAAGGCTTGGTAGGTTCTCCCACTATACCTCTCTGGTTAGAAATTCTAATCTCCCTGAGATCTTTACAGATTTTTCTATGTCACGATGGGTAAGATCGGGAATCACACAGATTGGCTCGCTATATGATTGTACGGGCTTTCGCACATTCGAATCCATAAAAACTAAATTTGGGCTAGAATCGCGGGACTTTTTAAAATATTTGCAAGTTAGGGATTTTATTGTTAAAAAGGGGGGTGGCAGTAGGGCTATGAATAAAATTCCAGCAATTGAAACAGTGATGCGCACTGGTAGGGTTAAAATTGGCGATATATATATAAAGATCTAGTCGCAAATCTCCCAGATGATTTAGACAAGCATACCCGTCACTGGCAAAATAAACTAGACTTAACAGAACCTCTTACGCGAAAAGCACTAGAAATCTCAAATTGCTCATTAATGTCAACCGAACTTCAGGCCCAATTTTACAAGACATTTTTTCAACTTTACTTTACACCAGCTAGAATATCAAAATGGAGTACCGGTAAAGGTACGTTATGTCCGCGATGTGCGAAACCCGAAGCAGATCTGGTACATATGTTGGCCACTTGTCAAACCCTACGTACTATCAGACAAGACATATCTACGTTTTTGTCAGGAATATTTGAGAGTAATATTGAGATCACCACTACTGACATAATAATGGGGGTAGATAGGAATGCAAGGCCAGCCAACATGCAGGGATTGCTGTTTATCTCAATGGCGGTACTTAGAATCTGCTTAACATCTGCATGGTTGGACTCGTATCCGCCTTTATTCCAGCAATGGCGGGCACGATTGCTTGCTACATATAGCTTGGAAATAGCCATATACAAACATAAGGGCCTTAAAAGGAAAAAAAGGGTTAGAATTATGGTATCCGGTCACACAATGGATCGAGAGAGTAGACTTGTAATGCGGATTAACTGCCTTTTTTTTTTTCTTTAAAGAATTTTCTTTGTCTGGATTTGCATTCATCTGTTGTGTTCCTCGCTTATTGTTTTCGTAACCTCTTAATTGTTTTCGTAACGTCTTAATTAGAATTAGAATATTTCTGTTTATATTCATTGCCTGTATGGGGGGGGGTGTTTTTTTTTAAAGAAAAAAAATAAAATAAAAGCGAGATAGTGATACAATGGCTAAATGAATTCCAATGGCAGTATGTCGTAAGGGTAGAGTAATGGTAGCCTGCCTTCTTCAGGCTTTCGCTGCCATTGCAAGCTCTCAGAATAACGCTTTCCTCAGAGTACTGACGTATTCAAGTTCTAAGCTACTGATTGTAAGCTGGTTAAAGTATCGAGATAAAGACTTGAAAAGACCATAGGAGATGGGCAGATTGGCGAGGCCAATAATGAATGGGGGTTGGGAGCAATGAATAAAGAAGCTCTTGAGGCCACCAGCAAGAAAGATTGTTCGTTCCTCAAGCCAACTCCTCACAGAAACAGAAAAGAGTAAGAACAGCGTTCTTCCTGGTTGCGAAGAGATCCATCTTTAGAGAAATCCACTTCTAATAGACTGTTGCAAAGACCTTGGAATGTAGACTTTACGCCTGAATGTGAATAGTGGAAGGACACAGTAGGGGCCTCTCCGCCAACTGAAATATCTGAGTCACAATCCTGCATAGAGAGGGGGGATATGCCCCATCTTTTTAAATGACATTTGACATTCAGATTTTCTGTCTTTCAGGACTGCCTTCCTTTTGAGAGTTAGAGCAAACGCCAGTAAAACCAGGCAAATTGCCTCCAACATGTTCCAGAGATGACTAAATGCCCTTGTGTCTGGTCCATCATCCATGCACCCCAACCATAGCATACTCGCATCTGTAGTTGTAATTGTTCAGTCTAGCGGCGGAATAACACAACATTTTGTCAAATGACTGACATTTGGTGACCTATTCAACTCCTTCCTGAGGGATGGAAGAACTACTTACTTCTGGTCGAAATTCAGGGATAGCAGGGTCCAAGCTGAGAATATTCCCCAGATGAAACCTTGACCAGAGCACTGCTATTATGGACGCAGCCACATCTCCCTGGATCTATAAGTGAGATCTTATAGATGGCGTTCTCTTGCTCAAAAATACAATATTGTGGACTCTAATCCTTTCAATTCTTCTTTCTGAATCAGGACTCCTATAAACGCTATATTCTGTGCTGGTTTGAGGAAGCATATCGTTCAGTTTATCAAAAACCAATGATCCTGGAACAAAAGATTCAGCACAATGTCCTTATGAAGAAACGTGGCTTTGTATGGAGAATGGATTATTTAGTCTTCTAGATAAGGATATAACATGGTGCCTTTCCAGGGCAATACTCCCATCAACAGAGCCATCACCTTTGTGAAAAATCTGGAGGCTAACTTAAGGTTGAAAGGGAGAACAGCGAACCGAAAATGTTGATTCTCTTCAGAAAATCTTAGAAACCTGTAATGAGTTGCTAGGATAGGAATATGCAGATAATCCTGGCGATCCAGTCTGACTAGGGATTCCCCTATATGAATTATCCATTTTGAAGTGAAAGGTCCATCTCCAGGTCACATCTCTTTTCTTTTGATGTCTCTTTATTGAAAGGATTTCCATAGTCAAAAATCACAAACTAAGCAACAGCATCCAGTAATGTGTAATCTTAACAAACATAACCATTGCAAATAAGCCAAAAGACTTGGTTCCAGACCAGATATATGCATTTAGCATTATGTAAACTTCAAATTCCATGTTACGGTAAATATTCTGTAATGCAGCAGTGGTAAATTCCAATAATGATGGGAGTAGACATGCAATAAAGGGGATAGGATGTGGCCGAACAGCTAGAGCGGCCAACCCCCAAGCTGGGGAACCGGGTTCGAGTCTCGGCAGGAACGCTCAACATCCTGTTATTCTGGCAAATCACTTAATCTCCCCCTGCCCAACAAAAATAAATGTGTCCGTCTGTAAACGCAACTGGTGCTCATGTAAAGCACTCGGATATCTTCGGGTCAAATTTGCACTATATAAAACGCTGGAATAAATAAATAAATAATGGCAGTGATGTTTAGACTTCGGGAAAAGCATATGGATTTAGTGTGTCTGAATGAGCCCATGGGTAAAATGTTAAACTAGTGTGGCAAAAATATAAGAATAGTAGACCGAAGAAGGAGTAGGGTGTAGATCCAGTCAATGTTGGTTGTAAATCCAAGCATGGTTACACAGCCAGGAGTATGGTATCCCACTCCGTGATATGTGTACCCTGCCACGCACTGTAAAGTAAATTTCCACTCAAGTCATCCGTAGCTTGCGCCCATCGACAGAGTTCAGTTTTCCAGGTGAGCGGGCGGGGAAAAGGCGGCCTTACAGTTGATCACTATTGCTTATATTAACAAGCGCGAAAGCCAAGTCAATGAATTTACTCCTGGCCTTGTGCTTATTAAGGCAGGGCATTAAGCCTAGCAGGCTTGTTTTTGTTATGTTGACGTGTCGCCTACCAGTCACTTGTGTAAGGAATTCACATATCTCGCTCCAAAAGGGCCAAAGCACAGAGTATTGCCATGTCATATTGTTAAAATCTGCATACACTGAGTTGTATCTGGGGCATTTATGAGAGGCAGTACCGAACACCCAATGAAATCTAAACTGTAGGTAAAGTGAACATAAGTGAACTGTAGTAGCTTTAAGCTTGTGTTCCTGGACATGTGGGATGGGGCCCCGGATTTTGGACCAATCTTTCTTAGAAAGTTTATTCTGGAAGTCATGACTCCAGCAGGCTTTAAGGGCAAGGCAGGGAATAAGTTATTGACTCTGTGCTGTTTGGAGCTCCACACCAACAATGTGTGCAGTGCGGTGTCTGTGACAAGTTCGGCATTACAGTCACCCCAGGTACTGCCTACTGCACGGCAGGCTCAGCGTGTAGCGAGAATTGTCCCAGCGAGAGGTCATATGTCTTGTGAAGATCCGCAAACGTGAGTGCCACCCATGACTTACGCAGCTGGCTCAAGGTCCTGATGGATGCCGTTGATCCTACTTTAACAAAGCATGATAACACCAAAACGGGAGTCACAGGAGATCACATCCTTTAAACCCAAGACTGGATAGAACTCACTTGATGCTTTCTAGACCCAGAACAATGGAAGTAGTGCCCTCCCCTTATCTTCTGCAGGGACAGGGATAATCACCCTTACCTCAACAAGGCAGATATGTTTCCCACAGAGCTTTTGCTTTCAGCATGTTTCTTGGAATATAAGTACAGATGAGACCTGTGTTGGAGGTATGCAGACAAAGGGGCATATGTATCAAACGATTTGTATTCGCTGCGATTCGCAAAAAACTAGCGTTTGCCAATACAAAATCGCAAAATGCGATGTATGAGCCATTTTCTCATCGTATTATTTTGGGTAAGCATTTAAGGAATTGTAAATTGTGATTCCTTAAATGCTATGTAACAAGCACCCAAGTTGTGCGATTTCTCCTTAAGAAATCGCAAATTACCACCAACTTCAAGTTGGTGGTAATTTGATTGAGATTTCGGACCACAAATTGCCTGCTGGTCCATCTGAAGGAATATGTCTGACCAGTCCTCCCCTTCTGGCGTGGCTCCATCTGGAAATTAGAAATCTGTGAGCGGTGAATGCTCTGCGTATGCTGCAAGAGTATCACTCTTCATTGCCAGTAATGCTGGCATAGGATTTTCTCAAAGTGCATGTAATCTTCTTAATGTTTGTGTCAAATGAAGAACAATCCTCTCGGTTCACTGCAGTATGGCCAATAGGCATAGCTATTTTTTTATAGGCTCAATCTTGATTCCATGTAGTAAATTCTCCTTTTCCAACACACACATCCTCTGAAGGAGACCAGGAACGTTCAGATGATCCAGTTGCTCCCATTCTCTCAGTATCATCCTCTTAATTTTGTAATGAGGTTGAGCTTGCTTTGTTTGGCCAGTCATACGACGAAAACAATCCATGAGAATCCTCCTCTGTAGCCTGCTTTTGAGACCCCAGGTTATCTCTGATATGATCGAAGACCTGAGTGACTTCTTTTGCTCTTGCACAATTCCCAGAAGAGGCACTAGGCTTAGGCATTGAGGAGGTAGAAGAGAAATCACTGATCTCTTGAACCCCATACACTCTGCTATGACTGAGCCTACTCCTTATCTCTTTTTGAGAAGACGGAGCTTTAGACATAGCTTCATCAATCATCCTCTGAATATCTAAAGCACATAGGATGCTGGAGATATCCACTGAAGAAGAGTGCCTAGACACACTCCTACCCCTTCTGTCATTCTTGTCAGAAGAAGACTCAGTTGACAAACGCTGCCTCTTGGCAGACCTCTTCCCCTTTGCTAGAACAACCTGTAGAGAAGCACAAATGGGCCAATCGGGAAAGACAACACCTTACAACCTATTATGTTCGCATCAGACTTACTCGCATTTCCTTCTTTTGCTTTCTAGCCAACCATACATTGAAAAATAAACATAGCGTGAAGCATAAAGTAAAGCCCAGAGTTCCCATCTCTTTTACTTACTCCGACCCAAATGCGAAGCTTGGATTGAGGCTGTCCACCCCCTGTGACTCCAACGCCAGCCGCCCAACAAAAAACTCAGACACATGGCTCACTACTCCTCTTGTGCCCCCAAATCACATGTGGCGAGGCACCTGGAAGCACAGGCCTCATCCAGTGCCTTGTTCAAGGAGGATGCGACCGGATAATACCGCTATCCTGTGCCCGCCCGCCTCTGGCTTTACCAGACCTCTCAATCCACTGTTTAAGCACCATAGAAGAAGGCCATCTAAAATGTTGTGACCGGTGCCCGCATTCACCCTGCCTTCCAAAGGAGAATGACAGTCCTGTTCCCTGACCAGAACAACACAAGCCATAAGCATTTTATTTATTACTTTTTATACAAGAGGACATCTGATATTTTAAGAGGCCGTTGAGACATCCTAAACTTAGTATGTGGGAAGCGAGGTTGACTTGGCATGAACTCTACCAAGTAAGTTTAAAACCCTCTGCCTGGAAATATCTGTATCTCCTCGTAGTTGATACAGATATGCCAGAAAGCTTCCTGTATTATTTTTGTGCAATGGTCTGGTTTTGTCTTTGAGTGTCCATATCAAGTAAGGTTTATCTTTAAATGTAACCTGCCATACCTGTCATCTTTATCAAGAAGCCACTTGTTACATATTGTCATAATCTCAGGCTTCTGTTGCATACGTGGCCATAGACTTGCATTTGGTCTATATTCTTGGTTCAATGCTTTCTTAGTCCTAAACTGGCTGTTGAAACGCTTGTCTGTCTACACAGAGCGAAGAGCCTAATCGTTGCCCTCATCACCTCTCTATCCATGCCGGTCTAGAATAAAGCCCAGACAGTATTGCAGATAATGAAATACTATAATTAATTCTAAGGGGCCTTCCCTGAATAAAGAAAAACACACAATGAAAGGATTTGGCGTTTTACAACTACCATGATATACATTTCTGAGATGTTCACAACCAAACTATTTGTCATATAAAAATCACCAAAATTGACCAGTAGAAAAGGTAGGGAGTATTTTCAGCACAAATCAATTTAATGATTCTAATTTTTTCGGGAAGGGTTAGTCCCTGCCTGCCCCCCTCACCCCCAAATTGGGGTGCAGTCACCCCTGCCACCTGTAAGAATTGTTTTAGATCAGCCTCCATATTGTTTCATAGAATTTCGTGCATAGAGAGCACAGACCAACAAAACCACTATTGCGTGCAAGGATATTGTATTTTAGCTAGGCAAGGGAATTGGGCTTTAGCTAGAGAGGTCCATACCCTGCTTAGATTATTCACGTTTTCTGTCCATAAGTTTTATATCTAGGAAAGTACGAGAACATCACCCTATACACTTTAACATATTTGTCGAATAATTTGATGTGAGTACCACCAGGAGCAATCAGAAACATGTCCACTCTCTAAGCAGTCTGCTTTTCAGTTATGATCCATCTATCCTCAAAATAATTTTGCAGGCCTGAAGCATGTGAGATCTCTCTTGAAGCCCTTCTTAAAATGTGTCATTTTGACACCACAATTTTGCACGACTGACACCATTTTTCACGTCTGAGTGCAGTTACCCCTTTTAGAGCTTGACTATCAGGATAGCGAGGCAGAGAACCTCAAGGCTGACTCAAGGAAGTTCCATGGGCAAGAAATTCAGAACCCAGCTACTTACAGCACTAGTACTCAATGAAACAGTGTGCAACCAGCGGCCTAGCTTTAAAAACGAAAAGTACTTTAATGTACTCAGAACGCCAAAAATTACATATTTATACAACATTACAGTGACTAACAAAACCTGAATGGACAGTGGAACCTTCTTAGTATCAGCACCTAACCTACAATTACTCCACTAATACTTTCCCTTTTTTATCACTATAAGTGTATGTGTGCACACCGAATAGCACCCACCATCACAGTGCTATTTCCAACAGGAACTCAACAATTCAAACATAAGCGCAGGTGCACCACAAAATACAAAAGATAAAGTGAATCCAAGTCCAAATAATAACAAGAGCAAGGCTCCTCAATTTTGATCTTTTTATTCCATTGCTTGGTAGAGAGAAACAGTACAGCCGACGCGTTTCGTCCCAGAATGGGACTTCTTCAGGGCTGTTTGAATATAAACATACATGTAAAATACAACCACCACAAAACAAAACATCATTACAAACATACATATATAAGCACAAAAAATACACCTATTTACATTTCTATACAATTGCTACAAAGTTTTCTAAATACAATTTTATAAATTAATTATAAACCATCAGTAAACGAGTTCAGAAGCTAGGCATTACAGATATAGAGGGCCACATAAATCTCATAATAACACAATCCGAAAGCCTTGAAAGAAGGCATCTATATATCATTTTATTCTCACAGTTCCCCACTTAAAGAGGAGGCTGGGGATAAATGTACATCTGTTAAAATTAATATCACATAAAGGAAAGCATGAAAGGGTAAAGATAGATAATTTTAAAAAAGTCCATACTTTGGAAAGATATATATGCTTAGGAAAAAATAGAAGAAGGAGGGGGAAAGAGAACGAAGGGAAACATTTGCAACCAATAGACAAGACATCAGAATGTGACCTTAATCATCCAAAACGGTACAGAGGAGAGGGCAATGGCAAGTCCCATTCTGCAGCGGCAAAGGTATAGAAACCTAGACTTGATGTGCTAGGCTAATACTCATTTGCCCATTAACACCTTAAGTTAATATGGCTAGATACGATTTTAATATGATGCACAATAATCTATCTAAGGAGTACCTACCGATTTATAAGTGATTCTTTGCGTCTCCGTGAGTAGCAGAAACTAAAGCAGCACCATAACACGACCTGGAATCATCCATGAAAATCTAGAAAGATGAAAATATGGACAACCACTACCAGGTTTTCTCCCGTGGATAAAAGGGAATGCTAGTGGTAATGCGTATCAGCGCAAAGTCTCAATTTACTACTCTTACATGTCAATGGGGATCAAATGTCCTCTAAAATCGAATCACTAGTGATGGCACTAGTGGTAGTTATCCAAACTTCACAGGCAATTGTTACAGTATATCTGCCTGTGAGGTCTGTAGCAAAAAATGGTCCCAATCTATAGGAAATCTATACTACTATTATAAAGGAAGAACTTTGAACCTTTGAGGCGGGTAAACTCGGGAACCACAGCGCCAATCCACACACCCGATACATTGTTGTAATCGTCAGGGTGTGCAGATGGACATAGGCTATATAAACGTAATAAATATACGTTATTTAAAAAATTTACTGGGAAAAAAAGTAGTCCCTTGGAAGAAGCGCCGGCCGCGACGTGCGTGCCCGACGTGAGGAGCGGCGTCCAGGAGCGTGAGGAGTACCGGCGTCCAGGAGCGCGAGGAGGACCGGCGGACGTGGCGCGGGGAGGAGCGGTGAGGAGCGGCGGACAGGCGGTGAGGAGCGGCGGACAGGCGGGGAGGAGCGGTGAGCGGCGGATGAGGTAGGTTATTTATTTCTTTATTTAGGAGCGGTGAGCGGCGGAAAAATGAAGCAAAAATGAAAATCGTGAGCAAGAGGAAGCAAACGGAGCATTACAAAAGTGAGCCAAACGGTGCATTACAGGAGGAAAAAGTTACGTGTGCAGGTTACAAAAGCGTAGAAAGTAAACATAGAGGTATAGGAGGAAAAAGTGACGTGTGCAGCTAGCAAGAGGAAGCAAACTGAGCATTAAAAAAGTGAGCCAAACGGTGCATTACAGGAGGAAAAGTTACGTGTGCAGGTTACAAAAGCGTAGAAAGTAAACATAGAGGTATAGGAGGAAAAAGTGACGTGTGCAGGTAGCAAGAGGAAGCAAACTGAGCATTAAAAAAGTGAGCCAAACGGTGCATTACAGGAGGAAAAAGTTACGTGTGCAGGTTACAAAAGCGTACAAAGTAAACATAGAGGTATAATACTGCAATATATGGAGGAAGGCTCCGGGGGACCTACAGACAACGTAGGGGTGGGCGGGGGCCCTGAAGCCTAATTGCTCCCGGACAACGTCGGGAGGGGCTTCTAGTATCACAATAATTTATGTGAAATTATATGCACATATTAACAAATACAAGAACCAATCAAAGTTATGATACAATGGAAGCCCAACGCTCCTCACTTACATTTCAGAGCATCAATGGATAGGCGTTCAAAATAGACTGCCAGACGGATCCAGCGACTAAGTAATCGGAAACCCAAGTATATAAAAAGATGGAGACCACATTTGAAGACTGAAACAGATTTAAACTGGAGAGACAAAGTTTATATATATTTATAAGAGAGACATCACCCCAACATTTTTTTTAAATGTATTTTAAGGCTAGTTAGCTTCACCTCATCCGAAGCTCTTATATGTTATTTAGGACTACTACTTCTATTCAATGCCCAATTTTTTCCCGAATATACTTCCAAAAAGGTACAACTACAATTATCAAAGGTAGATAGTCTTCATGTATCTGAAAAAATTAATCTTACCTAAAACGTGTAATACCTTAGACACCTTATTTCTAGAGTAGAGGGTCACATCAGGCAAGATCAACAGGCTCTGTCAAACACAAAAAAAGACACCTGACGTCAATATGCTTCCCTTGATGGTAGTCTAACCCCAGCCTGCATGACATTTCCCTATTCCAGTCAGCGAGAATCAAGGGGAAAAAATTGTTGAAAGGGGTGGTAGATTGACCCAACGAACGCCCCCTCCTTCTGTATTGTTTTGCATAATCACACCCGATCCAAAACGACAAAGGGTTCAGTACGAGATAATTATTCAAACTGAACCTGCGGAAGCACACAGAGTTTGTATCTCCGATGGACACTAGGGGATTACCCACTTAAGCCCAACGATTACAGATGGCAAGGGGTGTGATAACCAACGATTCCACTTACCGTAATATGTTAGGTACGGCAGATCAACCCGGTCACCACGGACGCCACAGCTCCAAAAATTCTTCCAGCAGCAGTTAATCCCAGTACGAGGACCGGAATTTAAATATCGCGTGAAAGGCAAAATAATTGAGAACACCTGTGAAGGAACGTAAGGTACACAGGTCATTTGACTCATGCTGCAATAGAGGCGGCCATCTTGGAATGTAGTATGTGTTAGATTGAAACCTGGGGTACGATGTAAGAAGAAAGAATATATATAAACCCCTCGTATGTGGCATCAAACAAGGCGATATATTCAACCTTAACCATAACATTGAGGGGATTTATAAGAATTGTACGGGCTTACCCGTAGCTTACTACACGTACCGAGAATGTGGCGAGGCAACCCCCTCTGTTCACCAAATCCCCAAATGTGAGGCAAATGCTAATTTACCAGAAAAAGGGGCTACAGAGATAAAGAGATCCAGAACAGGCGGAAGAACGTTCATGTACAACGCAGCGAAGGCCTGGAATGCCCTACCACTTCATCTTAGAGCCACCCAGAACCTTAATATATTCCGCAAACAACTGAAGACCCATCTCTTCATATCTGTTTGCTAAACTCCGCTATCTTTTTCTCCCTTCCATGTGCACTGTAGGTTTACGATTTCCCTAGCTCTTGGACGCCCACGGGCAACAACTGCGCTCTACAAATCCCCAAGTTTACAAGTTTTACAGATAACATATTTTTAAGGGAGTGATCAATCCGCTGGTTGCCAATGAAGTAAGCAACTCTGCTTGAAAAAGAGCACGCAAACAATCGTTCCGTGGCGGCCATCTTCTCCTACCCGACGCTGGCCAATAGCATATCTATAGCCAAGAGAGGTTACTGATGTAGGTGGAATGGGCAAGTATCTAATGCCTGCAGGTAATGTGTACCCCGAAAAAAGTTACTAGTTAAGATTAATCCGTGAAGGGAAGATAAATGACTAGAGAGAAAGCAATCTGAGAGTAAGAATAGTCAGATTGGTAGGATTAAAAGAACCAACAAGTGAAATATACTATCATAACATACAAGTCATACACAATATTCAGAAATTAATATCACCTCCAAGAAATGTATGTTTATACAAATATGAGCCCACATTTGTAAACATGAAGAAAGCACCAGTGCCAGCATAAATTATTTGTTCATGGCATAAGACATATGCAATATGGCGGAAAAAAGACAATTAATTCACAAATTCATGAGCTACATAGGTAGAGAACAATTGTCATACTCAATTTCAGCATGTGGATCAACTTATACAGATACAACCGCAACTATCCTAGTTCAAACCAAACAGACTGGCCACCAAAACCAAATTTAGCTAGGTATTTGACAAAATAATTATGCAGATAGAGGTATGTCTAAACTGACTAGGTCATTGTAGAAAGTAATGCTTTTCATCGTCATTGTTATGACCCAGTTCAACATTTCGTAATTTACATATCCACCCAGCTTCTTTTTCCTTAGCGTGAGTTCCCGGGTGCCACCCCTTGGGTGGCAGGTACATGATCTATTCCCATAAACCAGAGATCCTCACCTACTGTATGTTTTTCCTGCATGTGGAACTTAAGAGGATATTTGAGGTCCCCATTGCGTCGTGCTCGTACATGCTCTTGTATTCTTATTTTGAGAGCTCTTTTAGTGCTGCCCACATAGATTTTATCACATGGGCAGCCTAAAATGTATATCGCATATTTGGTATTATAGTTTATCAAATGATCAATCTGGTATCTGCGTCTAGTGTTAAAGCAGAAATGTTTGGTTTTGTCTCTTCCTATTCGGCACATGTTAAATTCTCTGCATGTAAAAAACCCTTTTGTATTGGGGGTCAACCAAGATGATTTCTTTGCAGTGGTGACATAACTAGGGCATAACACGTTCCTTAGATTTTGGCTGCGTCTGTATGTTACCTTCTGTCTTGTGGCCAAAGTGCCTTGCAGACTTGATATCTCCATCAGTAGGTGCCAATGTTTTCTAAGGGTATTATATACCCTACTGCTATTATCAGAGAATTGTGTACTGAAGGCAATTGGGGCTTTCTGGGATCTATTATATGATTTTGAAGCCAAGGTTGCTTTTCTTGTCACCTTCATTACCTTTCTGTGTGCTTTGTTGAGTATATCCGCAGGATATTCTCTCTTTAGGAAGCGTTCCTCAGTCTCCCTAATGTAGTTTAAAAAAGTATCATCAGTGCTGCAATTCCGTCGCATCCGGACCATTTCCCCGTAGGGGATATTGTCAATTACATGTTTGGGATGCGAACTCTGAAAATGCAAGGTGCTGTTGCAAGCAGTGGTTTTTCTATGCATGCGACTATGTATGTTGTTATCCTTTATGAAAAACGTCACGTCCAGGAAGTCAATCTCATTCCTACTAAAGTTAATGGTGAACCGGACATTAAATAGATTATCATTCAGATAATCGTAGTAGGACATCAAATCTGGGACAGGTCCATCCCAGAGTACAATAACATCATCAATGTACCTGCCCCAGAAAATTACATGTTCCGACCATTTTGCTGCATGTCGTCTCCAGGCATGCTCCCGCTCAAACCAGCCCATGAAGAGTCCGGCATAAGCGGGAGCAAATCTGGAGCCCATCGCTGTACCATGGGTTTGCAGAAACCAGACAGAGTCATGGAGGAAGACATTTTTAGACAGGATGATGTCTGTCCTCTCCAATAAAACCTCATTATGAGAGTAATGGTCAGCCGTTCTTTGGCCCAGAAAGAATTGTAAGGCTTTCATCCCAAATTATTTTCTGATACAAGTATAGAGACTTGTAATGTCTAAAGTGACAAAGATCAAATTGTCAGACCACATAAACCCTTCCAATTTGGCCAAAATATCCTTTGTGTCCATTATATATGCTGGTAAATTTTGTACAAAGGGCTGTATATAAAGGTCTACATATTCAGAAAGCTTTTCCGTGGGTGAGTTCACTCAAGAGATGATAGGGCGGCCCGGTGGAAAGGGGCCGCTCTTATGTATTTTGCGTAAGATGTAAATGCAGGGGAAGGTTGGCTCCACAACTGTCAAATATCTGTACTCTTCCTCGCTCAATAAACCAACTTCACGCCATTCAAAAAGTCTCATATTAATATCAGCACTTAATGTTTTAATGGGATTCCCAGGTATCTTGGTGTAACAGAATGTGTCTGATAATTGCCGATCTATTTCTCTTATGTAATCATTCTTATTCATTAAAACCACATTTCCCTCCTCATCGACCTCTCGTATGACGATGGTATGGTCAAACTTCAGACTTTTTAGGGCCGCATTTTCTTTTGTGGTAAGGTTATGATTACGTAAATTTGGGCGGGTGGGGTGTTCCAATAATTGATGAAATCCTTGTGTTACCCTATTCCTAAAGATGTCTATATTAGGATGTGTACCTACAGGGGTAAATTTAGATTTTGGTTTAAGGACGCTGTCAATGGATACATCTTCCATAATGTCAAGTTCATTCCGAACTAAGTCCATATCAATAGAAGTTTCCAATTCAACAGACATCATTGTTTGAATTAAGCTTATTTTATTTACTGTTTGCACAGGGGGAACGGTTTCAATCATAGGTTTAACACAAGTAGAGGGATTCCGCAACAAATGGTCCTTCAGTTTAAGTAATCTAGTAAATTTTGACAGGTCAACAAACCAATCAACATCTCCCCCCAATTTATTGGGACAAAAGCCCATGCCTTTATCTAGGACTGAAATTTCATCATCAGACAACACCCTATCAGAAAGGTTCACAATCATGAGTTTCTTAGTACCCGTTTCACCCATGTTGTTAAGGCCAGTTAGTTCCCTGCTTTCTTTGATCTGCTCATCCTTGCCACTGATTCCAGATAAGGTTTCTTGTTTCTGCTTACGTTCCTGCCATCTCCTCCCCCCCCCCCCCTTCTTGTTTTTGATCTTTGGGTCTTGCGCCCAATCTTAATCTATCCATTTCCAATAAAAAAATTATTTGGTCTGTTTTCACCCTCCACTATCCCCACTAGATCTTCTGTCGTCACAGAACTGGCGACTGATGAGCGAGAAGTTATACTACAAGCAGAGGTCAGTTCCGAAGTATCTTCTCTTGGCCTTTTACCCTCAACAGGAATCTTAACATTATCGTACCTATGAGAGAAGGTGTAGACTCTCCCATCTTTGTAGTCCTTATCATCTCTTTTTATTTTTTTTACTTTCTTATCCCTTAAGTACATTTGGTGGCCTTTTTCTATCATGTTCGAGGCATGTGGGCTGCTGAATTCATATCTTAGCATAGATCCAGCTTGTGCTCAGTTCCGGTCAAAGAAAACTATCCGGAATCAAAGAGCTGCTTGGCAAGAGATGCAGCTACAGGCACCTTAACCCGGAAAACATTTTCGACGACGAACATAAACTTCCAGAGGCAGCGGACTCCGGCCTAGAGCTGGTCACAGTAGAAGAACAGCCGGACTCCAATGACAACATCCCACCGGGGCAAACCGTGAGTACTAAAGACCCTACCCTGCCTCCACCTTCAGACAAGGCTCCGGTCAAAGCATCGCCAAGAGGGCTTAGCCGTGACCGAAACACCGCTTCATAAGCCCCGCCTTCCGGCTCAGCTCCAAAGACCCTTACCAAGCCTTCCTGTACCCCAGGACCGAGCAAGACTCTTCCCAAAGAGGGCGTAGACTCAAAGATGGCTGCACTGCCGAAAACGGGCCCGAGACTAAAAAAGTCGTCGATCCGAAAAACACCGGCCAACCAAAAAAGGTCGCTGATCCGAAAAAGACTGTCGACCAGAAAAAGGGCGTCGATCCAAAGAAAACTATCGACCCGAAGAAGGGCGTCGATCCAAAAGGAATCGACCTGAACAAAGTCGTCAATCCGAACACTGCCTCTGAGCCGAAAAAGGCTGTAGAACCGAAAAAGGCAGTCAAACCGAAAAAAGCTGTCGACCCGAAAAAACACATCGAGCCGAGAAAGGCTGTCGACCCGAAAAAGACCGTCGAACATAAGAAGGTCGTCGAGTCTAACAAGGCTGTCGAGCCGAAAACAGCTGTTGAGCCGACAAAAGACGTCGAGCCGAAAAAAGCTCAAGACAAAAATAAAAACAAGCAAGCAAGCGAACGATCCAAAAACATCGGTGCCGAAGCCACGGACAGTGGAAGAAGAACTTTTTCATCCTGATCCAGTGAGCCCAGACCAAAATAAACTGTATATAGAACCTGATACAGGACATATAACAGTTTACAATAAGAACAAGAGAAGACTGGACACTGAGGCTCATTCTCCTGTTCCTCCTAAGAAAAAGGACTTTGGGACATCCCCTTCTAGACCTTTTACACCTCCTCCTTTCACTCCTGACATGCATTATGTTCCATGTTCACCTACACCTCCAAATTATGATGAGGGAGAGGACATGGGTGAAGACCCTCATCAGGACTTTATAGACCCTGATGATCCGGGAATTCAAGATCACACATGGGACGATCAGAATGACCCTAATGACCCATATGATACACAACCCATACCAGATCTCTCTACATATCCCACAAAACCATCCCCTACTGACTACACGGTCGCTTTTAACCAGCTAGTTGACAGAGCAGCTCAGTATCATGGTGTAAGCATGCACACTGACCCTGTAGAGGAGGATTTCCTATTTAATACCTTCCCAACATCAGAGAAGAGTATACGTACACTCCCTATGCTAAAGGGAGTACTTAAGCACGCACCAGACATCTTTAAAGACCCAGCCAGAGCGCGTGTCCTCAATCCAAGAATTGAAAAGAAATATAAACCAGCCCCTACAGACCCCTCTTATATCAAGTCTCAGTTACCACTAGACTCTCTAGTTGTTTCTAATGCCAACTCTCAAACAGGTGATGCCCCCCCCTCCCCCCTCCTGACAAGTAGTCAAAAATCTTAGAAGCCTCAGGAAAGAGAGTGGCCTCTCAAGTAGCAAATACCTGGGGAATTGCCAATACACAAGCTCTCCTAGCACGCTATGACAGAGCACACTATGAGGAACTGGAGGGATTATTAAAACACCTACCAGAACCCTATAAGGCAAAAGCTAATGACCTAATTCAAGAAGGGAAATACATCACTAACACATCTATAAAATGCGCCCTTGATGAAGCCGATACAGCTGCTAGGTCTGTCAACACTAGTGTGTTGCTACGCCGGCATGCCTGGCTACGCATCTCATTTATGGGGCAGTAGCCAGTCCTTCAGAAGATTTGGTTGTTGAGTCTATAGGTGCGTTGTGTATCTGAAATGTCATTTGAAGAGGTAGTTATTCTGAATTTGCATCTATGCATGCCGGTACTTAAACTGAAATGGATGTTTGGAGTGAATTCCACAAGACAAGAAAATAGGCTCAAGGTGCTAACAACATGGTTGTGGCTATACCCATGGGATGAATTTTGATGAAATTAAAATCAGTCTGTTGGCTAGTTTGTTTTAATTTTCATGTGCTATTTTCATTGAGTTTTGATTTGTAAATACAAATGAATGCAGAATGTTCGTGAGTGTTGCAGTGTAGGGGAAAAGTTGGTGTCATAGTGGCTATGATGCTATGATGCTTGCCTCTGATGCTTGCCTCTGAGCTTCCTACAGTTTGATGGCATGGAAGTCATAATCAGCGCCAGGGTTGGACTGGTCAACAGGGCAATCAGGCAGTGCCCGAGGGTTGGTGTGAGTCCAGAATAAATCTCGCAGACCAATTCCGCTGTTATAACAAGAGATTGCTTTAAAATTAACCTTTGCCCTGTTAAGAAAACAGGTGTCTTTTATCCAGTTAGGCTCTATGAATGTTTAAGTGCTTTGCTGCTGCAGTAATTGTTTTAAATGGTTACATATATTTTTTCGATGGCCAGGCATGTTAGAAGATGCTCGCCAAACTCTTTTAAAGGAGCGGAGGTGAGGCACAGCAACAGTTTAGATTGTAATTGTAGTTTTATTTATATAGCACGTATTACCCCTGACGAGGCGTTGAAGTGCATAGATGTCTTAGAGTGTGTGTGTGTAAATTTGATTTCTGGGTGAGACTGGGCCTGTCCAGACGTCGAAGTGCTCAGATGTCTTAGTGTGTGTGCGTGTGTGAGTTTGATTTCTGGGTGAGACTGGGCCTGCTCGGTGTTCTCTCTCCAGGGTCGGACTCTCCAGGGTCGGATTAGCCTAACATGAAGGGCAATCTGCTAGTGCTCGTTGGGCTGGTCTGACAGCTGTGTGTGGGCCTGTTTTTTTGTGGCTGTATGTTGGCCTGTTTTGTGTTCTGCTGCTATCTGGGTTCATGTTTACTGTTGCTTTCTTTGATCATATTACCGCAGACATTCACTACAGCAAAAACACAAATGCATGCTGTCTAAGGTACTGTAAGATAACTATACACCATCACCATGTCTTCACAAGTTCAAATTTGCCCTAATTTGCAAATGTCATCATGTGGGCTGGTTTTTAGCTATCTAGGGTCTGTTTTTATTTAGGTGCCCATGCTGGAGCGTATTTTGTGTTCTAGACAGTCTGAGGCTGACCTTGATGTTATTGATGTGTTTCTGAAAATAAGGTTTGGTTGGCAGACGCAAAGAGTTTACTTAAGTGAAACTGCCTAATAATGGTTATAAAATTGTACAAGATCACAGAAGCCGCTGATGTACTGACAAATGAGGGCAGAACTGCACAGCTGGATACAGTAATGACTGTTTCCAGAAACAAGCAACATGTTATCTTTGCGCTGGTTGAATGCGCATGCTGCTTAGGGGCAGACAGTGCTTAATTTGAGCCGGTGGTTTTTGGTGCTCCACACCGGCACTTAATTGGCAGCACAGGCACTTATGACAGTTCGCCACATAGTGGGCTGTTTGCCTGATTTAGAGTGAGCAAAACAACAGTTGTTTACTAATTTATTTTACAGTTAAAAATGACTAATACCTGCCACCTTTGCTTAACTCTGGGTACCTGGAATAGTCTGAACAGTCACACTTGTAGGAGTGATATGGTTAGCAGCTGGTTTGGTACTGTCACTGGTAGAGTTAGCAGAGGCAGTGGGTGGTGTAGGCTGCAGTGGCCTCCTGATGAGGGCCCTGGCACTTTTTGTTTTTTACAGGACAGGAGGCAGAGGATAGAGGTGAGGGGCTTAGAGTCAAAAGCTTTCTCTTTAACTGCCCAAAGGCACCAACCATGTTATGCTGCTGTGAGCTGTAATACGTAGGGCTCAGTGTGTCATGATGTACGCACCATAAAGCTGTGTTTTAAATGCCATATCCTCCAGAGCAATGCACTTTACAGGATCGAAGGCTCTTTCAAAGGAAATCGAGCCCTGACCATATAACAGCAACTGACTGCTGAATTGTTATAAAATGAGCATCCAATTCTAGGATGTTGTAGTTGTGCATTTATTTGTGTAGCACATTTCTCTTGTACAGTTAATACTTTTTACGGAGTCACCTTCAGGCATTTTTAATGGGAGACCATTGAGAGCTTTAGAGGCTAAAGGCAGCTCAAATTTCTCCCAGTGCCTGTCAGTGGGTCAAAAAGGTGCTCAGAATTCTTGGTCATCCAATCCTTGGCCTCTCTGCTGAACATACTGAGCAATGGTCACTTATTCCAGATGCAATTGTGATTCTGTGCAACTGTGTATGAAGGAGGTACATGCGTGCAAAAATATTGAGAAGGCAAAAGTAAATAAAAATACAATGTTTACAGTTGAGTGGGTGTGTTGTGTGTTTGGGAGTTGTGAAGTTCTCTGGATATATTGAATAAGCAGCTTCCTATGTCATTATCATATGAAATCTCTTAATTGATGTCATATCTACACTTTCACAATTGCTTTATTTAACCTTCCTGCTTCTCAAATTTGCTTAAAAATCCACTATTTACCTACTCTTTTTTAAAAACATTTCTCGGGGGAGAACCCCCCGAACCCTCCTTAAGATGTTCGTGCTCACTCGCTGTGCTCGCTCGCCATGGTGCACTCATACAGAAAGTTTAAGCCCCACCACTTTCAAATGTCACCAGCCACCACTGAGTACCAGTCAGCAAAGAAATGGGGGTGCCCAGGGCACTGGATGATTTTGCAACAGTCATTAACAAAATTGTGCTCCCGAACTGTTAATAACACATACTAAGTAACAACACATGTAACAGGGGCAGGTCTTATGGGAGGTTACTACTGGAGAAAAGGAGGTACTAGGGAGGGACTACTACACAAATTAATCAATGGAAAAAAAACATTTTGAAAAGACAGTCAGAGGAGCCAATAAAATTATATTATTAGTTATTCAACAAGATACAACAATAAATCCACCTACATCCAGTGGCTAGTGGGGTGGTAGCAACTTTTAACCGGAGAAGGAAAAGTAGGGAAATACAAGGAAAAAAAGGGGAGTAGAAAAACAGGGTATGTGTATGGTGATGGCCAAAGGAATGAATGAGACATCAAGGGTAAAATAAGGAAGCATGGGGGTGCATGCTTCCTTATTCAGGTCGTGAGGGCCTATGTTTAATGTAACAATTTAGGGTTTTTTGGTTAATCTGAAAGTTAAGTAGTTTGCAAATGTCTATGAGTATGTTGATCCAGAGATCGGATGCTCCAAGCAGTTGACCCTGCACTTACATCAGGTTTTGAGTAGTACAATTTTTACTTTCTCTGGAATAGTAGTGGGTTGTAGGGATGGTACCTTGTGATCTTATCTAGAACGTATTTGTGTAGAGATCGTTCTAGTTTTTTACTTCTGAGTCAGACAATCTTGAGCATGATTCTTCCCTGCATTGAGTCCCATCGGGTGTATTTAGATGCATTGTAACTTATTGGTGTCTTTCACGTCCAAATATGAGGGATCCTGTTCCATTTCGGCCTTTTACCACCTTTTTATCCGGTATGCATGTAATCCCAGATACACGGCATTGAAGTTGTAGTGGCATGAGTTGACTAGTGCAGCGACTATCATGGCATTGTTTTCTTGTGTTACGGAAGGCAAGGATGTTTTTAAGAGTTTAAGCTGGAAAAAGGCTGACTTTAGTACTGCTCTTTCTTGAGGGTTTAGGCTAATGTCTGCATCCTATATGGTGCATGGGTTTCTCATCTTGGGTCTAATGGGAATGGGTTAGAATTTCATTTTTGAACCATTGAGGGCTAGAGCATTGTGCTGCATGTACATTTGAATGGTGCCCATGACCTAGTGTACCAGCTAGGCATTGGTATTTTCCCTTGAGATGTATAGATGTATAGATGTATAGATGTTTGTATGTCACAACATAGAAGTAGAGGTAAACATTGTGAACATTGTGAAAACACAAAAAAATAATAATGATAAATAAAATAACTAGATTATACGTTTACTTTTACTACAGTACTGTGGCTTTGTGTTCTCTATGTCCTTGGGCTTTCTTAGATTCCCGAAGCTCTGCTCAGGAGCCAGTGGCCGGAGCAATAAATGCAAAAATCTAAGTCGGCACTTTGAGGGACATTTTATTGGGTAATAGTAACACATTGGTGGTTTATACTGCTTAGAAATGGCAGAAAGAAACTGAAGCACTACCCTGAACATGGTTCCTGTTTATCTTCCTCTTTATTATCATAGGGTGGTGATGAACAACGGGCATTGCCATTACTTAACCCAAATGAGCTCTAGTTATTGGCATCCAAAGAATGAAAAGGAGAGTCATTTAGGACACAACTGTATATCTGATCTCAGGGTTACAAAGACATCTGTTGGGTGCACATTCCTGCCTGGCAGCATGCTGTAATTTAGCTGTACATAGCTACTAGCCTGACGATACACACCTCGATGACCTCGTCGGAGCCGGTCGCTCCGCCCGCCGCGTGGCTCCTCCTGAGTACGCCGGTGCCCCCTGCTCTTGCCGCCAGTTCGCCACTGCCCACAGGGCTTAGGTGCGTCTTGGTTGAATTTTTTCCATTGTACTCTGTGCCTAATCTTGTGTTGTATTGTGCTCTTTGCCTTATTTGTTCGCCCGCTTTGCCCCTGTACTTCTAATTTTGCGCTCGTTCTGCCGCATGTTTCCCGCAGTTTTTTCCCCACTTCCCGCTCCCTGCCGCTGCGCCCCCGCGGCCTCGCCCCCTTTTCTCTTCTGTACCCTCTCCCCTCCTATTCGCCACCCCGCTCCCGCCGCTCAGCTGCTCCTCCCTCCCACTAACTATTTAGAGGGGGACACGCAACGGGGAGCTGTGACATGACCTGACCTCATCAGAGCCAGTCGCTCCTCCCGCCGCGTGGCTCCTCCTGAGTGTGCCTGTCCCCCCTGCTCTTGCCGCGAGTTCGCCGCTGCCCCCAGGGCTTAGGTGCTTCGTGGTTGTATTTTTTCCATTCTACTCTGTGCCTAATCTTGTGTTGTATTGTGCTCTGTGCCTTATTTATTCGCCCGCTGTGCCCCTGTACTTCTAATTTTGCGCTCGTTCTGCCGCCTGTTTCCTGCTGTTTTTTCCCCACTCCCTGCCGCTGCTCCCCCGCGGCCCGCCCCCCTTTTCTCTTCTGTACCCTCTCCCCTCCTATTCGCCACCCCGCTCCCGCCTCCCAGCTGCTCCTCCCTCCCTCCTCCCTCCCACTCTCCATTTATGGCAGACTCCGCACGTACGCGCAGTGGGCGTGCCGATTGTGCGCCGAAGATTCGCCAAAGCCAAGCCCGTCTGCGCATGGACCGCGCCCAGCGCCAGGACCCCTGGACCCCGATGACACCAGACTGCACGACAGACCTACGACGCCACCACCCTCCACGCACTCAACGCCGGCCGAAATCCCACCTGCTACCGAGCCACCCCGAAACGCACCCACGGACCCTTTACCTGCCAAGCCTGCAAATTCACCTGCCTCCGGACCTGCACCGCAGCCGACAAGCCGAGTACCAACAATAACCACCTCAAGTGCATCCTGCTCAACACCCGCTCCATCCACAGACACGCCATCGAACTCTGGAACCTGCTCGACACAACATCACCTGACGTCGTCTTCCTCATAGAAACCTGGACGAACGCCTCCTCAGCGCCTGACATCGCCATAGCCATCCCGGACGGATACAAGATCACCTGGAAGAACCGCGTCAACCAGACTGGAGGAGGCATCGCCATCGTACACAAGAACATCATCCGCATCACGACCAACCCCGACGACACCTTCACTGCCGCCGAACACCTCCACTTCTAGATACACACCGACCCCAAGACCACCCTCAGAGGCACCCTCATCTACAGACCCCTGGGTCCACGCACCCAATTCAGCGAAGACATCGTCGACTTCATCAGCCCGCACGCCCTCCCCTCCGCCGACTACATCCTCCTAGGGGACCTCAACTTCCACCTGGAAAACAACAAGGACCGCAACACCGCCACCCTGCTGGATAACCTTGCTAACCTCGGACTCAAGCAACTGGTGAGCACCCCCACCCACTACGCCGGCCACACGCTTGACCCCGTCTTCTCCTCCAGCAAGCACATCTCCTTCAACCACTCCACCGGACTCCATTGGACTGACCACAGCTGCATCCACTTCAGCTTCAGAAAATCCACGACCCACCACCACCCGCAACAGGGACCTCGCAGGAGCTGGAACAAGATCACCGCCGAGCAGCTCACCACCTCCCTCCGCCAGAACCCTCCCGCCAGCACAACGGATCCCAACGAAGCAGCCGGCAACCTCACACAGTGGCTCACCAACTGCGCAGATGACCTCGCACCACTGAAGGACCCTCCCAGCAGACCCGGCAGCAAGAAAGCCCCTTTGTTCACCGACGAACTCAAGACCTCCAAGAAAAACTGCTGCACCCTCGAGAATGCTTGGAGCCACGAACAGACCACGGACAACATGACGGCCCTCAAACACGCCACCCGCAAACACCACCAGCTGATCCGCACTACCAAGAAGACAGCATTCAAAGAACGACTGGACAACAACGCCCACAACAGCAAGGAACTCTTCAGCATCGTCAAAGATCTCTCTAACCCCAGCGCCGGAAACAACAACATCACTCCCTCGCAAGACCTCTGCAACTCACTCGCCTCGTTCTTCCACCGCAAGAACGCCGATATACACAACAGCTTCGGCGCACCAACCACGCACCCAACCACCGAAACAATGCCCCCCCCACCACCACCCTCTGTGCCTGGACCCTGATCAGCACCGAAGACACCACCCGCACGATGAACACCATCTACTCCGGATCACCAACCCACCCCTGCCCCCACCACGTCTTCAGCAAGGCCGACTCCATCATCGCACCCCAACTCCGGGACATCAACACCTCCTTCAACACCGCCACCTTCCCAGAGACCTGAAAGCACGCTGAGCTCAGCGCCCACCTGAAGAAACCAACAGCGGACCCAACCGACCTCGAAAACTACCGCCCCATCTGGCTCCTCCCTTTTCCTGCCAAAGTCATCGAAATGACCATCAGCAGACAGCTGGCCGCCTTCCTCGAGATGAACGGATTCATCTACCCTTCGCAGTCCGGTATCCGAACCAACCACAGCACCGAGACCTCCCTCATCGCAGCCACTGACGACATCAGATCCCTGCTCGACAACGGGGAAACAGCGGCCCTCACCCTCCTGGACCCCTCTGCAGTGTTCGACACTGTCTGCCACCGCACCCTAGTACAGCGCCTCAGCAACATCGGAATCCGAGAGAAGGCACTTGAGTGGATCATCTCGTTCCTCGCCGGAAGAACCCAGAGAGTCTGCCCCCCCCCGTTCAGATCCGAGGCCACCGAAGTCATCTGCGGCGTACCACAAGGGTCATCACTCAGCCCAAACCTCTTAAACGTCTACATAAGCCCTCTCGCAGCTATCACACGCAAACACAGCCTCAATAACATCTCCTACGCCGACGACACCCAGCTAATCCTCTCCCTTACCAACGACCCCGCCACCACCAGAACCAGCCTACACAAAGGGATGAAAGACGTTGCCGAATAGATGAAGAACAGCCGCCTAAAACTGAACTCAGACAAGATGGAAGTCCTCATCCTGGGATCATCGCCCTCTGCCTGGGACGACTCCTGGTGACGCCCTGCCCTGGGCACCACCCCAAACCAACGGACCATGCACGCAACCTGGGCTTCATCCTGGACTCCTCCCTCTCGATGACCAGACAAGTCAACGCCGTCTCGTCATCATGCTTCAACACCCTGCGCATGCTCCGTAAGATATTCCGATGAATCCCCACTGAAACCAGGAAGACGGTCACCCAGGCACTCGTCACCAGCCGACTGGACTACGGAAACACCCTCTACGCCGGAACCACAGCCAAACTTCAGAAAAGACTCCAGCGCATCCAGAACGCCTCCGCACGACTGGTCCTGGACATCCCCCGACACAGCCACATCTCCGGCCATCTGAGAGACCTGCACTGGCTCCCCGTCAGCAAGAGGATCACGTTCAGGCTCCTCACCCACACTAACAAGGCCCTCCACGACCTGGGCCCCAAGTACCTCAACAACCGCCTGACCTTTTACGCACCCCCCCTGCCAGCTACGATCGACCAGCCTCGCCCTCGCCGCCGTACCACGCATCCGCAAAGCCACCGCCGGGGGAAGATCCTTCTCCTACCTGGCAGCCAAGACATGGAACTCCCTCCCGATCCACCTCCGACTGACCCATATCACCTCTCCTTCAGGAAGCTCCTCAAGACCTGGCTCATCGAGCAGTAACGGACCCCTCCCCCCCAGCGCCTTGAGACCCTTCCGGGTGAGTAGCGCGCTATACAAATGCCCATGATTGATTGATAGAGATCACAACAAAAACATGCATGTGGAGGTGGTGCCACTGAAGTAGAATTATTATTAATGTATTTTTTTTTCTGTTACAAAACACAAGCCTCCGATATTACCAATAAAAGAAAACCTAGAATCAAATGGATACAGGCCTTTGTGATATGGGTACCCTGCCCGAGCATGTCAACAAAAGCACGTCCACTTGGAGAGGTTTACCATATTTGTACATACGGCGCCGTACATTGATACATCAGTGCTGTGAAAGGACCGAACTTTTCATGGATTGATGTCTGGCCAACAGATGGGTTGTGTAGTTCTTCAAATATCAAAACCACATTTCACTACAGAAAGGACATATTTGATTACCTCTGCTTGTGACAGCTGCAACAAGGGAGGGCTTAGCAACATGTTGGAAGTGCAAGAGGGGTTGGAAGGTGGGGTAAGACACGGAGGGATAGAGATGGACTGTAGAGTGCCATACACTCCGCAGAAAGTAAAATAAAAGAAACTCACTTATTCTCTCCGGAACTGAAATAGAATGTATCTGTCAGTAAAGCAACTGGTGATCATGTAAAGCTCTGCGATACTGAATGCATCTGCCTGTAATGCAACTGGTGCTTATGTAAAGCTCTCCCATTCCTTCGGGTCAAGTTTGTGCCATCTAAAATTGCTTAAAAAAATAAACAGTTGGGGAAAGGGTGATAAAGAGGGCAAGCAGTGGGAAAGGTAAAGCAGCACGAGGAAGCCAGAGGGCAGGGAGATTGTAAGCCAAAAAAAGCCCCAGCTATTCTGTGCAGGAAGACGACGGCTTGAGAGAATAGTTACCAAGGAGGGCTACACAACATATGGAAGGTGCGTGTGAGGAAGGAAGGTGGAGTAAGACCCATGAGGGACAGAGCAGACTGTAGAATGCCAGGCACTCGCCCGAAAGTCAAATATAAACAAGAAACAGCAATGTGTAAGCTGGAGCTCCTTTCAGAGCATATACATTTATTTTATCAGTTCCAATTCAAGTATGGACACATAAAATGCTTCGTTGATGCAGGTGCTCTCTAAAGTAGAGACACAGTAATTCCCTACTCAGCCTCCCGTCCGCCTATACTTAAGGGAACAAAGGGGACTGGAATGCAGCAGAAATTGTGCTCCAGTAAGAATTTCAGGGGTGTTCGTTGTCACTCCCCTTCCATGTGAATATGGGGTTTAGAAATATCAAAGCTGTTCAGCGCTCATAGTAGCAGCACGGGTTACAAAGATTCCCCGGCCCTGAGTGAGAGTGCTGCGCACACGGGTCGAGTTTGCAAAACAGTGCGGGCTGTGAAGACGGCCCGAGAGGGAATGCGGCACACGCAAGGCAAACTCGCTGAACGGTGTTGGCCCTGTGACCCCTCCTACCTGAGGTTGAGTGTTGTTGGGGTCTGCGAAAGCACATTTGTCACATAGAAACTCGCTGACCTGTCTAGCGGTGCCAGCAATGGAAAGACAGAATACATGCACTCATACGGAGTGCAGGCATGAAATGATAACAAGAACACTTGAAATGCATGCAGCTGATACGTAAACAAGCATAATGCAAGCGGTGTGCAAGCAAAACATAAAACAAAGTTCCACAAAAGTGGATGAAAACAGTACTTGGTCCATGGGACACTGATCAGAGAAACACATGAGGAACAACAGGAAATGGTATGCTACAGCCGATAGAAACAGAGAAAATGTAAGTGGCAAGCACACAAACCAATGAAAAGTAAAGGCAGGATGTAAGCCCCTTTTGAGATTTATAATAAATACAAAAGATTTCACAGGCGATACCTAAAAATGTCGAGAGTGAAAAGCAACTGGGACGTTAGGTCATCATTGCATCAGCTGTCTCACAATGTTTCGCAGGATAAACCTGTTTAGTTTTTGTCTTACTCCATCAGAAAGTCAAAGAATATCACTTTTATATATTTGGGATTAAAACCGCTTTTTGTTTCTTAGTTTTTCTAACAGCAAAACGCTCATATAGTGTTGTCCTTTTAACAAACTGCCCATAGGTCAGCCTACTCGTGCATATTACTTGAATTATGCTGACGCTCCTTACCTTGTAAGAATCCGCTGGCTGGCATGGCTTCATCATAAATCACTTGGCTGCTATTTGAATTCCATTTACAGAATCTATGAATGCTTAAGTTTGTTGGCGCGTTCTACTGGGCTGTGTGAAAATGAAGAAACCTAGTACTGTGAAAACAAAACGAAGGGGTAAATGGAAAAATTACGGCGGCTTTTTATACAACAAAGAAAAAAAGCAGTAATCTTCTCAGCATTTTTTTCGTTCTCGGCGATTTCAGCATTTTGGGATTATCACTTGGGTTCGGTGTACAACTAGAATAGGGTTGAGGTTCTTTGAATTGGGACGGTCATGGTTTGGTGTTTGGTTAGGGCCAGGTTTAGGGTTATTTTGGTGCATGTTTAGGTGAGATAGTTAGGATTGCTGCCCGTTCGTTTCCTTTCAGCTTGGCATTCTTCATAACTCTGAAAGCACGTTTTTCCTTATAACATGATCTTTATAATTGCGTCTTCTTGAATGTTTTTCTTAATTGTTGCATTCCTTGCTGCACAGACCCCTTGTGTTTTTCTTCGTGTGTGCTGCTGCAGCATGTGTCCTGTCTCAAGTCTGCCCTCCCTTCCCTTCCCTGGTAATATGAATAGAGCCCCTGTCAGGCTGGCCCTGCTGTGAGGGAGCGGAGATGGAGTTGCTTCTCTGCTGAGTACCTACCGGGCGTGATTAATGTTTTCTCATTGACTAGGGCATCACTTTGGTCGCCATCCATAAATGACAGGGTGCGCTGCTGCGATGCCACGAGAAATGCAATGTCGAGGAATCAAGTGTGCTCTGATGCATGGTTCCTAATGAATCCAGAATGAGGCTGTATCTAATGAAACTGTGCTGGAGTAAATAAATGTTACTGCAATTTAACAATAAGATCGACATTTTTTCTGTGTGCAAAGAACGGAAGAAAGGGTGACAAATGATGCCCGTGTGGCTGCCTAAATGACTCTCTGGGTTGCAAATGAACATACCATGGTCTTCCTGGTTCAGTGTTTTTAAAGCGATGCACTTGCTGTGGGCGCGTTACTATTCTCAGAGTTGTAACTATGATTCCATTCAACCCTGATTGTAGTGTTGCAATGTAGTTTAAAAAGGGGATGTATTCGGATCAAAACTTTGTGTGTGTTTTATTATTTAACGCAACAGTAAGAATTCATATTTTTGAGGGACAAATAGGAAACGACCTTAAAAGTTGACTAAATCTAGGTTTTCAATGTGCGAATGACTGTCAAAGAGAGAGATTAGTATGCATGTGTTCATTTTTCGTAGTCCGGTATGTCTCATTTTCCATTGTGCTAGAGGAGAAAGCAGCGGTACCGCTTAACATGTGCTAAAATAAAGCTGCCTGTTCCAGGATTAACTTTCTTTGGGTACTCTTCGTTGCAACTTTAGGTACTTTTCATCATGGCAGAGCTTCAAATGAACTGAGAATCGCCGTGCTCCAGTACATTGATAACAGACGTGCAAAGCCAATGATTCTTGCTTATAACTGAACGTCCTTGTATGCTTCCATCCATTCATCTGTTGCTCCATGCACCCAGTCACTCATCATTCATATTCTTGTTCACTCACCCCTACACTCATTCATCCATTTACTCATTGTTGCTTGCACTCATTTACCCAATTACAATATAACACATACATACATGTTCGAGGCATGTGGGCTGCTGAATTCATATCTGTGCATAGATCGCCGCCTAGTGTTGGGTCCGGATGATTGCACATTGTTGTCCTGGAAGAGTCTTCGAAGTATCACGAGATAGGTGGCTCCTCCCCTGGACTACAGTGCGCATGGGCATCGACTCCATCCCCAGATTGTTTTTTTCCGCCATTGGGTTCGGATGTGTTTCGGTTCCCTCTGTCGGAATCAATAGTTGTTTAACTTTCTTTACTTGAGACCAAAAGGTCTTTAGGACTCGCGTCGGTATTGTCTATCGTTCGGGTTGGTTTATTCATCGGCTCCGAACAACTGCTGCCCTTCCGCGTGCTGTCGGCGCGGACTGGCCTACACGACGCTCCAGACTACTTCAGCATGGAACGAAGACCATTTAAGAGGTGCCCAGTGTGTGCCTCAAAGTACCCGCACATCGACGTGCACCCAGTGTGCAACAAGTGCTTGTCGCCGGACCACGACGAGGCCAAGTGTATGGCCTGCTCCAAGTTCCAGTCGAAGAAGACTCTCAAGCTACGCCGGGCCGCTAGACTGCAGGCCCGGAGCTCGGCACCCCCTCCGGCGAACATCTTCGAGGAGGATGTTGAAGACAACACCATCCAGAATGTCTCGGACTCTAACCCGGCGTCAGAGATCGAGGAAAGCTACGACGCGGAAGATGAGGAGTTCGAGGAAGTCGTCGAGGAGGTAGGGGACGACGACGGGGCCATTGCCACCGTAGAGGATAGCTCGGAGGAGGAGCTTCCTCACACTGACTCCGGGGCCAGCCACCATTATGAGGCCCAGGTCGAGGGATCACCTTCGGGCCTTACCCAAGACCTCGATACCCGTGCCACGGCTCCGCCGTCTGGCCCGGCCACGGACATTGGTGCGGCACCACTCCCGGTGCAAAAACTGAAAGTGAAACCATCGGTGTCGACGCCACCAGTATCGAAACCGAAAGTGCAAGTCGCACTGGTTGGATCTAAGACTTCGGAGGCCTCGGCGCCGAAGAAATCCAAGATGGCCGTCGAGCTCAAGAGCCACGCCACAATGGCCGAACCGAAGACTACGGTGTCGAAGCCGAAGGCGAAGACGCCCGACGCGGCTGCGTCGGTGCCGAAGTTGGTCGACGCTCTGAAGAGTCGCGTCGACGCCAAGAAGGTCGATGACCATAAGAAAGCCCCAAAGAAGCGCCAGGACGACCCCAAGGCTCTGGCTGCACCGCTTCCAGCTGACAAGGCGAAGGGGGGAGCTACTTCGGCTCCGAAGACTGCGGCCTTGGTCGCCGACCCAAATCCGGCTTCGGAGGACTCTCTCGAGCCGGTCCGTCCCTCTGCCTCGTTTACCAAAAAGGTCACGGAGTCCCTTCAGCGTATTCGGTAGGGTGCCGCGGCGGTCGAGCCAAAGAACACTGTGTCGCCCAAGCCTCTGCAGAAACCGGCGAAGGCGCAGACGCCGATTCTTTTCACGCTGCCGCCAAAGACGGCGCCGAAGGCTTTCACTGCAAAACCTGGGACCGGAGTGCCCTTAAAGTTGGCTTCGGCGCCAAAGGCATCATCGGTGGTTCCAAACCCACGACACCAACCACTGGCGGAGGAGGAGCGTCGAGAGGTGGTCATCGATGCCAACACAGGCAAGCTATCTCTCCTTAAACGGAAGATCACCCCGGAGCCAGCGTTGGAGCATTTCCACATCCCACTTAAAAAGAAGTTGGACTCTGCGGGTACATCTGCCCCTATAGAGCCTGTATCTCCGCAAGGTCAGGATCTCTCACCCACTCATTCCAATGCTGGGGAGGGTGATGGAGAGGACGAGGATGAGTATGCTTATCCAGTTTACTCAGACCCAGAGGATGTCACTGAGCCATGGTCTGCTGGGGGCGACCCTGGGGACCCTCATTCGGGACACAAGCCGCAGCTTTTTGCTGCCAAAACCTCCCCAACGGAAGACTCTGCGGCCTTCAACGCTTTAATTGAAAGGGCTGCAGCCAATCATGACGTCGACCTCCATGCAGACCCAGTTGATGTCGATTTTCTTTTTGACACTTTCTCAGTGGCTGAAAAAACTGTCAAGACACTGCAAATGCTCAAAGGAGTATTAAAACATGCGCCAGAGGTTTTCAAGGAGCCCACCCGGGCAAGAGTCATTAATCCTCGTATTGACAAGAAGTACAAGGCAGCGCCCGCTGATCCAACGCACATCAAAGGACAGTTGCCGCTAGACTCTCTGGTTGTCTCCAACGCACGTAAACGAGCCAACTCACAGGCCACGGGTGATGCTCCTCCCCCAGACAAGGAATCAAAAGTGTTTGAGGCTTCAGGGAAACGTATTGCTGCGCAGACAGCCAATATGTGGCGCATATCCAACACGCAGGCGCTACTTGCACGCTACGACAGGGCACACTATGACACTCTAGAGACCCTTCTACAGCACTTAGCAGATCAGTATAAGGAGGCTGCTGAAATGTTGATTCAGGAGGGAAAACTTATCACTAATGCCTCAATTAAGTGTGCTCTAGATGTGGCTGATACCGCCTCACGAGCTATAAACACTAGCGTTCTGCTGCGCCGACATGCATGGCTCAGAATCTCAGGCTTTAAACCAGAGATTCAGACTACCATCCTAAACCAAACTGTCAATCCTGACCACCTGTTTGGGCCAGAAGTGGATGCCACCCTCGAGAAAATGAAAAAAGACACTGACACTGCTAAATCTATGGGTGCCCTGCAGTCCCAGCAGTTTCGGGGTGGTTCCTTTCGCCGCTCCAATAACAGAGGCACCTCAAGGGGTCAGGCGTCACAATCCACGCAATTCTATAAAAGTAACACCCAATCCTCATATACCAACAAGGGTCGGGGTGGATACCGTGGCAACAACGTCAAAGGCAGAGGACGTGGAAATAACAGCTCCAGGTCCTCCACCGCCAGCAAACCGTGACGCTTTGTCACTGCCCCCGACCACGCAACACCGGTTGGGGGGAGACTCCAGCAGTTCCTGCCCGTGTGGAAGTCCATCACCACGGACAGGTGGGTCAGATCTCTTATCCAATACGGTTATTGTCTGGAGCTCACATCCACTTCACCCAACATACCTCCAAAAAGCCGTCCTATGTCTGGCGAGCACTTGCACTTGTTGCAGCAAGAAGTCAACGTCATGCTGCAAAAAGGGGCAATCGAGCTCGTTCCACTGCAAGAAAAGGGTACAGGGGTTTACTCCCTGTACTTTCTCATTCCAAAGAAGGACGGATCCCTCAGGCCCATCCTAGACCTCAGACCTCTCAACTTGTACATTCTGTCAGAACATTTCCATATGCTCACTCTGCAGCAGGTTCTCCCACTGCTTCGGCAAGGGGACTTCCTGGCAACTCTGGATCTCAAGGATGCATACTTTCACATTCCCCTGCATCCTTCACACAGAAAATATCTGCGGTTCACCATTCAAAACCAGCACTACCAGTTCAAGGTTCTGCCTTTTGGGGTCACCACGGCGCCCAGGGTCTTCACAAAGTGCCTAGCAACGGTGGCGGCGCATCTAAGACGTCAAAACATCCACGTCTACCCCTATCTGGACGACTGGCTCATTCAGGCAAAGTCGAACCAGCAGTGCGCCGACCACGTGTCCCACACTATTCACCTTCTGCACGATCTGGGGTTCTCACTGAATTACCCAAAATCCCATCTCCAGCCCGCCCACATACGGCAGTATCTGGGGGCGACCATAAACACTCTGACGGCCACTGCGCAGCCGAATTCAGTGAGAATCGCCAGCATTCAGTCGCTGATCCAAAGATTCAGACCTCAGCACTCGCTTCCAGCAAGAGTGTTCATGCAGTTGATAGGCATGATGGCCTCCTGCATCTCCATTGTCCCGCACGCGAGACTACATATGCGCCCGCTTCAGGAGTGCTTAGCACGTCAGTGGACTCAGGCTCACGGGCAATTGAAAGACCTAGTGTTGGTGAGCGGTCGGGCATACAACTCTCTGCATTGGTGGAATCCACAAAACCTTTGCAAGGGCCGACCGTTCCAGGAGCCTGTGCCACAGATTATCCTGACGACGGACGCTTCTCTCCAGGGTTGGGGAGCGCATGTACTCCATTACACAGTGCAGGGACTATGGACTCTACAGCAGAAGAAGATGCACATCAATGTGTTGGAACTGATGGCGATCTTCATGGCCTTAAAGGCTTTCAAAGTACATCTGTGCAACAAGGTCGTGTTGATCCGGACGGACAGCATGACCGCCATGTACTACATTCAGAAACAGGGAGGAACACACTCTCCGCAGCTGTCTCATCTGGCTCAGAGCATGTGGAAGTGGGCCATTCAGAGGAACATCTTCCTCATGGCGGAACACCTCCCAGGCAAAGACAATCAGATGGCGGACCTGCTCAGCAGGCACAGCCACCAGATGCACGAGTGGGAGTTACATCCATCGGTACTCCAGCCGTACTTTCAAAGATGGGGTCATCCACAGATAGACCTGTTCGCCACAAGGGAGAACGCAAAATGCCAAAGCTTCGCCGCCAGGTTCCCACACCCGCAATCGCAGGGCAATGCGATATGGATGAACTGGTCAGGCAAATTTGCGTACGCTTTTCCCCCAGGACCCCTGATACCGCTGGTGGCACGCAAGCTCAGGCAGCACTCGATGACTCTCATCCTAGTTGCTCCAACGTGGGCTCGCCAACCATGGTACACCACGTTTCTGGAACTGTCCGTGGTACCGCATCAAAGGCTTCATCTCACACCCAGCCTTCTGACGCAGAGCCATGGCGACATTCAGCACCCAGATCCGCGACAGCTCAACCTGGCGATCTGGCTCCTGAAGTCCTAGAGTTTGGCTACCTCAACCTTCCTCCCAATTGTATGGACATCATTCGGGAGGCAAGAAAGCCCACTACTAGAGCCTGTTATGCGGCCAAATGGAAGCGGTTTGTCATTTATTGCGCAAACCACAACATTAATCCACTAGATGCTTCCATTCAGAACATCATCTGTTACCTGTTCTATCTGTACCAGTGTAATTTGGCATATACTTCCATCCGCATTCACCTGTCTGCGATGGCCGCATACCTCCAAAATAGACAGCACCTTTCACTTTTCAAAGTGCCTGCTATCAAAGCTTTTCTGGAAGGACTCAAACGGATCATTCCACCACGGACCCCACCAGCTCCAGAATGGAACCTCAATGTGGCTCTTACAAGACTGATGGGTCCTCCCTTTGAGCCACTACACTCCTGCGAACTTCAGTTCTTGACTTGGAAAGTGGCTTTCTTAGTAGCAATTACATCGCTACGTAGGGTTAGTGAGCTGCAGGCCCTCACAATCCAGGAGCCGTTCTTCCAGGTTCATGCTAACAGGGTAGTACTCCGCACTTACCCTAAATTTCTACCCAAGGTTGTGTCTCAGTTCCACATAAACCAAACAATTGAGTTGCCGGTGTTTTTTCAAAATCCTGAGTCACTGGCGGAGCGGATGCTCCACACCCTTGACGTCAAAAGGGCCCTGATGTATTACGTTGACAGGACCAAGGATTTTAGAAAAACTAAGCAGCTTTTCGTTGCCTTTGCGTCACACCACAAAGGTAACGCTATTTCCAAGGCTGGTATTGCTAGGTGGATCGTGAAATGTATTCAGATCTGTTATTTGAAAGCTAAACCCACTCTTACTATTCCACCGAGAGCCCACTCCACCAGAAAGTTGGGGGCCTCTATGGCCTTCCTTGGAAACATTCCCTTAGAGGACATATGTAGAGCAGCCACATGGTCTACCACACATACATTTACTAAACATTACTGTGTAGACGTGCACTCCAAACAGCAGGCAGCTGTAGGGCAGGCTGTTCTCAAAACACCTTTCCAAACTGCTGCAGCTGGCACGGGCGGCCGCCGCTAATGGAGGGACTGCTATGTATTCTATGCACAGATATGAATTCAGCAGCCCACATGCCTCGAACTGCAAATGCTACTTACCAGTATGCATCTGTTCTTGGCATGTAGGGCTGCTGACATTCATATCGCCCGCCCTCCTCCCCAGCGCCTGTAGCAGCTGCAGTGTTTACATACATTTCATAGCATGGTCATCACTCACAGAGTTCACTCCATCTCGGCCACAATGGCTAAAAACAATCTGGGGATGGAGTCGATGCCCATGCGCACTGTAGTCCAGGGGAGGAGCCACCTATCTCGTGATACTTCGAAGACTCTTCCAGGACAACAATGTGCAATCATCCGGACCCAACACTAGGCGGCGATCTATGCACAGATATGAATGTCAGCAGCCCTACATGCCAAGAACAGATGCATACTGGTAAGTAGCATTTGCATTACCAATCACAGAGGAGGCCCTTATAGTTATTCGTCAGACCCATTGGCTTTGCTGCTAGTTTGTGAGAATTCTGGTAGAGTGTGACTGCTAGTCTGTGAGGGGTATGAGGGTTCTGCCTGTGGCATGTGACTGCTAGTTTGTGAGTGGTTCCAGTAGCGTGTATGGCTACTACTTTCTGAGGGGTGTGAGTGTTGTTGGTAGGGTGTGACTGCAGGTCTGAGGCTGTCTGAAAGTGCTGTCAGAGGTACACACTACTACCCTGTGAGGGGTGTGAGTACCATCACCATCAGAAGCATGTTATGACTACTCTGAGTGTGTTGTAATCTGTTCCACTGTCCATTCTGTTATATGTTTTGTTTGCCACTTTAAAGTTTAGGATACCCCAGTGCATCTGTCAGCATCTGTCAGCGTGGGTTCTAGATTCCAATACAGTATTGGACTGGAGCTCTGCTGGGATGGATGTCAGGAGCTGTTCATCAATGCCGGAATAAATCATCCATATCCTGGATACATTTCATGTAAGACTCACTCTTACATGTATTGGCGACAAGTGGAGAAAGAACTTGGTGAACAGCATGTCAGTGGCCACCTATTTTCGACATCCTGCACTGCTTGCTAAAACTGGATAAGCACTATTTGTTTTTTCTCAAGCACTTCATTACTGTGCCACTTCTCTGAGCTTTACTCTCTTTAGACTTTCTTCGCTCCTCAGTGTCTTCTTTAACACTCAATACTTTAATTGGCTTGTTACGCTTTTATTATTGCCATCGCTCGAGCCTCCTGTGATCACGCACTGCAATTTGCTAACACTGCACTGGGAGCATCCGCTCGTGCCTTGGTGTCCACGTAAACCAAGAAAGGGTCGGCTCTAGGCTCATGGTGGCCCTGGGCAGGGAGCGTAGGTAGGGGGCCCCGGAAAAGGGGGTCCGGGTGGAGCGGAGCGCGAAGGCCAGTGAAGAGGGGGGCGGTCAGGGTGTTTGGAAGTGGAACAGAGCCGGAGGCCGCCAAATAACTGCCAGGGGCCGACACGCAAACATGTATCCATCCTCAGAGGATTATTATATTATGGATATAAATGGGCGTGGTAACCCTGGGGTTTGGTGGCCCTGTGCAGGTGCACAGCTTGCACCTGCCTAAGGCCGCCCCTGCCAAGACCCTACGCGCTGGGAGCTTCGGCTCGTGCAGCGTCGACATGCGACATGCGGCCCTGATTTATTGCCCAAGGTGCCACTGTACACCTGCACGCGCTATCTAAGGTTTCACAGCGCTAGGAGCCTCGGCTCGAGCAGCATCGGCTCATTTGTTCTTCATTTTGTCTTTCGTTCGTGTAATTATCAAACTCTCCTTGGACAGAGACAACTTTGCTTGTCCAGGGTAAATTGAAGTCACAAGCAACGGTGGGAGCCCCCATGGCTCGCATTTGCTTCAAGGGTTTTCATTTAAGTGTACAACTTAAACTTCAAACTTGAATGTGTTTAATATTTACATTAAAGTGCCTATTTTTTCGTCTGCATGCCAATCCTGCAATTCATTCCTGGGGAGTATGGATTTCTTTCTGGCCTGCTGATTGTTTTTTCTCTCCTCCTTGCTGATTGGTTTTTGGATGAGGTTCATGTGTACTATTTAAAGAGACACTACCACATTTTTTTTTTCAAGCAGACATTTCTAAAAGGCACATTATAATTGTTCTGTGGTCCTGTACACAACCTTGTTTATTCATTCTAAGCTATTCACAGCGCTCGATACTGAATGGCTGGCTTACTTAATTCAACTGCACCTGGTCCTTTCCTTCCTGTACCAGGTCATCAATGCTTCACATGAAAGCAATGGTTTAAAGTTTTTGATAGCTTTATTATAGCTATCATTGGTGCTGCATTTTCTGCTGTATGTAAATGAGCCATACTTTACACTACATTTGGTGTGGAAGGTCAGAGAATTGTTGACCATTTACCCCAACTCACACCTCCTGCTGAAACTAGATGGGCTCTTTATGATGAAGCAGTTAACAGATTACAGAATCATTTTAAGGATGACAGTAGTGGAGTAGTCGAACCCCAAAGATTTAACACTAGATGGAAACTACAAAATGAATTTGTTGAAAATAATTTAGTAGAATTGGGAATTCTTGCAGCATCTTGTGAGTTTGACGGCAATTTAGATCATTGCCTTCCTGATCAACTAATGGTCAACTGTTACGATAAAAGAACACAAGAAAGGTTACTTTGTTGCAAGAATCCCTCTTTACGAGAAAAATATAAAATGGCAATGGTATTGAGAGATCTATCATAGCATCGCAAGAATTAGGTAGATTTCTCTCAAAACCCCTCCTCTGAAACTGCTCCCGTCAATACCTTCATTGCATCTTCTTCTACTCCGCTTCAAGTTAAACAGAACAAAAATAGTCAACAGTCTAATCGATCATCCTCTACCTCTGTGTTTTTTAGATGTGGGTCAAAGGCCCTTTCAGCCCATTTTAAAATCATTCGGCAAATGCAGAAAAATGGGACGTTTTGTTAAGGTTTGCAGAAATGCTTTTAAAATTACTTTCTTGCTGAAAATACTGTTGCGGATCATGTTTCTCCAGATATTGTCCTGAAATGTCCAGGAAAGTAATCTCTCTATAAAATGTAAATCCCATTTCATCCTCTAAAGAGAGATACCATTTGTGATATTATGATTGAGAACATACCTATAGAAGTTACAGGTGATTCTGGTTCTCGTATTACCTTTATTACAGACACCCTTTATCAAGAAGTTTGGAACCATGCCACCTTACTACCTCCAGATATTACAACGGTAGCTTTTAGTGGATCATCTATAGATATGCTAGGATTTTTGTCCAGAAAACCTGTTTTTCTCAAACCATTCTATTCCCTATAGTGTATATACCTAGGAATGGTTATAATGTGCCAGTACAGTCTTAAGGATAAGACCGCTGGCACACTGCCCTAACCAGGGGGAATAAAAAAAAAGTTGAATGCTGTCTTAATCCTTTTAACGATTTTCAATGTGATTTGAATTGTGGGGAGGTGGTCATATTTGTGCAGGGTACCGGCGGGCCCTGGGGGAACAAGGGAAAGCACTCGTATACTTAAGGTCTCGCTAGAGACACCATTGAAGTAGGCGCTCTTGTTTATTTTTCCTTCTCCGACCATAAAAACATGACCGTGGCGCGGACAGGCAGATAAGCCAGTACGGTCCTGAAGATCCGATCGCTGGCATGCCGCTCTAACTGGGGGAATTTAAAAAAAAGTTTTAAGCTGTTTAAATCCTTCTAACAATTTTCATTCTGATATGAATTGTTGGGAAGTGTTCATGTTTGTGCATGATATCGGCTGGCCCCGGGGGAACAAGGGAAAGCACAAGGGGAAAACTAGAGCTTACCTCAATGACGTCTCTAGAGACGCCATTGAGGTAAGCTCTAGTTTATTTTTCCTTTTCCGACTATAAAAACATGACTGTGGCGCAGACGCACGCAGCGAGCGTGCTGCTGGTATGATAAAGGCAAGCTTGCCTGTGCCAAGACCCCTTTCCCCTCGACCCAAACCTCATTACTTATTCAGTTGAATAGCTCCAGAACTTGCAGGTTAGTACGATCACTGCTGTGTACCTGCTGCTGACTCTACAAATCTCCGTTTTCAGTGTAAAAGCTGCCACTTCTGTTTTCAACCTCCCCTCCCCCAATCCATAAGTACCAAAGAAGAAGAACGCTTGTGACTTTCATGAACTCCATGTCCTTTTCTCCTATTACAGGATAATAGGCTTGATATCTTGTTTCTAAGAGAAGTCTGGTTACACCAAGTTTCTGAACCTGATGTAATCCAGGCCCTTCCCCCAGGATGCAACATTATACGGCATGATCGAGTGAACAAAAGAGGTAGGGGCATTGCTATCATTCTCGAAGACAGTTTGAATGGCGATTTCTCACCTTCCACTCTCTGGGACAGTGAATGTCTTTCTTTCGCTATTTCACTCAACGCTACTTGTACCTTCTCTGGAGCTTTATTATATAGGCCCCCTCGTCCTACTGCTCATTATCTTTACACACTTTCAGAGGCAGTTGCCGATCTAGCCGTAAATAAAACAAATCTTACTCTGCTAGTGTTGTGTGCCGATTTAGATACCATATATAGGTTTCCCGAATTATGCCCTTATATAGGCACAATTCACATTGTCCTTATTTAGGCATAGAAATACAATCCATATTTAGGCATTATCCATGCTAACCAAATACAGGCATGGCCACCTACATCCATCCATCCACGTCACAAGTTCTTGGAAAACCAGACTCTTAAGCCTTTAGGACTTTCCCTTGCTTGGATTATTGATTTCTCCAAGAACTTATTTATTGTGCATTTATTTATTATTTATTTATTTTTAGAATTTGTAAAGCGCAACTGTCACCATTGCAGGCATCCTGGCGCTGAAAGATCAGAGGAGACGGAAGTAAAAATACAGGGAGTGAGAGCTTACAGGCGGACTAACAGGGGAATAACCCAAGTTTTGATCCTTCTTCTAAACGGGAGGAGTTCTGTGAGGTGCCTAATCTCGACAGGGAGAGTGTTCCATAGTTGCATGAACATCTATTCCTTAGGGGTTCATTCATAACGTTCCTCTGCCCGACTTTTACGTCAATTCTGGCATTCCTAAACACCTTCAAGGTATAAATATACCTTCACTTGCCATGGCAAGTCACAGCTGCATACTTGCACGGCTCGCCCCGGAAAGTTTGGAAGGAAGTCAAGTCCCTGCCTGGCGCACTGACCAGTCGCTGTCATCCTCCTCGCAGAGAATCCAGCTCCTGTGTTTCTGACTCCACTTGCGGGGTGTTAGGGATCGAGACCCGGAAAGAGATTCCAGCCTCTCCCATTTTAAGGTATGGAGCAGACTAGAACCTAGAGGGACTTTTTGGCAAATCGTGGTAACACCAATCCTAACTATAGCTAAACTAGACTATAGAAAAACAGCACCTACTTCTTACCTCGTACTACACTTAGGTTAGGTACACTGGGGTAGAACTAGCTAGAAGCACCAGATGAGTATTCACATTTTAGCCTGTGTTATTTCTATATGTATTTTTATGAATATATGTCATAGCTACAAACCACGCTATTGCAGTATTATTTTATCTTACTGCTAACGCTGTACGTATTATACTTCGCATTCTGTCTTACGATGGTAGCAGTTCAAATCTCTTGCAGGAGAAATAAGAGTGTTCACTAAACCCTTTTTATTGAAACGCCCGTCTACCTATTTCTGTGTAAACTCTGTAGAAATGAAGCATGCACGATTAACTGAGTGAAACTGTTATCTATTGTTTCCACAATTCTGAGACTGTTCCGATTCTAAGGGAAACAAATTTGTCATGTTTATGCGGTTGTCAGAAAATGGTTGTCAGGCACTAATCCCTTCTTGTTTATTCAAGAAGTTTCTAGTGACCTCTGAGTTAGCTGGCACACACAAGTAATTCATTTTAATGTACTCGATAGAGGAATACTGACCTTAGACCTATGTCACAACTATAGTGTATATTATTCCAATGCGCCGATCCTATCAGGGATATAGGAACCACACTACATGGCGCCCAACGGTTTGGTAAGGCACTCATTTAATGCTAGATACTGAAGTAACTCAGTTGTGCTTTTCTCAGAGACCCCTACTCATAAAACTCTATAAGACATCTGGAGTGGGTAGGGATAATATCCGCCATAGCTGAGTAGGACGAAAAACCTCTGTATTAGCTGTTTGGTTTGTTCCACGTTGAAGGATACAGTGTTCCAAAATATTGTGCACCCTATCTTTGTTCCCTTGAAACTTGCTCTGCAATTTTTATTAAACAATGACCGAAAACGGCACAAACACCGGAACCGGTGGAGCTGTACCTGACGAAGTCGCAGCAGCTTTTGATCATACAGGTTTTAATGAAAATGATGAAGATGCGATAATCATCGCTCAAAATTTAAGGAGAGCCATCACTCTAAAACTTATAGAACTAGGCCTAACACCAAGAAGTGGTAGAAGAGTTTTTGTGATAGAGGCACATGAATCTCACCAGACAGAGGTATTCTACTCATGGATAGTATTCCATGAATAACATCCAGTAACTCAAATGTTTCAGTTCTACAAAGAAGATGATCCACCTGAGGAATATATTCATTTCGAGGATGTTGAAATTCCACTCACATACCAGGAGCATAATCACTGGTTTAAAGGCGCCATAAAACATTACAATCACGATACCAGGCTCGGTCCACTAAGTAGACCAGGAGCAACATGGCCGATTTTAGCCGGTTATACACCTCATCCTGACATTGAAGCAATATCAGACGTAGAATTACTTAATCAGATACAAAAATTATTAGAATTGCACAGTTAAACCACAACTGTCTGGAGGTCCTGAGAAGGACTCTATTAAACACAATCCTATCTTTTCTAAAAAGAAGTGGGAAAATAGCAAACAACATTCAAAATTGAAACATTCTCAATCCCGAGGTAGGTCTCCTCAAAAGGAGCCCTCTGAAAGGAGGTATAACCTCAAGAATAGGGATAATTTGAGAAAACCTGATAGGTACCAAGATACTGATACACGTTCCTCTCGTACCTTTCAGATATCGTCACAGACATCCGAAAGAAGAGGACGATCAGAACTAAAAGAAGAATGCGTGAAGTCCAAAGACGATCAACATGTTCAGAAAAACAAACCAAAACCTCAATTCTCCAAGAAGAAGGTAGCAGGTCTGAAGATCAGACATGCAGATAATTCTGAAAACACAACTCAAGAACGGAGAATGGGCTCAGACAATGCTGGACAGTGCAGCAGAAGTAACACTAGCTCACCAGAACCTGAAGGGACTTCTGGAGACAGTGGACTTGAATAAGGACATTTAAGTTGAGACTGTAGACACCAGGGTTAGCTCTCCAAATAGGTTATATGAAATAATACTCCGGATGGAGGGAGACATGCCAAGAAAAGTGAAAGCACTCCTTTGGGAGCATCTTTCAAGAGGTTATGATATACTTCTAGCAGAACAAGACTGGCCACCAGAATTTGTCAGGGAGTGCCCACATGGCGAAGACATCATTATGACAGCCTTCTCCAACCCTGTTCCAGTACATTTAAAATATACTTATGCTAGGAAATGGGCAGTGGCCCAGGCCCCAGCATTATACAAAAATCGTGTAAGTTGGGATGAGGATTCACCGCATCATAAGATCCAGTTAAAAAACCAACCAACTGCTCAAAGGCAGTACCCAATTAAGCAAGAAGCTAAAAAACAGGTCTGGGAGATCTAAGATCAACTTGAATACCAAGGGGTGATTGAAACATGCATCTCCTCAATGAACAATCCTTTGTTTCCTGTTTCCAAACCAGACAATACATATCGTCTATTTTTGGACTACAGACACCTAAACTCTTGTTGTAAAACATTTGCAGTACAAAATGCACACAGTACAGCTTTAATGAATAACATTGTGCGTAAAAAATATGAAACCGCTAGATATTTCTAACGGTTTCTTTTGTCAAAACATAGCACCTAAAAGCAGGTATTTGACAGCTTTCTCAATAATGGGCACCCAGCATCAATTTTGTAGACCCCCCACAGGGGTTCAAGAACAGCCCGGGGTTATTCTCAGCAAGGGTAACAGAGTTACTACAAATTTATGATGACGAGGCATTGTCATATGTTGATGATATCGATCTGTTAGACGATGACCTGGACAGGCACTTGAACAGGGTGAACACAATTATACTGGGCTTCGCCTCTGAAGTTTATAAATTCAAGTCTTTTTTGTAGGATATGAACTATCAAGCCTGGCAGACAACTTTTTAGAAAAGTATGCGCTGCTCCAACCGGCAAAAACACTGAAGAACTAACAGTCGATTCTAGGTGTCCTGGATTTTGGAAGAACATACATTCTAAACTACTCAGAAAGGGTTAAACCTCTCTATGAATTAATCAAACTTGATTTTAAAATCGCACATTGGACACAGGAACACACAAATATCCTGCGTTCACTTCAAGCAGATATGTTCGCAACGAAGCACTTATAAACACGCGTACACATACGCAACTTAGTGATCCGAATCATTCTGGGTCAATGCGGATTAACCTACTTAACTTTTAACAAAGGTGGAAAGTACCAATTGCATACAAATCACATTTGTACACACAAGCAGAAATGAAATTAAAATCAACAGGAAAAAATTCTGACAGCAGTTCGAACCATTGTAGCAAAAGAAAGAGCCCTGGCACAGGGGAAACACATTATCGTCGTAACTCCTGTACCAGCCTTAGAGGCTGTTACAAAAGCGAGCATTCCAAATTCAAAAGCTTTACATCCGAGATAGATACAATGGGTTAATTCACTTGCTGCAACTGATGTTGAATATGTTTTTGATCCTTATTTGAAATACAAGCATTCCTGCAATACGAACACGAATGCCTATTGAGATTCTCCCTCTTGACCAGTATGAATTTATAAATTATACTGCCGGATCTGCACAATCCGCTAGGAGGGGGTAAGTAAGCTTATAATGCAGCATGCGCGATCGTTAAAGGTCGTATGCGCGATGGCAGATTCAGACCAATGGTCACAAAAACACAATCTCTAGGAGATTGTACAGCTCAGCGAGGTGAACTACAAGCATTTAAAATGGCACTTGAAACTACAGATCGGGAATTCCCCACACTCCTAGTGTGCGATTCCTTTTACTGTGTTCAATCTTATAATGAATATTTGCAGAATTGGATTCAAAATGGTTTGAAAGATGCAAAAGGTGGCACAATCAAGCACAAAAGTTTTGGGAACAAGTAGTTCAGTTGTGAAACATACTACAAAACACTCAGGTTATACACACACTGAGTCATCAATGTGATGGCGTTCACGTTGAAGGGAATTTATTGGCAAATGAAACCGTGAAGGGGGCTGTGCAAACTGCTTCTGTAGCTGCAATCACTCGTTCAAAAACAAAAATAGACTGAAATAATACTGGCCGACAATGCTTCAAGCAAAGGTAGCAGTGCAGCGTTACCTAAAACGTTTCCACTTAAATACTCGTATACAATTGATGCGAACAATGTTCTGTTTGCTCGAATCCTTGGAGTGGGGGATAGGGTAATACCAAACATGGAACATAGATTAGGACTAATCCTAGCAGCACATGAAGGGATTGCCTCTGCTCATACAGGTGTTTCTGCCTCAGTATCATTATTAAAATAGAGATACTGGTGGCCCAGCATTAGGAAACGGACCAGAAACTATGTTTTGGACTGTGAAATATGCCAAAAGATGAAAACCTCTAATGTGAAACGTCCTGCGCAGACGCCCCTGTTAATTTCAAATAAACCATTAGTTTGTGTTTACCTGAACCACTGTGGTCCCTTAAAAAGGGATGGTAACTATAAATATATCATGGTCGCAGTGGATTTGTGTTCAAGGCTTTGTATGGATGTGGCCTCAGCGCTCGGCTGACGCTCGAACTGTTATAAAAGATTTGCAAGTCTTTATCGGCACTAATGCAATAGGCATACTACACTTTGACCAGGGCCTTGCGTTTAGCTCTCGAGCTTACAAAGAAGCCATGGCCAGTTTGGGCGTAGCATTGCTGTATTCTTCTCCATTCCATCCTGAGGGAAATTCTGTTATGGAAAGAAAAAACTGGGACATAAAGCAGTCTATAACAGCTAGGGTATTGGGTTTGGGTGATGGGTAGGTCAAACATCTTTATGGGGTCGAACTCTCATTTAATGAATTTGCCAAGAATTTCTCTAGGGGATGTCACTCCATATGAGGTCCTATTTGGGACTAGAATGTTGGTACCGGACCTAGACAGAAAAAACACAGTGGTAGAAAATAAAGAATTTGTTATCAAAGATCGTTTGTCTGTTTTACACTACTTAAATGAACTAAGATTGAAACAAAGCAACATGTTCCTGAAGCTAGCCACCACTGGGGAAAAACCACCCATCCTAGCAAGGCCTGTCTGGATCCCAAAGTTTGGTGATCTAGTCAGAGAAAAGATCGCGGACAAGAAGGAATTTGGGCCTTCTAACAGACAACCCGTACCTGTCCTAGCAATTCACGGTTCAAGAACAGTACTTTTGCCACCCCTTGCTGGTAAAAAGGAGAAAAGATTTATGTCCATCGACCTGATCAAACCATACTATGTGGCCGATACTAAGCAGTAGACCAAGTGGACTCCGACAAAGTAGCAGACGCACTCCTCTAGCTACTATCCAAGAGGTTCAAACTGAGAGACTCATCACCTTGAAGATTCTGCAGTAAGAAATGAAGGACTAAGCAACACAGAGTCTTTCACTCTGTGAAAGCTTGGCCACCTTCTTTCGTGAAAAGGTGGAGAACATCTTCTTCCCCCTAGACAGTCTAGTGAAGACTTCCTCACCGAGCGAGGTCCCTGATCCCCTTAGACCCGGGACTACGCTTCAACATTTCCAGCCCATCACGGAAAAGTAAGTGAGGGGTTGATTACTAAAAATCAAATCAGGCTCCCCTCACGATCCTTGCCCCACTGCAATAGCCAAACTAGCACCAGAGGCCATTGCAGGGGTCTCACCCCCTCCTCAATCAGATGCTGGAGAAAGGGGAATATCCCTCAAGATGGAAGCAAGCCTCCATCCTACCCCTGCTAAAAAAAAACAACTTAGACATCACGAAGATGAGCAATTATCGCCCGATCGCTAGACTCCCCCCTCCCTGCCAAAATAATAGAAGGTAGCCTGAACACACAACTAAGCGCCTTTCTAAAATCAGGGGATCTTCTTGATTCCTCCCAACACGGTTTTCAGGCAGAACCCAGCACGGAATCCGCCTTGATTAAATCTATGGAAGACATTAGGCAGGTGATGGATGCAGGAGGCAGAGCGGCCCTGATCCTGCTGGATCTTTCTGCGGCCTTCGACACGGTCCACCACAATTTATTGGTGGACCGGTTGAGGGCCTGTGGAATCCAGGGAAAGGCACTAAAAATCCTACAAGCCTACCTGTCTGACAGAACCCAGACAGTGGCATTGGGCAGCCACGAATCACACTCCTTTGTTCTACCTTGTGGAGTCCCCCAGGGATCTTCATTAAGTCCCACCCTTTTTAACGTTTATGTGTCTACCCTTGCCCCGGTGATTCGATCGTTCGGCTTTAAACTAACGGCGTATGCCGACGACACACAGATTGTGGTGTCCCTCCTTCCCGGCAACACTGACAATACTGCAGACAGATTCAGAAACTGTATGCACGAAGTGGGCCGCTGGATGGCACAAAGCTGCCTTAAACTAAACTCCTCGAAGACAGAGGTCCTGCTCTTTGGTGCCAGAGGCAACTTCTGGTCCCCGAGATGGTGGCCAGACGAAATGGGACCACTCCCCGTGCCGGTTGACAAAGTGAAAAATCTTGGGATACTGGTGGATACCACCCTGACCTTCAAACCCCAGGTGAAAGCTCTCTCTTCCTCTCTCCATTACACCCTCAAAACCATCAGAAAAATCCTTCCGTATCTGGAGAAGAAACACAGGAAAACGACTGTCACAGGTCTAGTGCTCTCTCGCCTAGATTACTGCAACAGCCTGATGTTAAACGCCCAACAGAGTGTACTTAATAAACTTCAACTTCTGCAAAATGCAGCCGCCCGCCTGATCACTGACACGCCCAAATTTGCCTCGGTATCTCAGGATCTGGTGGCATTACACTGGCTACCCATTCGTAAGAGAATTACTTTTAAGGCTCTATGCATGGTCTTCAAAGCCCTTCATGATACGGGCCCTAGACATTTGAAATCACTTATTGGCTGGCACAAACCTGCAAGAACCCTGAGATCAGGACAATTGGCTCTGGTCACGGTCCCCAGAATCAAAAGAGCTCACTGGGGAGGTAGGAGCTTTTCTCTTGGGGCGGCAGAGGCCTGGAACAAACTCCCACTTGCGCTCAGACAAACTCAGGGTCTAATGGCCTTCAGAAGAGGACTTAAAACATGGCTCTTCACTCAGTAAGCACGCTCACTCACGCCAGTCTATCATACCAGCGCCAGGACACCTCCGGGTAACAGAGCGCTCTACAAATGTACCAAATAAATAAATAAATAAATAAACAATGCTATGGAACTCGTTCCTCTTGAAACCCAAATAACAGTTCATCCTGATACACCGGTCTACAATGAAGTAACAAGTGATCAACAGATTCCAGCGATTTCAACAAACCTGATGCAATTCCAACCATTGACAGAACTGCCTCTGGCTATTTCATTAACTTCTATACGTTTTCTGAGGATACCAGCGAACTTGAAACAATACCAGCACAAAGAACTTTCAAAGAACATGCAATAGATTTTTTTCATCTCCTGAAATAGACTTATCTGGTTTCACCATGGATTGAACTATGGATTGTTTTGGCAATATTCTTCTTCCAACTTTGGTTAGCTCTGGTAATAACTCTGGGTATGCTGATAAATGAAAGATATATTCAAATGGACACAGCAAGTAAAAGAGTGAACTTACTTCTCCAGGCACACAAATCATCCCATCGTGAAGTAAGAGACTTGTCAGCAGTGAACATCACAGCCGTTCCTATACCAGATGGTATAGTTTGGGACAAAACCGAATATGACATTTTTGGCCCGTCGGAACTTTTGAAGAGTCCACACTTATTTAAAATTTCTTTAAGTGACTTTATTACCTCTAGTACCTTTTCTGATGATTGGGACTTCAAGACTGTTAATAACATGATGTCTGATCTAGAAATGTCTGCAGTATTCACAAATCATGAATATCTGGAGGGTTCATCAGACTATGAACAAATGTATTGTTCTAACCATTATGTCCATCATTTCTTGCATAAGACTGCAACACCTAGAAATGTATTTATGTATAACCAATGGGAACATTGTCCTACACCCCTAAAGGGTAGCTCAAAAACTTTTGCAAATAAATTTCCATATTTTTCAGGGTTCAACGTGTCAAATCCAGAAACGTCTTTCTTTAAAAATATGAACAAGACAGGATCGAAAAATATGTTAACCAATACAAAACCGATTTATTCTGCAGCCTTTATTGCCCAACTGTCTAGACAGGCTTTCGCTGTTGGAAAGAAAACATTGAGACAAAATCTATCTGGGGTACAAAAGATTGGCAAGTGCAGGGGGTAGAAAATTATGTTTTTGAATGACTCTGTCCAACAAACGTCTTGCCTTGGGATAGCCAAGATCAAAGACATGAGCACTCCGTCCATACCTGTACCTGCAAGTAATAGCACTACACAGGGGGAGGTTGATGTACATAATATTTTGCATCACAACAGATCAGATCCAGAATGGAAAAATGGTTGCTTTGGCCCACAGACACAAACATCTGTCAAGATCGATTCCTGAGCAAAACACAGGGTTTCACTATCAATAGGCCAGACCCATGCTATGTTCAAAGACAGCAACCAGGGGTAATGAAAACGTACAGTGTAGGGAAACTTTTCCGTGATTGGCTACAGAAAGCTACACTAGAGGATGTGAAACAACACTTAACTTTTCTTCAAGAAGGTGCAGACCTTAGGGAATTCTTGCTAGGTCCAAGAAGACCACGTCAAAAACGTTTCATATATGCCGGTATCTATGCTGCTTATAATGAAATATGGGAGATTACCCATGCAGAAACTGCAGAAAGAATATGAGAAATTGATTGTATTCATTTAGAGAAATCTCTCGCTGTAGTAGACAATGGGTTAACGACTCTGTCCCCCTGGATATATTCATTGAACAGCATTGTATCCTCTTCCATAGACATTATGGAACAAGACTTAGTCATGTTGCAACATGGTCAGTCTAAACTAAGTTCTATCATGCTATTAGGCTGGACGCTATAAAACCTGCGCGCAGGCTATGTGCCTGGCCGTTTAATAAACACTACGTCACTCTTTTCAGAATTCAATCTCACTGATAAACAGATCAAACTGGCATAAAGGGGAGCAGACTATACAGTGCTGCACATTGAAAAACTGGAAAAATTACCATTAACAGTGGCAGAAAAAACAGCTACTGAGTGGATCATACATGGTAAAATTACTCTGCCTGTTACAACTTTCCATTTTCAGTATTGCCTAAAACATATACCAGCAGGCAAATAAGAAAGGTTGGGTAAAGGATACATCAAGACATCCTGGGATTTACCTTATACACACAGATGTTGGAATGGGGGGCGTGAAGTGTTTCTTAGCGGTACAAACTGTGAAAACACACTAAGCGGTTCTCTCCTATGCCAGGATACGGACAGGTTATTATGGCCAGACGAGGGAGTCCCAGCCATCAGTTTTTGAGAAAGTGCACTATGTGTCGCACCAGTATCTATAGGAAATTTCTGCAAGGTCCCCAATATTTCAGCAGTAACCTATGGCCCTGTCTGATCTATCGGTATTGAGACCGATCCCTCCGCTTGTACTAGGCTGTCCTAATTAAACTGCATACCTGTGGCATCGGATGCACTGAAGTCGTCTGCATAATAGGCTTTCGTCAGGGCAGGATTGTCAAAATGATTCTTTCTATTACTGAAACTACAACGCTGTTGCGGGCCCCTTGTCATTCCCTGTGCCTCTACCTTGTTTGTGGAGTCATGGACATTAGGATCACCAATGTCCGTCTTGTTTACAATATGCACATTGATTTCGCCCCAACGGACCGAACATCTGAGAGTCTTGATTATTCCTCCTCGAGAGGTCAGCTCTAAAAATTCCTCGACCTCTACCTCTCTGTGGGCCATACACCTGTTGCAATAAAATCTTAGTTTTTAATTCCTTATTTTTGCCCTCTTTCTTATCTCTCTCATAATTTACTTGATTCTCATAATTCTGAGCCATGTCCAAAATCTTTAGCGGGGTAGAAGCCCATGTACTTTCAGCTACTCATATATTTTGTGAAATCTCAGGTAACAAATTAGCTACAAACTTGTCCACAAACAAATGTTGACCTGTATCAGAAGTTGTGTCTTGACCACTGTAATTATGAAATGTTGTTTCAAACTTTTTGAAAAAGTCAGGGACCAACTCATCTTTCCTTTGTTTGCAAACTACCAATTTCGACCATGATATTTTCTTTGGTGGCACGATCTCTTTCAAATAAGTAATAATGTGACCCGGTAAATCTAATATAAGCTGTGTTGGTTTCTCCCCTGCTTTCCTATCAATATCCACCCCTTGTAATTGCGCCCAAGTACCGCCAAAAGCCGCATGGTCCTGTTTACGGTCCATACACCAAAGGTCAGGGGGCAATTTCAATCCATGAAACATAACAATATCTACCAAAGTCATAACACAAGAAGTTACAGCAGCATTCAGTTCATCATAAAATGCACTCTGGTTTTTCCTAGGGTCAGGCAAAGAATTTGTAATGGCTAATACGTCCGATCGCTTCCAAGGGGAATAAATCCATTGGAACCGGAACCCAGCCGCGTTGACACCCTGACCGTCTTTTACGGCTGCTTGAAACACTGGGGTCGCTTCCCGCATAGGGAAAACTTTAGTCGAGGGTGACATGAGCCGCTTAAGTTTTCTTTTTTTAGTAAATATCTCTTCTACCGCTAATTTTAAGGGAGCAGCAGTCAGCGCTCCTTCATTTGACCTTTCACATATCCTAATCAATTCACAAGGGGCTTCCTCATTCATATTAGTCCTCCAGTCCTCTATTAGTGCATTAGCCATCTCCCCTACAACATATTGCTGAGTCATTTGTGGGTATTGTGTCAAACTCATGAGAACCTCGTCTAATCGTATATCTTCGTCCCGGACCCATTCACAGGCCCTAACTAATAACACCACTTTGTCATCTTCTGTAAGAATAGATCTATGACGTTGTCTAGGAGTCTCAGGTGTACGAACTACAATCCATCTATCAAGTACAGGAGTAGCAGCAGAGACAGCAGGCAATGGAGGATACATTTGAGCTACTTGAGGTAACTGGGAAGGCGCCGTCGGGACCGCATTGTTCCCAGCGGGATTTGGCGCATAAGGAGGCGGTGCTGATCTGCAAAGCATTTCTTCTAGTTCTGAATCCTCCTCCTCTAAATCCTTAAGTACTGTTTCTTCCATAGTCACATACTTTCCGCATTTGAAGTTTAAATTATCTCTCATCACTTTCTACTTGCACTTTTTATTGTAATTCTTTAATCTTCTTCACAATAGCCTGTTCTTCAGCTTTCATCTTATCCTTTTCGTCTTTAATCTGCTTCTGTTTGATATATTTTCTCCATAATCCTAGAGCATCAAACATACTCTGCCTACTTTTCTTTTAAAAAAGCTATTCTTCCATATGATGCAATTTAAATAAATCAAAGGTACCATGAAGTGGCCACTGTAAACTAGCATCTGCCTTCGTATATTTGTTCCATAATGCGCTAAATAGTATGGAAGAAATACCACATTTAATGTACATTTCATAATTCTGAGTGCCTTCTAGAGGCACTGGCTGTCTTCTAGAATACTATTCTTGTTAACAACAGCATAGTGCATGAAGAGTGCTCAAAACAGGCATGTTTACCAAAAACCTCTTAATAATAACGTTAATAGACTCTTATACAAAAACCTAAAGATGAGAAATAATTCTCACATTACTTGTCAAAGACATTTGCAAAGACCTTTTTACTAACACAAAACCCAAAAAAGACCACCAATTTGATCCTACCTGATCGCAGAACTCCAGCTCCCACCTCCCGATCCTCGGATCAATAGATCACCTTCAAAATGCTAACCGGAGTCCCAGTTGAGAGACACAGCTCCACGAAGGTCAGGTCGATAAGCTGAAAATCACCATGGCAGTGAGAGCAAGTCTCAGTCTTCAGGGCGCCCCTTAGTGTTTCTGTCCTGTCGAAAGAACCTCCTTCTGGTTCAGCTGTGTCCTTCAATGGGGCCCAAAGTTGAGGGCAAATGTGAAAATGTGAGATTCCTATTAGTCTCACTGGTGCAGGGACACCCTTTGTCTACAGGTTCAGAAACTAAGGATCGACACTGGAGTGGAACAAAACACAAGTTTATTACATCTCATGAGAGGAGTCCATCATACAGGCACTACAAGTGCCTGAGAGGGGACTGACTAGCATGGTTTAAAACCTAGTATTTATACTCTTTTGGTACAGTAAGTCAAGCACTAAAACCCCTTTGTTATTGTTACATAACGCTTACACAACCCCTTAAACAAAGCTTACATGCTGAATTGTGGAATCCTGAGAAACCCCTACCCACACAAAGCTTACATGCTGAATTATGGAATCCTGAGAAACCCCTACCCACGTAGATAGGCAAGGGAGGTTACAGTCGTTGGTGGGCTAACAGATAAAGCATCTGTTCACTTAGGCCCTTTGGAAGGGCAGGGCTCCTTACTGTGACACGCGAGCCTTATCAATACAATGAGCTTTCAGTGAACACGTAACTTCTGACTTTACAAAAGTCCCTGCAGAAACACAAAATGGTGGCTGGTAGACAAAATGGCTGGAGGCAGAGGCTAAGTTAATAGAATACAATTTTTACTGTTTAACAGATCTGCTCAGGTAGGTGTTGAGGCCCTCCTCCACCCGCAGGCTGCTGCCTGCGCCTCATCCCTGGTGGTCCTGTGGGAGAGCCTTGCTCTTCTGCTGACCGCTGTTGTCTAGTTCTGTCCTTGTGCCACTGCCTCTTTTGTGCCTGTGTCTGTGCCACTTTGTTGTCTCTGACTCTTTTGTGCCCGTGTATGTCTATGTACCACTTTGTTGTTTCTGTCTCTATTGTGACCGTGTCTGTACCTGTGCCTTTTTCAGTTTTTTGTGCCTGTGTCTGTCTCTGTGACTTTTTCTGTTTATTCTATCCCCCTCATATCTGTTTACTGTCTTCTCTCTGTCCTTCCCGCCTCTGCTGCTCTTGCAGCCCCTCCCCCCCGATTGTTCCCAGTTCCCGCCTCCCAGCTGCACTTCCCTCCCCCTCCCCTACTTAATGGTGGGCACGCCGAAGGCGTACCAAAGACAAGCCCGTCTGCGCCCTTCCGTGACCCGATCGCAGCCAGTGCCAGGGACCAAAGCCACCCCGCCTCCGACATCGCCACCGCCATCCCCGATGGATACAAGATCCAAAGAAAGGACTGCTCCCACCGCCCAGGAGTAGGACTCCCCATCGCACACAGGAGCTCCCTCCGACTCCTCACCTCCAGCCCGAGCGACCCCCTCTCCAACACAGAGCACCTCAACTTCCAGATCCAAACCAGCCCAGAACCACGCTGCAGACCCCCGGACTTCGCATCTCTTCCACCACCATTGCCGACCTCGTCTCACCCCACGCCATCGACTCCATGGACTACATCCTCATCGGAGACCTGAACTTCCACCTTGAGAACCGCAGCAACCCAGACTCCACCACCCTCCGTGACAACCTCGACAACCTTGAACTGATGCAGCTAGTCACCACACCCACCGACAGAGCCGGACACACCCTCGACCCATCTTCGCAGGAGGGACAAACATCCACTTCAGCCACACCACGCAACTCCTCGGGACAGACTACCACTGCGTACACTACATCTTCAACACCACCACCGCACCCGCCGTGAAGGAACTGGAGCACGATCACAGAGGAACACCTCTACACCACCCTCCTCCACGACGCCCCCTCCGTCACGACCGACGCCAACTCCGCAGCCAAAGAACTACACAGCTGGATCTCAGGCTATCCTTACAAGCTCGCACCCCTCCGCCACCCCATCAAACAACGCCCCCTAAAGGCAGCCTTGTTCACCACCAACCTCCAAAAAGCCAGGCGCTCCTCCAGATGCCTTGAGAAACTCTGGCAGAACAGGAAAACCACAATGACCAGAACAACTACGGGAACGCCATGAATGAATACCACCAAGCAGACCTTTATCAAGAACAAAATCCACACCAACACAAGTAACGCAAAACAACTCTTCACCATCATACAGCAGTTCACCAAACGCCCCAGCGAAGCCACAGACGTTACACCATCTCAGGACCTCAGCAACAAGCTCAGCTCCTACTTCCACCTGAAAATCAAAGCCCTCAACGACAACTTCAGCAAACAGACTCCAGACACCACCCCGTCTCCACCACCGACAACCAGCCGACCATCACCACCTGGAAACATGCCACCCCTGAAGACACCACCACGACCATGAAGAACACACTCAGGAGCCCCCACTGACCCCTGCCCTTCGCACATCTACCACAGAGCCGCCGCTGCCATTGCACCCGAACTAGGTCGGACCTTCAATTCCTCCCTTGAATCCGGCATCTTCCTAGACAACTGGAAGCGGGCAGAGGTCAAGCCCCTCCTCGAGAAACCCGACGGACCTGAAAAAGTACTGACCCATTTTTCTCCTTCTCTTCGCAGCCAAAGTCACAGAGGGATTCATCAACGCCAAGCTGACCACCTTTATCGAAGAGACTGCCATCCTCGACTCCTCCCAGTCTGGCTTTCGCAGCAACCATAGCACTGAGACTGCCCTCCTCGCTGCCACTGATGACATCTGCATGTTACTCGACCAGGGCCACACTGCGGCCCTCATCCTACAAGACCTTTCCGCAGCCTTTGACACTCCTCACACCACACTCTCGTTGCCAGACTCTACGATACCGGTATACGAGGAACCGCCCTTGACTGGATCCGCTCCTTTCTCTCCGGAAGAACCCAGAGGATCAGACTCCCTCCCTTCCTCTCTGAACCTACAGAGATCAACTGTGGTGTACCCCAAGGATCTTCGCTCAGCCCCACGCTCTTCAACATCCACATGGCCCGCCTTACCGCCATGGTCAGACAACATGGGCTCTGCATAGTATCTAACGCCGACGACACCCAGCTCATTCTCTCTCTCAGAAAAAACCCCGAAGACACCAGACTCAGCTTCCAAGAAGGAATGAAAGATGTCGCAGCCTGGATGAGCGACAGCTGCCTAAAACGGAACTCTGAGAAGACAGAGGTCCTCGGACACTCCCCTACCGCCTGAGACAGCTCCTGGGGTCCTCCTGCCCTTCGAAACTCACCCACCCCGACGGACCACACCCGGAACCTCAACATCATTCTAGACTCCTCCAACTTGACCCGCCATATCAACGCCGTCGCTGCCACCTGCTTCAACTTCCTCCGCAAGACCTTCAAGTGGATCCCCCCCCCCCCCCCCCCAATGCAGAAAGATCGTCACCCTCGCACTCATAACCAGCAGACTGGACTATGGTAACGCCCTCTACGCTGGAATCAACATAACCCTACTACACAAGCTTCAAACCATCCAGAACACCGCAGCCAGACTCGTCCTCGTAACCCCAAGACACAAGCACATGAACCAGCACCTACAAGACCTTCACTGGCACCCCATCAAGAAGAGAGTAACCTTGAAGATACTCATCCATGCCTACAAATCCCTCCACAACATCAGACCCAAATACCTCAACGAAAGAGTCTCCTTCCACGTACCCAAAAGGAACCTCGGCTCTGCCGACCTCGCCCTGGCAGAGATCCCACGCATCCTCAGAACCACAGCAGGCGCAAGAGCCTTCTCCTTCATCGCAGCAAAGACCTGGAACGGGCTCCCAGATCCCCCCCACTATGCACACTTTCAAGACCCGGCTCTTCGACTGATCCGGAGCTGCACCCTCCCCCCCCTCCCTCATATCCCCCCAGCGCCTTGAGACCCTCACTGGTGAGTAGCGTGCTTTATAAAACCCTGATTGATTGATTTAACAAGTTGAAAACGTTGATTTTCTCTGCTAGCGCCTTTCAGGCGTTTGATGAGAATTTGAAGCCATAGTCATTGTGGATGCCAGTGCTATTGGTCTTGAGGTGGTGTTGACTCAAATTAATTTCATGAAGGGAAAGTACAAACCATTGCTTTTGCTTCTAGAAGTTTAACCAATACTGAATGTAACTATAGTACAATTGAGGGAGAGGCTTTAGCGTGTGTGTGGGCCACTCAGCATTTTGCTACCTATTAAGCCTTTAGTGCATTTATTTTTTGACTCAAGCATGAATAAAGCCAGTCCTAGGTTACATTGCTTGTTATGAAGATTGTGCGGTTTTCGGTTCAAAGTCAATTACATTCCACTCGGTAACAATATTAGGGCTGATTTTTTGTCAAGATGTCCTCTTGATGGTGTGGTTGGTGATGTGGAAAAATTGGAATGTGGTTTTGGTTTCTTGGACATTGCTCTTGTGGAAAGTCAGGTCTTAACTTTACAGGAATTTTGCTGAAATCAATTCTGCCCAGATACTATTACATTAGTATATTACTAAAGGCTGGCAAAGGGAAAGCACACTTTCTAAAGAAATGATGTCGTATTCCAAAATCAAAGAATTATTTCTGGAGAATGATTTGATTCTTTGGGGTACTTTGTTGGTTCCTTCAGCTGGTTTAAGATCCAGGTTGATTTAGATGCACATCGGGGTCATATTGGACAAATGCGTACCAAGAAGAGTTTGTGTGATTTTTATGGATTCTGAGAATGAGATGTTTATTCATTTGCGAAGTGTTCCAACAGTGATGAACCCCTACAAACATATAGCACACCTTTACACCCTGTTGAGTTAGCATCACAACCTTGCAAAAAATGATTTGGATTTCATTGGTCTTGTGACACATTCATCTCAGCTGTGCTTTTGTTTTGCTTGACGGAGTATCTGTACTTACTGGGCGGAGTACTCATTATTAAAGGAAGCCAATGCTAGAGAAGTCACAGATTTTCTACGTGCATTATTTGGGGAAGGTATTCTCAGTCAGTTGTTTACTGATAAGGGTGCCGAGTTTACATATCTGATCGTGCAGGATTTTCTTGATAGAAATGCCACCATCAAACACCTTACCACAGCAATGTACAGTACACAGGGTAATTGTGTGGTGGAACAAGTCAACTGCATGTTAAAGGAAACAATTAAAATTGCTGTTTTCTCTGAGGCTAATGCGGTGAAAGCCATTGCAGAGATATTGTGGAACTACTTCAATACACTGCATTCCACAACTGGTACTCCTCATATTTTTTGTTGAGAGGAACAAATTCCGCTAATGAATTAACTCCTGTTTGGGTCTTGGACAATACCAATAAAGCTAATGAAACACCTGATGGAGACAAAGTGTAGCAGTGGTGACCGAAAGTCAAGTTAAATCTAAGATTAAGCATGATGAGGGAATTAATGTGAAAAAAATTCAATTTTTTGGTAGGAGATTTAGTTAAGGTCAAAAAACCTTTTAAGAAAATGTGTTCTAGATGTATCTAGATGTGTTCGTGCTACTAGAATCATTCAAGTTTTCAAGTATGCTGTTCGAATGAAGTGAAGAAAGAGGTGAAGTAGGAGAAATGTGGTGAGAGTAAGAACAACAGGTAAAGATGACAATATCATGGCTGATGGTAGACTAATTCGCGGTTACATACAGGAGGAAGTTACTTTTCGTCTTCCCTCCAAGCATTTAGTCTGGGTCTGGTGATCACCATAATGTCAGGAATAATAACAGTTCTGGTTCTGAAGTTGGTGGCTCTGTGTCTGATGATGATGTTACCAGACATGTTCCTGAAGTTGAATCACAACATATGGGCTTACAGCCAAGGATTGTTTCTATTCCAATATATCTACATGATTATGTATTATTGTAGTTTCTAATAATTTTTTCCTTTAAGGACGGAAGATATTTGGTAATCTGTTAGTGTAATTTCTATTATATGTTTTGTTATACCCTTGTTTTCATACTGTCACTCAAACGTTTAGAACACTCCTGTGCATCTGTCAAAGTGGGTTACAGGATTCCACTCCATTACTTGACTGGAACTCAGCTGGGATAGATGTCAGGTGCTGTTCATCATACTGGAATAAATACTGTGGACATATCTTGGATGTGTTGGATTAATTTTATGTAAGACTCTCTTTTACAGAGGGATACTTACAAAAGTTCTTCTGATAGAGTACACATGCTGCTCTGATCCGTGTGAGAGACTCCTTATATGTGAGTGGAAAATAATGCTTCTGACAGTGTGTGACTGGAACTGGTTCAGGGGGAGTTTGCTTTTGCTGTTGTGTGACTGCAAGTCTGTGAGGGTTGTGATAGTATTGGCTGTATTGAGACTAGTTTGCTTTTCTCTACAAGGGCTTAACAGTACCGTTGTGGTTTTATTGAGGATATGGCTGGAAATAAGCTATGCACTTATATAATGATGGACAAGTCTTACTCTTAAAAATATATATTTCAGCAATTATTCCTGAGCTAAGTCTTCTTCCACCTACTTGTGAGCTTTAATAATCTGATGTCCATATTGAGGCTGCCCAAAAGTTGGGGGGAGGGGCATTATGAAAGCCGCTTAATAATAACAGTAACAGCAACTGGCATCGTAAAATAGGTGGTGATCAGATATATATATACTCTTTAAAAAATGTCTTTGAACCTCAATCTATTAATACTTTAGATTTGAATGAACCAGGAGCATCTTTCAGCTCACAAAGCAATGTATTTCTGATTTTTAAGGGTAAAGAGACTAATTCAGGGTGCTTATCCACCTCTACCAATGGCTTGCGGTCCAAAAAGGAAATTAAGCAGAAAGAGTGTAATCTGCAGACAAAAGAAAAACCAACAAGCATCTAAAAAAAAGCCCACAAAAATTGTTTTGAGAATACAGAGGCTCAGGTCTTGTCATCCAATAAGGGAGAATAATCTTAGTTAGAAGATGCAGGGCAAATTGATAAATTCCTCAAGAGCCTCTGGATCCTCCTCAGTTGATGACACCACATGTTGACACACCTCACAATGGACATCATTCTCTTAATGTGCCCCCATGTAGTCTCAATCCTTTAGTTAAAACTTTGGTCTACTCTGAAATGTCCATCATTAATAGAATGTTGCCATCAGGAAAAATGATATCACAGATTTGGCCCCATTTACCAACCACTTAAGATTTATTGCTATATTTGATCAAGATGTAACACTGAACAGGTCTTATTTATTATCTTGTTTTATGGTTAAAATAAATTGAAGATGGCTCAAAGTAATGATAACGCTCTAGAAAATGTTACGTATTCCCACTTGATTAGCTAATCAAGAGTGACATTTCAGTGGAGTCCAACCTGACTGGGTGGAGTCCAACCTGATTTTGCAAAATAGTGATTGCTTCCATTGTAGAGGGATTGATCCCATTTTCTCCTGAGAGTATTAGCAGTTGGTTCTCCCATGGAGTGGGTAACTTCTCCCTACTAGGAGGCTCTCCTACGAAGGGGAATGAGTTGTTTGTAGGAAATTAGGATCATTTATTAGTTTCCCTAGGAGAAGATGGGATATGGGTTTCCTTCCTGGAGGCAAAGGTGGGAGGGGGCCCTCTGTAAATAGAAGATTAGTTGAGAAGATGGGAGTTGGCTGCCAGCCACCCTCAATAGTAATCATGTGTTGGGACAAGTGAGTAATAGTTGCAGTTAATTATTTATTTATTTATAACGTTTTATAGATCGCAAACAAGATCCCGAAGGATATCAGAGCGAAAAGTGGCTTCCTGGAATGCAGCTGGATTGTCAAACTACCCTGATAAAAATGGCTTTTAAATAATCTGAAAGCTGATGTGGTCTGCACCCAGGAAACATGGTGTTTGAATAATTTTGTCTTGGATGGATATGTTGTGCTTAGTTATAGGGCTGTCCCCTCTTCTAAGAGGGGTCATGCGAAGGGGGGTGTAGCTATATTTTTCAGAAATTACCATAGGTCGAATTACTGTAGTGTCTCTGATTCGCATAATTTATTTCAAGTAGTAAAATTCTTTTCAGTGCAGGATAAGTTCAGGGGAAGTCTGGGTTACTGGTAAACACTTATATTCCTCCTGACCCCACGCAGAATGCTCTTGTCTCTGCCTTGCTTGTGTTTCTAAATGCGGTAGTAGACCAGGAAGGTGCATATGGCTCTATTAGTTAGGGACCTGAATTGCAAAGTTTCTAACCATTCAATCAGCCTATCTTTTGACCTAGAGAAAGAAGAGGCTTTAAATATTGCCCCAGTTTGCTTCTTTTCAAATATAAACATTGATAAAAGAGGCTTCTTACTCCTTGATTTACACAATTAAACGCAGACCACTATAGCTCCTTCTGAACTGGATATCCGTGTAAGATGTCTTTCAGTGTTACACTGTCCTGTGGTGTGTCCCACAAGTTTCACAATATAAAACTCCTTCCTATTGTATTTGTCATAGAGTTAATAATGTAAAACTGTACTACTGTATTTGTCTGGGGGTTCCCAATGAAAACTCCCTTATTGCATTTACCGCAGCATCTGAATTAATAATGTCTATCATTTATGAGATAAAATCAGCTGCGGTGCGCCCATTGGGGCGTAGGGGCGTAGCCCCACTAAGCCTGGGACGCACCGTCGTCAAGCACAGCAGTGCACACTAAGAAATAGCGCAGCAGCGCTAGTGTATCTCCGGGATTAGGGACACACCCGGAGCATTCAGGAGAGATCAGGGGGTGGGGCTGGAGATCAGGGGGTGGGGCTGGGCTGGGCTGCTGGCATTCTGCGCAGGTGAAAATTTGGGCTGCACCTAGCCCGAGCATGCGCGGTTCAGCCTTCCCCTTTAGAGTTGTCCCAAGGGGGTGCTGTTTCTTACAGCAGCGGTGCCGCTGCATGCCGCAGCCCCCAGGGCGAGTAGTGACTGTGCCCCCCTAGCCAATCCTGGCACTGCATGCAGCGCCAGGATTGGCTGTTCCACGGCGCACTGCCTCAGCCGCACTTAATGGCCAATCACTGTGACACTTCATGTGAAGCCATGCAGTGATTGGCCATTTGGGGATGCGCGCGCTGGCGCTGCTGGCTGGCTGGCTGCTGAGTGTGTTAGAGGGAGCTGCACGGAGTCAAGGGAATGAGGACTGCCCGCTGATTCCTGGTGGAGCTGCCAGAGTCATTTACCGAGGTGTGTGCTTGCTGCCTGACTGTGCACAGGCTGCCGTGCATTCGTTGCCTGTCTTGGCTGGCTCTACCTCTGCTGCCCGGTGAAGAGACGAGTGTGCCTGCTGAAACTAAAAAGGTTTGCCGCCTCTCCAGGGTTCGTTCCAGATCAGATGGTGACTGGTCGCCAAAAACGAACAAATTTGAAGCAATCCCAGACCATGTGAGTGAAGTCGACGTCCACATAACTTCATCAAGCTGGTTGTGAAGGGACTTAATTTTTCGTCAGCCGTTAATGTTAAGTATGTCTTTCCCTTCAGCTGATGTTTGTGGTTGTCTGTAGCTCCGAAACCTAGGGACTGCACTGCTATGTTTCCTGCCTGCTTTGGGCATGTCTGACCAGTCCGTTTTGCCTGTATCTGATCTCTGCCATCGTCGGCCTCAGTAGAGACTGTTTTGGAGAGGCTAAAGGGTGCTGCTGGCTGCGCAGAACGTAGAGGGGAGGCATTCTGCTGCCTGCTGTGTTCACGCGAGGTTGCTACTGCTGTGTTTAGACTGCTAGAAAGGAAGAAGAGTGCGTCTTCTAACTGTTACTGACTGCAGTGCCCACTCAGTTTGCTGCCTCTCACTGCTGCTAATTCATGTGGCTGCGATAAGTGCCTGCTGCCTGTGCTCGCTTTGTGGTGGCACTGACTGTGTTTTTGTTTCTAGACCATGGTAGTAATTCTACCTCGGCTGCATGGGGCTGACTGCGGGGATCTTTCTGCGCCTGCAACTGATTTGGACTAGGAAGGGACGCAGTGGACTGAATGCGGTGTGCCTCTGCAAAGGATAGTGTCCTTGACTAAAGTTGACCGAGGTGTGTAATCACTGCCTGCAACTGATGTCATAGATTGGGACAAACATTAGGTGTTTGCCTACTGCTTTCAAGTGAACTTGACCTAGGCTGGTCCACAGGTGACAAGACTGTGGCGAGTGTCTGCTGTCTGCAACTTAAGTTGTCCTAGACTGGGACTGACCAGGATGTTGGCCTAGGGTGGGACTGCATGGGACTGACTGCGGTGAGTGTCCACTGCCTGTAACTGATGTTGTTCCAGACTGAGACTGCCTATGGTATGTGTCTGCTGCCTGTAACTGATGTTGTTCCAGACTGAGACTGCCTATGGTATGTGTCTGCTGCCTGTAACTAATGTTTGGCTACATTGGAACGGCCTAAAACTGACTGCAAAGTGTGTTTGCTGCTTGTAACTGATGTTGTCCTAGACGGGGTGCCTGGTACTGACTGTGGTGTGTGCCTGGTGTCTGAATCTGACGTTGGCCTAATTTGGTACTGTCTGGGATCGCCTGCTGTGTGTTTGCTGCTTACACCTGAGGTTGTCCTATACTGGCACTGCTGTGTTGTGTCTGCCAGTGGTGTGTCCTGTGTCGGCGTCGTTACTAGGGCTCGTGTCGTGTGCTGCACAGTCCGACTGTCCGACTCACCAAGTGGCTGCAGACATAACTCTGTCTGTCTCTCCGTTCGTTCCCTGGCAGAATTGGTCGGACAGCGTTTGTACAGTACACAGCAGCTGGAAGTTCAAGTGAAAAGGTGTCTCAGTCTCTGACTCGACTCTGTGGCACTGGTAGGAAGCATAGGTAGGTAGCCTTCTTATCTTTTCAATTTGGGTGGGGACGGGCATGAATCGAATGGAGGCCGACTCCGAGGCTTTAGTTTACCAATGTTTGTTACCATGATGGCTGGGACAGGCCCAGTGTTGTGGTGTCGTTAGGGCTCGTGTGCGGCCCAGTTCGACTCACCACGTGGCTGCCTGCAGACAGACACTAACTCTCTGTCTCCGTTTGTTTCCTGCCTGGCAGAACTGGACACAGGCCCAGCATTTTTTAGCAGTACTACTGCTGTAGTGTGAAGTTCAAGTACTTCTACTTTGTATTATACCTTTGTAATAAACCTGCACAGATGTCACTTTTTTCCTCCTATAATTGTACCGTTTGCTACCTCTTGTATTTTGTTTGCTCACATTTATCACTTTTCGCCTCATGCTGTTGTACGTTGTTTGTTCACTTGTAGTTTTCTTCTCATGTGTAGTATCATTACTATATAAAAATGCATAATATCTTTTCAATTTGGGTGGAGGCCGAGGCTTTAGTTTACCAATGTTACCATGATGGCTAAGGGACACGAGGATCCCAGAGAGGGGCCGGGGGCTGGATGCCTGACTGACTGCTGGGCAACGAGCAGACAAGCTGAATAATCAGAAGACTTGTTAGGCATTCACACAGCTAGCCCCTCCTCAAATCAAGTGACCTGCTTGCCAGAGCTGAAGCTGCCCTCTCACAGGCCGACTTCACCACTCGATGAGAATGCTACCAGGTGAGAATGAAATGCTAACACATTGCTAACGGATCTGAAGGCACTTTAGGTAATCCAGTAACCACAGGTTCTTCCCGTACAGTGCTACGCCCCTATGTAAATCGTATAAGCTAAGTGTCCAGGAAGGAATCATTCACAACGTAAATTTTTTGCTTTCAACAGTGTCATAACTATGATCACTCAATTAAAGAAGGTAACCAAAGGGTTTCAGCAACAGCAAGTAGTATCAAAAATATATTTTTATTTTTATTTTTAGCTTTTCAATTATAAACTTATTTTGTATTTACAGTTTTTCACAAATCAGAAAGTCCGGCAACATAGGACCACCAAAACCATATCTCATAAATCATATGGTGGCACATAAACACCTTTAACACATAGTGTGGGCACAATAAAGGACCACATGCACGTTATTACATATGCAGCCTAATTCACAAAATATAGTTTCAAGTGAATTATACAGTATGTTTGTATAAGGTGTTAGGCGTCGACGTTTCGGTCCAAGTAGGCCATAAAGATCCGGAGGACCATCTTCAGGACAACAGAAGTTGCACAAGGGTATCTGTATATTCAATAGTGTTTAGTAAGCCAACAAAAACGCCTCACAGGTCGTTGTCTGGCAGCCGCCACAAGCTCGAAAGACGCCGGCTCTCACGAGTCCGTGTGTCTTCTCCGTGGGTGAACGCGGAAGACCCTATGTAAAGCACACCACACAGTGCACCGGTTACCTTTGTGAAGGTAGAAACCACAAGAACATCAGCCCTTTCTTAAGTGCTGGCCATTAAATACTGAAACAGCAATAGTGCTTTTAGTCTGAGAGCCGTAAATCAAAGGCAGTCTGCAGTGCAGCGTGTGCACCATTTATTACAGAAGGGTATTGATCAAGCGCGTGTCCACTATTATATGTAAATCGTTATACATAGAGATCTGTGCAGAGTCTGTGTCTCTTCTAGAGCAGATCCCAGTCGGAGGCAAAGGTTTTTTCTTCAAGGTAGTTGCAGAACTATGTTAACGCTCGCATTTCAATCAGTTTTTCGTGGAATAGCCTAGGCCCTTCAGGATTGTTCTGCAGTTGGATTAGTGTGCTAGGTCTAGAGTGCTCCTTTTAGGGAGCATTCATAAGTTGGATTTGTTAAGGACTAAAACAAAGGTGCTAGATCATAGGCGAATGTGTAGTGTGCATGGCTGGTGGTGATGGCCACACAACAAATAGGCAAAACCATAATTTACACTGGCTGGTCCCCATGAATCAGCAGCATGAAATTATACATCATCAAACCAACAAGGCAAAAAAACACTACATTGATAGAAAACTCAGTACCAGGAAAAGGAAAAACTATGGTTGTTAAAAATCGGTTAGCACATTCAATGTAAGCAGTACGTTAGCGGGAATATTCAGACATGTGTGCGAGCGTGAACCACACTGTTAAACGTTAACAACATGGTATTTCAAGCTGGTATTTATTACGAGGTGGACTCGGTGTGCCCATGCTTTGTGAAGGCTGTTTCCCAACTGCTGTGCAACTTCTTCCACTCTTAGAGCTGAGATTTCCATGGAAGTCTTATAGTCTGAATTCAGCACCTGAGCATAATAAGACGGAATGTATGAAGCTCTGTGGTTATACTGAATTAGCAGCCGTCCCGACGTTGTCTGGGTATGAATTGCTGCCGGCCAGTAGTATATTGTTTTGTAGGATTTCGTTTTAATAGCATTTCTTATCTGTGACAGACCTGTGAAACGCTCCGATTCACAGTGCACTGCAGATGCACTTAAAAGTGCGCGTTCAGTAGTGTGTAAACTAGAGTTTCCCTACTTTATTTTTTCTTGCAATATTATATAGCGCGAACTCGACAACATGGCATGAGCACAATTTACATTACAGAAGAACACATTCATTTGTGGTAGGCATGGGGAGACAAAGCGATTTGCCTGGAATCACAGGATGTTGAGCTGATGCCGAGATTCGAACGTAGCTCCCCAGCTCTAAAGTTTGCAATTCTAGAACTTGTGGCGGGAGGTGTGTCTAAAAGTGTATGTCGGTGCTGGCCATCAATGAGAGAGACCTGTGCATTTTTCAAATGGGTGGTGAAAAGTATGTTGCTGGAGATGTGGGCCGCCGTGCCGCCAATGTACTTACCGGGGAAGGGTAAACACCCATTATTCCACAACTTTCTTTCCGCATACCATCACTCCGCATACTTTCATTACGAAAGTACCATGACTCTGCAATGCCATTATAACGCGTGGCATTACATTTTATATGCTTTTACCACACATACATTTACAACAAAATTCGTTGTAAATGCTTGAATGGTAAAAGCATGTTTTTTTTTAATGTTTGGTTAAGGTAAGTATGGGTATATATGTTTTGGGGTTTGGGGTGTTTGGGTATTTTAAGGGTTCAGATATAGTTTTGGGTTATGGGGTACAGGGGTAGTTTTAGGGTTTAGGATAGGTATGGGTTTTGGGGTATAGGGGTATTTTTAGGGTTCAGGGGTAGGTTTTGGGGTACAGGGGTATTTTAAGGGTTCAGGGCTAGATTTGGGTTTTGGGGTACAGGGGTATTTTAGGGTTCAGGGGTAGGTTTGGGTTTCGGGGTACAAGGTTATTTTTAGGGTTCAGGGGTAGGTTTGGGTTTTAGGGTACAGGGGTATTTTAAGGGTTCAGGGCTAGGTTTGGTTTTTTGGGGTACAGGGGTATTTTAGGGTTCAGGGGTAGGTTTGGGGGTACAGGGATATTTTACGGGTTAAGGGCTAGGTATGGGTTTCGGGGTACAGGGGTATTTTTAGGGTTCAGGGCTAGGTTTGGATTTTGGGGTACAGGGGTATTTTTAGGGTTCAGGGCTAGGTTTGGGGGTACAGGGGTATTTTAGGGTTCAGGGGTAGGTTTGGGTTTTGGGGTACAGGGATATTTTACGGGTTAAGGGCTAGGTATGGGTTTTGGGGTACAGGGGTATTTTTAGGGTTCAGGGCTAGGTTTGGATTTTGGGGTACAGGGGTATTTTTAGGGTTCTGGGGTAGGTTTGGGTTTTGAGGTACAGGGGTATTTATAAGGTTCAGGGCTAGGTTTGAGTTTCGGATTACAGGGGGATTTTTAGGGCTTAGGGATAGGTTTGGGGTACAGGGTATATTTATAGGGTTAAGATGGGTTAGTGCTTAAGGGTGTTGGGGTATTTTAAGGAGTAAGGGTGGATTTTGATTATGGGCTGCAGGGGTATTTAAAGGGAGTAGCACACAATATGAGACATGGCATGAAGGGTGGAACGTACCACACGCCCCCAGCGTTTGTCACGCCCACAGCACAAGGCAGACACGCCCACAAGGGACTACTTTGCTGGCAAGGTTATTTTACCTTTTAAATTTATATGGTGGGCGTCTGCATAGCCTATGTCCTTCTGCTGCAACTGCACTTTCCAACGCTGTATTGGGTGTTGTGATTGGTGCTGTGGTTCCTCAGATGACCCGCCTCAAAGGTTTGGGCTCTCTCTTTATTATATTAGTATGGATAAGCAGCTACCTATGTTATGCCATCTAATAATGTAACAACTGCACTTTCACAATTGCTTTATTAACCTTCCTGCTTTCTCAAATTTGCTTGAAAATGCACGATTTTTCTACTTTTTTTCCAAAATTTTCTTGAAGGGGTGGGGGGGGGGTAATTACCCCAAACCCCCCTTTTGGGGTTACGGGATCGCTCGCTCGCTATTGTGCTGTATGCAAATCACTTTGCGCCACACCACTTTCAAATGTCACCCACCGCCCCTGGATAAAATTATCACAGGAGGGCAAACACAACTGCTGCCCACAGAAGCGCATGTAAAGAATTTCAAAGAAGAGGTAGAACCAAAGTCCCTTTCTCTATCATACTTATTAACCTCTTGGCTGCTAGGCGTTTTCCCGCTGTGTGCTGGAAAATGCCATTTTAGTGGCACCATGACGAGCTCAGCTCGTCATCAGCACACGACACCCGTGGGTGATGACGAGCTGAGCTCGTCATCAGCATCGAAAGGGTTAAATTCATCTTTGTGATTTCATGAGCTCCGGCAGATAGCTAAAGGTTTTTCTAGACAGACATAAAATGGTGTACTCCCTGCTCTTGACTTTTAGAAATAAAGTGGCATTTCACTGGTCGCACCGTGTCTTTTAAAGACCTCTCATCTTGTTGCTACTATGCCCCATTTCTCTTATCTTATGTATAATATGTTCATTTTGTGTTCGATGTGTTGGTCTAAGCCTCATTGAGAAGAAAACAAATTAACCTTAGCTACTAGATTTGCTTCTTTGCAGGAAGTTGTTGCCTGCATGGTGGATGAATTGTTAGTTCCATGCAGCAGCTTCTTCCTCATAAGCAAAATACGAATCTGTGTTTTTCATTCTGTGCAGAGCTGCGCTGTTTCTGGCACCAATGCACTGAAATACTTTCACTCCAATGATGTTCACTCATCGATACATGGGATTTCCTTTTCAGCTACTCTGAAGATTCCTACATGTTTTTTTGGTAAAATCTTGTAATGCCGGAATGTTTAATAATGGTACTTTGTTTATGGTCCTTTAAACTGGGTGGAATTAGCGCCCTGAAGGCAGTGAATATGATTGATTAAAAACAGGAAGCCCCCCTCCTTTCTCTCATAAATGGTACTGACCTTCAAGACTTAGTTAGCAGCAAGGGTATCCCACCCGCATCATCTTTAAAACCTACTGTGCACTATACACCTCCTCCCTCCTGTAAAGAAAACTCAGTCTGCCTCCAGTGGTGCTGGAACAATAGTCCGAGTGGGGGTGCTGTGGCCAATGTTACATCACCGAAGGGATGTATGACGGTACAACGCGGGCTGTTACCACATGTACCGTTACAACGTGTGTTTTACAACGCAAGTCGTTACCACGACTTGCGCTGTAGGGTGCGGACTTAGGAATAGTTTAATTTACTATTCCAACACTAGTCCCCGTGGATAGTAGGGAAGGTGTTGGAATAGTAAATTAACTATTCCTTGTCCTTGAGCGCCCTCCAGCGCAAGTCGTGGTTACGACTTGCGTTGTAAGAGACACGTCCGTAATGGTAGCGCGGGGTAACATCCGCGTCGTAAAGGATGTTCCCCTCACCGAAGTCATAGGGATTGTAAAATCCAAACGCCATACAAAGTTCAGCCAATAAGCCCCCCCCCATTTCAGCAGGAATGTGGTATGCGTGTGGTGTGTAGGTCGTGGAGCACACTGTCACAAAAGTATATTTCTGAAGCATGGTGTAGTAGTGGACTGTCAGTTACAGACAGCACATTTCCAATCTAAATGACCACTACATTTGCAAAGAAATGCATTTTTATTGGTAAACATATGTAGTACACAAATTATGATATATGGAAATCTAGTTTCAGTGAATATTTATGCTTTGGGCATCATCAAGTAGAGTCTAGATTTGTTTAAATACTATTACATTTTTTGTTTCGATAACTCTGCAGAATTACCAAAAAGTGTTTCATTTGGGCTTTCCTAAATGCTGATGTATTTTGAAATATTTGTACAGTCCTCACTTTGCAGTCAAAGAAAGAAAAATAATCCGTAATCACCAAGCTAAAAGAATAGGCAGCAATTTGTCAAAGGACATAGCCTGACATTTGATCTCTGTGCTTGAACTCCCACCAAATGCAACAAGATAAAAACTTTATTTACAGACACGTATATTGCTCATTCACCTCCTGAACTCCAGCATGGTTATTTTGTGGGTGCCGCAGCACCACCACCGCACCGCACTCCTACTTAAAGCGCCCGTGTCTGCCGGACAAACTCAGTATATCCGGAGGCCTCTGCCTCACGCACTTCTTATTCTTGTAAAGCTGGAAATCTATATGGTACAAAAGAATCGGACCTGAAAACAGGCATTTTATGAAGTTAGCTACGTCTCCAGTGATGCCCCCTCCTCTGCATTGCACCAGGAAAGAATCATTTGTCCACCTATTTTGGTATCGAACAAAGGATCATTTGTCCACCTTTTTTAGTATCGAACAAAGGACAGAATGGGTGTTAATTTGAGCCAATACAGCAAAGAATGGTCCCTGTTGGGTAGAGTGTGAGTAAATGAGACCCATTCAAGGTGCTGAAAGGTACCATAAAATTCCTTTTATCACCACTACTAACTGTGCGATGAAGCCCGAGGATCAGGAAGGGCAGCCCGAAGGAATAATATGCATATCTTCAGAGGCATATTCACTGAGGGTGCCTCAGGCCCTAATCGTCGAGTGTCTTAGCCTGGGCAGCTGCAGTGTCCAGGATGCACACAGTTCTTTACCTGGTGTGTGCTGGACTGCCCTGGAGCTGGGGCCTCAGTGACAGCAGCTTACACACTATTGCCTGGTTCATTCAGAGGTTGAACTGCAAGTATGTGAACTGTTATCCTGAGTGCATAGAGGGCACGGCACGGTCAGGGAGTTTTGGGGGATGAGGGGGCTGTTATGGCATAGTTAAAAAGAACTAAATATTCTACAGTTATTTTGTAGCCCTTTCATGTGCAGGTAAATACATCTTAAATGAAAATCACATGCTCATTAAAGTAATCAGTGGGAAATGCATTATTTGATGTTATGAAAGCACAATTGGTTAATGCGATCACTGCAGATGTCTTGATGCAGGAATTCTGCTCAGAAACAGAACTATGGGATCATAGACCATCGGCATGAAGGGACTAAGTCATCATTCCACCTCAGTATCTATGAGCCAGAGTCCGACTAGCTATAGTGCCTCTCTTGCTCCCCTAACCTTACCAGAGAAACAAGTGAATCGGCAAACTTTCGAACACAACCCTGGCGACCCTCTCAGGGATCGCAGTAACAGGACACACCCTTTCGCTCTCTCGTACTTGTCCACAATAAAAAAACAAGAGACACAAAGGAAATTTAGAATATTTATTCAAACTATTGTGTCCTAAAATGTAGTATTCATGCTACAATTAGAATACAAATGCATACTAAAAATCTGTTAGCATGGTCAATAAAACATATTTCATAAAAAGACAGATTATCCTAAAACCCCCTCCCTTCTACTGAAGCTAAATGATTATATATCAAAGATCTCTGGGATTAGTGACAAACCTCGGTACCTCAGCAATCATAGGTGGACATTCTACATCTCTGCTGACATAGCATGCTTGGCTCAGGACCTTCGCTCAGGGTATTTACTTAAATTATTTTTGCTCAGATATATGACAAAGGGGTACGAAAGGGGCGGTGCATGGCTTGGCAGTTTGGGCTGGACTGTTCCCATGAGGCACAGGGTCAAGGCTGATTTGCATATAGCCATGTCTGAACTGGGAGGGTGTGGAGAGCAAAAAAAACAATGGATTTAGGCCCAGATATCTGTACTGGGGTGAATGTATGACATTGTTCTGCATTCTGTCCATCAACTGTTGTTTTTGCATTTGTCACCCCGAGTGGTTTGGGTATGCTCCGACGTGAGTCCCATGCTCTCCACACCACTGGAGTCAAGCTATCCTGGCTGAAGACGGCTGATAGCCAGAAACCGGTCCTAGGATGCTTGATTCCGGTCCAGGAAAGACATGGCTTGGCAGTTCGGGCTGGACTGTTCCCATGAGGCACAGGGTCAAGGCTGATTTGCATATGGCCATGTTTGAACTGGGGTGGTGTGGAGTGCAAAAAAACGATGGATTTAGGCCCAGATCTCTGTACTGGGGTGAATGTATGACATTGTTCGGCATTCTGTCCATCAACTGTTGTTTTTGCAGATATATGAAAAGGCGTGTACTCACAAACAGCAGCTGCGTTCTCATGATGTGTTTAGGTGCTAGTGACCAGAGATAATAGCAAGTGGGCATTGTTGTTTGACCTTGTCTGTGGTGTTCCGACTAATTCCCAGGAAAGAACAGAACAGGAAAATATATGCAGGTTCTGTGTGAAATTTCACTGGGGCACTAAAGCAAGCAGGTTTATATAGTAATGTGTGCAAAATGCAGCCTACAGCATGCACTATTAGGCCAACACAGAGAAAGCCAGAGTGGACTAAGTGGAAACACATGACAGTCTGTGTAACCAGAGTTTCACAGCACTAAGTCCTGGCTGGTGCACTGGGGAATAGTGACTTGTATTTATAGTGCATCCCAAAATCTTGTAATAGGTGCAGTTATTGCCCCAGATAAATAAAGTGCCCCAGGGTACTCCTATTTATCTGCTGCATTATAAAGCACCTGGAATGCACAAACATGGGATTAGGACTTCGTTGTTTAAGATAAAACAAGTGTTATAAAAAATATATAATTTTACTAACTCACAATCAGACTTTACCTAGGGCCAACATTTTTTTCCATTAAAAGGAAACGTTCCAGACCTCAGCTGATAACACCCTTACATTACCTCTCAGAAAGAATAAATAGTAGTCACATGAAGCTTTAAACTACTCCATCAATCAAAATAATATATTGGCTTTCAAGAAGCTTTTAGATTTATTGATTAACCAGTAGGACACAATTCATTTCTTTCAGGTAGCAGGCATCCTGGTGAGAAGGCTTGTTTCTTCTTTCACTGTCTGTCTCTCTCTCTCTAGGCTTCAAAGAACGGGTAGAATTGGGCAAGACAACAAATTAGCAGAATGAGCAGAGCAAATTATCGATCTTGCCAATTAGAGCCCATACACGAGCTGAGGCTTGAAAACATTTGGCTTGCTAATCTAGCAACAGATATCCTGCAGTCCTTCTTAGTCCATCAGATATCACTTCACTGGGAGGCACTTATTAAAAGTGATAGTCTTTGGAGGAGGAGCCAAGCCAGCTACCGAGATGGCCGCATAGACGCTCGGCTCCGTGAGCCCTTTCACCCCGCGCATATATCCTGGCAACTATCCTGAGCCGTAACGGAATATTTAAGTAGGCGAAGGAGAACTGCCACTTACCGTCTGCTCCTGAGGCTTCTACGTGTGGCGGACCCAGGGATATGTCCCCGACTCTTCTGAGGCCCTCGCGGTGCTGAGACCGGGGTGTCGATTGAAAGGAGCAGCCGGCCGCGACTGCGACAACAGCGGCCACTGGTGGTGGTGAGGAGTCGGCCGGAGGGCGCCGGTGAATTGATGGGCCGATGGCGGCAGTGACGACCCGGTCCACTTAACGGAGTGCCCCGTGGGGCTGCGTGGCAAAGCAGGGTCGAGGGGGGTGCATGGTATCTGGCCCCCTCCCCAGTTCTGTGTCCGGGCATACTCAAGGACTACCCCCGGTATCGGCGGGCGGCTCCGGGGGGGCGGCAGAGATTTTGTTTAGCCCTTTGGTGACTCTTGTTCGGGGAGCCTGCCTTGCATTTTTGAGTCCCGGTTGTGCATCCTGTAGTGCCCTGGTTTGGGGCCTGGTCCCCGAGGTGAGGTGTAGAAGGACGTGGCCGGATCGGCTAAGATGGCGGCCGGCGCCCCCCTGTGCGGACCACATCCAGGTCAAACAGCTGCCGTGTGGATGAGATCAGGGAACTGGTGGCGCGAGAAGGAGCCCACGTCCAAAGATGTACTGGCTGCACTAACGAACATGCACGAAACCCTGATCTGTAATGCCCGAGACTTGGGAAGAAGGATGGCCGCCATTGCTGTCCCGCCGTTTCATGCGGGCACAGTTCGACCTCAACGGAGTGCCGCCGTGCCCGCCTCTGTGTCCACGCGGAGTGCTCCACCTACACCTAGTTTCCTGGAGCCGCTGAAAGACCCGGCTCCTTTTATCGCCCTGGACAGTTTGGTGATGCATGCGAGTGTCTCTTCGGGGCACATGTCTACTTGGAGGCTGGGAAAACAACGCTGATCTAATTTTTGGACTGCCCCGGCGCTGTCTATGTGCTTGCCGGGTTGTGTGACTCTCCCGCCTTGGAAGATGAGACTGTGTTCGGCCTTGGGGATGCTCTCGGTGTCAATGTCGACGCAAACGGATTTCCCCAATGCATGTTCGGATGGGTTCGGGTTGCTGAAGTCCCATGCAGCGGTAATTCGGCCTTGCCCGCCCGGATCACTTGGACCCTCCACGCCGCTCTGTGTACCGATTGATAAGTGGACGTATGTTGGTTCCATTGATAGACAAGGCCAGGGATGACACCGTCTAGAGTCTAGTGGACGTATTGTTGGCTGGCGGTGCTTGGGGGACATTTGGCCGGGATTGTGAGGCTGGTTTGGTCGATGATTGACGTTCTCCACGGATATTCTGCTCTCGCATTTGGGATGTCTCCTGGGCATAGGGGTGTGGGGCGGGGGCGGGTGGTAAGATTGAGGGCCCTCCTCCACTTTTTTCTTCTTTTCTTCTTTCTCCTCTTTCTACATTTCGGGTCTCCATTAGGGCGACAGGCACGCTGCTGGGGGGGCGGGGGGGGGGGGGTAGGCAGGGGGGATGGGGTTTGTTAAATTGTCCGTTATTTGATTCTATGGCCCATTAGTCTTTCTCCTTTTTTTTAGTGTCGTCGATCGTCATGTCTCCTACAATATGTTTCGTATTGAGGGGTGGGGTTGAGCTTTGCTTGGTAACGGGTTTGTGCCTACATTTATCCTGATTTGCTTACCTTCTCCCCACTGCTTCATTTGTATTTGTACTATTTGCGGATATCCTGATTTATGCTCACTATTGTGGGACCTTGTACGACTGTATGGCACTTACTTTTAGTTTTTCTTTTATTACAAAATGAACCTTTATACTCCTACATTCAGACCTGTACGCCTCAATACAAGTCGTGTCCTGAACATTTGTAAGACCCCGGCTTTCGAACTGCTACAACTTTTCACATTGCTTTGCTGTACTTTTGCTCTGACTAGCGGCCGGCCGGGGTGGTTGTTGGCCCATACTTGTAATTGCTGGAAGTAATAATAAAGGTTCTCCAAAAAAAAAAGTGATAGTTTTTAAATATGAAATTGAAAAAATTCATGTCACCCAAACCCCTTTCATGATGTCAATGCCACTAGTGAAATAAGAGGCAAGTCAGTTGCCATGTGTACTCTGTATGTGGTCTAGATTCTTATTATGCATGGTCCGACAGTATAGTCTGTTTAAAGAAACAGACGATTTTTATACAGCTCACATCCTGAACTTAGGTATTTGAAAATGCTCTCATACAAGGTAATGAAGAAAAAGGAGGCTCGGCAAAATAAAATATTTTCCTAGGATCACACATTTGTCAAGGGATAAGCTGGGATTGATAAGATGTTTTCTGGTTTCAGCCATTAGAATGTAAGAACAGCTACACACTTGTTTATGACACAATTTCAGTAGTTTTAGTGATAGCCACACACAAATTTACTTCAAACATAGGCCAGATTGCACTCACACACTTCTGTCCTTCAACTAGAATCTAATGCTTAAAAAACCTACCTCTCACTCAATTTTTCATCAGGTTTACACAGAGGCATAGCAACCAACAAAACCCATTAAGAGGATAACTCTGGTCCTGATGCAAGACCTAAACATCTCTCACATCAAGCTCCACAACAAACACACGTTGTTCAATCTATGGCACTCCACGGAGTAGGGTGCTACTCCTCCTCAAATGCACTTTGGGCCTCATTAGGAGTATGGAGCACTGCATAAATAAAATTACAATACAATACAACATACTTAACCCCTACGTTACTGTGAGGTGATAATAAGGGCAATATAGAGCTGGACAAATATCTATTCACATAACCTATGCCTACTTTCTGTAAATGTGGTGCCTTTACTTGGACTCTGTACTGTAGTTTGACAGCAAGATGATCATGAAACCTTATAAGTGATACTGTATATAATAGGCTACCAATGCAACAGCCTTTCACAATGAAACCACTACTTTGTGCACTATTTGTTCCTGTGTTACATAAAAACTGGTAACCATGTTGTGTGCCTAGTGCCTTTTTTGTGCCCCATTCAGGGTTGTCCTTTTCTTTACCAAGGCATGCTAATCAATATAATAAATATTCACCATTATAGAGAAGATTACCATTCTTCTCAAAGGAATTTTGGAAACCTTTGTTAAAAAAATAGCATTTTATAATGCACACTAGCAGCCCGCCCCAACGTTTTCCGGGGCAGAAATACAATGTGTGCAAAGGGTTGTAATGGGGCAGTACCGCTGCAGGAGACGCGCATCAGAGCGGCCAGCACCGGGAGCAGCAGAGCCGGGGAAGGAGCGGACTGTAATCGGAAGAACCGTGAGGGGCAGAGGAGGGAGCGTGGCTGAGAGCCAGGGGGAGCGAGCGGGCCGAGGACAGGCAGCAGACGATGCGGCTGAAGGTGGGCTTCGTCCTGCGCAGTGTGCTGGTGATCGGCACGTACCTGGGGCTGGTGCTGTTCTGGGCTTCCATGTCCCCCAAGGTGATGGACGAGTCCGGGCCCCTGTGGCCGGAGAGCGGGTGAGTGCAGCATGGCGACGCAGCGAAGGGGGCTCTGGGAAACCGGATCTTGGACCGCCGGAGAGCATGTGAATGCAGCATGGCGACGAAGCGGAGGGGGCTCTGAGAAACCGGATCTTGGACCGCCGAAGAGCGTGTGAGTGCAGCATGGCGTCGCAGCGAATGGTGCTCTGGGAAACCGGATGTTGGACCGCCGGGCGCGCTGATGCCGGGCCCCCAGCGTCTGCACACAATATGATGGCATGAAGGGCGGAACGTACCACACGCCCCCAGCGTTTGTTCCCCCAGCACAACGCATACACGCCCACAAGGGACTACTTTGCTGGCACGGGTCTTTTAGCTTTTAAATGTATATGGTGGCCGTCTGAATAGCCTATGTCCTTCTGCTGCAACTGCCCTTTCCAACGCTGTATTGGGTGTTGTGATTGGTGCTGTGGTTACTGAGATTACCCGCCTCATAGATGTGGGCTCTCGCTCTTAATAATAGTAGTAGTATAGATTGCCCCTGCAGAATTTAAGAGAACAACAATGATATTTTAGTGACTTTTACACTTTTTTGCGGGGGGCTTCAGAACAGGATAGAAATCATGGTTGTTGCTATTATAACATTTGCTATTAAGAGGCACGATTTATACTTCCGTTGGAGCAACCTTTTTATGGGGCATTGTCCATCAGCTTGAAGCAATATTGTTCCCTTTGCATGCTAGAACATAATTTGTTGCAAAGTTATTTCAAGGCAACTACTTTTTTGGCAGTTCTTTAATCCTGGTGCTTCCTGCATCATTACAGCTCAGTCATCTCATATAAGAACTGCTCAAGTAAGAAGCTAACAACTATTTTATTTTGATGTACTATAGCACAGATTCCTGGCAGGGTAATTACAAGCAGTAATTAACTACCAAAAACGCAATATGTGATTTCGCAAAATTGAATTTGTAGCCTAAAGCTGCAAAGCGTGTAATGATGCGATCCACTCGTGCAAGATTAAATACCCTAATTTTAATTGCTATACCAAAAACAAAATTTTTTGATCACCTGTTCATGCAAGTACCATTATATAGGGATAACCACAAGACCAGTCAAGAAGCGCAATAATGTCGGTGGTGTTGGTCGACTCTGCGCCTGTCTTCGGCATCGTGGTCTGTAGGATAACGTTTTGATGCCTACTTAGATGCCCCCCCTGCGCTCTGACGTCAGTTCTTTCTTTTTCCGTGCCAGCCTCGCGCAGATCTGGAGAGAGCATGCCCCTAGTCATTTTTTGACTAAACTTTTTTCGACTTTTGTCAACTTTTTTTTTTTCAAGTCTTTGACTCCTTGTGCACGCGGGATGTCCCATCGTCGGACCGGCTTCAAGCTTTGCGACTCCTGTCACATGCTGATGTCCATGACGGACCCCCACCTCGTGTGCCTCTGGTGCCTGAAGTGCGACCACAACCCAAAGTTGTGTTCCGACTATCGGGACATGAATCTGAAATCATCTGACAGAGACTATTAGTTATGGATGCCTTACCTTAGAATTACCCCAGGGCGTCAGACTGGATCCGGAGATTTTTTCTTCAGCAGTACCCCTGTGCGTCGGTAGGTGGCATTGTTCGACTCCGTTGTTGAAGTCGTGGTCGCCTGGATGACTTTGCTGGGCCTACTTAGATGCCGCCCCTGCGTTCTGACATCAGTTCTTTCTTTTACCGTGCCAGTCTAGCGCAGATCCGCAGAGAGCTTGCCCCATAGTAATTTTTTTGACTAAATCTTTTTCGAATTTTGTCGACCTCTTTTTTTGAATCTTCAGTCACAAGCTGATGTCTGTGATGGACCCGCACTTCATGTGCCTCTGGTGCCTGGAGCATGGAGGCCCGGCAGTTGGCTCTGCGTCCCTCCCGGTCTCACTCGAAGGGAAGGTCTTGAGACCGGTCCCGGAGTCACCACACCTTGTCCAAGTCTTCGCACTCTTTGGGTTAGTCGAAGGGAATGAATCAGACTGGAGATAGGAATTGGGTGACATCAGTGGTCTGGACACCTCCCCAGACTTTGGCATGCTTTCTACCCTTACCATGTCTACAGAGGAGGGAACATCCTATGAAGTGGTGGTGCATAGGACAGCCGAGGCCTTGATCCTGAAGCTCCTATAGTGGCAGTCAGGATTAACCTCCTGACAGAGGTGCTTCAACTGACGTCCCCTTCCTCTGAACCCCTCTTGCCCTTCATTGAAGCCCTCACAGTTGTCATTCTGTGCACTTGGTCCAAGCACAGCACAGGGACTCCTGTGAAACAAATGGTTGCCCGCCACTGCTCAGCTCCGGGCGATCCCATTTTCCTCACCCAACACCCTTCCCCTGAGAGCTTATTGGTCCACACTCCTTCTTCCAAGGGCGCATTCCCTTCTGCACCCCTGGACAGGGAATCCAAGAAGCTGGATCATCTTGGGAAGTGCATGTTCTCTTCCACCAGCTTGGCGCTGCTATCTGTGAATACTGCGTGCCTCTTCGGCCATTACACTCATACAGTCTGGGATACTGTTGCGCAGGTGATGCCTCAGTGACCTGAGAAGGCCCGGGCCCTTCTCTCCCAAGCAGAGGCAGATGAGAGACGCAGCTAAATTCAAAATCAGATATGGACTTGATACCACCGACTCACTAGGCAGAGCAATTGCCATGTTGGTAGCCCTTCGACGCTATGCCTGGTTGAGAATGTCTGTTTTTTTGCTGGATATAGCCTTCGATGGCCAACGCCTTTTTTGGTGACAACGCAGACTCTGCGCAGAAGCGCTTCAAGGATTCGAAGGCTACGGCCAGATCCTTAGGCCTCGCTGCGTCCTACCATTCACCACAGTCTGCCTTCCACCCCACCACGTTTGACCCGGTCCAGTTACCGGACCATGCAAGCTACTCAGAATTTGCGTGGCCGCGAACACTGGACCCAGTGATGTAGGTCTGGGAACCAGTGGGCGGGCCAGTCCCTCCTTTTCCCCCTGCAGCAGCCTCCAAAACATCCTAGTTTGACTTTTTAGGCCCATCAGCGGCCAGTGGGTGGCAGGACTCGCCATCACCTCCCCCACTGGTAATCCATCACGTCAGACAGGTGGGTTTGCAGGTAGTCCAAAGGGGCTACTCCCTCCCCTACGACACTTCCCCCAACTCCCCTCCATGTCACCGTCTTTTGATCCCATGTCGGAGGATCATTTGGCAATTCTCTGTCAGGAAGTCTTAGCTCTCCTGGCAAAGGGAGCTATCAAGAGGGGCCCTGTGCCAGAAGTAGGTTGTGGTTGCTATTCATGCTACTTTCTGGTGCCCAAGAAGGACAAAGGCCTGCGTCCTATCCTGGACCTCAGGGCCCTCAACCGTGTAAAAATGCTCACCTTGGCTTAGGTTCTATATGCCCTTGACCATGGAGACTGGATGGTGGCGTTGAATTTGCAGGATGTCTATTTTCACATTCCTGTCCTGCCAGCCCACAAACATTACCTATGGTTCACAGTAGGCCACGAGCATTTTCAGTTCACGTGCTCCCCTTTGGCCTTACCAGTGCCACTCGGGTGTTCACAAAAGTTATGGCAGTGGTTGCAGCTCAATCATGCAGATCTGGGGTTTCATTCTTCCCCTATCTTGACCACTGGCTGTTGAAAGCAGGCTCGCACCAGGCCGTCATCTCCCACAACCGACCTACGGCAGACCTACATTCGCTGGGGTTCATTATCAACGTGCCAAAGTCACACCTGACTCCCTCTTAGCTGCTCCCTTTCATCTGAGCTATTCAGGACACAGTGCAGTTTTGGGCTTATCCTCCCGAACAGCGAGTCTGGGATATTCTTGCTATGATACCGATGTTTCAGCCTTTATCCCGGATTTCGGTGAGAACGACCCTAAGGCTGCTGGGCCACATGGCCTCCTGCATCCTGCTAGTGGACCATGCCAGGTGGCACATGCGGGTTGCGCAGTGGGACCTGAAGTTCCAGTGGGTACAGCATCAGGGAAATCTTTCCGACTACGTCCAGATCTCGGAGGGAACTTGCCAACAGCTGCAGTGGTGGCTAACGAACATGGATTTGGTCAGAGGTAGATCCCTCTGCCTTGCCCAACCAGACCTCACAGTGGTGACCGATGCATCACTCCTGGGATGGTGCGGCCAACTGGGAGAGGTGGAGATCAGAGGAGTCTGGTCTCCTGCAGAGTCCAATCTCCATATCAACCTGTTGGAGCTCCGGGCGTTCCGCTTGGCATTGAAGGCATTCCTACCTTCCCTCAAGGCAGTGCATGTGTTCACAGACAACACCACCGCCATGTGGTACTGCAACAAACAGGACGGAGTGGGGTCATGGGGTCTCTTTGAGGAGAGGCTCTTTGGATATGGCTGGAACATCAGGGCATGACCCCGGTGGTTCAACACCTGGCAGGTTCTCTGAACTACAGGGCGGACAAACTCTGCCATCTGTACCTGGTGGATCACGGATGGCGTCTTCACTCGGAGGTGGTGCAAAAGTCTCTTTCGAAAGTGGTGTTTGCCACCAAAGAGAACGCGCAATGTCAGCAGTTTTGCACGTTGGAGTTTCCAAGATGGCACTCGCTCCTCGATGCTTTTTGTCGCGAGTAGAGATTGGGTCTCCTGTACGCTTTTCCGCCTGTACCACTTCTGCCACGAGTGTTGAACAAGATCAAGTGCGACCGGGCCCAAGTCATTCTTGTGGCACCAGACTGCGCATGAAGAGTCTGGTACCCCGAGCTCCTTAGCATGGCTATTAATCCTCCAATTAGACTGCCCCTTTGAGAAGATCTTCAGTCCCAGCATCAAGGGACACGGTCCTCCACCCAAAACTGTCCAGCCTCCACCTCCTTGCATGGAGATTGAGCGGGAACAGTTCACAGCTTTAGACCTTCCTCCTGAATCAATCAATCAATCAATCAGAAATTTGTAAAGCGGACTACTTACCCGTGAGGGTCCCAAGGCGCTAGGAGTGAGGGGGAGCTGCGCTACTGCGCGAAGAGCCAGGTCGTGAGGAGTTTTCTGAAGGCGAGTAGGTCTTCGGTCTGCCGTAGGTAGGTAGGTAAGGTGTTCCAGGTCTTGACGGCGAGGTAGGAGAAGTATCTACTGCCGGAGGTTGTTCGTTGGATGCGGGGGACTGTGGCGAGGGCGAGGCTGGCGTAGCTGAGCTGGCGGGTGGGGGTGTGGAAGCTGAGTCTGCTGTTGAGGTAGGCTGGTCTGGCGTTGTGGAGTGCTTTGTGTGCGTGGGTGAGGAGTTTGAAGGTGATCCTCATGTCGACGGTGAGCCAGTGTAGGTTTTTCAGGTGGGGGGGTGATGTGGCTTCGGCGAGGGACGTTGACGATCAGTCGGGCGGAGGCATTTTGGATGCACTGTAGTCGTCTTAGGTGTTTAGCTAGGATTGCGGCGTAGAGTGCGTTGCCGTAGTCCAGTCTGCTGCTGACGAGGGCCTGTGTCACCGATCTTCTTGTTTCGGTCGGAATCCACTTGTAGATCCTGCGGAGCATGCAGAGGGTGTTGTTGTAGGAGGAGGAGACGGTGTTGACCTGTTTGGACATGGAGAGAGAGGAGTTGAGGATGAATCCTAGGTTGTGTGTGTTGTCGGTGGGTGAACATGCTGTTCCCAGAGTGGTCGGCCACCAGGAGTCGTCTCAGGCCGCAGGGTTGGGTCCGAGGATGAGGACCTCTATCTTGTCCGAGTTCAATTTCAGACGGTTGCTCCTCATCCAGTCGGCGATGGCCTTCATTCCGTCGTGGATGTTGGTTTTTGCGGTGTGTGGGTCCTTGGTGAGGGAAAGGATAAGCTGAGTGTCGTCGGCATAGGTGATGATGTTGAGGTTGTGGTGGTGGCCCACTTGTGCGAGGGGGGCCATGTAGATGTTGAACAGCGTCGGGCTGAGGGAGGAGCACTGGGGGACGCCGCAGATGATGTTGGTGGCTTCGGATCGGAAAGGTGGGAGGCCGACGCTCTGGGATCTGCCGGAGAGGAAGGATGTGGTCCAGTCGAGGGCCTTCTCTTGGATACCGGCTTCTTGGAGGCGTGTTTTTAGAGTGTGATGGCAGACCGTGTCGAAGGCGGCCGATAGGCCCAGGAGGATGAGGGCTGATGTCTCGCCGTTGTCTAGTTGGCGCCTGATGCCGTCTGTGGCGGCGATGAGGGCTGTTTCGGTGCTGTGGTTTCGTCTGAATCCGGATTGGGACGGGTCCAGGATGTTGTTGTCTTCGAGGTGGCGGGTCAGTTGTATGTTTTATTTTTTTTATTTTTATTAGGAAACCTCAGGATTACATCGTGTGCAAAGCAATGAAAGGCCAAGGGGCCATCATACATTATCAACAGATCACAAAACATCGCGCACCACAGGATAGTTACACTGCGTAGTCAGACCCGACTGGCAATAGTAAAGCAGAATTAGCGACCAAAATTACCCACAGTGTAGCAGGACATATGAGGATTCCAATTTACAATAAAGTTGAAGGATCTTACGAAAGGCAATATTACGATACCAGTTTCAAACTATTTACGTACTAGGATAGCAGCCTTCAATTGAAAGTACCAATGGGGGAACAAACGGCAGGTAAAACAAGAGCAACCCCACCATCAGCAGTGACCCAAACACACAGCAAGCAATATCAACAGGATCTAATAGCATGAAGGGACACAAACAATGTTACACCCATGGAACCCATACCCCAGACTCCAACTGTAAGAAAATAGAGAGAGGAAGAAGATACCAAGAAGAACAAGAAGGAAAAAGAAAAAGGAAAGAGCGGGCCATAGAGACAAAGAAGACACAAAGAGCACGTCCCACCCCCACCCCCCACCCTGCATGCAGCGGAAGGCCACGGCCCACCCCCCCCCATAGGCATGCCTGTCGTCCCAAGAAACCCCAAAGAAGGGAAAATAGGAGGAGGGCCCAAGCACCGGCCCCTGACACGCCCCCCCCGCCCATCCTGAAGGACCCAAGTGAACCCACCAAAATGGAGGGCAAGCAACAATACAAAATCGTCCCAATCACCCCAAGTCACCATCGTAAGCAATGTTTACATCCAGCACCAGAAACACCCAATAAGCAAACAAGTCTGAGTTCAGCCTTTGCCGGTACGAACTAAGGCAGCAAAACATCGTGCATCGGGAAAAAACAAAGTCGATGAGTCTGCAGTCCCTTTTGTAGCCAATGCAGCAGCAAGACAGGGCGGAAGAGTCCACACAGCAAAGCAACTCCATAGCGCTCTAGCGATCGAGGAAGGCAGGCGATGCGAATCGGGAACGCAGGCAGATAGCCAGAAAGCGTAGACATCAGCAAACATAGCAGTTTGGCCACAAATCCCACCAAGTTCGTTGTCCGGTTGCACACACGTTAGAGGGTCCCCATCGCTGACAGACCGGGAAAGAACAGGCTCCGGCTCGACATCATAGCCATCCGCTGTTGCACAACTCAGCGACACCCGTGGGGAAGCCACACTCGTCCAGCCATTGCTCAGAGCAGAGTGCAGGTCTTTAAGGGCCAGCAGGACGTCTCGCGTTGTAAAATCCATATCCAGTCCGCCAGTGTGCATAGCAGTGTGCATCGCTCACCCCGCTCCCAGGGAAACTCAATGCTGGCAAGGACACACAACCCCAGGCGTGCCCAAAAGCTCCCTCAAAGCAGCGATGCGAGGAGACCTACTGGCCGCCGACATTATCCGGGGCAGGTCGGGGCTAGAACGGCCGGCAGGCAGGCACGCCGAGGAAGCAGGCAAAACAGGCTCCGGCGAAAACTGTTGTCGAGCAGCCCAGCGCTGGACCTCAATCGGCAATCTCCGGTCACGGACAATAATGAACCCGATCTGACTCACCGGGTAAAAAATGGCCGGCCGGGGCAGGTGTTGTTCAATCGTACTCCGGCTGCTGCGTCACTCGAGGTCCCGGCGCACACAATGCGAGGGCCGGGAAATTTGAGACGATGTAGCTCGGCCGTGGAAGACCGATCTCGAACCGGAGAAACACTGCCGGGCTCAGTAAGCACTCATCAGTGCAGGGCCGCTATCAGGACGCAGGATGGGTGTCAGGATAGTGCGGGAGGTAAGGCGATCGGCGGAGCCGGGCTTCTATGCGGCCATCTTGGCCGCCGTCTCGGCTCCTCCGCCGGGTCAGTTGTATGTTGACCATTTTCTCGATGACCTTCGCCGGGAACGGGAGCAGGGAGATGGGCCTGAAGTTCTTGGGGTCCGCCTTGGGCTTTTTGAGGAGGGCGTTGATTTCTGCGTGCTTCCAGCTTTGCGGGAATGTCGCTGTTTCAAAGGAGATGTTGATGACCTTCCGTAGTTGGGGTGCGATGGCTGCATCTGCCTTTTTGAATATGTGGTGTGGGCACGGGTCTGTCGGAGAACCTGAGTGGATGGAGTTCATGACCTTGCGCGTCTCGTCGTCGCTGACTCTGGACCAGGAGGTCAGGCGGTTGGCGCTGTTGGTGTTCGGAGTGTGGGTGAAGTCTGGCGAGGTCGGGTCGGTCGTGGTGTTGAAGCTGTTGTAGATGTCAGCGATCTTGCGGTGGAAGAAGATGGCCAGGGAGTCGCAAAGTTCCTGTGAGGGTGGGATGTCGTTGGCGTTGGCGCTGGGGTTGGAGAGTTCTTTAACCATGCGGAAGAGCTCTTTGCTGTTGTGTGCGTTGTTATCCAGGCGCTCTTTGGAGGAGGACCTCTTGGCTGATCTGATGAGGTTGTGGTGTCTGCGGGTGGCGTCCTTGTGGGCTGCGTGGTTGTCCGGTGTACGTTCGTGGAGCCATTTCTTCCCCAGTTTTCCGGCATGTACGCTTGGAGGCCAGGAGCTCGTCGGTGAACCAGGTGGCTCTCTTGCTGGCGTGGCTGTTGGGGGGTTTCTTCAGAGGGGCGAGGGTGTTGGCACAATCGTCGATCCACTGTCTGACGTTGCGGGCTGCGGCGTCTCGATTGGTGGGGTCGGTGGGTGGGTTCTGGAAGAGGGTGGTGATCAGCTGGTCTTCGGTGACTTTGCTCCAGCAGCGGCGAGGCAGGTGTTGGGTGCAATGGTGCGTGGTTGGTCTTTTGAAGGTGAAGTGGATGCAGCGGTGGCCGGTCCAGTGGGGTTCAGTGGTGTGGGCGAAGGTGACGTGGGTGCTTGTGGAGAAAACTGCGTCTAGCATGTGGCTGGCGGCGTGGGTGGGTGTCGTGATGAGTTGTCTGAGGCAGAGGTTGGCGAGGTTGGCGATCAGCGTGGTGGACTTGGCGTCGTTGCTGGCTTCGAGGTGGAAGTTCAGATCCCCGAGGAGGATGTAGTCCGTGGAGGCGAGTGCGTGGGTGCTGGTGAGGTCGGCGATGGAGTCACTGAACTGAAGTCTATAATGTTATCTTGGCAGCCAGGCGTCCCTCCACTAAGACAGTATATGCCTCTTGATAGAACAAGTTTATGGCATAGTCCACAGCAAATGCTGTGGATCCCCTTTCTGCCACTCTGTCTGAGGTTCTTTTGTTCCTTTCCTCTTTGGCCCAGCGGGGCACTGCTCTGGGCACTCTTAAAGGCTACCTGGCAGCCATCTCTGCTTCTCTTCGGCTACCAGATCAGCCTTCTTTGTTCAAGTCCCCTATTGTAAGTAGGTTCTTTAAAGGCATTATTCATCTCTTTCCTCCATCTCCTTTCATAATGCCTCAGTGGGACCAGGGGCGGCTCTAGGCTAATGGAGGCCCTGGGCAGGGAGCATATGTAGGGGGCCCCGGAATAGGGAATCTGGGCGGGGCAGAGCCCCTCTCCCCTTCCCCGGAGCTCAAGAAGGTGTTTGGAAGTGAAACAGAGCCAGAGGCCGCCAAATCCTTGCCAGGGGCTGCCACGCAAATATGTATCTATCCTCAGAGGATTATGATATTATGGATATATACCGGCGTGGTGGCCCCTGGGGTTTGGTGGCCCTGTGCAGGTGCACAGCTTGCACATGCCTAAGGCCGCCCCTGGTGGGACTTGAATCTTGTTTTGACTTTCCTTATGTGCTCTCCCTTTGAGCCTCTTCACAACTGTGGCCTTAGGCTTCTTACCTTAAAAACTGCTTTTCTTTTTGCCATCACCGCTGCTTCAAGCTCTTTCTTCTAAGCCCCCTTTTTTCTTGGTGCATCCGGCCAAAGTGGTGCTTCAAACGAAACCCTTGTTCCCACCTAAAGTTGTCACTCCTTTTCACATCGGACAGACTATCATTCTGCCCACCTTTTTCAAGCTTCCGCGCTCTTCCAAGGAGGAGGAGAGACTCCACTGTCTGGACCCGAAACGTGCGCTGTCTTTCTACCCTGACCGTACAAAGGATTTCCAGGTGGACGATCAACTCTTTGTTGGCTATGTGGGTGCCAAGAAAGGTCTGTCTGTACAAAAGCATACCATCTCTAGATGGGTCATCCTTTGTATAAAAATTTGTTATGCGTCCGCTAAAATGGAACCTCCAGTGGGGCTGCAAGCTCATTGCACTAGAGCTACGGCAGCAACTACTGCTTTGTCATGTGGTCACACTCATTGGCATCTGCCAAGCGGCCACATGGGCTTCTAATCACACATTACTGTCTAGATAGTCAAGTCCGGAGGGATGGCTCATGAAGGATGACATTCTCTGGTCTCTTTTATCTAACAAATTAATTATTAATGAATAATGGGATGGGATCAGTAACCAGAAAGTGCTCATGTTCATAAGGATCTGATTATTATTTGCTTAGGTCCAGGAGTAATGAGAAATCAGAAGGACCATTAACATAGCATTTTTGCACCCTGAAACTGCATCACATATGCTTTATAATCATCACTCTTTACGTTGAGGTAGCTCATGAGTACTGACCATTTATACACTTTTAGTTACCAAGTTGTGGGTACATTTTGGGTTAATACTGTCACGGATACCACACAGTACAGGACACCATTGTTTTTAGCTCCATTTGAAGTGGCCCAGAAGAAATGCGCCATGATAAATTGCCAAAGTTTTTACAGAAAATACAGAAACCCTTTCTTTCTTTCTTCAAATTAAAAAATTAACATAGTTATTTGAAAACGATATATTTAAAAAGATATATCTTCAAATACCTCTAGGATCTGTGATTGGGGCACTGGCTCTAATTTATCTCCATAACCGAGCCTTGTTCTGCCAAGATGCCCCCCGTTGTGGATGGCAGACTATGGCTACAAATGGGCCGCACGGTTAAGACCGGAGTATGAGGGCTGTTCCGACGCCGTGATGTTGTGCTTCTGCACGTGGGATCACTCACCCCGGCGGGCCCAGCAAAACAACCTCATATTCACTGAAGAGGCCTTTGCATACTTGTATCTGGGACATTGGAGATGGGTAGGAGAATCATAGGGACATCATTCTGGGCAAGTAAGCCGCATTAAAACTGGATCCGACTGGGATGAACTGATTTGTTCACTTTTTTGTGACTGCAAATGTACTTATTTACAGACGACTAATTTATAATTCTTCTTCCATGGGTTTCCAGCGGACCTGATCACTAACAGGGTTCGGAGAAAATAAGTATCTGGCAGCATGGCATATGAGTGTAAATAAAACCGGGTGCCAATAATCAGTGTTTATAAATATAATGATGATAGAGTACTGAATGATAACCACACTTGAGTGCATTTTGCAGCAATTGGTGCATGTGGATTAATGCTCAGTGATCCACTTTGAGGCACAGAATTGCCAAATAAATACAGAATTGATTATCTTTTCTATATGTTGTTCGTTTTGTTTGTGCATTATTTTCAGGTCTTACACGTCAGTAGAATTTTATCTTTCAAATTGAGGAGCACTCGGCTACTGTAAAGGTAGGACAGCTTTTTGAGGTAATTTTAGGTGTGCTTCAATCCGCTTCCAATAAGGCAACTCACTCACATGGATTAGGCATGTTCCTGATGAATTGCCACTGATCTTGTTGAGGGCAAAATAGGCAAGAAACATGTTGTCCATTTTTCTTTGATCCCTGGGAACATTACCATCCTATGGGGTCTCACTGTGTTCAATCTTAACAAGAGCCCCTTCAATATAATGGAACTTTGGGTGCCATTAATAAATTTTTCACTTTTGTTGACCAGTCTATCTTTCACAGACTTCCCTCTCACTCTCCCCTTCCCCCAACCCCCCTCCCACCCAACAAAAGGTCTGAGGGTTTGGGAATCCAGACTTCAAGGCACAGAAAAAGATATTTGGCAAAGAGCCTCCTCGTGGGAGCCGTTGAGCATTGCACCACCAACCAACGAGGAGAACAGCCCAGTGTTGAATCATGCCATTGTTTAGTGGGTAGGGCTTGTATTTCCTATAAAGGATGCCCTTTTTGATCTCAGTTAGTCCCATTACCAAAACTGGATTTATGGGATCATCCCTACGGAACTGCATTCTCATTTATGGGGAAGTTGAGGATGTACCTTAGGCACAGAAAGCCAAGTAAACTCCACTCCATCTGACCGCTTGAAACAGGCGAGAAGCGTGAGGGCTCCAATCAGCAGGTTCTTGTACCAGTCGAGCCGGTCTCCTGATGCTGCCACTGTGTGACACTCGCTTCCCTTTTGCCGCTTGCTGCAGTCCCTTTTGCCGCCTGCTGCTCCCGCACCCGGAGTGCTGCTTTTCTGCTGTTTCGGCCCTGCTTCCCGCATAACCGTGCTGGCGCCCAAATATTACTACTGTTATTTGCCTTCTTGCTGTTTTTCCGTCTCCATCCGCTGTATATGTAGCAATTTGTTTTCTGTATAGTTGGCCTGCATTACTGTTACTACAGTTTTTTTGTCTTTTTTGCTGTTTTCTGTTGCTGTATAGTCAGCCCTTTGTTTTCTGTATAGTAAGCCCGCATTACCTTTATCACTGCTATTTTGCCTTTCTTGCTATAGCTGTTGTTGTATAGTTAGACCTTTGTTTTCTGTATGGTTAGCCCGCATTATTGCTGTTGTTTTTAATCGCCCGCCGTACTGCCCGCTACCCCGCCGTTTCTAAACCTCGCTCTTCCCACAAGCCAGCGCCCAGCCTTCCCCCCAGGACCTACTTAATGGAGGCTGCAGTGAAGGTTCTTCCACCCCAAGCAGCTATACTGCCGGAGACCTCCGAGCCGTAGATCCCAGGTGCATTGATGATAACAACTACTGCCTTACATCTCCATGCACCACCTGAGGACCGTTCTCCTGCCAACACTGCTTGTTCACCTGAAACAACGAAGCGACCAACAACGCCGGAGACACCGCAAACACAACTACGTTCACCTTACAGACTGAAACCACCATGGCACAACTCCAGTGTATACTACTCACCGGATGATCGCTTGGAATACACACCACAGAGTTCTTGGGCACAATCTCATCCCTCACCTCGGACGTCATCTTTCTCACAGAGACCTGGCAGAAGAACCCTGCCTCCGCAACTGACTTCACCATCGCCACCCCCAAAGGCTACAAGACAACACATCGGGACCGTGCAAATAAACTTTATTGTATAGTTAGTAAAAACCATTACAAAAAGTAGAAAGAGGAGCATTGGTTAAAATAAATTATCAATGTGCATCCATGATTTAGACTTAATAGCATTAAAAAACAAGATGACCTACAAGGAACATCAAGTGCCAAGGCAATTCAATTATATATTGTCCATTTACTTGTTGTGGAACGGTGTGTGAAACTCATCTTCCATTGACTGGCAAAGAAGAAACAGCAGGTGCAAATCTTACGTAACATTAAAAAAGAGAAAACGAAATCTTGTTTACTCTAAAATTAACGGCATATCTAAAATAATTTCAACCTTGTGCGGTAATACCTCTTTTGTTCTCAAAGTTCATGACAAATTTGACTAATCTGCAGATTAATTGTGGATCCGCTGTACACAAGGCTTGTATGACAGCGGAGCGACAGGTACGTACTCTGTATTCAATAAACTTTGTCTTTAACCAGTACCGTCGTTCCTGATCCAGTGCAGGACAGATGCAGAGTAGGTGGATAAAGTCTAGTTTTGCATCGCCACACAGATCACACTCCTTAGTGTCTGGTTTCCACCAATCCGGTTTGTCTGCATTTGTCGGCTGATTACCCATCCTTAAATTAAGGTATTTCGTTTTGACATATGAGGAAAAGGAAAGCCCAAGATAGGCTGCAGGTTTAAGCACTTTGTATGATTGGATTATCATCCAGGCATGCGCTCGGTAACTGAGGGTTAACTTATCATTGATTAGCGAGTGCCTGTTTGCAGCCTTTTTAATCGCTAGCTTGAATGATGATACCGGTAACTTAGTTTGCCACAAGGATGTAAGTTCAGTAGTGTCGAGGGATAGTTTTAGATACTTAGCGTACTGAGAGTTTGGATTTTTTTGCATTGCTTCCCACGTGGCTTGGTTGATTCCTGTTTCCCTGTTCATCCACATATTGTACCAGAATTTAATGGTCTCGTACTTTTTTTGCAGGTTTTGGGATTGCAGGCCGAACTCCAGTCGGACCTGCGCAGGTGAAGCATTGGACGACACACTAAAAACCCGCTTGTAGACTCTAATTTGGATACAGTCTAGAAGCTGTGCACTTTTGCCATGATGTAACACACTGCCATAGCCTATTGTGGGTAGTAACTTGGCTTTGATGACTGTCAGAAGTGGATTAAAAAACGGGCCTTTTAGCTGTTTGGAAATACTGTTAACGCATGTAACAGGGCTATTCCTTTTTTTTCGATGACATCGAAGTGCAGGGAAAAGTTTGTCCAATTGTATTCCCAGGTACTTGTAATTGCCCACCACTTCCAATTTTTTGTTGTCTATGACGAAAACCGGCAGAGTGTTACGTCGACGTGTCAGTATCATAATCTTTGTTTTCTGACTGTTGATTTCAAGGAGATTAAGTTTTGTATATTCTGCCAATTCATGCAGGAGGCGTTGCAGACCTATTTTTGTCTGACTTAGGAGCACCACATCGTCGGCATAGGAGAGATGTGTCAGCCGTAGTGTTCCTAGCCGCGGTGGGTGAGCATTGGTCCCATCCAGCCTTGAGGTTAGGTCTGCCAAGAACAGATTAAAAAGATGAGGGGCCAACACACAGCCCTGTTTTAATCCGTCGTGCGTGTTAATCTTCTGTGTCAGACGGTGCCCATTAGCGATCTTTACCTGCATCCAGGTGTCTGTATATAAATCCATTATAGGGTTGAGAATTGCATCCGGCAAGCCCTGCTGCTTTAATTTGGACCATAGTAGTTGACGGTTGATACAGTCAAAAGCCGCTTTGAAGTCGACAAAGCAGGAGTATAAGGCTTGATAGTTTTGCATACTTTTTTCGGCGGTTAAACTTATTGCCATGGCATTGGCCATGGTGCCTGTACCCCTACGGAACCCAGTCTGGTTTACCGGGATCTTTTGATTAACCTCAGACCATTTTAGAAGGTCAATTAACACCAAGGATGCGTAGTATTTTGCTTCAGCATCAATGAGTGCTATTAGGCGGTAATTTGCTGGGTTTTTACAGTCTCCTCCTTTGTAAATCGGGTTTATAATCGCCCCTCTCCAACTTTCTGGCAGCCGACTCGTGTCATTTATTGACCTAAATAGGATGTTTAACTTGCGTGACCAGAATTGAGGGTCCTCCTTGTAGATGGCCTGGGGGACGCCATTTGGTCCAGGTGCACAGTCTTGTCTGCTTCTATAAACTATTTGCAAAGTTTCGAATTCCACATATGATCTTGATGTCTGGACTCTGCTTTGCTGGATAACACTCAAGTTGTTAAATTCTGCAGGGACAGTGGTCTTCACTTCCACCGTTTTTAATATTTTGTGAGCTGGTTTTGTGGGTGGCACCAGTTGGTTTACTGAAAAAGTATCAAGTAAATGTTGGGCCCACGCATTTTCCGTAACACAGGTCATACTTGTTGTTTGTACTGATCTATTTAGTGAATTTACTTGTGACCATAATGCTCTGGAGTCTGATTTTTTTGTGTTGTGTAGCAATTTTGTCCAAAAGTCAGTGACTTTGATTTTATTTTCAAGCCATATTTGTTTTTTGTATTGTTTCCTAATTAATCGAAACGTTTGCCATACGTGCAAATCCGAACTGCGACCCTTTGCTTGCCTCATGGACACCCGCAGACGCCTTCTTAAGGACAATATGGTCTTGCTGGTCTGACCATATTTCTTTTGATTGGTGTTCTCGCGCAAGTTGGCTCCAGTTTTTGGTAGCTTCTCCAAAAAGGCAGTCCATGTTTCTGCACACAATTCGCTTTTATTGGTTATGGTTTGAAGTAGGTGCTTAGCCTCATTGGCTATTTGAGGTAGTGAATTAGTCGTCCACCTTAATCGCTTCAGGTTGGTTGTTGTTATTTCCCCAGCTGTTGATCGGGCTTTTAAGTGTTTGAGCGGTGCCAGATTAATCTCAATATGCTGCATTGAATGATCACTCTCCGCTGAGCATTGAATTTGGAATCTTTTGATTTGCCCCAGGAGGGGGAGGGAGACGATGGTGTAGTCCAGTATTGTGCTCGTGCTAGGGCCTTTGTGGGTAATTGAAGAGGGTTTATCCGGTTTGATTCTTCCATTTAATACTCGCAACCCCTGATTTTCCAGGGCCAACATCAACTGTTTTTCCACTCGGTCGGTCCTCTTGGCTGGCGGGATCTCCTGTGTTTCAACAGCCCAGAATTTGTTTGCAGCCAGGATATTGTCTTCCTCTTCTGGGAACTGTATGAGATTTGCATTGAAATCGCCCGTCAGGATTATCTCTCATTCTGGTTGGTCAAGGCGGAAACCTGATATTGCATTATTAATTCCGTTGAATAATTCTTTTTTTGCCTTCGTTTTTGGATGGGTGTATATATTGATTAATATGATAGTTCCGATACCAGCCTGGGATATCCTCTCTAATTTGATTATTTGCATGTCTGGTGTGGAGGCTGCCAGTTGGGAGGCCTTGACGTTTAATGCAGTGCTTATATAAACCGACAGACCCCCCTTTGCTCGACCATAGCGCTGAGCGCGAATTGCACTGACATGAAAACTGATTCTACCTGGAACATCGATTGGCTCTGTTAGCCAAGTTTCCTGCAGGGCAATGATGTCATATGTATCTCAGGTGTCCATTTTCCTATTGTTGTTTAAAAATTCTTTGGCACCGGCGATATTCCAGGAAAGGACTTTTACTATACTTATACTATGTCCGGTGTTGCGTGCCCTGCTTTTAATTCAGTAATCCGTTTGGTCTTGCATTTGTCTGTTCTGTTGGTCGGTTTTGGAAATGTCTACACCCCTTGCCCCTTGCAATACCGAATATGTACATCGGCTAACCCCAGTGTGATCTCTTAATTTGGTGCGCTTTCTTAATAGGGGCGAGGAATAACCTATCTTTGCCTCTTCCTTGAGCGAGATGCCCCATTCTTCAAATTTCCTAGTTTCGTTGAGTAACTGCTTGACTGTTTCCGCGCTCCTCCAAGTCGTAAGGGTGCCTTCCATTGGTGTGTTGTTTGCGAGGGTGATGAATTCAATTTTCAGCAGGTCCGTAGATATTATGTGGTTGAGGCTCCGGATAGCCGATGTTAGGTGTAAGATGTTTCCTCGGTTTAGATAGTCTTGTGTACCTTGCATTTTATAGTTGGGTATGAAAAGTAGCCTTCCAGATATTATAGGTTGTGTTCCGTGCGTGTTGTCGTGCAGCCGAGTTCTCCCTGCTTTATTGCTTCCGTTGTGTTTTCCCTCATCCCTTGTGCTATTAACCTGTTGGCTATGAGCTTCGTTCCCTGGTTGTTCTGGCAGTATACTTTCCTTAGTTTTTACTTTCGATATTATTCTTTTAGGTCCGCCCAGTTCTGTGTTAGGCGTGCGATCGTTCACGTTATTAACTAGGTTGGGACCTGGCCTTGTGGCCTTTTCCGGTCCTTTGCTTTGATGTTGTTGCTCGGTAGTAATCTTTATTTGTAGTTGGTCTTGTTTGTTTTGGTCAACTTTTGCTATAACTTGTCTTGCCTTTATTTTATCGCTTTTGGAGGCGATGTTGATACTCATAATTAATTCAGGTTTTGAAGCAGCTTTGTGTACATTATCTGGGCCTTTGATCACTACCCTTTGGGTTCCGTGCTTGATGGATTTGTGTCTACTGTACTCTTGTTTCCTTGTGTGTTGGTTAATACCTTGTTGATTAGGCCAAGTTTTTTGCCTTACGTTATTCCCATTGTTGATTGACTCGTCCTTAAGACTTCCTAGTGTTTTGTTTAGGTGTGGATGATCATAATCGATACTTTCCAGGCTCCAATCCTCCTTACTTGAGTCCTCTGTGTCTGTGCTTGTTGCATAGTTGATTTCCTCGAATAGTGTTGATGCTCTTGTTCTTTTTCTCTGAGCTAAGTCATTACAACAATCCTCTTTGACGGTTAGATGCTGCCCTTTTTACACTATGCTTCCGGAGGCTGCCTTGGTGTTTTGGCGATGTTGGCGACTGACGTGACCCCTCCGCATCTCCCTCTTGGGTTTTAGCAATTGTTTTTCGACGGTTGAAGATCGGGAAATTGGTCAAGGCCTGCTTGGTTGCATGTATACGGTTTAATAGTTGATTTCTATTTTCCTTGCACGTTTTTTCTGCCTTTTAGTTAAAGGTTGCTTGATATGTAGGTTTTTTTCGCCGTCCTGTTTGTGCTGTTCTTTTTCTAGCAATTCGTGAATAATGCTATTCCGGGCTCCTGTGTTGTTCCCTGTGATGTTTTGTTCTTTCTGTTTATCATCAAAGTTTTTTGTATGACAAGTTATGTTTCGGTTCATTGTCTATTATTTGTTGTAATACCGATGCTGTCAATTCTGACTTTCTCTTGTCCTGGGTTGATATTGCTTCTTTATGTGCATCCTTTTGCTGAGCAGTGTGGTCTCTTTCATTAGATATGTTATTTGCACCCTGATTTGCATACTTGCATTCATGTAGAATGTCTCCGAGTATTGACAGTGAGTCTTTTAACTTTTCCAATATTGGGCTGCAAGCGCAGTGTGGGGTCTGGATCCCGGAACGGGGCTGCTCCTGAAAAACGTCAAACAGATTTCCCAAAGTATCCATTTTTTTTATTTATGGTGGCTATATGTTCGGCTATTGTACTCATTAAAAGAATTTGAATGTCAAGTTTGTCTGACTGCATGTTCAATGTTTTAATTGAGGTTTCCAGGATATTACCCAGTGCACTGTGTAGTGCAATTATGGATTCCAGATTTTGGCTAACGTCGCTCACTCCTGCTTGCTTGCGCTCATTCGCTTTGTCGTGTTCGTCGTGGGTTGCGGGATTTCGATGTTTCTCATGTTGTATATATGAGAGACCTTTGTGTGGCAACCTTTTTGGGACCGAACAAACAAACAAACACGGAGGGGGAATTGCCATCATCTACAAGGACATCATCTGCTGCATGGCCTCCTCAGATGACTCGACCCTGATAATGGAGCATCTAAACTTCCAAATTCACACAAACAGAAAAAGACCACCAGGACTACACTCCAGCTTCTGTAACGTAATCCCCGACCTCCCCCTTATCGCTATCGACTTCGAGCACTACATCTTCGTAGGGGATCTAAACTTCCACCTTGATGACCCCAGCAACACCAACACAACTGACCTCCTGGAAAGCATGAGCAACATAGGCCTCAAGCAAATTGTCACCGACCCCACCCACATCGCAGAAAAAACATTAAACCCCATTTTCACGTCCAGCGACAGAATCAAGTAAAACCACGGCTCACCTGTATCGGCCACTACAGAGTACACTTCACCAACTCAGGAACTAGCAACACTAGCACCATTCCCCCCAGCTCCACGTGCAGAAAGTGGAAAAAGATATCAGAAAACCAGTGGAACAATGCTCTCAACTCCCACCTCCCAGACACAGCATCTAATACTGAACAGGCTGCAAATAACTTCTCCCAGTGGATCACAGAACGCACTGAAACAATCGGCCCTGTCAAGCCAGCCAAATTCAAAGGACCTGCCTGAAGAGCCGGCTCGTTCACTGCAGAGCTAAAATACACCAAATGCAACTGCCGGCAACTAGAATGGAAGTGGCTCACCAGCAAAAAGACAGGATGCCATACCACCTTCAAAACAGCACTCAAACATTACCATCGCCTCCTGAATGAAACAAAAAAAACGCCCTAGCAGACGCAGAGAAGCCTGCACAAACCGCAGTAAGGAGCTCTTCACCATTATGAAGTTCTACAAAACTACAGCCACTGAGAACGACATCGCTCCCTCCCAAGAACTGTGACACACCCTGGCGGACTTCTTCCACTACAAGATCTCAGTAATCTACAAAAACTTAAAATACCAACCCCTACCGCCGACTGCATCAGCCTGCTCATACCCACAAACACACACCCCGAAAACCTGCTCACCCATTGGAACTCTCTCACAACTCAAGCCACAATCTCCATCATGAACTCTGTGCACTCTGGAGTACCCACTGACCTCTGTCCCCACCACATCTTTAACCTCGAGAGCAAGATGATTGGCGACAAGCTCAAGAAAATCCTGAACACCTCCATAAAGTAAACCCCCTGCTAGAGAAACCATCTGCCAATCCAGCAGACACAAAGAACTACCAGCCCTATCCCTGCTCTCCGAGCGGCGCCGGGATAGCCACAGTCCTGGGGGATGAGACTGCCATCTGCCAGTCTTCATTATCAAGCTCGAACCTGTCTCTAGTCCATTTATCACGCAGTGCCAGTAGGGTGTCCTCTACATTATTTATCAGTTTACGATAGGTAAGGGAGACGGCCTTCTCGGGTAGGTGTCCATCTAACAGTCTGTCTTCTAAACTGGAGTTTTCTGATGGGTAGCGCCACGGGGCAGTGTTGTAGTTTAAGCATGTCCGACTTGGAGGTAGCGAAAGCCCTCCGAGTTCGCGAGGGAGTATTGACTCTGCAGAATGGCAAAGGGTTTCATGCCCTCGGCACTCCAAAGATCCTTGATGTGGGAAATGCCGATTAGGTCCCACTTGTCGAAGCCCTTGGATTGTCACAGGTCTCCTAGTTTCTGAGAGTCTCACAACGGAGTGGCAAGAGTCACCTTATTGCTCCAGCCGAGGGATTTAGTTACTGCATGCCAAATTTGAACTGTGTGTGTCGTGTGGGGCCAGTGAGTGGGAATTTATCTGGCTTGGAGTATAATGCACGGGTAAAAGACCCGTTTGGGAGGAGCCATCAGTCCATATTGAAGCCTGGATCATCTGGGCGGCCATTGGTGCAATGGTTAATAGCCGTGAGGTGTGCTTCCATGTAGTATCTCTCGATGTCAGGTAACCCAATACCGCGTTAATACCAACTAAGCGTAAGTTTTTCCTTGGCTATTCGTGGTCGTCTAGTCCATAGAAGGTCTCGCTGGAGTCCTTCAACCTCTTTAAAATATGCGTCAGGGACAGGGTCAGCGGAGTTTTGGAGGGCATGGAGGAAATGAGGTAAGGACATCATTTTAAAAAGGGCTGCCTTACCCAAAAGTGAAAGTGGGAGTGTCTCCCAATGTGCAATGTCACTTCTGAGTCGCTGCAGGGGGGGGGGGGGGGGCAAGGTTACAGTTGTATCTGACCAGTGGGTCTAGAAAGACGTATGTGCCCTAATATTTGAAGCTGTCCGAGACAAAAGGTATAGGGCAGTTCTGAGGTAGTGGAGGAGGACCCCCATGTAAGACATAGAGGAGGGATTTCTGCCAGTTGACGCAGAATCCGGAATACCTGCCGAAGGCGGCTAGGATATCAAAAACGGCAATGAGGGATCTCTTGGGGGACGTAAGATAGAGGAGAATATCGTCCGCGTACAAGGAGATGCGATCCTCCCAGTCCTCCGACCATCGCATCCCTAGGGTAATGACGTCTTTGGGGATCCAAGCCGCAAGGGGTTCGAGGGCCTGGGCGAATAGCAACGGGGAAAGGGGGCACCCCTGACGGGTACCTCGGCTAAGTTTAAATGTATCAGACTTCTTGTTATTAACAACGATTTGAGCCATGGGCCTGCTATATAGCAGACCCACCCACCGACAGAAGACCGGACCGAATCCCATTTTCCTAAGTACTGCAAAGAGATGCGGCCACTCAATGGTGTCAAACGCCATTGTGGCATCTAAAGAGGCTATGACTGCATCCTCCCATATAGTAGAAGCCCTGCGAAGCACCCTGTGCAGTCTGCGCAGATTCAGAGCTCTGTTCCTTCGCGGCATAAAGCCTGATTGGTCGGGTGTTATAAGCAGGGGAAACCCAATAAACCCTTGTAGGCTTGGGCAATGTATGATTGAAGTCAGAATGTGCTACAAGGGGCTTGTTTAGAAAATACTTGGTTTGATTAATGAGTTGTACAGAAGTAACACACCCAATGGTATTCACAGGATAACAGTCTTATTGCACAAGAGTAAATCAATTAATGGAAGGAGAAGAAAAAGAAGAAGAACGCATAGAGCAAAAAATTATATTTCAAACAAAGTTTTTACTGCAAAAGAATTTTTGGGGAGATGGATACAAAATAAATTCGAGCAAAAAGTCATGAACAAAGATAGATAATGTTTTCTCCATAGTTCATAACTAAAAGCATCAACTCCTCATGAATAGAGCAAACAACCCAACTTAATCAATAAACAATGGTTGTGAGTTTGTGTCAAAACAACATTGAAGGAGATGACGGAGTGTCGACGTTTCGGTCTAGGCTGCAGTCGTCAAATAGACCATCATCAGGACGATATTTATTCAATGCTGAAAGTACTCCCTGTAATGACTGATGGAATGCCAAGATGAATCTTAGAAAGTAGAAAGCGTGGGACGCACTGTTAACCACGATTGAAGTCTTTAATATTCAAAGGTCGGACCACATCCGTTGGTCTGGTTTCAACTATCAGGCAAGTCAATTCGATAAACAATCATTTTGGAGCAGAGGTTCGAACGGCATCTAATGTGTTCGTTTGAGAAAAGAACACAAACGAACACATTAGATGCCGTTTGAACCTCTGCTCCAAAACGATTGTTTTTCGAATTGACTTGCCTGATAGTTGAAACCAGACCAACGGATGTGGTCCGACCTTTGAATATTAAAGACTTCAATCGTGGTTAACAGTGCGTTCCACGCTTTCTACTTTCTAAGATTCATCTTGGCATTCCATCAGTCATTACAGGGAGTACTTTCAGCATTGAATAAATATCGTCCTGATGATGGTCTATTTGACGACTGCAGCCTAGACCGAAACGTCGACACTTTGTCATCTCCTTCAATGTTGTTTTGACACAAACTCACAACCATTGTTTATTGATTAAGTTGGGTTGTTTGCTCTATTCATGAGGAGTTGATGCTTTTAGTTATGAACTATAGAGAAAACCTTATCTATCTTTGTTCATGACTTTTTGCTCGAATTTATTTTGTATCCATCTCCCCAAAAATTCTTTTGTAGTAAAAACTTTGTTTGAAATATAATTTTTTGCTCTATGCGTTCTTCTTCTTTTTCTTCTCCTTCCATTGATTGATTTACTCTTGTGCAATAAGACTGTTATCCTGTGGATACCATTGAGTGTGTTACTTGTGTACAACTCATTAATCAAACCAAGTATTTTCTAAATAAAGCCCCTTGTAGCACATTCTGATTGGTCGGGTTGCACTAAATCCCCGATTACTTTAATCAGTCTGTTGGCGAGAATTTTAGCTAATATGTTGGGTTCTGCATTAAGAAGGGATATAGGGTGGTAGGAGGCGCAGTCTGTTTTTGGTTTTCTGTCTTTGTGGATCACAACTATAGTGGCGAGTCTCTGATCAGGGGGCAGCGCTCCTTTTTCAAGGCTATCTTCATACATGAGTTTCAGGTAGGGGGATTATTTGTTGGGACGGAGCTTATAGAGTTCGATTGGGAGCCCTTTTGGTCCAAGAGCCTTGCTAGGTTGCAGTGCTCGGATCGTCAACGCAATTTTCTCTGTTGTAAGGACGCTATCTATGAAAGCTCGGTCGGGGTCAGAGAGGGTTGGAAGTGAGATATCTCTGATAAGGTCCGAGGAGTCTGACTCTGTGTAGGACGTCACCGAACTATAGAAAGAGTGGAAGTGCGTCGCAAAGTGGTTGGCTATGGATTGGGGGTCTGTGACGAGGGATCCGTCAGCATCTCTAAGTTCTGGAACAAGTCTACTGGCGTGGTCTTTTTTGTCCAGCCAAGCGATTAGTTTCTCGGCCTTGTCTCCCCATTCGTAGATACACCCTAGTCTGTCTTGTCCCATTAGCTTAGCACAATCTGTGGCTAGAGCCCGATATTCGTCTTGATACAAACGAAGCGAGTGAAGGGCTTCCGGGGTGGCGCCAGTGTGTATTTCCTGTTCAAGGCAATAAATCTTATGCTCGACCTCTGAAATGGCTTTAAGCCTATCTTTTTTGGATCCTGCTATGAGAGAGAGGGCCTGGCCTCGAACCATGGTTTTAAAGGCCTCCCACAGCGTCTGGGGTGATTCCACCGTACCCTCGTTTTCCAGGAAATAGTTGTCTATAGATTTATTGAGGTCTTTACGAATTTTGGGGTTTTTGAGGTACCAGGGGTTAATAGGTGCAACGCGTCCCACTTGTGTGTGGTTGAGAACAATGTGGACCCATCGGGGGGAATGGTCTGATATTCCTCAGCCCAGTGGACGGATCTCATGAATGGTGGAGACCTGTAGGGCAGGGACAATTATGTAGTCAAGGCACGAAAGGCTGTTGTGAGCCCCAGAGTGGAAAATGTATTTGATCTTGTCTGGGTGGTAGGTCCTCCAGCTGTCCACTAAACCCATCTCATCTAAAAATGTAGGAAAGGAGTGAGCGACCTTGGGTACTGTACGAGGAGGTTGCCTGTCGAGCAAGCCCAACAAGACTGAATTAAAATCACCGCCCAACATCTAGTGTCCCTCTGGTAACGTTAGCAATATGGTGCTGAGGTCTGTGAAGGTTGCAGCTTGAAGCCCTGGCGGTGCATATATGGAAAGGAGAGTAAAGGTAATGCACTCCCAGGTGCCTGGGATCCCCGCATATCTCCCACGGTCATCTAGATACGTCGATGTGACAGACAAGGGGAACAATTTCCTCTGTAGTATGCCCACCCCTCTTGAGCCAGATATGAAGCCAGCGGCTGCCACCATGTGGTATCCATATCTGTGCATTGCCTTCCACACATTGCCTATAAGGTGGGTTTCTTGGAGCAACACGATGTCTGGTGAAAACCTCTTGATAACCTGAAGTACCGCCGTTCTTTTGATTCTGTCCCCAAGCCCGTTAACATTCCAGCTTAAGACTTTGAGTTCCTTGTTACACTGTGTCCCCATGAATTTGAGCGTGACATGTAGATGGTTACATTGTGAGGAAAAGCTGTACATTCGAGATAGAACATAATACAACAAACAGAAAAAAACAACCCTTGCCAACCACCCCCCACCCTGCTTCCCTGCACTCTGGGCTCAGAACTGCCCATATATAAAAATGCAGAGTGCCTGTCGCCCAACTATGTGACTAAAAAGAAGAATGTGGGGGGAGGCCCTACTGCCGCATTTGCCCTCCCCACCCACCAGCATAAATTCAGGTCCATAGTGACATAATATTATCGAGTTAACCATAGTTGATGACTCAAGCAGAATAGAAAAGCAGGCAACAGTGAGGACGGAAGAAGCACATGGCTAACACATGGCTAACTAAAATTGATGCCACAAACAAAATGGCTTCAGCTTATGCTAACGGTAATTTCTGCGATTTCCACAGATGGCCGTTTTAGCATTAGCTGAAGACATCCGTTATGAATGAATAGAACCATGGAAGTTATCCTGCACATCTATCCTCGTAATTCATTAATATCCTGATCCATTGCTAGGTGGGCATTTACATTTTAAACATTTTGTTAAGTGGGTATATATAAGGCATAGGTAGGAGCACTAAGGGAACAGAGCATTGGGCCATAATGAACACACCAATAGCAGGAGAAATAATGGCTATTATCACAAACAGAACTGTCCATATTTTCCAACCCCAAGCAGAAAGTAAATCCCAAAAGCACCCAATCCAATTCCAAGTTTCAGGGTTCCGATGTAGAAAGGCTAGAGTATCAATGATATGTTCGGGGGAGTGGGGGCGGAGTAGTATTTATTAAAGACTGCAAATAATGTTTTTCTTGCAGAAACAATAATATTCTGAATATGAATACAATAATTGTGACAAAAACAATATTTGTGTTGGGGGACTAGGAGCCGCAAAGGGCTGCTCCTCCTCAAAAATGGGACGACCAAAGGGGTACATTGCTAAAAAGGACTTGGGGAATTGAAGCCGCTGTACAACCAGGCAGAGGGGAGTCTTCTCACATATCCGTCTAAGCCTCAGAGGCATCAAATGTCCACTTCTCCCGCGGTGGAGCTGCACAACTTGCAACCCAGGAAAAACAATCACGGCCCAAGCTGAGCAAAAAGTTTTTTTCTTTCAGGATAGGGCAATAACCCTCCAGGGCAAATACCCTCAATGATCTTGTCCAGTGTCTCTGGCAGTGCACCAGTATTCTGTCATGCCTGCTTATGCTCCACCGCCGATCCGATGTATAGCAAACAGAAGCCGATCCAAAGTACGGAGTTGGCAATCTCTAATGATTGGCAAACACAGTATGACACCCATAGGACGCATGCGCGGAGAGCCGCGCATGCGCAGTAAAACAAATCAGGACATTTAGACCCGCCTCACGCTCCAGGAAACGCTTCGCGATTAGCTAGCGTTCGAGCATTCGTTCCGGGTCACAGTGTGGTGTTCGTCCGAGGAGCTAGTGGTTGGAGCTCCGTTCTCGTTGTTTCCAGTGTTTCCTAAACGTCCGCTTCCTGAGTAAAGAAGCCATTTGCCTCTTGTATGTTTTCTTAGCTTTCCGTTTTTTCGTAGTTGTAGCGAGCGAGATTTCTATTGCTTGCTGGTGTGCACACAGCATTCCTCTTGAGTCCTCCCGTGGAAGTTTCACATTGCTAACTTTGTGTGTTTCGGTGACCCGACCTTGTGGCTATTAACAAGGTGATTGCACCGGCAAATTCTGGTGTGACTTCCGTTATTTTACGTCTACAAGCCTGGTATTCATAGGTGAGCATTTGGAAGATAGTTTGTAGTTCATTCACATAAAAGTTGTGCTGTTTCTTATGGTTTCTTCCTACTTGCAGGAACTAGACATATCCATTCTTCTGTTATTTATTCTGATCCATCCAGCACCTATACCTCCCAGAAACCTGCATACACTCTACAATCTGACGGTACACCATTGGGTCACAAACAAGTCATTTAAGAACAGCGGGGGGAGGGGTTTTATACTAAATTTCTGCTTTGTCTTTATGCAGTTCCAGACTAGAAAAGCTTGACTTGAATCTGTCCCTGTAGAAGATTACACTAAACCTATTTGGTGCTTCCTGTGTGGCAAGTTTAATTTCATTTGATGTGATTTGCTGCAAAATACATCTTGGATCGGTAAATAAAAACAAAAGGATGTCTCCTTTTGTAGGCGCATGCAGCATGTTGAACACATGCATTTGCCTACAAAATGAAGCAACATATGTCTTTTTTTTTTGGCATGATGCACTGTACAGCATGGTTAAACAATAGGTCTCATAGGCAAGACCTATTGGCTTTGCTAGTGCTTGTTTGCATCTTTCCTTCCTTTGTTTTTTCTTTCATTCCTCCTTTATTATTTTCTCTCTTGCTTTCATACTTTTCGTCTTTCTTACTTCCTTTTTCTTTTTTTTATTTTCTTCCATTTTCTTTCTATCCTCTTTCAATCCGTTCTTTCCTACCTTCTTCTTTTTCTGCCTTCTTTCTTTCCTTTGGTGCCTTCCTTCTTTCCTTCTCCCCTTGTTTCTTGCTTTTTTCCTTATTTCTTGCTTTTCTTTCCTGCTTTCTTTCCTGCTTCATTTCTGCCTTTGTATTCTTTTTTCCTATTTTCTAATGTACCTTTTTTCTTTTGTGCCTTCTTTCTTTTTCGTGCCCTTTCTTTATTGACTTCATTCTTTTCTACCTTCTTTCTTTTTTGGTTTCTGTAATTTATTTCTGTCTTTCCTTCTTTTCTTTTTTTCACAACTCATCATACTGTGAGTAGGAAATCCTTTCATAGAATAGGTCTCCAGCTCTAGTGTGAATGGGGCTACATTTCAACCCTCCCCTGGACATGGGAGATGGCTCCAGATGAGTTAATTATTGCAATAGATAGAGCACAGGGCTTGCAGATCCTCTCTCTCCGTGTTCCTGCCCCCTGGCCAAGGGCATTTATTTATTTATTTATTTATTGACATTTGTAGAGCGCGGCGAATACCCGTGGGCGTCTCGGCGCTAGTTAAGGGATGGATCAGCAACTGGGGTAAAGAAGATATACAAGGCTATTGGTCAAATAACCACGTCTTTAGCTGTTTGCGGAATGTGAACAGGGAGGGACTTGCTCGGATATGTGCAGGAAGGGTGTTCCAGAGTCTAGGGGCGGCAACCAGGAAACGCCTGTCGCCCCAGGTGACTGTTCTAGTGCAAGGCACAGCCAAGAAGTTCTGAATAGAGGAACGAAGAGATCGGGTTGGGACATGATGGAGAAGATTCTGTTTGAGAAAGCATACATCCTTCTATCTGTACGATCACAGGGTGAAAATTATCCTATGGTTGGCAGTCCTGCATAGGTTTGCCCAGATGTGACTGAGCTTGCGGATATCATTGAGGACTCTCTGTGGTGAGCCTGGCTTTCTTGTCCTCCTGTTACCGTCCTGCCTGGTATCTTTCCTAGACAGAATAGTTTTTGCTAAAAGTTATAGGTGATAAGAATTTTATTTTAGCCACTAACATTGCGTTTTCCTTTACAACTCACCTAAGTGTTGTCATACACTTATCACTTTTTTTTTCCTTTTTGTTTTTTTTTTAACATATTTTTATTGGTTTTTCTTACATTTACAACATTTGACAAATAACATGTAGTATACATCGCGTAGTACATACAGGGGTCATCGCCCCGTTCTATTTTTAAAATTGTAAATTGTTTTATAATTCGGTTTCTGATTTCCAGTTTGGTTGTGGTATGTTTTAAATACGGTGTGACTAAATTAAATGTCTAAAAAGTTTTAGTTATTTTTTCAGCTAGTCCTTTATTTATTCTCATTTACGCGGATCTGGTACAGTTGCTCTGCCGTGCCAGAGATACAAATCCCTCGCTGGCTTAATGCAAGCAATCTGAGGGGAGGCAGGAGGAAAGCGCCGGGGAGAAGAAATGTCATCAGAAAGCGAACAAAAGCTCTCTGGCTCGCCTTCATCAGCCCTTTCTCATTAAATGCCGTTTCAAGGCTGGCTGCGTCCTTAGGTTTATCACACTACGCCACACCTGGGCGGGAGATTATCTCGCGCCAAGAAGGGATCTCTCTGTATCGTTAATCATTGGAAGTCGCGGGCAGCGCGCGCAGCCTGAAGTGTTCTGTCAGGCAGTGCTGCTGAAAGAGAGAGAGAGAAAGAGAGAGAGTTTTTGGTATCACTATAATTTGTCTGAAAATACACCTGTTTCTGTTTTCGACAATTAACTACTAACATATTAAAAAAATAAATAAATAAAATACTATCTGTTGCCAATAGAGGTTGCATTTGGTTCATTAGGTTGCCATGCAAATTGATGCAAATAGGTTCCCTATCATAATATTTTAGAGGTGTAATTAGGGTTCTCTTCCCTTGCTTCGGTAGCCTGACTGACAAGTTTTAGAATATTGAGATCTTATATGCAAATATGTATATATATATATATATATATATATATATATATATATATATATATATATATATATATATATATATAATATATATAAAAATAATTGACAGGAATATTTCCTGTTCAGGTTTTTGCTGTGGTATCAGTATTAATTCCTATATATGTGTATTTCTATGTCCACTGACCCAATCCTGACCTTAAAAGTTATTGATTATATGTTAATCCTTCAAGTCTTGGATGTTCTTTTAGTAGGAACCTCTGTATTTTTCTTTGTCCATATAATTTATACAAACTGCCTAAGAAACTGCTTCAGATTTCTTGATCAGCTTTCATATGCCTTCATTTGTCATCTCTTTAGGTGTGACCTAGAGGCAGCTATACCTTTTTCTTCAGTCTCATGTTCTCAATTAAAACATAATAAAAATATAATACATGGGATTCTGCAATGCCTGCATAAACAGCCTTTAATTTCTTTATGATCAGCGACTTGTGACACACCCAGTTGCTGATTATAAAGAAAAGAAGCCAAAACTCAACTGTATAAAGCTATTGCACTTGAGTTCTGACGTCAGACTGAGCAGCTGTTTAAAGCAATGGAACTGAAACGTTGCTTTTCTTTCTTCTGCTTTATTTTTCTAGTTTATAGTCACATGCAGAAAGAACATGTTTTGTTTTGCACTCGTTAGATAATTATAGTAAAGTTAGTGCCTTTCTTCATGTTTCTACACATTCCTAACTACTGCAGCTTTTTTTGTAGAAAAAACTGATTTGTTTTGGAACTGTTTCTAATATCTTTTCGCACCAAATATCAAACAGGTTTTTGATGTGTTTAATTTTGAACTAGACGGTCTATTTTTATTCTTCATGTTTGCAAACATGTTCTGTCTTTGCAATGAAATAGCTATGGACTACGGACCAACGTTTTTAATGGTTTTTTGGAAAGGTGATGGTGTGACCATGTATGATATGGGATAAAGTACCCCCTGCCTACTTGATAAGGGTATTGCAAGTCACCTTGGAGTTCCATAACCTTATAAAGGCACTCAACCTTTGGCCTTGTTCCTCTATATGGTAACGTTACTCCTCTAGGTCTTCCAATATTCTTATAATATAAAGGAGGGAATACTTTATCCTTAATACACACATATATATATATATATATATATATATATATATATTTATTTTTTTATTATTATTTTTTACGGTGAGCTGTTACGTTTAAAAAGAAACTGCTCAATGGAAACCGGTTTTAAGACAGCAAAATCAGAGGCCAAATTAAGGTTCCATAATAGGGGTTACTCCAAGAGCCTGTTAGAACAAGCTTCAATGATGGCATCTAAAGTTAACAGGAGGGACCTCCTGATACCGAAAGATGTGCCCAAGATGGGTGAGGATGTTAGAATGATCACCAAATTTAATACCAGATCAGGTGATCTAGTTCACATCTTGAAAAAGAATTGGCCCATCCTCATGACAGATAATGTGCTGAAAAAACATCTAACACAGCAACCCTTAGTAACGTACCAATGATGTCAGTCATTGTCGGATCATCTGGTCCACAGCCATTATTCGACAAAACCGAAGTCAGTAACTGTGTCCAATTTAAAAGGGTTTTTCCCCTGCCTACGCTGTAAAGCTTGTAAAGGGAGTAAAAAAAATCCTAGAGTACCCTAACAGAACAGGAGGGGGTGGACCCAACAGAAAAATCATGAAACTGCAAAATTGTAACTCTGAATTCACCATCTACTGTCTTGAGTCCCCCTGTAAGAAAAGATATATAGAGAGCACCATTAACCCCACAAAGCTTAGAATCTTGGAACACATGCGGGCTATCACGAATAAAAATAGATCTTACCCGGTAGCCCGCCACTTTGCTGAATACCATCAGAGCAATAGAGACCTGCTAAGCTTTTACTGTATAGACCAAGTAAATAAACAAGAATGAGGGGGAGACAGAGAGAAGGCATTGAGAATCCTGGAGTCAAGGTATATAATAGATCTGAAAACCATGACTCCATGGGGCATGAATAATGACGAGGAACTCTGGGTCCGTCTCTGATATAAAAGCATGGGATCATGCATTTGACACTGAAAATAGGGGTACACTAGATTTCATGAAAAATAACAGATACTACTCCCTTGTAACCCCCCTAAAAATTCTTCTGCCCGCCATCAGCGAAAATTGTGGAATAAAAGGAAAGAAAGCCCACACAGGGCTGCAAAACACGAAAAATTGTCCTGCATAACCTGCCTCACCCTAACGGACCAGCGGACCAGAGCACTTAGGAGGGTGCTGAGAGAGCCTGCTGTTGCCGCCACGCCTCGCCGGACCCGCTTCGCGGTCAACAGCGGCCAGTTCTCCACTGTGAAGTGATTGTCCTTATCCGACCGGCAGGGCTGCGAGCTTGGAGCGGCGGACTCCAAGCACCAGGAGTCCCCGCGCGCCCGTGTCCACCTGGGCTGCTCTCCCTGCCGGCCCCGCCCCCCCAGTGACCAATCATATAGCAATAAAAGTGAAGCATCATTTCCGCTGCGCGGGAGGGCGCCGGGAGAAGCCCGGGACAAGGGCGGGACCGTTTGTGGCCGTTTGTGGCCGTTTGTGGCCGTTCGTGACCTGGAGTGACCGGACCGGGCCACCCCTCTAACCTGTGTAAGCCTCTTTCTATCAGGGGCAATGGCCGGTAGAGATAACAGGATTAAATCTTCGCTAACTGGAAGTCTCTCAACTGCAGGAGGTATGGAGAAATTCCTCATAAGGGCCAACAATATCATAGACAAGGAGATAGTCATACTGGAAAAACGTCTGTCAACCGAACTCACCTCTCTCAAACGTTCATCCATAGGACCCCTTGCCAACGCCAAAACGCCCAACAGAAATAGCGAACAGTCTGCTATTATGGAGGTAACATCCCCGCCAAGAGAAGACCCTGGCACCCTGGCTACCTTAGCTACCACAATCGACACTGTGGCGGACATTAATTGTGTCCCCGAAAGCAATAATGTCTCTTGTTGCGTGTTTATCTAGGTTCCTGATCTATACTGTGACCTTATGCCCCTATTCGGCTATAAATCCATTTATTCCCTATATTGGTATAACCGTTCAAGTGCGATTTTCTGAAAAGTCATCTCTGGCCTCACACGAACAGAGCCACATTCCAGCATAGTTCTCTCTGCCACTTCCTTTGCGACCAATTAGTGCAATGACAGAGCAGTAGTCACTATCTGATATTCCTAGATAACACTCCGAGTTCTTCAACAAGATAAAAACTCAGCAAACCTGGAAATCCCCGCTTGCTGTGTTTTGATTAGTAATGGAACTCTAATGAGCAACTGATAACTATCACTTCCTCGTGACATCTTTAATTGACGTCTTATGTCCAGCAAACGTGCGTCAAACCGGGCACCTGTCAGGTATAAATATTACCAACGTTGCCTTAAGCAATGCGAGCTACTGTTGCTGATGCCAGCTGCCTGCAAGACCCCGTGTTGGTAAATCTAGCACTCTGTCGCTGCAGCCTGCTGTCCCTGTGGTGGTGAAGCTGCTGATACCATTATCGCTGCTAAAGCGCGAACTATGGTGTAGTACGCTTAGGAGCTGAACAGACCGTCCCTCTGCGGAAGACATCCAGCAGATTCCAGCTGCCCGCGGACGCTGTCCCCCCTCCTTCCTCGACGCGCTGAAGAAAAGCCGCTGCCTTTCTCGTGCAGAGAAATCCAGCTCCGGCGTTTCCGGTCTACCCTCGCGGGTGACTGGGATATCGAGAGAGACCCCTGAAGGAGATACCAATCCTCCATCATTCTATTCAGAGGTATGGTGTTGACTAAACCCTTAGACGAGAATTCTTGAAACAAACCTTGGCAAAACCAACTTAACTTAAAGCTACTTACTTACTCCCCTTCCACGTGTTAGGCTTAGGTCAGGCACACTGGGGTAGGCTTAGTTAGAAGCACCAGTTGAGTATGTTAGCCTAATGTATATATGACTGTATATATGTTTTATTACTTTTAAACCATTGTATGGCTAAGAAACCATATCAATGCTTTTACAGTTCTATTTCGCAATACTTATCTTACTGTACGTACTTTTTATAATAACAATTCTTGCAATTGTGGCAATACATTTCTCTTGTACGAGAAGAAAGACTGTTCAATAAATGTTAACCCTTTATTGACAAACGCCCGTCTCTCTATTCTCTACATCTCGTGAAAGTAAACTGCACTAGACTGACTGAGTGAAATACATGTCTATTGTTTCACACGACCCTAGAGATTGACTCTTGATCTGAGGAGCAAAGTTGTCATGTTGCACGGTTGTTGGAAAGCTGAATCCCTTCTTGTCTGTGCCAAGGAAGCTGATCACTTCCTATGCAGAGAAGAAAGTTTCCAGTGACCTCTGAGCTAGTTGGTAACACAACCCAATTAAGTTTAGCATAGTCAGTGGAGGCCTGGAATATCCGCAGTTCCACGTCGATACTACTGTTTATGTTATTCCAATGCGCAGGGCCTAGTGGGAAACTAGGAACTACACTACATGGCGCCCAACGTTTGGTAAGGCGATAAACTAACGCAAGACTTTTAGAGTAACTCAGTCGTGCATATTTCACACCCCTTTCTCCCGTAAATACTCCAATAGACGTCTGGAGTGGGTGAAAGGTTAAAATCCGCCCGAACTCAGTAGGAAGAGATTCCTATGTAAAGCTCTGGTTTATTCAACGTTGAAGGATACAGTGTTCTAAAATATTGTGCATCTAATCTTTGTCTCCTTGGAGACCTACTCTGCAAACCTTGCATTTTCACAATGCCAGAAAACGGAACCCCTGGGGCCGCAGCAGATGCGACTCAGCAAGGTCCCGAATACACAGACCCGGATGCTATTATCATCCCGGTCCACTTAAGAAGATCTATAACGTTAAAACTTATAGAGAACGGACTGACACTTCAAGGTGGTACAGTAATTTTCGTGATAGAGGCTCACGAGTATCGGCAGACAGAGGTATTCTATTCATGGATAAACTTTCCAGCGGTAAACGCTAGAACAAAAGAGTTTCACTATTACAAAATAGAGAAACCGTAGGAAGAGTACGCTCCTTTCGAGGAGATTGAAATTCCACTTAAATTTCAAGAGCACCTGCTCTGGTTTAATGGCGCCCTAAAACATACTGATCACATTACCAGGCTTGGTCCACTAGGTAGACCAGGAGCCACGTGGCCGGTTCTAGCCAGCTACACACCACATCCTGACATTGCAAAAATGTCGAAGGAAGATCTCTTAGTTAACATAGGAGAATTAACAAAAGCTTATAGAGAGTTAGTAAAATTATTTATTAAAAATAATTCAAATACTCCTAAAAAGAGCTGGGATGGAAATAAACAATCCACTCCCAAGGAAAAAGTTTTCCAGTCCAGAGGAAGGTCTCCTCGACGGAGGGAAAGAACTCCGACTCGAGAACGCCAGTCTCCCCAGAGGGAGCCCTCTGAGAAAAGATATAACTTTAGAAATAGGGATAATCTGAAAAAACCTGATAGATATCAAAGTATTGATACACGTCCCTCTCGATCTTTTCCACAGAATTCGGAAAGAAGAGGACGGTCAGACCCAGGAGAGCACACCAAGTCCAAAGACAAGGAACCTGCTCAAAATAAGAAATCTCAATTTCCTAAAAAGAAGGTAGCCAGTATTAGAGTAATCAACCATGCCGAGAATACTGAGGACACAGTTGAAAAACGGGGAGTGGGCATTGACAATGTTGGACAGTGCAGCAGAAATCAGTATAGCGCGCAAGATCTTGATGAGTCATCTGGAGACAGTGGGCACGAATGAATACATTCAGGTTGAAACTGCCGACGCCAGACTTAGCGAGCCCCATAAAATATACGAAATAACATTGCGTATAGAGGGTGAAAAGACTAGGAAAATGAAGGGTCTATTTTGGGATAAGCTCTCAAAAGGCTATGATATTCTGTTAGCTGAAAAAGATTGGCCCCCAGAGTTTGTCAGGGAGTGCCCTCGTGGCGAAGAAGTGATTATGCCTGCCTTCTCGAATCACATTCCGATTCACAAAAAATATACATATGCAAGGAAATGGGCAGTGGCCCAGGCACCTGCATTATATAAAAATCATGTAGGATGGGATGAGGATTCACCTCCTCACAAAATCCAATTAAAAAGTGAACCAACTGCCCAACGGCAGTATCCCATAAAGCAAGAAGCTAAAAAACAAGTCAGGGAGATCTTAGATCAACTTGAGTACCAGGGGGTGATTGAAACATGCACCTCTCAAATGAACAATCCTTTGTTTCCTGTCTCCAAGCCAGACAATTCATATCGTCTAGTTTTGGACTACAGACACCTTAATACATGTTGCAAAACCTTTGCAGTACAAAACTCGCATAGTGCAGCCCTAATGAATAACATAGTTAGGAAAAAATATAAAACGACATTAGACATATCTAACGGTTTCTTTTGTCACAACATTGCACCAGAAAGCAGATATTTGACCGCTTTCTCCGCATTTGGGTCGCAGAAAAATTTCTGTCAACTCCCACAGGGGTTCAAGAACAGCCCAGGACTATTCTCAGCTAGGGTAACAGAGTTACTACAAATCTATGATGATGAAGCATTGTCTTACGTAGATGATATTTATCTCACAGACGACGACTTGGATACTCACTTGAAAAGAGTGAACACCATTATACTTGGGTTCGCAGCAGAGGGTTACAAATTCAACTTTAAAAAGTCCAGAATTGCCCATCTGACAGTACTATTTTTAGGGTACGAATTATCAAGTGAAGGGAAAAGCCTAGCGGACAACTTCTTAGAGAAGTGCGCTGTACTCCAAACTCCAAAAACGCTGAAGAATTTACAATCCATACTAGGTTTTCTGAATTTCGGAAGAACTTACATTCTAAATTACGCAGAAAGGGTTAAACCTCTCTACGAACTAATTAAACCTGATTTTAAACAAATCAATTGGACTAAAAAACACACAGAAATTTTGAGATCACTGCAAACAGACATGTTAGCAAAAACAAAATTAGATACACGTGACAACACGATCGATCTTGTAATCCGAGTCATCCCAGGAAGATGCGGATTCACGTACCTAAACTCTAATGAGGGAGAAAAGGTACCAATTTCAATTAAATCTCACTTGTACACACAAGAAGAAAAAGCATTCAGTCCCACAGAAAGAACTGTGAAAGCAGTGCAAATCGCATTAGCAAATGAACGAGAACTAGCACACGGCAAACGGATATCCTTACAGCGGAATCCGCCTTCGAGGCGCTATTCAGCCCAGTAAACCTGCCTACAGTGTCACTGGATCCGAAATGGATACAGTGCATAGATTCTCTAGGAGCGGAAGACGTGAAATACTATTTCGCACCGCAATTCGAAGAACTGAATGATTTAGAATATGAAGAAGAATATCCTCTGCCAATCGAAATTATGCCTCTCCCACAATACCCCTGTATAATCTATACAGATAGCTTTGTACAGCATTTCAACGTAGAAAGCAAATCCTACAATGCAGCGTGTGCGATTATTAAATGTCGTTGGCTGTGCGGTAAAATTACACCGAAAGTAACAAAAACTGAATCAGTAAAGTACTGTTCGGTTCAAAGAACTGAAATCAGATGTTTAAAGATGGCGCTCGAAAATGCAGAACATGAATTCCCGACACTTATAGTGTGCGATTCTCATTTTTGCATCAACTCTTACAACAATAAACTGCAGAGTTGGATCGAAAACGACTACAAAGATGACACAGGTGCCACAATAAAGCATAAATTGCTCTGGAACGAGGTAGCTCTTTTACACAAAGAACTACAAAAGACTCACGTGATTCACGCACAGAGTCTTCGACGTGATGGCGTTCACGTTGCAGGGAATTCATTGGCTAATACAGCCAAAGCGGAAGCAACTAAACCGGCTTCCGTAGCCACAAAAAAGCGTACAGATAAATACATAGACGGGGAAACCATGCTGGCAGTAAAAACGACCGTAAAAGTCGACTGTGCAGCACTACCCTTGAACTATCCACTCAATTATGCATACATAATCGATGCAAACTCCGTTCCTTTTGCTCGAATCCCTGGAGTGGGGGACAGAGTAATTCCAAACAGGAGCAGGAGGGGCTTCCTCTTACTGGAAGCACACATGGGATTGGGTCTGAGACACCAAACAATCAAAGCCTCTCTGAAAGAATTACAATCAGCGTACTGGTGGCCAGGAATGAGTATAGATATTCAATGTTTTGCTCAAAATTGTGAAAACTGCAACCGAGATCGCAGATACGAACAGGCCAGTGTAGTTTCAGGATCCCTTCTAGACAGCATAAGGCGGTCTATCTGCGCAATCAAAGAAGAGAAACGCGTCCCAGTGTACACCGTTAAGACGAAAAGCACTTAAAAAATGAGGCCCCCAGCGCTCGGCTGACGCTAGAACGGTTATAAAAGATTTGCGAGTCAATATCGGCACATACGCAATTACCACGTTCCATTCTGACCAGGGTCCTGCTTTCAGCTCTCGAGCTTATAAGGAGGCCATGGCTAGCATGGGAATTGGGTTGCGGTATTCTTGTCCATCGCACCCCGGAAGGGAACAGTGTGGTAGAAAGAAAAAACCGTGACATAAAGCAATCTATAACAGCGAAGGTATTAGGTTCAGGCGCTGGGTGGGTCAAACATTTAATAAGTGTCCAGACTAGTCTTAACAACATGCCAAGAAATTCTCTAAAAGGTTTCAGCCCATACGAACTATTGTTCGGAATTAGAATGCGAGTTCAGGACCTCGATAGTCAGATGTCAGTGGTACAAGAAGAAACAACGCACTTTGATGTAAAGGATCGTTTGGCTGTTTTACAGGAACTGAATGAAACAAGAAAATCATTAAGCAACATAAAATTAAAGCAATAGCCAAGTACCACTGACGAGGCACCACCCGCAACAGCCCCAGCAAGGCCTGTCTGGATTCCAAAGATTGGGGATCTAGTCAGAGAAAAGATCGCGGTGAAGAAGGAATTTGGGCCTTCTTACAGAAAAGCAGTACCTGTCTTGGCAGTCACCGGAACAAGATCAGTTGTGCTACCGCCCCTTGCTGGTAAAAAGGAGAACAGAGTTGTGTCTATCGATCTGGTAAAACCACAAGCATGTGGCCTATAATCAACAGTAGGCCCAGTGGACTCCCAAGAAACAACAGAATACCCAAACTTGCAACAATCCAAGAGGTTCAAACTGAAAGACTAATCACATTCGATCAGCCTGCAGTGCACAATGAAGGACTATGCAATAATGCCATGGAACTCGTGCCTCTTGAAACACAGATTGAAACAGTTCGTCAAGAAACAACACCAGTCTACAATGATGTGGCATCAGAAAGTGCTACCGAGAGACAGATTGAAAGAACAATCCCATCAATTGACAGAACTGCCTCTGGTTATTTCATCAACTTCGACAACTTCTCTGAAGATCAAAACGACCCCGAAGTAATGCCAGAAACAAAAAAGTATTCTAAAGAAAATACAACAGGACTCCTTCAACAAATCAAAGAACTATATCTGGATTCACCGTTGATTGAGCATTGGATTATCTCAGGGGTATTCATACTCCTACTATGCCTAATTTTAGTTTTAATTTTAGGAAAGTTTATTACAATTGAATGGACACAGCAAGTCAGAACATCAACCTAGTCCTGAAACCACACAGATCATCCCACGTGAAGAAAGGAGAACTGTCAACAGTAAATGTCACAGCAATTCCAATACCTGGTGGGGTAGTATGGGAGAAAACAGACTATGAGATCTATGGTCCGGTCGAAATCCTGAAGTATCCTCATCAACTAAAGGTTTCCTTAAGTGACTTTGTGACACCAAGTACATTCTCTGATGATTGGGACTTTAACAGTATTAATGACATGATGTCTGATTTAGTAATGTCAGCTAGATTCACAGATCATGATTATTTATAAGGTTCATCTAGTTATGAGCAGTTATTCTGTTACACCCACTATGGGGATCATTACTTGCATAAATCTGCACAGCCTAGAAATGTTTTTATGTATAATCAATGGGAACATTGTTCTTCACCACCTAAAAGCAGTTCTAAAGCATTTTTGGAGAAATTCAAATACTTCTCAGGGTTTAACACCAGTGATGCAGAAACGTTTTATTACAAACTGTTAGATAAAACAGGAATGAAAACAATGCTGAAAAATTCTAAATTGATATATTCAGAAGCATTTTATGACAAAATGATGACATTTGGTTTTGATTATTGGAAAAATAATATTGAAACAAAAACAATTTGGGGTACAAAAGATTGGCAGGTGCAAGGCATTGAAGCACTATTTAGAACCTGCATGATACCAGAACAAATGTTATTTTTAAATGACACAATACACCAAACATCCTGTCTTGGCCTAGCTAAGAACAAAGACCTTAAAACACCGTCTATTCCAAAGCCAATACCTGAGAATACAACCACAGATATTGAGTTAGACGTGTCACAAATTTTACATTTCAACAGAACACATCCTGATTGGAAAAAATGGTTAATCTGGCCTACAGACACAAATAGCTGTCAAGATAGATTCCTGAATAAAACACAGGGGTTAAAAATGACCAGATTAGACCCTAGATATTCCCAGAGACAACATCCAGGGATTATAACAACATACAGTGTAGGGAAACTCTGCCTTGAATGGCTAACTTCGTCCACACTGGCTGAAATTAAGCAACACTTGTATTTACTAAAAGATGGTGCTGATTTGCGCGATTTCATTCTTGGACCACGCAAACAGCGTCAAAAGCGTTTCATAGCGACCAGTATCTATGCTGCTTACAACGAGGCTTGGAAAGTAAAGCAAATTAAAACTGCTGAAAAAATACGAGAAATTGATTGTATTAAATTGGAGAAATCACTTTCTGTGGTAGACAATGGGTTAATGACTCTGTCTTCCAGAATATATTCGTTGGACAATATTGTATCCTCTGCCTTTGATGTGATAGACAGAGATTTGCTAATGTTACAACATGGCCAGTCTCAATTACGCTCTATTATAGAACTAGGCTGGACGCTGCAAAATCTTCGTTCGGGCTATGTGCCTTGGCGTTTAATCAACACAACGTCATTATTTTCCAGTTTTAACCTTACTGATAAACAGATCAGTTTGGCACAGAAAGGAGCAGACTATACAATCCTGAGCATCGAAAAACTCGAGAGATTACCATTGACAATGTCAGAGAGTCCTGTCATTGAATGGATAATACACGGAATTATCACAATTCCGATAACAACTTTCCGATTTAAAAAGTGCCTTGAGTACATACCTGCTGGCCAATATGAACAATTGGGTAAAGGATATGTAAGATCTGAATGGAAATTACCATACACTCATTCTTGCTATAGTGACAGCGACAAAAATGTATTTCTTAGTGGTGAGAACTGTAAACATTCACTAAGCGGTATACTTTTGTGTCAGGGTATTAATTTACACGGAGCATGTGATGGAAATTCAAACAACCTTTCATGCCACCAGCTAGTCACACCTGCAACTCAGATAGAGCCCTTCTTTATGCAACTCGCGAACGGGAGTTACATTCTTAGAACGGATCACAGATGTTGTGGCCTCGTGCCAGGGAAAAGTTATCTAGTAGAAGTAACATCCATGGTCAAATGCTGTATGCAAGCATTGTTTCCGAGTGGGCCGACAGACACAGTGACTCCCATCTGGCCTCGTCTGAATCTCTATTCTATACGAATTGATACATTAAGCAAAATGAAATCTGTACTTTTACAGACAACAGTGCCTATAACGTCATCTAAAGAGACGTATGATCTTCTAGTTGCAAGGACAGCTACTGAAGTTCATGACCTTTTATCAACAAATTGCCCCGTGCATTTCGTAGAAATGTTCAGCCAACTCCTTAACATGTCTAGTGCAACAAGCATCCCAGGCATATTTAAGACAGTCTTTACGGGACTGCTAACACCCTTCCAGGCAATTTTGGGAATCTTTCCTAATTTTGTGCACTCCATTTTTGGCGGCATACCATTATTTTTGGGACTCGTCGCAGGGATTCTATTTTTGACCCTCCTGCTTCGTTATGGCAAGCCTCGGCTCAGACATAGCTCCCATGGGAATGGAAGAGACAATCCTAGCAATGCGCTACCGGGACAGGAAAACTAACGTCCTTGGATTGGCCAGGCTGAGAGATCTAAACATGACCTGGTTCCTTTCATTCAGACCGATATGGCAAAATAGCATTTTACCTGTGCTACGGTGTATGCTTTGCGGCGATGAATGCGTGTTGGACATCTGTCTTTCACTTCCATCAGCAGTACCAATGGACGTCGATACTTTGCTCAGTCCAATAACGGCTCACGCATTGTGTTGTCCCCAGCGGCTACCAATCCTGATGACGGCATTCGTGGAGACTCCTGTGCTACAACCAAGTGGTAACAGTGGAGCGAGTGACAAAAGCAACATCATCCAGGTACAACGTTCTGTGAGCATTGCTGGTCCCGACTATGATGACAGCAATCATTCTCACACCTGCCAAGTTACAGCGCTATCTAATTTGGTTGAACTATCACCTGAATTTGTAGACCAATTCTTTGAGAGCCTGTCTGATACGATGTTCACACCCGTACTGAAACAATAACTTTTAGAAGCTTTCCGACACACAGCGTTCCCATGAACTCTGAATTCGGCCTTCAGTTTTGATCAACAAAAACTGCCAAGAGCTTTGGAAATCTATTTTTCCCCGTTCAAGCAATAATTCTTTGAATTGGACAATTTTTTTTAATATTGACCCTTTTTGGCACGAACAATTCTTTGCTTAACGTAAAAACTATTCTTAGAGAACAGAAGCTTCACACTTCTATTTCTAAACACATCTAGAGACATAACAACATTACACCAGGCTCTAGCACACATGTTATTACAATGCATTTTCATGTGATGATTTATCTCGCTTTTCTGCTGTCAGAGATACTTCATGTGTAATTCCTTTTGCATAATCGTTCATTGATTTCATATGCAATAATTTTTTGAATGATTACTATGCTTTAAAAAACGTACATACCTAAATTCATGTATTACAAGTACGCCTATTTCGAATGCATTTATGTATTTTGGGGTGGGCAATGTTACACATGCATCTAATTGCTTTAGTTTTAGTAATTTTGATGGACATTAACCCGTGGAGTGGGTGTTGCGTGTTTATCTAGGTTCCTGATCGATACTGTGACCTTATGCCCCTATTCGACTATAAATCCATTTATTCCCTATATTGGCATAACCGTTTAAGTGCGATTTTCTGAAAAGTCATCTCTGGCCTCACACGAACAGAGCCACATTCCAGCATAGTTCTCTCTGCCACTTCCTTTGCGACCAATTAGTGCAATGACAGAGCAGTAGTCACTATCTGATATTCCTAGATAACACTCCGAGTTCTTCAACAAGATAAAAACTCAGCAAACCTGGAAATCCCCGCTTGCTGTGTTTTGATTAGTAATGGAACTCTAATGAGCAACTGATAACTATCACTTCCTAGTGACATCTTTAATTGACGTCTTATGTCCAGCAAACTTGCGTCAAACCCGGCACCTGTCAGGTATAAATATTACCAACGTTGCCTTAAGCAATGCGAGCTACTGTTTCTGATGCCAGCTGCCTGCAAGACCCCGTGTTGGTAAATCTAGCACTCTGTCGCTGCAGCCTGCTGTCCCTGTGGTGGGGAAGCTGCTGATACCATTATCGCTGCTAAAGCGCGAACTATGGTGCAGTACGCTTAGGAGCTGAACAGACCGTCCCTCTGCGGAAGACATCCAGCAGATTCCAGCTGCCCGCGGACGCTGTCCCCGCTCCTTCCTCGACGCGCTGAAGAAAAGCCGCTGCCTTTCTCGTGCAGAGAAATCCAGCTCCGGCGTTTCCGGTCTACCCTCGCGGGTGACTGGGATATCGAGAGAGACCCCTGAAGGAGATACCAATCCTCCATCATTCTATTCAGAGGTATGGTGTTGACTAAACCCTTAGACGAGAATTCTTGAAACAAACCTTGGCAAAACCAACTTAACTTAAAGCTACTTACTTACTCCCCTTCCACGTGTTAGGCTTAGGTCAGGCACACTGGGGTAGGCTTAGTTAGAAGCACCAGTTGAGTATGTTAGCCTAATGTATATATGACTGTATATATATTTTATTACTTTTAAACCATTGTATGGCTAAGAAACCATATCAATGCTTTTACAGTTCTATTTCGCAATACTTATCTTACTGTACGTACTTTTTATAATAACAATTCTTGCAATTGTGGCAATACATTTCTCTTGTACGAGAAGAAAGACTGTTCAATAAATGTTAACCCTTTATTGACAAACGCCCGTCTCTCTATTCTCTACATCTCGTGAAAGTAAACTGCACTAGATTGACTGAGTGAAATACATGTCTATTGTTTCACACGACCCTAGAGATTGACTCTTGATCTGAGGAGCAAAGTTGTCATGTTGCACGGTTGTTGGAAAGCTGAATCCCTTCTTGTCTGTGCCAAGGAAGCTGATCACTTCCTATGCAGAGAAGAAAGTTTCCAGTGACCTCTGAGCTAGTTGGTAACACAACCCAATTAAGTTTAGCATAGTCAGTGGAGGCCTGGAATATCCGCAGTTCCACGTCGATACTACTGTTTATGTTATTCCAATGCGCAGGGCCTAGTGGGAAACTAGGAACTACACTACACTCTCTTTCATCCCACCTTGAAGTGAGCATTATTCAAAATATGAGTCAAGGGGAGAGTGAGGGCGCAATTAGGAAACGGAAAAGAGTGTATAATAAAAAAGAAACTACAACGGGAAGGTCTGTAAAATCAGCCAAAGTGCGGGGTGAGCCACCCCAGACTACTAACCCCCATGATGTCACCCCTCCGGGTAGAGAAGTGTCTATGGAATGGGCCGTGGCTTTACTTAAATCAATTATATCCCCACTAGAGGCCAAATTGGATAGGTTAAATTCCAGAATATCCAACGTAGAGAAAACCACTGCCTCTATTCTAGCCACCCTTAGTAACCCCCAACGTCAAAACATCCCTCCTATTATTTCAACTCCCCTGATCCCTGTACCTCCTAATCCGAACCAACCTATCATCCCTTCACTAAAGAACTGTTTACCAACTCCCTCCCTGCCCAGCAACACAACCGCCGAGAATGTGGCGAGTCATCAACCCAGTCAATCTAACCCATCAGTTCACATGGTTGAGGGAAATCAGGGATCCCCGGTTAAGGTACATAATACTCCTAGACCTAGACGGCCTGATCTTCCACCAGAGGCTAACCGGTTTACAGTCATCCTAGCTGGAGTACCACCACTAGAAAAAGGGGAGACAGAAACCTTCAGTTCCCTGAAAAGCAAGATAATCAAATGGCTTAACTGGAATAGACCCCTCCCGACCCACTTACACAACGAAATTATCATGGTCAGGAGGGTTCCCTGGATAGGTAAGACCCCATAAAATATCAATGGTGACTGCATAACCGTTAGCTTCAGAGACCCCCGTACAGTATCCCACATATGTGCAGGCTTCAACAGATCTTTCGATTCCACCATCCAGACCCTTCCAGTTTCCTATTTCTTTCCACCAACTGACATTCACCATCATTCGAGAAGAGGGGACTGGACTGTTGTGGAACGTAGGGGTAGGCAACGACCTTACGGTACCAGACCACCTAGACAACCCCAATATGCGCCCCAATTTCATCCCTTTACGGACTATAACCGCTTTGGTGGCCTAGAAGGTTTAGAGGGAGTTGATTGACTACACCCAGTCTCCTCCTCCCCGGAGCTGATTCATGCCCCAGCTAACAGTGAAGTTTTACCTACTGTTAAACCACCAACCCAATGCTTGGAAACCGACCCCAACCTGACTTCTATCCCACCGATTGTCCCGAAGGCAACTCTTCCTGTAGTTCATGTGATGGTTCCTACCTATGTGGGTTATGTAACTCCTCTCATCATAGCTACACCCACTGATCTGGTTCAGGCTCCCACCAATGTGGGTCATGCCACCCTCCCCATCCCAGTCATCTCCACTGATTCGGTACAGATTCCCTCCGATGTGGCCCATACTACTTTTCCCACCCCATCTATCCTCACCGATACAGTACAGGCTCCTGGGCTAAAGGGATATTCAATGGCGAGTTGGAATATTGCAGGGTGGCGGCAAAAAGTTTCAGCCCTGGGCTGGAGGGAGCACATTAGGGATTTTGACATCCTGTGCCTGCAAGAAACGTGGTCAGTGGAAGATATTCATTATGATGGTTTTGTTTCATACAATTGTAATGCTATAGAGTCTGTAATGGGGAGGGCCAAAGGTGGATTTCTGATTCTATTATCTGTACACCTCCCTATACATGTAAGGGAAAGTCATTTAGTGGGGTCCCATTCGCAAATACTGGAAATAATGGTCGGTAGGGATAGAAACCTTCTATTGATTAACCACTACAATAACATCTTTGACCCTTCCAGTACCACTGTTGTAGATGAATTAGAAACTGTTATGGACTCAATTCTTTGTAAATCGGCCATATCCTATGACATTGTTTGGGGGGGGGAGACTTTAACATCAAAACTTGCCCTCTCTCCTATACAACTACATGTGGATATGATGGGGACAATGGGGAGTATTTATTACATTTTCTACACTCTCCCTACGGTACTTCCCTTAACAACTTGATGCTAAAGTATGATGTGTCCATTCACCAACATGCCCCTGACAACGAGGGTAACTTGGCCCCTACCTTTACGGGGAGAAATACTGCCTCTATTATTGATTTTTTGCTCATCTCCAACCGGATAGTACCGCATTGTTCGGTCCCGCAGATCTTGGACCTCGGTCTGAGTGACCACAATGCACTAACTATGACCATATTTTGCGAGATCTCTAGGAAGGTATTTTCCGGTAGGGTTGTTGATGACATTACCCCATGCAGGACAAATGGGATACGCATTAAGTGGTGCGGGGAAAACTCTGAGAATTTACACCGTAGTGTTGTGAAAGCTGGCCTAAATACGATACTTTGCTGCCTTGAAACTGAAGCCCCACCAGAACATTCCGTAAATAACTTTGAGAAATTGGGTGCCATAATCAAGCAAACCCTCACCACCAAGAAGGTCCCAAATAAACGGGAAACACAGGGTTGGTTCAACCAAGCATGCACTAGGGCATTAAAAGCCCTTAAACTTGCCCTCTCCACTAACCCCAGAGATAGGGAAGCAGTTATATCCCTGAGGGCTAATTACAAAAATGAGCTGAAACTCGGGAAACAAGAACTAAGAGAACTAGCCTGGGAAGATCTGAATAAAGCTGCAGCCCTCCGGGACAGCAAGCTGTTTTGGAGTACCATCAACAGCCCATTCCTCCAAAAGGAGGAATTTCCAGTTCTTACCCCCCAAGTAAGCGAAGATGGTTGGGTGTTACACTTCACAGGGATTTTTGATCCAACTGGAGAACCTAATGATAATTTTTATAATAATCTTCTCACCCCTGTTGAAACCCCGAGAATCACGATCCACGAGGTGGATATGGCAATAATGAATAGTAAAGGGGGAAAGGCACCGGGCCCAGATGGGGTGCCAATCGATCTCTATAAACACGATCCGGCCCTCTGGAGTCCATTATTGACCATAGCATTTAATGCTGCTATGGATAATAGGGCTCCCTCTACCTGGGGTGAATCCATTATAATTCCAATCTACAAGAAGGGGGATAGAGGAGAGGCTAAGAACTACCGCCCTATCTCCCTTTTGGATTCCTCATTAAAAATCTTGAGCAGGGTCTTGTTAGCTCGTTTTGAAGACTGGGCCATAGATAATCATATTCTTGCCCCATCCCAATACGGCTTTAGAAAGGGCCTTGGTACTATTGAACAATGTATTAATCTGAACCTTTTAATTGGGAAATATACCAAGGCCAAACCGGGATCACTATTTCTGTGTTTTGCAGTTCTTTCTAGCGCATTTGATCTGGTTGACCATGCCTTGTTATGGTCAACTTTATTGGGTATGGGAGCCCCCCCTGACATTATTCATTTTTTAGCCACACTTTACTCTAATTTATCGGCCCAAATCCGTTATGGCCCAGCGGGGGAGTGTACACGAAAGATCAAGGTAAGATCTGGCATCCGACAGGGATGTGTTTTGGCTTTTCTCGCTCTTTATTAATTCGGTTGAGCAAGATCTAAAGCAAATCCATGCTGATGCCCCTCAAGTAGGAGGCACTCCCATACCGGTATTACTTTATGCCGATGATACTGTTTTACTTTCCAGGACTCCTATAGGCCTCCAAAAATTGATGGATGGGTTTTATGATTTTATACAGAGAAGGAAACTTAAAATCAATAATTCCAAAACCTTTGTTATGGTGTGTGGTAAAAAGCTGAAACTTTTTAAACCCTTTTGTTTTAAGGAAAACCATATCGAGACTGTTACCAATTTCTGTTATCTGGGTGTTACTTTTAATAACAGAGGTTTGTGGGCTCCAGAGGAGACAAATGTTAAAGCTAGAATGGGGAAAGCATCCCTAGGCGTCTTCCGCTTTGCCTCTAAAGTAGGAAGCCGCCGTATTGTAGATATGCTGAATATATACAAGCACAGATGTACATCAATAGCATTGTATGGTTCTGGGGTGTGGGGACATTGCAACGTAAGGGCCCTGCAAATTATGGAAAACAAGTTCCTCAAACGGTTGCTCTGCCTTCCACCTTCGGCATCCACTGCTTTAACACATTTGGAACTAGACTTGGACTACCTATCTGATCTAACAGGACTAAGGCCATTGCTGGTATGGAAATCCATTTTTACCAAGACGGAAACTGCCTTTACCAAAGACATTATTAAGGACTGTTTACTTTTGGAAAAAGCTTCAAATATTCCTTGGTTAAAATATGTGATTTCAACTGTTAAGGATCTGTTTGATATGGATATATGCAATGACCCTACTTGTTTGAATTTCTGAGCAAACAGGAACTCAAAAACGAATATCTGAGGGTCAAATTTGATCTGCGAGAAAATGCAACCAGAGAATACTCTACCCATATTTTTCATTATTCATTGAAAGAAGATAGACGTGGTATACCCATGTACCTTAATGTTATCCATAGACAGTCTCATCAATTTGTACTCTCAAGACTGAGACTAGGTATAGCTCATAACCTGGTTGCCTTCCCCACAATGAAATGTCATCCGGCTACCCCTTGTCCATGTGACGGTTTTACTAAACAAAGCACACCGCACTTTTTACTACTCTGTCCTTTGTAAAAAGCTCCGCGTATTTGTTATCTTAAACCTATGTTCTTGAAATATTCCATGTATACAACAGGAAATGCCATGAGGCTTTTATTCTCACTCGTGAGCCCAGATATATGTTTTTTTTCAGCTACTTTAATTTTGAAATCTATTAGAGCAAGACTTAGTATGGTTTTCCCATAAATTCATGTACAGTAATCCCCACATCATATGCCAAATTTTTCCTGCTCATCAATTTTACTTGTAGTTCCCCTCACCCCGGGGTTGTATTTTTTGAACATATTCACGCATATGCAATGTTTTAAACTGTATACTTTTATGATGTTTTTTTAAACAATCGAATAAAGTTTATAAACTGAAACTGAACTCTGGGTCCGTCTCTGATATAAAAGCATGGGATCATGCATTTGACACTGAAAATAGGGGTACACTAGATTTCATGAAAAATAACAGATACTACTCCCTTGTAACCCCCCTAAAAATTCTTCTGCCCGCCATCAGCGACAATTGTGGAATAAAAGGAAAGAAAGTCCATACAGGGCTGCAAAACACGAAAAAACAGATGCAATCATAAGAGGGTCCATGTGATCTTAAGGTTACAAATAATTGGGGATACACACCCTTCAAACGCTGAAAAATTAAAAGTTATATCAATTTTAGCATATACCTTGACCTTATGTATTGCCTAATCTATCCACATTGTCATTATACAAACTGGTATGTAAATATTATAATGAAATGTTTGTTGTAACATATGTTTTTAATGAGCACTGAGCACTTTATATTTAATTGCATCATGTTTTTGAAACCATGTATCTAAAAACAACTATACGTTATAAGATGGCCGCCACACTACGATTTTAAAGGACTTCATCTATGTCAATGATGTGGGAAGTGGCCAATTGGTTTAAAACTGCGCATTTTTTCACAAACAAACTGACACTGACGAAGCTAGAGTAGCGAAACGCGTCTGTCAGGGGTGGAAGGGGGGTTTGCAAATAAAATTTCTTAATTGGATTCCAGCGTGCTCGCCTTTTTTCCACTTAGACAAGCGGAAAGTGTTGTGAATATATATATATATATATATATATATATATATATATATATATATATATATATATATATATATATATATATATATATACATACATACATACATACATACATACATACATGGGATTTCAGTCAACCCTTCTCATCCATTGGTCTGTTCAAGTGCCATTCACATTTTGCTTCCACCCACCACAGCATAGACCATGAGCCTACTTCATCCATTCAATCTCTTGCACTGTGGCGTCTAAAAGAAGCCCACTTTAGTGCAAGTGCTGGTATGCCTGGGCTGTTGGACCATTCCTGGTTTTTATGTTCGTATACATTTGCCTAGTTTCCTTTTTATTGCAAATTACATGTGTTTATATAATAAAAAAAATATTGCTGAGGCCCAAACTATTGACTTCACAATTGCTTGTTTTATACTGTTTTCTCTAGAAAAACTAAATAAAAATATTCTTAAATAAATTGATGGTACATTATTGGAATTTTGAGCTGTAATAAACGATTCACGCATTTCAGAGATCACTTGTATGCCTTTCTTAACACTACAAGTTTTTTAAAATACTTATGCAGATTTGCTTACTAAATAATCTTCCTCTCCCATAATCTGAGGAGTTACACAGGACCCTGCAGCCCCTGAGCACAGGGGGTTGCCCCCACCATCCACAGCCCCCCTATTCCACCGAAGGCCAATGAATATCTGTAAGATACAGGAAATTCAGGGACCCTTCATTACATTCCGCAGAGGCCCTGTCATTTTGCATTATGCCGCTACTCATGATTTCAGAAAATATTGAGATAGGTGTGTGAAGGGTGTCAGTAAGAGCATATTTTCCTGAGCGTTTTTGCTGTAGTATTTAAAATATACACTACTCGCACAATCCCTCATCTTCTAAATCATTCTTAAGTATATTAAGTAAAGCAAGTTTAAGTTTTTTCTGTAGTGTGAGTAAATATACCTAGTCATATTTTTCCATATTCCGACTCGCATTAACCCTGACTTATAAATGACTTATATATGTATTTCTCGTTCAAGTCTTTGCTGTTCTTTCAGTATGTACATCTATGTTTATATCTCAGTTTCTGCAACACTGTCTGTCTATCTCTCTATTCATCTGTCTGTCTGTCTGTCTATCTATCTATCTATCTATCTATCTATCTATCTATCTATCTATCTTCTGTTTGCTTTCAGACAACCTGGCTTTGTCAAACACTGCTAAGTATTTTGTCATACCTTGTTCATTATGTACATGGACCTAGATGGGCTTGAGAGGCCCTATTTTAAAGACTGCTCAATTATTAAAATGCGCCATAGTTTGTGATCACAGGGCAGTGTAAAACAGTAACTCTAACTATGAACTGCTATTTAACCTGTGATAGGTAAGCACGTGACTCCACACAGTTGTTTGGCTCAGAAAAGGGGATTTATTGAGGTTACAAGGGTTCGTGCAAAAGAAAGAAAGTTCGCTCAAGCAATGTGGTCGGCCCGTTGCTGTGCTCTCCCGACGTCTTCTGCAGGGGGATGTCCTTCGCCCTCCTTGGCGTCTTGTGGGGCAAGGCTATCAGGGTCTCCGCCAACAGGAGGAAACATAAAAAACAAGTGGAGAGAGCCCTCCGTTAGTGTTGGGCTTTGGAGGAATATAATGGGGAAGGAAGTGGTGGGAGGCTTCACCGTAAGGCTGGGGATGTTCAGGGTTAGGGAAACGTCACCGGAGGTAGGAATGGGGAAGGGTGGTCTAATTACGCTAAGCGTGTCCTGAACCCCAGGCTCTCCCTGATCAGGTTCCCTGCTCCCTCCCGCCTCTCGACAGAGCAGGCAACGACTTCCCAGGATCCAGGAGACGAGTACGTACCTGCTCTAGCCACGTTCCTCCGGGACCGTGGCGGGGCGCAGCACAGGGACGTTGGTCTCCTGACAGTTGCTCAGGGCTCCGGGGTAGGTCGGCAGACGGCGTCTTCTCCTCCGTTCGGGGCTCGCTGCTCACTGGAAACGTCACGTTCTCTTCCGTCTTCCTGATGGGGATACCGCCTTCATCGGTGAATGGCCTCTTTTTACCGGACAACGTCACGGGGTTCCACCCCCAGGGGGCATGGCTGATGTCAGTCTCTAGCGGATTTAAAGGGCCAGTAATGAGTTCCATCCGTGGGGTCTCTGTCGGGCAGGCACATCTCCGAATCCAGGACAAGAGAGAGGCAAAAAGGACTCCAAGCATCAGATAAGTCGCGACCTCCGGAGGCATCCTGACATGCCCCCACCCCCTAGAATTATCCCGATCGGGGATGAGTGGGAAGCGGGAGAGAAAGTCAGCATTGGCGTTAAGGGCCCCTTTCCTGTGTCGTACATCAAAGCTGAAGGGTTGGAGGGAAAGGAACCATTACATGACCCGGGGGTTATTGCCTTTGTTTCTGCTCATCCACATCAATGGGGCATGGTCCATGTACAGGGTGAAATGTCGGCCTTCCAGATAGTATCGCAATTTATCAATGGCCCATTTAATTGCCAGGCATTCTTTTTCCACCAATGGGTAGGGTTGTTCATGGGGAAAGAGTTTGTGGCTGAGAAACAATATGGGTCTCTCTGATCCGTCTTTGGTGATTTGAGAGAGGACGGCACCCAACCCTGCTTCAGAAGTGTCAGTTTGGAGGACAAAAGATCGAGTGAAGTCCAGATAAACCAGTATGGGGCTACTCGTAATCCGTGTTTGTAGTTGGTGGAAGGCCTCCCTGACAGGTGATGAAGGATGGGTTATGGCCTGGGTTGGGGAGTCAACAGGTTGGACAGGGGAGTGGCTACTTCCGAGAAAATGGGTATAAACCTCCTGTAGTACCCCAGTAGTCCCAGGAAGGCCCTCGCCTCTTTTTTGTTGTTGTGGGAAAAGGGGTTTTGATCATGGCTTTGATCTTCTCTTCCTGGGGTTCTATGCTGCCGTTACCCAAGAGATATTCCAGGTCTTTGACCTTTTGGAATCCCATGCATGATTTTTTTGCATTTACATGGAGCCCTGCTTTATCCAATTCCTGGAACACTAATTGGCAATGTTCCAGGTGTTTGTCCCAGGAGGGACTGAAGATGACAATGTCGTCCAAATAGGCAGATGTAAATCCCTGAAGGGGTTGTAAAATCTGGTTCATCAAGCTTTGGAAAGTGGCAGGGGCTCCGTGTAGACCAAAAGGAACGACCTTGATTTCGAAAAGACCATCGGGAGTGTAAAAGGCGGTCTTTTCTTTGTCTGAGCGTCGAAGGGGTACCTGCCAGTACCCCTTGGTCAGGTCGAGAGTGGAGATGTATGCTGCATCCCCAAGACGTTCAATGAGTTTGTCTACCCTGGGTAGAGGATAAGCATCCAGTTTGGAAATAGCGTTCACCCTGCGGAAGTCGATACAAAACCGTACCGAGCCATCAGGCTTCGGGACCATAACTATGGGAGAGGACCAGTTACTCTGAGAAGGACGGATAACGTCCATTTGTAACATTTTGGTTATTTCCTGGGATACGGCTTCTCTCCTGGCTGCTGGGATTCTGTAGGGTTTTTGTTGGATTATCTGTCCGGGGGCGGTCTCAATACAATGTTCGGTAAGGGTAGTTTTGCCCGGGAGGTCAGAAAATAGAGAAGAGAAGGGCTCTAGGGTGTTTAATAGCTCTTTTAGTTGGACTGGAGCTAGTTCTGGATTGACAACCAACTGAGGGGTATTCTCTGTGGGTGAATAGGCCACTCTTTGAGAGGGCGGTCCGATCCATTTTTAAAAAAGATTATTGTGATAGGTCTGGAATTTATTAGGTCCAAGTTGAATTCGGTAACTGGTTTTCCCTATGGTACCGGCTACCCTGTAGGGACTCTTCCATTCAGTCTTTATTTTAGAAAGGGAGGAAGGAGGATTAAGACCCAATCGTTTACTTGTAATATCCTCCATTTTTTTCCTTTGTCATAGAGGTGTTTTTGTTTCCGTTGATTGGATTCCAGATTAGAGTGAGCCAGTTCTATTAACTTTCCTATGCGGGAGCGCAGATGCAGGGAATAGTCCAGGAGGTCGATACATTTATCGCCCTCTCTCCCATGTCTCTTTCGTCATTTCCAACAGGTCCGGGGCTGCCTGCCATAGAGCATTTCAAACGAAGAACACCCCAGGCTGCTCTGAACCTGTCCTCGTATGACGAAGAGGGCGAGAGGCAAGAGACGGTCCCAGTTGTTTCCTTCTCCTGTCAGCATCTTTTTCAGGGTTAACTTCAGGGTCCCATTGTATCGTTCTACCAGGCCGTCTGTTTGGGGGTGGTAGACTGAGGTTTTAAGGTGTTTTACATCCAACAGTCTACAGACCTTGGACATAAGGAGTGATACAAAGGGAGTGCCCTGATCGGTGAGTATTTGACTAGGTAACCCTACCCGCGAGAAGTACTCTATCAGTTTATCGGCTATATTGGCGGTGGTCGGGGCTCGGAGGGGAAAAGCCTCCGGGAACCTTGTACAATAGTCAAACAAGACTAAGACGTACAGGAACCCCTTACTGGACTTATGTAGGGGTCCAATAAGGTCCATACCGACCCTCTCAAAGGGCCGTCCGATAATAGGTAAGGGCTGTAGGGGTACAGCAGGTGGTTTATAGGGATTCTTACGTTGGCATACTGAACATTCTTGGCAATACCGTTTGACTTGAGCGTGTATTCCTGGCCAATAAAACACACGTAAAAGGTTCTGACTGGTTTTCTGTGCCCCTGAGTGTCTTGCTAGGAGGTGAGAATGGGGAAAAAAAGGACCTGTTCACAAAAGTCTTTTGGGACCACCAGCTGAGGGTCGGCCCCCTTTTCTGCCACTCGATACAGCAGACCACCTATGGTCTGGAAGTGGGGAAAGGTTTTTATAGGATGACTTTGTAGATGAAAACTAGCAAAACTAGCAGGAACTGGAAACGACTAGATCTAGACAGATTAAATTCCCTTCTGGCCAACTCCACCCCGTCTGTTTCCAACATAACGATCAAAGAGCTACCTGCCATTAGTTCTTGGCTAACTACAGCTCTGGATTCCTGCCTCCCTACCCAAAAAAATAAAACTCAAATTCATCACCCCCCGGCTCCCTGGTTTAATGACTCCTTACGCCTTGAAAAATCCAACTGCAAAAAGCTAGAACGTATTTGGCGTGCTAAATATAACCCTGAGCACAAAGCCAACTATAGGTCCGCTCTAAAATCCTACCACATGGCATGTGACACCGCTAGAGCTAACTTTGCCAACAACACCATACTCACGGCTCAAAACAGGCCTAAGGCCCTGTTTAAAATTGTCAAGGAGCTCTCAGGTGCTTCCTCAGTTCCTAAAGATCCCTGTTTAGACACTGCACAGTGTAATGCTCTAGCCAATTTTTTCCGGGAAAAGATAGATAAAATTTATGCCATTTTTAATTCCACTCCTGACACCCCTACTCACATCGCTCCAAAACCCGACAACCCTCCCCTGGATACCCCTCTCTGTTCCCTGCCTACCACTTCCCAACTGCTTTCCTGGGATCCCATTTCCCCCACACTTCTAAAAAAGTACCTCCAGAACATCAAATCTGGCTCTCCCCTGGACCCTCTCCCCCCTCAAGTTCTGTGCTCCCTCGACCCAGTTCCACTCCACATTATTTTGGATGTCCTCAACTCCTCCTTGGTAGAAGCGACTGTCCCTAAGGAATGGAAGCACGCTATGGTGGTTCCATTATTAAAGAAGGCCAATGCGGACCCCAACAATCCTTCCAACTTCCGCCCTATTTCACAGCTTTCTTGCTTCTCCAAGATTCTGGAGAAACATGTGAATTCTTTACTTAGTTCTTTTGTTGAATCCACCAATTTTCTCCACTGCTCTCAATCCGGGTTCAGGGCTGGTTTCTCCACGGAAACTACCCTCCTTGGGGTGTCAGAAACCATCAGACGCCAAGTGGATAATGGCGAGACGGTGGCACTCATCTTGCTTGACTTGAGTGCCGCTTTTGACACCGTCTCCCATTCCATCTTACTATCCACCCTGGAGGCAGTAGGTGTCGGTGGTACCGCCCTGGCCTGGATTGCTAACTTTTTGTCTGATCGCACGTTTCAGGTTTTTTCCTCTTCCTCTGCTTCATCCATCCTCCCTTCCTCTCACGGTGTCCCTCAGGGTTCCATCCTTAGTCCCCTTTTTTTCAACCTCTACGTAAGGCCTCTTGCGTTCCTGGCTGAACAGGCTGGCCTCACAATTTATTCCTACGCCGATGACACTCAAGTCATCTATTCCCTATCTACTAATAAAAACCTCCCTTCCTCCTCTCTCCAAATTGGACTGAAGCATATATCGGACTGGATGTTAAAGCACAAACTGAAGCTTAACGGGGATAAAACAGAGCTGCTCCTGTTTGGCCCCGACACCTCTCTCTGGGGCCCACACCATTGGCCTCCGGAGATGGGTCCTCTACCCACTCCATCAGTGTCTGCTCGCAATCTCGGTGTGATCTTCGACAACCAACTCACCTTCAAACATCATGTTGTGAAAGTTGCAGCCACCTGTACGACCATCATCAGGTGGCTGAGAAAGATCACTTGGATGCTGCCTACAGACACCTTGAGGACCGTCGTCCAGGCCCTTGTCATCTCACGCCTGGACTATGGGAACATCCTGCTCTTAGGTGCTGCCAAAGAGGTAACCAGAAAATACCAGGTGGTTCAGAATATGGCAGTCCGCCTGATTTGTCAACTTCCTGCCAGATCCTCAGTCACCCACCACAGGCGGAACCTGCACTGGTTGCGCATTGAAAGCAGAGTGCACTTTAAAGCACTCTGCTACATGCATAAAATCATGACTGATAGAGCCCCGCGCTATCTTGCTGCTCTAGTTCAGCAATATGTTCCCCCCCGCACACTTAGGTCCTCATCGCATAACAAATTTCAAATTCCGCGCATCAACAGAGCTAAAATGGGTGGCCGCTCGTTTGCTCTGTTGGCCCCATCCTTATGGAATTCTCTTCCTCAGTCCTTGCGCACGGAATCGTGCTTTCTGAAATTCCGTAAAGGAATAAAGACCTGGCTTTTCAACAACTAATGTCCCTCCCTCCTATCACTGATCAGTTTGCTCTAGCGCCGGGAAACCTCCGGGTAGCTGTGCGCTTAATAAGTGCAATAATAAATAAATAAATAAATGAAGCGCCTCGTGCCATGCCTAGGCGAAAACAGCATCATTTTTCTGGGCCCAACGGAAATCTTTGTCTGTTTGCCAAGGGTTTTGGGATAATAAGGCCGGGGCGTTCACGGAGTCGTGGTGAGGGACAGGGCGTTTGTTTTTGGTCAAAAGTTTGCTGAACAAAGACAAAAAGTTGGGGTTGTCGGTACCCAAAATGATGTCCTCTGGGAGAGTTGACAGCACCCCTACTTGGTCTGTGGACGGGGGTACACCTGGGCATTGGAGAGTAATGCGGGCTACAGGGTAAGGCCGGATGTCTTTATGAACACAGCGAATAAACAGCCGCCTACCGGGGAGTAACTGGTTAGAAGTGACAAACTTATGCTTGACCACCGACTGACAGCCAGAATCGAGAAGGGCTTTTACAGAGGAACCATTAAGGGTAAGACTTGCATAAAAGCAGGTTCCCATTTCCTCAGTGTACATGAGACTTTAAGGTACATAACTGGCGTCCATTGGTTCTTCAGCTTTCTTCCGGGGGCAGGCCCGGGCGATATGGCCCCACTCCTTACAGTCGAAGCACTGGGGGCCTTTATAGATGACAGACTCTGGTTTTTATGGGGGAATTTCTCAAAATCCTTGATGGGACGGAGCTCCTTCCGTGGTGTTGGCATAGATTGTGGTGTTTTATCCCCTTCCCAGGGATTGGGATGGGGTTGGGCCCTAGAAAAAGAGGTGGTCATCTCCACTGCCTGCTCAGCGGTTAGGTTGGTGTGCGGACGCAGCCAACGCTGAGTATTGTAAGGCAATGAATCTACATATTGTTCAAGATATGTAGACTTCATGATGTCTTCCTTGGTCCGATCTTCTGGCCGTAGCCATTTATCAGCGGCCATTTTAAGTTTAAGAAAAAGGGTTTTAGGATTGTCACCAGGAGCACCCTTTTCTTTTTGGAACCGGAGTCTGTATGCTTCCGCGTCCATCCCAAGATGATCTAAGATTGCGTTTTTTATTTCCTCGTATGGGGTGATTCCACTTAATTTGGCGACCTGATAGGCCGCCTGTGCTTCCCCGGTAAGCAAGGGAGCCCAAAAAAAAAGCCTCTTGGCTAGAGGCCAACCTGCAGCCCTTACTGCCCTCTCAAAATTGAGCAAAAATGCATCCGATCCTCCCCATGAATGTATTTTTGAAGCAAAATGTTCAGTGCTGCTAGGGCACCCCGATGACCTCTCTGTCCTGGGTTCTCTGCAAGAGGTACCTCGGGGTCCTCTACGCTTGTCTTCTACCTGGGCTTTCATGAACTCCTTCATGGTGTCTCTGTCTGCTTGGGCGGAGTTAATTTGTTGCTCTACTTCCCATTCTAGTTTCTTTTGTCCTTCCACTATGTGTTGGATTAAGACTTTCATTTTTGGGCTCACAAATGGATTCTGATTGCCCGCATTCTCCACAACGTGTAACCTGTGATAGGTAAGCACGTGACTCCACACAGTTGTTTGGCTCAGAAAAGGGGATTTATTGAGGTTACAAGGGGTCGTGCAGAAGACAGAAAGTTCATTAAAGCAATGTAGTTGGCCCGTTCCTGTGCTCTCTTGACGTCTTCTGCAGGGGGATGTCCTTCTCCCTCCTTGGCGTCTTGTGGGGCAAGGCTATCCGGATCTCCGCCGAGGAAACTAAAAAAACAAGCGGAGAGAGCCCTCCGTTAGTGTTAGAACAAAAACAACAACAAAAACATTTCTTACCTAAGCGATTGACATCTTTAAGTAGATATTTTCCTGTATTGCAATGGCCCTTGGAGGCACTTAGAAAATATTTTTCAGTAAGATTGTTTTGGTAAAATGTTTGTCCTGTTTTTTTCCACAGGTCTGGAAGAGATCTGGTGCCTGGTTTTACAAGGGTTTGCCAAAATATATCCTGCCACTGAAGAGCTCAAGCAAAGGGAATGAGCTTCATCTGCGGCCTGTTCAAGTGGACTCTTCTCTGCAGGACGTAAAGAGCCTCCCAATCAACCGGTCTTACACCTGGGCTAGAGGAAGAGGCAAGTTATTGCTTTTCTTTCCTTTATTAAGTTCATAAATGTGGATTATTTATTTTTTTATTTAATAGGATTTTTCTCAGTTTAGGAGTCCTAAAGTTAAGGAGTCCTAACTTTACTACTACTAAATTGAGGAAAATCCCAATTTTAAGACTTTCGGTATTCACAGAAGGCATTTAGGACTCCTAAAGTTAGGAGTCCTAAATTTACTACTACTAAAGTGAGAAAAATCCTAATTTTAAGACTTTCGGTATTCACAGAAGGCATTTAGGAGTCCTAAAGTTAGGAGTCCTAACTTCTGTGAATACCGAAATGAGTAAGTGTCTTCTGTGAATACCAAAATGAGTAAGTGCCTTCTGTGAATACGAAAATGGTAGTAAATTTAGGATTTTGTCTTAAGTTAGTTTTGTGAATCGGGCCCACTGTTCTCAAATAGGTGAACTATCCAGCACGTATCAGGCATGTTAAAGATAAGATGTACCATTATCCCGAAATGGAGTGGGAAGGTAGTTCGGACTGGAGCCTGCATCTCATGAATATATTCCTTTCCCAACGCTTCATACCTGCCTACTTGGTGGTATTGTAGACAATATTGAAATTGGAATGTTGTCACTGGCAAGCCACAGTGAAAGGTAATTGGTCCCATTTTCAATGTGCAGCATCGTATATTTTGCATCGTTTTGTGCCCATGTCTGCCTTTCTGTTAAAATTATAAGCAGAAAATAGTGACGTACTGTTAATATATCGCCAGGGCATGTTACCATAGTGCAATGATTGTAGCGTCTAGCGTGATAATAGATTGGATCGTAACTGTGACTTCCCATGTTGTAAGACGCACAGATCCTGTTTCATTATATCTATAGCAGAAGACACAATGTTGCCCTGTGAATACATCCTAGATGTTAATGTGGTCATGCCATTGTCGACCACTGCCAAAGCCTTTTCTAGGTTAACTCTGTCAATTTCACGCAATCTCTCGGCAGCTTTCTGTTGAGAGATTTTCCAAACTTAGTTGAAAATAGAGTATAAGAAGCGTTTACAATATGGTCTCCGGGGACCTAGCAAAAAATCCCTTAAAGCCATGTCATCTGAGAGTAAGGACAAGGGTTGTTTCACTTGGGACAGAGTCGTGGTTCTTAGCCAATCTAGGCATAACTTTCCAACAATGTAGGATGACACCACCCCAGGATGTTCTCATTGTACATAGCGTTGGTCCAGCCTAATTATACTAAACCCATCAGTGTACCCTTGAATCTTGACTGACACCTATTTGTGTCGACAGGCCAAACTATCTATCCCTTCCAATTGGCATCTGATGAATTGTATGAAACTTTATGTATAATATCAACTAGCGTACCCTCATTATTTTCTGTATAGTTTTGCCATCCCTCCAAATGTGAATGCGAGGGAATCCGAGGTGTGTTCAAGTTCTTGATCTTAGCTAGGCCAAGGCAAGAAGTCTGTTGCACAGTTTCTTTCAGGAAGATAATCTACTGTGGTATGAGGCCTGCTCTGAATAATACCTCAGTTCCCTGAATTTGTCAATCTTTAGTCCCCCGGACTATTTTTGTGTCTATGGTGTCCCTCCAAAGTGAAACCCTCTGAAGAAAGCTGGGAAATAAAGGAAGCAGGGTATATCCTTATAAAAATATGAGACAAATAAGCAAACTTTTGTGCAAACATCTGTGAACTACTTTTCAGTGGTGTTGGGCAATGTTTCCAATGATGGTAAGTGAAAACATTACGTGTGATACTTGTTTTGTGCAAGAAATGATGACCATAGTGTTAGGAACAAGACATGGTGTCAAAACCAGATGTATCCTCATACAGTTAATTTTTAGAATATGCAGCAGATTGTTCTAAATCAGACAGCATACTATTGACAGTTTCAAAGTCCCAATCATCAGAGAATGGACTGGATGTGATATTATTATTAAATTTGTTTTTTAATTCATGTGGTATTTTTAAATGTTCAGCGGGACCAAATATATCATATGAAACCCTATCCCAAACTATTCCTTCAGGAATCGGAACTGCTGTAATGTTCACAAAGGACAGGTCTCTTCTTTCACAGTGGGATGACATATGTGGTTTCAAGACCATGTTCACATGTTGTACTGCAGAGCATTCTGGGAGATAATGTCTATTCAAGAGCAGGGAAAAGACAGTCACTACACCTATCCAAAGGACTAGGAAGAGTAGACCAATTGCAATTGAGAGCCGTAGTCAGGGAAAAGCAAAGTAAGTCTTTTTCAGGCAAGGGTAGATTTTATGTATTTTTCTGTGTGGGAAACAGAAGCACGGGGGTGACTCGGGTTCACTTGGATCCAGTGAGAAGGTATCAAAATTGATGAGGTAGCCAGGCGCTGTTCGATCTATCTTTGGGAGCTCAGCAGGTTTTGTTGAACTGGCAGATGACTCGTTGTGAGACATGTTTACATAGATGTCGGTATTAGGCCGAATTGAGATCTGTGTTTCATTCGTATTTTCTTCTATTCCATTGTTGACAACTCCGTTACTTCGTAGAGTAGAATCTTCAAACGTTATTAATCTTTCTGACTGAACCTCCTGTGTGGTAGTGAGAGGAGATCATCTCAGACCCAGGAACCCAAGCTGCCTGCTATTCAGTATCAGCCACATAGTGTGGTTTGATCGGATCAATGGAGGTGAATCTCTTTTCTTTTTTGCCGGCAGGAGGCAGAAAAAGAATCGTTCTTGTTCCTTCGACAGCCAGGACAGGTACAGGCACTCTGTAAGATGGCCCAAATTCGGCTTTGTCCACAATTTGTCTCTGACCAGGTCTCCGTCCTTTGGGACCCAAGCAGGTCTTCCCGAAACTGTTTTACGTCTCCAGTGGTGGTACGTTTTACTTGGACGTTGCTTTTTAATGCCCGAAATTAATTGAGTTCCTGTAAAAAGCTAAACGATCATAATGTCAAATGCTTTTTCATCCGCCACTGTGCTGCCACAATTATGTCGGGTACCCACATTCTCGTCCCAAATAGACCTTATATGGAGTACTGTGTCCTAGGGAACTTTTTGGAATGTTATCAACTGCCCTCTAGACCCCATATAGGTGATTGACCCAACAGCCACCCAAGGCTAATACCATAGCTGTAAAGGATTGCTTTAAATCCAGGTTCTGTAGTAGGGGATCTCTGTGTATAGTCATAATCTAGTGAATAGTCCCGCCCATGTGTGTGGACCCCGGAGCAATCAACAATAATCTCTTTAAGTTGTCAAAAAATGCAGAACTGCAAAGACACTTCAGAGAGAATTTAAAGACCGATAATGCAGCCTATATCCACAAGCTACACTGTCCAGTACTTCAACTAGAAATTCCACCAAAACAACCACACAAACAACACAATTTGCCCAGTTTCCTCACAGAGAAAGCTTGCCTCTACCAGCAAAAGCCTCTGGAATGAGAGAGAGGAAGGTATGGACAGACAAGCCCCATAGGCTGCCATTATGTGGCTCAAATAGGATACTGTGCCTTTAAGAAAACTTTCCAGAACTCTCTCAGTATCCCAGAATGCACAGCAGGCCCCTTTTACTTTCAGTTCTTTTTTCCGGCTCCTGCTAGCAGGACCCTGGAGCATTGAGCTCTCCCTTTCAAGGGTTTATTTGGTGATTTTTTCACTTTTTCTTGTGTGTAGTGCTTGTTGTTAAGTACTAAGCCCTTTTTCTTCACTATATTGTCAAAATGCCTGGCTTATTTGACAATTGCCCGGAGTGTGATAGGAAAAAGGCCAAATCCGACCCACATGGAGTGTGCATCGTCTGCCTCCCCTCTTCTCACATCCCAGAGGAGTGTGAAATCTGCAAAACCCTCTCCGCCAGGACCCTGAGAGAGAGGATGAAGATCAGGCTCCAAGACCTCGAGGAAAGACGTCAGAAGGCACAAGGTGGGTCAGGGCATGCTTCATCTGCCCATGCTGAGGCCTCTGGGGGGGCTCCCCAGGGGCAGGAAGTCCAGCAAGTGTCCCCATACTCCGCCAGAGCCCCGGGGAGAAGCGGCGTCGACGTTCGGCGTCGAGGGAGCTGAACAGACCACCGTCGACAGCATCGTCTACGTCATGGTCGAGTCATCGATGTCAGGAAAAAGCCCGGCGTCGGCGTTCGCCGTCGAGGTGACACCGCCGTTCGCCGTCGGCGAAGAGGAGAAGATCGGTGTCGAGGGGATCCTCGCAGTCGAGGAGGCGTTCGCTGTCGAGGAGGCGTTCGCCGTCGAGGAGGCGCAACCGGTCGACGTCGAGGAGACGCCACCGGACGACGTCGAGAAGACGTTCCTCGACGTCGAGGCGGCGTTCTTTGACGTCCAGGAAGCACAGGAAGGAGTCATGACGCTAGGAGGTTGCCGATTGGTTCGCCATCGTCGCCAAAGAAGAAGACAAAGTCACCGGGCTCGGTGTACTCAGTGGTGTATACGCCTACTAAATCTAGGACGCCTACCCCTCCTCCTTTGCCGAAGGGTCCGCCGCAGCGGAACCCCACCCCGCCTCCACCACCACCACCACCGCCTCGTGGGCTGGCTCCTCGCCAGTCACCGCCACCTTAACTCCCACCGCCTCTTCCCTTCGTCCCTCCACCGGAGCCTCCACCCAGGACGGCCACGTTGCCACGTTATCCGACACCACCTAAGGGGACCCCTCGGCCGAGGGCCCCGGCCAGGCCGATATCGCCTGCTCCTGCGAGGCCTGCAGATCGGCCGAGGCCAAGAAGATCGCGCTCCCTCTCCGGCCGGAGAGGGAGGTCGCGGAGCCGTGGCCGGTCGTCATCTCAATCTAGACTTCAACACAAGAGGCTCAGATCCAGATCCCGCACAGGCTCATCCACCAGGGATTATTCACCGACGCTGTCGGAGTCTCCAGGGACGAGGGTGTCGCCCGTTGACGATATCGTCTCCTTCCAGGAAGTGCTGTTGAGGGGTGCGGCTAAGCTAGGGATCACGGTGACGGTGCCAACACCTACTACGTCCGTGATCTTCGAGATGCTTCACAAGATGCATTTGTCTCGGCCGCTGCTTCCGCTGGTACCAGGATTGGAGGAGCCCGCCAAGGAGTTGTTTCTCACTCCGGCGGTGACAAAGGCAGCTCCATCCAGGCTCATCAAGAAATACCGGGCTCCGGAATCTGACCCGGCTTTTCTTTGAATGGACCCAACACCTGACTCCGTGATTGTGGCAGCGGCTAAAAAGCAGTATGCCACCACTCCGTCTTCGATGGTGCTGCCTGATTAGGGCAGCTGTTGGCTGGATTCGGCGGGCAGAAAGGTCTGTGGGACGGCATCTACCACCATGAAGGCTGCAAGTGCCGGGGCTCTGTTGGGGCAATATGATCGTGCCCTATGGGAATCCCTCCAGCAGTACGCTGAGCTCCTCCCTCGTGACAAGAAAGAACACTTTCTGGAGATATTAAGTGAGGGGATGATGGTGTCGAACCAGATCATCAGCACGGCTGCTGATGTATCTCTTCTGGAGGCGCACGGATACTGCCACGGCATCAACCAACTGCGTCACGCTTGGCTTCGCCTCACCTCACTTAAACCGGAGGCGCAACAGCGGGTGGCCAACATGCCTTTCTCGGGGGAAACCCTGTTTGGCAAACATGCAGACGATAAAATGGCCCGTATGAAAGCAGAAGCCGAAACCCTGACGGCTGTCGGGTTAGAGAAGCCTGAGAATAAGAAAAACTACTGCCCGTTCCAGAGACGGTTCGGCACTTCAGGCAGAGGGCGAGGGCAGACTTCCGGACAGCAGCAGCAACAACAACAGCAGCAGTTCCGGAAGCCCTTCCAGAAACGCCAGAGGGGCAGAGGAGGCCAACAGTCCGCAACAGCGACCAAAGGCCCGGCCGGGTCTAGGCCCTGAGCGTTTACTTCCCCTACATCTGTTACCCACTCCGGTGGGGGGAAGTGTTCAATTTTTTCTGGCAGAGTGGAGAAAAATTACTCAGGACAAGTGGGTGCTGAATATTATTTGCAATGGATACAGTCTTCGGTTCACCAGCCCGCCTCCAGCTATTTGTCCTGTGAGCTCGCAGTTTCAGCTGCGTGAGCTCCCGGCAGAGGCTGACATCCTGTTAAGGAAAAGGGCGATAGAAGACGTACCTCTGCCTCAAAGGGGAAGAGGTCTGTAGAGTGAAGTAGTGTGGCTCACTGGTTAGAGGCGGCAGACCCGAGAGCAGAGGACGGCCCGGGACCAGGGTTCGATTCCCGGCGAGGCAGGTTTCTGGACCAGGGTCAGCGGACTCGATAATTCTCTCGCCTCGGTGCCCACTCTGATCAGCGATCACACTCGGCAACTCTGGGCATTAGCTTGCCTCATCTTCACTAACGGCCCCACCAGACCGCCGGGGATGCCTGATCTCACCCTGGAGATACCCATTAAGGGACCATCTCTCAGGGAAGCCAGGAAGGGTTTCGCAGCGGTCGAAGCGCCTGGGGACCCTACGGGTAAGTAGTGCGCTATATAAATGCCAATACACAATACACACACATACTCACGGTTCTTTCTGGTCTGCAAAAAGGACAAGAACGAGTTCAGGCCCATTCTGGACCTGCGGCAACAAACAAGTGGATTCGCAGAGAGAGATTTCGCATGCTGTTGTTGCAGCAGATTTACCCTCAGCTGCAGCAGGGAGACTGGCTTTGTGATATAGACCTACAGGATGCGTACTTCCATGTGCCCATTGCACAGAAACACAGGAAGTTCTTGCGATTCCAAGTCGGCGCCAATCATTATCAATACACAGTACTGCCATTCGGGCTGCAGTCTGCGCCCAGGACGTTCTCAAAGTGCATGGCAGTGGTAGCGGCACACCTGCGGAAGAACAAGGTGTTTGTCTACCCGTACCTGGACGACTGGTTGATCAAGGCCTCTTCCTTCTCGGAAGCTCAAGCACACTTCCAGAAGACGTGCGTTCTATTGAACAAGCTGGGGTTTCACATCAACATGTCCAAGTCTGTCCAGACTCCGGTCCAATGCATACAGTACTTGGGAGCCTCCATCAATAAGCTGTCAGCAAGCGTGTCTCCGTCGGAGTAGCAATGGTTATCACTCCTTCGGAAGGCTCAGGCTCTTATGACCGCTCTATCTACAACAATGAGGACGATGTCTTCTCTACTGGGGTCGATGGCCTCTTGTATCTTTCTAACGCCTCACGCACGGCTGCACATGAGACCACTGCAGGAGTGCTTGGAGGATCAGTGGGATCAGAGGACTGGTTCTTAGGATGACACAATACGACTTTCTCTGCATGCTCTTCAGTCTCTGAAGTGGTGGTGTTCAGCGAAGAATCTCCTCAGAGGGGTTCCCTTCCACAAGGACATTCCCGCACAGACGATCGTGACTGATGCGTCTCTCCACGGCTGGGGAGTGCACTCTAGAGACTTATATATTCAAGGGACGTGGTCTCCGTCGGAGTCCACGTACCACATCAATTTCCTGGAACTCAGAGCTGTTCACATGGCACTGAAGGCCTTTCATCCGTCCTTTCAGACCAACTCTCTGCTTGTACAGACGGACAATACGAACACGATGTATTACCTCAACAAGCAGGGGGGGGCTCGAGATCACACACTCTGTCGCAGGAGGCGCAGGCGATCTGGCACTGGCTTCTGGCCAGAGGACTGACGATAACAGCTACCCATCTGCCAGGTGTGCAGAATGTTCATGCGGACGCACTGAGCAGACTGATTCAGGAAAACCACGGATGGGTCATAAACAACGAAGTGCTAGGAGAAGTCTTCGCAAGGTGGGGGACTCCAGACGTAGATCTGTTCGCCACCGCCGAGACTTCGCCTCCAGGTACTACCAACAGGGGACGTTGGGGAATTCCCTATGGATCGACTGGTCGAACAACTTTCTGTACGCTTTTCCACCCATTCCCCTGATTCCGGCGGTGCTCATCAAGCTGTCCCGGTCCAGGGCGCGGATGATATTGATCGCCCCGGAATGGCCCAGACAGTGGTGGTTCACGCACCTGCTTCACCGGTCTGTCCTTCCTCACATACGGTTGCCTTGCAGGCCGGACCTTCTCACGAAGTTCGGGGGGGCAGATGGTGCACCCGAACCTCTCGTCTTTGAGTTTGGCGGCATGGCTCCTGAAATAGTGCAATATGGCAATTTAAATCTACCCGAAGATTGTATGGACATATTGAAGGAGGCTATGCGACCTTCCACTAGGACTTCTTATGCTTACAAGTGGAAGAGATTCTGCATCTGGTGCAAGTCCAAGAACTATGACCCTACGACGTGTAAGGAGGATGTCATTCTTCCTTATCTTCTACATTTGGCGCAGTCTGGACTTAATTTTCATTCAATTAAGGTTCACCTCGCTGCATTGACTGCCTACAGGAAATGCCCTTCGCAGACTTCCTTCTTCCAGATCCCTGTGATCAAAGATTTTTTGGAAGGCTTGAACGAAAGTATTCCCTCCTGTCCGGCTTCCTTCGCCTTCATGGGAATTGAATGTGGTGCTGTCCAGATTGATGAAGGAGCCTTTTGAACCTATTCATTAGGCTTCGTTGCAGCACCTGTCCTGGAAGACGGAGTTCCTTGTGGCCATTACATCGGCCCGCAGGGTGAGTGAAATTCAGGCGTTGTGTTGTCAAGAACCTTATACTGTATTTCATGCTGCTAAGGTTGTTATGCGCACTCACCCTAAATTTCTTCCCAAGGTTATTTCTGATTTTCATGTCAACCAGACCATAACTTTGCCTACGTTTTTTCAGAATCCTTCATCTCCAGCGGAAAGGTCTCTACATTCCCTGGATGTTAGGGGGGGGTTGACATTTTATCTTGATAAAACCAAAGATATTCGTAGGTCAGACCAATTGTTTACCAATTATGGATCAGTCAGGACCGCTCTTGCTACCTCCAAAGAGTCCATTTCTAGGTGGATTGTGTCCTGTATACAATTGTGTTACCAAAAGGCTAATAAGACCTCAGGGGGTAAACCTAAGGCTCATTCCACCAGGGGCAAAGCTGCCACGACTGCTTTGTTACGTAATCTTCCAATTGCAGAAATCTGCAAGGCGGCCACTTGGAAGTCGGTCCATACCTTTGCTAAGCATTAGTGTCTGGACACTGATGCTAGGACAGACGCTCAGGTTGGGCAGGCTTCGCTGCGAAATCTGTTCGCACAGTAGTGGCGTTATTTTCTTTCTCCACCGCCGCTTTGGTGTGGGGATGTGCTTGCCATTCTATTCACTAGATTATGACTATACACAGAGATCCCCTACTACAGAAGGAGTAGTTTCTGTCCTGTAACTCCAGTTCTGTAGTAGGGGTATCTCTATTATAGTCATAAGCGCCCGCCCTCCTCCCCGGTGGAGTAGGATATTCATGTAAAGAATTCTACAGGTCTGGCGTGTTACGCCTTAAAAAAAAACTGAAAGTAAAAGGGACCTGCTGTGCATTCTCGGATACTGAGAGAGTTCTGGAAAGTTGTCTTAAAGGCACAGTATCCTATTTGAGCCACATAATGGCAGCCTATGGGGCTTGTCTGTCGATACCTTCCTCTCTATCATTCCAGAGGCTTTTGCTGGTAGAGGCAAGCTTTCTCTGTGAGGAAACTGGGCAAACTGTGCTGTTTGTGTGGTTGTTTTGGTGGAATTTCTAGTTGAAGTACTGGACAGTGTAGCCTGTGGATATAGGCTGCACTATCTGTCTTTAAATTCTCTCTTAATTGTCTTTGCAGTTCTGCATTTTTTGACAATTTAAGAGATTATTTTTGATTGCTCCGGGGTCCACGCACATGGGCGGGACTATTCACTAGATTATGGCTATAACAGAGATACCCCTACTACAGAACTGGAGTTACAGGACATAAACTACTCCTTTTTCCTCTCCACAATTGAATTTCTCTTAGGATGCTACAGAGAGGAATACCCCAATACAACACCTGACTTTTCCATGGCTTCCTTGTAAGCCCGACAGCTAAACGCAAGGTCACGGTCAGAATGTAATGTGCCACTTGCGTGTGTCCCTATGAAGGCTCACAAATCCTTTATAACAGCCCGGGCTTCAACCAAGCGCTGAGGCCAAACCCACAGGAATCTAGAGCATGAATTTCACTGCCCCCAAGATGTACTTGTAAGCCCCATCCGATTGTAAGGGGAATCAGTGGTCCAAATAGACACATGCAAGAGGAATGTCTGATATCAAAAGTGGTGGGCGTGCTACGGTAGAACCCTTCATCTGCTGACAGATGCCGTACTTAAGGACAAAATCCTTGGTCTGTTTGGCAAGACCTGGCCACGAATAAATTTTCAGTAATGAAACTGTGGAAGTAATACCTGCAAGTGTTGAGCCCAGACCCTTGTGTGCAGCTAGTATTAAGCCTAATCTGCGATCCATGTTTGGTATTACTCTATCCCCCACTCCTGAAATTTGAGCATACAGTATATTTTGTGCATCTAACTTATAGGAGTACTTGTGTGGAAAGCCCTCTAGCACAGCTGAGCAGTTTTTTGTGCGAAGCAATAACAGCTACCATTATCTGTCCTCTATCCTCATGCTTGAACGAGTGATTGCAGCTACCGCAGCAGTTTGCACTGTCGCCTTGGCGACTTTATCAACCAATGAATTCCCTTCAACGTGCACACCAACACATTGATGGCTCATTGTATGAATCACATGAGCCCGTGGCAAGCCCTTTTTCAGCTCTGCCACTTGTTCCCAAAGGAATTTGTGCTTTATTTTGCAATCTTTTGAATCTATGAACCCATTCTGGACCCAATAGTGAAGATATTCATTGTAAGACTGGAGACAATAAATTGAATTGCACACAATAAGTGTGGGGAATTCTAGATCTATATTTTTTAGTGCCAGTATCAGGACTTTTTGTTCTGCCAGTTGTGCCGTGCAATGTCCTAGAGACTGCGTCTGCGTATTCCTAGGATGGAACTTACTGTATCATATACGTCCCTTTACAATCACACATGCAGCACTGTATTGCTGTTTACTACCTACGGCAGCCTGAGCAGAACTGTCAGTGTAAATTATATATTCACACTGATCTAGAGGCATTATTTTATTTGGAAGAGGCTATTGACCTGTGACTACACGGATCACCAAATTCATAGTGTTGACACCGGTGTGTAAGTGTTTAGAAGCTATTGTGTCAGCTTGTAGGGAATGAAGGATTTCTGTATGTTCCTGTGTTCAATGTTGAACTGAAAAATCAGGTCTAATTAAGTCGTAGAAAGGTTTTACTTTTTCTGCGTAATCTAAATGTATGTTCTGCTAAAATTTAGGAATCCTAAAATAGATTGTACATGTTTCAGAGTCTTTGGAGGTGTTGCAGCAAACACTTTTCAAAAAAGTTAGGCGCTAGGCTTTTCCCTTCACTCGAAAGCTCATATCCCAAAAATAGGACATTGAGGTGGGCAATTTTTGTCATTTTTTAATATTACATTTATAGCCCTTGGAGGCGAACCCCAATTTCATGTTGTTCACCTTGGTCGAATGATCCAATAATTCATCATCTGTCAGATAGATGTCTACATAGTACAATGCCTCCTCATCAAAATTTTAAAGCAACTCTGTTACCTTTGCTGAGAACAGTCCGGGGATATTCTTATATCCTCGAGGCATTCTACAGACTTTACACTGAGAACTGAGGGCCGAAAATGCAGTCAAATATCTGCTCTCAGGCGCTATATTCTGGCAGAAGGATTCATTTGAGATGTTTAGCGTTGCTTTGTATTTCTTCTGCACAATGTTATTCATTAATGCGGTGCTGTGTGCATTCTGTACTGCAAATGTTTTTGTGCAAGTCTTCAAATGCCTGTAGTATAAAACTAGATAATATGAATTGTCTGGTTTTATTACGGGAAACAAATGATTATTCATTGAAGAGCTGCAATTCTCGATTTTACCCTGGTATTCAAGTTGATCTGTGGAGTTAGAGTAGTTTATACTGAGATTACATGGTGAGGTGAGTCCGCATCCCACCCTACTTGATTGCGGTATAATGTAGGAGCTAGTTTCACCGCCCACTCCTGCACGCATGAATGTTTTAGTGATTCTGGAGAAAGCGGGTAAAATTACTGTTTCTCCTTTTGGGCAATCGATAACTAACTTAGGAGGCCAATCTTTTCCAGCCAAAAGGATATTGTTTCCAAAAGTCTGGTTCTCCCGAAATAGACCTTTAACTTTCCTAGATATCTCCCCCTTCCATATGGAGTGTTTTTTCATATAAGGGGTGTGGGACACTTACACTCATATCAGGTGTCTCCATCGTGATATGTCATTCAACGCCGCTATCACCAGAAATTCCGTCAGGTTCTGGCGAGCTATTGTTACTTCTGCTCGCCAACACTTTGCCTGCCGTCAGTGGGGACTCCAATCCCCAGCCTGCCTTGCTGTCGCGCCTGGAGACACTGACAGCGTTCTGCACGCCAGGGGGCCCTTAAATTCAACTCACGCCCCGTGCGAGCCGCTCACCAACACTTTCCTGCTGTCAGTGGGCACTCCAACCCCTAGACTGCCTTGCTGTCGCGCCTGTTGGCGATGACTGCGTGCTGCGCACTTGGGGGCATTTAAATTCAACTCGCTGCCCCACTCCGCAGGACTTGCGCGGGCGTGCCCGGGCCAAGGACGGGCCTGTCTGCGACCGGATGAGACTGGGCTGGGCCAAGCCTCTTATACCTGCTAATTGAATTTTCTAATCAAGGTGAGTGCACGCATATTCTTCATTCTTTTTTTTATAAATCTTTTTATTAATAAACATCCACACATAAGCAATCAGCAAATGAGCTTAGAATCTGTACAGGCATAACAAAGAGAGGCAGTATCTCTTCACATTGTAAACAGTATGGATCTTTCAAGGCGGGAGCAAATCATCTGAATCAGTACTCTATGGGGGGCACACATGTCTCCACGATACGAGTTCCACAGTGACCATAAGGGACACCACTTTCTAGGACAGCCTCGGGCAGTATACAATGTCTTTTCCCTGAACATACACCAGTTCATACTTGTTTCCCACACCTCCAGAGTGGGGGAATGGGGGAGGGAGGGGAGGTTACCACTCCCCAGGCCTGTGCAATATTTTTTTGGAGATCATGAATCCCAAAGTAACCCATTGCATATGATAAGTGTTAAGATTAGTCGGCTCCCATATATTCAACAAGCATCTGCGTGCTTCAGGGAAAATGTTGACAGCAAGGACCGCTCTCATCACTGTATGTACCTCCCTCCAATACACTTGAATGAGAGTGCATTCCTATATAATGGGCATAAATGTACCAATTTGTCCGCATCTTCTGCGGCAGTCCCCTGACCCTGCTCGACCCATCAGCACCAACCGAGGGCCGGTCATGTATATCCTATGTAGAATCTTAGGCTGAACTAGTCGTAGTCGGGCTGGAATGGCCACCACCCAGGGGGAAGATATCGCCTCCTGCTACTCCTCATCATCAATTTCTATGCCATCCGCCACCCATTTCAGTCGCAATACTGTGAGAGGGTTCTCCATGTTGTGTATTCATTTATTACAGATTAATGAAATAGAATACTGGATGGCCACATCCCAAATTAGACTATCTTCCAACAGGGATGATTCAGGAAGGGATATGTTCTTTGGGATGGCTAATCTGTCTGTAACAGAAAAGCTCAGTGTCTGCTAGGTCGTGTTGACTCTGGAGAGTGGCAAAATATTTCACTCCTTCCCTGTCCCAAATATCTTTAATTTGTGAGATGCCAATTAAGTCCCACTTATCAAATCCCTTTGATGTCCATAGATTACCCAGTTGTGCATAATCCCATAGGGGGGTGGTGAGTGTCAGTTTACGTTCCCATCCAAGGGACCTATAATTTGCTCCCGGGAGGAGCCACCTGTCCACCTGGTAGCCAGGATCACTAAGGCCATGATTGATAGCTGCAAGGTGTGCAGCCCAATAATATTTCTGGGAGACTGATGCCACAATCATACCATTTCAGTGTGAGTTTATTCAAGGCTATGCGTGGCGCTCCATTTCACAATAAGTCTCTCTGGAGGTGTTAAATTTCTTTAACATATTTCGGGGGGACAGGGTCAAGGGAAATCTGTAGGGCATAGAGAAAACTAGGGAGGGACATAATTTTAAAAAGTGCTGCCTTGCCCCAAAGAAAGAGGGGGACAGATTTACTGCTGGCTATATCTCTTTGTAAGCGAAGCATTGGAGGAAGGATGTTTTTTTCGTAGCGAAATGTAGGGTCTGAGGAGAGAAATATGTGAGAAGTTGGCCTGGCATATGCTGTCCACTATTCTAGTGGGCACCTTGCACCAGTCCAAAAAGCCCTTATTGATGGTAGGTTTAAAGACAACCTAAATAGAAAGCTATCCTAGCGGTAGCTGAGGAGAGCAGCCTTCAGGCTAAGTCTTGAAGGAATGTAAAGCAGCTTGTTTTACCAGTCTATAATCTCATGAATGATCAAATGAAAGGAGAACCACACCAGATAAATTTAAAAAATACATGTTTTTATTCTAAACCCATCCCTTTAGTCTCTTTATGAAGCTATAGGCAAAAGTAGATACAGTAAACTTATTTAGCACACTATACGTTAAGCCCTAGGGGCGTACCAAACCATATATTAAGAAAGTGGTATAAGAACCACGACTGACATAGATATATGGCCTAGAGCCTTCAGAACCTCTGGGCCTCCAGAAACCACCCAAGGTAGGCACACAGGGTACCCACGGGGGACACGTGCAGTGTCTAAACACAGATGCGAATCACGAATAACTTCTATGGAGAGAGTCGCGGTTGGAAAATTACAGGTTAAGGACACTTGGAAGAGGACTTCGAGCAAACCCCTTTAGAACTAGGCAGTTATAGAGTCAATACCCATGGGAGACCTCGAGTTCCCCCACCCAGGGAAGCCGGGTGCAAAGATCAGCGCGGCCCCCACTGCCGCTCGCTGATATCATCCGGGGCAAGCTGCGCCAGCCCTGGAGGGCACACATGCGGTAGGTAGCGCAACACGCTAGTAATTTCCGCAGGACTCTCCCCATCATTCTCACTGGGCAGATTCGCCGAGTGAGCTCCCGCAAGCCGCCACCTTCAGCTGCCTGTAACGCGGAGCTGGGACCGCGAATTGGCTTGCACAGGTAGCGGAATAGCTGGGGCACCTCCAAAAGAGTTGACATCGGCCTGGTGCGGGGGCGTGGACCTCGGTCCCTCTTTGATCGGACCCGGTGACTGCTGTCGCCATTTTGACTATTGCCCTCCTGGGCCTCCCCTAGCGCTGTGAACCGCTGATCACCTCACCCGGCCCTAACGATTTGTCACGGGGGCAGCGGAGCACTGTCATGTACAGGTAGCAGCCAGGATTGACCCGGCGAAGGAGCTCAGGCCCTCTGCCCTTTGTGGCTGGAACTGGTGGCGGCCGCCGCCATCTTGTCTGTGGTGATCCTGGATCACCCAGTGTTGTGTGTGGCTGTTCTGCCTTGCGGAACCCGTGCCCAGAGGGGAGCGAGGGGCCCAGTGTGGGTCTCCTAGTGCCTGGGACGCAGCTGAACTGCAGGGCACTACAACATCCTGGACTGCCACGACTGCCGTCCTGGGCCTCTTTCCCCCCCCCCCCCCCCCCCTCCCCTACCTCCCCCGGAGCTGATGTGATGCAGAGAGCGGCTTCTACGAGCTCCTGAGGCAGCAGCCCCCTCCCGCATCAGTTGGAGGGACTGAGAGAAGATGTTGAGGGGCACCTGGTGAATAAGGGTACTCAGTGTGCCTTTGCAGTGACCTGATCTGGGAGTGGCGGCCCCCAACCTGGTGGATCTGCGGACCGGTGTGAGCTTTTGTCCCTCTTCGCCCGGCCCACGCTGCTCTCTTACTGGACTTCTGCGGCACCGAAGCTCAGTGCAGGTGAGATGTAGAGTGAGGGCACCCCCTGCTGAATTGACTCGCTGCTTATCCTCCCCTGACCCCTGCACTTCGCTGGCTATATGCACCCCAATGCATTGAGCCTGCCTGAGGTCTACTCCAACGGACTGAAGTGGGGCTTGCTCACTAGCGTCCACTGGGCGGGGGGCGATACTCTCTGCACCCTCTACATCCATGGAGACCGGCGTGGGCTGGCTGAGAGCGGTCTCTACACCCCTCCACATCCAGTGTACCTAGCATGGCGAGTGCAGCGAAGAAGATGGCGGACATCTCCTTCCAGAACTTCAAGTGCTCCATATTCAAATGATTTGGCGCCTGCCACCCTCGCACGACAACAACTCCTGAGGCCCATCACCGCCAAGCTGAGAGATGAATACATCTGCTATTGCTTCGGCTTGTCCTTTGAATACAAGAGTAAAATGACCAAAGAGGCAGCAATGGAGGAATGGAGGTGAACGAGGGATGGTAGTGACCACACCCTAATCAATACACAATGACAATCTCTCAGCAAACTCCTGATCCCCATCCTGACAGCGGAGTCGGAGCACTATGTCTGACGCCTGGTGGAGCTGCTCTGTTCAGCTATTGAGGAGATCAGCCTTGGTTCATCTCCTGACCATCACCTACCCAGCCGGACTTTGGGCACAGTTTACTCCCCATCTCCATGTCTTGCCCACCCCCCCACCCCCATTGTATTTCTGTGACTCTGCTTTATCCTTGTCTCCTATCTATCTGTTCCAATTCAGCATTCTTTCGTTCTTTGTCTACTTCCTTGCTCCTATCCCCTCTTACCTGAATATTTCCCCTTGCGCGCTTTACCGCCTAGCGCCCTGTCCTTTTGTGCACTTTGACAAGCACTCCTTCTCCCCTTTTTGGGGAAAGATCCAAGTTATATACGCTGGAGTCTCAGCACCAAGGGAGCCACTTACAATTGAGGTATAGTATGGCACCCCTTGCCTAAGCACTCCCTCTTCCCTTTTTGGGGAAGGATCCAGTAAATAGGCCTTGGAGTCTCAGATGCCCCTCTGAGAGAGTCCACTGCGCTTAGGGAGCCTCTCGCAACAGAGATGGGAAATGATACCACTCCCCCTGGATACACAGCTTCTTGACTTTGGGCGCAGCTTTGACTAACCTACCGGTTTGTATCCCTGTCACCCTCCACCTCCTCTTGCCATGTTGTGTCTCTAACCCTCCCCTCCTCTTTCCCTCCTCCACTCTGTCTACTTCCCCATCTCTTACCCCCCCCCTCCCCCACTCCCCGGAATATCTCCCCTTGCCAGCTTTTCCCCCTACCTATATGTTCCTTTTTGTTTGTCTCAAGCTTACTTGTAACTAAAATTGCCATGCTCTAATAGCTGTGTAACCTTTGTAAAGCTGTAACCTGCAATTTATTGTCTGATACCCATGTTAAGCGCTCTAATACCTCTGGGTCTAGCCAGCGCTATATAAAACCTTTTATATTAATAGGTGTCTTTTGATGTCAGGTTTTGTCGTCTTTTTCAATGGCAAGCTACTGCAAAGTCCTGCTGGCGACTTAGTCGAAATTGTCCGGATGGATCCAGTGGTGGATCGAAGATCTGAAGAACCTGAAAGCAGAGGGGACAGAGTCTGGGTCACTAGTCAGTGAACTGGAAGGTGATGAGCGGATGACCACCGATGTCGGGTGAATTCAGGTGAAGAAGGTGAAGCTTGACTCTTCAGCAACGAGGACCAGGAGCTGGATTCGAGCTGTCCCACGAAGGATGTCAAGTGCTGCGGTGTCGGTATCCGGATTGAACCCAACAAGCCTTGGCAACAGAAACCCACGCAGATAGCAAAGATTGGCTTCAGTGCAGACCAGCAAGTCTTGAGGGACTCACCCTTTGGAGGGGAGTCAGGGCACATATGGAGCAACCAGGAAAGCCCAAGAAACAGAAGTTACCTTTGTGGGGACCCACCAGTTGACTGCCCAGGGATCTCAAAGGACCCTTGAGCGGAAATGCTGGAAGCGGGCCTACGGAACACTCGTGGAGTGTAGGCCCACCATCTTCTGCGCAAATGGTGCTTGGGGCTTGGACTACAACTAGCCCAATGCATAACTTTAGGAAAGCTCGGGAAGTCGATGCACTTGCAAATATGCACGGTGTCCAGGAGTTCCGGTTCCACGTCACTCGTGAGGGCTGCGGGTCTCAGCTTTACTGAGATCTCGTGTCTGCCTCTGAGAAGTCTGGAAGTTTGTGTCCTGAGTCACAAGTCCGGAGCCTTCGAAATGCAGACCGGCAAGATGCTTCTTTGGTGCCTGTTCGAACATAGGAGTCACTCCTTGACCCCAAGGGAGATTCTTCCGTCTTCTAGTCGAAATAGAATGTCGAAGTTCCAGGATATATGTTGCAGAGTTTCGTCTAGGTGTAGTCTAAAGTCCTAAGGACTGGGTTCTTATACTAAGTTTAGGGGTTGGACTTACTTTAGGGTCCCACCTATAGTAGGACCCAGGGAGGAGGTGGTTACACCCCTTTCCCTTTGTCTAGTTTCGCGCCAGAGCAGGGGCTGAGCGCCCCTACAACTGGTTTAAACTGGGGTATGCACAGGGACATCAAGTATGCCCCCAGCACTGTCTGAAAAGCATTCTATGAATGCACCCACCCAGCTGAAATACACTAAAGCCTGTCTGGGAGGTGGTTACACCTCCCTGTGACAGGGAACCTATTATCCAGGCCTCCCCTACCGGAGTTACGTCCAGCAGCAGGAGGTCAGACTCGTATCTGTGGCTGCAGCATCCATTTTGTGATGCTGGGCTCTTTTAAACTATTACCGGTCAAGTAAGTGTGCACATATCTTCTCCCTCTAGAAGGGTGGAATTATACCCCCGCCACCATGACTGGTGGGGTAGGATTCCAAAGTGTTTGACACCAAACACGATATGTTTCCATGCAGCCATTCCAAAGTTAAAATTTACAGCGAGGTTATAATGCACTTAAGAGTATATGATCTGGCTGCATCGCAGATCAGCATCAGAGAATAGATTTTGAACACTGCAGAGCGGTCCTGCTCATGCATGGGCACCCTCACACAAAACCAAGCACTCTGCCTTCAGGATTGATAAGGCCTTCCATAGGAGTGACTTATAGGTTTACATGTGTCCCTGATTAAAGATGGATATGGGTAACCTATATCTTAGGAAGGGGTGCATGCACCATCTTACCTAGGCTACAGTAGTAGACCTGTAGTGCTATTTTGGAAGGCTTCCCAGGGGTGGCATGCTTCAGCCCCTGGTAGGCCTCTGGGATACCTATGACCTTAGTACCTAAGGCACCATATACTAGGGACTCACAAGGGTAACCCAGTAACCAATCTGGAGTGTACCTAAAGTACATGCAATCAATTTAGAGAGGAAGCAGCTAGGCTGGGGTCCTGGATAGCAGGGCCCCAGCCAGACTAAAGAAAAAAAAATGGAAACAGCAGCAAAAATGGGGGTAAACATAGTAAGCAGATCCTACTCTCCTACAAAATATACCCAGGTATCTGAATCCCGCGATACTGATCTTTATTGGACAGTTACTGGGCAGGGCGGGTAAGCCTCACTGAAGGACCAATAGGTGGGATTTAGTACAATTAATTTTAAACCCAGAATATCTGCCGAACACTGCTAAAAGTTCCAGAACTCCAAAACTGCAATTAGAGATTTTTTTGTGCGAGTTAAATAGAGTAAAATGTCATCCGCATAGTGCGAAATGTGGTTCTTCCATGTAGGTGACTAACTCATACCACAAATTACTGGTCTCGGTGGATCCACGCTAGAGCAAATAGCATGGGGGAGCGCGGGCATCCCTGACGAGTACCCTGACTCAGTACAAATGTGTGATTTTTGTTGTTATTAACCACGACTTGTGCCAGTGGCTTCTAATACAGGAAGCGGACCCACTGATTGAATTTCTGTCTGAAACCCAGCTTTCGAAGGAAAGCCGTAAGATAGGGCCACTCAATACTATTGAATGCCATGGTGGCATCCAAGGAGACCAGAACAGCCGGTTCCAGTATAGTGTCTACCCTGCTAGGACCCCATGTACCCGGCGCAAATTTAACGCCGTGTTCCGGTGCGGTATAAAACCGGATTGGTCTGAGTGTACCAGGTCTGAGATTATCTTTAATAGACTGTTAGCTAAGACTTTGGCAAGTATCTTGGGCTCAGCATTAAGGAGGGAGATCGGCCTATATGAGGCACAATCCGTTTTGGGTTTGCCTTACTTATATATGGTTATTACGTTAGCTATGCGTTGGTCCACTGGTAACTCAACTACTTCTCTGCTTTTTTCGAACATGGTCTTGAGATAAGGAGCAAATTTGTCAGGGTTAAGTTTATAGAGTTCGATTGGAATGCCGTTAGGGGCAAGGGCTTTCCCTGAATTTAGTGACCTGATAGGTTGCACTATTTCATCTGTTGTCAAGGGGCTGTCCAATAATTGCTTGTCCGCCGTGGAAAGGGTGGGGAGTTAAATATCCCTTAACAATCCAGCAGAGTCTTCCTCGGTATAGGGTTGTGCCGCAGTGTACACCACACGAAAATGTCTTGCAAAAAGTACTGGGACCAATCTGTTCGCCCACTCACGTTTGTCAAGCCAGGCTATCAGTGTACCGGCCTTATCCCCCAGGTCATAAATTCTCCCAAGTTTCTCTCTCACCAGGGCTTTAGTTTTCTCCGTGACCAGTGCCTTGTATTCCTCCTGTCTAAGATGTAGCAGATGTAGCTCCTCTGGTGTGGTCATTATTTCCGTGTCTCTCTCTAGCTGATAAATCTCATCTTCTATACTTGACACTTCCTTTTGTTGTTCCTTCTTTTGTCCCGAGATTAGGGATAGAGCTACTCCGCTAATCACTACCTTGAAGGCTTCCCAGAGTATTTGGGAGGAGTCTACCGTGCCCGAGTTTTCATTAAAATACGTGTTCATTGCCGTAGTGAGTCCCTTGCGGATTTTGGGGTTTTGAAAATAACAGAGAATATTGGGAACCACTCTGCCCACCCTCACTTGGTCCAGGAGTATATGTACCCATACTGGGGAGTGATCAGATATGACCCTAGCTAAGTGTCATGAATATGTGAGACTTGGGGGCTATGGATCAGTATATAGTCTAATCTGGACAGGCTGTTTTGGGCCCCAGAGTGGAAAGTGTATTGTATGCTGTCAGGGTTGTAGGCAAGCCATCCGTCAACCAGTCCCATGGCCTCCAGAAAGTCCGGCAGCCATCTATTAGTAGGCCCTAACTTGCTTGGTGGGTGGCGATCCAGCTTACCCGATCTCACTGACTTAAAATCACCTCCCAGAAACAAAACTTCATCTGGCAATGAAAGGAGAGTGGTGCGCAGGTCCTGGAATGTCGTGGCTTGGAGGCCCGGTGGGACATAGACACTAACGTTATGGTTCGCCCCTCCCAGGACCCAGTGATACTTACATAACTGCCCCTGTCATCGGTCCAAGTAGAATCTACGCTAAGGGGGAATGTATTTTTTAACATAATACCCACTCCTCTCAAATTTCTTCTGAATCAAGCATGCACCACAAGCTTATATCCCAACCTGCACAGAGCCTTACACGAACTTCCTATCAAGTGCGTCACCTGAAGCAGAACAACATCAGGGGCCTGTTTCCTTATATACCGAAAAACTATACTGCGCTTAACTTTGTCCCCAAGCCCGTTGACATTCCAGCTCAGGATTCTGGCACTCATATCCAACTACGTAGACATCAAATCTAATGGAGAAATCAATAGCCTCAGTCATGCCAATTACAGTGCTTGTCGATGTAACAACTGGAAAAAAAACAAATACAACACCCCCTTCCAAAAGCCCCCCTCCCTGCTTTCCTGCCCATTGGACTTAAAACTGCCCATTCTAAACTAGCAGAGTGCCTGTCTCCCCACTTCAATACTAATAGTAGAAAGGCGGGTTGCGTGGTGCCCCGTCACCCCCCTCCCGCCCCCAAATAAACATGTTATACATCCCTGCGAGTGAGAAAAGAGTGTCATTGAGTGTTCTGGTTACTAGGTCTAGTGCATCCCCGTTACCCGTCTTATAATGTTCCATCCGATCCACCGGCAGCTACAGTCAATCCTCTTGCGACACTCGTGTGGGTCCGGCGTCTCCCACAGTTCTACTTTTTCCCAAAGAGCTCTGGTCTTATCCTAGTCTAATGCTTTCCGGGTCTCCAGCTAGTTAACAGCTACTTCAGGGTGGTCAAAGAACCAAGCTCTCCTGTCTGCTTCCACGCGGAGTTTGGCAGCAAAAAGCATTGCCTATTGAGGCCTTTGTACCTGAGCATTCTCTTGACTCCCAGAAAGGTTCTCCCCTGTTTCTGGACCATCTGAGTGAAGTCCGGGAAAAAGGTGACTTCGGCATTCTCAAGTTTGAGTGGGGGACCTGTTCTGGCGTGTTGAAGTATTGCGTCTCGGTCTTGATAGTTGAGGATCTTGGCTAGGATCGTGAGTGGGGGGGCCCGGGGTTTCTGCCAACCCCCTGGGACTCTGAGCTCTTTCAATGACGAAGATGTTACTTAGGCCTTTGGGTTTGAGATGTCGCATAATGAGATCCTCCACGAACAGATCTACTAACTCTCCTTCCGCTTTTTCGACATATTTTTCATTCTTGTGCACTCAACATGGGGAAGCGCGGGGGTTACCCCCACAACGACCTGTTACATCTAGTATTAACAGTATGCTGGAAAGGGTAGTAAGCAACGTGGCCAACGAGATTGCATTAACTGAGAGGCGCCTTTCTCTTGGCATTGGGGCTTCTCTAATTGGCCCTACGATAGGGGCAGATTGTGTTATTACTCCCCCTCCTTGCAATTTGACTGGCAATACGTTGAATTTCCCCTTGCTCTATGACCCTAACAATGACTCTAACATTAACACAGAGGTTTCCCCTGCTATGTCAAATGGTGGTGTAAATACAGTAGTAGCTCCATTAAATCCGGCCCCCTCTTCAACCTCCGTAGGCTCCGAGGCGCTCCTGGGGCAAAACGTAAGAGAAAGACCATAAAACCTATCAGCGCTAAGAGGAAACAACCCGTCCGCCCAAGCTCATCCCATACCGCATTTAGTTTGTGGCTACTTGACTCTGCCTCCTCCAAAGCTTCCGAAGTTTTTGTGCACATTTCAAATAAGGAACTTAGTAATTCTATTGGCACCCAGACTGATATTGGTTCCTCTTTCTCAGAGTGCTGTAATCAAGGAAAATCTTTTATCAATCGTGTTGCGGACAGTGTATTTGGACGTATTAGAGACTTAATGGATAACAATTTTACTATCTTGAGGAAATGACTGGATCATTTAGACACGCTTGGTGTTAACTTAAGTCCAGAGATTAATTATATTGAGCCTGGTAAGCTCGGGAGGGCAGAGCTGAATGCGACAATGAATAATGCTCATACTTCTAACACTGATATTTTGACAAGAGCACTAATATCCACCTCATCTACTGATTCCCATATGACTTGCAACAAAGTTAAGGAATGTTTTGTACCAGAGTCCTGTAGGGTGCAAAATAATACTTCTGATAGTAGTGGTGCTGATAGTCGGTCAACTAAAAACCTGTATTTGCCTCGTAACCCTCCTATTGCCTCTACTGGCATTCCAGCCAGCATCATTTCGGGGGGTGGCAAACCAGGCATGGGCGGACTAGATTGTGTGTGCACTCTAAAACCTAAGTGTAGCTGGGAGACATTGAATTTACTACCGGCAGCCTGTCCCTACTTTGTGGTTTTGGCAGGTGTACCTCCCCTCAGAGAAAACCAAGTCGAAACCTGGGATCAATTACGTAATAAAAGAGTTGTCTGGTTGTCCAAACATAAGGGGTTTAAGGCGTCATTTATCAATAATATCTTCATGACACGTAGACTTGGCTGGGTGGGACAGTCTCCAAAGAACATCGAGGGAGACTGTATGGTCATCAATTTCCGTAACCCGTCTTTGGTTAAATCTATAGTAATGGCTCAGGAGACCTCCTCCAACACCCCAACATGCATTTGGGCTTTGCCCCAGTGCTATTTCTATAAGCCAATCTTGGGGGCCAAAACTACTGATTCTCCTCCCCTTTCTACATATAATAGGTTTTTACCATTATCTGATTTGGACAATCAGGATTTACCAATTGAGTCTCTACTTTGTGGCCCTTGTACACCAATTGTGTCTGCCGCCGATTCTAACGTCAAAATACTAAGCTGTAATGTCGCCGGTCTGGCATCCAAATTAAATTCACCAGACTGGTTAGAACTAGTTAAAAAACAGGACATTTTAATGTTTCAGGAGACATGGGCTACAAGTGATTTATTTTTAGAGGGGTTGTTCTTATCCCAAACTTAGGCCGCCCATCAGGTGGCCTTTCAATCTGGGTAAATATGTATGCAGGTGGAAGTGCAAATGCCTTTGATTCTAATAATGATACATTTAAGGCAATCATTTATAAAATAGGGGTTTCTATTTGTTTTATCAATTTTTATAATAATGATTTTCAGAATGTACCAAATATGAATTTCATCAATTTGTTTACATTTATTTCCACTATACATAATCAAAATAGTTTTTCTAGGTTTACAGGGATTTGTTTAGGGGGAGATTTTAATGCAAAGATATCCAGCTGAAGTCATACGGCTATCCATCCTACTAGCATGATACCGCTACGTAATAGGGGGGTTGATTTAATTGACCATTTGTGTATCAACAACCTCCTAGATGTAATGGAGATTGCCGCAGTATCTGATAGGGATAATCATATACCATCATAAATAGGCAGGGGCAGTGATCCATAATTGATTAAGTCTTTATATCCCCCTCATTAGAAGATTTCTGCTAAAAGCAGAGGCTATCCCCACGATTTATGGATATCATAACGCCATTAATTTAACCCTGAGACTTGACCCCAGGCCAACTTATGGTCAAGAGTGTGGTGCTAGATATCGGTTTCCCTCCACCGATAATCTTAGATTGGTGGTGGGACAATAAAGTTTTATTTGACAAGATGGTAAGAGAACAATCTGACCTTATTGACACTTGTTTGTCTTTTAAAGAATCTAATCCCGCAGTAGTTGGTTCCTTCACCAATTATGTGAGGGTATCAAGCATGTGCTATCAAGGCCCATTAAGGAAACATTATCTGTTCCTAGATGATTTAATAGCGACTACTCTGCAGCTAACCGGGATCTTCGCAGGGCACTTGCAAAACACCCCAGAGATCAGGCTGCTATTAGATTTTGTAGACAACGCTATAAGGCAGTCATCATGCTAAGAAAGGAGCAAATAGTTAAAGAGCTCTGGGGCAATCTTGTATGTGCTGTTACGCTAAAGGACGGGAACGACTTTTGGTTGCATGTTAAAGACATGAGGTCCTTAGGACACCACCTTTCTCCGATCAGCTGCAATATCACCAGCGAGACATGGGAGGCCCATTTTTCAAAGATTTATTCAGCTTATGTTAAAGTTATGGCCTTCAATGAACACCTAGTAGTTACCAGGGTTCAGATAACTCTTTCTGAAGTGGAGGAAGCCATTCAACAGAGCCTGGGCAATAAAGCCCCAGGCCCAGATGAATTGCCTATTGATCTCATTAAAAACCAGCCAGAATTCTGGGCGCCTCTTTTACTGAATGATTTTAATAATCTAACAGTTTCATCAATTCCAAATGCATGTTCAACTAGCATCATCGTGCCAATTTTCAAAAAAAGGTTATCGTTCTAATCCAACTGTTATAGGCCAATCTGCCTGATTGACAATACACTGAAACTTCTGGGGAGGATCCTGTTTAACAAGATTAGGACATGTACTGAGTTGGGCCAAATTTTACACCCTTGTCAGTTGGGGTTTAGAAGCAGAATTGGCACTATGGAGCAGTGCCTAAACCTCAACTTGATCATCGGTAAATACACAATAGCCAAAAAACTCCCCCAGTTACCTGGCTTTTATGGAGCTTACCTCTCCCTTTGATTTTGTCAACAGGTCCCGGCTTTGGTCTATCCTTTTGAAATACGGCTTGGATGAGGACCAAGTACACTTTTTAGCCTATTTACATAAGGACCTGAATGCCAGGGGGTGGATCAGTAAGGGCGGAGAGGTATCAAAAGACTTCAAAGTCGGTATAGGGGTCAGGCAGGGTTTTGTCCTGGCCCCTCTCCTTTTTATTCTTTATATCAATGACTTGAATAAGTTGGTGGTATTACTTACTTCTGATGTCCTTGGCATTAACGGTAATACGCTCCCCGTCCTACTGTATGCCGACGATGCGGTCCTAATGGCTCGAACACCAAAGGCTTTATGCGTTTTGGTGCGGGGTTTTATTGATTTTATGGCTAGTTTGGACCTATGTACTAATTTTAAGAAATCGTTTTAATGGCTTGTGGGTCGAAAAAGTATACTAATAATACTATTGTTGTAGATTCAGTTAGTTTACAGAGCACTTGCACTTTTCCCTATTTGGGGTTGGGGTCGGTGTCCTGCTCCAAGGACGCCCCCGCACCGCACGGCCACCAGCTGCAGCGAGTGCCCCTCCTGCCCGCAACCTCACTCAGCCTCGCTGAGCCTGCCACATCAACCCCGCCCCCCCGCTGCCCTAGCGGGATAGCTCTCCCTGCCTGTCTGTTGCCGCGCTATTTGGATCCTCCCGGTGTGCTCGGTGATTTCTCAGCTTTTTTCCTCCAGTGTAATTTGTGATATTGTATTCCCCCTGAGCCCCTATCTCTTGCTGATCCCTGTGTTATTGCTCCCCCTCTGCCCCTGTTTCCCCCGCCCCGCTCCCCGCTTCCCGCCGCCGTGCGCGAAGCCACACCCCCTTTTCTTTTTGTACCCTCCCCGCTCCCGCCTCCCAGCTCCCCCCTCCCTCCCACTTTGCCATATATGGCGACCGTGCAGTGCAGGTGAGTGTGTCCTGCTCCAAGGACGCCCCCGCACCGCACGGCCACCAGCTGCAGCGAGTGCCCCTCCTGCCCGCTACCTCACTCAGCCTTGCTGAGCCTGCCGCATCAACCCCGCCCCCCGCTGCCCTAGCTGGATCGCTCTCCCTGCCTGTCTGTTGCTGCGCTACTTGGATCCTCCCCGGTGTGCTCGGTGATTTCTCAGCTTTTTTTCCTCCAGTGTAATTTGTGATATTGTATTCCCCCTGAGCCCCTATCTCTTGCTGATCCCCGTGTTATTGCTCCCCCTCTGCCCCTGTTTCCCCCGCCCCGCTCCCTGCCGCCGTGCGCGAAGCCACGCCCCCTTATTTTTTTTGTACCCTCCCCGCTCCCGCCTCCCAGCTCCTCCCTCCCTCCCACTTGGCCATATATGGCGACCGTGCAGTGCAGGTGAGTGTGTCCTGCTCCAAGGACGCCCCCGCACCGCACGGCCACCAGCTGCAGCGAGTGCCCCTCCTGCCCGCTACCTCACTCAGCCTCGCTGAGCCTGCCGCATCAACCCCGCCCCCCGCTGCCTAGCGGGATCGCTCTCCCTGCCTGTCTGTTGCCGCGCTATTTGGATCCTCCCCGGTGTGCTCGGTGATTTCTCTGCTTTTTTCCTCCAGTGTAATTTGTGATATTGTATTCCCCCTGAGCCCCTATTTCTTGCTGAACCCAGTGTTATTGCTCCCCCTCTGCCCCTGTTTCCCCCGCCCCGCTCCCCGCCACCGTGCGCGAAGCCACGCCCCCTTTTCTTTTTGTACCCTCCCCGCTCCCGCCTCCCAGCTCCTCCCTCCCTCCCACTTTGCCATATATGGCGACCTGGGCGACGCGCAGCGTTAACGCGCGGCGGGCGCGCCGACTGAGCGCCGAAGGTGCGCCAAAGGTTAGCCCGTCTGCGCCCGTCCGCGCCTGGACCGCGCCCAGTGCCAGGACCCCTGGCCCCCGCAGACACCCGCCCACCCGCCGGACCTACAGCGCCACCGACCTCTACTCACTCAACTCCGGCCGAATCCCCGGCTGCTACCAAGCCACCCCGCGACGCACCCACGGACCCTTCTGCTGCCACTCCTGCAAGTTCACCTGCATCCGTACCTGCACTACCCCAGCACCGACCAAGACCAGGACGAGCAACAGCAGCAGCCACCTGAAATGTATCCTGCTCAACACCCGCTCCGTCCACAGACACGCCGTCGAGCTCTGGAACCTGCTCGACACCACAACCCCAGACGTCGCCTTTCTCACGGAAACCTGGATAAGCGCCTCCTCAGCGCCCGACATCGCCATCGCCATCCCAGACGGCTACAAGATCATCCGGAGCGACCGCATCAACCAGACTGGAGGAGGCATCGCCATCGTCCACAAGAACACCATCCGCATCACAGACAACACCGACGACACCCTCGCACCCGCCGAGCACCTGCACTTCCAGGTCCACAACAACCCCATGACCACCCTCAGAGGCACCCTCATCTACAGACCCCCGGGACCACGCACACAATTCAGCGAGGACATTGCCGACTTCGTCAGCCCGCACGCCCTCCTCTCCGCTGAATACATCCTCCTCGGGGACCTCAACTTCCACCTGGAGAACAACAACGACCGCAACACCACCACCCTACTGGACAACCTCGCCAACCTCGGACTCAAGCAGCTGGTGACCACCCCCACCCACTACGCCGGACACACACTCAACCCCGTCTTCTCATCCAGCAAGGACATCACCTTCAGCCACGCCACCGGACTCCACTGGACGGACCACAGCTGCGTCCACTTCAGCTTCAGAAGGACCACGATCCACCACCACCAGCAACAGGTTTCACGCAGAAGCTGGAACAAGATCACAGCCGACCAGCTCGCAACTTCCCTGAGCAAGAACCCTCCCACCAGCGCAACGAACCCCAGCCAAGCGGCCACTAACCTCACGAAGTGGATCAGCGACTGCGCAGACAACCTCGCCCCCCTGAGGACCCCGCCTAGCAGACCCGGCAGCAAGAAAGCCCCATGGTTCACCGACGAACTCAAGAGCTCCAAGAAGAATTGCAGAGCCCTCGAGAGAGCCTGGCGCAGAGACCCAACACCGGACAACATGACTGCCCTCAAGCTCGCCACCCGAAAACACCACCAACTGATCCACGCCACCAAGAAAACTGCATTCAAGGAACGACTGGACAACAACGCACACAAGAGCAAAGAACTCTTCAACATCGTTAAAGAGCTCTCCAACCCCAACGCCGGAAACAACAACATCACCCCGTCGCAAGACCTCTGTAACTCCCTCGCCTCCTACTTCCACAACAAGATCGCGGACATACACAACAGCTTCAGCACTCAACCGACGCACGCCACGACCGAACGACCTGATGTAAATATATAATTTACCGTCTTAATTTCGATGCAGGTAAGTACTTAATCAATAATAACTCAGATCGGAAAGAAAGAACCAGAGTCCGTGGTGTTTAGAGTTCTTAGGGGTTTTATTCCTCAAAAAGGAATGGTCAAGACCATAATATCATGTTCTTCCCACCGCAGGGGTGGAAGAAGGGATAGAGCGCTACATTTTATTGACAGTACATAGCTTATATACTTAATTCATGTCATAGAAAACAGTACAGTAGGCGTAACAGCTGAGAGAAGACAAGATAACAGTATACACGTGTTACTAGTACGTAATCAGAAGGCGTGGGCTAGGCGTGAACTGGAGGTGTGTGCTAGGAACGTCACAGATAGGTGTCACTAGGGGGTGGCACAAAACAGAAATGTTGCAATGTCAGCAGAAATCGGAAGCTTGGATGCGCGCGCAGCTGCATGACGTGTGATAGACGTGAAACTGGAGGGGTGCAGGGGACTTGACATTTACACTGACGGAAAGAGACAGAAGTCTGGCATGTCAGATCAACTTGTACTTCTATCATATCTGAATATCTGATGTTTAGGAACCATATTATCTGGGCGGAAAGGTCTCTGGGGCAGAAGCTATTCTATACTGACTGTGAGTGCGTGTTTAAGCGCCTAAGTGTCTGCATGAGAAGCATGGGGCCTTCCATGGGAGCATGGTAACAGAGGCTGTGAATTACTTGCACGGAGACAGGTCGGCCCTTTGGCCCCGTAGCTGAGGGGGATGTTTACTGAAGCTAGTAGGCAGGAATGCATTTTCGAGGAGCGGAACAGATAACTCGAAGGTTACAGTCAGTCTTGGCAGGCAGCAGGCTGAGCTAAGCGCGGTGGGCCGCGCTGGAAGTAAGTCAGAGTTCACGGGTACAGAGGCAGCTTGGGCTGAGGCTTTCAGAGTCAGAAGCCAGAAAAGAGGCTCGATGGCAGAAATTCAGGGCCTACCTTGCCAGAGCTGAAAAACATGTAAGGTACACTACAAAAAGACGTTGGCATAGCATAATTAGGAACGGACTATTTAATCCATTCAGGGTGGATCTGAAAGAGGATAAGTTAACATTGGACGCAAATGTATTTGCGTCTTCATAGCTGGCACAGGAGGGAAGTTACATGCACTTTAAGCTGGTACATGGAGACGGTGGGGTACGCGGTAGGGAACACAATTTGACCATAAAATTTATATTTCCTCATTCCCTCCTTGTTCCCTACGGACCCTTCATGATATATCGATCCTCATGAATCGATCAGTTTGTTCTTGTAACATCATTTGCTCTTCTTTCTTTCTTTTATGCTTTGAGAGAAAACTGGAATGTTCAATACAAGAGGTGGCACACAGTCCACAAATCGCTGGCCCACACTGTAGGCACAGGCAGCAACTGAATACTAGGACTAGGCCAATGCCTAGGAAGGATAGGATCTTCCATCCCCAAGCGGTTAACGTTGTCCAGAACCAACCGGACCATGTCCAGGTGCCTGGATTCTGATGTATCTGATTTGCAATTTTATGGAGACGTGTAATGGCTTGATATACAGATGGTGCGTTTTGTGGAATGAAAACACAGCAACTTGACCCGATGACCTTACAGGCTCCGCCTCTATCTGCCAAGATGACGTCAATAACAAGACGATTCTGAAGGACAACAACCCGCATGGCGGACTGCTCTTCTGTTAAGTTACCTAGGGCGGAGGCAGTTTCATTCACTACTGCTTCAAGTGTTCTAGTTAATCTGCGTATTAGTTTACTATTTTGAACAGGTCCTAAAAAGAAAAAGAATCCTTTATTAAAATCGGTGTACTGTTCCCATGCCGTTTCTGTGTAGTCGACAAGTGTGATATCTCTTCTGGGTCTATTCTTTACTAGATTTGTATTTCTGTGGTAATCAGGAGGAGCTAGGAAAACAGGTGGCAGAAGGAATGCAATGTAACAGGTACCATCCCAATCTGGAGGTAGGCGTATGTATGCGGTATGACCACAAACAAAATAGGAATGACTGATAGCTTTAAAGGACGATTTTCCATGATCACTGAATTCGACCACAGTAGTGCATTTACTATGACCTAAGTGTACTGAACCTTTCTTCCTGACACATAATTCACCAGTGACGGGTAATACTGACATAGTGGGTGTAACAGGTGCGGCTTCGGATTCAACAGTAAGAATCATAAGGCTAATTGTGTAATTACCTAATCCATATACTTCATTTTCTAGATCAGTTCCTATTCTAGTGGGGAGTCCCTCCTTATCAGGGTAACAGACGTCGAGCAGGACCAAGTTCAAGTTTCCCCAAACCCAGCCCCCATCGAAAACAGCAATGTCAGGATCTAAGGAATTAATTATTTTAAACCATGCACCACAGGAGCCATTGTGAGGGAACGGGTACGGAAAGAGGGGCAGAGCTCCCTTGTAATTCTGGTAGGGAGGGAGTCGGCCACATATCCAGCAGTCTGTAGCATTGTTAGTTTGATGGGAATGGTGTAACATACTAATGAACGTGTTGTTGCGCAGCGCAAGTCTGTAGGAGAGTTCATGTGGAGGTAACTCGCTAAAAGTGTGTTCAGCAGAGGCATTGTAAGCAGATTGTTCACGCTTGAAAATAGGGTAGTAGATAGGGAGAAGAATACTTGCAACTATTATCAGAAGACTTAGAAAAAACATTATTAACAATGTCACTATACAGTGACTACGCAGTGATTTACAGTATGTACGTTTCTTGTATTCTCTCTCTCTCTCTCTATCTCGATCTAGGGGATACATGTCAGAAACTATTTAACCGATTCACCTAGGGGAGGACTTAAACAATTAAACTGTCTGACTTGCTAGATCGGAGCTTAAGTCTGTATTCCTCTTGGGGAGTTTTTTCTCGTTCGGAAGTTTTAAAGTCACTGGGCTTGATACAGTCTTTGGAAGGGGTGGATGAGCCTGGGTCGGATTTCAGTTCATTACACAGTTTAACATGGCTCATATGGACCCACCCCTTCCTGCCCTCAACCTTCACCGCTGTCCTTGTAGTAAGTAGAACGGTCTTCGGCGATTTCCAGCGGGGCTCCAACGGACTTTTCCGGTCGAAGTTCCTTATCAGAATCAGATCCCCTGGACGGACATCATGTGGCTTTACATCAGTGTTGTCAGGGAAAGCTGCGGCAACCTGTGAACGACATGATTGGAGTGCAGACATCAAGGAGGCAAGGTAATCTGTCAACATATTGCAATCAACATCGGTAATTTTCTTCGGAATGGGCGTCCCCCACATATTCGGTGGTCTCCCAAAGACCACTTCGTACGGGGATAGTCCTGATCTCGAATGGGCAACCATCCTCATATAGAACAGTGCCACTGGCAGGGCGACTATCCAGTCGACCCCTTTCTCTTTACATATTTTAGCAATTTGTGTCTTTAATGTCTGATTATGCCTCTCTACAAGGCCTGCAGCTTCGGGGTGTCGGACACAATGGAATTTCCACTGGTATCCTAGCAATAAAGAAACTTCTTTCATTAATTCGGATGAGAATGGCTGACCGTTATCTGAGTACACGACACGAGGCAAGCCGTACCGTGGGAAGAATTCACGAACCAACTGCCTGGCAGTGGTCGGAGCAGTGTAATCTGGGACTGGGTATGCTTCAGTCCAACGGGACAGAGCACAAACAATTACGAGAACATATTTAAAACCTCGACAACGGTCCATCTGGATATAATCCATCTAGAGGACTTCAAAAGGGTGATCGGGAGGATGAAATCCACCTTGCTCTACAGGGACGCTTTTTCCTGGATTGAACTGACAACAGATCATGCAAGTACGCACTTTCTGTTTTGCTGCTGCTCGTAGGTGCTTATTGTTCCAAAGATTTTGTAGACTGTCTAACATCGCTTTTTCTCCTAGATGTGCTGGACTATGTGCTGTATTAATCATGACTTGAACCATAGAGTCAGGGAGAAACCATGTAGATTTTCCCTTCGTCATCCAACCTTGATCTGTCTGGATCCCTCCTAGTTCAATCCATTTCTTTATTTCTTCTGGGGTAGCATGTGTCTGAATATCGATAACATCTAGTGTGGGATCCCTGACTGTCATACAATGTGTCGGTCCTGTTGTCTTCGTCATGTCAGTTGTCTGAGTGTGAGTCAGTGCTGTATGTTTTGCTGTTTGGTCTGCTAGGTGGTTACCCTGGGAAACAGAATCTGTGACTTTAGTATGTGCTTTACACTTCATGACGGATATTCCTGAAGGCAGATGTATTGCTTCTAACAGTGCTTGAATGAGGGGACCATGTTGGATCTTGGCACCGTGAGAGGTCAGAAAACCTCTTTCTTGCCATAACATACCGAAGTCGTGTACAACTCCGAACGCATAACGGGAATCAGTGTATATGTTAACATTTCTGTTCTTGGCTAGAATACAGGCTCGGGTCAGAGCAATAAGCTCTGCGGCTTGAGCTGACAGTGTGTCAATACGATGTGTTTCTTTAACTTCGGTTTCAGTGGTCACTGCATACGCGGCCACTAATTCTCCTGTATTTGTTCGTATACATGAACCATCCACATAAAGTGTCAGGTCTGGATTTGTCAATGGAACATCTGTTAAGTCTCGTCGGGGCTTTGTTACAGCATTAATGATCTCTATGCAATCATGCGGGGCTGGATCTGTCATCATTGTAGGTAACAGAGTTGCGGGGTTCAGAATGCTGCAGCGTCTGATTTCTATGTGTGGCTGGAATAGCGTTAATTCGTAACCTGTCAGTCGTGCTATAGTTAAGTGCTGAGTCTGAGTTCTGTTTAAAAGAACCTCTACAGAGTGTGGAACTTGTACTGTTAACTGATGGCCTAAAACAATTGAGTCGCTCTGTCTGATTGCTAGTGCTGTTGCTGCTACTGACTTTAAGCACGCAGGGAGTGCCTGGGCTACTGAATCCAATGTACTAGAAAAATAAGCGCAAGGCTTATGTGAACCTGCTTGATCTTGAGTGAGGACAGACAATGCTGTACCATCACGTTCTGTAACAAAGAGGGTAAACGGTTTGCTGTAACATGGTGTCGCTAAAACTGGTGCTTGGCATAATGCTTTCTTTAATTCCTCAAAGGCTTGTGTATGTTCCTGAGTCCAAGGGAGGGCAGTCGAAGTTGCTGCCTCCTGCGTCGTTAACTGAATGAGTGGTTTAGCTAGAAATGCATATTGAGGAATCCATTGTCTGCAGTACGAGGTGAGGCCTATGAAGGCCCGCACTTCCTTTTGTGTCTGGGGTCGTGGCATATTTACAATTAACTGAATGCGATCGGGAGTGAGCTGTCTCCCCACTTTGGACAGCAAGTGACCCAAGTACACAACTTGCTGAACACAGAATTGTAGCTTCGAAGGAGACACCTTGTGTCCCTTGTCTGCCAGAAAATGTAGAACTGTCAGTGATGCTTGTTCACATTCGGGCTCACTTCGTGCGGTGATCAGCAGATCATCGACGTATTGCAGTAAAGCGGTGTTAACTGGCATTTGAATACAATCTAGTTGTCTTTTCAGTGCTTGACTATAGATGCTGGGGCTTTCTGTGAATCCTTGAGGTGCGCGGGAAAATTTGAAGCTTCGTCTATTTAAACTGAATCCGAAGAGATATTGGCTCTCCGGATCAATAGGTACACTGAAGAAAGCGTTCTTGAGATCGATTACAGTAAAGAACGTTGCTTCTGAATCAATAGCAGTCAATAGGGAAGAGATATCGGGGACCACAGGGTACTGTGGTACAATACATTTGTTTAGTTCTCGAAGATCAATCACCAGCCGATATACTGGCGGTGCATTGGGGTCGGTACGTTTAAGAATTGGAATGATAGGTGAATTACAGATATTGGAGTCAGTCTCTACGACCACTCCTTGTGCTATAAGCTCTTCAATGATTTCCAGTAAAGCCACTACAGCATCGGGTGGTAACTTGTATTGTCTGATTCGTGGTAGTACAACTCCTGTCTTGAGTGTAACTCGGTATGGTGTGATATGCATACAACCTACATCAGTTGGGCTTTTTGCCCACAGGTGATCTGGTACATTTCTCAATCTGACATCGAATTCTCGCAACACATAATGACCCTTGAAATCCCGTAGAAAGAGTCTAACTCCCTCCGGGGAACAGCAGATTATAGCTCCTAGAGCCTTCAATGTTTTAATTCCTAACAGATTTTCTGGGCATGAGTTCGTAAGTAACAAGTCTGTAACTCGTGATAATGGACCCACAGCCAAGGGTACTGGTTCCGATACTTCATTTACAATGGGCTGTCCTGAAAAACCAAGGGAAACATTCTGTGAGCCTGAGAGGGGTGCCCCTGGGACTTCATTATGGCTGATTGTGGTGCGGCTTGCCCCTGTGTCAATTAAAAACTTTCTGTCTTTTCCCAATACTTGACTGTGTACATAAGGACCTTCTTGATCTACAGGAATTTCAATAAGAGGCAAGCCAAATTCCCTCTCTAGGCTGTTTCATGTGTATCGTTGATACTCAGGGTAAGCAGATTGGGCATACTGGTACATCTGTTGAGAAACTTGTTGATTCGTGGCAGTGGGCTGTGGTACCGCTACTGTCTGCGCTGTATGAGATGAAGCATGCATAGGCTGTGTGTTCTGCATGGGCTGTATATTCTGTGAAGTCTGTTGCTGAACCTGATCTTGTCTAGGTGGATGCGGTCTCTCTTTAGTTTTACCTGTTGCTATGTTATGTTTCAGAACTGGACATTCATGCACGTAGTGACCTGGCTGCTTGCAATAATTGCACGTCCCTTTAACGGGACCTGCGACGTGACCTGTCTGGTTCGTACCTTTTCTGTTTCCGTCGGTATGGACCGACTGGGCTACTAACATTTTCATTTTCGTGTCTTTCATACGTTTCTGTTCTTGATCCTGTTCTTCTCTAATTCTATTCTGATGGTATTGTAACATTTGTAACATCTGAGATGGCGTATTTGCTTGCCATGTACTCTCAACCTTGTATACACGATTCTTGACTGCTAACAGGGAATTCTCAACTAACTTTGATACAAAAAGATGCGGGTACGATTCGCTGCTTGGTTTAAGACCACTATTAATAATAAAACATTTCTCTAATCTTGAATAAAAGTCACTAGTATCTTCGTCGGGCTTCTGTTTACATGCTGAGATTGCATCCCAGTCTTCTTTTCTAGTTGCCAATAATCTTGGCAGAACCTGTACTATTAAACCTGGTAATGCTTTAGTTTTATCCCCAAGGCCTACCCCTGGGACACGTTTATTCTCTTCGTCTTCTATTTCTGCCCATACAATCTTTTTCTCTCCCACCTCCCATTCCTTTTCCTTTAGTTTCTCGTAGATGCCCGTGGGCAGCAGTACCTTTAACATTTTCATGATATCATCATATGTGTAATCCCCCATCAGTAACATGTCTTTAAGCTCTCTGTGAAAACCTGCAGGATCTTTATCATGGCTCGGGACTAGTTTTTTCATTTCTAACAGTTCTAACTTGGTCAGTGGCGTGTGTACATATACACGTTTCAAGAGATGATCCTCACCCATAACTGGGTGTACTTCTCGTAAGGGGTTCTGACTTTCAATGCCACTCACGCATTGCATGTGATACGTTTTCCTTTCTGGGGGCGGAGCAGGAACATATTCAGAGCTTATGAAAGTGTTATATTTATGTCGTTGTTCTAGAATTATTTGTATTAACTTGGTACTTAAACCTCTCCATCTATCCATGAGTAGTGCTTCTAATGTTTCGTGTAAGGGACCTGGATCAGAATGTTGGTTTCTGTATTTCGTGAGGAGGTGCTGAATCATGTATATACCTGCTAGTTTCTGTTCGTCTGGGGAGAGGTTCAGAAATGTCTGCGCTAATGTATCATCATTATACATATCCGGATTTTCAGCCCATAAGATGGCTGACCGGGCTAGTTCTTGTTCATCCATCGAATTGAGTATGTGGTACCCCACTCGGTCTCGGAGTCTTTTATCAGTCTCCTGGAACTGGTGTTCCGCAGAATTCGGGTTTGTTAAGGCAGAGAGAAAAACTCTCTTGCTTTCTGGACGGATACCTTTCCTAAGGTAAGTTCCCTTACCTACATACGCTATAGTATCTGTAGTCTTTTCTGGTTCTTCAAGCTCTTCTTCCTCCTCGGAGGAAGCCTTTTCTTTCTCTTTTTGGTGTATATCTATCACTGTTTTTCTAATTTTCTTGTACATACTGGCTATGCAAGTCCCCTTGTCATGTTTTCCGTCAGCTATATTTTGACCCCATCTGTTTAGTGCATCTAATTCACTCTGCTCTGTTCCAGGCCTGTCTCGTTCTCTTATTAAGCAATTTATAAAAAAACGTAGTATCTGTGCTTGAACATCAACTTTCTGTCGCTCCATGGCCTCCTGAATACTGTCAGGGTCTTTCCCTGTCTGAACAAACTCATATATCCTATCTAGGCGCTCCCTCATTCCTGCATAGCATAGCAGGAAATCAGTAGCAGATCTTAACCGTAGTGATGCCAATATCATTATATCGTCTTTTCCGGGTACTGGATCATATCTGCAAACTGAAAGGTTTTCTTTGAATGCGTCAAGGCGGGGTGATTTGAACGTAAAAGGACTCCGAAAGTCCCTGAGCTGTAACCTGCGTGTCAATGGCGGGGTGTGTAGACCCCCTTCTGCACCCCCTGAGGCGGAGGCTTGGGTATCATCTCTCGGCGGAGTCTGTATCTGAACTTGAACTTGTCTTTTAGTAAGATCAGGTAGGAGTGGTTTCGGTAGATCAACTTTAAGTGCGGGAAGCGGTGGAGGTGGTGGAACAGGAGGTTTCTGTTGGGGTACTGGCGGAGTTTGATCTTGGGGCGGGTTACTACCCCCGTCCCTGTCGTTAGGCAGGGCGCGGACAGGCAGATTGGTGTAAGCGGGTGCTACATCCTCTAGATAGGAATTCAGGAATATGTCTTTAGTAGTCTTATGCATTACTTTAGTTGGAACTAATGGTGGCGGTAGGTTTTTCGGTATTTCAGAAATGGCCTCAGGCGAACCCTCAGCCGCGAGATACATACCGTTCACGAGGTTATTTCGTGCGCGGTCTACTTGTTCTGTTTTTACTCGAATCCCCTCGGTAACTAACTCGTTTTCTTGGGCCTTTTCTGATTCTTTAAGCCTGTCTTCTCTACGTAGTGCTTTTTCAGCACGCTTATGCGATTCCTTACGCCAAAACTCTATGGCGTCTTTCTGAGATTGTCTGGCTTTCTTTTTCCATAGTACTTCCTCCACCTTCATGATGCACTCAGCATCCCATGTTCCGTTAACAGGCCATCTGTGTCTTTCGTCTAGGTGCTTAGTATAGTCGGCCCATAACTCTAGAAATAATATGGCATCTATGCCATGCTTGTGGTACATGAAGTTTCCTGGAGTGTCCCTAGGGGGGATAGGAATTGCTTCCTCTAGTATCCCTTTCCTAGTTCCTATCTGCTTTAATTTGTCGAAAAACGGCATCTTGTTTACTTAATACTGAATACTCAAACCTTACTACTTAATACTGAATATAACTAGTTATACAAGAACACAATAAGGCACATGTAAAAACGGTCACATTCATACCACGACATTAATCACACGAAAAGACATTTTCGAAAACATATATGACTACCCCCTATACTGGATGTACTGCTAAACAGTACAGATACACTGGTAAACAGTGCAGAACTTCAGCATACTAGATATACTGCTAAACAGTACAGATACACTGCCTAAAAACAGTGCAGACCGGACTTGTGTACCCAAACCCGTCTTGATACGTCCCAGCAATGGTACTCACCGGGAAGCACGGAAACAGAAGGCCTCGGAAAACTCGACTGGACTGGACTCGACTCGGCTCGACTTCGGAAAACTTCCGAAAACTTCGGAAAACTGGTGGGCCTCTTGACACCTCGGACCTTGCTTCTTTCGGCTAGGCTCTGGTCGGGATCCTCCGCACTCCTCACCGCCTCGTCTGGGTACTGATCGCAGTCTTCCTCACCTCCGTGGGCCAGAGGGAGATGCAGGAAATCCTGCCGGTACGCGTAGTTTCCTTCTAACTGATGGCAGGGGACAGAGCTTGCAACGCACCAACCGGCGCGTGAGGTGGGGGAGGGGTCCCTGTTCGGGCGCCAAAATGATGTAAATATATAATTTACCGTCTTAATTTCGATGCAGGTAAGTACTTAATCAATAATAACTCAGATCGGAAAGAAAGAACCAGAGTCCGTGGTGTTTAGAGTTCTTAGGGGTTTTATTCCTCAAAAAGGAATGGTCAGGACCATAATATCATGTTCTTCCCACCGCAGGGGTGGAAGAAGGGATAGAGCGCTACATTTTATTGACAGTACATAGCTTATATACTTAATTCATGTCATAGAAAACAGTACAGTAGGCGTAACAGCTGAGAGAAGACAAGATAACAGTATACACGTGTTACTAGTACGTAATCAGAAGGCGTGGGCTAGGCGTGAACTGGAGGTGTGTGCTAGGAACGTCACAGATAGGTGTCACTAGGGGGTGGCACAAAACAGAAATGTTGCAATGTCAGCAGAAGCTTGGATGCGCGCGCAGCTGCATGACGTGTGATAGACGTGAAACTGGAGGGGTGCAGGGGACTTGACATTTACACTGACGGAAAGAGACAGAAGTCTGGCATGTCAGATCAACTTGTACTTCTATCATATCTGAATATCTGATGTTTAGGAACCATATTATCTGGGCGGAAAGGTCTCTGGGGCAGAAGCTATTCTATACTGACTGTGAGTGCGTGTTTAAGCGCCTAAGTGTCTGCATGAGAAGCATGGGGCCTTCCATGGGAGCATGGTAACAGAGGCTGTGAATTACTTGCACGGAGACAGGTCGGCCCTTTCGCCCCGTAGCTGAGGGGGATGTTTACTGAAGCTAGTAGGCAGGAATGCATTTTCGAGGAGCGGAACAGATAACTCGAAGGTTACAGTCAGTCTTGGCAGGCAGCAGGCTGAGCTGAGCGCGGTGGGCCGCGCTGGAAGTAAGTCAGAGTTCACGGGTACAGAGGCAGCTTGGGCTGAGGCTTTCAGAGTCAGAAGCCAGAAAAGAGGCTCGATGGCAGAAATTCAGGGCCTACCTTGCCAGAGCTGAAAAACATGTAAGGTACACTACAAAAAGACGTTGGCATAGCATACTTAGGAACAGACTATTTAATCCATTCAGGGTGGATCTGAAAGAGGATAAGTTAACGTTGGACGCAAATGTATTTGCGTCTTCATAGCTGGCACAGGAGGGAAGTTACATGCACTTTAAGCTGGTACATGGAGACGGTGGGGTACGCGCTAGGGAACACAATTTGACCATAAAATTTATATTTCCTCATTCCCTCCTTGTTCCCTACGGACCCTTCATGATATATCGATCCTCATGAATCGATCAGTTTGTTCTTGTAACATCATTTGCTCTTCTTTCTTTCTTTTATGCTTTGAGAGAAAACTGGAATGTTCAATACAAGAGGTGGCACACAGTCCACAAATCGCTGGCCCACACTGTAGGCACAGGCAGCAACTGAATACTAGGACTAGGCCAATGCCTAGGAAGGATAGGATCTTCCATCCCCAAGCGGTTAACGTTGTCCAGAACCAACCGGACCATGTCCAGGTGCCTGGATTCTGATGTATCTGATTTGCAATTTTATGGAGACGTGTAATGGCTTGATATACAGATGGTGCGTTTTGTGGAATGAAAACACAGCAACTTGACCCGATGACCTTACAGGCTCCGCCTCTATCTGCCAAGATGACGTCAATAACAAGACGATTCTGAAGGACAACCAGCTGCAGCGAGTGCCCCTCCTGCCCGCTGCCTCACTCAGCCTCGCTGCGCCTGCCGCATCAACCCCGCCCCCCGCTGCCCTAGCGGGATCGCTCTCCCTGCCTGTCTGTTGCCGCGCTATTTGGATCCTCCCCGGTGTGCTCGGTGATTTCTCTGCTTTTTCCTCCAGTGTAATTTGTGATATTGTATTCCCCCTGAGCCCCTATCTATGCTGATCCCCGTGTATTGCTCCCCCTCTGCCCCTGTTTCCCCCGACCCGCTTCCCGCCGCCGTGCGTGAAGCCACGCCCCCTTTTCTTTTTGTACGCTCCCGCCTCCCAGCTCCTCCCTCCCTCCCACTTGGCCATATATGGCGACCGTGCAGTGCAGGTGAGTGTGTCCTACTCCAAGGACACCCGCGCACCGCACGGCCACCAGCTGCAGCGAGTGCCCCTCCTGCCCGCTACCTCACTCAGCCTCGCTGAGCCTGCCGCATCAACCCGGCCCCCCGCTGCCCTAGCGGGATCGCTCTCCCAGCCTGTCTGTTGCCGCGCTATTTGGATCCTCCCCGGTGTGCTCGGTGATTTCTCTGCTTTTTTCCTCCAGTGTAATTTGTGATATTGTATTCCCCCTGAGCCCCTATTTCTTGCTGAACCCAGTGTTATTGCTCCCCCTCTGCCCCTGTTTCCCCCGCCCCGCTCCCCGCCGCCGTGCGCGAAGCCACGCCCCCTTTTCTTTTTGTACCCTCCCCGCTCCCGCCTCCCAGCTCCTCCCTCCCTCCCACTTTGCCATATATGGCGACCTGGGCGACGCGCAGCGTTAACGCGCGGCGGGCGCGCCGACTGAGCGCCGAAGGTGCGCCAAAGGTTAGCCCGTCTGCGCCCGTCCGCGCCTGGACCGCGCCCAGTGCCAGGACCCCTGGCCCCCGCAGACACCCGCCCACCCGCCGGACCTACAGCGCCACCGACCTCTACTCACTCAACTCCGGCCGAATCCCCGGCTGCTACCAAGCCACCCCGCGACGCACCCACGGACCCTTCTGCTGCCACTCCTGCAAGTTCACCTGCATCCGGACCTGCACTACCCCAGCACCGACCAAGACCAGGACGAGCAACAGCAGCAGCCACCTGAAATGTATCCTGCTCAACACCCGCTCCGTCCACAGACACGCCGTCGAGCTCTGGAACCTGCTCGACACCACAACCCCAGACGTCGCCTTTCTCACGGAAACCTGGATAAGCGCCTCCTCAGCGCCTGACATCGCCATCGCCATCCCAGACGGCTACAAGATAATCCGGAGCGACCGCATCAACCAGACTGGAGGAGGCATCGCCATCGTCCACAAGAACACCATCCGCATCACAGACAACACCGACGACACCCTCGCACCCGCCGAGCACCTGCACTTCCAGGTCCACAACAACCCCATGACCACCCTCAGAGGCACCCTCATCTACAGACCCCCGGGACCACGCACACAATTCAGCGAGGACATTGCCGACTTAGTCAGCCCGCACGCCCTCCTCTCCGCTGAATACATCCTCCTCGGGGACCTCAACTTCCACCTGGAGAACAACAACGACCGCAACACCACCACCCTACTGGACAACCTCGCCAACCTCGGACTCAAGCAGCTGGTGACCACCCCCACCCACTACGCCGGACACACACTCAACCCCGTCTTCTCATCCAGCAAGGACATCACCTTCAGCCACGCCACCGGACTCCACTGGACGGACCACAGCTGCGTCCACTTCAGCTTCAGAAGGACCACGATCCACCACCACCAGCAACAGGTTTCACGCAGAAGCTGGAACAAGATCACAGCCGACCAGCTCGCAACTTCCCTGAGCAAGAACCCTCCCACCAGCGCAACGAACCCCAGCCAAGCGGCCACTAACCTCACGAAGTGGATCAGCGACTGCGCAGACAACCTCGCCCCCCTGAGAACCCCGCCTAGCAGACCCGGCAGCAAGAAAGCCCCATGGTTCACCGACGAACTCAAGAGCTCCAAGAAGAATTGCAGAGCCCTCGAGAGAGCCTGGCGCAGAGACCCAACACCGGACAACATGACTGCCCTCAAGCTCGCCACCCGAAAACACCACCAACTGATCCACGCCACCAAGAAAACTGCATTCAAGGAACGACTGGACAACAACGCACACAACAGCAAAGAACTCTTCAACATCGTTAAAGAGCTCTCCAACCCCAACGCCGGAAACAACAACATCACCCCGTCGCAAGACCTCTGTAACTCCCTCGCCTCCTACTTCCACAACAAGATCGCGGACATACACAACAGCTTCAGCACTCAACCGACGCACGCCACGACCGAACGACCGACCCCCACCACCACCATCCGCGCCTGGACCCCGATCAGCACCGAAGACACCGTCCGCACGATGAACTCCATCCACTCCGGATCTCCGACCGACCCCTGCCCTCACCACGTCTTCAACAAGGCTGACGCTGTCATCGCACCCCACCTGCGGAACCTCATCAACACCGCCACCTTCCCAGAGAGCTGGAAGCACGCCGAACTCAGCGCTCTACTTAAGAAGCCATCAGCCGACCCCACCGACCTCAAGAACTACCGCCCCATCTCGCTGCCCGCGTTCCCTGCAAAAGTCATCGAGAAGACCGTCAACAAGCAGCTGGCCGCCTTCCTCGAGACGAACGGATCCCTCGACCTCTCGCAGTCTGGCTTCCGGGCCAACCACAGCACCGAGACCGCCCTGATCGCAGCCACCAATTACATCCGAGCCCTGCTTGACAACAGAGAAACAGCAGCCCTCATCCTCCTAGACCTCTCCGCGGCCTTCGACACTGTCTGCCACCGTACACTAGTGCAGCGCCTCAGCAACCTCTGTATCCAGGAGAAGGCACTGGAGTGGATCATCTCCTTTCTCGCCGGAAGGACACAGAGAGTCCGCCTCCCCCCGTTCAGATCAGAAGCCACCGAAGTCATCTGTGGCGTTCCTCAAGGCTCCTTGCTCAGTCCAACCCTCTTCAACGTCTACATGAGCCCCCTCGCAGACATCGCACGCCAGCACAACCTCAACATCATCTCCTACGCCGACGACACCCAGCTGATCCTCTCCCTCACCAACGACCCCCCCACCGCCAGAGCCAACCTACACGAAGGGATGAAAGAGGTAGCCGAATGGATGAAGAACAGCCGCCTGAAACTGAACTCAGACAAGACGGAAGTCCTCATCCTGGGATCATCACCCTCCGCCTGGGACGACTCCTGGTGGCCCCCCGCCCTAGGCAACGCACCCAAACCAACTGACCACGCACGCAACCTAGGCTTCATCCTGGACTCCTCCCTCTCCATGACCAGACAAGTCAACGCCGTCTCCTCGTCGTGCTTCAACATCCTGCGCATGCTACGTAAGATCTTCCGGTGGATCCCCACCGAGACCAGGAAGACGGTCACCCAGGCCCTCGCCACCAGCCGCCTGGACTACGGCAACTCCCTCTACGCCGGAACCACCGCCAAACTCCAGAAGAAACTCCAGCGGATCCAGAACGCCTCAGCACGAATCATCCTGGACATCCCCTTCCGCAGTCACATCGCCGGACACCTGAGAGACCTGCACTGGCTCCCGGTCAACAAGAGAATTACCTTCCGTCTCCTCACCCACGCACACAAAGCCCTACACAACCAAGGCCCAGGATACCTCAACAGCCGCCTCAACTTCTACGCTCCCAAACGCCAGCTTCGATCGACCGGCCACGCCCCGCATCCGAAGAGCCACCACAGGGGGACGGTCCTTCTCCTACCTCGCCGCCAAGACTTGGAACTCCCTCCCGACCCACCTCCGCCTGACCCAGGACCATCTCGCCTTCAGGAAGCAACTCAAGACCTGGCTGTTCGAGCAGTAGCGGACCCCGCTCCCCTAAGCGCCTTGAGACCCTCTGGGTGAGTAGTGCGCTATATAAATGCTTTGATTGATTGATTTTCGCAGCGAATGGTTCTGGGGCAGAGCATGTGGCCACAATAGAAAAAAGTTTTCTAAAGCAATTAATAACATGCTCGGCCTGCCCCAACCTAGAAAGACAGAGGTAGTTTTGGCCATTATTAAAATGTTTAAATTGCAATGCACCCCCACTGCTACTTATGGTGCAGAAGTTTATGGTTTTAGATAGTGTGATAGCATCCAGGGGAAAGAAAATTGATTTTGTCGTAAACTACTGGGTGCCCCTATTTCTTCATCACAGTATGCCTGTCACAGTGAACTGAAACTGCCCTACATCGAAGATTACATTAAGGCCCGCCTCGCTATATTTTGGCTTGCGGTCTGGAAGAACCCTGCAGCACATTAAACTAGGAAAAGAATTCCAGACTGCCTCAACTGTGATAAGGGAAGGGTAAACCCTGGCTTGCTGCTGTCAGGAAGAGATTGATCAGTGTGAATCTTGAGCAAATATTTTTAAATCCTATCAACTCAGATGGTATAAGTAAAAAAAGCCTAAAGAAGGCACTCTTTGCTGTTTACAGTAAAACCAAATATGAAACAGAACTACAGAAATCCTCAGTCGCCAGATATAAGATGATTGAGAATACCTCCCACTTATCATCTAGCAACCTTTTAAAACCTATTGGCCACTGGGAGAGGGGTTTGCTCTTTCATTTAAGGGTCGATACCATGAAATTTCTGCTCTGTTTCCCTCTGGAGCACAATCCTAACCTTGATCATCTTCCATGTACTTGTAATGATCAATATAATCAATCAATGTTGCATTTTTTATTCTTTTGCAACTTTTATTTAAAATACACTAAGTATTTTTATGCCATTTTTTAAGACTATACCTTCGATTGATTACAAGGGAGCCTATAAGCATATCGTTGCCTTGGAAGACGAGGAGTTAACCTTCCGCATAGGCTCCTTCTTGAACTCAGCAGAACATGCTCCTAATTCAATGTGCGCCCTTTGAAGCCTGTTTTTGTATATTTTATATTTTATACTGTAGATACATCTTGTCGAACTCTGTTTTTCTATATTGTATTTTTAACCTGTATTGAAATTCATGATGTATTTGTTTGATGCATGATTAAAAATTATTTCTGTCATAATCTGTTTTATTTTAGCTGTCTCCCTTCTTATCAGACTTATGTTTTATTCTTATAGGTTGTGATCTTTGGATTTGTGCTTTTATGGATATTTGTTGTATCCGAATAAAGATTTTGAAATGAAATGAAATGTTACTTCTGCTGCGCTGTCTAGCATAGTCAGAGCCCATTCCCCATTCAGAAGTTAGGTTGTCAGCAGCCTGGGCATTTCTTATTTTTAAGACCAGCTACTTTGTTCTTTTTAAATTGAGGTTTTGATTTTGGTTTATTTTCTTTTTTTTAAATTATAGGCTGAAGTGCGATGTGCGTCTCTTGACTTTGCTTGTTCTTCTGATCTGTGTTCTGACCATCCTTCCCTCTTGGAGTTTTTTGATGAACCCTGAAAGGAATGAGAGAAACGTGCATCAGTATCCCCATACCTGTCAGGCCTTTTAATGTGATCACGATTTCTAAGGTTATACCTCTTGAATTTGGGCACCTCCTGAGGAGACCCACCCCATGATTGTGTTGAATTCTGATATTTTTTTTATTTATTATCTAATTTTGGTTTAGAACAATCGGGTGCTTGCATGGCGTTATTCTTTTCAGGATTATCCATTACTGGTTTTCAGGATTATCCATTACTGGTGGTTTCAAAGGTCCAGCTCCCAAATTCTCTCTAGCATATGTATCTTTGATAATTTTAGGTAATTCTCGCTCCTGTTGTGCAGGAGTGCATTCCCTCAGGCGGTGGCGTATAGTGACCGCTGCTGCTTTCCCTTTTAAGTTTTCTAGCATAATTGTTGATACCTGGGAAAAATTGCCTTTTAATTTCATCCCAAAGTTCAGAGCGGGTTCGGCCCTGTACTCATTCTGTATCTGTCTTAATACTTCTGGTATCACTACTTTTGAAGGGGTGCCATTTGTCGTGGTATAGATGGCAGTGAAAACTGTACCCCAAGTGGTACAATCCTCTATCGGGTGAGCTACCCCCATTGGCAAGCAAATTGTCAGTATTCTGTGTTTTTTTATGGGCCTGTGTGTGAAAACACAGCTTCTAAATGCGCTATTTTATGTGATCTCCAGAATAGCATTTGCTCACGTTTAGTGGGCATTCTTCCCATAACGGCGTGCGATGGCCCCCTCGCGGCCATCGAACGCCAACACAACCTCAACATCCTATCCTATGCCAATGACACCCAGCTGATCCTCTCCCTCACCAACGACCCAGCAACCGCCAGAACCAACCTACACGAAGGGATGAAAGACGTAGCGGAGTGGATGATGAACAGCCGCCTGAAACTGAACTCAGAGAAGACGGAAGTCCTCATCCTGGGATCATCACCCTCCGCCTGGGACGACTCCTGGTGGCCCACCGCCCTGGGCAGCACACCCATACCAACGGACCACGCACGCAACCTGGGCTTCATCCTGGACTCCTCCCTCTCGATGACCAGACAAGTCAACGCCGTGTCCTCGTCATGCTTCAACATCCTACGTTTGCTACGCAAGATCTTCCGGTGGATCCCCACCGAAACCAGGAAGACGGTCACCCAGGCCCTCATCACCAGCCGTCTGGACTACGGCAACTCCCTCTACACTGGAACCACAGCCAAACTCCAGAACAGGCTCCAGCGCATCCAGAACCCCTCAGCACGACTCATCATGGACATCCCCTGAAGCAGCCACATCACCTGAAAGTCCTGCACTGGCTCCCCCGTCAGCAAGAGAATCACGTTCTGACTCCTCACCCACGCACACAAAGCTCTCCACAACCAAGGACCCAGATACCTCAACGACCGCCTGACCTTCTAAACGCCCACCCGCCAACTACGATCAACCAGACACGCCCTTGCCGTTGTTCCCCGCATCCGAAGAGCCTCAAAGGGAGGAAGATCCTTCTCCTACCTGGCTGCCAAGACGTGGAACTCCCTCCCCATTCACCTCCGCCTGACTCAAGACCACCTCTCCTTCAGGAGGCAACTCAAGACCTGGCTGTTTGAACAGTAGAGGACCCCTCCCCCCTCCCCCCCAAGAGCCTTGAGACCCTCCGGGTGAGTAGCGCGCTATACAAATGATTGATTGATTGATTGATTGATTGATAAGTGTTTGTGGGGTGATTTTAGTTGCAGTCCCTTGTAGTTGACCTGCTCAAGTAACTCTTGTAGGTTGTAGTGTGAGTGTTCTCATAACGAACTGTGTCAGATTTCTCTAAAGTTTTATTCGTTCTTTGTGAAGTGGACGTAAGTCTGCTATTGGCAATGTTTCCGCTTCTGGATGCAGTGTGCATGCAGCCAGAACTAGCCAGGTCGCCCCATGTCTGCTTAGCGGACCAAGTCTCACATTTTCAGTGGTGTGTGGGAATGCGCCTATAAACCAGTTTATGTGTACCTAGTAAGTTAACAGGACCTCTATGTCCTCATATGCATTGTATTCTTCTGGTATTTCATCCGGCGTGTAAGAATGAAATGTTTGTGTGCATGCATTTGCAGGTAGGAATTTAATCCCACCAGCTTCGCGTGCCTCAATCACGAAAGTTACGGTCCTTCTTAACTCTGAGAGCCCAAAATCTCCTAATTATGCAGCAAGTGCATTTCTGACATTTTCTGACATGTTTATAGCACCTTCCTGCTCATCTTCCTCCCTAATAGTACTAGCATTGTCATCAGCTCCAGTGTTTTCTGTTTGTGTCAATGTGGGTGGAGGTTTATAGAAGAGATCAGGGTTATGCACAATGTGGGAAGCTATAATACTTTAAGCTTGAATAAACCTACAGCCAATACATTGGGTATACCTATTCAGCTGTGGCGGATTTTTTACCTTCCCACTCAATGCGTCTCTGGGCAAATGTGAGTAAGTTTCTCTGAGAAAGCACGACCGAACTACTCAGATTTGACAGTTAAACAAGAACCAAACCAACGTTGGCAGTGCCATGTCATGTAGTTCCTACAAATCTATATAGGATCTGCACGTTTAGATAACATAAACTAAGGGATTGGCCAGGGATGTGGAATTCCTATAGCCCGACGCCCAGGACATATTGTTTGGGGTCAAGGGCAACAAGTCTTAATGTGTATTTTGTCCTTGGGACAAGTAGGCCCAACCCCCTGCAGCACAAACCCTTCGGCTGCCAGTTTGCAGTACCACATTAAGTATCAGGGAAGGGTAATGCCTGTGGTTAAGTTAATATTTGTGTGCATGTGTTAATGCTGTTCAAACTTGTATTTATGGTTCATTAATTGAAAGCCTTTATTATTAGGGTGAGCGCTCTAAGTAAATGTACGTTCTGACTGCACTACTGACAGTGGTTCTAGTATGAAAATGTGTACACACGGTTTCAAGGTTTAGCAACATGAGGCTATGCATGATGCTCACAGAATGCTCTCTGAATAGATGCAAATATTTGCATAGGTTTGAATGCAAGATTAATGTTTTTTTGCTTTCAATATAAAATGTACCTAAAAAATGAAAGTAGGGAAAAAAACATTTAGCTAAACTACTGTAAAATTTCAGGTACCATTTCTTTGCAGCATCATTTAGTAAAATGTGTTGATGCATGCTAGTTTTTCCCAAAAATATTCATATTGGAAAATTTGTGTAACCAGTTTCAATAAGAGTATGGGAAACAAAAATAAACACGCCTTGGCAAAGCCAGTAGGTCTGACATTGGTGGTCAGCTTTTTAGTTTTGGCAATGCGTGACTTGTTTTGGCATGGCTTTTGTAAAACCTTATTGATTTGAAAGCTGCCCGGCCCTCACGATTATAACAAACATTGGCAAATGCAAAAATTGTTTTTGGTCTAAAAAATGCACACTGCCACATTAGTTACTGGCACTGAACAAAACTACTTTGTTTACCGATATGCTCCTTGTGAAAGAGCAGAATGCTGTCACTCACAGTGAAGCCAGCCGATTCTGAGAGAGAGACAATTTTAATAAACACAAAAGGTCAACGCCAGACCAAATTAGGGGCCCAATTATTAAAGAAAGTCTCAAAAGTGCACCTTTGGTATATGGCTTTCGCGAATTCACAAGAATTTACATTAAAGGGCAAGAAATTGTACTTCTACAAAATATTTGTGAACTGTATTTTAGCATGAGCAAATATGCATGTGTAGATTTGCTCCTGTGAAAACCCGGATGTTTAAAAGGTTTTCCCTCCAACTACTTTTTTCCCAACTCTGAAAGAAGGTTGAAGTCTGCCACTCAGGAGTAAATTTCCAACATTTCTCAGTATGGGAAAGATTAGAGAAGATTTGTTGAAAACCCTTAAAACATGCAAGTTAGTAGGTTTGCACAGACTCAAAAGGGCATTCCAACCCTGGAACTACTGCTTACCACCATCATCAGTCCCAGTATGTAGATCTCAGAAACGTGGCAACATAAAATGATTACTAGTATTCAAACACTATGGTATATGACCTGGTATAATCAGAGAGGCTATATAAGAGCTCTTATATAATGAGATTGCTTCCATAATTTGTGGCAGCACTACATAGCACCAAAGGGACAAGTGGCTGTTTTTACAGGACAAGTAGATTTATGAAGCAACCTGCCCCAAGGGCAAGTAGATATTTTAATAAATTCCACACCCCTGAATGATTGGTGTCCAGACTGATTCCAGACACCCCCACAGTATTTGTTCGCCTGTAGACCAGCTAGCTTACAGTGCATTTATAAGCCCCACAACTCACTATAAGCCCCACAACCTTACCAAGGAATTTATAATTTTTGGCAACTATTCAACATGACAACCCTGATCCGTCCGGGATCGTGGAAACAGTACAGTATTTTTTGCTCACTCGCAAACTTTGTCTCAAAGAAATATTAAGAATAAACGGTGGGGAGGTTTTCAATAAGTATTTATTGAACTAGCATCATTCTAGTATAAAATACGGTTGCTGCAACAACCATGACACAGAAACAGATGAATACGTTATAAGCACCAACAAGTTAATAAAAGGTAGATTTCTACCATAGTGCTAAAACAATTTATATATGCAGACATATAGATGCACGACAATATTAACGCTTATTCCTTCTTTGGAACCCTAACTAGATGTACCTAAGTGTACCTAGCATACATGTAGGTGTATAGACAAGAATCCCCCTAGGAAAGAGTCGCCCCCATTACCTGATTTAAGAGAGCATAGGACCCCGTCTTCGGCTCGAGTTGGACACCTCGCGAGGGATGTTAGACCACTGCGTGCTGGAGCATCTGCGTGCAGGGACCTCAGCTTCTCGTGTCAGCTTGGAAGTCTTTCCCCTCTGGTTTGCCCTGTGAGGATGTGGTGCTTAAATACCCAAAAGGTACTCTCCGGGGTTCCACCTAGATCTGCCAAGGTAATGTGGATATGTCACCCAAGGATGACTCTAGAGATGACCCTTATACAGAGCTATTACGCAGAAGATGGTAATCCTGCTGTGATACCGAGAATCCTCATGCATAATAAATTAAATTAGGCTAATTTTCCAAGAAAACCACACGACATTTATGCAGCACCTAAGTAGGTAAAAGGTCTGCACCAAACCCGTTATGTGGAACAATGGTAGGACAAATATAGGTAAAAGGTTGTGTTAATACCTAAGCCTATATTGGGGTACCTTGGGGTTCATAACACTTTACTTCATGCCACCGCACTCTACGCCAATCCACTCTACGCCACTCTCTAGACACTTCACTCCATTCTACTCTATGCCACTCCTCACTACATCTCACTACTCCATGCCACTCCACACAATGCCAGTCCATGCGAATCTGTGCTACTCTACTCTTCGTCACGCTAGTCCACACCTGCCACCCCAATGTTTGCCACCTCACTCTTTGTCACCCTAGTCTAGGCCGCTCTGTACTATGTCACTCCATTCGACTCTATGCAGTGCCACTCTACACAACTGCACTCTGCTACTCCACTCTACTCAATGCCACTATAAACCACTCCACTTTGTGTTTCTCTATAGCACTCTGCTTTACACCACTCTGTGCCACTTTACTCTATGCCCCTCCACACCAATCTACTCTATACCTCTCCACTCCACTCCACTCTACCCTACTCCACTCTACCCTACTCCACTCCAATCCATACCACTCCACTCTACTCTATACCACTCCACTGTACTCCATGCTACCTAACACCACTTAATTCCAGGCTACGTTACTCCTTTCGACTGTATGCTACTCCATTCCACTCTATGCCCCTCTGCTCTACACCACCCAACTCTGCACAATGCTGCCAACTCTTAGTCATGCTGAACAGTAGCCCACGCTGCTGTACAGTATCACTAAAGGACATTGGCAAACCCAATAGCTCTCAAAAAGGTGGGACTTAATGGCTTTGCCAGTGCTTGTCTTAATTTGACTCCAAGGGTTGATTAGGCGTAAACATGCACAGAGATATTGGTTTGCCAGATTTACTGTTTTTGGCAGCCATCTCTGCACATGTTGACTCCTGTTATGAGTTAAACTCCCCGGCAGTGCGTAATTTGTACAAGTGCCAGTGGCCTGCACTAACAGAGGTTGGGGTGCCACACACCAAGGGTGCACAGTCTTGATTTCACCTCATGTCTCTTTCATCCACCAATGGACAGATCCTGCACATTTATCTCACTCCTGCAGGTTCTTTTTTTCATTTCTACTTTCTTTCCATATCATTGTATTTCTGTCATTCTCAACCTCCTTCTTTACCCCTTTTGTCTATTTCTTGCTCTTGCTCTGGGTCAAGTGTGATGAGGAATAAAAGTGCCAATCCCTAAAAATGAGTGCTGGTGGGCCCCACCGGCAACCAGTGACTGAATCGAGCACTACTCCACTAAGTGTGAAATAGCTGTGGAAATGGAAATACGGTGCAGTATTCACCGGGTATTCCCCATTCCTTAGGGATCTAATGCACTCATTTACTGCCTGCTGGGAGAAGGTGATAAATGTATGCAAAAGCATCTGACTGGGTTGGGGATGAGAGGATGAGTTAGAGGGTAGGGTAGCGAAGATTAGTTCTGGCAAGGGGGATCAATGCTCCCCCTTTGCTAAAGAAAAACATTGGGGTGGAGAGGTAATGAGGAATAGGGTTGGCAGCTGGAACATCCAAAGTCTCATGTAAATAGGCCCGGTACTACGGCACCCAGGAAAGGAGAACGAGGACTCTTCATCAGGTCCCAAATGGAATTGTGTAGAATTGTTGGCAGGGCTTGTATTTTCAAAGAAAAATGCTTTCTTCCCATCCTTCTTTAAAGTGTACATGTATTACAGTTCACTCAGGGAAGTTGAAAGACATGCATTTGGTAGGCAGCGAAAATGAGTTGGAGATAAAAACAGGCTTTGAGTCTTTGACTTACTCTCATATTGTTCTGTATCTGGCTCGTGCCTTTGGGTGTCTGGGTGTTGTCGAGAGTTATTCCCCATTTTCTGCCTCAAAGCATACTACCCTTGTATTGTATTGTTTTGTATTTGGAATGTATAGAGTGTACTGTGACCAAACATTGTATTCTGGCGCTATACCCTGATCAAACAAAGGAGCTGTGTGTTTTCCTGAGATGCTCTTGGTTTTGAATCTATGCTTTTTGTATCATTAGGATATTAAAGAGTGGGACAGAGCATGCTAAAGGGTCATTAAGAGTACTTACTGCTACTTAGTTTGTTGCACTTATGCTGCTTGTGCTTTGAATGTGAGGGATTAGACTGGTGCTTTCCAAGCTAAACCACTGTGTGTATTTGAGAAAGTATTGCACTGCTGCCATGCTGTGCTGTGTATAATAAAGCAGCCTGCCTAACACTGCAAGATAAAACAATGAGTATATTATCAATATTTAATTTGGTGTGGGATAACTTAATCAGTACAAACACCTTGGTATCTTACGTATATTTTTAAAGCAGTTATCAGCCGCAAGGGTATCTTGGTGATGAATAGGCGTGTGTGTTTGTGTGCGTGTGTGCCTAGCCCTGGCTGTGGACGGTTAGATCATTGAAAAGGTCTGATGTGGAGAGGTAAGTCGTTCCTCGCTTTACGAGCGATGTAAAGCGCTAATCCTCCTGATCTGGTTGTGTGTTTGCGCAGAATGGTAGGAGATGTCTAAATGGTTGGTGGAAGGAGATGCACCTGTTTAGGTTGGTGGCACCTAAGTTGTGCAGTGCCTTTAATACATATGTAAAAGGAGTTTCAAATGAGAGCGTTTGTTTATTGTGACTCATTGAATCTCCCAGAGGAGTGATCTGATGTGAGTTCTGTGTGGGAGGTCAAGGATAACTCTGGCTGCCAAATTGTGGACTGTTTGTTGTCTTCGAGTTAGTTGCTTGGTGATCGCACTGTAGAGAGTGTTCCCATAGTCCAACTTGCTGGTGACTAGGGCACAATTTACAGTTTTTTCTAATGTTCTTCTGTATTTGAATGCAGAGAAACTAAGGCAATCTTTATGTAATCATGTAAAAAGGCAGAGTAATCTTTGGTGATCAAATGCACAGTAAAGTCATCATAGTAGCTCATCTCAATTAATGCAGAGTAACTCAAAGAAAGCATTTTCAGCAAGCAGTAAATGTAAAATGTATAGGAGCAATCTCCTTCCATAATACAATGCATTGTAAGTAACAAGAGTAATCTCTCTGTGCATTCATGCAAAGTAAAGCAATAAAAGCAGCCTCTTCTGTAATCCAGGAAAAAATTCTTTCATCAAGGCAATTTATGTGTGTAATGAACTATAGTGGTCGGTTTAATCACCCTCTGTAGTCTAATGCAGAGTCAGTCAATCAAAGCAGTGTTCTATAACTCGCCTATGGAAGGATGTGTCAATACTTTCATTGATAAAAAAACCTAATATGGACGCATCAAACGCAAACAATGATTGCCCAATAGCCAGGCTGCCACTCCCAGCCAAGATAGTGTAGAAAATCATGAACAAGCAGTTGGCTCTTTTTATCCAAGAAAACGATTTACTCAATTCCTCCCAATTCGGCTTTCGACCTGAACACTGTACGGAGACTGCATTGATCGAAGCCACCAAGGAGGTTAGGACTGTGATGGACAGAGGGGGTGCTGCCGCCCTCATCTTCCTCGATTTGTCGGCAGCTTTCGACACTGTTGACCTTAATGCAATTGCGTCTGGAAACATTAGGGGTTAAAGTATGGCAGTAGCCCTGCTATCTTCCTTTCTGAAATCAACCGCTTATGTCCTACCATGTGGAGTCTCACAGGGCTCATCACTTAGCCCATCCCTTTTTAACATCCATGCATCAGAACTGGCCCGTTGATCCAGCATTTTGGCTTCAGTCTTACATCATATGCCAACAACACTCAGATTGTGGTTGCAGAATATAAAGATCAAGCCTCTCCAACACTGCAGTTCCAAAACTGTATGGTGGAAATAAACAGATGGATGAGCAAGCACTGTCTTAAACTTAACTCTGAGAAAACCAAAGAAGTGATCTTGGGGAACCTGCAACCCAGATGGGACGGCGTTTGGTGGCCGGCTGAGATGGGCCAACTGCCAAAATCAGCACAACAGGCTAAAAATCCTGGGGTACTGATTGATATCAAACCAACCATATCTCAGCAGACCTATGCTGTTGTGTCTGTCTCCTATCATTTGATTAAAAAACTAAAGAAGATTCTGCCCATAGCCACATTGATTCCAGGAGGACGATAGTGATTGTACTTGTGCTGTCAAAGTTAGATTATTGCATTGGACTCTACTTTAATATGCAGAAACAATATTAAAAAAACTACAGATAGTAAAAATGCAGCTGCAAGACTTAATTTAATATCCCTAAGTATGAGTCAGTATCTAAGGACATTCGGAGACTCCATTGGCTTCCTGTGGCACATCATATCAAGTTCAAATCGCAATGCTTAGCATATAAGGCTCTGAAAAAACACCAAACCTCTTCTCTTAGTACCATCCTGCTAGACAGTTACGTTCCACTGGCGCAAGACTTATGATGGTTCCGAGGATTCGGGCCTCCAGCTGGGGAGGCCGAAGCATTTCTTATGGTACGGCTAAATTATGCAATACTCTTCCAATTGATATCAGAGGTGCGAGCTCTATTGCCTCATTTATAAAGGGTCTTAAAACATGGTTATTTCAGAATTAGGTTACTTATGTTACGGGCTTACAGTCTCAGTGCCAAGACACCTCCAGGTATTCGTGCGCTCAATACATTTTATTAACATAACATGAAAAGGTAAAACAGTTTGCATAAAGTCCTGTGATTTAATCAGGGGAAAGTCATTGCCTATAATTAAATATAGGGTAACGTCTGAGTACTGATTGTTTTCACATTCTGTTACAAGGTAAAGTAATTATAACAACCATCTGCAGTCTATTGCAGGATGACAATAGTACAGGAAAAGCTTGTAACCTATTGTCAAGACCAATGTCGTCAGAACATTCTACTACAGTACAATGTCGAGCAGCACAATCAAATGAATTTTATTCTGTAATCTAGTAAAGTGCATAGTAATCTGATTAATGTTACCTTTATCTAATACAGAATATATTTCAAATACCTAATGCAAAGTACAGTAATCAAAGCAGTATGCTTCAGTGGCCTGATAGAGAATATGGGAAATAGATACCCTCCTATTATCTAAGGCAGGGTGAATGAATCAGTTATTTCCCTTTGTAACCTGATGCAGGATAAGTGAATCAATGTAATTTCCTGCTATAATCGAATACAGGGTAAAGTAATATGAATAATCTCCTGCTATCACATTCAGGGTAATATATTCACTGTAATCTTATTCTGTAAACAAATTCAAGGTAGAGTAATTGTGTAATCTTTTCTAATGTAATGCTGTGTACAGTACTCAGAGCATTTATCTTGTATCATTTAATGAAGGTTAAAGGAATCAAAGTAATATAATTCTGGAAACAAACGTTGAGTAATTAAGGAATGCTATTATTCGGTCTGGCTATAGATAGTGTTTTTTCAACTAAATGTGTTTTTACATGTACATTTTTTCTCACTCTTGCTGACGTTGCATTCACAGTGACTTTGTGCATAAACTTGATTTTATACCTAAAGGTGAGATTGCACCTAAATGTATTTTTGGTCCTTTCAATGAATATAGTCCAGTACTCTTAAATTATGTCCTATTAAATTAATATATTTCAACAAAATGGGGAACATCAATATTTCTTCGGTAATAAAAATAAAAAGTAGCAAAAATCACAAAGTAGCTCCAAAGATTGTTCTTTATTATAGAAGAATTCCAATGCATTTTACCTCATAGCCAATGTGTTTCTTTTTTAACGAACTTCATCAGACCTTCATATAGTATCTTTGGGTCTTGAGAGATAAAAACCCTCTGCCATGTTTCATGTGATGGTATGATACCAGTACCGTTTTCGTTGTATGGGAGGGCTTGGCAAAAAGCGCGTTCTCTTGGAGTGCTGGACCATATTAATTGAAATATTTTATGAAAAGTTTTCTTTTCTTGCAAGGGATGTGTGATGGTTGCTTGCCCTGGTTCAATTGCACCTAAATGTTATTACTGTGGATTTGGTGAAGGTGACTTGCTATCATAGGGCCTCGGCTATCTTATTGTAAATCATTCATTGTATTTTTGCTCCTGTATGTGATTTGAACTCCTAAAAGTGTTTCTACACTTCTACTGACTTTGTAGCAAGGGCGATGTTTCACCTTAATATTTTGTTGCTCATAAATATGATATCACAATCCTGCTTAATTTGCACCAATGTGAAGTTTTACATTCTCATGCTGAAACTGCACCAAGAGTGATTTTTCACCTCAATACGCTGTCAACCAAATCAGATGTCATGTGAGCCACACTTTGTACACCTAATGTGAAATGTTATTACCACATTTTCTCTCTGTACTGAGTGACAGCTCTCCCATACTGAATACCAATGCCCTACATGCTTTTCATGCACTCTAATTATGGCCACCAAAAAAGCTGCTGTATATCAGACTCAAAGATGGCAGTAACAGAAGCTCAGAAATCCTATGTATCCATGGTCTATACAAAACAAACCTCAAAAAACACAAACACTAATTCTTGACGTCCAGTCAAATGTCATAGCCTGAAGCAGTACTCCCTTAAAGCTGACCTACAATTTGTAAGGAACTGTATATTATACTGGACTGGTACACTATGTTATTTCTTCTTAGTTTCAAAAAACACAAAAAATCCTTTTTGTGAAACACTTACTGTCTTAGGTTACCATTGCCATAATTATGAGCTATGCATCAGACCTTCTAAATATGAGAAGTTTGTGATCCGATTCTTGACTGGTACTCCATATTTTCTCCCCATTGTTTGATACCCTGAAGGCCCTAAAAGCTTCTACAATGGCTAGGAGTGTTAGCACAGATACAATGCCTGTCATCTCTACTGAAAATTTAGCTTGCTCTCCTCCGCACTCCCATCTCTCTGTATTATTCTCCACACTCCTTGGTAATGATCCAGACACTATAATTAAAACATAAACCAAGGGAGCCTGGATCATAACTTGGAAAAAAGCTACCCCTACACCGATTGAAAAATTGTCATTACAACCACTCAGTACTGATCAGAAATTAGATCTCTTATCCATATCATAAAATAAACTACTTTACAGCAACCAAAACCTTGATTATCTGCATAAAATACAAAGCCAGCAAACCACACCCTCTATCCCTCTCTCTCAGAGCACTCGCCTCCTAGTGACTGCCGTATACCTCTGTCAGCACCCAAAGTTCTGAAGAGCTCAACATTGACTCCAACCAATGATTTAGGGCATTCCTCCATGCACATGACCTCTAAGACACTGCACCCACCCTAATATCCCTAATCTGAGTATGTACACCCATTAGGGTTATTGAGTGTTGATCATTTTGGATGATGGGTCATGGTGCAATGCTGGGGCCTGATACTTTGGGCCTATTTGTCTGTGCTTTGCTCCCTGAGTGAGGCTGATATTTTGTTTGTAGAAAAGGGATGGTATGCAATCCGAATTCCTGTATGAATGCTTTCCTAAGTAGCACAGTGTTAGCTCTGTTTTAGATATGTGGTTTGGTTGGATTCCGAGTGCTTTCTTCATCTTGTTCTATAGATAACTCTATAGCTTGTCAAAGGTTTTTACCATGTTTTGTCTGACACACATTATTTTGGTAGATTAGGGCTGTTAGAAATTGGTTGTTTGTTGACGGGAGGAAGGTGCAAAACCTCACTCAAGCAACTGCCACAATCCTCGTCCTGGAGAACTACAATAATTCCCCAAATTAACCTGTGCTTTGCTCTCTGGCAGCTTGACTCAAAAGCAATCAGGCATACCTTATAGGCTATGTGTAAAGTATGTATGTAGCACTTAAACAGTAGTAGAGTGAAAAAACAACACAAGAAAAATCCCCCACCAATTTAGAAAAATGTGATGAAATGTAATAAATTATTTGAGATGAAAATAACAAAAATCAAATCAGTAGAACTGGACATATGCAATTTTAAAGATGTATAAGAAAGTAGCACGAAAAGGTGCAACTCGCAATCTAAGGGTATCTGGTAACGCTGGACAGGGGCAAAGTCACTAATTCAGGTTGACTGCGATGGAGCGCAGGCCGGGCACTGGACCAAGTTTGGCCCACTGAGGATTGTACCTGTGTGATGTATGTATGTATGTATGTAGTTGAGCTTACATAGCGCACAGCTACCCGCAGTGGGTGTCCCGGCGCTTGCTTAGGGAACCCGTCCTGATATTCCCCTGTGTGATAGCCCCAGCAGGTATCCACAAGGTGAAAGTCAGGCATCCCGCCGCGAGGGGCCGTTGTGGAGATTAAGCAAGCTATTGCCCAGAGTCGCAGAGTGTGAACCCGTGAGTCGAGAAGGCACCGGAGCGAGAATTATCGAGTCCGTGGAATTTTTAGCCCAAGACCTGCCGATGCGGGAATTGAACCCTGGTCCAGGACCGATCTCAGCTTCCGGGTCTGCCGCCTCTAACCCCTGAGCCACTTTGCGAGGCTTCGTGTTGTCCGGTATTGGTTCCGAGGAAGCTGTGTGGTGAGGCTTTACATCGCTCGCGCCAGTTCAGATGAGCTGTGGCACGACATTGCACAGCTTTGCATCACTCGTTTCGGTTCCGATTAAGCTGGCACCTGTGCGGGAAAGCTTTGAGGTGCTTCACGTTTGGTGGAACCTTTATTTACACCAGGAGGAGCTCTCTCTGATGCCAACCAATGGCCCAGGACTTGAGGAGGCATCATTTGGGGATCAGGAACTCTCTCCAGCTGAGGCCAACAGGACTCATGTAGGTCTAGTTGCGGTTCCAGTGCAGCAGGTCAGCTGGGCAGTTGTAGGTAGGCCGCTGGAGCTTGCTGTGTCCTTGTAGCTCCTACAGAAGGTCTGTCAGCTGACTCTTGGAGTAACTGCATCCTGGGATAAAGAGTGCAGGTCCAGTCTTGCTTCTCAGCAGACATGGAAGGCCTCGAGCAGCAGAGCAGCAGGGCATCCTTCTTGTGTAGTTGTAGTTTCCACAGGTCCAGCAGTGTACTGAAGAGTGGTTCTGAGGGTTCCCTTTTAATACCTGGTTCCCTTTTTGAAGTGGGAGAAGCTTCTGTAATTTCCCCCTACAAAGGTGTCTGGAATATCCTTTCTCTCTGCCTTTGTCTCAGATTGTCTGGGATCACAAAAGACTAGTGTGAAATCCTTTGTGAGTGTGCAGAAGTAGTCCCTTTGGACTGCAAGTGTGGTAGGCGACAGCTCCGCCCCCTCATCTTGTCCGAGGTCGCCCATCCTGCCAACAGTCAAACCCTCTGGTAGTGATGTCAGAGAGGAATATACAAATGACTATGCCTACTGCACCTAGTCATGTGACCCAGGATTAGGCTGCAGATACCAAATGGTTAGTACAACAATAAATGGCAACTTTTTAAAAGTATACAAAAGAGAGATGGATGAAATGCTTAAATTAGTCTCAGCCACTGTTAATCACTTATGCTGCATCCCAATCCATCGTACTTGGCTTGGCAGTTCTGGCTGGACTGTTCCTACTGGATCAGGGTCAAGACTGACTTGCACATAACTGAATCCACTTTGAGGTGGCATGGTGGGCAAATAATGATGGATGTGGTTGTGGCCCGAGTGATTACAAGTGGTTGAAATTAGTTCAAGCATTCCATCCATCACTGATTATATACTTAACTTTCTAAAAGTGGCATTTTCAGAATTGTGAAAAAATCTAACTTTACCATCAAAGAGGATTTTAATTTACAATTCCTCAGATACCAAATATGCCTTTCCTGCTTGCTCCCAATCAAACTTTATCACCTATTAAATGTAATAAGAGTGACTTATATGTATTAAAAAGGAAGGTTTAGGCCAGGTAAAGGGTTTACTTTGCCAGGACTAAATGGCAGTTTAACACCATGTGCGCTAGCGGAATTCCGCTCGCACGCTGGGTTTTGCGAAAACGCACTTTACGTGACGAGCTGGGCTCGTCATCAGCGTGCGAGGAGGCTACGCCATGACGAGCTCAGCTCGTCATCAGCGTCGAAGGGGTTAAAACTGCACACACAGGCTGCAGTGCCAAGCCTGGGACATCTTTCAAATGGCTACTTAGGTGTGTGGCACACTCAGTGCTGCAGGTCCACTAATAACATTTCATTTACAGGCCATGAGTACCTATAGTACCACTTTACTAGGGACTTACAAGTAAATGAAATGTGCTCATGGGGGTAAGCTATTTTAACCATGTTTAAAGGAGAGAACACTTGCGCTTTAGCACTGGTTAGCAGTGGTAAAGTGTGCAGAGTCCAAGCGCCAATAAAAAGGAATTCAGCAAAACAGGAGGAGCGAAGGCAAAAAGTTGGAGGATGAAGGAATTTGGGGCCCACGCCCACCAAAATATATTTTGGGGCCCAAGTTTAGAACAACTTTGAATTTTATTAAACATTTCCCGCATATTCAAGCCTGCTTAATGCAATTTTGAATTATAATTAAAATTGGGGTCGCACAGCTGAAATATGTCTTGTCAAGTGTCCCAAAATCCTAGAACACTGCGTAGAGAGTGGAAGCTGAGAGGTAGGGAGAGTGTTGGAGATAAAGAAATAGACAAAAGTGAGATAAAGAGAGGCAAAGATCTCTTTCCCATGGGGGGGCCTTGGAATGTGGGGTCATGTGCCATTGCCTTCAAATGACTCTGAGTGGGTGCCATATTCTGGAGGTGGTTGGACCCAATTGCCCCAATAGGTCTTGTGCACAATATTTTTATTTTACAAAGGGTCTCAGGGCGTCTGAAGATAATCCAAGCGGTCATCCATTGTCATCGTATGAGGTGAAGTCTTGTTAGCTCGCCATCTAATTTTTAGTACTCTCTTAAATGTTAGTACAGTCTGCTGATAGTGACGCAGGTGCAGAGGGCAAGGTTAACATCTCGCACACTCAGTCCTATAGCTCATGGAATCATGCTGCCTCATCTGGAGTATGTCATATTGCGCCCTTCTCGGTTCCATCCTCCGTCTTGCTGCTCCTCAGCGCCTGTCTTAGACCCCACCGCCTGCTGGCACTGTAATTTTCTGCGACTCCCACATGGATAGTCCCTCCACTGCTCCTACGCACCCACCTTGAACAGTACTGTTACCAGGGTTGTATGAGACCAGTGGGTGAGACCTGTGACTCACATGCTAGAGTAGTTACCTGCTGTTGCACCTTTGAAGCCTTTGGTGTAACTGTGAGGCTGTGCCTGTTCTGCATGTGTGAGGGGAGGCTGCCCTGCTTATAGCCATGTGGTGCTAGCTGCTGGCCTTGCTGACAAAGGGGAACAGTTGGTAGTTGAGTGTATAGTTACACACTGAACCAGGCAGTTTTCGGCGGGTCATGCAGGAACATGGATGAACGAGGGCTCCAGTGGCAGCCAGAAATCAGTCCCCGGGCCCATGTATCTTTGACATAGCAGAGTCCGGGGATAATGCTGAATGGCGAATTCAGTTGTGACAATCATCTGTTCATAGATGGAAGGGATCAATGTGTGTGAATGTGGTGCAATGATCTCAAGAGCGCAGCGCCATCAAGCTGGTACACTTGAAGAGTTGCATATGGTGACACAAAGCACAGACAGTGGGTCACACACATGTGTAATAGGATTATATCTTCTGAGGAGCGTAAAAGCCACTGCCTCCCTCACATCAGTACTGATCCTTAAATCCATCCTTTGCTCTGTGCTGTTCTTCATTTTCCCGCCATTTCTACCCGTGATGTGTGTCATAAAAAGAGCCCTTTAATTGGATACAGTGATCGGTTTTCACTGGCCTGTGTGCAACCCTGACGTATTATGAAAGGCTCCCTGACTCAAAAACGACAATGAAGTCTGCACGCCCGAAATAAACCCTTTTATGCTTTACCCACTTCAATTCCTGAAGCTTCGTTTCATTCAAGCGGCACATTCCCCGTTTGATGACTCATGTCAGTAAATCTCTGTGGCTGTTACAAAGGTGCACTGTAATTGCACACGTTTTAAGGCTTTAAGTGCCACATTAATGTGCATTAAAAGGTACCTGTGAGTGGTGAAAGCACTTCTCCAGTTTCCTGTTGTTTCACAGCAGAGTTAGCTAAATGATGTGCGTGGTGAAGAACACGAATGAGTTCACGTCAAAACCCTTCCTTTTCTGACATTGAGACGGCATGGAGCCATGCAGTAATTTTTGTTTTGCTATTTTGGTGGATGAAATAATAACATGGCTGATTTAGTTCTACCGTTTCTCGACGAAAATCGGCGTATCGTATCAAATTATATGGCGTGACACCATCATGCGCTTATTAAAGCCCCACTCCTCAGATATAACATTGAAAAAACGTTGGCCTAAAAAAAATCCATACATTTCCTCCCACAAACTCAAGTAACAATCGCCCAGGAGAAACCACTTAAACTCTACCACATGCCTATAAAGGATTGCATCAGAGCCTCTAAAAGCCTCATTACTAGTTCTCTGTTAATGTCCCTGTTATCTCTGCCCCCACACCCACCAGAAGTAAATAATTCCAGGATATCAATAACTCATGGGGGATGAATTTAACGGTGCTTTAAAGTGGGACCCTGAAGTCCCTTGAAAAATGAGGTAATACTGCGGGAATCTGTAATTCCGTCTGATTTCCCTGGCAATTCATTTTTCTTTGATAGTTCACCTGGCAACTCGACCTTCTTTTAGTAAGTGGAGTTTCTGGGCGCAATCTTACTGATCTGTGGAGGTAACGAGGATCTTTTAGTAGTGATTCGGCCGGTACTCCTATGACTGCCCAAATATGGATTATTAGAAATCTCAGAATGAAGCCCAGCATTGAAAATGGTCCCTTGAAACATTAAAGCATCTTCATCCATCATGAAAGAGAACATACAATCATGGTGGAGAGGTGGAAGGCTGCTCTATTGGGTGCTCTTGCCACCTGGGTGTCCTGCCCCCGTCACTTGTCACTCCTCATCTGTCCACTGATGAAGCACCTTACCAGTGATGGGATCTGCCGCAGCAGACCCCAGTGTCATTCATCTGTTGCCTTCTGTCTGGTGGCCACTTCCAGGGCTGACCACCCAGTACCAGGAGTTAGCGAACCACAACCCCATTGCATGCGCTGGGTCTGGATTGTCTCGGGGGCTACGGATCCTCCTTCGCTTTGAGAGCACCACATGAGCTGCCTTTATCATTGCCTGGCTGCCTTGTGGATGTGTCCCACCACGCTGACTTAGGACTGTAGCACCATCGGGGAAGGAGAGGCCTGTCGCAGCAGCTCTGATGAGGCAACTCTCCAACAAATCGAAGGCTGCCGTTTCGAGGTGTTCCAGGTCCCTCTTCGTGAATGTTGCTGAGTGTTAGATGTCTTCATTTTGCTTGTTATCTGTCACTTCCCAAATAAACATATGGAGGATGCAATGTTCAGAACTCAAATTCGCCCATACCACAACTCATATATATTTTTTTAGATATTTTTATTGAAGTCCAGGAAAAAAAAAAAAAGCACAATACAATAGATCCATTACAGCCAATACAATGAACCACAGAGGATACTTTTTGGCAAACAACATTTTTTCTGAAATCTCCCAAATTATGCAAAAAACAATATCAAATCGGGGACAAAAGAGAAAAAGACTGGAAGAGAGATAAATAACATAAAATAAAGTAATCCCCCCCCTCGCAATCTCAGTCAAAGTAAGAAGCCCATATTTTCACAAATTTGTTAAGGCCCCCGACACGTAGTGCATAAGAACGTTCACTTTTCCTAACTGCTTTCATTTTGTTGGACCACTACAGGACAGAAGGAATAACAGTGGTGCTCCACATTTGCTATATAAGCGATCTGGCTATAGCCATTGCAATATATAAAAATGTAACCATATAGTGAGAAAAACAAAGTTCAGGATCGTAGCCGATTATGATTAACAACTCGCTCACTGCTATTTGAGTGCCACATTCGACTTCCAAATAACGGAAGATATCCTTCCAGACGTTCTGGATCATAAGACATTGTGACATTATGTGTGACCAGTTAGCAAAGGGAAAATTAACACAACGAAAGCAATGAGGTGAATGATTAGGATACATTTTTGACAAAGATGCAGGGGTTTGATACAGTTGCCATTTACTGAAAATCAACTTCCTGCGCCAGTTCGCACCTCTAAGCGTGTTAAAATTAAGGTTATTGACAAATGACCACAAATTGGCTGAACTTTCTAGATTTTCACAAGCCTTCCATTTTTTAATTGCCTTCTACCGAAGATATGGGGCCTTAACTAAGGCTAGACGCTTTTTCCAAGCCCCTGCTTTCCTCATACAGGAATCTTCTAAAAGTTCTTAATTAGCTGATGTTGTTCGCTAATCTGAGAAACATCTAACTCAATGAGGAATTTAAGAAGGATATTGTAAGACCCTAAAAGAATGAAGTCATTGGCTAATAACTGTGTCATTTCGAGCATGGTCATCCATTTTCCATTCCTCAGAAAATCAAAAACCTTACAGAATCCTAACAATGCCCATTTTAAAGTAAGTTCTGAGGATTGTGTGATCCCTGCTAATGGTAAGATATCAGCTAATAAGATAGATGAATTGATAGCCGGGATGAAATATTTTTTATAAACAGCCTGACGGTTTTTGAAAAACCAATGATGGCACTTATAACAAACCCGTTTCGGGGATCGAAATATGAATAGTGGTGAATGAATTTGGGTTTCTTTACACATTAAATCCATAAAGCAGTTAAAAAACAAGTGTGACTGTTAGAACCGGCTGTCTCTAGTTGGCAGAGGTATGCACTTCTGACAAATAGGGACACACCTTTTCTAGTCAGGGCAAGGGGATCACACCCTTTGATAACCCCTGCTCACCCCCTTGGTAGCTTGGCAGAGCAGACAGGCTTATCTCAGAGGCTGTGCGTTAAGCATTTATGACCACATACAGTAATAAAGTGAATACACTACAAATGGACACGACACAGTAGTATTATAAAAATAAGGATTTTTATATAAGGCTTAGCACAAGACCAAATAACGACAAAAATATACACAATCTTAATAAAATAAATACTCTTGGAAGGGAAAAATAATAGTTCAAATGCAGTTTCTTCTTTAGCACAAAGTCTTTCGTATCAAAATCAACTCTTCTTCCTGGAAACACAGTTCTTGGCAACAATGTAACCCACACGGGGGTCACACGACGTCGAGGCAAAGTTAATCCAAAGGTTCGGCGTCGACCGCGAGGAGCGCTACGTCGAGCCCGGAGTCACACGGACCCCAACAACACAGTACCTTAGGAAAATGAAGCACACGATGATCAGCGGCGTCGAGCAATCCGGCGTCGCGTCGTCGGTGTCGATCAGGCCTCATTAGTCGTCGATGTCGAGGATGCTGTTGCAAGAGTGAGCAGCGCTCACGGCGTCGAGAGGGCTTCGAAGTTGATGCGATCAGCAGCGGTGCAGACACGAGGTCCCTTGGAGCTGGAGCCGAACTCACTACTCACTGGCGTTGCTGCTGGCGTCGATCGGGCCCGGCGGCCGGCGTCCAGGAAGCGGGACACTGGAGCTGTTGCTCACGATGTCGAGCTAGATTCGGCGACGTCCGTCGGCGTCGGGATTGCTGGTTCTTTCAGAGGTGCTGGATTCACAGGTTCCAGCAAATAGCACTTTAAGCAGATGAAGTCCTTTAGCCCTGTGACTTCAACAGGAGACTGGCACTCTTCCAGTCCTTGGAGATTTTCTTAGCAAAGCGTGAGAGTACACACACAGTTCCTCTCTCCTGGTTCCTTGGCAAAAATAAAGAAGCAATGCAGGATTCCCCCCAGCAAACAGCACACTGGCAGAAGGGGTAGGCAAGTCCTTGGATCAGCAGGCTTCTTGTCCTTGGTTTCAGGGTTCCTTGTCAGAAGTGATCTAAATTCTTGGTTCAGGGGTCCTTCTCTTATACCCCTTTTTGGCTTTGATCCCTTTGTCCATGCAGGGGGATTTCCCAACATCCTGGGTCTGTTGTGGGTGGAGCCAGGCAGAGGCACCTGGCCTATTCACTGAGCAGGGCTGGGTCCTCAGACGCCCAGCAGGAGGTGGAGCCAGCATTGTCACTGGCAGGAGCAGAGCTATCGGCCTCCTGGTAGGAGGTGGGGCCAGGATCGTCCATGGCAGGCACAGAGCCATCAGTCGCTTGGCAGGAGGTGGAGCCAGCATTGTACCAGGCCGGCAGGCTATCAGCAACTACTCTCCCCCTACTCTCAACGCAAATGTCCCACTCATCCCACACTGACTCATCAGGACCTCTGGAGCCACCCAGCTCCTGTGTCACACACACCAAACCAGCAGAAACCAGAAATAGTTAGACAAGAAAATAGCCACTTTCTAAAAGTGCTATTTTCAAACCCAGAGTCCAAAAACCATCAATACCAACGGATGCGTAATTAAACCCCGAGTTCAGGGATACCAAACTCGACATTGCACCATGCTCCCCGAGCCAGCTAGGATTATAGCATTAATAATCCTGGCAGCCCATTCTAACTAATGGAGAGCAGGTTACCTTGCAATAGTGAAAAACGAATATGGCTGTAATTCACTATTAGGACATGCCAACTTGGTCAGGCCTGTCCTACCTTATACGTACAATGCACCCTGCCCGTGGGCCTACCATAGGGGTGACTAACATGCAGTTAAGGGAAGGTTTAGGGACTGGCAAGTAGGTGTACTTGCGCAGCCGGCGTGATAGTACTAGACTGCACGTGGGTCTGGCAATGGCAGACACTCAGGCATACTTTTACGAGGCCGCTCTTGTGGGTGGCACAACAGGTGCTGCAAGCCCACGAGCGGCATTTGTATTTACAAGCCCTGGCACTCCTGGTGCACTAGACTAGGGACTGAAAGTAAACCAAATAAGCCAAACATGGAATTCAATCAATACAGTAATTTAACGTAGGGAGCACTTGCACTGTGGCACTGATCAGCAGTGGCACAGTGCCCAAAGCAGTATACCAGCAAAAACATCGTAAACAGTGGAGGCAAACAGAAAAAAATGGAGGAGAGACTCAAGCCAATGATGTCAGGTCTAACGGTGACTAAGGCTGAGATTTGAATCTAGACAAATATTGAACAAAGTAAGCTTAGTAATAATCCCTAAGGTTCGGGAGGGCTAAGCCTCCTTGGTCCTGTTCTTCATACAAAGTGCTAAGTGCAATACGTGGTGTTTTATTTGCCCAAAGAAACGATGTAAACATAGATTCTACTTGATTAAAAAAAGCACTTGACAGACTACAAGAGATGGTTGAAAACAAAAAATTAAACAAAGGGAGAACAGACATTTTAATCAAGGCCACCCGACCCAAAATAGATAGTTGCAACGAATTCCAACGTGGAAACAACGCCTGGATTTTCCGCTGAAGTGACAGAAAATTTAGATCATATAAATCAGAAACTCTTTCAGAAAAAAGTACTCCAAAATATCATTTAGTAAGCGTGTTGGCACAGATATCGGGGTGCAGAACCAAACCTGCACCACCGCATTGTAAGATATCGGTCTTCTTTTTATTACAGCCATATTGAAAGTAAAAATGGCAGCTGTGACTTTTATAGATGACTCCAGGATCCTATTGAATCTACATGAAATCTCACTTTATCTTAGTCTAAATAAAAAAATGAAGAAGAATGAAGATTCTTGTGGAAGGAAATGTTCAGACATGGAATCGGATACCATTGGACCTAAGCTTGGTTGTTTTGCGTTTAGCAAACATGGACAGAAGGTGCATGTAGTCCGGATTGATAGTAGCTCTACAGCCATAGCCACTCCTGCCTTTTCAAGTAGCAGTCTACATACTGGACGTCTACATCGTGCAGCTTTTGCCTGCAATATTGCCCCCAGGCTTTGGTCCTTCTACCTGGTTTGTCACTATAATACTTATGCCATAATCTGATTACTTAAGAACTGTTTATGCATTTTAACCTGCAACAAGACCCTTGACCTTTTTTTTTTTTTTTTTAAATATATTTTTATTGCAGGAATTAGTATATCGTTACAATATCGACCAGCATTGTATCACAAGCAATATCAACATAGTAAAACCCTCTGGCCCCCCACCGTGAGTTTCGTACACAGCCATCCGGCCCACAACCCTGGGGTCGGGCGGCGATATGCAATGGGGGCTCAGTAGGATGCTTGAGCTGGTCCGGATGATCCACTGTCCGTCATCTGCTTTTCCAAACAAGCCTACAAAACCCAAAAGAAAACCCCCACCCTCAAAATACTACTAGCCAAAAGAAACCCCACCCAACCCCGCCACCAGCGCCTGGGAGCCACCGCCACAGGATCTGCCATGGGACCCACGGGGAAAGCAATAGGACTAACAGTGCAAATGTTTACCGGGACTCAGGGCGAGTCGCTTCTTCACCTTCAGAGTCGCTGGGGGCACAATAATCCCTGAGGGCCTGCACCAACATTTCCCACTCCAACGCGGCCTCCTGTGCCTTCTCATTACGCTGCCTCCAAGCTAGTTGATATCTCAGCGCGCTCTCCCCCGCCGCCCACTTCAAAAGCTCACTATGCCATCTGCTGCCCGTCGGACCAACTCGTGCCTTCCAATTCCTGGTCACCTCTCGTTTAGCAAGGAGGAGCCCTAGGTCGATAAATTTACTAGAAATTTTATTCCTGGGGGTATGGGGGAACCAGTGCAGGAGCCCCACCGCCGCATCAAATGATAAGGATCTCCCCGTCACCTCCTCCAGGGTCTTCTCTACTTCCTGCCAGTAAGATGACAATCCCGGACAGGCCCATAACATATGTAGGAGGTCCGCTTCCTGAGCTGGACACCTAGGGCATTCCGCCGAATTCGTGGCAAAATACCGTCTAATTTTCACTGGGGTCAGGTACGCTCTATGGAGAACGTAATAGTGGACCAGCTGGAAACGGGCGTTACGTGTGCCCTTCCAGGCTCGTCTCACCAACTGGGCCCAGGTCGTCTCCGGGATCTCCCTGCCAATGTCCTCCTCCCAGCGGTTTCTTAGAGTGGTGAGGGGAGCCAACCCTTCGTTAACCAACCTGCCGTAAAGGCAAGTGACCGCCTTCACTGTGCCCGCAGACATCATCACGTACTGGCACACCTGAGATAAGGGGGGTTCCTCCTGCCCGCTCTTCCAGTGTGCCTGGATTGCTCGGACAATGGCCGAGTGCAGCAGAAAATCACCGCGGGGGATCTCGAAGCGGTCGATTAGATCCTGGAAGGACAAGAGCGCTCCGTCCTCGTACAGATCTCCAACCAGCTGTAAGCCGACATCCTCCCAGGCCACCAAACGTGACCAATCCCCTCCATGGGGGAGGGCCGTCAGCATCCCCAACGGTATTTCAGGCGCATATGGTGTTCTCAGTTGACCTCGGGCGTGAGCCCGATTCCAACACAGGCGGACAGTCCGCTCCTCCATCGACAAATCCCGCAGGGCCAAACGTTGTCGCAGCGCTATAAAGGAGAGAACATGCCTGGCCATGCCCGTTCCCCTCCTGTCTTCCGGGCCCCGGAATTCCCTGGCGATCTCCTGGGTGAAGGTCTGGAGCTGCGCCGCCAGATAATACTTTTCAAAGTCCGGCACCGCGAGCCCCCCCTCGTCCTTCGGCCTCATCAGGGTTTTGAGGGCTACCCGCCGGCGGCCCGACCCCCAGAGGAATGCGACCACCATAGAGCGTAACAGTCGAAACGTGGCCGGTGGGACCCAGATCGGTAGAGTCCGAAAGTAATATAATAGCCGGGGAAGCGCCACCATTTTAAGCAGGGCGATCCGTCCCGCCACCGAAAGCGGCAGCGTGGCCCAAAAGTCCATGCAGCCTCGAAGTGCTCGAATGCTGCGGGCAATGTTCCCATCCAGGAGGTCGGGTTGGTTGTGATAGACGAACACCCCAAGGTACTTAAAGCAGTCGGGTTCCCATCTAATCTCCCTATGCAGGGTAGGGGCGGGAGCACCTTTACGTACCGGAAAGAGACAGGTCTTGGACCAGTTCACTCGGAGGCCCGAAACCTCCCCAAACTCTGTGAGCGCCACCGCCGCTCCACGTAAAGCGTCGAGCGGGTCCTCTAGGAAGAGCAACAGGTCGTCCGCATACAGCGAAACATAATGCGGGCCCGCAGGCGTCCACAAGCCCGTATAGTGGGCCCCCGATCGAAGGTGCAGCGCGAGTGGCTCCACCGCCAGCGCAAAGAGAAGTGGGGACAGTGAACACCCTTGCCGCGTGCCTCGTTCTACCGGATACTGTGAGGAAATCAGTGGACCCGCCCGGACCCTGGCTGATGCAGAGGCATAGAGAACCGCGGTCCACCTGACAAAGCCCTCCCCGAGGCCGAATCTCCGCAGCACCGTGCAGAGGTAGTCCCACTCGAGGCTATCAAAAGCCTTCTCTAGGTCCACCGACAAGACGACCGGGGATGGGGCATCCACAAATGGTTCCCCCAACAAACGGAACAGCCTGCGAATATTCATAGTCGTGTTTCGCCGTGGGATAAAACCAGCTTGGTCTTCATGCACTAGGGAACTCATGTGTCCCAGCAGCCTCGAGGCCAAGATGCTGCTCAGTATTTTATAGTCCACTGTCAACATCGATAGGGGACGGTAAGACCCCGGGTCGGACGAGTCTCGTCCCGGTTTGAGGAGAGGAACCACCAGCGCCTCACACATCGAGCTCGGGAGTCGCCCCAGCCTCTTCGCCTCCCCGTAGACCACCACCAATCGAGGGGCTAGGAGATCAGCGTAAGCTGCATAAAACTCCACGGGTAGGCCATCCAGGCCCGGGGTCTTGTTTCTCGCCATCCGTTTAATGGCCCCGCGGATCTCCCCCAATTCAATGTCGGACCCCAGGGCCTTCGCCACTTCTTGCTCCACTGCGCGAAGCTCCAGTGGACGTAGATAGTTATCGAGCCGGGCATGGTCTCGTGCGGAGCGACTGCGGTACAACCGTTCATAATAATGCCGGAAGCAGCTAAGAATCTCCGGTTGAGTATGTACCTGGGTGCCGTTTGCCTCACGCATACTTGTCGTCAATTGGGACTGGCGCGTAGGGTTGGCCAACCATGCCAGCAGCGCGCTCGACCTGTCCCCCTCCGCGATGGAACGGACCGTATAGGCTTTATAATCAAAACAGCGGAGCCGTTCGACCTCTGCCGCTACCTTTTCCCTCGCCTCCGCCGTTCGTACCTGCAATTCCGGGTGTCCGGGGCGGCGAATTTCAAGCTCGTGGAGTTGCCGGTCCGCTGCATCTAAGTCAGCCAAAATAACGCGCCTCATGCCCACTTTCTTGGAAATACAGTAGCCCCCCACCACTACCTTAAAAGCGTCCCATTCTAACGCTCGTGTACTCGCGGTGCCGCCGTTGGACGCAAAATATTCCGATACCTTGTCTCCCAGGTCCGCTCTAAAGACACTGTCCTCAAGAATCTCGGGTCGCAGCTTCCAGGTGGGCACCGCCAGCGCCCCGGGGAACCAGCGAAGGTCCAGCAGGAGCGGGTTATGGTCTGAAATGGTTCTGGACAAGTACTCAGATCGGACCGCTGCCGAAACCAGTTCGGGCGACCCAAGAAAGCCATCTAGTCGGACATGCAACTCATGCAGGCCCGAGAAGTATGAATAATCCCTAGATGCGGGGTGATGCGCCCTCCAGATGTCCGTCAAACCCCATCGGGTCTGCCAATCCTGACGACCCTTAGCCGTGCGACGAACCGGAGAATCGGGAAGTGGTGGATGGGAGCGGTCAATATCCACGTCCACTACGGAGTTGAAGTCTCCCCCAAGCAGAAGGGGCCCGGAGAAGAAGTGGGCCAACGAGCCCGATAACCTGGAAAGGAAGGCAGTCTGGTCCACATTAGGAGCGTACACACAGCAAACGTTCAAGTCCCTCCCTCCCAGAGTGCCCGAGATAGCCACGTAACGCCCCTCTGGATCTATCGCTGTTCTCGTGACTTGGAAGGGGACCCCTGCTCTGATCCATATTAGCGCCCCCCTGGCATACGCGGAGTACGACGTGGAAAAGACCTGCCCCCTCCATCTACGCTGTAGCGCCGCCCCTTCCGCCTTGGTCAGATGAGTTTCCTGCAGCAGCGCCATTTGCACTCCCCTACGCACTAAATAAGCGTGGACTTTGTGGCGCCTGGACATAGTATGAAGCCCCCTTACGTTCCAAGTAACACATTTCAAGTTAGCAACATCAGCCATTGTCCCATATTGTTCTCGCACAGTCTCCCCGTCCGGGCTCCCATAAAGAAAAGACATCATCCATCCCAGCACGGATGGCGGCCATTTTCCCCAACCAAAACCAAACAACCCAAGAACAAACCGAACCCCCACCCATCCACCCCAGAACAGGACCCAAACTGCACCATCCAGATCCCATCCAAACCTCGCTTTCCAGCAACCCAATAACCCCTACTACTCCTACGGTCGCCACCGTAGGAAGGCCTTAAGGGCCAGGTGCGGGCCGGGCGGAGGCAGTGGGCCCTCGACGCTCAGGCCACCAGGACTAGAACCAAGCCCTGAACAGTACCAACAACCCCTCAGGGCAGAAACAGGGGCCCCCCACCCCTCCCTCTCTCATTGTCAGCATCAATGGACGGCAACCGCCTCCCCCCTGCCGGGCCCCCACCCAAAGTAAGGCAGCACACCCCGTTACCCTTGTCCATCCAAAAGGTCCTCCACCGATTTCGGCGTGATCACCGGTGTATGGGCACTATCAGTCACTGAGTCCTCCGATTCCGATGGTGCCTCCTCATCACCCGGGTTGTCTTCCTCCTCAATGGCGTCGTCCCGTCCCCCAGACAACTCCGACAAGACTTCCAACACTCCCCTCCGTTCCGACGACGTCTCTGCAGTCGAGGGCCCTCCCGTGCGGCCGCGGCGATTCCTGATCCTCCTGGAACGCCGTCTCTGTTCCGGCTCATCTACCTGTTGGGACGAGGAGCCGAAGCCATCTTTCCCTGTCCTGTAAAGCTCAAGCCAGGCACAGACATCCTCCGGGGTGTCGAAGAACTGAGTTTTGTCATCGACAATGATGCGGAGCCTTGCAGGATAGAGGAGCGAGTACTGGATGCCCTCGCTCCTGAGCTCGCGCTTGACCGCTAGGAAGGAGAACCGCTTGCGTTGAGTCTCGTAGGTGTAATCCGGGAAGATGTTTACCTGACTGTTCGCCACTTTGAATGGCCCATTATGTCTGGCGGCATTAAGGATCAAGTCCCTGTCCCGAAAGTGCAACAACCGCGCCACCACCGGTCTCGGGGCGCGTCCCTGTTGTGGTGGCCGCGCCGGGACTCTGTGGGCACGCTCCAGAGTGTAGAAGGAGGATAGCCCCTCCGGGGCCACCGTGTCACGGAGCCAGGTCTCCAAGTATGTCACCATGTCGCCATCCTCGATCTTTTCCGGGAGGCCCACTACACGGATGTTGTTCCTTCTGTTGCGGCCTTCCGCATCCTCCGCCCTCTGCTCCAGGGTCGCAATTCGGGACAAGGCATCTTTCATCGTTGCAGCCAAGGTCCGCTGCGCCGGCTCCAAGGTTTTCACCGAGCTCTCCACTTCCTTGACCCGGTCCGACAGTTTACCGTGGTCCGCTCTGAGGAGGCCTAGGCTCTTCGCCACCTGGGCAATGTCCTGTTGGAGGGCCGATCTCGTGGTCGCTATCGCCTCCAGGACGCGGTCGAACTGTTGTTGCATCGTTGCGCCTCCAGAACTCTTTGAGTCCCAATGTTCCTCCTTGTCCTGGGCTTCCGAGTCCGAGGCAGTCGGGGTAGTCCCCTTGGCTCCTCTAGGTTTCCCCATGTCACCGGGGGCACTCCGTGAAGGTCCCGGAGTAGGCGTCTCCGGGTGCAGCTGCCGACCACGACCCTCCCGGTTACTGGTCCTCAAATCAAGTATGGGAGATCTCCTTCTCCAGGGCCTGTGGAGACTTCTCCGCTTCGGCTCACGCCACCGCCACGGCGTCCGAGGGCACCGATGAGGGGGCGGAGACAACCGCCGCCGAGTCGGGCAGGCCCGCTCAGCCGCTAAAGACCCGGGGTGAGGGTCACCAACTCCACCGGATGATTTGTGGCGCCAAAGTGTCGCGCCTCCCATGGAAGTGGACTGGGTAGGAAAACGTAGCTAGGTGCGGTGTCGTGAGTTGGGCCACCGCCTGGATCATAGGGCGTCCGCCCCCGGGGTCCCTTATACTGTGGGCATCCGCCCAGTCACCCAGCCGAGTGCAGACTCGTTGTAAAAAGTCCGATCAAATTGGTATCTAGTGCACAGAGCAGCCGGGGATGGCAAAGCCGGGCGCAAGTCGCTGCTCGCGACGCTCCTCCGAATCAGTGGGTCCGACCAGGGGGACAAAGAAGTCCGGGCGCCATGTTGGGTCGCACTCCGCAACTCCGCAAACTTCGGTTTCACTCCGGATCGACCCTCGTCCGAGCCCCGCCAGGGGCCCCGGCAGGTCTCCGTCGGTCCACTCAGCAGAATGCGGGGTCTGGGGTGCCCCGTAGCCTCCGATTTACAGGATAATTCCGGGCTCAGTCCCGGAGCCGAGCTCTCAGGCGACCATCGCCATCGGCGCCCAAGCCACGCCCCAAGACCCTTGACCTTATGATAATGTAATGCAACGAAATTAAATCCTAATGTAAGAAAATCTGGCACCTTTAGGGTCGTTTTCATGCCACTTAAAACTCCAAATAAATAACCACCCAAAGCCGAGCTGTTTACAACCACAAAAAACAAAAAAATTAAACAAATGGCAGTGTATTTGAGCACACACATACATGCACTTAATACTCCACACACATGCATAATGGAAGCTGTCTGGCTGCCTTCTATTAAAATTGCTAACTAATGTACTAGTCTGTGCTAACCTCACAGGCCGCTACGTAATTTGACATAACACAACTAAATACAATTTCATATCACCACTTTGATTCCAGTGCGTTAAAATCCCTATAGATATACGTATGTGTTATTTGTATTGCACAAACCCAGATAAAAGCCAGCATAGCTCTATTTTTAGGGTCAAAGGCAGTGATACATTCAACAAGTGATTGGAGAAGAAGTAGTGTTTTATGAGCGAAGATGTACTATTATTTTGTTGTGATGTAGCGTTCTTTAAAGAGGCGTGTCTTCAGTTCTTTCCTAAATTGGAGAAATATTGGGGGCAATCTTGATTGACACAAGAGACGTTTTTGGTTGCGTGAATTGAGAAGGCCTGTTTGCTTTTTTTTCCTTGTTTACTCTTATTCTCTTTTTGGTTGGATCCTGGCTGCTATTATGCTGACACTGAGAGCCAATGGTGGTGAGCTTGTCAGTTAGACAGGTAGAGGTACCCTTTGTGATGGGTTTGTAGATGGTGCAGCTAGTTTTGAAGATGTTTTGAACTGGCAAGGACAGACAACAAAGTTTCATCAGGGTGAGATTAAAGTGGTCATATTTCTTTAGCCTTCAATGAGGAGTACTATGGTGTTTACAATGCTCTTATGGGAGAGCCACTGTGGAGTCATGGAGCAAGTCTTTACCGCGATCATGAGGGTGTATGACCGCGTGTACAGCAGTTCCAAAGTTGCTTGTGGGAGGAATAGTTTCTCTTTCTTGAGTAAAGAAAGGTTGTACCTGGCCGTCTTGGGTTTCCTCACAATATGTTCCTTGAGAGTGAGTTCACCTTCCAGGTTGAATGCTAGTGACTTGGCATTCGATGGATGTTGGTGTTCATATCTGTCCAGGTTCGTGAAATCGAGCTAGAAAGGCTAGCCAGATCCTAAATATGCTTTGTACAGGGCAATACAAATAATAGTAAGCACTATACTAATCCTCCATGTATAGCTCTTTAGTGCAGAAAACATAGCACTAGGCCAAATATTCAGTATTTCTTTAAAACAGCTCCAAGGCACTCAAGCAAGCATTGCATCGATAATGCTGTATACCGTTTCCCATCATTTTCATTTTCTTCTATAAGTTGTTCATGATTGACTATCTTGATGATTTTCAAGCTTTTTGTTCTCAGTTTTGAGATTTTCCTGACGTCTGCTAGTTTTCTTCCTTCTGAGCTTGTTCTTTCCTATGGTACGGGTCTCTGAAACTAAATATAGTCTGTGTGACTTTTGCTTGCCTTACGTGTTATTGGCCAGTCTTCAAGGCTTTCCTGAATTGGGTTTCTGATTCCTTCAGCCTTAGCTGTGTAGGCATGACATTACATCCTCTAGTTCCAAGAACTGTCAAGTTTTTTTCTCCTTTAGTTTTGACTCTAAAAGTAGGAGGTTTAAGAAGGTTTGTTGAGGAGGATCTAATTGTCCTAGCAGTGGTGTAAGAAGTGAACCTGACCACTAAATATTTAGGTCCTAAGTCTGTAAAGGCTTTAAAAGTGATTAACAGAACCTTAAATAGAATTCTTTTTTGAACTGGCAGACAATGAAGGGTTTTAAGGGCTGCGAGGCCAGTGATCGGCGGGAAAGTTTTAGCACCAAGCAGGCCGCTGCATGTTGTACATCCTGTAGCTTTTTTAGTACTTGTATATTAACTCCTGTGAATAGGCTGTTGCAGTAGTCTAATCTAGACAGGTTAAGTGCTACATCTGCTGTCTTCCTTGCAGAGTAGGGAATGAAATCAAAAACCTTTGAGAGTTTTGATGAGGTTAAAGCACATTCCAGCAAAACACACAAGATGATGGACGGAATGTTGCACAATGGCAAAACATTCACCCCCAGTCACAGATCTGGGTTTAATCCATTATTATAGCCAGAAACCGGTCCTAGGATGCTTGATTCGGGTCCAGGGAAGACATGGCTTGGCAGTTCGGGCTGGACTGTTCCCATGAGGCATGGGGTCAAGGCTGATTTGCATATGGCCATATCTAAACTGGGGCGGCTTAGTGAGCAAAAAAACAATGGATTTAGGCCCAGATCTCTGTACTGGGGTTTATGTATGACATTGTTCTGCATTCTGTCCATAAACTGTTGTTTTTGCATTTTTCACCCTGAGTGGGACGGGTATGCTCAGATGTGAGTCCTGTGCTCTCCAGGCCACTGGAGTCAAGCTATCCTGTCTGATGACGGCTGATAGCCAGAAACCGGTCCTAGGATGCTTGATTCCGGTCTAGGGAAGACATGGCTTGGCAGTTCGGGCTGGACTGTTCCCAAGAGGCACAGGGTCAAGGCTGATTTACATATGGCCATATCTGAACTGGGGTGGCTTGGTGATCAAAAAAATGATGGATTTAGGCCCAGATCTCTGTACCAGGGTGAATGTATGACATTGTTCTGCATTCTGTCCATCAACTGTTGTTTTTGCATAAAGCACATTCCAGCCACTGCGAGGGCTTGTGGCCGAAACGAGAGATGCATCAAATTTTACCCCCAAATTATTAGCCACTTCTACTGTGTTGGGTGGAGCAGGCGCATCTTCTGGCCAGTATTGGTTTGGATTGCAGGTATTATACTTCCGTATTAACAATATTTTGAGTCTTGTCCGTGTCTCATTTAAGATGGTTGGGTCTCATCCAACGGTTGATCTCTGTTAAACATTGCTTTAAGTTAAGCTCTGCCTCATTAGAGCCTTTGTCTAAGACCAAGATCAGTTGTGTATCATCTGCATATGATGTTGTTTCGATGTTAAAAGAGGTTATTAACGAGATTAGCGGGCCACGTAGATAATAAACAGAAGAGGGCTGAGAGAAGAGCCCTGTGGAACGCCTGAAGTGATAGGGCATTCAGTTGAAAGAAATGATCCTAAGGTCACTGCTTGTCCGCGGTTAGTAGGAAAGATTGAATCCAGGTGAGAACAGTACGGGATACACCACAGTTTTTCATTCGGTATACTTGGGTTGTTTGGAAATTCTCTCTTGCCGGAAATAGCTCTATGCCGTTCCGCTAACTCCTTTGATTTGGAGAAGACTTCTCAAGCTTCCTATCTCGCAATCCACTCTGGTACCAATGGCCTCGATCTGAGGGACACAAGTATCCAGAATGACCTCAAATGCCAATATCGCCTCACTTTCATCTGCTCTGAAAGCGAGATCATCTAGCCAGCATAACCAGTGTGGGTTGGTAGAAGTGAATGCTAAACTTGCTAAAGGCTTATCAGATAGGGAGCATATGCCAGTGAGGCAGGGTTCACCTTCCAGCAAAGATAAACATAGACTTGAGAGTATGAGCAATATTTCCTTTTTTATTTTCATTGTACATTGTGAAAATAGAAGAAGGGGCTCAAGTACTTTGAATGATTAGTGCTCACTTTTTTGGTGGTCCTTTTTTCAGTTTCCATGACCTTGGTGGACGTGATAGAGGGACTCGTCTGCTGCTTCCTGCTCTAGATGGCACCAGGACAGCTAAATAAGTGAGAGAGACTCATTATCCCCTAAAGTATGTGCCAGTGGTGCCGACCTGTGGTCACCTTTTTAGTATGAAGGAGTTCGGTCCTTAGAATGGGGAAGGCTGGACCTGAAATACAGTTTTACATGAAAGAAATGCCCCCCCACTACTTATTTAAACAAGCTTTTCGTTATAAGCAACACATCTAATTGAGTTAGAGGTGTTTGGTATATTTATTTGTACCTTAGATTCATCAATTAGTCAAAACGTTCAAAGATTTGCATGTCAGACAAAAAACACTACAAATATAACATATACATATACCAGTTTGAACACAATATTACAAATGAAAACGATGAGACAAATCAACAAGTCAACATGTGCATATACTATACACAGCCAAGCATTCACGTCTGTATTCAGACAATTCCACAAAAAATTACAGTAACCAGTAATGAAAAATTGTTATTTGGACAATAATGGACAAAATCACACATGAAGGGAGATATCACAACAAATGAATTGTAATAATCATTACAGAACACTAGTTCTTGGTTGTGTTAATTGTTGAGAACCATCTGGCTACCATTCAGGTACAATTTTTCTTAAAAATGCACAAGATCCTAAGAGATGAGGTACACTATTTGACACTGAAAGAATTTTTTTACTTTACACACAGGCATATAGTAATGGCAAGGCTCTGAAGATAGTATTGACAAGGCCCTGAAGAGAACTCGTAATTCACGTATGAAGTTCGAAACGCGTCGGCAAGAAAGGGGATAGAAATCATAATCATCCATAAAAAACAATTAACACGACCAGGAACTAGTGTTCTGTAATGATTATTACAATTCATTTGTTGTGATATCTCCCTTCATGTGTGATTTGCAGACTGATTTGCATATGGCCATGTCTGAACTGGGGTGGTGGAGTGAGCTAAAGAATGATGATGGATTAAACCCAGATCAGTTGACTGGGAGTGAGTGTTTGATTTGCTCAAACGCTCCGGAGCGTCCATCATCCCTTTTGGTATCGCTTTGTTCTCCATAAGTTGGCAGGGTATGCCCAGACGTGGGTCCCTTGCTCACTTTGCCACTGGATTTAAGCTAGCCTGGCTGATGATGGCTGAATAGCCAGAAACCGGTCCCAGGATGCTTGTTTCCGGTCCAGGCAAGACATGGCTTGGCAGTTCGGGCTGGACTGTTCCCATGAGGCACAGGGTCAGACTGCGCCTTGATGCCCCTTGGGATTAAGTTATGCGCATTATAAGACACCCATTCATTCATTCATTCATTCATTCATTTGCATATGGCCATGTCTGAAATGGGGTGGTGGAGTGAGCTAAAGAATGATGATGGATTAAACCCAGATCAGTTGACTGAGGGTGACTGTTTGATTTGCTCAAACACTTTGTCCATCATCCCCTTTGGTACTGATTTAAATACAGGTAAGCATTCTGACCGCAATGACGAACAATACACCGTTGTTTACGACAAAGAATTGCTGTCTTTAGGTATCAATCGTATCATTTGTAAAGCGCACTACTCACCCGTGAGGGTCTCAAGGCGCTGGGGTCGGGAATGCTGCTACTGCTCGAAAAGTCAGGTCTTGAGGAGTTTTCTGAAGGTCAGCAGGTCTTGTGTCTGCCATAGGTGGATGGGGAGGTTGTTCCAGGTCTTGGCGGCGAGGTGGGAGAACGTTCTGCCGCCGGAGGTTGCTCTTCGGAAGCGGGGGACTGTGGCGAGGGCGATGTCGGCGGAGCGGAGCTGGTGTCACAAACTAGGCAGGATGACTAACCGTAAGATTTTGATGCAGCAGGAGCGATGTAGTAGCTAATTTCCTTCCTCCCTAGGAGCGGTCCCCCAGGCGAGTCATAGACATAACACTCTTCTAGGAAGACCTCCCCCAGGGAAGGGGAAAAAATGGAGAAATAAAATATAACAGGCTGGCAGCCAGAAACCATCTACAGCAGGCGAAGGCAGGTTAGGTGTTCCTCTTTAAGTCTGCATACTGGTTCCTGCATGGATACACAAGAAAACACTTGTAAATACTAACCCCCTCCCCCTCAATGGGACCAAAAGCAATAGAGGTATAAAGAAGAGGTAAGTTCTCACTAATCTGATCTGCCACAAACATCCAAGAGGAAAGAAGCTCAACCAAAGGAAAAAATATAAAGAACAAAGAAAAAGAAAACCAGGTTCAAAGAGCCACAGTTCCAGAGAGAGCAATAATCTTAGTCTCTAATGCACATATAGGAAGCTAATGCGCTCTCTCACTGAAGTCTCTTCATATTCAATAAGCCTGTTCCAATTCTCCGTTGCGAGTAGGTATATGCAAGTTTGTGCCTTTCCCAATCCACAGGAGACTAATATTTATACTGAGCCAAACGAAATCCAAACAAAATCATATGGGCGGTACACGAGAGAGAGAAGAGTCATGGTGCTCCAGGAGATAACACGAACCAAAGCGCCCACGTCTTTTCACAGTACTGGCAGGAGGCACTGGTACGAATCGACGTCCCTTCACACTCTCGCTTTCATTCCATGCCAAACAGTGAGCTCACGTTACCGCGGAATCAGCAGGCGTCTTCTCCTTCGCCGCCGATCACCGCGGTTCTCTGTCTCAGTCTCTCAGCGCGGCTCCCTCTCTCAGCACGGCTTCCGGGGTCAAAGGGCACTGACGAACCATGAAGCGGAAAAGTCTTTCAGCACGGTTATGCTCGGTCTCCGCTAATGCCGAGCAACTAATTCTTTCACAGGAATATAACTATTGGCCCCGTAAGGCTAAACAAGCGCTCAGGTTCAGGGTAGATAGGCTTACAGGTGACAAGCACCGGAAGCAGAGAGTGCAGGAAAGATGTAGAAAAAGATAGGACTAACAAAGTCAAGTCAAGTCAAAAGATTTATATAGCGCGCTACATACCCAGAGGGTCTCAAGGCGCTTGTAGAAGGGTGGGGAGTTACTTGTCGAATATCCACGTTTTGAGTTGCTTTCTGAATGCTAGGTGGTTCTGAGTAAGGCGAAGGTGAGTGGGAAGTGAGTTCCAAGTTTTAGCTGCTAGGTAGGAGAAGGATCTACCTCCCATGGTGGTTTTGTTGATGCGAGGTACAGTGGCAAGGGCTTGGTTGGAGGATCGTAGCTGGCGGGAGGGGGTGTAGAAGGATAGTCGTGTGTTGAGGCATTCGGGTCCGATTTCGTAGAGTGCTTTGTGTGCGTGGGTTAGGAGCCGGAAAGTGATCCTCTTATTGACGGGGAGCCAGTGGAGGTTTTTCAGGTGATCAGAGATGTGTTCTTTACGCGGGATGTCTAATATGAGCCTGGCTGAGGCGTTCTGGATGCGTTGTAGTTTTTTCTGGAGTTTTGCGGTGGTGCCGGCGTAGAGGGTGTTTCCGTAGTCCAGTCGGCTCGTGACCAGAGCGTGGGTGACTGTTTTTCTAGTTTCCGTAGGGATCCAGCGAAATGTTTTTTTGAGCATGCGAAGAATGTTGAAGCAAGATGAAGAAACGGCGTTGACTTGTCTGTTCATCGAGAGTGAGGAATCCAGGATGACGCCCAGGTTCCGTGCGTGGTCCGTCGGGATGGGTGTTTTTCCAAGGGCCCCCGGCCACCAAGAGTCGTCCCAGGCGGAGGGGGAGGTACCTAAGATGAGGACTTCTGTTTTGTCTGAGTTCAGTTTCAGACGGCTGTGCTTCATCCATTCGGCTACTTCTTTCATTCCTTCGTGTAGGTTGGTTTTGGCCGTGTTAGGGCCTCTGGTGAGTGATAGGATCAGTTGAGTGTCGTCGGCGTAGGAGATGATGTTGAGGTTATGTTGGCGTGCGATGGCCGCGAGGGGGCTCATGTAAACGTTGAAGAGGGTGGGACTGAGTGAGGACCCTTGAGGTACGCCGCAGATGACTTCAGTGGCCTCTGACTTGAATGGTGGAAGGCAGACTCTCTGGGTTCTTCCGGAGAGGAACGAGGTGATCCATTCCAGTGCTTTTCCTTGGATTCCGATGTTTTTGAGGCGCTGTAGAAGGGTGCTATGGCAGACTGTGTCGAAGGCTGCGGAGAGGTCGAGGAGAATGAGGGCGACTGTGTCTCCATTGTCCAGTAGAGTTCGAATGTCGTCTGTTGCTGCGATGAGGGCGGTTTCGGTGCTGTGCTTGGCTCGGAAGCCGGACTGTGAGGAGTCGAGGGATTTGTTGGTTTCGAGGAATGCGGCGAGCTGGTTGTTGACAGCTTTCTCGATGACTTTGGCCGGGAATCGAAGGAGTGAGATAGGGCGATAGTTTTTGAGTTCGGTGGGGTCAGCTGTGGGTTTCTTCAGGAGGGCGCTGAGTTCGGCATGTTTCCAGCTTTCCGGGAAGGTTGCGGAGTTGAGGGAGCAGTTGATGACGTCTCGGAGGTGCGGTGCAATAATGGAGTCTGCTTTGTTAAAGATGTGGTGAGGGCAAGGGTCTGTGGGGGATCCTGAGTGGATAGAGTTCATCAGACGGATGGTGTCCTCAGTGGAGATTGGCTTCCAGTCATTGAGGATGTTCAGGGGGGGTGGGGGTCCTGCAGGGGATTGGGTGGGTTGGTCTTCGGGTTGGTTGTCGAAGCTGTTGTGGATGTCTGCAATTTTGTTGTGGAAGAATGAGGCTAGGGAGTCGCAGAGGGCTTGAGAGGGGGTGATGTCGTTGGAGTTGGCTGAGGGGTTGGTAAATTCCTTGACGATGTTGAATAATTCCTTGCTGTTGTGGGCGTTGTTATCTAGACGGTCCTTGAAGGCTGCTTTCTTGGCATTTCGGATTAGTTGGTGGTGTATGCGGGTGGCGTTTTTGAAGGCGTCCTTGGTGCTGGTGGTTGAGTCTTTTTTCCAGGCCTTCTCGAGGGAGCGACAGAGTTTCTTGGATTTCTTAAGATCATCGTTGAACCAGGAGGCCTTCTTGCTGCCTAGTTTGATTTGTCGTTTTTTCAGTGGTGCTAGGATGTCGGCGCTGTTGGATAACCATTGGGTGAGGTTGGTGGCTGCTTGGTCTGGGTTTGAGGAGTGGGCGGGGGGCTTTTGAAGAAGCGATGAGATCTGGTCGATGGTGATTTTGTTCCAGTTTCTTTGCAGAGTGGGTTGGGGGTGGTTGTTGGATGTGGGCTTGTTGTAGGTGAAGTGAACGCAGCTGTGGTCAGTCCAAAGGAGAGCTGTGGTGTGGCTGAAGGAAACATGCTTGCTGGAGGTGAAGATAGGGTCGAGTGTGTGACCTGCGATGTGGGTGGGGGTAGTGACAAGTTGTTTAAGTCTGAGGTTTGCGAGGTTGTCCAAAAGGGTGGTGGTGTTGCGGTCGTTGTTCTTTTCAAGGTGAAAGTTGAGGTCTCCCAAAAGGATGTAGTCCTCGGAGGGGAGCGCGTGTGGAGTGATGAAGTCCGTGATGTCTTCACTAAATTGTGCGCGGGGTCCTGGTGGCCTGTAAAGGAGGGTGCCTCTGAGTGTGGTCTTGGGGTCGATGTGGATCTGGAAGTGAAGGTGTTCAGAGTTGGCGAGATTGACGTCTGAGCTGGTTGAGATGCGGATGGATTTCTTATGGACGATAGCGATGCCTCCTCCTGTGTGGCCGGTACGGTCCTTGCGAATGATCTTATAGCCTTCCGGGATGGCGATGGTGATGTCTGGGGCTGAAGAGGCATTCATCCATGTTTCTGTTAGGAAGGCGACGTCCGGAGAGATGGTGTCGAGTAGATTCCAGAGGTCAATGGCGTGTCTGTGGACCGAGCGGGTGTTGAGCAGGAAGCATTGTAGGTGGTTGGGGTCGGATATCTGTTGTGTGTTCGTAGATGAGGAGTTGTTCTTGGTGCCGTCGAACTTGCAGGAGTAGCAGGAAAAGGGTCCATTGGTGTGTCCAGGAGCGGCTTGGACGCAGATGGGGGAGCGGCCAGTGTTAAGGGCTAGGAGGGTGGTGGCATCGTAAGTAATGCGGGAGGGGTGGGCATTCTGGGGACCAGGGGGTCTGGCGCTGGGCACGGTCCAGGCGCGGACGGGCGTAGACGGGCTTAGCTTTGGCGCACCTTCGGCGCGAATGGGGCGCGGTCGCTGCGCGTGAACGCTGCGCGCAAGAGCAACTGTCATATGTAGATAGTGAGAGGGGAGGGGCGAGGGAGGGTGAGCTGGGAAGGCGGGAGCGGGGCGGAGACTCGGGCAGGGCCGACAACAATAATATCAACAACAAAAAGGCCGGCGGGACGGAGCAAACAAACAGGCAAAATAATGCAAAGTGCAGAAGTCAGTAAAGCCAACACAGCGAGGGCACAAATATCTCTGCAACTACTTAGCAGGCGAGGTGAAGCAGCGTTCTAAAGGCACATTAACTTACAAAGATAACAATCTTGCAATGTCAGTAGGTTACGTGATTCAAATCGATGTTTGCAATTAAAGCGTGCAGTGAAAGATGAAATGACAAATTAGCAGCGCTGTATGCAAACAAATGGAGCGCTCCTACAATGCGAGCTAATTAAATAAACAAATGAGTGAATAGCAGCGCTGTATACAAACAAATAAGGCTCTCCTACAATGCGAGCTATTTAAATGAATAAATGATTAGCAGCGCTGTATGCAAATAAGCGGTCCTGCAAAGCGAAAAGAAATCGTGGTAGCGCCGAGTGCAAGCAGCTTGGGAGAACAACGATACCAGGCAGTTAGGGGAGGCAGGTCGGGAGCAGCGTGGAGGAGCGGCCGTGTCTGTGGTAAACAGGACGGTCACAAAGGACACAAACAACAGACTAAACAGCAGGCATTCTGGGGGATGCAGTTCTCATAATAAGTGCCTAAAACGTGACAGAACCCCCTCTCAAGGACCGACGTCTCGGCGGTCCACCAGGTTTAGACGGTACATAGCGTGAAAACGCCGCAGAAGGCTAGGGCAGTGGAGATTAAAATGAGGCTCCCAAGAGCGTTCCTCATGCCCATACCCTTTCCAGTCAATCAAGTACTGTAAGACACCTCTCACTCTTCTGGAATCGAGCACAGCTCGCACTTCATATTCAGTGTCCCCATCTATATCCACAGGCTGTGGCCTCACCAAGGCCCTGGTACCTGGCACATACGGTTTCAAGAGAGACACATGGAACACAGGATGTATGTGCCATGTAGGGGGAAGTTGAAGCTTCATGGCCACCGGATTGATGACATCAACAATGGAATATGGGCCAACAAATTTGGGTTGCAGCCGTGTATTCCCCTTCAGTTTCAAGTACTTTGTACTCAACCACACTTTATCTCCTATTGTATATACCGGCTCAGGGGTTCTTTTTCTGTCTGCCTGTTTTTTGTCATGGTCTCTGGCTGCCACCAACTGTTCTCTAGCCTCCTGCGCTATGGTAATAAGGTGAGCATGGTGTTCCTGTATAGAAGGAAGGGAGGAAACACCAGGGTGGTCAAAAGGCAAAACATTGGGATGAACGCCATGAAGACAATAGAAGGGTGAACATCCCAAAGATGAATGGGTAGCGCTATTGCAGGCAAATTCCGCCATCCACCATAACGTTCTCCATTCCTCACTCTGTTGCAGAGTAAAACACCTTAGGTATTGTTCAAGTGTTTGATTGAGCCTTTCAGTTTTCCTGTCTGTCTGGGGATGATAGCTTGTTGACAGACGTGCATCGATATTCAGGATGTCACACAACGCCTTCCAAAACTTAGAAGTAAACTGAGTTCCCCTATCCGTGATAAGAACAGAGGGAACACCGTGTAGCCTTACCACATTTTGCAAGAAGACTAGGGCCAATTCCCCGGAGGTAGGCAACTCGGTTAGGGCTATAAAATGACCCATTTTAGTTAAATGGTCTATAACCACTAAGATGATGTCTCCACTCCTCACATGCTCTCTTAATAGCTAGCAATTCCTTATCCGTGATGCTGTAATTTATTTCACAGGAGGTTAGTTTTCGAGAGAAATATGCCACCGGATGAAGTTGTCCAGTATCTGGGTTTCTCTGTGAGAGAATACCTCCTATGGCATAGTATGATGCATCCGTCTCCATTATGTAGGGTTGGCTAGCATCTGAATGTCGGAGAATGGGAGCAGTCACGAAACATGTCTTCAGAGTTCGGAAAAAGAGAAAGAGAAACAACTGAAAAAAGGATTACGGAGCCAGGGGAAACCCTCGTCATAAATATCTCTAAGCACCCTTTGACTAGTCATGAAGAGAGAATCCTAAATAAAGGCATTACATTCGTCCCCACTAACACTGGATCTAAATTTGAAGATGAAATAGCTTTCTATAAGTTTATGACAAATTTGAGACTGAGGAATTTTTTTGATAATGTTGTACCAAAAGATGACAATCAAGGAGAAAAGAAGGTAGAAATTTTTCGACCTAAAAGCACATTTGAAGTGCCTACTTCCCATAAAACGCTGGATCTTTTCAAAACTCTGGTAACCAAGGATTTAAAGAAAGTGAATTACAGATACAACAGGAAAACACCTAATAATTTGAACAGATTGGAAAAAAGCATACTGGTTCAATTATCGAAAAAAACAGAGTTAACATTTCAGAAAGCTGATAAAGGGGGAGCACTAGTACTAATGGATACTGAGTTTTATCAAAGAAAAGTGGAAGAACACGTGAATGACACCAATACTTATTTATTGTTACAACAAGACCCGACAATTGAAATAAAAAATATACTGCAATCTTTGATAGATAAAGCCATAGATGAAGATTGGATTATACCTAACATTGCAAAATTCCTTATGATACAAAATCCGAGTAGACCAAAAATGTATATGTTGCCTAAAGTGCATAAATCTCTGGAAAACCCACCCTTTCGACCTATTGTGGCGGGTTGCAACTCTATCTTTGAACCGGCTGGGCAAATAATTGACTATTTTTTGCAACCATTCATCCAGAAATGGTATAGATATATACAAGATACAACGGATTTTTTATTGAAGCTGGCATCAGTAAAACTGGAAGCAGGAAGGGAATACACTTTGTGTACCATAGATGTTGTGTCTTTGTACACTTCGATTGGACATACCGATGGGCTTTAAGCTGAAGAATGGATGTTGTTACAACATCCAGAAATGGAAATCAACCCAGTATTTTTGCTTGAGTTAACACAGTTCTGTTTAAAAAACAGTTACTTTCAGTGGTCAGAAAGATTCTACATGCAACTGAACGGAACATCAATGGGCTTTACTGGGGCTCCAGTATTTGCCAACACCTACATGGCGAAATTCGAGCATGAGCCTGTGCTCGCACACAAAGAATGGACAGAAAATCTTGAATTTTTTTGTCGCTTCATTGACGACATTTTTGTAATATGGTCTGGCACAGAATCTCAACTAAATCAAAACATAGAGATATTGAATTCAAGGAATCCTCGTATTCAAGTTACACACACTGTCAGTAGATCAAAGATTGCGTATTTGGATGTGATGGTAGAACTGGATGGAGTAAATATCAATACTTATTTGTATCGCAAACCTACTGACAAGAACAGCATATTCAATTTTCAAAGTTTTCATCCCCAGAATTTGCTGAAAAACCTTCCATACTCTCAATTCTTGAGAATCAAGAGAATAGTGACTAAACAAGATGAATGCCTGGATTTTATCAACGAATATAAGGAAAACTACAAGAAGAGAGGTTACCCAATGGAGATATTAGATACAGCGCAAAGTAAAGCAATTGAGAAAAACCGCACTGACCTACTATTGAAAACTCAAAAAGAAGTTCAGAGACGCAATGTTTTCGTCTCAAAATATTCAGTAAATTCACAAAAAATCAAGAATATCATTCATAAAAGATGGGAGCTTCTACAGCAAGAAAGTGACTTTCATACAAGTTTCAAGGATAAACCCCTCTTTGCTTACACCCGTTCAAAAAACTTGAAAGAACTGTTGAAACATTCAGAGATCCCAAAAATGAAGGAGTATAAAGGAATGAGGAGATGTGCAAACTGTGTACATTGTAATAATGTAATCGTAGGGAATGTAATCCCCCACCCTCACTCTGGGAGAACTATTCAACTAAAGTTTGAAGGAGACTGTAACAACAATCAAGTTATATATACAATCAAATGTCCCTGCGGACTTCTATATGTGGGCAAAATTGAGCGAAAACTCAAAATTCGCATTTCAGAACATAAAAGCAGAATACGAAATAAATCCATGACATCACCTTTAGCCACACATTGCCTTGAGAAAAATCATTCCATAGCTCAACTGAGGTTTACTATACTAGAAACAGTGCTACTAACAGAGGGAATTGACAAGAATAAAAAATGACTACAGAGAGAATCTTTTTGGATAAAAATGCTTGGTACCCTGACCCCAGGGGGATTGAATGACCGTATTGAATTGAGTAGCTACTTGTAAATATTACCTTAAATGTGTCAGTAACCGTAATATTTGAATGTGTTGTTTAGAAAGCAAATAACTGGATGTTGTTCATCACAAGGTTGCAATTTAAAAAAAAAAAAAAATTTAAAAAAATGTGTATGATTGCTGTTTCTTTTTTTGATCACTCTTGGTTTATTTTTGTATTTGTTTTTGTTTTATTTTCACTCCTTCTTTTGTGCACTTATGTGGAAGAGTTGCCGAGTGTTTTGACTTTGGCGAACGCCTGGTGTACCAGACTAGTGTGGACCTAGTGCTGGACTTTGTCTGTTGTTCTTGTGATGTGTCGATTAAAGTTTTGAGGTTGGTTTGAACACATGGCGTTGTTGACATTGGCTGTCAGTCGAGGTGTTTGTTGGGCGGGGTGGACACGCGCCGTACGTTTTTTCATTTTGAGTGAAACGCGGAGGTGGTCTGATAGTGATGTCGGTATGTTGCAGTGTACAGACCCAGTGTGTTGGTTTTCGATAGCGCCTTTTAATTTACTGACGTTTGCTAAAAAATGAAGCATACACAGAGATGTGTTGTCCGTAGCAACTAGTGACGTAGACGTCAACGGTAGTCACATCGGTCCTGATTGGTAGGCACGTGAGCAGTTTTGTCCAATAGGAAGAGCCGATATACTAGTTAAACCAGGAAATGTTGTCGTTTTAGACAAACGCGGGTTACTTCATTCGGTTGAGGAACACCTTGTGGATCTGTTTTCGAGTCGCGCCCTTTAGGAAACGGTAAGAGCGGGCAATGGAAAGATGCAAGTTTTTTGTAAACCTTGGTCGGTTACGCATATGGGCAACATTACAGTGTTCGGTTTTTGGATTGGGCACCTGAAATAGAAGCGCGTTTGAGCGGGAGATTGTCTTCGTGCAGCTTACACCTGTAATTATAAAAGGTATGCACCTGAGTTGTTTAAAGACACTGTAGCACCTTTTTCTGTTTAATGTTTGGTTGTTAGTTTGATTTTCTATGCCTCACTTTTGTAGGAGTTTTCTTCCTAGAGGAGCCTAGAAGAGAGAGAAGAATTATTCATCGTGTGTATATGTGAGTGGAACTTAGATGGTTCTAAGTGGTTTTGGTTGTTTCACGGTCTTTGCACTTAGGGTGTTATTTATATATTTTCTGGTGGAGGTGCTTGATGGAATTTTTTTGAATCTTGTGACCCTGTAAATTTTATAACCAAACTTATGCGCCTGTATATGTTATTTTTCAGCATTGCCCCTGACGAAGGGACCCTACTTTAGTCCCGAAATGCATTGGGCGAACTACAACACACTAAAGAGAATTTAATGTTTTCTTGTTTGTATAAAATGTTTTATATGGTTGCACAAATGGAAGAATCATATGTACATAAATCAACATAGAATGTTTTGTTGAAAAAAGTTTGATTTGATGTCAAGATAATTATGAATAAATAATATGTACAAAAAAGTATAAAACAAGTTTGATCGATAAATTTCAGTTAAGTAGTGCGCAGCTAAGCCTGTGTTAACAGTTGTTGACCAGCCATATGTTCATGTTATGTTGTAGAGTATTAGGGTATACTCCATTAGTTGCAGCACACAGATCAAAAAAATTAGGTTAAGGTTTATAAAACTTGGATACTGAGGAGTGCTCAGAACACAACAGTTCAGATTTCAGAGTTCGGAAGGCACATTCCGCATGGTCAGTCCATTTGAAAGCGGCTCCTTTCTTCAATAGATGGGTTAATGGTTGTATGATCCTAGAGAGGTCTTTGATGAATCTCCTGTAAAAGTTTGCAAAACCCAAGAAGCTCTGCAAAGCCTTTACGGACGAAGGAGATTCCAACTGGATAATGGCTTGTGTTTTCTTTTTATCCATCTGTATTCCATTCGGGCCGATGACATAACCCAGGAACTCCACTTCTCTGGTGTGAAACAAGCACTTCTCTAGCTTGGCATACAACTCATGTTGTTGCAATCGTTCCAGAACTTCCATCACGTGCCGAACATGTTCCTCTCCCGTAGAGGAATAAATCAAGATGTCGTCTATATAGACGATGCATGAAACATCCAATAAGCCCCTCAACACTTCGTCCATAAAGAATTGAAACGCCGCGGGGGCGTTACATAGGCCAAACGGCATAACTTGATATTCGTAGAGCCCGTATCGGGTGCAGAAAGCTGTCTTCCATTGGTCTCCTCTACGGACTCGCACCAGATGATATGCACCCCGCAGATCCAACTTGGTGAATATCCTAGCATCTTTTAACTGATCCAACAGGACTGGAATCAGAGGCAGCGGGTACCTGTTCTTCCTGGTAACCCTGTTAATAGTCCTATAGTCTATACATGTTCTTAACCCCCCTTCCTTCTTATGGATGAAAAACAGGGGCGACGATGCAGGAGATGTAGACGGACGGATGAATCCAGATTCCAACAATTTCTTCAAGTATTGTTGCAAGTACGTGTTTTCCGCTTCAGTGAGAGAGTATACCCTGCTACAGGGAATGTTTGCTCCGGGTTCCAGCTCTATGACACAGTCATATTCCCGATGTGGGGGCAGTTTACTGGCTTCTCTTTCACTGAAGACATCTTGATACTTCCGATATACATCCGGAAGAGTAGTGATTGCGAAGACCCCCAACGCTCTTCCTCCAGAAGCTAAAGTACTAGCAGACGTTTCCATTCTGATTTCCTCATGAGGATGCGTTGGAGTGCAATGTTCTGCACAGTATACAGAGCTCAGTGTGATAGAACGAGCTGCCCACTTAACTACTGGGTCAGCTGGTGGGTGTGGGTGTAGAAGCCGAGTCGTCTGTCGAGGTACGTTGGTCCGGTGTGACTTTAGACCTGCTCAGAAAGTACACAAATCATTAGTATATAACTCAGACGTTGATCTATAACCAGATTTGATTTCTCTGTTGTTTCTTACTGCTTGGTGTAAATCCTAGAGGGTAGAGGTCGACACGTTTTGGCCTTATGATTAATGGCCTCTTCAGGACTAGGCGGAACAAATGTCACCCCAACACTTTGGTTTGAACAGATCAGCGGGCCAAAAAGGGCTTTGTTGACAAGACAAGTTGAAAAATAAGCAATCATTGCTCCTGCGGGGAGCTGTAAACTCCTTCAATGCACTAAATATCGTCCCTTTAAAAATCACAGCCTGCATACGAAAATGTCGAAAACTGTGTCACAGAGGCAGGCCTACTAGTCACACTGCCTTATAAGAACTGGTTTTCAAATCCCGGCTATGTGGTTCAAGGGGGGTCAGACGTAGGTTTAAGTCACAGTAACTATCCACAAACCGACATATGGTGAAGCTCATTACGCCATGGTGGGGTGCTTGTTCTCTGCTCATTTAAAAGCGAGGCCACAAATAGCAAGTTTGCCTTTCTGTCAATTTTAATATATCTATCCTGCTAGAGCTTTTTTTTTGTTCCTTGAAGCAGCGGTGAAGCCCAGGCTCAAGAGGGTTATAAGGGCACCCTTTGCTTTGTTTCTGCTATTTACTTGTGATGTTAGTACGACATTTCTGCATCTGCATCTCATGAGGTTTGTGGTATCCTTGAAACATATGAATTCAAAATCAAATGCCTTTTGTGCTCTGCATCTCTCTTTCTCAGTATTATCATGGTGCTGTCTTTAAGGGACGCTACATGTGTGTTACATTATAATGTATTCTTTTCATCAATGCTCTGTTTTGAACACTACCATGCTAGAAAAAAATCATGTTTAAAAAAAAAGATATTGAAAAAAAAAACACATTCAAAAGTGAGGATTGGCGGTGCGTGGCTGACGGCCGATTAAGATGGCCGCTTAGTTTTTGAGCTCCGGGGTTATCCTTGTCCTTCCCAGCTATCCGCATACATATCCGGCAATTACAGGGCTCCGACGGCTGGAGCCGACGTCCGAACCGGAGCGGCGACACCCGGAGGCACATCGGTGAAAATCCGTTCTTCCTAGCGGCTGAAATCGCCCTCTGCAGAGGAACGGCCTGGGTGCGACGGCCGGACCCGGGACTCTAGTGCTGCTGACGCCCAACGTTGAGGTCACCGTGACGCGCTGCGCTGCACGGCTGTGATCCGAGCACAAACCCCCACGCTATCAACTCTGGACGTACCTCCTTCTCCCCCTAAGGACCTCACGCCTCCGGACTCTCTTCGCGGACCCTACAGTCCACAACGCCACTACTGCCTGGGGCCACCCGACTTCGGTACCGACCGGAAAGGGGCCAATTTAAGAGCCGGGCCTGGCTGCGGCTTCCACATGCTTCTCTGACTATCATCACCAATTGCCTCCCAGCGGCTCCGCCTTACCCTGTGCCCTCGCAGCTTCGACCAGACGACCTGGAGAGGTGCGTTGATATATTCTGCTCTCCGTTTCTACCGGGGATTGGGTCCGGTGGACTTGCAGCCTGGGTGGGTGCAATACCCGGTCCCCTACTTGGCCTGGCGCTGCTCTGGGGCCTATTCAGGAGGGTCTTAATTGCGCAGGCAGGGGACGAGGCCCTGCAACCATACTGTCGTCTTCAGCATACAAGCCCTTAACCAGCTTTTGTTTCCTGAGGAGGGGCACAGAGCCACATCGCCGTACTTCTGCAGGACGATACATTCTCCCTTAAATTCCTCCGGCCCTCCGTTCACCTTGGAAGCAGCCATTCTGTACCTCCTACTACGGTCGGTCTTGGGCCCCAGGAACTACCCCCGATTGACTGAGCCATGGCGGGAAGGGGTCCCAGAAACCAGACTGCGCAACAAAAATTGGACAAATATGCCCAAGGTAAAAACTCCCCCACCGCGCCGGAAGGACGCTCCACTCAACATAAGATGCCAGATGCAGAGGGAACCTCAAAAATCACGCTCGAGGACGTCATGCGAGCTCGACTACTGTTGGCACAATATCCATCAATGTATCCCTGCTACGTGCGGACCTCCACAAAATGGCGGATAGGGTGAAAGAGGTAGAGGTGGTGGCCAAATCGTTGGTAGTAGATACTTCGGAGCTCCAGGTTGCGGTTGCTCACCTTGAAAAAGAAAACTAACTCCTTGCTGACAAGCTCGATGATCAAGAAGGACGCGCAAGACGGAACAACGTTCGAATTATAGGTATTTCAGAATCGGAAGGCGCCCAGGCGATGGACTTATACGTGGAGGAGCTGATTAAAACTAAACTACAACCCAAAGGACTCTCACATTTCTTCTCGGTGAAGCGTTCCCACAGGGTACCGGGAGGGAGACCAAAGCCGGGGGCACCCCCGCGACCGGTACTGGCCAGACTCTTCAATTTTAGAGACAGGGACGCAATTTTGCAAGTGGCACGCATTTCACCTCCAATACGCATTTTGAACTCTACAGTGAACTTCTTCCCTGATTACACTGCAGCTGTTTCAAGGCGTAGGCGAAGCTTCTTTGACGTAAAAAAGACTTCTTCGCGAAAAGGAACTACCATATTCAATGCTTTTACCAGCAAAGCTTAGAGTGGTGGCTGGGGACCGTACCTGGTTCTTTGATACGCCAGAGGTGGTTATGGACTGGGTTGAGGTGTGGCGACCAATGCGCCGTGCTGAGCAAGGAAATGGCTCCCATCGCCGCAGAGAGGAGGAAGAAGATTCGGAGAAACAGGCTATCAGTGGCCGTGGATCGAGCCAGGTGACACCATTGGAGGAAGAATAGATTTTGCTGATGCACCGACGCTCCAGGCCACACTGGGTAGCGCTGTGACTCTTTCCGGACTGTGCCGTTTTTGGGTAATGGACTGAGGCTGGCCTTGGAGTCTTAAAAAGGGCTGGAGCCTTACGGACCTCATTACCCTCGATACGGAAGTATTGCGATTCAGGGTGGGTAAAGCACTCTGCTGAGTTTGGGTGGCGGGCAGTTTTAGGCTTGCTAGGCAGGGAGGCGGGATGGGAGTTTGGGTAAGGGAACACATGTTTTGTTTTTTGTTAAATGCAATGTTTTTGGGGCAATACTCTCCTTTCATGATGGATCTATGTGTAGCATTTGTGGCTTTACATACTTGACACACTTTGAAACAACTAATGGCGGAACAGGTCACACAAGAATCTAGGTCTCCCCAATCAGCCTTAACAGTAATGTCATGGAATGTCCGAGGGTTAGGAGATAAAGTGAAGAGGGGTTTAGTGCTCCAGCACTTGAAGCGTTGTGGGCCCACAGTGGCGCTCCTACAAGAAACGCACTTAATGGGATCTGCTGTCAAGGCCATGGATAGATGAGGATATCATATGGTGGCACATGCTGAATTTTCCTCAGGTTCTAGAGGCACGAGGATACTTATCAGAAAGAATTTCCCGCTAATAATACAGCAGAAACGAACTGACGACCAGGGCCGCTTCGCAGCACTGACATGTCAATGGGAAGGGCGTTTATTTAATTTGGTCTCTGTATATGTCCCTCCGGCCCTACATGCACAAACCCACTCTGCCCTCACAACATTCCTGCTAGCACTACCAGCTGCAACCCTGCTCATAGGGGGTGACTTTAATGATATAATAGATGGTGAGAGGGACAGATTTCCCACTAGATCAGGGAAACAGGGTGGACGACGTCTCCTTGGTTTCACGGAAGCTATGGGACTTACTGATAGTTGGCGGTAGAAACACCCTGACGAGCGCCAGTACACCTTTTACTCCGGGGTTTACAACTGCCACACCCGTATTGATTATTTCCTAACTTCAGCAGACGGTCTGCCGGGAATAGAAGAGGTACTCATTCGCCCAAGGGGTATATCAGACCACTCCCCGTTGCTGCTCAAGTACACACATCATCAAGCTCCAAGAAAGAGTATGTTCCCGATTTATGCAGGATTTCTACATGTGCGCCCCATTATAAAGCACCTCATAGCCACTACCAAACTATTCTTTCAAGAGAATGTGGGCACAGTGGACTCCCCTAGCACGCTCTGGGAGGCCTATAAGGTAGTCCTGCGTGGACAAGCAATAGCTTCAATCACAGGTCACAAGCGGGCGAAGAGGGCGGAGTCAGGCAACCTTGAGGAAGAATTAACTGCCGCAATGACAGAGCAGGCGAGGCACCCATCCCCTGCAGCCACCCTTGAGGTCCAACTTAAACAGGCGGCGTACGTGGTGTATCAGACGGAGACTGTGATGACTCGCCTCCAAGCAACTAGGCGTAGGGTATACGAACTGGGAGATAAAGCGGGAAAGATGCTGGCTTGGCTGGATAGGAAGGAAAGGGCAAACAGGGTTATAGCATAACTGATTTCCCCCACTGGTTCCGTGACCTCTGACCCAGATGGTATAGTGGACATACTGGCCGATCATTATGAGCGATTATATGCCCCTCGGGTGTCATTCACGTCTGAGGAGGCATATGACTATATCAAAGATCTGACTATTCCCAGACTTTCCCCTGAGGCAACGCTCCTCTTAGAGGCAGATATCACCACAGAGGAGTTACAGACTGCAACCTATTCACTCGCGTCTGGGAAGGCGCTGGGACCTAATGGATTCCCAGTGGAACTGTATAAAAAGACAGCACAGACCTCTGCTCCCTCGTTGCTCGAGATGTTTCTTGACAGTCTCGAAGCAGGAGAACTGCTGAGAGACCAACGGCTCGCCACAATCGTTGTGATCCATAAACCAGGCAGACCAGTGACGGACTGTGCGTCCTATCGCCCCCATCTCCCTGATAAACGCAGAGCCAAAGATCCTTGCCAAACTTCTGGCACTACGGTTGACTCCGCACCTCTCCTCTTTAGTGCACCCGGACCAGTCTGGCTTTATGCCACACCGAAGCACAGCACTTAACCTGCGCAGGCTCTACGCAGTCCTGGCACATCAGTCGTATATCCGGGAACCTGCGGTCATTCTCTCATTGGACGCCACTATGGCGTTTGACACTGTGGAATGGCCTTACTTATATGCCGTGCTTCGCCATATGGGCTTCGGTCCGAAATTCTGTGCCTGGGTTAGCCTCCTTTACAACAAGCCTTTGGCACATGTTTCGGCCAATGGGCATGTCTCCCGTGACTTTCCTCTTGGCAGGGGTACACGGCAGGGTTGCCCGTTGTCCCAGCTGTTATTCGCGCTGATTCTGGAGCCACTTGCAATTTGGATCAGATGGGAACCCTCCATCAAGGGCCTTTCTTGGACCAACACGTGGGAAGACCGCATATCCCTATATGCAGATGATATCTTGTTATACTTCACCTCCCCCAAGAAATCCATCCTAGAATTATTGAACGCATGTGAGAAGTTTGGAAGAGTGTCTGGTTAAGAAATCAATTGGTCTAAGTCCGTTCTCCATGTCCTGGCCGGCCCTCCTCCCATTCTACCTGCGAGTTGCCTCCTGCACACTACAACGACAGCATTTAAATACCTGGGTATCTATATTACATCAGACCCAAACGAATTTTTGGCTGTAAATCTTAGTCCCCAGTTAGAGCGCTTTAAGCGGGACGTTAAGGTATGGCGGACTCTCCCTCTTACACTTCTGGGTAAGGCGGCATTATACAAAATGATGGCGCTCCCGCGCTTTCTATATGTCCTCGAGAATACACCATTTTTGCTTCCTCACTCGTATTTTAGGGCTATCGCCTCTACTGTTTCTAATCTGTTGTGGGATGGAAGGCCCCAACGTATCGCACAAGCTAAATTAACAAAGAGCTGGTATGATGGGGGTATAGCGCTTCCCAATGTGGAATTATATTACTGGGCGGCAAATCTTAAGCAGATAAATTATTGGTTGCATGCCCCACAGACCGAACCAGCTTACCTAGCTGATAGACAATGCTTGGGGAGCAGAGGGTTGTTGGGTAACCTCTATAGCCGCCGCATGCCCCCGGACCTAATTGGGCCCACGCGACACTCGGTACGACTCTGGTATAAGGCGAATAGACGTCTTCACTGCGATGGGACGATCACACTAATGACACCGCTATGGGACTCCTACAGACTGGGCTCCCTCTGCAGCAGCGCGGGGTTCCGTAACTGGGATAACATAGGCATTTCAGTGGTGGGTGACCTTTGGAAGAGAGGCAAGATAGTAGACTTCTCCTACCTACAAACACAGTATGACATGACTCAGAACGAGAGATTTAGATACCTCCAAATCAGACATGCACTCCAGTCAGTCATACCGGCTGATACTGAGATATAGGAATCCTCCCCTCTAGAAGATAGGCTTCTCACGGAACACATGCCAGATAGAGCCACTTCCTTGACTTACCGGAAATTGATAAATAACCTTCCTGAGGTGACGTCCACACTGCGGCTGAACTGGTCTGGTGACGTGGGCGACTTTGATGAGTCTGAGTGGCAGGAGGCCCTGTCGTCCCCCCGGGAAACAGCCATCCCCTCGAGGTTACAACTGGTCCAACTCAAAATATTACATTGTACATATTACACAAGAACAACGTTATTCAAGATAGGATCAACATCACATGAATATTGCTTACGACACTGTGGGGATTAGGGGACATTTTATCACACCATATGGGACTGCAAACTCCTAGCAGCATACTGGACGGCAGTCATGCGTACAATCTCCCAGGTTATTGATGTTTCCCTTTTGCCCGAGCCCCGTCGCTGTTTGCTGAATGTGTGGAAACCAAACGACTTAAATCACAGTCAGCAGGATTGGGTCATGTTGGGCCTGATGGTGGCAAAAGGTAACATCACCTTACTGGGGTGCCCCAAGAAGTGGGAGAAAATTTGGGGGGCTTGGAATAAGTTTCGTGATAATATCTGTGAGCCTCCAAATATCACAGGAATTTAAAGTGACTCGGACTAATAATGTACAGACATGTGGAAATTATATCTTCTGGTGTGTCCACTCATGTATTCTGTATAGATAATTTGTATAACAGATAAGCCTGTTTTGCTTGCATGGTCCATAAAATGCATATTCTTTCATTTGTATGTATAACTGCTCCCCCTTTATTTTATGTTGTGCTAATAAAAATAATTAAAAAAAAAAAAGTGAGGATTGGCAAGGATGGATTTCGACATTCTTTCTTTTCGACATTGCTATCTTTCTGAGGTCATTCTCCAAGAAGGTTGAACAATGGCATTTTTCTAGTTTTCTGAAGTTTTTTGAGCACCAGATACTTACTTTTTTTTTTTAATCTGCCAAGGTATCTTTTTTGTTTTTGTTTCGCCCAGGAAGGTAATTCTTAAACACAATGCCTTTTCCATGGTGCTAGTTTCTAAAATTAAACTCCATCTCTTTCACTCGCCTTGCCTCTGAGGTACTGTTTCACTCTTGATGTCCAGATAACCTATGGTTCTTGATATTGCAGCAGGTTTGTGAGTAGTGTTTCAGGCCTGGGCCAACAAATTGACAGTATCTGGCACCACCTATTATTATTATCATCCAATGTGGTAACAAGAACAGCTTGATGGAACCAAGAACATAGCCAGATTGTAGTAAAAGGGCTTTGGGGGAAAAAGTAGAAAACATTGATGTGCCAGAAAGGGTTTGTGTTTACAAAAAATTGACACCCACACTCTTTCCAGCTTTCAAGAACTGACAGAGTTGCGATAAAAGTAATCCTTTTACACAGTTTTTGTAATTGTCTGTGTGGTAGTAAATGTTTCCTACTTTTATGGTTTCTGCCTACTTGGAATTTGTGGTGGAAACAGATGCGAAACTCCTGGGTGAACCCGTAAAGCTATCCATTTCTGAATAGTAAACAAAATGTAGAATCCAGAAAGGGGTCATTTGTGTACACTGCTCACAGATTTTCTAAATAATGTAATCATTGAATGCAAAAACCAATGAAATTAAGTGATAAAAAAACAAGCATTGGCATAGCCAATAGGTCTCGCCTTTTGGACATTATAAGTGTTTAGCCATGCAACAGTTGATGTTGGACCAAGGATAATATGCTGCATAATTAAATACTTATAAGGTCCCAAAGTCGAGACCTATTGGCTATGCCAGTGCTTGTTTTTCAACAGTCACCAAGACGGATATCGAACTAGCAGGCATACTCAGTAACTGTATTTTTTCACTGAAGAAGCATGGTATGAAAATACACATTAATTCTGTAGTAGAATATCCGTTTTGCACTTATGCCGCCCAAAGGCAAAGAGTAGAATCAGTAGGTAGAGTTAGTAGGCTCTTCATCAATGTTCCTTAACAGTCAAGTGAGACGGAAAACCGTAAGGATAGTTCACTCGGTCAAAGACCCTGCTGCTGATATCGGAGTGAAGCCTGCAAGTCACTCGTTACCATCTCTATATCATAACCTAGCGGGTTAATGTGCCTGTTGTAGGACGCTAACTCAGTGCAACGTGCAGGCAACAGATGTCAGTCTAATCTAGCAGCTGGTGAATGCTGGTTGTGTGTGGCCCACTCATTCAGTTCGAGTTTTCTAACCTAAGGCACATTGCATGCTGGGGTTTTAGAACGTTTCAAAGCTGCACCCACAGGTCACACAGTGCAACCAATGATAGGCTATAAAGTTGACTGATTGAGGATGCCACACAAGAGGCAGCTCTGTCAGGGCAGGACACTCCGGTGGATCCCTACCACGGCCTCGGAGATCAATCAATCAATCGATCAATGCATTTATATAGCGCACTACTCACCCGGAGGGTCTCAGGGCGCTATGGGAGGGGGGTCCGCTACTGCTCGAACAGCCAGGTCTTGAGCTGTTTCCTGAAGGCAAGGTGGTCCTGGGTCAGGCGGAGGTGGGTCGGGAGGGAGTTCCAAGTCTTGGCGGCCAGGTAGGAGAAGGACCTTCCTCCTGTGGTGGCTCTTCGGATCCGGGGGACGGCGGCGAGGGCGTGGCTGGACGATCAAAGCTGGCGTGTGGGAGCGTAGAAGTTGAGGCGGCTGTTGAGGTATGCTGGTCCTTGGTTGTGCAGGGCTTTGTGTGCGTGGGTGAGGAGACGGAAGGTGATTCTCTTGTTGACCGGGAGCCAGTGCAGATCTCTCAGGTGTCCGGAGATGTGGCTGTGACGGGGGATGTCCAGGATGAGTCGTTCTGGATCCGCTGGAGTCTCTTCTAGAGTTTGGTGGTGGTTCCGGCATAGAGGGAGTTGCCGTAGTCCAGACGGCTGGTGACGAGGGCCTGGGTGACCGTCTTCCTGGTCTCGGTGGGGATCCACCGGAAGATCTTACGTAGCATGCGCAGGATGTTGAAGCACGATGAGGAGACGGCGTTGACTTGTCTGGACATGGAGAGGGAGGGGTCCAGGATGAAGCCCAGGTTCCGTGCGTGGTCTGTTGGTTTGGGTGCGCTGCCCAGGGCGGGGGGCCACCAGGAGTCGTCCCATGCGGAGGGTGAGGATCCCAGGATGAGGACTTCTGTCTTGTCCGAGTTCAGTTTCAGGCGGCTGTTCATCATCCACTTGGCTACTTCTGTCATCCCTTCGTGCAGGTTGGCTCTGGCGGTTGCGGGGTCGTTGGTGAGGGAGAGGATCAGCTGGGTGTCGTCGGCGTAGGAGATGATGTTGAGGTTGTGTTGGCGTGCGATGGCCGCAAGGGGGCTCATGTAGACGTTGAAGAGGGTTGGGATGAGCGATGAGCCTTGAGGAACGCCGCAGATGACTTCGGTGGCTTCTGATCTGAACGGGGGGAGGCGGACTCTCTGTGTCCTTCCGGTGAGGAACGAGATGATCCATTCCAGTGCCTTCTCCTGGATTCCGACGTTGCTGAGGCGCTGCACTACGGTGCGGTGGCAGACAGTGTCGAAGGCCGCGGAGAGGTCTAGGAGGATGAGGGCCGCTGTTTCTACGTTGTCGAGCAGGGCTCGGATGTCGTCGGTGGCTGCGATCAGGGCGGTCTCGGTGCTGTGGTTGGCCCGGAAGCCAGACTGCGAGAGGTCGAGGGATCCGTTCGTTTCGAGGAAGGCGGCCAGCTGCTTGTTGACTGTCTTCTCGATGACTTTTGCAGGAAACGGGAGCAGCGAGATGGGGCGGTAGTTCTTGAGGTCGGTGGGGTCGGCTGATGGCTTCTTTAGTAGAGCGCTGAGTTCAGCGTGCTTCCAGCTCTCCGGGAAGGTAGCGGTGTCGAAGGAGGTGTTGATTATGTCCCGCAGGTGGGGTGCGATGACAGCGTCGGCTTTGTTGAAGACGTGGTGAGGGCAGGGGTCGGTCGGAGATCCGGAGTGGATGGAGTTCATCGTGCGGATGGTGTCGTCGGTGCTAATCGGGGTCCAGGCGCGGAGGGTGTTGGTGGGGGGCGGTGGTTCAGTTGTGGCGTGCGTCGGTTGGGTGCTGAAGCTGTTGTGTATGTCCGCGATCTTGTTGTGGAAGTAGGAGGCCAGGGAGTTGCAGAGGTCTTGTGAAGGGGTGATGTCGTTGTTTCCGGCGTTTGTGTTGGAGAGCTCTTTGACGATGTTGAAGAGTTCCTTGCTGTTGTGTGCGTTGTTGTCCAGTCGTTCCTTGAATGCAGACTTCTTGGTGGTGTGGATCAGTTGGTGGTGTTTTCGGGTGGCGAGCTTGAGGGCAGCCATGTTGTTCGGTGTTGGGTCTCTGCGTCAGGCTTTCTCGATGTCTCGGCAGTTCTTCTTGGAGCTCTTGAGTTCATCGGTGAACCATGGGGCTTTCTTGCTGCAGGGTCTGCTAGGCGGGGTCTTCAGAGGGGCGAGGTCGTCTGCGCAGTCGCTGATCCACTTTGCGAGGTTGGTGGCCGCCTGGCTTGGGTTCGTTGTGCTGGTGGGGGGGTTCATGCTCAGGGAGGTCGCGAGCTGGTCGGCTGTGATCTTGTTCCAGCTTCTGCGTGCAACCTGTTGCTGGCGGTGGTGGATCGTGGTCTTTCTGAAGCTGAAGTGGACGCAGCTGTGGTCCGTCCAGTGGAGGCCGGTGGCGTGGCTGAAGGCGATGTCCTTGCTGGATGAGAACACGGGGTCGAGGGTGTGTCCGGCGTAGTGGGTGGGGGTGGTTACCAGCTGCTTGAGACCGAGGTTGGCGAGGTTGTCCAGCAGGGTGGTGGTGTTGCGGTCATTGTTGTTCTCCAGGTGGAAGTTGAGGTCCCCGAGGAGGATGTAGTCAGCGGAGGGGAGGGCGTGCGGGCTGATGAAGTCGGCGATGTCTTCGCTGAATTGTGTGCGTGGTCCCGGGGATCTGCTTGAGATCTACAAAAACACAGTTTCTCTTTTTTATTGTATTTTTTTTGTAATGGGACTTCTGATCGAGACTTTGCTACTTCCAAAGTGTTTGCTTGAACATGTTAGCAAAACCTCACTCGACGTATACATTATCATGATTTTACTAGAGCTATGAAGAAACAAATACTGTGGCAACAGGTGCTATAAAAAAGGCATTGTTATTCTTGAACAATAGAAGCTATCCGCAGTCATTGGAGCAAAAAATGATTTATGCTATTTAGATTTTTGTTAGGAATCAGTGGGTCAGAGAGATGGGAGGAGACAGGATATAAGAGGCGGGAGAGGCAGGTGAAATCAAAGGAAGTGGTCAGGGAAGGGAATAATGGATTTAGAATGAGAAAAAAGGCAAAAAAGGAAGGAGTCAGCAGGAAGTGGGAAAGTGGTGGAAAGCCTTGCAGAAAAGAAAAAAGTGAAATCATCTTTGAAGGGAAAAAGAATGCTGTCCGCAGCAGGGCCAGCTGGCGCCCATTCTTTGGGAGGCTGAAAATTATTTTTCGTCTGTATTTTGCTGATAAAGGTGTATTATTTCGTTTACTCTTTGGATTTGGGTCCCTCGGGAAGAGGAAGGCGTTGGGTGACCTTCAGTTTAACTTGAGATGAACCAGACGACTAGGCAGGGCTCTTTCAAATGTCACTGGGAAGACCAAATCACGTATATTTTCACAGAAAAAGTTGCATCCACTAAAACGAACATTAGCAAATCCAACAGGTCTTACGTATGTGAAATTTATTGACTTTCTCTGTGTCTTTAGCCATGTTGTACATGGTGGAAATTTAGAAAATTAGCGCTATGATGCAGCCAGCGCTGTCCACGAAGGGATGTGATCTGTTTTCATCCTAATAGCATTTCTAATGGCACTGTGTATTTCAGAGGTCCAACCTGCATAAAGGGTATTAAGTGTAAACAGCACTCCTTCACGTGCATTCTCATCTCTATGTAAATCCCTTCGTGCAAGTATTAAACAAACATTTGCACAATCAGATTTGAAGGCATGCGTTGACCTAATTTCTAAAAGCCAGCATAGAACAGAGGCTTTAATGCAGCTTAAATTGACGAACATAGTTCATCCTCTGGAGCACCCATTGATTCACTCGCCTCGTGGTCCGCCTCTTCCAAATTTCAGTAGGCGGGTCTCTCTTAAAAACTTTCCCTCGAACGCTCATTGTGTCGAATTGCTTGTCAGGGTCGCCAATGTGGCATAAAAATAATTGAACCCTATTAGACAAGCTTGCCCTGGCTGGGTTTCAGCTAACTAAATGAAACTGGGTGCGGAGCTTGAAAGGGAATGTACATCACACGAGCACAAAAAACCAAACATAGATGTATCAGAAAGGAAGAGAAAACAAGCACGCGAGTGGTGCATGCGCGCGCCTCAGCGAGACATCTGGTTTGAATTATCGCGCACGCGTCTGGGCATGATAATTCAAACCAGATGGTGCCTGTGCGGGTAACCGCAATTAAAAGGCTGTGGGCGGAGCAAAGGCGAGACATGTGCCCGCCTTTGCCCAATTGCGTGCTGTCTTTATTTGAAAGACGCACGCAAAGCCCATTAGCCTGTGAGGAAGCGTGTGGTGAGCTTGGGGAGATTTCTGAAGCCCCTTACTAAAAGTCAAGCAAACAGCGCATGCATGCTCCTCTGGGCTCGACCTAAAAATGAACAAAGTTTTCATCTGTAATTTTTTGCTCCAGTGGCTGATTTGCAAACATAACATACCCTTTTGTCAGACTCTTCTTTTAGCCCTGTGATAAAATGTTTCTTGATTGTCCAAAATTAATAAGGTAGAATTATTTTTAATGTGCAATAGATTCTTAGTTGACTCTGAACTCTGAATTTTGGCTTATCCATAATATCATCTGATTCAGAAGGCAGGTGGCAAAATGTGTTCTTTCTGCCACACTAACTTACATTTGAAAGCTAAGAATGATTGAAATTAATTCAGTAGATAATAAATAATGTTCTCTTATTCTTTGTTTCTACACTTCTCCCAATTTTCATGTTACCCCACTTTTGTGGTTAGCCGATTGCCTGTGACAGGAAATGTCCACCATATACAACATGAAGAGATCAAGTTTTTTTCCTTGGAATTTTAGTCTTTCGGGTGATGTGGGTAGCCGTGGTATTTGGGCCGTTCGTCAGCCAGTACACAGGGAAACCTTCCAACCCCAAACACGTCTGAAAACTAGACACCAAGGGGCTCATCCCTATGTCCAGAGTGGTGTGGCTTGAATGGATACCATCACATTTGTCTTTCCTAGAATGCCCTGCAAACATCAAACTTTGGCTAAAATTTCAGATATTCTCAGGTGTATGATGGGGACAGTCCCAGAATCTGGGAGGATTCACAAATATCCTGCTATCCATCATTCCTGCACTTCTCTCAATAAAAATGGTACGCCATTCATTTGGCCTGTATGTCACCCTCGAAAGGAACAGATGAAAACTGTGATGTTTTGATGTGGTCTTCTAGTACTCGTTTGGTCTGTTTTTGTCTGGACAATAGGCCCACTCACAAAGGTTTTCATTAGGTGAAGTATGGAAATGCGAGGTGGTAAGACTTTTACACTCCCTCTATGTTCCTGATTTTTCTGACACCTAAATGTGTAGAATTTGATTTTCCTATGCATACATTGACATTTACACTGTAGACTTGTTAAGAAAATGTGCATGGATCTATGCAACGCTCAGCACTTTACACGCCCCCAGGTGTCTACTTCTCAGGAATGTCAGGGGTCGGTAAGTTTCCCAGTGTGTGGGTTGACTCTGGGCCCAAATACTCCACTCACCCCCTCCATGAAGTACACATTGACTGTATTTGGGTGCAGTGCCTGGCACATACACACATGCCAGGTATATTTGTAACTGCGAAAAGTGTGAGAATTATGAATAATGTAACATTCCTTATTGACGGGCCACATGAGATTTACTTTACAGATACCAAGGTCATGTGCTTTGCCTTTTTCCTGCTTCTCAAACCTTCACTGCATTCATCTATTTCTGTGAACATTATTATTCACCCATATATTTCAAAATGTACAGTTTTGTTGGCGGGTCATTTACATGTATAGACAACATGATAGTGCTGTGATATTGGCTGAGAGAACATCATGGGCAGGGCAGTTTAGCAAGAGTGAAGCTTCAGCATTCCAAGAGGGGTCTCATAAAGAACCAGTGCAAAGGCTGAGCACTGGTGCTTGCTCGCTTTGCTGGCCAGCTGGCCTTCTGCTTCTCGAGAGGACGTCGGCACAGCATAACAGCATAACAAAGACTGGGCTTGCTTCCCAAGCAGGCTGCACATTGGAATAACACTGAAATACGAACAGGTATGAGTCTGACAGGGAAAAGCCTAAATCTCTTGCTGCTGACCAGGGAGCTTCGTGGATTATCCCTGCAACGTTTCTACTGCTGGACTGACCCTTTGCCTTCACATCTCGCGGAACCCGCTGCGCGGGTCCCGCTTTGCCCGTACTGCTGGGCTGGGCTGCCTCGCTGAAGTGAAGGGCTTTGGCGGCGCACTGTGTGCATAACTGGGCGGAAGAAGGGAACACTCTGCCCGGGCTGCGAGCACCAGGTGAGGGACAGGGACTCCATTTCCCAGGAGTCCCTGTGTAGCCATCCCCTGCACCTGGACGCTCTCCCGGGTTGCCCCGCCCCGACCGCCGGACTAAAGCTGCCGCTCACCGGAGCCATTTGGGAAACGCCTAAATCTCTTGCTGCTGACCAGGGAGCTTCGTGGATTATCCCTGCAACGTTTCTACTGCTGGACTGACCCTTTGCCTTCACACCTCGCGGAACCCGCTGCGCGGGTCCCGCATCGCCCGTACTGCTGGGCTGGGCTGCCTCGCTGAAGTGAAGGGCTTTGGCGGCGCACTGTGTGCATAACTGGGCGGAAGAAGGGAACACTCTGCCCGGGCTGCGAGCACCAGGTGAGGGACAGGGACTCCATTTCCCAGGAGTCCCTGTGTAGCCATCCCCTGCACCTGGACGCTCTCCCGGGTTGCCCCGCCCCCGACCGCCGGACTAAAGCTGCCGCTCACCGGAGCCATTTGGGAAACGCCTAAATCTCTTGCTGCTGACCAGGGAGCTTCGTGGATTATCCCTGCAACGTTTCTACTGCTGGACTGACCCTTTGCCTTCACACCTCGCGGAACCCGCTGCGCGGGTCCCGCATCGCCCGTACTGCTGGGCTGGGCTGCCTCGCTGAAGTGAAGGGCTTTGGCGGCGCACTGTGTGCATAACTGGGCGGAAGAAGGGAACACTCTGCCCGGGCTGCGAGCACCAGGTGAGGGACAGGGACGCCATTTCCCAGGAGTCCCTGTGTAGCCATCCCCTGCACCTGGACGCTCTCCCGGGTTGCCCCGCCCCCGACCGCCGGACTAAAGCTGCCGCTCACCGGAGCCATTTGGGAAACGCCTAAATCTCTTGCTGCTGACCAGGGAGCTTCGTGGATTATCCCTGCAACGTTTCTACTGCTGGACTGACCCTTTGCCTTCACACCTCGCGGAACCCGCTGCGCGGGTCCCGCATCGCCCGTACTGCTGGGCTGGCCTGCCTCGCTGAAGTGAAGGGCTTTGGCGGCGCACTGTGTGCATAACTGGGCGGAAGAAGGGAACACTCTGCCCGGGCTGCGAGCACCAGGTGAGGGACAGGGACGCCATTTCCCAGGAGTCCCTGTGTAGCCATCCCCTGCACCTGGACGCTCTCCCGGGTTGCCCCGCCCCTAACCGCCTCATCTCCTCATTAGCAGCTGCTGACACCCCAATCGGGACGCGTGCGGGACGCCCGGGGCTAAGCCCGGGCAAAGGGCGGGCCCTCTGTGGCCCTCAGAGGCCCGAGGAGCCTGGTCTGGGCCACACCCTTTGTCATTTGTTTGCCAGCCTTTGGACCAACGGATAATTGTAAGTTCGCTCACTGTTATTTTTGTTATTATCACTGGGACCAACATTAGAGACTTATTTTCTTCTGCCTATACGTAACCCCGGCCACCTTGCACTGTAACTTTACTTTATTTGTGGCCTGTAATGAACTGTCGAGAGACTAGAAGCATGGCAGCTGCTGGAGCCAAAAAACTGACAGGTACCCTCGATGATTTTATCGTTCGGACTCATGCCTTAATAGATGAGGGGATTATTTTAATGGACAGAAGGGTGTCTCAAGACTTGGCATTGGCCAGGAGATCCTCTTTAGGCCTCATAGCTCAAGCCTGTACTCCACATGCAGCTACAAACTCCAACACCTCAGCTATTGTACACAATGAGGGGGCTCATGATGATATTAGCTCGCAAGAAGGTTTGGAGGCAACACCTAATCTTGCTTTGTTAGCAGAGAGTGGTTCATTAAATGGGTCTGAAGATGTCTCTGTGGAAAATGCACTTGAAAGGGGCTTGAAAGAGGGAGCAATTCCTAAAAAAAAGTCTAAATCTGTCACACGTAAACGAAAGAAAGCACTGATCACTCAGAACTTAGATCAGACTACCTCAGACCTGGTGCCCCTAAACTCTAATAGTGTTCTGGTCGCTAACACCGTTGACATCGATGGAGCTAATCAAACTAATATGGGTCTACCACTAAGTTTACCAGATGGCACAGTCATAGATAGTAGTCTAGAGGAAATTTTGGATCTAGGTGGTGAAGTAGATAATCATGTTAGAAGTGATGAGGATAGGAACAGCTTAAACATGGTAAATAATAACATCTTTCAAATGTTAAAAATACTGCTCGAACCCATTGAAGCCAGGTTGCGTTGCTTAGAAACTATCTTAAAAAACATCCATAAAGATATAAGCGCTCCTAGCTTTAGCCAGTATAACAAGATACCCCCCGTAAAAAAGGCCATGAATAAGCCTCCCATGGCTGATAAAAACACCCCTTCTCTTAAAAAAAATGCGCCCATTAATCCCACCAACACCATCATCACAGGGGGCACTTCCTCAAAAACTCCTGACCCAAAACCAGTTTCTAATCCTGTTAAACCCAAGGTTACCTCTCAGGTTAAGTTTAAAGAACCTACACCTCCGACTCCTAAATTGGATCAGACCCCAAAGGAAAAGAGAGAACCACGGAGAAACATCCACCTTCCCCCGGATGCATGCTCTTTTGTAGTTATCCTGACTGGGGTCACTGAACTCGGGCCAACTGAAACGGAGTCCTACCAAACCCTAAAAAATAAGGTGTGCCACTGGCTGTCTAAAAACTTTCCATTACCGCCTGGCATGCCTAGTAACATCCTAATGGTGGAGAGAACTCCTTGGGTGGGAGGCAATAGGAAAAACCTACAAGGTGACTGCGTGGTGGTCACCTTTGAGCACCCACAGGTAGTAAATTACATCTGTGCCGGTACACCGCGTTATCAGGCGAGCACGGTCACGGCCAGTCCTCTCTCCTACTTTTATGTTCAAGGGAACCAACCCGACAAAAGATGGAGTTGGTTAAAGGGCCCTCAGGAGTCCAACTATAGACAGAGGTTTAATCCCCCCTGGGAGGCTCAATCACGTGGCTGGGAGGAGGGGGGCGAGGATGGGTGGACCGTGGTCAGGAGAAGAAGAGCTGGACCTTTTCAGGGCGGTTTTTTCGCTGGCCCCCAAAACAAACATCCATATCACGACTATCATCACGTAAATGGGCAGGAAAATTATTTTAATGTCCCAACGTTCAATCATTACGATCACCCGTCCTTTATGGATTGGGTAGATTGACAAACATCGGGTCACTATGCTTCACAATCGCTAACCGCCCTACACACCACCTTACAGAGTAGTAACCCCCCACAAGACTTAAACCCTGATCCACGTACTGAGCGAACATCTACCACAGAGCAGGTCATGGAGGGGGGGACAGATTTGTCTGTAATTGAAGGGAATAAAGGAGGCAGGCAGGTGATCGCAATGGCCACATGGAACATAGCGGGCCTTAGGAACAAAATCGATGACCCTCATTGGAGAGACCTCATAGGCACTATGGACATTATCGCCATGCAGGAAACGTGGGTGACTGAAAATCTGCTTACACTGGATGGCTACACCACCTTCTTCCTCCCAGCTGTCAATTCATTGAGAGGGCGGGCTAGAGGTGGCCTGGTTACCTTGATATCCGCAAAAATCTCAGGCACCTATAAAGAAATTCCCACTGGTAGCCCCTACTGCCTTGCAGTTTTAATTACACATAGGAGCTCTAATGCTGTATTACTAGTGAACTTCTGTAACTCTTTTGATAGAGAACACTCAGTCGATAATTTGCAGAGGTTAAACTCTTTTTTAATTAAGTTCCAAGAGTCCATGGAGGCCAACTGTATTGTTATTTTATTGGGAGATTTCAATGTCCACGGCTGTCATGAAGATTGTCCTCCGAACCTTCTGTTTGGTCCCCCAGAGGATGAGAATATCCATTTTGAACATACAGATCAGGGTTCCTTTCTAGAATCTTTGTTAGCTGAAAATGGTTTAATGTTGCCACTTGGGGGGGAAGAAGGCATTCCAACTTTTACGGGCCATGGCAGTGGGTCTACCATTGATTACATTTTTTTGAGCAGTAGTCATAGCAGTCATATCATCTGTTATACCGTTGTAAGGTCCCATTTTAGTGACCACAATCTTGTTGTACTAAAAGTTAAAGATGTATTTGATATTAACGATAGTAGCTTGAGTCTGGTAGACAAATGTGACTTACGACCAACTGACCAGGCCCGTCGAATCAAATGGTGCAAAATAATTCCTGAGGATTTTTTTGGCAATTTGTGTATGAATAGTCAGGAGGATTTCGAACTTTGTTTAAATGACCAGGCGGGGGACACTGAGGTTTTAGAAGCGTATAAAAGGGTATGCGCCAACATCGTGTCTAACCTGACACAACAGTGTAAAAGGAAAAACCAGGAAAGGGCAGGCTGGTTTGATAAAAAATGTTCTGCTGCTAACCACAAATTAAAATTAGCTTTAAAATCAAATCCTGTAGATAGAAAACTTGTGGCTACCCTCAGGAAAGCATATAGGACCACCATTGAGAAAAGACGGCGTGAGATTAGAGAGGATGCTTGGGCTGATCTGACCTCAACTGACGTCCTGAAAAGTAGCGCCAAATTCTGGGCCGTGGTCAACCAACCATATTTTGCGGACTCTTGCAATAGTGAATTGGACTGTGGTATCCAAGAAGACAAATGGCATTTGCACTTTAAATCTGTGTATGAGCAGGAAGCTACCGGGGCTGAGGACACGACCAGTTTATATCAACTCCCGTATAGCCTAACGGTTGATGAGGTAGAGGTGGGCCTAGCCATTGAAAAAATGACCAGCAATAAGGCTCCTGGGCCGGACGGGGTTCCAGCTGATCTTTTTAAAGTGGATATTTTATTCTGGTCCAAAATTTTAGCTAGAGTTTTCAACAGCATTTTTAAAACAGGTATCCCAGAATCATGGTCCCAATCTGTAATTGTCCCTATTTTTAAAAAAGGAGACAGGGGGGAACCGGGAAATTACCGCCCCATATCCCTGATAGATTCTGCGGTTAAGGTCATAGGGAGAGTGGTCCTCAGTAAACTTACTGAATGGTTAGGGGAGACTAACACCCTTTCCCCCCTTCAGTATGGTTTTAGAAAGGGAAGGAGCACCATCGATCAGAGTTTAAACCTACAATTGCTGATTGGAAAATACACTAAAGCAAAGCCTGGATCCCTATTCATTGCCTTTATGGATCTGTCCTCGGCCTTTGACCGAGTGAACAGGTCCAAGTTGTGGGGCCAGCTCCTTAGCATAGGTATCGACCCAAACATCGTGTACTTCCTAGCAGACCTTCATAAGGACCTTACCGCCACTGTTCGCTATGACAGAAAAGGGAATTGTACAGGAAAAATCCATATTACTAACGGTGTCAGGCAGGGCTGCATTCTTGCTCCCCTGCTGTTCACCTTATACATTAACAACTTGGGTGGAACACTGGGTACAGCCTGTAAAGACATACCTAGAGCAGGGAAATACACATTGCCCGCATTACTGTACGCAGATGATGCGGCTCTCATAGCTAGAACTGCTGTGGGTCTGCAAAGTCTGTTGAACTCTTTTTATAATTTTATGATAAATCTGGACCTCAGTATCAACTTTGGTAAATCTCATGTAATGGTGGTAGGACCCCATGTTAAGGCCAAAAAACATGCCATGTCCCTACACTGTAATGGCCACAAACTATCCAGAGTCTCCAGATTCCCCTACCTGGGTGTAGTGTTTGACGATCGCTCCACTTGGCTCCCCCAAATGTTGGAGAAAAAAAAGGTCTTGGCACGCTCTATATCTGCAGTCCTTGGTTTCTCACGCAAAATTGGGGTGAAGCCCATAGAGACTGTCCTAAAAGTGTACGCCGCTAAATGTATAGCTATCGCCATGTATGGCGCAGACCTGTGGGGTTTCATGCCCGCTAAATCTCTCCAAGTGATCGAGGATAACTTTTTAAAATCCATTCTTTCTTTACCAAAATCCACAGCAAGCTTCATTGTACATCAGGAATGCGGGGTGGATTTTCTGGAGGATCGAGTCGCTATGGCTCCCCTCCTGAAATGGATATCTGTGTGGCTCAACCCAGAGCTTGATGTTAATCATGAAATCTTGAAGGATTGCCTTAAACTAGACCATTGGAACAAGATTCCCTGGCTAAAATATGTTGAACAATCTTGTGTTAAGCTGGGCAGGCCTGAGCTGTTCCACAATCCTTCTGCCCTCGTAAAGGCTGATCTAAAGTGGGCAAAGAACACCTTTTTGCTACATAGTGGAATGGATAGAGAAAACAAGGAGTTGAGAAAACCTTCTGTCAGGTCGCATCAACTGATTGTTTCCTCAGATCACGAACCGGAACTTTACTTGAAAGTTGTAAACAACCCAAGTCACAGGTACCCCCTTACTAAGTTCCGCTTGAACAAAGTTCATTTGCTAATGTGTGGCCGCCCTGGCTGGACCAGGGACTCGGAACTGAGTATATGTAATTGTGACGGTTACTCAATAATGGACACTGCCCATTTCCTGTTTTTTTGTACCCATTTTAAAACCATTAGGGAAAAATTCATCATCCCCCTGCTAAAGGGGAAAGGGTTCAGGCAGGTTAAACCAGCGGTATTATACCTCCAGATGCTAACTGATATCTGGGAAATCTATAATGTGGCCAAATTTTTAACTATTGCAATGAGACTGGGCAAAAGGATCAATTGGGTGTAGAATATGTACCAACCATTCTGTGTATCGTAAAACTGAACTTGTTTTTTTTATTCTGTAACGTTTTTATTACTGCTGCATTACTAATTGTAACTTTTTTCTTAATGATGTACTGTGATTTCTGGACCATTTTTTATATATATGTCTGTACTTTTATGGTTTTGAAAATTCGAACCGAATAAAGTATTTCTTGACTTGACTTGACTTGAGTCTGACAGGCCACTTAGGAAAGTTGCTCTATTTTAACACGACAAGGGAAACCCAAAAGGAATCACACTAGGGTCCTTGGGCAGTAGTCTATTGTACAGAACAGGGGACCCTAGTAATTAAGGATCACGTAAATAATAGACATATACTAAATAGTATATATGACCTCTGTCCAGCCGGACAGGTTTTTATTTTTCAATTTTTTGTATTGTTCCATATATATAACAATTATACAAAAGTGGGCACAGCCTGTGACCCACAGAGGACAAGACAGAACAAGTGACAAAACAATTATGTAAAAACGCACAAAAGCGGTCTGTACTTATTCTTTGGTTATACAGACTAGATCACATTCATAGCAACCCATTGTTGTTCAATAATTATGAGGTCAAACCAACATATGGTGCAGTGAGGTCGACGACGTTTCGATGCAGTTACGAAATACTTGCATCATCATCAGGACAGAAAATAATATGTCATGTTTGTCTAGAGAGTCTATTTCAATCACAGTGCCTCTATTGCGAATTACATAATACATATGAAAAAGGAAAAAATTGGAGAAAAAATTGGAGAGAAACACAGACCAAAGATTAGTCATTAGAAGCGACTAGGCATGAGTACATTTTATATTACAGTTTACATCACTAACCAGCTTATTTATGCCCATTTTTCCGTTAGAACTCTAAGATGGATTATCCGACCACCACGAGGACGCGCCTGGAGCTACTAAATTGAGTAAGTTCCAATATGTTACACGGCACTGTTACTTTCCCGTGTACACGTTCGGCAGATTAATTTAATTACTCCCCTGTACCCTCATTGTTTTACTTTCTCCCCCAGTTCCCTCTGAACAGCGAAGTCATCGTGAGTATAGACTTCTGTCCATATTAGCACCACTTGCACTAGTTGCAAACACGGTATATAATCTAACGGCTTGATTTGGTTGTATTAGAGTCTTTTGCCGCGTGGAATTCCTACTTTCCAAAGGGATCCAATCTAAGTAATTACGAGGTAACCGCTATAGTAAAGCGCCTTTTTGAATCCTACACTTCATGTCTCACCTATGTGTATCTGCATCGATTGTCACGTGTTATCAACACTGCGCCGTTGTTTTACAGCACAATCTCTCCTCACTGCGCCGACTTTTAACTACATCATCAACACACTGCAAATCACCAGTTCTTCCCCGCTGTATGGCCACAAGCATGTGATATAATTCACTGTCGAATAAAGCCCTCCTCACTGCGGCGTTTTTTAATAAAAAACCGGAAACCGACACCTTCCCCCGGTTCTTCCCCGCTGTTTGGCCACAAGCATGTGATACAATTCACAGTTTAATTAAGCTCTCCTCACTGCGTCGTTTTTAAAAAAATATACCAGAAACCGACACCCTCTCTTGGTCTTATGGTCACTAGCATGTGCCCTAATCCACTATGTCCATTCAGAAACGTCACTACAAACTTTGACACAGCACTTTGCAATCTGCTGGTTAGTGATGTAAACTGTAATATAAAATGTACTCATGCCTAGTCGCTTCTAATGACTAATCTTTGGTCTGTGTTTCTCTCCAATTTTTTCTCCAATTTTTTCCTTTTTCATATGTATTATGTAATTCGCTATAGAGGCACTGTGATTGAAATAGACTCTCTAGACAAACATGACATATTATTTTCTGTCCTGATGATGATGCAAGTATTTCGTAACTGCATCGAAACGTCGTCGACCTCACTGCACCATATGTTGGTTTGACCTCATAATTATTGAACAACAATGGGTTGCTATGAATGTGATCTAGTCTGTATAACCAAAGAATAAGTACAGACCGCTTTTGTGCGTTTTTACATAATTGTTCTGTCACTTGTTCTGTCTTGTCCTCTGTGGGTCACAGGCTGTGCCCACTTTTGTATAATTGTTATATATATGGAACAATACAAAAAATTGAAAAATAAAAACCTGTCCTGCTGGACAGAGGTCATATATACTATTTAGTATATGTCTATTATTTACGTGATCCTTAATTACTAGGGTCCCCTGTTCTGTACAATAGACTTAGGAAAGTTGCGGCATTTTGATGCTAATGTGAACTTTAGCGAAGGGCTAGGGAAGGAAGGATTTCATCATACATTGATGCCATTTAAACCTTGCCATCTAATAGGTTGCCAGGTTGTAATTTTTTCCATGTATTGCATTTATGCTATTCACCATAATATTCATTACTGTAACTACATTTATTCATATACTCTGAAATAGATTATGGCTTTAATTGATCAATAAGGCCTTTTAAATTATAGTGTATTCTTTTGGATAAGGTGTACACCCGAACCACTTTAAATAATTCTCCAGGTAAGTGTCAGTCCGTCAGTCAGTCAGTCAAGATTAACTTTATTTGGTTTGTCACAACCATAAAGTATACATATACAAATTGCAATTAGTAAAAAAGATAACATTCATTTTCTTAAAATATATTTCTATTTTTGTCCCCACTCTTAAGTTAATTTGGCCTTTGAAAGCAAAGTCTCTACTTTTTTCATAAATTTCACCCCGCGGCATATTAAAATGTTCGAGCCTGCACCCATCCAGCTGGTGACAGCCTGCCTGCAGGTACGGATCTGAAGAGCATTTAGAACTGATTTCAGCAAAGTTCTTCTCTCCTCTTTTATTGACTCGCACGTACACAATAGATGGCATAAGGTTTCCGTGTGATATCCACATAATCTACAACTTGTTCTTTGTTGTGTGTTTTTCCAAGATGGAATCAGATCTTTAGAAGAGTGGTCGCCCAGTCTAAAAGCCATAAATTTCATTTTTAAAGATAGCCGGAAATGTGCCACAAGATAAGGTTGCTGTTTTAATCGTTTATATGAATTTAATACGGTCCATGCATGTCGACGTTTGGCCAAGGTCTTTTTGTCTTTTACCAGGGATAGAGCTTTTGCGTTTAATTTGCAGATCTTTTTAAAGGACGCTTCTTCCAGTTGGCTGTTCCATATTTCCTCTATTTTAAGGGTTTTCAAGGTTGTTCGCAAATCATCACCCCAACAGTTTGGTTCATATTGATCATATTGTTTCTTGATTTCCAGCCAGCATAGGTTATTTAGTGAACCTGGTTCTGCTGATCTAAGCTTCCAACACCATTTCGCTAAGAGTGCTTTCCTTTGGTAGGTTTGATTTTGCAGGCCAAATTCCAATCTTATTTGAGCTGGAGCTGATCCTTTATAAAGATTGAACACCGATTTATATATTTTTGCCTGGAGTGTGTTTAAAATGTCGATTTCTTTCCCGTGCCATATTTCTAGCCCATAGGACAGAGATGGTAATACTTGGGCTGCCATAACTTTCAGAAGATGTTCATATGACGCCCATTGAAGTTTCTTTTGGAGTGTTCTATAGGCGAAACTCAGTGATTGGGCTCTAGCATTGATGTTTCTTATTTGGCGTAATATAGACATGTTTTTGCTTAGTGTGACTCCTAAGTATTTATATGATGTTGTTTCCTCAATATGTTTGTCCTTTGTATACCATGTGAATGATCGTCTGCTTGAGCCCGCCAATCTCACCACTTTCGTTTTTTTGATGTTTAATTCCAGACCTTCAAGGTCAAAGTACTCAGTTAATTTAGTTATCACTCTTTGGAGGCCTATAGGTGTTTGACTTAAAACCACAATGTCGTCAGCATATTGTAAGAACTGGATGCATTTGTTAGCCAATTTTGGTGGGTGTCCGTTCACGTTCTACAGATGGCTTTCTAAGTCTGCCAGGTATATGTTGAAGAGGCTTGGAGAGAGCGCACAGCCCTGTTTGAGGCCATTTCTTGTTTTTAATTCTGCGGATATTAGTCTCCCATCACCTAGCTTTACTTTTGCCCACGTTCCGCTATATAAATGTATTGCATTTATGCTATTCACCATAATATTCATTACTGTAACTACATTTATTCATACACTCTGAAATAGATTATGGCTTTAATTGATCAATAAGGCCTTTTAAATTATAGTGTATTCTTTTGGATAAGGTGTACACCTGAACCACTTTAAATAATTCTCCAGGTAAGTGATTAGAAGTATATGGTTCACAGCCTGTCTTTCCCGCTCAAACTGGGAAGTTCGTTCAAAGCTGCTTTTGCCAAAGTGCGACAGAAAGTCTAACTGAGCCGTATTATATGCTGACCCTTAAAATTAGATAGAACCATTTCAAATGCTGCATGGAAAGTCAGGTAATGAGCCTCTGAATGTATGTATCCATGTGTTGCCATTTAAAGCCACATACGAGCTCTTAAACTGACTGCTCTGCTGCATTCAGTTTACCGGAACTTCACTCTTGTGTAGTGTAAAAAGAAGCAAGCTGGCGGGTGAAGGCCTGAATTAGATGGGCACTGGGGACAGTAGCAACGAGTCTCCTTCTTTGCTTGCCGAGTACAAACTCCTCTTCTCTTCACTTCTTAAATTCAGGGCTGTCTTTACAGCATTATAGGCCCCCAGGCAAAGCTGTGCACTGGGCCCTCTATAAACAACCACTCACAGTAATAGAAATGTTTAGCAGAAAATTTAGCGGGCCTATGCGTAAAGATGTCACTGCTTAAATTGTCTATCCTGCAGCCTTGCAACATCCACCACAGCAGATCAAGTAGAGGCTACTGCTTCTACTGCAGTGAGGTTAATGAGAACGACTAACTCAAAGTCAAGAAAAGACATCAGTCTTCCTGTGGGAGTCTGACAATTGAAAACAAATAGATTGCACATTGCCAAATAGCTGAGGTGAGTAGCCAGCTTCTAGTACTGTGTATAACTTTTACGACGGGTCTGATTACTAAACTGTATAACGCTTCCCTACGGGAGACAGAGCCGGTTGAACACCCTTCGTATCTCAAATGGAATGCTGCTTTGGGTTCCACTTTGTTGCTAGAGCAATGGAAAATCTGCTGTGCGTTAACGGGGTGCCTGACGGCGAATTGTAACCTTCGAATAATTCACTCTAAATATTGCACCAGTTATAGTATACCCCACTGCAATTGCTCAGGTTTGGGTTGCGTTACTCTGCTTGTTGTTTACGGTGTGGGCAAGCTGATGCTGATTTTCTGCATCTGGCATGGCAATGCACAAGGATCCTGGCATTCTGGACTAGGGTGATAGGTGTGCTTTCGGATGTAGTTTTGGAGCGTGTGCGATGTGAACCGGAGGTGTGCCTGTTGAGCTATGGTGCAGAGTCTTAAGCCGTTTAATCGGTGTATTGTAGCTGTTTTGACACTGATGGCAAAAAGAGACGGGAGCGCAATGTTGGGGGGCTAACACCTCTCCCACTGTAAAGAAATGGATCTGTGACTCAGTATACTGTGAATACGAGCTGAAAGCGTATGCGGAGGAGCTTCCCGAGGCCTCCCGACCCAAACACTTCTGGGGCCCACTAACTTTGTATCTGATGAACCACCCGGATTTGTAGTAATTATTCTATGTCCATACACTGTCTGTACGCCTTGCCAAGAATTGTTGGAATTGGGATGCACTCTCTGAATCCTCATCTATGTGTGCTTCTTATAACTAGGAACAGTTGAATGTTGTATTATCATTCACTGAGTGCCGGGAAGGGGGGCTCCTCTTTATGTTTTGTGGATTTGCTCTTTGTTCTGTATTTCAGATTTGATGTGACTATAGGACACCAAAAATGCTTGTATCCTTATACGCTATGTTGGATTTGTTTGTCAAAGCCACGGGGCTCATTGTGCCATTGTTGCAAGCTCATCAATTAAAAAAAGAAAAAAGAAAAAAATCTTTTACGGGTCACATCATGTGGTAGAAATAGCTGGGCAATTCCATCACCTCCACCTATGTTCCTAAATGTTAGACCTGGCACCATTGGCGTGGGTCTCCCTTCCATTTTTGCTGTTGCCTCATGTATTTTTGCTGGTGTTAGATGCTTTTGGCACTGTGCCACTGCTATTCAGTCCCACAGTGCAAGTGCTCCCTACTGTAAATTGATGTATTAATCAGTGGTTCCATGTTTGGCTATTTGGTTTACTTGTCAGACCCTAGTACAGTGCACTGAGTGTGCCCAGGGCGTGTAAATCCGAATGCTGCTGGTGGGCCTGCAGCACTGGTTGTGCCACCCACAGAAGCAGCCTTGTAAAATGTGTCAAAGGTCTGCCATTGCAGAGCCTGCAAGCAGTTTGGTACAGTCATGCTGACTGGCAAGTGCACCACTTGCCAGTCCCTAAACCTTCCCTTTTCTTCATATCAGTCACTCCTATGGTAGGCCCTAGGGCAGGGTGCATTGTAAGTATAAGGTAGGACAAGCCCTGGTGTGTGTGTGGCATGTCCTAATAGTGAATTACAGCCATTTTCGTTTTTCACGATTGCAAGGCTATCTGTTCTCCATAGGCCAGAATGGGCTGTTAGATTATTACATGTTTATAATCCTAACTGTCTCAGAGAACATGGTAGAAATTCAAGTTTAGTATGCCTGAACTCCGAATGATAAAATACATATTTTAGTGAAGTTGGTTTTAACATTCTGTTTGCAAATACCACTTTTAGAAAGTAGGTATTTGCTTGTCTAACCTTTCAAGCCTGCCTCTGCTAGGTTGTGTATTCCTTTGTCTGGTTTTGTGAGTGACAGGACTGGGGTATTCCAAGAGACAGGATGAGTCAGCCCAGGGGTGAATAGAGAGATCTGCATCTAGATGGGAGGGAGGACTTGCACCTGAACCTTGAATAGGGCTGTGCCTACCTTCCACAATGCTGGTTCCACCTCCTGGGGAGGGGCTGGTGTTTCTGCCCTGCACACTGATAGCAGAGAAGGAGTCCTGTCAACAAAGTGCTCAAGGACTGTACTTTCCTTCCACAATGCTCGCTACACCTCCCGTGGGGCGTCTGAAGTGCCTGCCCTGCACTGTGAAAGGAAAGGAGAAGTCTGGTAAACAGAGTGCTTCAGAACTGGTTTGGACTGGGCAAAGGCCCCTCTCCCCTCAGAGAACAAAGGATTTTGGGGTATAAACATTGGGACCCTGATCCCATGAGATTATATCACTTTGGACTACAAGAAGAAATCTTTACTAAGGAGAGGAACCTGAAGAAACTGAAGAGAAACTATTCCCAAGATGAAGTGCTGCTTGGGGGATTGGCCTGCAGTGGTTGCCTTACTGCCAAAGGAAGGAGAAAGGTACTTTGTGTACTTTGCATTCAACTTGTGAAGGATCTCCAAGGGCTTGGAAAGAGCTTGCCTCCTGCTGAAGTCTCAGGGACAACAGACTTTACCCCCCAGCTCCCCAGAGTTCTTTTGGAAGTGCCTGCTGCTGTTTTGGGCCTACTGAGGAACTGCGTGTCGCAAGGAGCTGGAAGCGCGACTCATAGAGAAGAAGCGTGTCACCGTTGCAGTGCCTGCCGTCGCAACTCCGAAGGAGGTTGTCGCCGCTGGAAATGTCGCACTGCACCGCATTGGGAGAATCGTGCCGCAAAGAAGAGGAAGCTTGTCGCCGTCGCTGCTGCTGCCGTCGCAAATCCAAAGGAGGGCGTCGCCGCTGTAGCTGTTGCATTGCACCTCATCGAGTGAAGAGTCTCGCAACGAGGTCGGAGCGTGTCGTCGTCGCTGTGCCTGCCATCGCACCTCCAAAGGAGGGTGTCGCCGCTGGAACGGTTGCATTGCACCGCATCGAAGAAAAGCGCCTCGCATCCCCGAGAAGCGCACCGCCGTCAGAGCTGCTGCCATTGCATCGTGGATGTCGCTGCTGTAGTTGTCGCATCGTGCGGAAGCTTCATGCATCGTTGGAGAAATGTCGAAAGTGGATCTGCTGCCGTCGCATCGCGGAACAAGGGTGTCGCCGCGGTAGTCCACGAATCGAACCGAGAACTTCTCGCATCCCCGGAGAAGCGTGCCGTATCTGGAAGATCTTCACGTCTTTATTTCTTTGTACTTGAATTTTGCCAAATTTCCCTCGCTGCGACATTGCTTGTCATGGAGGCTCAACGCAACCTAAGGTACATTGACGCAAAGTGTTGCATCTTAAGAACTGAACTAAACTAAGCTAAATCTACCATCTTAAAGTAACAGTTTTGTGTATTTTTGTAGTTTATGGTCTTGTGGTAACTCTATATGTAACTCTATATAAAGTATACTTATTTTTGATATAAAACCTTGTGTGGTGCCAAATTAAAAAGGGAAGAAGAGAGGGGGAGCCAGGCCCGAATGGTATCCCTCCCATTCTTTACAAACAGAACGAAAGGGAATGGGATGTAGCACTGGAGCCACTATTTATGGAAATTAAACAGTTTAATATACTACCTGGTTCCTGGAAGGGCTCTATTATTTCTCCAATATTCAAGGCAGGGGATAAATCTCTACCACGTAATTATAGATTGGTCGCCCTTATGGATAATGAGGCAAAGTATTTTGCCGGGATCCTGTTAGAGGAATTGCAGGCCTGGGGTACAGAAAACTCCTTAATTCCGGTTAATCAGACGGGTTTTGCCAAATCGGTTGGGACAACAACGAATATTTTGACTATGGGTCTGCTAATTGATAAAGCCAAAACTACTAAAATACCAATCCACTTGTCCTTTATTAACTATAAGGCGGCTTTTGACCATATATTTTTTTTAAAAAAATTTTTGAAAACCTTTATTGTGCATGAAAAAGGGAACAAATACGGGCCTACAACCGTCAGGCCGGCCACGAAACATTTATGCACAGATGCAAGCAATCCAGTTCCCCAGCGGTATCAAGCAATATAGCAACAAGTAATAGCAGTTACACTAAGTTGAAACATGTCGCCAAAGAGAAGGAGCAGTGAAGGTTAATTTTTAAAGTTTTGATCTAAACATAAATCGGTAAAAATAGAATCAAGGAGAACTGAGTCCACACAATCAGCTTCACAACATATGCAGGCAGCAATAAATACAGCAGTAGTGATAAACACCCAGCAATATGGCAGCACAGTGCTAAACAACAGGAGCGCCAGTCCGCATTTGCGTACCACCCACAGTGCCACCCACTCCTTACTAACCCCCATCACAGACCCAGAACAGAAAGAAAGAGAGAATTATAAAAGAGATCATAAATAGGCACCATAGAAACTAACAAAAACTAAATATAACCCCCCACCCTACACACATGCAGAGGCTATGGCCTGCCCCCCGCCCCCCAGCAGAGTGTCTGTCGCCCCATAAACCCGAAATTTAGCAAGAAAGGAGAAAAGGGGAGAGAAAAAGAAAGAGAAAGTAAAGTCCGCAGGTCGGAAGAAAGGCAGAAAAAGAAAAAGCGTCACACTTGACATATAGGGAGGAAGACGAGTGTGCAAACTAGTCTATGACCCCCCAAAAATGAAGAAGGTGGGGAGGAGCCAACATTTATCAAGCTTTCCAAGCTCGCGAGCAATTCAATGGTTTCTACCCCAAACGGAGCTTCAAAATTGGAAGACCTCGCAACAGTTATAAACAAATAGTCTACCTCCAGACCCCCGTTCCGCCCAGGACCAAGATCTTAACTACGAAGACAAACAATAGGATTTTGTGACTGCGGTAGTGAAAGAAGGAGAACATCCCCCTTCAGCGCGCAAATCACAGCAAATAACAGTACAGGCCAGGTCGTCATCAGTCAATCGGCAAGTCAGCGTGTAAACATCCTCAGCCCTGGCCAGAGTGCCGAAATACCTCCAAACATGTCCACCGCCGTACACTCCTCTCCGGCCAGACAAAGGAACAAAATGGCCTCCTCCAGCAAGGAAGGCGAAGAGGAGGAAGATATGAGGGCTCCCAGTCGACATCACTAGCAGTGCACAAATGACGGGGCGCCCCCCCCTTCGTTAGACGACTCACACACTGCAGGCGCGGAGAAAGAGTCACAATAAAGGCAGGGAGGGAAGTCATCGCCCGGAGAGTCTCTGGGGGGTGCAACAGTGTCGAGACGGTGGCAACAGTATCAGGCAGTGAATCGGAGGGCGGCTTCGCAACAGTAGCCTCATCAGAAGTAAAACAGTCAACTGTATCTCCGAGGTCCGATCGCGTCTTCACAGTCTCGCAGTATAACATTGTCTCCTGAACAGGGTTAGTTAGCGACAACAAGGGGCCAGTCGATCGCAGTTGTGTCAGACATTCTGTAGCTCCCACTATCCGCTGTTCCAGTATGTAGGTTTGTCGCCACCATGACGCCCGCAAGTCATGCAGGGCAGCCAGGATGTCGCCGCAGGTCGGTTCTCTCCGTAGCGCTGGCTGACTCATACTGAATGGGCGCTCCCCCCCGTTGATCACCAGTTCAGGCATAGGCAGGATCCTTCCCGTTGAGGACGAGGAGACCGCCATCTTCCCTCTACACGGGAGGGGACTCCATGGTCACCCCCGCAGCAGGCTCACAGTAAAGACAGGGGGGGCGACTACACAGGCGGGAGTTAGAAGAGTGGGAGCCACCGACAAACCGGCAGCACACAGGTCCAGGCCGGGGCAGAACGAACGCTGTTCATCCAACCAGCGACGCGGACGAGTTGCGGTAGGGCAGGCACCCCAAGATGGACTCCGTGCAGTCCCCAGGCTCACCGGGGGGAAGTCAATGTGGGTCGGGTACCCATTTCTCTTGTTAGCAGAGCGATCCGGCCAGGAGCCTTACCAGTTCGAAAGGGGCGAAGTGGCACGTCTCCGCGATCAGGAGCGCTCTCGCCCCAGCCAGTGTCCTGTGAGCGTGTACGGCTGACGGCGCCCAGCCGCTTCCAGAGCGGCGATCGGCTCCAGGTCCCGGGTCGGCTTCAGGGGTCGGCAAACAGTGCGAGTTCACCGCGTAGGCGATCGGCAGAGGTCCCAAAAGAGCACCGGTGGCTTCAGCATTCGCGTGTCTGTATTTAGACACGGGACAATCAGGATTAGCGGCAGGATTTCGGTGCAGGATCGGACGGCTCGCGGAGCCTGTAGCTTACACGTCCGTCCCGGTCGCCATCTTGGCTCCTCCCTCGCATTTGACCATATTAATCAGAATCTTCTATGGTCCAAATTGAAGAGGTGGGGAATACCAGGACCATTGCTAGACCTGCTGATTAACCTGCATAGTGAAACATGCATACGGGTGAAGCTGGGCGACGGTTCTCACTTGTCTAGACGTATCCCAACCAATAAGGGTCTCAAATAGGGATGTGTTTTGGCCCCAACGCTTTTTAACTTGTTCTTAGGAGACCTTATTCCGATTCTTAACAATTGCAATTCTCACGCACCGAAACTAGGAGGTCAAATACTGCCAACGCTACTCTATGCGGATGACATAGTTGTAATCAGTCATACAAAAATAGGGCTGCAAAATCTTGTGGATGCCACACAGAGGTACTCTGATGGAAACCAATTGACGATAGATCTGGAGAACACAAACAATGTCAATTAACAAGAAAGGGAAAATTCTACATGGCTGGTTTTGGAACAACATCTGTATAGAAGATACAACAGTGTATAAGTATCTAGGAGTTAAAATTGACAATAGTGGCCAGTTTACCATTCAGAAAGCCAGCATCAGACGAAAAGGCAATGCAATAGCAGTTTCCCTAAAACAATTAAATAGCAGACGTACCAGTCCATCTCTTCTGCCCCTGGCACAAGTTATACAAGCCAAACTGCTGCCCACAATTACTTATGGGAGTGATGCTCTCCGCCGCCATCCCTGTGGGCTTACTGGTAATCTGGAGGAAAATCTAGACTCGGTTCAGAAGTGGCTGATAGCCAGATTCGATGAGCTAGCCCCGGTTAAGCCAGCTAAGTCCGCGGCCAGACATGTCTCGGCTCCTTGGTTTACCCCCTTCCTTGGGAAAATGCGTCAAGATTGTAAAAAAGCTGAAAGAGTGTGGCGGCGCAAGTATGATCCGGACGATAAATCAAAATATCGGGATGCGATTAGGCTTTATCATAAGCACATCTTTGATGGAAAAAAAGTATATTTGGAGCGCAGAATTGATGAGGCGGAAAATTTAAGTAAAGAACTCTTTAGGATAGTAAAGGAGTTTACCTCCCCTTCCTTGAGCTCGCCCTCTCATTCTCATACCGAAGCTTGGATTAGCCAATTTGGGGATTTTTTCGTAAATAAAATTAAGTCTATTCAGGATTCTTTCCCTGATGCTGGCCTCAGTTCTACGGTTAGTCAACAGATCCCCTTCCCCTTATCATCGGAAGAGAACGGTCCTGTTCTTTTGGTATTTCCTCCTCTGCCTTCTGCTACCTCTCTCGACCTTTTGTCCCGGCTTCAATCTGGTTCGCCACTTGATCCCTGTCCAGCGAAATGCCTGGGAAGAGTAGCGCCTGCAGTTAACATCCTGCTTAATCCGCTGCTCAATCTCTCCCTGATCACGGGAGAGGTACCTTTGGCTTGGAAACATGCTTTGATTTTGCCTCTGCTCAAAAAGCCTACTTTGGATCCCCTTGTTCACGCTAACTATAGGCCGATCTCCCTCCTCCCTGCCCTGGCAAAGGTGATTGAGAAACATGTGAAGTTCTCTATTTCCAACTTTATTGAGAGCAATAACATCTTACATGATTATCAATCGGGTTTCCGTGCTAATTTTAGCACGGAGACAGCCCTTCTTGAGATCACCGATGCCATCAGAGAGACTCTTGACCTCGGGGGTAAGGCTATTCTGGTTATGCTGGACCTGTCGGCGGCTTTCGACACCGTCCCTCACACCGGTCTCCTTTTAAGACTCTGGGAGATCGGTCTTCGTGGGACGGTGTGGAACTGGTTTAAATCTTTTTTGACCGGCCGCCGACAAGTGGTCTGGGCACCTCCGTTCTCCGCTGAAATGCCGCCGCTAGAGGTGGGGGTTCCCCAGGGGTCTATCCTGAGCCCCACCCTTTTTAATATCTATATGGCCCCTCTGGCGGCGGTAGCGGAGTCCTTCGGTGCCCGGATCATATCATACGCTGATGACACCCAGCTCCTTTTTACGTGTAAGAAGGGAGAGGCTTTTGATGGCAGTCGAATCAAAGATTGCCTGGGTGCGGTCTTTGACTGGTTTCGGCGGCACAGTCTGAAATGAAACTCCGATAAGTCGGAGCTGCTCTTTTTCGGATGTCCGCCTTTTCCCAGCTGGAAAACATGGTGCCCCCAGGACATGTTTCCACCTGATGTGGCCTCCGTAAAAGCAAAAAACCTTGGTGTGTTGTGTGATGACGGCCTTTCTTTCAGACCCCAGATCATCGGGTTGTCTGGGAAATGCTTTGGCATTTGGAAAATGCTACGGAAGTTTCTTCCGCTGTTGTCTCTGCAACACAAAAAAATCATTGTTCAGTCTCTAATAGGATCGCGATTGGATTATGCGAATGCCCTTTATCTAGGGCTGCCTAAATATCTGCTGGCCCGTCTGCAAATTGTGCAGAACTCGGCGGCAAGAGCCATTTTTGGTCTTCCGCGTAGGGCAAAAGCCTCTGAATTGCTTCAGAGACTGCATTGGCTGCCTATTTCCAAAAGAATTACTTTCAAGGTTTTGACCCTTGCTTTTAAGGCCCTTCATTCGATTGGCCCTAAATATATTGGGAAGCGCATGGCCTTTTATCCGCCGAGGAGGACTCTACGGTCAGCCTTGTTGGCCAAAGCTGTTGTTCCTCCTATTAGACTCGCCCGGATCGGAGGTCGCTCCTTCCGATACTTGGCTTCACGTTGCTGGAATGAGCTTCCTGTTTCCTTAAGGAAAGGAAAGCCAACAGTCTCCTTTCCTTTAGAAAGGAGTTCAAGCCCTGGCTTTTTTCCGTATGATTTCTTTCGGCCTCTGCGAGTAGCTGTGTTGTGTTTTCTTCTCCAGTTCTCTTTGCCAAAGCGCCGGGACACCCCTCGGGGTAGCCGTGCGCTATAAAAGAGACATAACATAACATAACAAGTACAAAGAGGAAGAGATGCAGCGATTCTGGATAAAACTGTGACAGCTGCATATAGGATCATCTTCAGCCTGCCAAAATACACTTTCCCGGCTCAACTTAGGCTAGAGTTTGGCGGCCAGAAACAGTCTCTGGCAAGACAGGGGGCCTACATAACTACGAGGGACAAAGTCCGAAAGGCAAAAAAGGGAACCTTAAACGGCTACTTATGGTCCGAACTAGAGCGGAAGTATTTGAAAAACAGCCTGGCGAACCTAGGGCTACAAGAGCTGTGGAATACCCCTACTAATCCTACTACAATCAAAAGATTAGTAAAGAAAACAATTAAACATCTTTCCTGGATTGAAGATAAGGCGGTTGTTACCAAGAGGTCAGATGGGTGGATTATCCTAAACTCCTACTCTAAACAAGGTCAACAGAGCTACCTTGACTTGGGGTACTTAAGAACTACAAAATTAACGTTTTTAAAGTATAGATTGGGCCTGTTACCTTGCATATGCCATCTCCCACACTGGCTTAAGGATAATGGGGGATCCCTCTGTCGTTTATGTGACATGCCACATTTGTTGTGCTCCTGCGACAAACTGATGGAGGAAAGGAAACGTTTGTTGAAATTGCCATTCAACCAGCGAGGAATACGCTCACGAAGACATGCAGTTCTTGCCTGTTTTGCACCCAACGACCCACAGTTGAACTGTAGCTTGGTGAAGTTTATGAAGGTGGTGGGAAAAAAAATGCAGAAACTTGACCCTTCATTATGTTTTTAGAGGTTATTAAAATCAAGCTGAATTATTAACGTTTGTTTAAAAAGTATTAAATCTATGAAGTTGGCGGAAAAGAGAATGCCGGAACTCGACCCTTCGCTAAGCTCTTAGAGGACATTAAAATCAAACTGAATCTTATTTAACATTGTTTGTTAAAATGTATTAACCTCATATTTTTAAATAGAAAACGTGAAATAGAACATATATTTTTATGTAGATGTAATTTTATGGTTGTGGTGAAAAATGTATTGTGTGTAGAAGAAATTTTTTTTAATGGAGAAATTGCAATGGTTTGAATTAACTATGCAAATAAATGTACTTACTTACTTGTGTGGTGTCTACCTGTAGTGCTGTCAGTATGTATGTATGTGGTCACAAATGCTTAACACACTGACTCTGAGATAAGCCTGTCTGCTCGTGCAAAGCTACCAAGTGGGTGAGCAGGGGTTATTTTAGGAGTGTAATCCCCTTATCCTGACTAAAGGCAAGGGTCCCTATTAGTCAGAAGTACCTACCTGTGCCAACTAGCGACCCCCAAATCTAACACTAATCAAATCAACTATACAGTTGGGCTTATGCACATCTGGCAGCTGACCACAAACTCTGCCTGAAAACTTGCTCTCATCATGCATGTAGTGAGCACATACATGTCTTTCTTAGAATTTCACAGCTAGGTGATCATTGCAATGCGATGCACTGCAATGGCATTTTGGAGCTTTTTACAAAAAGCTTCTGAGGGAATGCTTTATAGTGACTTAAAACTGTCCCACAATCCACAGTGCCAACATGGTATAGCTCGCTGAACAGCTGTACGTCTACATAAATGTAATAACTTTTATGAAAGAGTAATTGAGCAAAATCCCAAATAATCTTTTCACTTGTTTAACTGCATCGCTGCTGCGGTGATTTTTCCCCTACGCGGCTTTTTTCGAAAAGCCGCGTTAGATGATGAGCTCAGCTCGTCATCCGCACACGCCCCCCGTGGCTGATGACGAGCTGAGCTCGTCATCAGCATCGAAGGGGTTAATGTAAAAGAGGATTTATCCTGGATTACTTCCCAGTATCCAGTCCTGAGCTGTATATAAAAATATTTGAACTCTCACACAGCGTTTAACGCTGGATGTCGTACTGAGCACTCTTGCCTAGAATATACTGCCTGAACACCATCCACTCTTTGTAAAGAATCAAAAACTCATTGACTGATATATTTTTCCCTGGAATTTAAATCTCAGGAAAGCTAAAGCAATGTTCCATGACTGGCTGAATTTTGAACAATCTGTCATGGTCGGAGAATTCTGTGGCAGTTTTGCAGTTATCATTGAAATGCAGCACATGCTGCAGAATCAAAAGAAATATTTCTGCTCATGACAGATGGGAAGACGAGTGTTGCTATTATATCAAAAACAGGAGCTCAGAGGGAAACCAGGACCTGGGGTACTTTCCACTCATGTACTTGAACAACCAGCACATACCAGTGTTCTACTTCATAGACTACTCGTATTGTCTTCCATTAAATATTGTACAAGTGTCTCTGACCAGCCTTCGCTTGGTTTGTAGAGGGTGCTAGTAATATTTCCAAACGCACAACAGTAAATTCATTTTTTCTTTTCCCCCCGGGGTAGCAAACATGCCAATTCACCCCCACCCCAATAAAACATATCCCTATTGTCTAGTGGTAGATTTCTACTCAGGGATCATGGCCTAGAACATATCCCTGAACAGTAATCCATCAGGGAGAAGTGCATTTGGAAAGTGAGGATTCTCCCCTTTCCAGTGGTGCCTCTCCCATCCTACACAGTGCCCAGGGCGGAAGATATTCCCCTGATGCTGACAGTGAGATTCACCTATTCACCAGCGGCTGTGTCATAACATAACAATACAACATAATATTTGCAAAGCGCACGTTCACACGAAGGCATCTTGGCGCTGAATAACAGATGTTTATTGTTACCCAACTCATTGGTACTCCAGTGCGTCAGTGACCTCAACCTGCTCCCGGGCACTGAAGCCTTGCATGGGAGGGGCCAGGGGCTGACCCGGAAGTGCTTCTGTGTCATCCCCTGGTGGTGAGAGCACAAATGGGGAAGGCACTAGTGCAAGCACAGGAGGTTTCCCCAGGCCCTCGCACCCCCAGAGAATGAAACGTTCACATACTCTGGACTGGAAAGATGCACAGGACGTTAACCTCTTATCCACTGACTTTAAGCAGTTAACATATGTAAATAAACACTGCCGCACGAGCACGGGGCCTGATAAACACAGAGTTTAGGAAATAACATCCGCCAACTCCAACCGCTTCCGGGGTCTGTGTAGCAGGTACCCTTGCATCTCTTTACGTATAACCAAGGTGCTTCAGTGCGGTGTCCGGCAGTGTGACCCACACTCTAAAGTACCCAGTTCTCGCCTGAGATACAGGTGTTCAGACTGTGACACTCCTCATGCATTTAACTGAGAAGGATGGGCAGCTCTTGTGCAGATTGGGAGAATCAAAGCTTCGCAAGTGTTTGTCACTATCGATTTTCATTTATAGCACTCACAGTTCAGTGCAGCTTTAATTAACTTTCTGCAGCGCTTCTTTAATTATTCTTTTTTGTGATTGTGTCTTGAAATGACAGTCATAATTAGAGACAGATTGGTTTTTGTTTCTATCTCTTGTGTATATTATGAACAGAGCCTGATCTGCAAAGTAACACGCCGTTCTTGTTGATTTTTCAGCAGTCTCCGAGTTACGCAGTCCTTCATATAAAATATACACAATGAGGAATAGGGGCTTAGGTTGAAATAATGCTATGAGTATTTTATGTATTTTTACCTTCTGTTTATAGCTCAGCCCAAAGGGAGGCCAGTTGATGTACAACGTATTGTTCTGTACTGCATTATAGCATTTCTATAACACTTTCCTACCTCTTGTCCAGTCTCAGCTAAATTGCTGCATCTGTAGCGCTTGGATGGGAGAAGGGTATTGTTACAGCTCACATCTAATAGTGTTCAGTGCTAGTGCAGTGTATGAAGCCCATGGATTGTGCTCCATACTTGGTGCAGAACATTGAACGTATGTCTTACGTTTGTGGTTGGAAACAATGGTATGGGGTAATAGTATTGTGAGCATCATATACAAACCACTCAAAGTTAGCAGCACAGTTTAGTTGTGTCTAGCACTTGGGAAAAGCCAGGTCTTTATTTCTCTTCTGAATTCTTATTGGTTGATGATGACAATTATCCTCTTTGGGACAGTGCTTAATTTGTAAAATATGAAGTGCAGGTGCTCAAATGTTTGTCGGAGGCCACACCTACTTTTCTCTGGCTCCACCCACTTCATCCGCTGGCTCCACCCACTTACTATATTAGCTCCACCCACCTTTTCAACTGGGACTGCTGAAAGTCAGAGGTAATATATATCTGGCTGATCCGAATTTCAGCATTGGGAACTAACTCTCTGACAAATGCAATAGGAAGTGTTTTTTAAATTGTGAGCCATCCACAAGAAATGAATTTACATATTTTATCACTTACACACTTTCTTGCACAGATCTCTACTTCAGGAGGGCTAAAAATGTCTGGTTTTCTTTGTGTTCATTTGTAATTTTAAGTTTTGTATTTACTCATGCATAAATTAAAGCATGTTTTCTTTTAAAAAATAAAAACCAGATTATTTTTTGATTTATTCAGCATCAGTGTTTGCTTGGTGGAGTTCTGAATTTGTAACACGCTCTAGTTCTCTGAATAAGTCTTGCACAGCAATGACGCGCTACCCGAAAAGTCCAGTGCTAAACGGGAGGAGATAGTGCTCACTTTGGATCCAATAGTAATGTTGCCACAGGATACGAGAGATGAAAAAAATCAAACTGTCAAAAGCAGAGCCCAGTAATCCCGCGTTACACTGGCTGGGACCACCCAAACAATTACCAACATTTGAATCTGAACTGCAATATAGATGCAGTGTTAGCTCCCTCTGCTGTGGAATCACACACTTCAATGGCTGCAGTGCTTTTCAGTGCTGAGAAAAACAGCCGTAGCATTGCAATGCATGAGTGCCGGCAGCAGGGCTTGTGTTCATGAGAAGTTGAAGTTCCTCCATCTTTTGACTTCCAACGGGCAGATCTGTGGGACAGGGACTTGCTTGTTATTTTTTGCTTGCTGTTTGGGTAGCAAAAGCAGTGTGGTCTGTTGGCTTAGCAGATGAATAGGTCCACTGTATGGGTCTGTGTTCGACCTCATGGTCAATGGTTCAAATCCTGATAGGTCCACTCTGCCTTTCATCCTTCTGAGGTCGATAAAATGAGTACCATTGAGTTGGGCAACAATATACATCTGTTATTCAGTGGCAAGAAGCCTACGAGTGAACGTGGGCTTTACAAATACACTTTATGTGTGGTACAAAGTTGACATAGAAAGCAGCAGTTACCAATGACATGGAAGAAAATAAGAGACAATGGCGGGTCTGTGATATGATAATAAAAGGTGGGTCTGAGTGTGAGTTTTGGTTCTACTGCAGTTACTACAGGATTTGTATTGTATCAAAAAAGTAATCTTCTTATGGCACTCTAAGACCTTGAATTAGTGTTAACTTTGGCTAGGAGAAATTATATACCCGACAGCAATATATTTGCCATGCCTGGCACAGGAGCAGGAGTAAAGCTGCCCATTTCAGATGTATTTGTCACTGCAGCATGGAAACATTAAATCTGGCAGTGGACGACAAGTAAAATGTCAGGTACCACTGATGGGTTTACATTAAATGAGCAAATCCCAATTAATTTTCCAGCATCCATCTATATGATGCTGTAGCTGGGATATTCAGACAACCGTGCAGGCCAGGCAACAGATTATTTTTATGAGGCTGCGTGCCCTCCCTGCCATGAAAAAAAAACCGAAACCGAATCTGATCTCCACTGCCTTGCAAAAACTAAACCGAATCTCCTGATCGGTCCAGCAGCCAGGCAGTCTCCAGTTCTGAAGGCGCATGGCCAGTCGGTCTGCATAAAACGGTTGAAATTTGAATAGAAAGGAAAGACAAGTGACACGAAAGGGAGTCGGGGTGAAAAAGAAAAAATGGAATTATTGGAAGAGGTCAGAGGATAAATAAAAGGAGATAGGAGCTTGGTAAAAAAAAAAAGACAAGAAACGGAGAAGTCAGAAGAGAAATGAGTAGGTGACTGTAGACGATGAAGATACGACACTGAGGTTGGAAAGGGTGACGTGACAAGTAGAAATGCGGCAGGCAGAGGAGGGGAGGGGGGGACAGGTGCAAGGAAGGGCAGAGGGTACGGGCGTGAAGGGGAGAAAAGAAATGTACAAGAATGCGAGGGATGGGGAAAGAAGAAACAAATTAGTGGGAGAAGAAGGGTCAGATCGATGGCTGCGTGTACTGTGGCGTCATAACCAACAAAAACCCAATATAGGGTAAGACCTGGTGCCCTAACGAGGAAGCATGATGAAACCAGCTTTATGCAAAACCCATAAACATTCCCATATCATTCTTCTTGTATCCACCAGCCCTGCCGCAACTGCGCATTAATAAATAGCCACTTCCTGGGCACTACTGCTCACTGCAGTGCACTGGCATTCTGGCAACAACATGATCGACGATGACGTCGATGATCAAACCAGGCGGGGATCAAAAACAACATTAACCAGTGACTGACGTGGCCCACGGTCCCACCGTAGGCCTTAACTGCGCAAATTTTTTTTTATGGCACCGGCCGGGCCGGCCTACTATTGCACCGCCTATCGTATCGGTCCTAAGTTAACATCAGTGTCACCACCAGTGACCACCCACCAGCACCAGTAATGCTACACTGGCTACCAGTACCACCAGCCAACAAGGGCCCCCCGGCCCCGGCAAGGCCCTGCCTGCCTCGCCCTCACCTGCTGAGGAGCACTGGTCCAGAGAGTGACTGAGCTCCCAACTCCTGCTACGTCACCACCACCACACTGGTCTCGTCTCAGGCAGGAGCAGGACTGGTCTCAGGGATGGCTGCCGGCCCTCACGCTGCTGCTGGTGAGGAGGTGCGGGCGGGTATGCTGGGGTGGGGCGGGCAGCCAGCGAAAATGAGTGTGCATTGGCATCTGCGCATGCGTGGCTGCCTCTGCCGCGCACAGCTCCCACCCCCGCAGCAAAGCCCTGCCCTGGCCTCCAACCAGCACAAGAACAGACTCCCACCCACACTGGGGCCTGGCATGGCGACTCGACCCTGTGGCGGCCTGACCCGCTGCTGCCTGCAACTGGCAGGCGAAGTCAAGTTTAGAAGAAGTTGAACAGTCAGAGACAGTAAGGTAGGACTAGACTACCTACTGCTCACGTGATGCTGACAAGAATCCCGGAGAATCGAAACAACAAGTGCAGTGGACTGGCTCACGTCACGTCACCTCCCCCCTCCTCCACTAAGACTATCTGTCAGTGTCAAGGAGCCCGGCGGCCGGCCCGCAGTAACTAACACTCGGAGTCGGAATGCAGTATTTAACGCACGAGTAGTCACGACTAGAGACTTTAATTTACAGTCACAGGTGCACTTAATCAATGCCGTGGCTGCCGTGACATAGACCCGGCCCTCATAATTAGGTGCCGGTGCTAAGCACCGGCAAGCCCCGGCTCAAATTAAGCCCTGCAGTTTGGGAGTGTATTTCACAGTTGCAGGTCGGTACTGACAAGGAACTCCCAGCATGACAAATGTTGTGATCAGGGAGGGGGATTATCAGCCTTGGGGATCTACTTCATCTAACGTTTCTCTTTTGATTGTATGTCCTGAGTTTTTTTTGTAAAATAGTTTGTACTTTCTCCTATAGCATCTTGTCTGCAATGCAGAGGGCTTTGAAGGAGATTCTTCTTGCCACTGGTAATAGTTCTTTGAGAGCAAGAACAATGTGGTCCTGTCTGTCTCACTGTGGTCATCCGGATTCTTTATAGTTTGGCAATTAGTTTGTTCAAGAGTCCAAAGTAGAGCCCATTTGCACAGACCAGATTTGATATCACTAGAGCCAGAGACTCATGATTACTGTGCAGAGACCTATGTAAGGGCGGATCCATTTAAGTATTCTCAGTGTATAGAACGTTTCTCTTGTCACTTTATCGATTTGGGACTCAATAACCCTCGCATGTGCCTATTCAGCGGAGACCCCAGTCTCCATACTTACCGGCCCCCGCATTCTGCTGTTGCCAAAGGTGGGAAATAATGTCAGCCAACAAAACCTGGTATCATTAGTGGTCGTTGTTGGCCGCAGTTTATTAATAACCAAAGACATATTAATAACACAAACTGGTTTCAAGCAATCTTCCATTTTGCGAACGTTACTCATCAATCATAATTATCAATCATAATTGGCATATTACACATTATGACACCCTCTTGTGATAGCGGGTGTCAGTCTCTTTGTGCCCTCCTTAGTTCGAAAATGGGGCTTGTACCCAAACCAGTTTGTTGCCAGTCTATTGGTGCTCCAGTGGTTGGTTGACCACGCCCTTTGCGTGTTGCGGAGGGGAGATTTCCAGTCGGGAGTTAGGTCCCCAGCTCGCTACCAAATTGCGCCCTGCCGTCCGGCCGGGTCTGGGCCGCGAGTGCCGTCTCCTCCTGTTACTCCCCTCCTTTATGCCGCCACATCACCCTGCCATGCGGCATTCAAAAGTGAGTGGCCATCCTCTTACACACCGCCCGCCGGTGTGTTTTCTTAGCCAACCAGTGTAGGATTTCCGCTAACACCCTTTCCTTTATCCAGCACTGCGACTTTTGCTGTTCCTTAGGTGTGGGTGGGTGGGCTTCAGTCGTTGTTGCTGTTGCGCTGTTCTCCCAGCTCCTCGAATGCGATGTGCTTCTGCTGGGAGGGCGGCGTCGCTTAAATCCTCTTGAGCCCTCCATGTACGTCTCAGGTGAGTCCCCCTGATTGGGGGGTTCAAACAAAGCCAGATTGACCATTGGGCGCCCTTTGGGGGCGCTCAGGTCAACAGGTCACTTCCGGTCGGGTGGCTGGTGCGCACCCCGCTTCCGCTGGTTCCTGTGCGCATCGAAGCGCCCAGAACCAGTTTACCCCCGCTGGTGGCACCACGAGGGTTATGGCGCCGGCCTTCGAGCCTTCCCCACCCTTCGGGCGGGTGCGGCGGCCTCTGCAATAACCCTCGCATGTGCCTATTCAGCGGAGACCCCAGTCTCCATACTTACCGGCCCCCGCATTCTGCTGTTGCCAAAGGTGGGAAATAATGTCAGCCAACAAAACCTGGTATCATTAGTGGTCGTTGTAGGCCGCAGTTTATTAATAACCAAAGACATATTAATAACACAAACTGGTTTCAAGCAATCTTCCATTTTGCGAACGTTACTCATCAATCATAATTATCAATCATAATTGGCATATTACACATTATGACACCCTCTTGTGATAGCGGGTGTCAGTCTCTTTGTGCCCTCCTTAGTTCGAAAATGGGGCTTGTACCCAAACCAGTTTGTTGCCAGTCTATTGGTGCTCCAGTGGTTGGTTGACCACGCCCTTTGCGTGTTGCGGAGGGGAGCTTTCCAGTCGGGAGTTAGGTCCCCAGCTCGCTACCAAATTGCGCCCTGCCGTCCGGCCGGGTCTGGGCCGCGAGTGCCGTCTCCTCCTGTTACTCCCCTCCTTTATGCCGCCACGTCACCCTGCCGTGCGGCATTCAAAAGTGAGTGGCCATCCTCTTACACACCGCCCGCCGATGTGTTTTCTTAGCCAACCAGTGTAGGATTTCCGCCACGCCGCAGGGAGTCCCACGTCTCACTGTGGCTCCCCCCCTGCACCTGGTTCGTGGCTCCCACCTTTCACCATATCCTTTCCCTTTTTTTTTTTTTATTTTTTTTTTATATGCAACCTGCGAGTGACATTGCACCCCACAAGTTATCCCAAAACACCTTCATCCCCTTCTCGGATAGGTGTACCCCGTCTTGCCCATAGAGCTCCGGGCGGCCCGGGTGGATGAGGCCGTGCCGAATTGATTCCAGGCCATTGGCGAGGCAAAACTTGTGCATTGCCACATTTAGTTTCCTTCTTGCGTTGTCGACGGCCTTGTTGGAATCGGCCCCTCTCCAATGTTTCCTGCTGATCATTTCGGACCAGACTACCGTCGTGGGTCCCAGCCACGCTGCTGTCTTGGTGAGATCCCTTTGGATGGCTTGCCCGACTGCTTTTCGCCCTAGCCGGGTCAGGTCGTTGCCCCCATGGTGGATGATCAGGACGTCGGGCAACCAGGCCGAATCTGCCATGAGGCCGTCCAGCGTCGGCAGTAGCTGCTCCCATCTCATACCTGGCTGCCCTATCCACCGAATGTACGTCGCTTTGGGCCTGTTTATGCTGCGGCCCCCCTGCCGCCACCAAGACTCCATCCGGGACACGAATGAGTGCCCCACCACCCAGACCAGCTGCGGGCGTCCCCCTGTCGAGAGAAAGCATTCTGTTAGGTGGCTTATCTGCGCACCGTGTGCATTTAGGAGAGGGAGGGGGGATGTTGTCACCCTGCCGTGCGGCATCCCAAGGCGAATCCCTCTCGGTACATCCCCCCCCCCCGTGGCTTTCTCTCTCTTTTCCCTTTTTTAAAAAATGTTTTTTTATATGAGGTGAGGGCGTATGTACGACTTGTGCGCCCTGGAGCGCCATCTGCCCACTACCTGGATCCTGTCCTCTGGCATGCCATGCTGCGCTGCCGAGGTCGCTGCGCCGATCCTGAAGGAGTGAGAGGCAAAAGATGCCGCGCAATACCCGGCTTTACCCAAGCCTTGGCGCATTATGGCTGTAAACTGGAACTTACTCAGGTTCCTCCCGTCCTTATGTATGAAGAGAGGGCCCTCGCCAGCTGGTCGAGCCCCCATGTACTTAAATAACCAGCATACCGCACAGAGCCCCGACTCTGGGATGCAATGGAGACGTATCGTCGTCCCCCTCCTTGCCCTGTCCGTTTTGGACTGTCTCAGCGTTAATTCGACTACCCTCTCCATTGGTTTAATGTCTCTTGCCTGCAGGCATTGATGCGCTGGGCCCGATTTGCTGGGGGCTACCAGTTCGCTGAAACGGAATGCTCCGAAGAAAGCCGTCGTGAAAGCCGCCCTAAACAGCAGCAGCTCATATTTATCCGATATTAAGCCCGCGAGGGCTCCAAGGAGCTGGCCCAGTTTGGCAAAATCGATGGGACGCCTGTCGTCCTTCTTTCTACCTTCAACTCTCCTCCAGCCTTTTAAGGCCGCCTTTAGATAGGCCGAGGTAGTGGGGTCCTCGCCTGTTTAAAGCCTGGCAAAATGGGCGATGGCGGATAAATGCGCCTGGGCCCACGATCTCGTTTTTCTCGACTCGAATGCCCATTGCACGAATTTCTCGACTGCTGTGCGAGTTTTTGCCCTGTCTTCCAGCGATCTTAGGCCCCCCACTCTCATTACCGTGCCCGCGTATGTCTTGTACCTTCTGTTAGCTTCTGCGGTAAGTGATTGCCCTATTAGCCATGATAAGTCTACTCCCCCAGGTCCCAAAGGGACGATGGAAAGGGGGTCATCTCCTTGTCCGCCCCGGGCACCAGTTCTCTGAAACGTTTCATTTGGGCCCGTGAGAGCGCGTCTGCTGCTGAGTTCTCTGCCCCTGGCACGTGGCGTGCTTTCAGCTCCAGGTTCCCTTCCAGCTGCAATTTAATTAACCGTCGCATTAGCCTCAGCATGTCCGGGCATCTCGCTGCGCCTCTGTTAATGGCCTGTACTACTCCCATGTTATCTGACCAAAGCGTGAGTTTCAGGTTTTTTATTTTTTCGCTCCAAATGGACAGAGCCACAATGATTGGGAACAGCTCGAGAAACGTGATGTTCCTGGTGAGCCCCTGCGCATGCCATTCATCCGGCCACTGGCTGGCGCACCAACTGTTTCCCAGGACCGCGCCGAAGCCAAGGCTTCCGGCCGCGTCTGTGTAAAGAGCTATCTGTTCGGCCGTTACCCAACCTGCCCTCCAAATCAGCACCCCGTTGAAATCTTGTAGGAACTCGTCCCCCACCTGCAGGTCCTGTTTCACGCCTGCGCTCAGCCTGATGTGGTGGTGCTTGTGGGTGACGCCGGACGTTAGCCCTGTTAGGCGTCTTGAGAATACCCTGGCGGGCGGGATTACCCGAGCCGCGAAGTTAAGTCTCCCTATCACTCGTTGGATTTCCCTCAGGGTGGCCTTGCTCCGACCCCGTAGCTTCGATACTTCCTCGCGAAATTCTTTCACCTTGTCCGGAGGCAGCCTGGCCGTTCCCGCTATAGAGTCCAATTCTATGCCCAGGAACGTGAGACTTGTGGTCGGGCCTGTAGTTTTCTCTTTCGCGAGGGGGACCCCTAGGGACCTAGATAGCTCCTCGAAGGCTGCCAATGAGCTTGCGCACACTGAGGACCCTGCCGGGCCTGTGAACAGGAAGTCGTCTAGGTAGTGCAGCTTTCCACCTTCCTGGTGCCGGTCATGCAGCGCCCATTCTAAGAAAGTGGCGAACTGCTCAAAGTATGCGCATGAAATTGCGCATCCCATGGGCATGGCTTTGTCAATAAACACGTCCTCGCCCCATTGGAAACCCAATAAATGGAAGCTGGAGGGGTGGACCGGCAATAGTCGGAACGCAGATTCAATATCGGCCTTCGCCATGACGGCTCCTCTGCCTGTCGCCTTAACCAGCTCTATAGCGTCGTCGACTGACGCATAGCTCACTGAGCAAGCTTCGGGGTCGATACCGTCGTTCACGGAGGAACCTTCCGGAAACGATAGGTGGTGTATCAGCCTGAATTGACCTTGTTCCTTCTTGGGGACCACGCCTAGCGGGGAGATGACTATGCCTTCATGCAATTCCTTAGGGATGGGGCCCTCAACTCTACCCAGTTTCAATTCTTTCTCTATCTTGGCGCTAACCACTTCGGGGTGTTGGCTTGCCGACTTCAGGTTACTCGCTCCCGCCGAGGGGAGCGGGCCCTGGAATGGAATAACAAAGCCTTGCTCGAAGCCCTCTACCAGTGATCTGGCCTCTGCTTTGTTCGGGTATTTGTTTGTTAATCTGCGCAGCTGTTGCGTAACAATGGGGGATCTGGCCAGCTGGCGCCTACAAATGTCCACCAGTCCCCTCCTTTCCCCTGCTTTGGGGCTAACGCTTCTTGCTCTTTTCTCTCTTCTCGCTTCGTGCTTGGAACCTTTGCACGCAACGGTGGCGTGCTTGCCCCCGCAGCTAGCGCATGCGTGTTGAAACTTACAAGACGAGCCCCATGAGCAGTCCCCCGCCTCGTATCTCCAACAGATCGCCTTGGTTGCGGTTGGGGAGTACGATCTCCCGTTCGACCGCCTTTGATAAGAACCGCTCTTCCCCTTTTGGTAGGAGCTCCGAAAGGGCTGGTCGCCTTTTCCCGCCCAGGCCCTAACATCTTTGGCTGTGAGCATCTTGTGGATGAAACCCGAGACATCCTCCTCATTCCACTCCATTTCGGGGTGCCTCTGCATTTTTAATCTAAACCCTTTATCGTATTCTAACCAGGCATCCCCCGGGAACTGCCTCTGTGCTAGGTGGATATTGGCCTCGTAAAGCCACAAGTCAGCCGCGCAATGGGGGAACCTTTCCACTATAATGCACGCCATGATTCTAAAGGCATCTAACCAATTGTCGAAACTGCGCTCCTTTCTGGCCCCACGCCTTTCTCTCCTGTCCTCTTCCTTCCTGTTGCACGTGGTTAGATCAAGTCCCTCTAGCTGTATTTCGAGCAGCGAAAATATGTCAATGAATTCTTTGCGCCATATCCTCTCTTTCACCGCTAGGGGGATGAGACATGCCAAGCCGGTGGCTTTCGTAGTCAGGGACGCCGGACCGGGGGATGGCCTGGTGTAATGATCGTTGACTACCCCACTCGGAGACGGGCTTCCCGAAACGGGGCCGTAACCCCAACCGGGTAGTGGGGAGATTTGTTCCCCCTGGGTGGACAAGCTTACCTGTTCTTGCACTCTTGTCTGACGGGCCCACCCCGGGTCGACCATATGCCACGTGAGACCTGCCGCTTCCTCCGCGCGCTGCTCCCTAGGCCCTGGTACCCCCTGCCCTGTGCCATTAAGTAGCCCCGGCGCCAGAGATTTTAGACATTCCCTTACGATGTTGCTAATATGCTCACCCTTTTTCTTTTGGTCAGTGGTCTCGCTCTGGTCGCCGCCCTCTGGTCTCGGCGGGAGGGGTTTCTGCCGCACTTTCCTCGGAGGGTTCCTCTTCGATGTTCTCTTCATCGGCGTGTTTTTCAACTTCTTGGGTGCGGAAGGCCCTGGCTCTTCGTCCGCCTGTTCTACCGGTCTGTTCCCTTTCCCTTTGCCCAGGTGGGGGTGAAGCCAGTCGTCGCCGTGGATGGCCGATAACTCTCGGATCTTCAACAGCACCTCTGCCATCTCGTCCGGCTGGCCTTCCGACATGTCGTGAGTCCCTGCGCACTTGTGTGTGGCTTCTTGGTTTCCCGCGTCTGCGTCAGGCCGTCAGCTGGGGGCACAGCTAGCTGCGTGTGCTTATCCCGGGCTCTGAGCTTGCTGCGGTTTTTACCTGCTGCTGCTTCGGGGGAGCTGGCACGGCGCGCCGCGCTCCGTAAGACGTCCTCGGTGATGACGACCTTGATCTTCAACTGGAGCCTTGCCGTCTTCTTCTTCGTCCTTCGCCGCGTCGCCTCTCTTCCTCTTCAGTCGTTGTTGCTGTCGCGCCGTTCTCCCAGCTCCTCGAATGCGATGTGCTTCTGCTGGGAGGGCGGCGTCGCTTAAATCCTCTTGAGCCCTCCATGTAGGTCTCAGGTGAGTCCCCCTGATTGGGGGGTTCAAACAAAGCCAGATTGACCATTGGGCGCCCTTTGGGGGCGCTCAGGTCAACAGGTCACTTCCGGTTGGGTGTGGGTGCGCACCCCGCTTCCGCTGGTTCCTGTGCGCATCGAAGCGCCCAGAACCAGTTTACCCCCGCTGGTGGCACCACGAGGGTTATGGCGCCGGCCTTCGAGCCTCCCCCACCCTTCGGGCGGGTGCGGCGGCCTCTGCAAGTTTAGAGCCTTGAGTCCATGATGACGTTTTGGTTTTTGACTTCACTTGATGTAGTCAAAGCTTGTCTGTCTGCCTGCAAGCCAGCAGGATACAACATTATGATTTTGCCAGGATGCATGGGAATTTCCATTTTTGAGAAAGTAAGCTTTGTTTTAGGTGATTCCAGCTCCCTTTGTTGACATACATCACAAATTTGCCAAGTTCACACATCTTAACTTTAGAAGATTATTTCAGTTTTAAGATGCTCCAAGTATCATCAGTATAATTGTAGGTTGTGTGATGAATGATTTCATCATTTGAGAAAGAGGGGCTATATAAACATTAAAAAGTAAGGATGCTATTGTGGATCTCTGCGAGAGGCCTACTTACATAGTGTAGGCTAGCAACTTGAATGGTGCTAATGAGACAATTTGAGATCCATCCGTAATGTAGCTGCACTGTGCCCTGGATACCTGTCTCAAAGTCCTTGGGGACAGTGACTAGTACTTGGTGATCTCCTGTATCAAATGCTGATGACGGCTCAAGTACGAATAGAGCAGCCACGCTGTTAGTCATCGGTTCTTGAGGTCGTCCAATATGGAGATTGCTGCTGATTCAGTGCTTTGTTATGCGTATCTGATAGAAAGCTGTGTTGCTTGACAAAGGATATGTGGGAGAATGCGGTTGTTTAGATCAGTTTACTTAAGAAGGGACCATTTGATATTGGTCTGTAGTTTTCTGGGTCAGTTACATCAAGTCCCTGCTTCTTTAGAATGGATTTAATTAAGCATATTTTCAATTCTCCCTCCTGTTGTCGGGGAGGAGTTGATGGTGTCTCTTGCTGAAATAACAGCATAGTTTGGAAGGCTCTTGATCTTTGTTAATTGATTGCCTTTGAATCGAAGAACCTAGAGGAAGTGCAGAAGCAGCCCAGGAAATCAGATCTATGCACCATAAACGTAGTAAAATATAAAAAGCCAGACATAAAAAACCAAAGAATACTAATCCAATGTCAGTTAAAAAAAACAACAACAAAAAATTAGGTACCCATTATGCATTGACTGAACCTAGATATTAACCCCTCCATCCCAGTACAAGCTAAGGAGAAAACAGGTGGCTACGAGTCTTCTTCGGAAGGGCTAAGAATTGTCAGAGAGAAGGGAAATCCATAAGCAAGGAGCAGCTGAAAACCTCTTACAGGAATGATTAGTTTTCCTCCTTTGGGGAATTTCAAACAAGATTACAGATTGTGCCACTGGAATTATGTGGCGATTGAGGACTAAATTTATGTGGCAGGGTTGACAAAATTATACTGCAAGAAAGACAAAATGTGCATAATGTGGGCTCAATCTGTGACCGTGTTCTATCATTATTGTGCCCCTTAAATACCTATCAGTACCGACTGGGTAAAGTTGCCCCTCATTAATACTAGTTTAACACCTTAATAAAACAATCAGCAACTGAAGTGTAATTAGTTAACATTTTTAGTAACCGTTGATCTGTTTGAGCTAAAATCATTTGTGGTGAACTCTGCAAATTATGCAGCAGAGATGGCTTGTGTCAAATCCGCAATAATGCGAACATACTGCGGCTTCAGAATCTCACAACTACAGTGGACCTGGCCTTATGCAACAGCAACCAGAAGCTTCCATATTTGATACCGTTTTTTCAGGAAAAGTGCACATGAACACAAACAGAATGTGAAAGTGAGGGTGAAGCCTATACATTGAAAACAAAATAGGATTAATGGGAGTCAGTATTTTTCCACCCTTCACCAGCTGTGCTTCAAAGTGCAGAACAGATGTTAGAGGGGCAAACGACAAGGCAGGGATGTAAGTTTCAGTTTTGTTGCTGAGGTCACTGGAAGCAGGGCCACTGGAATTATGTGACAGCAGGATCCAATTACGTGTCAAGGTTGAATACATTATGCAGCAAGAATTGCAGCATAATGGCACACATTCTGTGGCAGCCCTATTTCCCTATTGTTTCATTATAGCACACGTTAATACTCCCTTTGCAAATGCAAAAGATACCACTCATTAGTGCATTTTAATACACGAATACAGCAGTCAGCAACTAATAGGTAACCAGCTAACCATTTGCAGAGAGTTTGTCACTGTGAAAATCTCCACGTGTGGTGTGCTTTGTGGCGTTTCATCCGTTTGAGCCTTTTTTTTGTGAAACTGGAAAGCTGCACATTACACAGCGGCCTCAGAACTTCACGTAATTCCATTGACGCTACTCAGATGAAAGTGCATTTGTAATTGAATCAGAGTGCTTTGAAAGTGAACTGGGTGCAGATGAGAAGCTAATAGAGTAGCTCCTGGATTAGAAAGATCCAGTCTTGTTTCTTAGCAGTTATCGGTGTTTCTGCAGTCATGTGAGCTGCTTGAATGTAGAAGATTGGATGTGTAAGCAAGGTTAAGTAGAGTATGTTGAGACACACGAAGCCCTTGCCTTCAAAGCTTGGGGCATATCAAAACTAGAAATAGCATTGGTATCGCTTTGCCAGTGCTTTGTGACTATTGCAGTTGCTTTTTCTTTTAAAATGCCAAGGCTTTGGGAAAGTCAGTAGTGGCAACCATCCAGTTTCAAATCATAGTAGTTTACTTTCTATAAGATGGCCACTAAGTCGCATTGCACAATATCACGATATAATGGGATTGTCATCTTGAAAGTATAAATTTTTTTTTTCCATACTTAAGATTGATGCAATGTTGCTTCACATCACACAACTTGAAGGCCATCTTGAAAGTAAAGGAAACAACATTTTCATAAGGTGGCCTTCACATTGTGTCATCTTGTTGTGTCACACATGGTAGCCATCTTGAAAGTTAAGATAGGTGGAGCAGCTATTGGCTTAGCCAGTGCCTGCACAATTTAAAAAAAAAACTGGCATTGACAAAGCCAATAGGATAGCAAGCTTGGACCAGGGGAGGGGCAGCAGAAGAGGGATGGGGTGGGGAGATAAGTAGGCCTGGGTAGAGTACGTGGAGATAGCGGATCTCCGAAAAGTGACCAAAAAACTCTGCTGCGCTATGCAGGTGTTCTGCAGGCGACAGAGTCTGCTAGGTCGCTCAGTTCGCTCTGAATTTTAGTGCTGGGTGTTTGTCCCGCCCTGGAAACCAGCGTGAACTGCACCATGCGCAGCGCAAGAGGGCGCTGCTTCTTTCTGCCGCTCGAGTAAATGTTCTCAACAAGAGCAGTTGCAGCCATCCGCGACCACCCTCACTGAGAAATTTCACCAGGATGTGTTTAGAGTAAGATTATCCTCGCTCGCGTTTACTAACCTAACATTGGTGAGCAAGGAAAATACTCGAAACTCCCCGTGCTATGCGAACCGCGAAAAACTCAGCGTGCGGATCAGAGTTTCACATCCAAGCCTAGAAATAAGAGGTACAGGACAGTGTAGGGGGGCAACATCTGCCAGTGGTGCCAAGAGCATTTTGAACTCATATATGGTGTGCTCAAGGATTTCCTCGAGCCTAAGAGATAAAGGATACAGAGAGGAGAAGGAAAGAGCTAGTGGAGTGAGCCTGCCATGCACATCGATGGAGTAAAGGAGTAATGAAACAAAAAAAACTCCAAAAATGAATTCCATTCAGTGATGGAAGGATCCATCTTTACCATTCAAATCGTGGGGAAATAAATTCTGTGTGGGTGAGACAAGCACAAGAATAGTGATGAAACTGGTTCAGTGAAGAGCAGGAAACTGAGATAGTCAACAAAACCATCCAGTCATGAGCACAGTGATGACCCAAAGTACACTCTATGCAGTACTGTGTACAATGCTGCCTTTAGCAAGACCGTGGGAATGGGCAAATAAATACTTAATCTGCGAAATATTTGAAATGGGCTGATGTAGACGGTTTGAGACGTGTAGGCGTGTTTGAATCTGAAAGCAGAGGCATAGCAAGACCTTTGGCCACCCTTGGCAGTCTCTGGTTTTTCTGCCCCACGCAGGCCGTAGGTAAGAGCGGGTCAGGGGATGGGGAGGTGCTTGCGATCCCTGCTTTGCCACCCAGGTACGGCTGCAGGTAAGAGTGGGTGGTGGGGGGAAATGCCGCCCCCAAAAGTCACTCGATCGGCGCCCCTCCCCTAGCTGCGCCACTGTCTGAAAGCAACAACATCATGAAGTGTGGTATCATTTGGATTGCAGCATAATCGGTCCATGGAATCCCAGGCTTAAGAAAATGTAAGTCTAATCGAATGTTATAGTTTGAATATATAGTTAGTTGAAAATGGATGCATATTTATTGCAATCACTAGACTCAGAACTACAGTATTTAATGTTTAATCTGAACTAAACAGATATTGGTTTCTTGCAGGCACCATATGTTGGTCTACCCAAGCCGAATACATTTTGCCTGTAAAGTGGCTTTCAGATGGTGGATGAAGACTCGTAATTTATGAACAGTTTTTTTTAATTGTGTACATTTGCTGGTTTGCTTTAATGCAAGTTCTTCGGGGTAAAATGAGGGCAAAGGCATAGTTTGCCCAGCTGACCCTTCTGATGGCTAGCCTCTCAGGTTTGCAGGGGCATATTGAAATTTGAGGGAGCCCCTTTTGAAGTACGAGGAGGGAGGCCCCCCATCCAGGCAGACCTTTATCAAAACAAGACCAGCATGGGCAAAGCCAAGAGGTCTGATTTGTGATTTCATATATAATCCAGAAATGTCGGCGATGCCTGTACTTGTTTGACAATAAGAGACCTGCAAAAGCAAAACACTCCTTTAATCTACATGGTTAAGTTTGTCTACAACATACACCAGAGCTGCAGTGCAGATAGACTAGAGACACTGTGAGTTGGGGGTCAGAAAACTGTGTTTATTAAAATATGGTGGCAGAGACTGGACAGGGCAGCAGTAAAAGTATTTTAAGCAATCTGAGGCTACCTTACAGCGCTGTGTATCTCTTTGGAAAAAATACAAACTAAAGTACAAGCATCGTCATGCCCTGTTCATCCTAGGAGCCAGTCATCTAGGGGTTCCTATTCCCTTGCTGGTCAGCCTCCTCTCCATTGTCTTCGGCTCTCCTGCCTTTTGATCACTTTACGACATTTTGCAGCCCGTTTCTTTGATTTTCACCCAACCTTCATAGATGCCATTTCTCCTTTATCAGCGTTTTGTGCTTTGCACTGCACTCCTTCTTGATGTTTCACCAGCAGTGATTCCTATGCACTTTTCAGCAGGCGAGATCATTGTTTTCATGCAGTTCTTTGATTGCTTGAAACCCAGCGAGACGGACTTTCATCCTTCTGAGGTCTATAAACTTTGAAAAACCAAAGGAAATGATGGACGGAGCGTTGACAATACAAGCACTCACCCCCAGTTAACTGATCTGGGTTTAATCCATCACCGTTCTTTAGCCCACTCTGCCACCCCAGTTCATACATGGCTATATGCAAATCAGTCTGACCCTGTGCCTCATGGGAACAGTCCAGTCCGAACTGCCAAGCCATGCCTTCCCTGGACCGGAAACAAGTTACCAAGGACCGGTTTCTGGCATTTCAGCCGTCCTCAGCCCGGCTTGCTTGAATCCAGTGGCAAAGTGAGCAAGGGACTTTCGTCTGAGCATACCCTGCCAACTTATGGTGAACAAAGAAAAAGGAAATGATGGACGATATGAAAGAATCTCAGTTAAGAGAATAAATTCCCATCAGTCACCAAGGTGATATGCTCATCATTTGGGAATCTTTTCTCGTCTGCATATTGTTGCAACCAAGGAGCTAAACCTCCTCGTTGTCATACAGGAGGGGCTCACAGATAGAGTCAAAGAAGCATGCCAAAATATGGTGACTGTGTAGTGCAGTGTAGTGATACGTGAATTAAAATTGATTACCAGAGGAAAATTATGTTTAATCGATATCCTATGGTACCAAAGGATAAAAAAGTGCAGTAAAGCGCCCTTTATTACCTATATAAGCGCGCTACCAATGTGGTCGATTTAGATAGGGTATCCACTAGAAAGTTCATAACCAAAGGTAAGTAACTTTTTCATCATCTAACAAAATAGATTTATTTTTATGGGAAACGCACATAGTTTTTGCGTTCCATTTTCCTAGATATTTTATGAAATTGGAGGAAAGTATTATAGGGTGTGCATGTGTTAGCAGTTTTTTGGTCTAACCTTACAGTGCAGCTGTCTGCTTAACTTGTTACCAGTATTTTAAAATATACATAAAATGGCTTTGTCTCCCCACTAGGGAAATATTTGTTTATAAACTCAAGCGGTTTGCTCTTATCCTTCCGCCTTTCATTCCAATGCATGACAGACTATTTTAAATCTGAAATGTGCACTCAGTCATTACACTTTCAACTGTTCGTTTCATACATGCATTATATGCATAATGCAAATCTTTTTCTTGTTTCTTTACCAAGTCATACTTTCTTATTGTCTTTTCTTTGACATGTAATGCTCCATGACACCTGCAGTCTTGTATGACTTAAAGAACTCCCTGGTTTCTATGTGAAACAAATATGCAAGTCTTTTGCTCCCTCCTATCTTTTAGGAAATCTTTAAAAACACTGCTCTTTTCACATCCCCACTAAACTCCTCTTGCTCAACCTCAGTGTCCTATCAGCGCCAGGAAACTCATGGTGACAGTGCGCTCAATAAATTTCCCTTAACATTAACATTAACATTAACATTAATAAACTACTGTCTACAAGGGTAAACATGCACAAATGTTCACGTGTTACAAAAGCACAGCAAGGTATTTTTACTTTGTCTGTGCTTGCGCCTAAGGATAGCCACTGGAGCTGGAGAACGTACCCTCCTTGTTGACAAGCTGGCATCTAGGCATGTCACTTGAAGTTCTGCCTCACTTGTATGCTCACTGCAGGTAGATGTATTTCATGCGACTCCTGAAGGCATTGTCCTTCCTGGCTGTCCCAGTGAAAATGAAAGATGAGTGTCAGTGCTTCCTTATGTCTTTTAAATGCTTGCAAAAAGAACAGATGATGGACGGAATGCTGAACAAATCAAACATTCACCCCCTGTAACAGATCTGGGTTAAATCCATCCGTTTTTTGCACGCTACACTATTCCAGTTTAGATCAAGCCATATGCAAATCAGTGTTGACCCTGCTCCCCATGGGAACGGATGAGTCCAAACAGCCAAGCCAGGTCCTCCCTGGACCAGAAACAAGTATCATGGGACCGGTGGTCGGGATATCTTCCCCATTTTAGCCAGGCTAACTTGAATCTGGTGAAGTAGTGAGCATGGAACCCATGCCTGGGCATACCCTTTCCACTTAGGGCGACAAATGTAAAAAGAACAGATGATGGACAGAATTCTGAACAGATCGAACATTCACCCCCAGTCGCAGTTCTGGGTTAAATCCATCGTTTTTTTTAACACCACGCCATTCCAGTTTAGACGTAGCCATATGCAAATCAGTGTAGACCCTCCTCTCTATGGGAACAGACCAGCCCAAACTGCCCAGCCAGGTCCTCCCTGGTCCAGTAACGAGCATCCTGGGACCATTTTCGGAGTATCACAAACTGGGGTAGCATAGTGAGCAAAAGAACAATGTTTTAAACCCAGATCTCTTGACTGGGGGGTGTATGTTTGATTCAGTCAGTATTCCATTCATCATTTGTTGCTGCAGCACGTTTCACCTTAATTGACGTAGATATGCCCAGACATGGGTCCCTTGCTTGCTGTGCCACAGGATTTAGGCTAGCCTGGCTGATGAGGGGTGTTACCCGGAAACTGGCCCTTGGATGCTTGTTTGTGGTTCAGCTTGGCGGTTCGGGCTGGATTGTTCCAATGAGGAGCAGGGTCAAGAATGATTTGTGTGTGGCTGGATCCAAACTTGGGTGGTGTAGTGAGCAAAAGAACAATGGATTTAACCCAGATCTCTAGACTGGGGGTGAATGTTCGATTCATTCAGCATTCTGTCCATCATTTGTTGCTGCAGCACTTTTCGCCCCAAGTGGGAACGGTATGCCAAGGCGTAGTTCCCTTACTCGCTGTGCCATGAAGCACAGGGTCAGACTGATTTGCATATAGCCATGTCTGAACTGGGTGGCAGAGTGGGCTAAAGAACGGTGATGGATCAAACCCAGATCGTTTGACTGGGTGTGAGTGTTTGATTGGTTCAGATGCTCCGTCCATCACCACCCCCTTTTGTACCGCTTTTGGCCGCCATAAGTGTGGCAGGGTATGCTCAGACGTGAGTCCCTTGCTCCCTTTGCCACTGGATTCAAGCAAGCCGGGCTGAAGACGGCTGGAATGCCAGAAACCGGTCCTCGGAAGCTTGTTTCCGGTCCAGGGAAGGCATGGCTTGGCAGTTCGGGCTGGACTGTTCCCATGAGGCACAGGGTCAGACTGATTTGCATATAGCCATGTCTGAACTGGGGTGGCAGAGTGGGCTAAAGAACGGTGATGGATCAAACCCAGATCGTTTGACTGGGTGTGAGTGTTTGATTGGTTCAGATGCTCCGTCCATCACCACCCCCTTTTGTACCGCTTTTGGCCACCATAAGTGTGGCAGGGTATGCTCAGACGTGAGTCCCTTGCTCACTTTGCCACTGGATTCAAGCAAGCCGGGCTGAAGACGGCTGGAATGCCAGAAACCGGTCCTCGGAAGCTTATTTCCTTTCCAGGGAAGGCATGGCTTGGCAGTTCGGGCTGGACTGTTCCCATGAGGCACAAGGTCAGACTGATTTGCATATAGCCATGTCTGAACTGGGGTGGCAGAGTGGGCTAAAGAACGGTGATGGATCAAACCCAGATCGTTTGACTGGGTGTGAGTGTTTGATTGGTTCAGATGCTCCGTCCATCACCACCCCCTTTTGTACCACTGGTTTCAAGCTAGCCTGGCTGATGAGGGGTTTTACCCCGAAACCGGTAACAGAATGCTTGTTTCCGATCCAGGTAGGACCAGGCTTGGCAAAAGAATGATGGATTTAACTCTTGACTGTGGGTGAATTTTGGATTAATTCAGCATTTCGTCCATCATTTGTTGCTGCAGCACTTTTAAATGCTCGCGTCAGCCACTTGAAAGTGACTGCTAGTTGATTCATTTATCAATGGTGGACATACCGATTTTTTTTGGTATGGTTTACGTGAGTATTTTACATTATTGGTACTCCTGTATATAGTTGTTGTTAGAAGGTGGTTCTGACCATCTGAGCCGCCCAGATTTTTTGCTTTTTGAACACCTATTTGTTGAGCTTTTACTGTGGGAGAGCCTCATAAGTTGGGACTCGCCCACAGTGAACTCATGATGAAAGGGACTGCATTTGTATTTAACTGTTGTCCCCCTGGCTTGACTAAGCAGCTGAGCTGCAGCTGGAGTAAGGGTGACTAGGCTGCGAACATGCAGACACATGTACATGCGTGTGCACACGTGTAGGGGCTGCGCAGGGGAGATTACCGGCGTGCGCAGCCCAGGAGCAGGTACAGATAGAACGGTTCGGCAGAAATTATGCAGAGCTGGGTGTAACATGGAATAGGCTTTGTGTACGAGGAAAGTAACTGCTAGGCAATCAAATTAATATACATGATCTTAATAAACATCACAATTTAAGTAGCAACAACAGGAAAGAACAATAATATGTACAAAATATATTTCCACTTTAATATTCATACGTTAAAAACCTCATATATAAAAAAATTGTATACATTACACAATACATCGATATTTTGTCATGAAAACATACAAAAACGCATTGAAAAGTGGCAGTATCGTAAACTTTCGGATTGGCTGTATGTCCCACATTCAAATATTAGACCACAGTATCAACCAAAAATAGACTACTAAAAAATATTAAGGTAAATAATTATTTTTAAACTAATAAATGACCTAAATAGACTAAAGTGATATTATAACCCTAATCTTTGTACATATATGGCTTCTATTTCATCATATTTATTCATTATAAGAACATTATTTAATTTACACGTGTAACCATAGCCAAAGAGCCTAATGAATTAAGGATAAGAGACCTAACATTAACATATCGAATTATTGCATTTTCCCGAGGTATTTCGCTATTCAATCCATTTTTGAAGGTGTTTTAAGAAAAAATCCAAAAAACTTAATGTTTCTTCCATATTTGGAGACTGCCTTTATTGTCAGTGCTCTTGATTTTCTCAAGTATCCTCCAGCGGATATCTTCAGGTTTATGGTTCTCTTCGATAAAATGTTTCACTAATGGTTTTGCTGTTCTAATAGCTGACCAGTGCTCAGTAATCCTAGTTTAGATGGCTCTTGAGGTCTCTCCCATATAGCCCAAATGGCATGGGCAGAGAATAAAATACACTGTATTTTAAGTTTTACAATTCCACCTTTGTATGGCTTTGATAGTAAACCCATTGTGGATTAGGGTTTTCACCTTCCATTACCATCTCACATGATTTACAAAAAGAGCATTTAGTTTTTCCTTTAATTGGCACATTGCCATCAATGGATTTCTGAATGAAAGATTGTCCATTTGACATGTTATCAAAACGGGAGTGGATAATCAGGTCTTTAATATTTTTTTTCTGCTGATGGGCGAACAAAGCTTTTATAAGTTTCTGTTCTTGCTCAGGATTACTAATGAGAATGTGCCAGTTCGAATTTATGATTTGTTTTACTTTGGTATCTACAGTGGAGTGTCTAGTGACACAGACTGAGTATTTTCGCTTCGAGAATTAGATCTTAAAAGATGGTCACGATCAAAAAGCCTAGCTTGTTTATAGGATTCCCTCACTAGCCAGTGGGGATATCCTCTATCTAGGAATTTTTTCCTCACAATAACAGCTTGTTTATCAAAATCCTGCATATTAGTACAGTTTCTTCGTAGTCTCAAAAACTGAGAGAAGGGGATGCTTTGTTTTTGGTTGCGAGGATGAAACCTCTTAAAATGCAAAAGGGTGTTCCTCGCTGTTGGCTTAGTGAAGAGATCCACTTTTAAAATGCCCTTCTGATGTCTTATCATAATATCCAGAAACTCCACCTCCTCTGAACTCCTATGAGCTGTAAATTTAAGATTCTGATCTGTTACATTAAGCCACGCAAGAAACTTAGATAGTGATTCTTCCCCATTGGTCCAGATAAAAAAGATGTCATCTATATATCTGGACCAATGGGAGACCGACTCAAAAAATGATGCAATTTCATTGTATATACTTTTCATCTCAAAGGCTGCCATGTATATATTTGCTATGGATGGTGCAACTGACGCACCCATACTTACACCTTTGACCTGATGAAACCTAGTTTGTCCAAATTCAAAGACATTTTCTGTTAAAACTATGTCAAGACATGCAAGTATAAAAGATTTAGGACAAGGTATATTAAATTAATCAATGAACCAGTCCGTTGCTTCCATTGCTTCCTTTTGTGGAGTATTACTACATAGTGACTCGATATCTAGAGTCACTAAAATGTCGTTGTTAGGATTAAAACTAATATTCTCAACTTTATTGATCATTTCCCTTGTATCTTTTATATAGGAGGAATCCTAGGGATATGAGCGCGTAATTTAAGGTCAATAAATTTGGACAATGGTTCAGTAATAGTAGATACTATTGTTCTATTAGGAGGATCTTTTGTATCTTTATGTATTTTTGGCATACCGTATATACAAGCTGTTTTTCCTTTATTATGATTTAAATACTCATATTCTTTTGTATTAATATCTCCTGCAATCAATGCCTGATGGGTTAAAATCTGAATATTTCTATATACTCTAGTCAAAGGATTCGATGTTATCTTAGAGTAAAAAGTCTGATCACTTAACATAGTTGTCATTTTGTGCTCATAGTCATTAGTGTTGATGACCACTATACCTCCTCCTTTATTGCAGCTTTTTATTGTCAAAGTTTTATTATGAGCTAAAGAATTCAGTGCTGTAAATTGGTCTCTGTCTAAATTATATACAGGTTTAGGAATAACACGGAGTGCTTGTTCTAATCGTTGTAAAGCCACTAATTAGAAGGCGGCCGCTTCAGGTCCTAATTGGTTTAAGGAGGGAGTGAAAATAGAGGGAAGGGCTAACATTTTTCTTAGCTAGAGGATGTGTATCAGTTTGTGCTTCTTGTACAAATGTTTTTTTAATCTAATCTTTCGAAGGAAAGAAATAATGCCCTGATACAGTTCAAATTTGTTCACATACGTATGGGGGACATAAGATAGACCTTTTGAGAGTAAATTTATACCATGTGTTTCTAACTCTAGGGATGATAATTTGAAAATGGGGATTATATCCCCTGTTTCCAGTACTGTCTGTTGCGTGCCTCTAGTATATATTAAGGGACTAGCTGCTGATGGTGATGATGGGGTTGATAGTTCCCTCGACTTTGTGACTGAAATGTGACTCGCTGACACCCTCTGCATGTCCCTCGTGTAGCTAAAAAAGATTGATGTGTATTACGATTAGCTTGGAAAGACTTATAATTACCTTCTGATTCATAATATGTTGCATCCCTCTTCACACTCAGAATTGGAGGTATCTGAGAATGTAGTCACTCTCTGTTGTTTGGGCCTACTTTAATCTACATAGTGATTTTGTTTATAAAAATTCTCTCCCAGATATGAATATGTATTCTCTAACGAGTAGAATTGTGTGTCTTTCATTAATTTATCAGTTTTTCGTGTATTTAAATAATTAGCAAAAGATTCCAATTCCTTATTAGAGTCTTCTAATTTCTTCATTGCTTCTTCAACACTTTATACAGTGGGAGGAAACCTGCCAGGGAAAGTCAATGTGCTCCACTGTTTTTCACTTCATTATTCTCCTATGAGGCTGAGAGCACCTGGGCTAGTTTCACTTTCCTTGGACCTTCAAATTCCAGACACGCACTAAAGTCCACTGTAACTTATGTGAGAAGAAGTATTTTGCAGAGTCCAAAGTCATATTTGTACTGCTTTTGGGTCATCCAGAAATGTCATATTTCTCTTAGTCAGCTCATAATCAGGGCCTGGCCGGGGGCTGACCCTGGCAGGCTGGATTAATGACCTTACTTCCAAGGGCGAAGGCCTCCTCTCCAGGAAGAGAAGATGGGTGGAGCTACAGGCTACTCCATGAGCAGCTGTCACCTGGTGCCAGGCACCAAGCTGCACTGGGGAGTAGGCAGCACGGGGGAAGGAGCTTTCAGAGTCCATGTGGCAGCAGACCCCTGGATGACGCCATCTTGAACCAACCCAGAGGCCTGGGCAGGAAGGAGGGAGCAGGGACAGAGAGGTGATGTGTCGCTGTGTAAGGCATACCGAGACTACCCAATTCTTTAAAAGAACTTGCACAGAAAGTGGAGCTGGCTCTGGGGTCTGGTCTGCTGAGGCAGAGGGTGCAGGAGCCTGGCTACAAGGGCAGTTGGAAGGAGGAACCCCCTGACTGTCCCAGGCTCCTGTATAGCACCAGGAGAGGAGTCCTGAATCAGTGAGCAGAAGCCTGGGCCTCTGCGCAAGGAGAAGAGAAGCCCAGGAGGAGAGCCAGGTGAAAGGCTGGTGCAGGAAGCCAGTAAATACCGCTCCCTGCTGTATGCACCCTCTTTGAGACTAGGAGGGCATAGGAGAGTGCCTCCAGTGGCTGGGGAGGGCCACTGGGAGCAAGAAGAGGCCAGAATTATGAAGATCAAACCCCTGGGGGCTGAGATATGCCTCCCAGAAGGTAGGCAAACTTTTACCTCTGGCCGACCGATGACAACGCAGGTGGGCTCCACTGCCGGTCACAAAGATCCCGGGGTGAGTCGGGTCCCGGGGTTGGTCGGGTTCCGGGGGCTGTCCCCAGAAGAAGTGAAGTCTGGGTGCTCTGTCGCACACCAGGTGAAGGGGCCCTGCGGGTGCCAGGATCCCTCCCTGGCTCCCTGGCGAAAATGAGACCGGGGAGCGCTCTAGCACTCCTCGTGAAAATTGGGGGAGGGACCCAGACCCCATGTGAAGAGGAAAAGGCAGGGAGCGCCGTCCCCCACCCCCCCTCTGAAAGGATGCCTTTGGGGGCCCTGGATCCCAAGTCCGAGCCGGACATCCAGAAGCAAAGCCGTCGTGCTCCCCGTGAAGATGTGCAAGCGGGGTGCCAGGAGCTTACCCTGGCACCCGGGGAAGTGCGGAGGTCGAGGAGCCAGGGTCCCGAAATGAGGGAAGGCGGGGGAGTGCCGTCACCCCCCCCTCTCCACCCAAGGTCAGGCGCATGTCTCCGTGTCTGTCCGCCGGAGCTGGCAGACCAGAACTGAGGGGCCGGCTCCCTTGGCAGCACGCAAGGGTGCTGGCCGGGCGGGGAGCCGGCAGGGGAAGCTCCCCGGGCTGCCCCCCAACGATTGCACCATGCAGGGTTCCCGGGTAGGATTGGGACCCTGAAGAGCAAGAGTAGGTGCCAGGGGCCCTGGTGGGACCGGGCCCCTGAAAAGGAGACGGAGCAGCCCGGGGTGGGCTCCCCGAGCTGCATAACTCACCTGGGTCTGGGTGGGACCGGGCCCCCCACCGAGGACTGGATGCGGAGCGAAGCGCCAGGAAAAAGGGCAGCGTGGCTCTCCCTGGAGCAGTAGGAGAGCCATTGCTCTAATATTCAAGAGCACCCATAATGCCTTGCAGGCCCGGACCGGCCTGCAAAGGAAAACAGCGTTTCCTCAATGGTTGGTGGCCCCAGGAGGACGGGGTCACCGCCAAAAGTGTGCAAGGGTGCAGGGGGAGTTGCTGGAGCTACGCAGTCTGCCCTCAGCACAAAGAGTCAAGTCCGCCCCTAAGTCTCTGGGGGACTCCAAAACAATAATCACTCAAGTGCTCAGCGCTCAAAGGATCCCGGGGCTGGAACATTTGTTCTACAGCTGGGGGTGTGTTAGGGACTGCTTCACTGTATGGAAGGCTGTGCTGGGGGATGTCTGGAGGAGGGCATCCATTGGAGGCACAGAGGTGCAATTGCATGAGAAGTGCATTTGCTAATGTTATTTCTATGGAGGGACTGTAAGTCACATGTGTAATGTGAAGTCATACACAATCAGGGGTTATGTTGCTAGATATTCTTGCTAGGGTGTTTGGCTCTATATGCTTAATCCTGTTATTCCATCTGGGATCCCTTTTAGAGGTTGTAATTTCAATACATTATAAATGTTATCAACTCTAAGAAGAACCTCATTTTAAAGGGATGCTTAAACATGTATTCTTGCTGCTGCGTTAGGTGAAGAAGAACCCAGACTGTTAGCCCCTAAGATTGAGGTGTATACTTCATGGTCCGTATGGGACGCTCAGTCAGGGTTATGTGTCACCAGGGCAGGTTTGCCTATTTGAAATGCTGTTTGAGATAATGGGGTGGGTCGCCATTGGGATGGTAGCATTGCGCAGGGCCCTCGCTCCAGGTTATGTTCAACTAACTGCATTAGGAGGCAAGATGATGTGCATACATGGGAGCGGTGGTACTAGGCCCCACCCCCCCATGCGGGAGGGGTGCAGATGTTATGCAATGTCACAAAGTAATTCCAACAGTTTTTGTATATTTGTAAATTGGTGCATGGTATTGAGTAGTGTGTGTGTTTAGTAAATGTACTCTTACTTTTATAAAGCAAAGTACAGACTGGACAATCAATTATTGAGTGTTATTGCTGCGCACCTGCAATGGCGATTACTAACCCATACCACCTCCCATGAGTAACCCTTAGACTGCTCTGCAATGCTACCCTCTGAGAGTCAGGCGTTACACTAGGGTGTTTGGTTCCCAGTGAAGGACAAATGTGACATGTTATTTGTGGAGGCATCTCAGATACTGCCTCGTTTTCCAACACTTGTGTGTTAGTACAGCAAATTGTAACTGTATGCAGTTGCTTCTTTTGGTGTTTGCACACACACACACACATACACGTGATTGTGTTACTGCACAGTTTAGTTTTACTGAACGCAGTGATGTTACTATACACAGAAGTGTTACTGTATGCAAACATTCTTTACTGTACATACACGTGTTTAAATTTATATACGCCTGTGTTGTTACAGGTAAAGTTGTGTTAGTTTACAAATAAATAAACCACATTTCTATGCACTTTTACTGTCTGCAGTAATGCTTTACTAGTATAGTTGTCGACACATTTCTGTTGCTGTAAAATAATTATTACACAGAGACTAGGGCTGCTTAACATTCAGTTATCCGTGTTTGCAAGGGTGCTTTAAAATGCACACTCACACTAGTTAATATGCAGATGTTACTGGCAGACAAAGCTGCCAAACTTACGTTTCTACATCAACAGTCCTGTCATTATAGGAGCAAATATTTGTGCAATTAGTTGCTACTTTGCTCAAGATTGCCTTACTGTACCCAGCTGCTACTTTGCACTGTTGTTAATGTAAATGGTGCACAGTGCAACATTTGTGCCACTTTACACTGAATTGTTAGTTTCAGAGTTTATCAGTGCATGCACACTGGTTAATGTACCATAAGGAATGTACGTATACTTGTCTAAGTTCACACTTGATACCTTGTGCAAAGTTTTATCATTGAGCAAATGCATTTCTTTAGGAACGATTGACGTTGTGCTGAATTGTTATCCATTATTGTCTCATTTAGCCCCCTTGTGTTGCTTTACTTTACAGTTCCATTATGTTATACTCTCTTGTTAATGTACAAGTGATCATATTCAGCTAACACTTTCATTCTAAGTGTCACATTTCACACTATTGGGGTTTGTAGAACTTTCCCCTCCACCTCCCCTTTACTCATCCCAAACCTCCTCCTACTGCTATGGTCTCCAAAAACACATCTTTTAGACTCTTCCCACTTCTATTCTCCACTGTCCTTTAAATCCAACTTAGAGACTCACATGTCCACCGCTAAAATAAATTCCATATTTCTCTATAATTATTCCCCACTAACCCTGTTAGGGTTCCAGAGTAGCTTGTTCCAAGCCAAAAAGTCCTTCAACACCATGTCAGGGGTAGCAAGCGCTATATCAAAATCAAATCAAATCAAATGAGACTTTATTTCGGTTAATATTTCAAACCATAAAAAGTACATACATTGATTACATTTTCAACTTGCGCATCAATACAATATTAAAAAAACATTATACACAAATATCATTAAAAATCATCATGATTGTTAGTTAGCAAAAAAGTGTCCTTCTGGTCCTGACATAGTGCAGTATTGCTTAAAAAAAGATCATTGGTCTAAGCAAGTTCTTATTCTCAGTGCAAGTTTTAAAAACGACAAAATATGGAGTACACAATCCTGGTGCAGGAGCTGCAAATAAATAAGGGCAGGTCTAATTTGTTTAAAATCCAATGTTCTCAGCAAATCAACAAGAAAGTAGCGTCTGGGATAATCATAAAACCTGCATAAAAATATAAAATGTAGCATATCCTGAGGAGACTTCCCGTCGCAGCCACAGGAAGCTACATGTTTACTAAAAATGTCTGATTTGGGTCTTATTAAGAGCTGCTGAAAAGTGTTAAATCTGAACCTAGTCAGCAAGAACTTTTCATGTGAGCTAAAGGCGCAAGCCAGATAGGGCTCCATTCCACCACACGACTTTAGCATGATAAACTTTCTGACACTCGGTTTCAGCACTTCCACACTTTCTCTGTCCGCCAATTTAAACTTGAGATAGGCTCTTTTAACCGCTGTTATGTCCCCCTTCACAATGCCACTCGGATGGGAGAACAGTTTGGGGAACCCCAGCATATCAAAACAAGATTTCAAGTATTTTAGCCAGGGGATGCGCATACAGCTATCCTGAGATGTTACATCCCGTACAATCTGGTGAGTGAGTGGTATCTCCTTGTTAAGCCACAGCGAAACCCAGCAGATCAGTGGCTTCAGTGCTAGGTTATCGCATAAAAACGGTGTCCTTAGCTCCTCATGCACAACAAAGTTCGGGGTACTCGCAGGGACACATAGTAACCGTTTAAAGAAGGTGTTTTCGATAACCTGTAATTGAGTATTGGACACATACCCCCACAGTTCACTGCCGTATACCGCCATGGCTACAGACTTGGCATTATATAACTTAATCATTGCAGTTATTGGTTTCTTTCCTATCTTTTTCGCAAGATTAAGGATGGTTCCATTAACCCTCAACATATCATTCTTCTTCTTCACCAGATGAGGGGCCCAACTTAGCTTCGAGTCAAATAGCACACCCAGATAGGAAAAAGTCTCTGTGACCGGAATGGGACTATCATCAAGCTTGAATACAAAGTTCTTTCTTGGGCGTTGGCCAACCTGCATTATATAGGACTTGGAATTATTGACCATTAGGTCTCTATCAGACATGAAAACGTTAAAAGCAGTTAAAAGTGCCTGGAGCCCCTTCTCCGTGCGCGAGATTAAAACCGCGTCATCCGCATATAACAGCACGGGGATGCCCCTTCTGCCTACTCTGGGGCAGTCAGCCTGTATAGATTGTAGAGCTGCATCCAAATCGTTAATATAAAAATTAAAAAGAAAAGGGGCAAGAATACATCCCTGACGTACTCCTTTATTTATCATAAACTTATCAGTGGTGTCCCCATTAGATGAATATCTTACATTGGCACTAGTTTGATGGTGCATATCCACCAGGAAGTTGACAATCCCAATGTCGACTCCCCTCGCCCTCATGTACTGCCACAGCCTCCCCCTGTTAACACAGTCGAAGGCTGACGACAGGTCCATGAAGGCGAGGTGGATCGTACCCTTCTGGGCCACCGTGTATTTGCTGAGTATGAGGAATAAATTAAGACACTGAGCTATCGTGGATCTGCCCTCACAGAATCCATATTGAGATATGGACATGACATTATTTGCGGTTGCCCAACTAGTGATTCTCCTCAACAAAACTCTCCCGATAACTTTAACCTTTGAATCAATTAGGGAGATTGGACGGTAGCACAGTGGGCTACCCCTGTCTCCCTTTTTGAAAACCGGGACAATGGTTGACACCCCCCAGGTCACTGGACATCCTACCACTGTGGCAGCATTAAAAACCGCCAGCAAGATAGGAACCCAGAAGTGTGGTCTGGACTTAAATAAATCAGGGGGGATGCCATCTGGGCCGGGGGCTTTGTTTGATGTTAAACCTTCTATGGCTTCAAACACTTCGCCGTACTCAAATCTGAGTACTCCTTTAGATTCCCTAGGATGGCTCACACCAGTGCCAGGGTCAGCTGAAAAGTACAGTGATTCAAAGTGACGAAACCAATCCTCTTTCATTATACAGCACTTTAGCCCATCCCCCGGTTGTTCCGACAGGAATGTTTTTTTTACTAACTGCCAGAATTTCGTGCTACTATTTAGGGTCTCGGGGTCCAAAAGCTCATTCCAGGCCTCCACACGCAAAGTCTCCTTATGTGTTTTAAGCGAGGACTTATATACTTTGCGGCAGAGTCGAATTTTCTCCTGGTTCCGCGGTACATCTGCCAGTGCTGCCTTCAGGTTACGGGCAGCTTTTGAACACTCTTGGTTAAACCACCGTGGGCCGCATTTCTCTAAGTTTCCCTTAGATGGTTTCGTGAGTAACCCTGACACTTTCCCCGCCAGAGCTTGAAAGGCATTAAGCACCCCCACCGGATCTGTCCCTGTACAATTAACAATTTCATCTGCACAGGATTCCTCTATATTTTTATACAGAAGGTCTGGGGTAATAGTTGACCACTTTAAGCGCCGCCTCCCGTCAGTCGTTGTCAGATTGCTTGCAAGGCGTGAGGGCATGACATCTGAGAGGCCAAAACCCCTGAGACAAACCACAAGGGGGTTGTGATCACTGAACTCACTATTATTAATATCAAAGGATTCTAAGAAAGGCAACAGAGCTTCAGAAAATAGCATGTGGTCAATAAAGGTGCCTCTACCATGCCCTTTAAAAGTCGGAGTGTTAAAGCTTTTACCGGGATCTCTAATTTCCATGCCCATTGTTAAAACTAAGTCATTCATCATGGAATTGCAAAATTCACCCTCTGCTGTATGTGCAAAATGTAGCCCATCTGCTCTATCGCAGTTTAAATCCCGTATACACTTCCTGAGGGGATCGCCACAGAGGTGCACATTGAAATCTCCCATGACCATTAGATTAAGGCTGTGTTTCTTCATGGAGGCATTAATATATTCTTCTAGTACAATTAGTTCATTAAATGCTAAGGTGGTATTAGTAGCATTGTAAAAATTGACCAGTCCAACCCTATTGCTTTTGGCAGATAAAACAATACCCTGGGCACATGAACGTTGTACATTGATGGTGAGGATACTCAAAGTTATCAAAACAGAGACAAAGATCACCAATCCTCCCTTTGGTCTTCCTCTATTAGATGGAGTTGCTGGCACAGAGAACGCTTTATAACCTTCTAAGAACATTTCACACTCGACATCCCAAGTCTCTTGGAGGCAGATAACCTTAAATTGTTTAATAAAAGAAACCCATTTTTCATCTGCCATTTTGGTTGCTAGACCCGCAACGTTCCAAGACACAATATTCACACATTTATTGGGCTCCTGTGGGTTGGTAGAGTCAATATTGCATGTTAGATCAGCTACATTTAATCCATCCTTACCCACAGGTACTTTATGTCAGTCACACATATCAAGACCGGACAGGAGTTCATATCTGTTATGTGTGTTGACGTTATAGGCCATCTGGCATTGCCCACCGAGATCAAGTCTGTTCCCTGGGTTAGTTGGAAAACCTAGCCCGCCAGAATTAACTACATTATATGTAAATTGCATCCCATTATTCCCAATGTTCGGGGTCAGAGTATCAAACCGAGGTGTTGGCCTGCTCAGTTGTGGGGGTGCCGTACAAAGGTGAGCATAAAAGTAGCCTAGTGGACGAACACAGATACTACCCTCATTGTATACCAGGGATGCAGCTCTCAAGAGTACTGTTGCCACATGTTGGGGGTGTCTGAAATTAGCCACAATGCAATCCCCATTGCCCACTTTGTTAGAGGGCCCTACCCAGTTTACCCTTCTATCTAGCGTTATCTGATCTGAATACCCGACGGGAAAACCGCAGTTCTTATTTAGCCATGAGACTGTCTTGTTTTTTAGAGAGACATGTGACTCGCCATATGGAGATGCCGGATGGGTGCCAACTGCAGGGACATTTGTTAAGACCCCTACAAAAGGCGCACAATCCGGAGGAAGATTTAGATAGCCATTTCTTCTATCAGGTCTAGGGTCTATCTTGTTACCTGTAGTTGGAAGTGAGCCTACACGTGGCTGCGGGTTTCCTGCTTTAGATTGGGGGAGACTGACAGGTGGTGGCCGCTGGGGTCTATTCCCTAGTGTACTCTGTGCTCCTGCCGAATTGACTGCTGCTGGCACATTTTTCCCCTGTTCAGCTTGGGTGGACCTTATTTCTTTTAGTATAGTGCTAGTATCTCCAGCGGCCTTTTGCTGCGCGGAGACAAGCCCCCCAAGCCTGTCTACTTCTTTTACAAGGGAATCGATTTTTTCCACTAGTGGTTTGAGAGCCTCCTCTATCTTCATCCCCAGGCTGGTCTCCATAATTGAGATTAAGGCAGTAAACTGCTCATTAGTAATGTTAACACTGGCATTCTGCTTGGGGGGGCCTGAATCAGCTCCCGTGAACACAAAGGGATTGTTAGCTGCTGCCCAGATGTTATCAGTAGTATGGCTAGGGTTTGCTACCGCTAAATTGCTAGTTGGTTGTCCCCCTTTACGTAATGCCGTCTTTCTACACTGCCTTAATGGCCTCTTCTTGTTGTTTCCCCCCTCGCTCGCTTCACTATTTATATCGGGTTGCTCCCTCTCTCCTGAATGTACCATTGCCACAACATTTACAGAGTTGGGTGTTAATGTCAGCATACATGTTGGTGGGCTGGCTGGTAGCGGGTCGGGTGCCCTCAGAGAGGGCATTTCCGAGTTGGACAAACTAGCCCCGTTAGTAGCCTCAGTGTCTTGTGCAACAATCAGGGGATCATCCTGTGTACATACTGTGGTATCTCCTTTCCCTAATGAGGCACGCCGATCGCTATTTATCTGGGCGACCTTTTTTACCATATAGTTATCAATGGCATTCTGTCCCAGTGGCATGTTGCCTACTTTAGCCTTAGACATTGAACTTATAGAAAAAAAAACACACACTATAAAAAGATAAACAGTGCAAATGCAGAACCATACAAATTGTAGGCACAATGTTAAAAATGTCTCAGTTGCTACTAGGAATCGACACACAAAAGGGGCCTACCCAGTCCGAGCGGCGCTTCTGGCCCAGACCAGACTCCTCAGGCCTCTGAGGGCCACAGGGGGCCCGCCCTTTGCCCGGGCTTAGCCCCGGGCGCTCCCGCGGGCGCGACTAGCGGGGCGAGAGGGCGTGGGGATCTTTGTACCGCCTCCTGTCGCTCAGCACCCGTCACGGTGCACCGCCACTCCCGAGGCTTCTGGGGAATGTAGTGCCGTTGCCCTCACGGCTGCCCGATGGCGTGAAGCAGCCCGGGTTCGAGCTAGGAAGTCTCTCGGCGCTTCCTGTCTGCCAGAATCCCTCGAGCCGCACCACCGTTTCCCTCACGGCTGCCCGATGGCGTGGTAGCAGCTCCGCTGTAGCCCCCGCAGTGCTCGCTGCCGCGGGGATCTTTGTACCGCCTCCTGTCGCTCAGCACCCGTCACGGTGCGCCGCCACTCCCGAGGCTTCTGGGGAATGTAGTGCCGTTGCCCTCACGGCTGCCCGATGGCGTGAAGCAGCCCGGGTTCGAGCTAGGAAGTCTCTCGGCGCTTCCTGTCTGCCAGAATCCCTCGAGCCGCACCACCGTTTCCCTCACGGCTGCCCGATGGCGTGGTAGCAGCTCCGCTGTAGCCCCCGCAGTGCTCGCTGCCGCGGGGATCTTTGTACCGCCTCCTGTCGCTCAGCACCCGTCACGGTGCGCCGCCACTCCCGAGGCTTCTGGGGAATGTAGTGCCGTTGCCCTCACGGCTGCCCGATGGCGTGAAGCAGCCCGGGTTCGAGCTAGGAAGTCTCTCGGCGCTTCCTGTCTGCCAGAATCCCTCGAGCCGCACCACCGTTTCCCTCACGGCTGCCCGATGGCATGGTAGCAGCTCCGCTGTAGCCCCCGCAGTGCTCGCTGCCGCGGGGATCTTTGTACCGCCTCCTGTCGCTCAGCACCCGTCACGGTGCGCCGCCACTCCCGAGGCTTCTGGGGAATGTAGTGCCGTTGCCCTCACGGCTGCCCGATGGCGTGAAGCAGCCCGGGTTCGAGCTAGGAAGTCTCTCGGCGCTTCCTGTCTGCCAGAATCCCTCGAGCCGCACCACCGTTTCCCTCACGGCTGCCCGATGGCGTGGTAGCAGCTCCGCTGTAGCCCCCGCAGTGCTCGCTGCCGCGGGGATCTTTGTACCGCCTCCTGTCGCTCAGCACCCGTCACGGTGCGCCGCCACTCCCGAGGCTTCTGGGGAATGTAGTGCCGTTGCCCTCACGGCTGCCCGATGGCGTGAAGCTGCCCGGGTTCGAGCTAGGAAGTCTCTCGGCGCTTCCTGTCTGCCAGAATCCCTCGAGCCGCACCACCGTTTCCCTCACGGCTGCCCGATGGCGTGGTAGCAGCTCCGCTGTAGCCCCCGCAGTGCTCGCTGCCGCGGGGATCTTTGTACCGCCTCCTGTCGCTCAGCACCCGTCACGGTGCGCCGCCACTCCCGAGGCTTCTGGGGAATGTAGTGCCGTTGCCCTCACGGCTGCCCGATGGCGTGGTAGCAGCTATATAAATGCAAACTCTTCCATCTTCTATCTCTCCACTATCCTTTTTTAATCCAAATAACAAACTCACATGTGGATCCTCAAATTAATTTATTTCCCTATACTAATTCACCACTAATCATTTTTGGGTTCCGGAGTAGTGTGCTACTCGTCAAAAAGCACTTCGATGCCTCTTCAGGGTTAGTAAGCTCTATATGAATGCAATTACAATATCAAACTATGGTGCCACTTTGTGGGACTGAGAAGTTGTTGCTCCTGCAGCAGCTCTGCTAACCACCATGGGCCTTCTCATCGTCTAGCAGTTATCAACACATACAGGGCCAGATTCACAAAGTTCTTATGTTTTTTGGTCTCACCTTTGGGTGAAGATTAAAAACCCTAATTTACTGATGTAGGATTTCTGTGTGTAAAGTTTCCTGAGAGAGGATGGCGTTTGCTTGGGAGTAAGTTAGAGGGATAGGAAGAGGGTAGAGATGCGTTGTTGGTCATAGAAACGTTTGGAGCATCCACGATCATTGAATGTTCTGGAAATGCACAAACTAGAAATGTATTCCAGCAAGATGTGGGCGTAAGTCTGCTTTCGGGTGGAATGAGGCGTGGGACTGCCTTGTATTGCATGGAGTGGGAAAGCAATAGAAATCTCGAAAGGAATACGTTTTCCTTAGGAAAAAATAAGATAAGTGTTTATAAAAATATTAAAAAAAATGCATAATGTGTTGGAAATCTAAACTGGTGCATTTACCATATTCATAGTTTTAGGGTTACCTGGTGTACTGAGGAAATCAGCGAGAGTCAAAAATTACCAAAACTTACACCAGAGTACTTCAGAAATAAAGAAATAGAGATAGAAATCTAAACTTCATTCTTTTGGGATTTCTTTGCCGTGCATTGTGAATATAGAGACGCAAACTAAAAACCGCAGTGCACTAAAAGTCGGATTTTACTAGCTGAGGTCTTGCATCTTTCCTGTGTTTCAGTAGGCTTGAGTTGCCCGGGGTAGAGTTTCTCAGCGTTCTGACCTCATGTGACCTAAATATTCTTTCAGTGCAAAGAAGAATTTGTGGAATAAAGCAGCACACGATGCACACGCCCAGTCATCAAACATTTCTTATTGGGTCGGCTTTGCAATTACTAAACACTTCTGAAACACCTTGGAACTCAGAGTACATGTTTTCCAGCACACAGTGTTCATCTTTTTTACTTTACCAGGTCATGGTAATTAATGCCTTGGTGTGCTAAGTCCACTCTGCCGGTGCATTAGAGCTACAGATGCTGGCTAACAGCTAAAAGTGCAATCCTGGGTGACTTCTGAGAGCCGCTGTGTGATTTGCCCAGCAGTGTTTTTCATAAATGCTCCATCTTGGGTGGTGCTTTCTGTAAACAGGTCATTTTTATGTCGCTCGTTCTGCTTCCTTTTAAGTCATTATAAACACTGACAAATGTGCTGTTTTGCAGTCTGTTTTCACACCTCTCTGGAAGCCTGCCTGGATGCAAAGAAATTTGATTAATGCTTAATCACATAATCTCTCCATTAAAACACGGAATTGCGGTACCGTCTTCGAAAAGCTTTTCTCTTAGTGGGAGCGTCTTCCCAGAATTGAGAGAGGCATTTTGCATATCGATATTGCTTTGCTTTCTTTCCTCCTCACGTTGCACTGAACGTGACAAAACGAATTAGACTCGTCTACTATTGTGTGAATAGTTTCCGTACTGTAATAAGTAGTTGTGGAAATTTGCATTTTCGGTTCATTCTACTATTATATACACTGAAACCCAGTTTATTGTGTTGTAAAGTTGGCCCAGGCCAATGATTTTCGTGCCTTGAAAGACATTTACATTTTTGTGAGGTCGAAAGCCCCTGGCACAGTGTGCTCCTCATTTTAACATTTTAGTAGATCCATACAGCACTCCTTTGCAAGTGCTCTGACCAGTGGGTTATGAGAAAATTGCATGTTTCTCACCAGACTCTGGTTGTGTTTTCGGGCAAACCAATAGCATGGTTATTTACATTGACAACATCCCCTATGACTTTAAAATAACATTGCCAGAAGAAAGCCACACTATCATAAAGGATTTGAACCCTTAAGTTTCTCCTTCCTACTCTTTCACCCATGAAAGATTTCATTCAATTGCTGAAACATATCCCTCTGTCTTACAGCTTGTACCTCTGCGGTAAAACTGTGCGTTTGTTGGACAACATAAACGTCAGGATTTTGCCAGACTAATTCTATGCACACCCTCAGGATATGTTGGCCTGTATCCCTGCTAGATCAGAGTGCACCATCTGCACCCGTAATCTTACGGGGTGACAAATAATATATGTTCAATCTCAGAGCATGACAACCTTGACTCTCCAAGTATATTGTGGTGATAGATCTAAAACTCTTTCTCTCAGTTACTTATGCATACCCAAAAAAATACACAGGAACTACTCTGCAAGGTCATCTGATATTTATTGAAGCATTGTTTGTGATTCTTGTTTAAAATGTGTGGACTGCGATAATCAGTAGGATGAAACAGATTAGTGTGATTAGCATTATGAGAATAGTGAAAAAGATGTGTGCTATAAAAGTGAATATATGCTGGCATAAAACTACTGTTATAGTGTGCTCCTACCTGGTGCTTCCTAGCCTAGTTTCCCTAGGGTGGGTAATCTGCCAAACCCCTGCCAGTTGGTCTAACAAAGTGTCATCATGGTGCCAGTCTTGGTCGTAAGCTAGACATCCCTCTTTGCAGGGATAAACCGGAATCATCTGGCCTGGAATTCTGTCATGCAACAATCTTGCAGTGTCAGCTCAATGCTCCTCAGTTTAAACACAGAATCAATGCTGTATGAATACATAACAACAACCTTCCTACGATGCCGAAGGCCTGGTCAAGCCGCTGTTTATCCTATTGTGATAGCTTTGTCACCTACCAGACAACAATATGCAACAACATTTGTGCAAATGAACTTTATCCCTCGTACAGAGTATTCAAGGTGTCGTGATAGTGTATCTATGAAGCCGAACTAAAAGCATTGCAGTTTCAGAAAATATTCTCCTGCACAGACACATAAGCAAATGCATGTCAAAAGAAAGAAGGCAACTAAAGAAACATGTAAAATGATGGTGTTTCTAACTGGGCCTATCCTACCCACGTGACACCTCCATTGCTCTCTGAGTTGTTAAACAGCCTACTCTCTGAAGACTTGGTGTGAGAAACCTTAATAATTGTAGTGGTTCCTTCACTGCTTAAGAAACCCTCTTTGAAAATGATATTGCTATTAAGAATCTGTACAGTCTTGAGCCCAGACTACTAGTAATCAAATGATAGTGATGATACACATGCGAAAGTGCCTTCACTCAAACTGCTGAATGGCTAGCACAGGATTTGATGCACTTATTGGGATGGGCACTGCACTAGATGACACTGGGAAATCCATCTCTCGCCTCATTTCACACCACATCGATCTTGTGTAGTACTACATTTCTGTTCTCCTCGCCCTTTGTTGTTTTTTACATGAAATGTAAATCCGGAACCTGCAGTAGTAGGGGTTCATAATGTCAGCGTTGTGCTGGTGACACTCAGCTGTTAACCAAACTTGATCGAAACCATCTGTCTGTCTGGTTGTTATCCAAGAGTACACCATGAAATTTAGTTGGTGCTGAATGGAGATTGACTAAGAAGCTAATTTCTGACTGAATCTCGTGATACTCTTGTCATTATCGTCGTCATTGATAATGGGCAGAAAACCTGTGGTCAGAAATGTGAAATGTAAGACTTTAGTTGGATATAAATGTTTCTTTTTAACCTCTGATTGAGCAGTTTACTGCTCAAGGTCCGAATTATGTGCTGCAACTCTTGCACCGGAGTGACAGGTTAGAATCCACCAAATTATATCTCTGTACCACGGTGGCATCAATCTGCAAACTGAGTCCTCTGGGAAACCTCTAATAAAGTTATATGCTGTCTCACATCTCATGGCCCATCATATTTAATCTTTTGCCCTGCATTTAAGATAACATCTCTTTTCCTAGCCTATTTATGCTGACACTCCAAAGATGACCCAGTACTCCTTGTGATGTAGCGTAAAGTTGAGTATCACTAAACTTGGATCCCAAGGTTCCGATTGGATCACTGATCCTCTTATAAATCAGATCTTCAGTGTGGCACTACTTTAAGGTGGCCATGGCATAAGTCCTGATTTGTACTTGGTTAGTCACATACGAAAAACCGTGGTATAATCACCTTCTCACATCATATTTACTCTCTACTCGCTTTAGTGAAACAATGCAATGAATAAAAACAAAACCACAAATTTAGTCCCGCCTTCAGCTGCTTATCAAAAACTTGGCTGCCCTTTAATGAAAGACTAAAATTCATGATACCAAGTTTTATGCCTTGGAGATCCTGGCAATGATGAACCTGTTTTCCACCTCACTTAGCAACAAGATATGTCCTAGAATGGGTGTTAGGATTGGCAAGGAATTTGGAGGTACCGTCATAGCAATATAATCAAAGGGTTAGGGGATCAATTGTTAAGAGTGGGCCGAGCCCAGGGCTTGAAGTTCCTCCTTCATTCTTCAAGGAGACTCATAAGATCATGACCAGTTCTAGCTTAGAATAGCGCAGTATTTAGTTTTACCAGAACTTGGTCCCCAGTAAACTATCAATTCTTGGAGTGTAAATTCTCTTGTGTTTTTCTACTGTTGCGTTTAGATGTAGCAAATGGGACGCAAAAAGCATAACAAAAGACTTTAATCTAACATGAATATTAGATTACATCATTGCACCGTGCTCAAATGCAGTCTTCTGTAAAATTAGATTTGTGTTGCTTCTTTGTGGTGTGATTCCTCGTTCCCTAGAAATTTGACAAATATTTTAAGAAAGGGTGTGATGTGGTGCTTCCTGCAGGTTTATTCACTAGTAACCCACTATTATCAGGTGCTCAGAAGTAACTTTTCATTATTTGCTTACACTTGTGATTTCCGATTTTTACTTAGATCGACATCTGATAACGGATCAGCAAAATAAATCTGATAATGAGTCATCGAGTTCGAATGAATGACAAACACAACAGCCATTTATCTGATGTTCATTAATTCATTGTTTCTGTTCCTAGGCTACTGCATGAATTAGGCTCATGATGGTATTTCTGTACCTGCTTACATTTGATGCCTCGAGACATACTGTATTACTAATATTCGCCTTTTGTTCTTGCTTAATGTAAATAGTTAAATTACATTCATGCCCGACTTTGCACTTCCAGTGTACATTATTTGGGTAGCATTTGTTGGTTTGTCACTATGATGATATGTGAGGTTAGTGTTTTCTTTTTGTCTAGTGTAACAATCCAGTTTCTATATACTTGACTTTTTTAATGTTATTTAATGCGGTTTTGTATATTTTTCTATTTTTCTTTTTAATATTTATAGGTAAGTAGAGTTTTTCTTAGCTTTTTTTATTGATGTGCAGTTGTAGTTTTAAGGATGTGTTTTTATCCGCAATAAGCCTCTTACACAAAAAGGGCACAGCATGCAACTATTGTAATGTATTTACTTAGTGCTGTACAATAAATTCATGTGAACATAACAAAATAGATCAAAGATAAACAAGAGTCCAATAGAACAAGTTTATGAGCTATAATTCCATGTCATGACTAAAATAAAGATGTAGCAGAAAAAGTACATCGACTAAAACTTTCAAATTCAAGTTCACCCGTGCCTGTCCCCAAAGAAGAGGAGAACATGCAAATTGCAAGATGAAGGTACGGTTGAGGTGTTCCCAAAAAGCCCCCAGGAAGGTGTGGAAGACAGCGGTGAAGCTAATATATCCAGGTAGCAGATTGCAGTGTGAGAAAAGTAAATGCAAAGCCAAATGCGGAATATACCACGCCGAACCAGCATCTCCCAGCTGTCAAACATGCCTCTCCAGCATGAGAGAATATCCACACGCACAGACCCTCGCCGTCAAATAGCCCACAATTTGAGGGTGAGAAGTGAAACTCTGGGGAAGGTGAATAACCGAAGCAGCAATCCTTGCGGCACAGAAGAGCCTCTTAAAGACAGGATTATGTCCCCCCCCATGCCATGACACAGGGGGCACAGCCACATACTCCTGACCCAGCTGCTTTAGTAGCACTTGATAGTGAGAGGCCCAGGTACCACTCACCTTAAAGACCTTTGAGTAAAGTTAGCCACCGCCTGATGATGTCAAACTCAATATACCTCCAGTAGTCCTCACTTACATTTTCAGTGCTCGTACTTAGCTGTAATTTGCATGTCAAAAGCATTAAGACTGTGCATCAGTTGTTTCCTTGCACCTTCAGGGAAATTATTCATTTTCGTTACCAAAATGTACCATATTAATAGCAATTAACAATAATGTAATCTATTAGTCTCACATACGTAGTGTTTAGAATTTTTTTAGGACAGTGTTTAGTGGACTTGTGGTTGTCTGTTGACTACTTCTTATCCTTCAGAGACAAACTAGTCATCTTATTAAACTCTATCAAGCCAACAGGTCGACTGTAAAAGAGCCCTTTAGATAGGAATGATCAAAATGCCCAGTTTAATAAATTAAGTGAGTCACTGCATATGTTTGAAACTCTGGATCTTCAACTAGTGGTTCTTGGTACTAAATCTGTCCTTGCTAAAACAGCTTATACTATGTAAAGAACGTAAATGGTAAGCCTACGTCTAGATATTGATAGAAATTGCTGTGACCTGCAGTGTCGGGAGGCTCGTACTCTCAGTATCAAGTCTTGGTGTCTGAATCTGGTTTCCCATTTGTTCATCAAGATCCAGGAAAGAGTGGCAGTCGTCTTATTTCACCAGAGGTCCCTGTCTTTTACTGCATGGGAGAGAACAATTGTTGATCTAGGACTCTTGACAATAGCAGACCTTGCACGTCCCAGAGTTTTGTGAGCAGTCAAAGCCTGGAGTTTTGGTAACCTACCAGGTATTTCTGTATCATAAAACCGCAAATAATTGACCAAACACTGCTTTTCTTCATGAGATTCTAACGCATTGCGTTGCACTGCTCTCCACTTATTTTTCAGGTCCTTTATGGTGTTGTATTTTCTGCATGCCGAGGGACATAACACCATGTTGCACTTTCTTTTCAACATCCCTCATGGGGTTGTGTTGAAATAATACTCAGCTCCTCACCATATGTTCCATAAGAAATGTCACACCATGTTACACGTCGTCTTGCAGATCCATTCTCCTGGGCATTCAGCTTCTTACCTTTCTATCCCTTTAGAAGTGAGGAACCTAGTGGACAGGTATTGGGCAACAGTTCATGATATTCAACATCTTGTCTGAATATTTTACAAGGGTGCACCAGAAGGCTTTCCTAAGATGAGATAAAGAGATATTTGAGTCTCCAACTATCAGGTTTATGGCACGATAAACTGATCCTTCTGGGAGTGAAAGACGTCCTGGTTGCACAACGCCACAAATCCTGTTGGAGTTGAAACTGATCACCCTGGTACTATAATCTTTCCTTCCACTTCTCTAGCTAGTGTTTACTTGAGTTTGCATTGACAACACCATCTTGATGTTCCCTATGGAGGGTCCAATGAAAAATGGGATTGGGCTCTCAGTGGCAACATATCCTTTTTTGCTGCTCTTCTTGTTGGAGTTGTTAATGTGCAGTAAACGTCACATAACACTTAAAGAATTACTAAACATTATTGTTTAAATCAATCTTCAGCACTGGGGTCTCATTTAGACGTTTTGGCCAGAGGTCAAATTTCCACTTCTCAGTGGGCAAAGGAGACCTTCTGGATAGACTGGTCAGAACATATCTTTGAGTCTCTTTTTTCAGGTTCTCCAGTAAATCAGATGCAGATTCATTTTTATTTAAAAAAACAAAACAATGGTATTGAATATAAGACTTGCTACATTGACATTTTACTGGTTGGCACGTTCATATGATTACAGTTTCCATCATATTCCTTTGCTAACGTAAGTACATCGTACATCTGGCATACATTGTATCATTTATAGTGAATAAACAACTTCTCCATCACTCCTCATCGTCTTAGACCGAACCCATTGTCGGAGGGGCACATATACCTCCTCTAAAGAGTTATTCCATTTATCCACATTCTCTCCCATTTTTTAGGGCATCCTCTGTGAACATATGTGGCTTTGTCGGCCACCATGACCATATCCATATAGATGCAGATTTATTGATAGCTTCAGCTTAATTCTGCAAGCCTCAATTATGAGGTGATACATGTTTATTATTCAGGACTGCCTTCGCTATCCAAAGACAAGTTATTACACTTATGCAGGAGGATCGGTAACTCTATGTTCAGCAATAAGCATTCAAATGGTATTTTCCTGAAGAGTGAAGATTGTTATGTCAGTCTGCATATCATAAATGTAATTAAGTGGGAGGTATGTTCAAGAACCAATAAAAAATTAAACCAAGATAAACACCATATATGCTGTTGAACAACATTATAAGTTCCTGGTGAGATTTTTGACTGAATATTCAAGAGATCATAGCTAAAAGAAACTCTGACCAAACTAGTTGACCTGCCCTTATGCCCACATACACTACAGTCATAGATAGGTACAAACCCACCCATAGTCAGAGACAAGGTGTTGACGCAAACTGTTAGTAGATTAATACCCAGAGAAACATATCGAGGACATTTTCGCAACATGGCCAAACATCATAACACTCTATAATGGGGTCCTTCTTGAATGCAATATTTGGGATATACTGAAGTATATAATTATGACCCCTTTCTAAAGAGATCCAAGGCTGACCCCATTGTACTAACTAATAATTGACTTATGTAAAACCATTCTTCTCTACACTCCCAATCTAATCACAATTGTAGAAGTCAAGGTAAGTATGTAACAACATAAATATATGGCGCCTCTCATTCTGCTGAACAATGGCCCGTCCTCTGTAATTCTCCAGTTGGGGCGCTGGGAGGGCTGGAGGGTGCAGGGATAGACTTTCACCTGACTAGGACAAGTTTCAAATATCTCTGCATCAATATTACAAGGGACTGCAACAGGTATTTTAGAACTGAACCTGGACAGTGTGCTGCTGGCGGAGTTTTCAGACAAATAGCGTAAGCTACCCTTGATGATTATGGGCAAAGCGGCCCTGTACAAAATGTTTATGCTGCCCAAGATGCTATATATCCTACAGGACATCCCGTTTATTATTCCAGGTGCTTACTTCGATAAGGTGGACATTACACTCTACATCCTTCTCTGGGATTGGGGTCAACCGGAGAATAGCTCTTAAGACCTTTATAGATCTGCATATAATGGTAAACTAGCGCTCCCGGATATTAGAGCAAACCACAGGGCTACTCTGTTACACATAATTAAGGAATAGGGTCACAGCCCATGTAATGAACCCACCTATAGGATAAAGAGGAAAGACATGGAGAGGGCAACCCATGTTCACTATGTCTATGAACAGATAGCTGGGGGGGGCTGCTGGGCTGGCAAGATCTGCTTTGCGGGCCTGGGATGACGCCACAGCCGCCCTGAGCTACTTCACTTTGGAAGGCCACCACACTGTCTGATACAGGGAAACTCATTGGCTTCCATGGTTGGGAGCGTATTGGGATAGAAACACTAGGGTATGTAGTTATTAGGGGTGGTTTTATGCTCTTTGAGACATTGTAGCAAAAATATGCCCTGGTCGAGACACATCGGTTCAGATACCTTCAACTGACACATGCCCTGCGGAGGGACCAGGGGCTGGATGGATCTTAAGATCGTTCTTCGCTAGAAAGTTGGTCCTGGGTGACACACTTACCCACAAGGCGCTCTCCTGGCTGTACCACACAATAATAAACAATATGCTGGAAAATCTGGGGAAACAGTAGGAGACATGGGAGGCAGATGTGGACTGGAGAGCAGCATTGATGAACTCAAGAGAGGTTGCTGTCAGGCCTCGACTCCCCTGATCCAGTTCAAAGTTCTACGTAGGTCCTACTTCAACAGGTTCCGTCTCCATACAATGGGAAGGGCAGAGAGCCCGTTGTGCATTTGCTGCAACACAGATGAAGGGACCTTCCTCTAGATGATCAGTGGCTGTCTAGGGATCACACAGTATTGGACTTCCGTTGCCAAAGAATTGGAAGTGGTGCTCGACATTGTCATTTCCAAGATGCATCTATTGATTGTATTAGGCCTACCCAATGATGTGGACAAGACAAGCAGAGCCTTTTTTGGTACATTATTTTTAGCACTGTTTTTGGATTCACTTAGTTCCAGCCCCCCCCCCCCCCCCGGGGGGGGGGGGGGCTGGAATGAATGGAAAGCGTCAACAGTATATCAGCCTTTTATTCCTCTTCAGTGCATAACAGGCTAGCAAAACTAAGCCATCAGCTGTGGAAATGCACTCATAATGTGAGTGCTGTAACTCCTTTCCTCTGTGTCCATCAGCCAGCAGTTTGTGTGGCCAACTTTCTTCCCCAGTCCACATGTTAACAAACAACGTGCTTCTAATGGTGCATTAGTCGCATCCCTCTGGGCACACAAGTTAATCTCCTCTATTTGGAAAATGAGGATTCCACACTGATTTGAATTTGAGTTAATTCTTGTTTTTATTCATATATTTCTTGAATTCATCTTTCATTCAATAATTCATGTTCAGTATCATATATATTTACTGTGACATCATTGCTGTCATATACTCCAATGCATTTCGGGCATACTGACGGCCCTTCCTCAGGGAGCAGCAATGAAATCCATTCTTGGACTCGAAAATAGCGTCAATCTGCACGTATGTATCTACTCGTTTTCGTGCTACTGTGTTTCACAAAAATCCTTAGTCTCGGAACGCCGAACGTGTGTCAACGCGGAAGCCCGTTCGGCGTACCGAGACGAAGGATACGTGCAGATTGACGCAATTTTCGAGGCCAAGAACCTGATTGCGGGGAATTGCTCATTCCCGGAATCATCCCGCACGCATGCGTCTAGGGATTTTATATCGCGGTTTCTCTCGCGGCCATGTTGGAACAGAGCTATAGCCCTATTTCTTTAACAAAATTGATGATTGTGAAGGAAAAGGCCCTTTTTTCCTGTTTTTAAGTAAAATAAAGATTGTAAACGTTACATTTTAGCGTGTTAGTGATATTTGAAGTTTATAAAGCGTGCTTGATGAAAGGGAGGTATTAGGAGGAAGTGATATAAAAACAATAGAACAGTGGGTTTCCAGGGATATTCCTGTGACTTTTCTAGTCCCAAGGCTCAGGCAGAGGAGCTTTTAGATGGACCCAGGGAAGTTCTGAATTTTTATCACAAAGAGGAAGAGAGACCAGAGCGAGACCATCGCAAGGTCAAGAAGAGACTGTTGTCTCAGGAGCAGGTGAGTATCAACATTACTTTTAGCCAGAAAAAAGTTGGAGGAAAGTTAAGATTTCATCTAGAGCAATGGAGTCTTATTACAAAGGATCTGTGTGTGTTTGCTGTTGTGGCAGGTTACGAAATAGAGTTCTTTTCAGAGCCACAGCAAGTACAAGAGCCAAGAGGGGTTTGTTTCAAGCAAGATTTGGAGGAAGTGGTGAGCAAGGAGATCAAATTAATGTTAGAGAAGGTTGCAGTTATAAAAATGGACAACAATCAGATTGGGGTTGTAAGCACTCTGTTTCTTGTGGAAAAGAATGACAAGCGTTCACAACCGGTGATATATTTACGAGATTTGAATTCTTTTTTGACATACAAGCATTTCAAAATGCAGGGGAAACATCTATTGAGAGATGTTTTCAAAGAATCTGATTGGATGGAGAAGGTAGATGCTTACTTTACCTACTGAAGATAGCTGTAGAAAGTCAGTGCTGTTTACAATTGGATACAGTTGGAATGGTCAGTTGTACCAGTTACAAGTGCCTTCCATTCAGATTATCGTCAGGTTTATGAAGGTGATGAGACTGGTAGTAGGTTTTTCAAGAGAGCGAGGAATTTAAATTCATTTGGATGATATTCTGATTATTAATCATCATGCAGCGAATTTAAGATCTCAGATGTATTTGGTGAAGAAGTAGTTGGAGTCTTTGGGTTTTATCATAAATCAGGAGAAGTAAGTCTTGGTACCGATTCAGAATTTGTAGTTTTTAGGCTTTGTAGTCGATACCGTGAAGGTATAGCTTTTACCTCCAAAGAAAAAGATAAAAGTGAAATTGGTTTTGAAGAAAGAACAGGTACAGTTGAGAGAGTTGGCTCGTGTGAAAGGTCTGTTGACTTCTTTGATTCAAGCAGTATTTCCAGGACCACTGCATTACCAAGCTTTGCAGCGTTTGAAGACTTCAGGTCTATGCGAAAGGTTTATTGTATGGGAACTATATGATTATTTCAAAAGAAGCAGGAGAGAAATTAAGATGGTGTTGGGGAATTTGAAGGCATGGAATAGTTGAGCGATTTTTGGGACAATGTCAGATTTTGTTCTGGAGGCAGATTCAAGCAATATAAGATGAGGGGGCGGTGTATTCAGGACAAGAAACAGGTGTTGTATGGAGTTTGATGGGGAGAGAAGAGCATATACATTGGAGATGAGAGCAGGGATTTCACCCTTGCTCAGATTCAGTTCTCAGATCCAGGGAACTTCGGTTCTGTTTAAAATGGAAAATGTTACATGTTAATAAGAGCTTGCAAAGGGTTATTGGGAGGAGTAGAAGGATTAGAACATCCATTGGTGGAGGCGGGTTCTCTCAACCTAATCTAAAAAATACCAGGAAAACAGGCAGATTCACAGATCTTTCAGGAGCAGCTTCAGAAATGTTTAATGACACTTGGGCTCCAGGAATGCGGAAAAGATTCAGGAGCGTGTAGGAAAGTAGGATCAGCTTTCATGGTTACCCCCACTTTGTGCTGGTTTAAATATGTTTTTCTGACTAGTCTGACTGAGATCCTACTAATAAGGACCCAGTCTCTGTGCTTCTTCCCTAAATTGGATCATGGGGAGTACTTGGGAGATTGGTTACTGCTGTACCCTTGAAAGTCCCTAGTATATGGTACCCAGGGCTCAGGTACACCAAAGGTCCCCAAAGGGCTGAAGCATGTATTATGACACCCATGGGAGACCACCCAAATTGTGACTACAGACCTGCCATTGCAACCTGTTGTAAGCTGGTGCTAGCACTACTTACAACAGATATAGGTTTCCTTATATCTGAGGTCACTGCACTTAAAACATATTAAGTCTCCCTTAAGGCTGGCCTTTCAATCCTGAAGGCAGGGTGCTCGGTTATAAGTGTGAGGGTGCCCCTGCATGAGCAGGACACCCCTGCAATCCATTGAGTCCATTCTCCTGAATTGTAAGTGCATCAGCCATCACGATACATGAGGGGCCATGCGTCATTACACAATGGCTAACTCTAAGCTGGCGGTAACCAAACCCTGACGTGTTTGGTATCAAACATGTTGGAATCATACCCCAACACCATAAAATGTGTTGGAGGTATGATTCCATGCACCGTAGTGCTCCTTCGGGAAGCCCTCAGTGCTCCAGGTACCAGTCTTCCAGACCAAGACTGCAAACTACGTTTGCTGTCGATCAGAGTCACAATTCTGCCCTTCTGCTGCTGAGTCAAGCTCGAAAAGAAATAGGCAGGAAAATAGGTTTCCTGTCACAGGGAGGTGTATTGGGCCAGGGTGGGGGTGCTTGCCAGCGCCACTAGACTGCTTTGAAAGGTATATTTGGTGCTCTCCTTGCATTCTCCAGTTGGAACCAGTTCAGGGAGCTGGTGGTGGCCGCACTGGCGCGAAACTGGACAAAAGACAGGGGTGTATCCTCCCCTCTGTCCAGCCCCCTCTTGTGGTAGGGGCCTCTGAATTGTCCCAACCCTTACCTTAAGGTACTTAGAGGGGCTTACCTGTGAGTGGTTCCTTAGATTCGTCGTTGGACAAGATTCAGATCTGAAATCACTTCATCCTATTCTGTGCTCTTTGGACTTTGCTGGACTTCGCTTTGGGAACCAAGACTGCAATTGGGAAGACTCCTGCTGCTGCTGGTTTCGTCGTCCTGCCAGTCTTCTGTGTCGTCTGTGCCTGTGCTCCATACAGGTTCTTCTACAGGCCTGTGTACATCGAAGAAACCCGAAGGAATCTTCCTTTGAAGTGAAGAAGTCACTTCCCTGCACCTGGAGGCATCACAACATAGCTGACCAGTCTGCCCTGATCCTAGGGACTCCAAAAGGTTCAGATGGTGGTTCTGCAACTCCCTCGAGGCCTGTAGTGTCTTCACAGCAAGTTTGAAGCCAGTATCCCTCTTCAGAACCACTTGAGCAGTACCCTTGTGACCTGCTTTGACGTGCCATTGCCAAGGCTTGTTGACTCTCTTCACCAGAGATCTTCGGGCTCCAAGAAGCTCCAGCTCCAGCCTCAAGCATCTATTTCTTCCAAGATCTTGTCCTCACCACATCCTCTGCACTGGGGGCCTTCATCATTGGTGAGCTGCCCGAGGACCTCTTGCGACTCCTGTGCCCATGGATCGTCTCAAGGGTCTTCTTTGGCGTGGGCTTTCATGCTTGCTTGGGGTCTGCTCTGACTTACCTGGTCATGGTAAGTCATTTGGACCTGGCTGGTCCTGACACTAAACTTTTTCGTCTACTATGTTTGTTGCCATTGTCAAGGCTTGTTGGTGTTCCCGACGGACACCGACCCCCTGGCTCTTGACATCCAACGTGGGACACCTTGTGAATAGCTCCTGGTCTTACACAATATTGCCTGGTCTGCACAGCTGCAGCGCCAAGGTCACCGTCAAATCAGTTGGCATTAGTCTCCTGTGCTTCCTGGTCACTCCTGATTGGCATAGACTTGCAGGTACCTCTCATCTTGAATCCACCGTGTAAGTTCCACCGGACTCTTTCACCTTCTTCGCCTGCGGCATTTTTACTGAAGTCCTCCATTTAGGTCTACAGCGGTTTTCGACTTCACTTCACACCTATGCACCCAGCTTCCCTGGTGTAGGTATTCTGGTTTCCGGGGTAACCACTGGTGCAGTGACTCTCCAACCTTCCATCTTCCACAGGGTTTCTTCAGGATCCTCAGGGAAGGGTCCTTCTTCTTAAAAACTGCAATCGAGCCTTACACATTGACTTTTATTGAGCACACAGTCGTGTTTCTGCTCTGAACATGGCCTCTGTGGGGTTCCTGGGTATTTACCATGGGTGGCTCATTGGGTCCCCGGCTCTTCTACTTGGTCTGGGTTCAGTCTCGACTTAGGTTGTGGGTCATATTCCCCTTTCTTAGTATATGGGTTGGTCTCACCCTGGAGACCACTGTCTATTTGTGCTACTTACGTGTTTTATTACTAAAGTATTGTGTGTATTGTGATTATATCTTCAGGTAGGAGATATTGCAATGTGTTAGTGAGTGTTTATAATAAATACATACATTTATAACTGCACTGTGTGGTTCTTTTTCATTTAACCTACACTGTATGATTAGTACTGGTAAAACAAGGTGCTTTACACTCCTTCTGGACTAAGCCTGTTGGCTGTTGGCTGCTCTCCATAGCTACCACTTAGAGAGCTTTCTAAGGTTGTCTAAGACCACTAAAATCACCATAAGGGTTGTCTGGATTAGTGCCGGGTGCTACATTTACATAAGTTAACACCATATACTAAGCCAGCCTCCTACAGAGTGCATGGAGTGTCTGGTTACGTTGGTGCGTGGCAAAGGATTTGGATTTTATGGTGGCTGATGAGGTACTAATGTTTCAGTAGACATATTTAGGAGAGGTTTTTATTACAGAAATGTGAATTTTTTGCAGATCAGTTATTGCAGCAGATCATTCTTTAGTGCCAGGGTATGTCAACTGGGAATAGTCCTTTGGTTTGTAAAGTGATGAAGGGAATACGGTTGACGAGGTCACCTCGAGCGAGATATGAATCAGTTTGGGATGTCAATCTGATCTATAAGTTGATTAAGGAATGGCCAGATAATAAGTATCTTGGTTTAAAGGAATTGTTATTGAAGTTGGCAAATTTATTGTGTTTGATTTCTTTTAAGAGAGTTTCAGAAATTAAAGCTTTGGATATCAATAGTAGATTTTTTCAACCACATAGTTAGTTATTTTGAAATTTGGAGTAGGGTGAAGAATATATCATAGAATGTTTTTTATCCAAGAATTGATGATTACCCAAAATTCGCTGTGGTTAGGTGTTTTTAAGGAATATGAATCAGGACTATTGGAGAATAAGTGATGGAGGGAATCGACTGTTAATTTCTTATGTCAGACCGTACAAGGGTGTTTCAACGGCTCCCATAGCTAGCTGGGTGTAACGACTGGATTTTTGGACCAGATGGGATCAGCTCCTGAGAGCCCCTCCAACCCAGCCGGAACGTAACCACCTCCCTCCTCAGGACCATCTATCCAGGCACCTGGGTACCTACCTGAGGATGGGGAACACGCAATATACAAGCTCATATCATCAGAAACACCACTAAATCTATAGGGATACTAAGAATACTCACTGATTACTAAGGACATCCATGCCCTACACCACACTCATACCTCATAGTCTCGCGACCACATGGGTCCAGACTAATCTACCCTGGGGCAGTTCTGATTATCTACCATTACACACTGATTACCCTCAGTGCTCACTCGACACACAATCTGGCGTGCCATACACACTGAGCTGCAGCCTCAGTGCTCACTCTCTTTCTATTGTGTCCCCAATCCAGCGGGACTACACACCAGTCTCCTACCTGGTGCTCACTCCCTTACAATCCGATCTGCAATCCGGCAGATCTAAACACTGGTCTCCTTCCCAGTGCTCTCAATAACGCCACTTGCCAATGACGACCACTTTCCTATGAATACCTTCAGCTCTCTGTCTCTATGTTGGGAAGTCTCTCTCACTATTCACTAAGGGTTTGCTACTACAATAATATTATGGGATGGCCAAATTACCTGGTATAAACTTTATCCCTTAGTTGCAGGTCTCCTATCTCCCTAATTATTCAACTATCACTTACCTGATATGGGGTAACATCTGTTCAAACAGTAATACCTGACTAGGAGACAAGGTTACCTCCACTGTATGGGGACAAAAGATATACACACTATGTGATTGAGTTATTCCCTGATTTAAGCGCTCCTACTCCCTTTTGATCCGTCAGTTGCTCAACAGCAACTGGTTAGAAGAAAGGCTAGCTTTATCATAAAAATAACACATAAACACTAGTTCACTAAGAACTGGGGTCTCTTTATTTTAACAATGATGAAATACACATACACAAATCTGCGGGGTCTCTATAACTAACAGGAACTTTAACACACCGCTGAAAGAAAAGGATTAGACATACAGTACAAGGTTATCTGCGGGGTAACAGGAACTTTTAACACACCGCTGAAAGAAAAGGATTAGACATACAATAGCCTAGGGAATAAGGACAAGATTAAGGGGTAAGTGTAAAGGGGACTAGTTTAGACTACCTCACCTATTAGAAGGAAGATTTCTCTCTGACTCTGGTGGGATCAGGGCTCTCTCTGTCTCTGGTGGGATCAGGGCTCTCTCTGTCTCTCCCTCCGTCACCACAGCACCACGCCTCTGGTTCAATTGCTCCAGCTGACAGCCTTAGCTCCTCCATCTGCTTTGATGCTCTCTGACAAACTGGCAGTCCCAGCTGATAGTCACTGCTCTCTCTTCAGCTTCAGCAATCATCTGCCTTCTTTCTCCATTCCAGAACTGCACTGCATTCTGCAGCTCCAGCAGACATCCTGCTCTCTCCTCTGCAAGAACCAAACTGCACTGACCACACCTCCTCTCCTGCAATTCGCTAATATGGATTCCTCTCCCCTCATGGAAATTTCCAACAGAGGGCTGCCTCCCACCGAATTCCTGTGCTAGCTCCAGAGCTCTTTGCGCAACCGCAGTGGCCAGCTGCTTGTTACGTCTCGGCCCAAGAGACAAACACATTCCTGACTGGTTTTCCCCTAGCAGTCAACAGCCTTAACTATAAACTTAACCTTTCCCCCTGAAGCCTCTCAGCTCCATCAAAATGGAGTCTCTCTGAAATAACCCTTAGCTCTGTCAGAGTACCTACATAAACCATACCAATGTGTAATATAAAGTCGGGACCACAGGATCCAACCTCTACTATAAGCAAAAATAACAGGCCAAAGCCAACAGGCGATAGATGGCCTCTTCTAGGTCTGAAAGAAAGGGCTTAAAAGGGCCAACACAAGCTAGGAATACATATCCTAGATGTGAGCAAGATTAAAGTCTTTATCACTCCCAAAATAGGGCCAAAAAGCCTGTCAATACACTGGGTGAAGTCAGTGATAAAGGTGTCGGGTATAGATTTGTCTGTGTTTATGGCACCCTCAGTTAGAGATGCACTGGCTAGTACAGTTTTTATGAATGCGGGAAGAATGGAAGACGTTTTTAAGGCAGCGGACTGATAGAATGTGAGTGTTTAGGACGTTTTGTTTCAGATCATGTTTCCAGAAAGGTGCTAAAAGGCTTTGAACATGCCAGATGCTCGCCTCCTGTCTTGCCATAACATGTTGATTCTCATAGGTATCACTCCATAGAGGATCATTTTTTTTTAAAGATAAGGAGGCTAGCATTATCTCCCCCTCCCTCCCTGTATGTTTTGAGTTTTTTTTTTAACTACAGGAAGATTATTTCTAGACTATAAATAGGAAATGTGAAAATGAGCAGTAAAAGTTTAAATTATATTTTTGTTTTACAGGGAATTAATTGTTGACTTTGGACAAAAGAGAAGGACCTTGATAGGCGAGTGCAGCAAAAGATTAAGAAGATGGTGGAAAGGAGGTTTTTATTGGACTGTGGGGTTCTATTTTCTGTTGTTTGATGTTTAGTGTTCTTTTTCCGGATTATTTGAAGTGTTTGCTGCTGAGAAGTAGTGAATAAAGGTTAATGCATAATGCTCGCCTCGTTGTCTTCAATAAAATCAGCATCAACATTCTGCAATGTCGTCACAGACGAGCTTCTCCTCTGGCTGCCCATAGAAAGCTCCCTGAGTGAAAGTACACAAACCAGCCACCAATATAGACCCCAATAAAAACGTAAGCACGTGAAATCTAATCTAAAATCGTTCCAAGTCTAAAGCAACATGAAGACCCAGGTCAGCTGTAGCCCAGTGCTCCTTCACAAGTGCACATAAGGTGACTGATATAGATCCGCGCGCTACAGATGACCACTGTTTGTCTCTTTTGCATTGTGCACAGCAGCGCGCAAAAAAAACATTTGTAAACATTTCAAAAAGGTAATGTTTTCATGGAATAGTGAATGCTTGGGGCTGTTTTCCAACATAAGCGATTAAACTGAAAGCAGTAAAGTAATTTAAGGAAGGAATGTAGCTGAAAAAAATAATTTAAGATGCATACCAAGCGGTTTTAAGTATTTGCAGTGAAATATCACACTGGAGGAGCCTTGCATTGCTCATCTATAGTTACATTTTATGTTTTTGTGCTACCTGTGATAACATGGTAAAGTTGCGTGTTTGGCTGTTATTAACATAGAACCTTTTAGTCTAAGTGACTGAATTCTTTTTGACTCCTGCAGTGGATTCTAGTGATAGCGACTCTGAATGTAGTTCGTCTAGTATGGATGACAAGTCTCGTTTGGTGGAATCGAAGACACAGCCAAACAGAAAATACAGCAAAGAATCTGGTAAGAAAAAATCTAATACCTAATCTGTTTACGGAGACCAAGACACTGCACTCTTCTGTGTTTTAATTTGATATAAGCGCAGCTGGCAGAATGGAATAGAGAAGTTCAAGCACTTCTACTTTTGGGCCATTTTATGAAATATCTGCCACTTCATCTCTGTGCATTAAGGTAAAAAAAAGGAATTCACTTCTAAAAATGTTATAAATGTTACATTATCTCTGCATGAGTTAAATTAGCCCCCTCAGACAAAAGTAGGCGAGAATATATTGAGTATGGTTTGCTTCTGGAATTGAAGTGCGGGAAGGATCCTCTCTCCATGATTAAAAGTGTCCCAATGGCTGGGACCCCACAACTACTGGGAACAGCTAGCTTGGGCAGGCCAGAATTGGAAGTGTGATATGGGGCAAAAAGGTGCTTCCATTTTGGGGACAGACAGGAGGGTTATTTGGTGAGGGGAGAACAAGCTAAATGCCAATGGATGGGCACATGATGGTTCTCCCTGGCATTGAGTAAAATATACATGACTACAATGTATATGGTAATCACGCAGGAGTGGTCATGGAGAATTGACTTTAGTGGATGTCGGCTTGGCGGTCTAACATGGAGGATGCACCGTAGCCAAGCTCCCTGTAGCCCTCTCAAAATCCTTCAATTATCCTGACACATATTTATCACTACTGAACTATGCGCTTGAGACTTCATAGCGCCTTACTGACATTCGCTGCTGGCTCCGGATTGAAGATCGAGGTCCCTGGCGGGTGCTGTGGGAACCAGAGGTGTGCGGCCTTCGTGAGCCGGGCGGGCGACTTGCCGTATTGAGGGGCCGGTGAGCGGAGGCTCGAGCGCTGTTCATTGGGGACAGCTGGCGCTGCATGCGGAGCAGCGTTCCTGCAAGTAGGAGGGCCTGCGGCGGTGATTTGGGGCCCTCGCCTATGTGCATCTGATCTCTGCTGCCGTGGGAGTCTCAGCAGCTAACTCAAGCCGCGGCGGTCCTGTGGACAGCGGACCTTGGTGTCCTCTCGGTCTTAGAGAATATGGTCGGCCGTGCGGAATTAGGGCTCCTGCTGGACGGCCTTCATTTGTGAATCAGCGGTGGAGGGATGGGCTCGGTGTGGCCGTGTCACTTCCGCTTGCGGGCTGATTTGCGCTCTGGCGACTTGGTCGGGCCATGGTGGACGGCCGGGTAGCCTTGCTTGCTGTCTTGCCTGACGCCCCGGATCTTGGCAGTGCTGTGCCCCAGAATTGTTGTCGCTGTGGGCGGCGGGAGGTTCCGCCTATATTCTTGGTGGCAGTGATCGAGGATTTGGGCTTGCCCCTGCGTGGCACCCATGGGGCTTTTCCCTGCATAGTCTGCTTGGCGGGCCAACCCCCCTCCTGCAGGAGATCGAGGGGGAGTGGGATACCAAGCCCCACCTTACTGTACCATTTGCCAGTGCGAGCCTTGGACGGGGGATTGGACCTCTATTGCTGCTTCTCTGTGCCTGTGAATTGACGAGCTGACCGGGGCAGCTGCTGGACTACTACTACTTCAGAGGAGTGTCAAGAGGGGCCTGGTCACATTTAGCCATTGTTCCACCCCTGAACTCTTGGGCCAATATTTGCCAGAAACGGATAGGTTTGCGTGAGTGGGGTGGCACCCGCTAGGGGAGGGTGAGGTGCCCGGCTCACGGAAGCGGCTGAATACGTTTCAGTGCGGCTTGTGGACATGGCACCTCCCCTCCGGCCGATTTGTTCAGCTATAAGAGTTGCGGAGTGCCAGCGACTCGCTTTGGTCTGTATTGCGGAGAATGAGGTTGCTGGGCTCGGATGCAGGAGAACTGCAACTTATATATCCTCACAGCATGGCCAAGGATAAACCTACTGGAATGGCGTCCAAACAAAGAACAATCAATAAGTTTACCGGGGCGGTGTCACAGGGGCCGGGCTAAGGTTATACTGACGCAGCTAAGCCCAACAATGCATCACTAAATAGCGGCAATCACACAATCCCGGGAGACTCTTGAGGCCAAGTTCAGGGCCGTTGGCTCTGATGTCATGCTCCTTCGACAGTACCTTCTGAACGCCGTGCAGCGTATTACAGAGACGGAGTCCGGGATCTCCACTTTTGAAGACACAGTGACCGGCCCTCAAAAGAAAGTTCATACTCTCGAGACACTAACGAAAGACCTGGATACGAGAATGGACGATGCGGAAGGGCGGGCTCGCCGCAACAATCTTCGTTTTATCAGATTTTCCAAGGGCTGAGAGGGCAGCCACATCGAAGACTTTCTTACCAGATGGTTGCTGGACTGGCCCCCCCCAGACGCCGTCTCTCCCTGCTTTATAATCGAGTGCGCACATCGGGCTCTGATGCAGAGGCCACCACCTGGTGCACGTCCCCGTACGATAATCCTAAGCCTCCTCAACTTTAAAGATCGGGACACCATATTGCAACAGGCTCGCCTTAAAGATAAGCTGGTATTCGACTCTCAACGTATCATGATCTTTCTGGATTACTCTAGACTGGTAAAGCAGCATAGGCAATCGTTCATGGAGGTGAAGGAACGAATCTGCGGCCTTAAGAATCAATACTCGCCCCTCTTCACTGCCCGCCTTTGAGTGATCTACCAATCAAGAACGCACTTCTTTGAAACACCAGAAAAGGTGTTTCGCTGGACCGACAAGACCATCAGGCCAAAGCCGCATACCCCCCACCCCCTAGATTTAACTCTGCTTCTTCCTCTGGGGGCTGTGGACCTAATTCCTTGGGGGTGGTTGAAAAACCACATAGCCACTCCCGTTCCAAGAAGCGCTCTAAGACCCGTAGCCTGTCTCGCCGCTGCCTGACAGAGGACTGACTGCATCCTCAATCCTGTTCTGGTCTGCTATGGCTGCGAACTGAACTTATCTTGAGAAATCATTATTACTTGGGCTACTACGTACAAGTTTCCCTCTGCTATAAGACACTAATATGTGCAGGGGTTTGTTTCAGGGAATCCATTGGCTGCATGTTGTATGTTTATGAGGAATTGGGGTGGGGGGTGGAAGGGTTGGGGCTTTCTTTGGGAGTTTTTGTTGCGATTACTTTGGGTTTGTGCCATTTCAATCCGCTTTTGCATAGTCCTAGACAGGTCAACTACATCTATAGCTCATACTTTCCTGTGGGATTCCCATGCCAGGTGTGTCACGTAATCGGAGATGCCAGAGGGCCGGGACCTCAAAATCATCAGTTGGAATATCCGCGGTCTCCTAGACAAAAGTTAGCGGGCGGTGCTGCGAAAAGCAAAGCAATACAGAGCGGATGTCCTGCTACTGCAGGAGACCCAACTATTGGGCACCAAGACGCCATGCTTAGCGTTCTTCGGATTTGTACAGATATTTGATTCTGTGTTTACCAGTGGCTCCTGAGGTGTAGCCATCCTTATTCATCGCAACATTCCCTTTGTCCACAGTAAGCACGATCTGACCCCCAGGGGCGGTATATAGTGGTCTCCGGATCACTGTAAGGGGATCCTCTGGTCCTTGTAGCGTGGAATTTGATAGAGAGATTGACAGCATTATGGAACGAGATCCCATCGGGATTCACAATGGTGGGAGGTGATTGGAAGGATATGATGTGTCCGGCATTGGATAGATGGCGTAGCGGTGGGAGGCAATCATTGACGTGGAAATCTAAATTGCTGCCCATGATTCAGGGCATGTGCTGGACGGTCACCTGGCTGGCTATGCACCCAACTGCACTTAAAAAAACATATATTTTTCCAGCGTACCCGAGTCATTTTCTCACATCGATTATCTGTTATGTCAGAAATTCATGTTCATAGACTAACATTCGCTGAGATATTGCCACGAGGTCTATTGGATCACTCACCTATATCTATTCAGCTGACCTTGGGTCCGAGGATATCCTCGTTCTAAGAGCGGCTCTCCCTCTTTCAGGATAAGCAGTATCGGATGCAGATCCACACATCCATTACCGACTATCTTTCACTCAATCCCGGGATGGTTTCCTCCCCTATGGCACTGTGGGAGGCTATGAAGCCTACACTTAGAGGGATAGACATTGCCTTCTGTGCAGTGAGACGTAGACAACGTGGGGAGAAGTTAATTCAGGCTGCGGCCAGGCTGAAAGACCTGGAATGTAGCAGTCAAGGGTTCGGGGGGGGCGTGGGTGGGGGCACTGCGCGTAGACAGCTGCTCAGTGCTCCACAAACATATACTAGCGAGCTCCTGGACAAGGCACAGCTTCATTGGCTTGCGATGAGTAGCTGGATATACCAGTGGGGAGATAAGTCGAGTGCTATGTTACATCGCTTGTGTCAACAGTCAGTGCAGCCCCTGGCACTCCCAACTATACAGTACTCCGAGGGAGTAACTCTTACAGATCCACAGCTAATAGCAACTAGTTTTGCTTCATATTTTAGCACCCTATGTGCTTCCCTGGAGACGTTGTCTGCTGACAATATATATAAATTCATTGACGATCTTCCCCCATGGTCACTCTCAAACACGACACGGGATGTCTTAGATGCCCCACTGTCGATAGATGAGATACAGACAGCCCTAGCTAGCATGAACTCAGGCAAGGCGGCGGACCCTAACGGTTTCCCCTGCAAATTTCCCAAATATAACCAGTCCCAGTTAATGGCATCGTACCTTGCGGCCCTTTATGCAGCAGCCGAAGACAGTTGCCTCCCGCGGGACTGAAGGCACGCCGAAATAGTAGTCTTCCTCAAACCAGGTCGCCCACCAGGACTTCATTCGTTCTATCGTCCAACCTCGTTTCTAAATGTGGAAGCCAAGCTATTGGCCAAGGTAATTGCAAATCGCCTTGTCCCATATCTTTCAGATTTTATACATCCTGATCAATCAGGATTTATGCCCGGCCGGGCTACACGCCACAATATTTGTAGAACGCGTAGTGCTATTGCGGCAGTGGACGACTTGGGGGAGCCTGCAGAATTCCTTCTGGCTGTTGTGGACAAAGCCTTTGACTCGCTTAGTTGGGTCTGTCTTTTCACCCTGCTCAGTCGCTTAAATATTGGCCCTTGCCTGTTAACACTCATACGGCTGCTGTACACCAACTTATCGCCCTCTGTTAGGATCGCGGATTCCATCTCAGGCACCTCTACTACTGCACGGGGCACTCATCAGGGCTGCCCCCTATCTCCATACTTGTTTGCCTTGGCCATGGAACCATTGGCGGCGTGGGTAAGGATCGATGCCCAGATCCGGGGCTTTGAGTGGTCGAGAGAGGTGTCTGACCGTATTGCATTATACGCAGATGATGTTCTTTTCTTCCTCACCCGACCGGAGGTGACCCACCCGCGTCTTCTTTGGGTCATGCAGATATTCGGGGAGGCCTCTGATCTCTACATGAATAGTAGCAAATCGTATCTGTGTCCATTGCACGGCCGAGATCAGCTGGGGGCCTGGTCCTAAGCAGTCACCATAGTTCGCAATAGTTTTAAATATCTGGGGTATTTTTTATCCACATCCCAATCAATTTCATGGGATAGAAATTTGGCTCCCCTGTGGGCGCAAACGGCAGACCAGGTTCGCGTGTGGTCTTATTTGGCGCTCTCATTACTTGGCAGATCTGTCATATTCAAAATCGTGTCCCTGCCCTGTCTGCTTTATCAGCTTCAAATCACCCTTATTACTTACTGCTGACCTGGTTCTGGCAGTTAAACGCGATCCTTGCTCGCTTTCTCTGGGAGGGAGGAATGTGACGCGTCGCTCTGAGAACCTGCTGTCAATCTACCTACAGTGGCGGTATTGCCACTCCAGATGTTCAGGCCTATCATTCAGCCTCACACATATGGGTCCTTAAAGACTGGTGGTATGGAGATCGTAGAGACCCAGCATATGCAGTGGAGCATTGTCGAATGGGGGCCACGTCGCTACACCAGATCCTATATTCCAGCTTAAGGCATTACCGATGGCGACCAACACTGTATTTGCGGTCTGGAAACGAGTGATGCGTGCGATGGGCTGATAGGGTAAACTGACGAGGGGGGAACGCCCTTATGGCGCAATGGTCAGCTATCCCGAGTGATGCAGCTATCTGGTTATCTGGTTTGGGAGGCCATTGGCCTACAGTAGGGGCAGTTATACATGGAGGTTGATTGAAATCTTTCCAAGAACTACTGACAGAATTTAATATGCCCCACACACAATTCTACAAGTACTTACAACTGAGACATGCCCTCTCCCCATTATTTGATGCAGCTATATACTATACCTGAATTTAACCCCATCAAGGCCAAAGTCTTTATGGGCTATCTGGGGGATCACAAAATCACAAAGATCTACCATACACTCATAAATAATACCCCCACCACACTACACAAAACACGGGAGGCCTGACGACCTAAGGCCCCTTGAGGAGGATGATTGGGTGGAGGTGCTCAAATCCCTGCGTAGCGCAGCGATAGCTGCCCGCCTGCTGCTGATCCAATTCAAGTACCTTCTTTGGGTTTACTTCACCAGATATAAGCTGTGGCGGGCGGGGCTGATTGCGTCCCCTAGACGCTTGCAATGTGGGGCGACTGAGGGCAACTTTTTCTACACAATATGGCAGTGTACGTCCTTGTCACAGTTTTGGAGGGGGGTTGCTGCGTGCCTTTTGCTGGCCCTGCGTTGGGACATTCAACCCACACCTCGACTATTCATGCTTCATGTAATAGGTGGCAATAGATATAAGCACCACTTACTGTTTCTCTGCCTCACGCTGGCTAAGCGCGATGTGGCTAGGGTGTGGAAGCGTGAGTCTCCTCCGTTGGTTGCGACCTTGAAGAAAGGATTCGACTTTTGTGTGAGTCTAGAAATCCCAGTTTTTGCAGCAAGAGGGTGCACCCAGAAACACTATAAGATATGGAAGCGGTGGGCGGATTACAGGGGACTAAACTTAGATCCTCCTCCTTCGGTCTCTGCTATGGAAGAATTGTTGGGTTAATGGTATTTTGCTGCGCTATGGATGTTGACCTAGTATATATGTATGTATTAAATTCCCTCTACCTCCATGTCTTGAATTATTGGAGGCCTCCAGCGATATTGTTATGTCACTATTGTTTGTTGTTTTTTATTTTCTCCTTTCTCTGTAATGTGTTTATTACACCAACGCAGATATTTTATTATGGAAAAGGTTGAAATCAATGCTGATTGTCATTATCTTTTGCTGCCGCTCAATATGACGTCGGATCTGTATCGGCTTTCCACAATAAAATTGAGTTTGGAAAAAAAAGAAAATAGACTTTTGTGACTTAGACTTCCTCCCTGGACTACGGCTCGGTCAGGTTAAAGTCTTTATTAGGTTATTGATTAACCAGACTGAGGTGACATAATTGTGGGTTCTTTAAGGAATTCCTAGAGGATGTTTTCATCTAAATGTATTCCAGTTTGGCCAGGCAGAGGTAAGTGAAGACAGCTTTACTTTGGATTTTAGTATTCCAGAAGTGCAGCCGCCGTATGTTTAATTGCATTTATCAAAATGTAAAAAATTCAATTAAAGGTAGAGATTAAAAAGGATCAGCCTTTAACGTTTTGGAAAACTCTTCTTTAGGTCGCCATCGCAAATTTTAGATGGCATGTTTACTGCTTTTATTGTTTTTTTTTTATATTCTAGAACAGCAAACTGCAACACATACACAATTGCTAAACTTTTGACAAATCTTTGTTTTGAACGTTCCAAATGTGATTTGCTAAATAGCTGTTTAGGATAGTGATAGCACGTGTGCTCTACACTTGTAATCAATACTCTAAAACAAGAATTCTTAATCTTTCTTCTGTTCAGCTGTTTATTTTAGTTCATCAGCACATAACTCAAAATAATCAAAATGAAATGAAAACGTTCTTGCAGAGTGTGTCTGGGAAAACGATGCATCAACCTACTTTGTGGTATTTTTGAAACTACAGTTAGGCTGGCAGTGGCTGCTCCTCCGCAATAGGAAAAATTAAATGATAACTATGGTTATTATAATTTTAATTTTCCTATTTTAGTCAGTGGCTCTCGGGCGGGCGGGGCTGGCCAGAGCAGGGGGAAGGAGTGGTTTACACCCCCTAAGTGCGCCTGACTGCTTGGCCGGCCCTCTTGGGGCGGCCATATAGTCCTGCGCACCTTGCATCTTCCCCACCGGGTGCATTATACAGCTTGGTGTGGAACATGCAAAGCCACCCATTCCCCTTCTTAGCGCCAAACCACAGCACTCAGACCAATCACAACACTACATTGCAGTGTTGTGATTGGCTCGGCGGAGCTTCGGTGCCCCAGTGCTGCTTCTTCTGACTGGGAGGTCAGGAAGAAGGAAGATGACTTAGAAGAGGTGGCGGCTCAACGGTTACAGGTTAGTGGTTTTATTTTCTTCTTTTTGCGTCGTCTCCCCCATCCCACCAACCAGGTCCAGTAGCAGCGGCCACTGGAGGCTGGTTCCTCCCCTGATTTAGAAATGTGGGCCTGTCGAACTTAATTGCAATGATGCTACAAAACACAGACCATGAGTAGATATTGCAGTTTATCGAAATGACTGATTTTTATTGCTCTAAGCAGGTCGCCAAATGCCATTTCATAACCCTACTTCGACAGAGGCAGACCCAACAACGTTTATCGAATGCTGGGGATGTAGTAATGCATCTCAGCTTGCATGAAAGTTCCTTAGTTGGGGAGGGGACAAAATGAAGTCTCAGGTAGGATGAAGGGGAGGTTGTCCCATACAAACATCAGCACAAGCCTCTAAAAAAGGATTTTTTTCAATGACACTGAGGTGAGTAGTGTTCGCAGGTACTGGCCCAAAGAATTTCAGACGTGAGCTCCCTCTTATTTAGTGGGTTTTCTTTCTTATTTCTGACCCTGTATTTGGGTTAATAGATCAGTCCTGATTTGCAAGATCTGAGATTACAAACAACAGCCCGGTGTGGTGGTGGGGAGGGGGTTGGGGTGGTGTTTATAGTTTGAAGGTACTTGCGGCCTTCTTCTCTTAAGGACTTAAAAATAGTCTACCGAATTTTCAGGTGTGTTTCCTTTATTTTGCTGGGAGCCCGTAAATGTCTTTCAGAGCAAGAGTAACATAGTCATGTTCTCAGATTTGAGAAGAGTTTAGGCACTTGATTGTACAATCTCTAGTGTTTCAGAGTGTTGTTCTTTGGAGCACTGACTTCGCCTATGCTTCAGCAGTGCATGCATATCAGTAATAGAGCTCTTGTAAGTTCAATTTTGTGGTTTAATTATTACAAAGGAATGACCCTTCTCAGCATAATCAAAAACTGGTGTTCGTTGCCACTAATCTGTTGATGACAGAGAGCTCGGTTTCATACAAATCTCCCAGGATTTTTACTTTCTGCGCTGGTGTTTGGGGGGGGGGGGGGGGGGGGGGGATCTCCTAGCACAGTTAACAACTCAAATAATTATGTACAACAATCATCAACTAATTGTTGGAGCCATTCAGGCATACAGGCACAGTATGTTAACTGCTCAGTTTACCTAGGTTTTTCCACGCAGCCTGTCATTGTCTTGAGACAGAAATGTCTCCCTCACTTTGAAGGATGTGTGCCTAAGACCCTGTGAAAACTTAAAGCATTGTTCTTGATTATTCTAATATCAGATATGTATTTGAGTATTGCCAGCATACTTTTGTAATTAATACTTACATTGGGAAATCACCTCCACCTGAACCGTATTTAGGTATTGAATAATTGTTGTGAAAGTTCTGAGCTTTGAGCTACTCCTCATGTCACTGCTTTGGTTTCTGATACAACATTGCCAAATTCAGTCACTCAAGATGGACTGGATCTACTGAAGTGCAGAGCCATAACCCCTGCCCATCGTTCCATAAATATACTATGGCCACGAATGCAAAAAGTCAGTATTGGGAATAAAACGACTACTGGAAACAATGTTGCTCCCAGCAATAATCTTTGCGACAGTGTGGCAGTATCCTAATGACCCGGCTGTAAACTGCAGCATTGTTAATACTGCTAAACCGGCTAAGCCTAGTGGAGCTTGCTGTGACTCAGACTCTGACTCAACACACAAGATGCTCTCCATAACAGATAGAGCAAATGAGGATTATCTGACAGTGGCAAAATACATTTTCTGCATAACGTAACATAGAAATCACAGAAAAATACCATATGGAGGGTGTTCTGCTCTGAGAAGTTATCACAGGGACAGGGGTCCAACGAACCCTCTTTAAAAAAAGCGTTTTGGAAACGATAGTAACCAGGGCACCATGTTATGCTTAAATCTAATTAGGGCAAATAAATGATAGGGTTTATTTATGTAAGTTAGGTACTGCTGCATCTCCCTGTCTAAACGTAACATAACAAAGCTCCTCACTGAGGGTTTGGCTACTTCCACTTCCTCCCTTATTAACATCGATCTGTTCAGAAACTGGTGCTTCAGGCCTCTGATGGCCGCCTTGTCAAGGGCTCTGGGACTTAAAAATAAATCAGAGCAGCCCAGTGAGTCCATTTGTGTCTTAATATAAAGGATCCACGGGATGTAAAGACCTTTATCCAAAGAAACGCAGTCCTGAATGATCAGCTGATTCAGGTTAGGTGACGGCTGAGCCCAGATTCTTAGCCAACATAATAATGGGGCAACCGCGATCTGGTCTGAGATGAAACCGGCACCTAAATCCTCATGGAGATTAAAAATTGGAGTGGAAGCTGGAAGCGACAGCAGCCTACGAAAAGAATTGTTTTCAACTGTCTGGATGTCACTAGTCTCAGTGTAACCCCATACGTCACTCCCATTGGTCATCATTGGGAGGCACTTAGCGCTATATATTTTCATGAGGGCAGGGAGTGGTTTAGATGCTATTCTTCGTGCAAACCCTAATATAGCCCCAGACACCCTGGCAAGGGTGTTCTTTTTATGTGCACGCTGCATGATCCACAAACGTCTTTCATCAAAAAGAACATCTAAATATGGGAAGGCAGGGACTTTCGTGAGTTCCAAGCCATTACAATAAAATTTAACCTTCTTTGCCTGGCTCCTACCAATTGACATTGAGTGTGATTTTTTTGAGGTTTGTAATTAAGTCTAGAGAGTCCATAAAATCAATAAAACAATCTAGAAGGGATTGTAACCCATGCGACGTCCTCACTACCAAAACCGCATCATCTACGTACAGTAATGCAGAAACTTTTGGTATCTGCTCTTGGGACATCCTTACAAGAGTAGGTCAAAACATCTCCCAATTTAATAATGTAAACTGTAAACAACAGGGGTGCCAAAATGCACCTCTGTCGCACCCCTCGCTTTATGGCCCATGCATCAGTTAGGCTGCCGTTCTCATTATAGCGAACCGCCGCCGAGGTGTTTTCATGAATGGCCGCCAAAAAGGAGATCAAGGCCGGCTCCAGCCCAATGCAATGAAGGGAAGCCCAAAGTTTTTGCCTATTTGCGAGATCGAAAGCAGTGGATAAATCCATAAATGCCAAATGGATGTCCCCACGCTTAGCTACCGTATATTTCCCTATAACTAGGTGAAGATTAAGACATTGGCCCGTCGTGCCCTCACCCTGCCAAAATCCATACCGCTTTAGCGATCACAATAGGGTAGACAACAACCCTTTTCAATGTTTCAATGTACATGTGGATATTTTGTTTATATGGATTGATTTCGTTTACGAGGTTGGCTCTAAAAATTCCTTGTTTTTTCCAGATACAGACCCCAGATGAAGGGTCTTTGACCCGAAATGCATTGAGTTTAGAGGAAGTGATGTAATATAATTGATTTACCAAATTCATGGAGTTTATGTTATGACTGAAAAATAAATAGTGAGAACTGATGAACATTGGATCAATTTTCTTGTGAATGATTTAAGAAAGAAAAAAACTTGCGGAGGACCTAACGGTCTAAGTTAAAGAGTGCACACGACCACCAATACCAATACCTCTAAAGCAGTTTTTAAAATCTTAAAAGAACTAACTGCAAAAAAAACGGCAGTCACCAGCGCCACCTCCCCTGATCTATGCAATAACATGGCTAATTTCTTCACCGACAAAATAAAGAAAATATATGATACATTCCCCAACTCTCCCCAGATCTCTGTTACAATGGACCCTACCAGACCCTGTCTCTCTTCCTTCTCAACACTTGACCGTGAGAGCTTCCAAAAAATTGGTAATAAAATCAAATCTGGCTCCCCGGCTGATCCCCTTAAACCTGAAACCTTTAGCAACGCTAGTGACCTGGTCACTAGACCCCTACGGAACATTATTAACTTGTCCCTCTCCTCAGCTAAAATACCCTCCAAGTGGAAGCATGCATGGGTATTCCCTATCTTAAAAAAGCCCACCTTGGACCCAACCCTTCCTGAAAACTTCAGGCCTATTTCACTTCTTCCTTGGCCAGCCAAAATAATAGAGACACATGTCAATACCATACTTACCAATTTCCTTTTAACTAACACCATCTTGGACAACTCCCAACACGGGTTTAGAGCTGGACACAGCACTGAGACAGCTCTGCTCAGTGTTACAGAGGACCTCCGTGCTATTCTTGACACCGGCGGAACGGCAGCACTGATCCTGCTGGATCTCAGTGCTGCCTTCGACACAGTGTCTCACGAGGTCCTTCTGACTAGATTGGAGGAAATTGGAATCTCGGGAAATGCCCTGGGATGGTTCAGAGACTTCATCTCCAACAGATCCTTTAAAGTCTCCACCCCTCCTTACCTCTCTAAAGAACATAATATTGGACAGGGGGTGCCCCAGGGGTCAGCACTGAGCCCCACCCTGTTCAATGTTTATGTTCGGCCGCTAGCAGAGGTGGCCAAAAAGAATGGGCTAACACTAGTATCCTACGCAGACGACACCCAGTTGGTGGTAGCTCTCAATGATAACAACAGTCTGAAGGCCCATCATTTCAAACAGACCCTCACTGAGATCACCAACTGGATGACGACCAACTTCCTCCAACTCAATGCCGGGAAAACAGAGATACTGCTCCTGGGTAAAAACACAGAATCTTGGGGTGATAGCTGGTGGCCTGAAACTTTAGGCCAACCCCCTAAGCCCAAAGAATGTGTCAAAAATCTGGGAGTTTGGGTGAACTCGACACTGAAATACATCCACCACACCAAAAAAGTGGCAGCCACCTGTTTTGGCATCCTGCGCAACCTAAGACCCATCCTGAAGTTGTTTGATTGCCACACACGCCAGCTAATTGTCCAAGCTACCATCCTTTCTAGGCTGGATTACGCGAGTTCCCTCTTGCTAGGTGCCAACCTAGCAGAGATTACTAGACTTCAGAGAGTGCAGAATGCTGCCGCCAAGGCTCTGGTTGGCCTTCCCCGCCACTCCTCAGTGGCTGGAGTCCTGAAGAAGCTACATTGGCTCCCGGTGGGCAAGAGGATTCAGTTCAAGGCACTCTGTCTGGCCTTCAAAATCCTTAAAACCACCTCCCCCCCTATGCTATGCCCCCTCCTGACAGAGTACATTCCCAGGAGGTCACTTCGTTCAGAAGGACAACACCTTGCGGTCATTCCCTGCACTAACCTAGCCAGGATGGGCGGCCGAGCCTTCAGCTTGCTGGCCGCCAAACTCTGGAACAGCCTACCGGAAACCATCCGTGGCATTCAGGACCTTCTGGCCTTCAGGAAAGCCATCAAAACTCACCTCTTTCAATGACCTTTCTCTTTCCCTCTTCTGTGGCCTTCCCTTCTGCCTCCAGTCTTCCATACAGCGCCGGGACGCCCCTTGGCTGGGGCAGCTGAGCGCTATACAAATCCCCATAACATAACATAACATAACATAACATAACAAAGGTGGGACTCTCCACCATTTCTAATAAATCATCAGAACAATAGTGTTCCTAGACAAAACACTTTGGGAGTAGTCGCACTAACATTAACATTCAATTAAACTTATCAATCAAAAGAATTAAACACAAGTGCACCAACGGATCTTGTATCATTTCATAGTCCCGTCTACCCCCCTTTGGTAGCACCACTGAAAAAATGAATCTAGAGGATATCGCACAAATTACGTCGAACAAGGCAGAAATTTTAGCTTATACACCAGAGGAAGCGGAACAAATCTATGGATTAATCAAGGAGACTAGAGCCTTTAGCCCACAGTTAAACACGGTCAACCAGCTATTGAAACAATAGGAGTATGTTAGCAAACGTGAAATCAGTCAAAGGTTACACGCCACAACCCTAATCCATTACCACAGGAATAAACGTATTCCAAGAGGTTTGAGGATCGCTTTAAAACCTATGTTGTGCAGAAACAATAAAGCATTCTTAGAAAAGTGGTATCAAATTCTCAACAAGTGCAGTTTGGATCTGATATTATTGATAGTGGAAGAACTTTCAAAAGAATTAAAAACGTAAAAACGATTGAAGAATTGGAAGGGATCAAAAGAGAATTAAACATGCATGAAGATCCGACAGAATTACTAGAGGACATTAATCAAAAATTGGATAGATACACTAAAGAAATCCAAGATAGAAAAATAAAGAAATATAGACGTGATACAATTGACTATAAATTAAAGGAAGTTTATAGTTGGGCGGAAGTGTATCACCAAAGGAAATGGCAACAGCCACAAACCAATACTACTTCATCACAAGAAAGTATAGTGTCGGACTCAGACGCAGCACAAAACAGGAGACCCATTCCAAAAAATGTTCAAACAAGCCAGAAAGATCAAACAGGCAAGCCAACTTTTTTATCTACAAGCCCGGCGACAAACAATGCCCCTTTAGAAAAAAACTGGAGGCGAGTCATCAAGACTAGGAGGGGTAAAAGAAAAAACAAAAGAAACAGAAGCAGAGAGAGAACTGAGATCGAAAACAAAGAAGAAGACAAACTTGTCATAAACATATCCAATAAACAGTTGACTAACATTCAGATGACCCTTTTAAACAAAGGCCTCACTTTTGTACCTACGTATAAATCAAACCCTCAGGATACTGAAATTGCCATTTTCAAGTTTTTGCGAACATTACGCCTAAAAAACTTGTTTAACAATGTTCAACCAATCGAGAAACCGGAAGGGACACAGAAAGAATTGAAAGTGAAAAGCACTTTTTGTGCACCAACATCGCATAAAACGATTGACGCCTATGAAAGAGTGATCATGTCGGAGATTAAAAACATCAACTACCAAAGTGGTACCAAAAACAATTTTTCTAAAAAGGATTGGAGTACGTTAAACAACTTGATGAATATGCCTGAGATTACCATACAAAAAGCGGATAAAGGGGGAGCCCTTGTGGTGATGAATACTGAATTTTATGAAGAAAGTGTGAGAGAGCATCTGCAAGACATAAACACTTATCGTAAACTCGATCAAGATCCTACAACCACATATGCAACCATTTTGAAACCATACTAGACCATGCCCTTAAAATGTAATGGATCACTACTAAGACATATCAATTTCTTAACATCAAATATCCAAGGAGGCCGCAATTTTATATGTTGCCCAAGATTCATAAAAAGGCCACAAGACCGCGTTCAGACCAATAGTGTCAGCATGTGGATCACTTTCAGAACCATTGGGTCAGTATTTGGATTGGTTTCTACAACCATTGGTACAAAATTGGGAAACCTACATTAAAGATACTGCTGGATTGCTCAATATTTTAAAGAACATTGACATCACGAATGCTGAAGAAATATGGCTGTGCTCGATTGATGTGACATCACTATATACGTCTATCCCTCACAATGAGGGCTTAGAAGCTATGGAATGGCGATTATTGCTAAATGACATTGAGGGATCGGACAAAACATTTCTAATGGAACTGATGCACTACGCATTATTTCACAACTATATACAATAGAAGGAGGAGTTTTTTTTAACAATGCAGTGGTACCTCCATGGGATTTGCGGGGGCTCCATCCAACGCAAATACTTTCACGGCTAAATTTGAAAGGGATCATATTCTTGACAATCCGAACTGGCGAGATGGATTGATGGTATTTAAAAGATACATCAACGACATTTTCATATTGTGGAAAGGAACAAGAGTTAAACTTGAGGAAAACATACTCATTCTGAATCAACAACACGAAAGGATCATAAAGAATTGGCATTTTTGGATGTAAAAATTATAATTGAGAATAAAGAATTATGTACCAATGTACATATAAAGAACACAGACAGGAATAGCAGTTTGCATTATGAAAGTTTTCATCACCATTCTTTGAAAAAACATTTACCTTTTTCACAATTTGTTCGACAAAAGAGAATTATTTCCAATCCTAATGATGTTTCAGCTACTATCAATAACCAGATTCAAAAGTATCTTAAACGTGGTTACCCTAAATCAATACTTGAAGAATCAAAAAGTATAGTGATGACAATGGATAGAGAAGATTTACTGAAAACCAAAGAGAAAATGGAACAAAAACTCACAGTATGTGTCTTAAAACATTCAGTACAATCAAGGCAAATCACAAGTATCATGAAGAAGCATTGGTCACTGATCACCCAAGAACCAGATCTCCAACCATTATTTTCTGAAAGGATTACTTTTGCTTACAACAGATCAAGAAACATTAAAGAACTGTTAACCCCTTCCCTGCTCGGCACATTTCCCTTCTGTGCTGGGGGGAGGGGGGGCGCGCGCAGCGCCCCGGTGCTCATGACGAGCTCAGCTCGTCACGGCCACACCTGTTTCTTTAGAACGCTCAGCACAGCAAGGGAATTTGCCCAGCGTGCGAGCGTTCTAAAGGCCATGATGAGCTCAGCTCAGCTCGTCATGAGCACCGGAGCACTGTAGCTCATGACGAGCTCAGCTCGTCATGAGCATGCAAGGGGTTAAAGAAAAAAGTAAAAAAGAATAAACCTGAATCCTACAAAGATATGCAGAAATGTGAGAACTGTGTACATTGTAATAACGTAATTACAGGTGGAATATTCACTCATCTCATGACTGGGAAACAAATTCCGTTATTATATTCCAGTACTTGTGACACGACAAATGTTATCTATGGCATAAAATGTCCATGTGGAAAACTTTATGTAGGCCAGACAGAGCGCAAGATTAAAGTCAAAATTACAGAACATAAGAGCAATATTAGACAAAAGAATAAAAAATCATCAATAGCCATGCATTGGTTGGAAGAAAAACATAACATCTCTCAACTTCGGTTTACTATTCTAGAAGTGATCAGACCTCAACAAGACACAGACATTTATAAAAAAAGACTTAGATTAGAATACTACTGGATTCGGAAGATGGGCAGTCTACAGCCCCTAGGATTAAATGACAGGATCGAACTATCATGTTTTCTATAACTACTTGTTGAGAGTGTTTCCTTGATTCTGCACACCATTTATTCACATTATCCCATACCAAAATGGCCGACACTGCAATAGAATTGATGTACTTGTTTCATGTGTTGAACTATATTTGCATAGAATTAAGATGTCAAACTGACAATTATATTTTCATTGTTATTTTCATGCACAGTAATTTTGTGTAATTGTACATTTTTCATTTTTATTTTGCTCACTCCTATTTTATTTATTATTTATTTGTTGTTCTATGGCTTCGATATATAATTATGACCTGTAACTCCATGCGGCTTCACAATAACTTTGTGATTGCTGCATTTCAATTCTTTAGACGTTTTCAGTCGATTTTCGATGTTTAGAACGGGTTGCGATCACGTGACCTCCGTGATCCAATTAACGTATTGGTTTAAGGCTAAACACGCAGTAAACTGTTAGCGTGTTTACTATTGGCCGAACGAAGATGTTCGTGTTGAAATGCACTTCCGTAAGTACAAACGAAGTTGCCAGCCACGTTTTAATAGCCTTTGAAACAATTTTAGGAGGAATTGTAATTTGCATACGTTATAGACTTGAACAGTATGTCAAGAATAGCGCAGGGTGTTGACAATTATCGTATTGCATTGTATTTATTTCTGGTTCAGATGAAAGACTTTTGCTGTTTTATTTTTTCCGTTTAGGCTACTCCAGATAACATATGCAATCCGCTTTAGCGATCAAAATAGGGTAGACAACAACCCATTTTCAATTTACATATGGATATTTTGTTTATATGGATTGATTTCGTTTACGAGGTTGGCTCTAAAAATTCCTTGTTTTTTCTAGATACAGACCCCAGATGAATGGAAAGGGGCGACCACTCGGTCCCCCCGAACGTATGGTGGAGTACCCCGATCCCCCCGGGAAGCCATTTTGGGCGGGAGGCGAGTCTCGGCTGGTATTCCCAAAGCGGCGTAGCCGGGGCGCGCTTTTTCCCGCCCAAGAGTGGGTTGTCCTAGACACCAACACCGCTAGCCACGCCCTGGAGGCGGATTGGAGGTGGGTTCACGCCCGCCCGAAGAAGGATAAAAGGAGTGACAAGCCAAGGAAGCATCCTGTGCTCTGAAGCTGCACCTCCCGTTGCACGTGAGCTCGAGACGGAATGAAGAGCCATTTTTGAGAATTAACCGTGTGTTTCTTCTTTCAGTGAGTTCGGAGTTTTTCTGCCTAGGATCTTTTGAAGAGTATACGTGGACGATGCCTAGCAAGAAGGTCGGAAAGAGGATCTGGACTGATCAGATGCTTCGTATGCTGATGAAAGACATGGCGGATATGAAAAAGCAGATGGCGGTAATGAATGGTGTGGGGGGGCCTAAGAGAGTTATCGGCCCAGCATTGCCGGGAGTGGTCCCGAGCGGGAGGGGTAGAAGGGCCAAGAAGGGAGCGTCGGGGGGGGAAGCCCCGGTTCCCGAAGCACCTCCCGCTCCCCCGGTCACCCCGATCGAGGCCCCGACTCCGGTCCCAGAGGTGGGCCAACCGATCCCTGTGGTAGTCACTCCAGTGAACGGGGAGGATATGCCTCCTGAGCTGGCTGCCCAGTTGGCGGCATGGTTAGGCAAAGAGAATGAGGGGGCCACGGCGGAGGAAGCCAGGGCAATAATGAAGCAGTTGCGGCAATCGAAAGATGCTGCGAAGGCACCGTCTCCTTTTGTTTCCCCGCAGCTCCCGTGGAACAACAAGTATCGGGCGTTGGTTCGGCAGGAACTACGGTCACAGTGGCCGGTTCAGGTAAGCAGCCGCTACCGATTGCGGGGGAGGGATCGATACCTTCAAGGAGGGAAAAAGTTGTTCAGCATATCCCGGTTGAGGTAAAAGAAAGGATATGGGCTGACAAATACGTGAACATGTTTACTTTGTTGACCGATCATTATGAGATTGAACATGTTAAAAATCAAAAGGAGTTTCTGCATCCTAGTGTATGGCGCGCTAAGATGGCCGCTTTCAGAGTCGAGGAATCGATTGACAATTGGGGCAGAGCGTTTGGAATGTTCATTGCAATTATGGGGGAACGTAGGCCCGATTTGTTGGTGGGATTGGCCGTGTATCAGACTCGTATCATGGAATTTTATGGAACATATGGTGGCAATCAATGGCTTTATTACGATAGCATTTTTCGTAAGTCCAAGGAGCACGACTCATCCCTGACGTGGGATTGTTTCGACTCCATTTCCTGGCAGAAATTGGAGAAGTCAGGCATGGCGAAGTCGCCATCTTTAGGGGGGAATATGGTCGAGTCTTCCCGCCATTCATCTGGGGCGCCCTTTCGGGCGGGATCAAGCAGTGAGCAGCACACAAAGAGTAATGGCAACTCAGGTAAAAAAGGGGTCTGCTGGAATTTTAACAGAGGCAAATGTACTAGGCCGCAGGGATCTTGCAGGTTTAGGCATGAATGTGCTGGGTGTGGGCAGTCCTCGCATCCCGAGACCATGTGCAGAGCCAAAAATGGTGATCCGGGAAGTAGAGGGGGCGCTAAACAGGTCTGAAATAGTCCGAGGGGCGCCCCTTCCTACCCCGATTGATATCATGGCAATGATTCCTTGGTTGAACGAATATCCGGATCATACCTCCGCTGGGGTGTTGCGAGATGGTTTTTCATATGGTTTCCGCATCCCGGCGGGGGATTTTCAGGGACAAGTGCAATGTAAGAACCAATTGTCGGTTCTCCAGAATACGGCGGTGGTACAAGCAAAGGTTGGGAAGGAGGTGGCCCGAGGTCGGGTCGCCGGCCCATATGACATGCCGCCTGTTGCTAATTTTGTTTGTTCACCTCTGGGAGTGGTCCCCAAAAAGGACCCAGGGGAATTCAGGTTGATACATAATTTGTCAGCTCCGAGGGGTCTTTCGGTGAACGATGCGATTGACCGGGGAGTTTGTTCGGTGCGGTATGCATCTTTTGATGAGGCCGTCGCCATGTTGAATCGCCTGGGGCCCGGAGCTCTGATGGCCAAATCAGACATCGAGTCAGCGTTCCGGTTGCTCCCGGTACACCCAGACGATCAGCGTCTCCTTGGTTTTACGTTTCAGGGGCGCTATTACATGGATAAGTGTATGCCAATGGGTTGCTCCATTTCTTGTGCGTATTTTGAGAAATTCAGTAGTTTTCTGCAATGGGCGTTCACAAGAACAACGGGGTTTACACATGTGATGCATTATCTTGACGATTTTCTGTTCGTGGGGGCAGCCGGAGACACGGAATGTGCACAGGCTTTGATTGAATTTTGTGATCTCATGAAACACTTTGGCGTGCCATTGGCACCAGGTAAGACAGTGGGGCCGTCTACTTCGCTCGAGTTTCTTGGAATAGAGCTCGATTCCGAAGAGGGGTGCTTCCGGTTGCCCGGGGAAAAGGTAATGAAATTTAAGGCCTCGCTTGAAAAATGTATTAGCGAGACGAAGGTGAATTTGCATCAGTTGCAGCAGACTGTGGGTCAGTTGAATTTTGCCCTTAGAGTGATACCAATGGCTCGCCCCTTTTCCCGCTCTATTGCTCAAGCCATGGTTGGCCTGAAGGAAGGGCATCACCGCACAAGACTCTCGGCAGAGGTTCGCCAGGACATGCGCATATGGTTAGCATTCCTGGCGGATTTCAACGGTCGTGTGGTATGGAACAAACCAGCGGTTTCCTCCGAGGAGCTGGGGTTGTGGACGGACTCGGCGGGGAGTGTGGGCTTTGGCGCCATTTTTGGTAATCACTGGTCAGCACGAACATGGCCGTCATGGTGGCATGAGAGTGGGCTCACAAGTAACATTGGGTTCCTCGAATTATTCCCTATTTTGGTGGCCTTAACAACATGGCCTGAGGGCTTTCGTGATCAATCTGTAGTGTTCTGGTCGGACAATATGACCGTGGTTGAGTGTATCAATAGTCAGGCAGCACGCTGTAAATGGATTTTGAGACTGTTGAAGGAAATTGTCTTGCTGTGTATGAGGCTAAACGTCCACTTTAGGGCAAGACATGTGCCAGGGGTGTTAAATCAGGCAGCTGATGCGCTTTCTCGTTCCCGTATGCAGGCCTTCTGGGGTTTTCTGCCCTCAGCGGACCCGGTGGCGGCACCATTTCCCGAAGCCCTCTGGTCTCTCGGTGCCCCGGACTACAAGACCTCGTGGGAGAGAGTCTAGCACCCAGGACAAGGAAGGCTTATGAAGGGGCGTTCCGTTCTTATTTGTCCTTTTTGGGTTCAGCTAGGGGGGAGCTTTGGGGCCAAGAAGAGTATGTTCTGAATTTTTTGCTATCGTGACATCAGGCAGGCAAGTCAGTGGCTACGGCCAATAGGCACCGGGCCGCCATTTCTTTCATGGCACGGGCCCATGGCATACAAGATCCTACGGCGTCTTTCTTGGTGCAGAAGGCGCTGCGTGGGTGGCAACGCCGCGAGGGTTGCAGAGTGGATGAGAGACACCCGATAGGTCTTGAAAGGTTGGCCTTGTTACTGTCCGTACTCCCTGCGACATGTTCATCTCAGTCAGAGACAGTGCTGTTCCGGGCCGCTTTTGCATTAGCATTCCATGGGGCTATGCGGGTAAGCGAGCTGGTAGCAAGGAACAAGCAGGATACGGGGGGAGGTCTGTGCCGTGAGCACATTCAAATTAAGGGGGAGACGATGGTTGTCTCATTTGCCAGGTCAAAGACCGATCAGAAAGCGATCGGAGACAGTGTAGTGGTTCAGCGGATTCCAGGATCTCCCATGTGCCCGGTAGCATGCGTTGAGGAGTATTTGACGCAGAGGGCGGCATCATGGGGGGGAAGCTTGCTAAGGCACGCTGATGCTACCCCGCTGACTAGGTTTCAGTTTCAGCGGGTGTTAACAATGGCAATCGCAGCCGCGGGCTTGAACCCGTGCGATTTTGGGACCCACTCTTTCCGGGTAGGGGCTGCTACAGAGGCTTCAGCCAGGGGTCTGAGTGTGGAAAAAGTGAAACGATTGGGGCGTTGGTCCTCGAACTGTTATAAAAGGTATGTGCGGTTGCACATGTTGTGAAGCCTATGTCTTGCACTCACGCTTCTTGTTTTTGTTTGGTTTACAGTGTCGCGAGCTTACGAGGCTGGGCGAACTGTGCAGTCGACCCGACACCTGGGGACCAGCGGTCAAAGACCACCGGCTGAGGAAAGAGTGGTGTGGGTCGTGGGCCACTCATACGTGAGGCGTGCCGCGTACGTATTCAAAGCAGGTGACATGATTCACACGGCTGGGGAATACGGGTGCAGAGTGACCTTCTACGGAAGGGGCGGGCTCTGTATTGACCAGTTTCAAGGTTTTATGGAGGGTCTGTTAGGGCGGACAAGGTCACCGCCAGCTGTAATAATAGTGCATCTTGGGGGGAATGACTTGGTCACCATTGGTAGACGAGTACTTCTCGAGTCAATACTATCCACAGTAAGTTGGTTGGCGAGAAGGGTACCAGGGTGCACGATTGCATGGTCCCATATGATTCCACGAAAGGTGTGGCGGGGGACTATTTCTGTTGATGCTTTAAACCATTCAGTGAAGAAGGTGAATAACAAGCTTGGTAGATTGTTCCGTACGAGTACATTGCATTCTATTCCGCATGGATGTATCAGGGGGGACCAGATGTATCTGGAGGATGGGGTCCACTTGTCCCGGGTGGGGAATTCTTTACTCATAGGAGACTTCGTAGCTTGGTTAAAGAGTTTGCAGCCATGACCTTTAAGTAGGAGTTTTGTGGGGGGTCCGGATAGCCGGTCAACTATCCGGCCTGTGGCGGTAAGGTCATGATCGGTGAGCAGGAATTAGAAGATCCCTAGAGGTAGGGCGTCACCCATTATGGATGGGAGCGCCCGGGGGGAGGCGGCCATGGGCCCCTCAAACGGGGAGGCGGTCCCCTCTAAGGATGGGAACGCCAAAAGGGAAGGCGGCCATAGGCCCCTCCCTGGGGGAGGAGGGGCCAGGGCCCCTCCTGGGAATTTCCCGGGGCCAGGACATCTGCGACGGCAGATGTGGTAAGTTGTGTGGGGTGGGAGGGGGGTCTACGCTACCTTCTAGACACCTCACACGAGTCCTCAGACGACCACTAAAGATGGCGTCGAGCTAACAGGGGGCCCCCGCTAAGACAAGGGAAATTGGAAGTTGGCACAGTGGTACAGTTCACTGTGCGATCGGCCCTCACAAGTGAGGGGGAGTTATGGTATTGGGGATCTGACACCGGTTACGACCTTGCCTTTGGCCCGTAATGTTAGGATGTACAATTTCAAAGTTTAAGGAATGCATTTGCAGGATGTTTAGTATCGGCTAGGAGAACCTTTGTATTAGAGATCTGTTAAGGTTAGCCAAGAACATCGTAATGTGTAAATGAAATTGTACATGATATGAAACTGTTATTTTAATGTTTTAATTTTGTTTCATATTTTAATAAATACGGCCGGGAGGGTAACTCCCTCCCGCCTTCCACAAGTTCAGAACCGTTTCCGTCTTCCCATCCTTGGGGGATTGTGTTGAGAGGGGGTGGCGGGTATCTCAGCCATATGGAAAGGGGCGACCACTCGGTCCCCCCGAACGTATGGTGGAGTACCCCGATCCCCCCGGGAAGCCATTTTGGGCGGGAGGCGAGTCTCGGCTGGTATGCCCAAAGCGGCGTAGCCGGGGCGCGCTTTTTCCCGCCCAAGAGTGGGTTGTCCTAGACACCAACACCGCTAGCCACGCCCTGGAGGCAGATTGGAGGTGGGTTCACGCCCGCCCGAAGAAGGATAAAAGGAGCGACAAGCCAAGGAAGCATCCTCTTGTTCCTGTGCTCTGAAGCTGCACCTCCCCGTTGCACGTGAGCTCGAGACGGAACGAAGAGCCATTTTTGACCCACCCACCAGCCCCTGAGGACAGCGCCTTTTTCGAATAAAGTCGAGTGTTAGGATATTGTTTTTCTTGCAGGTTGTTTTGAATAAAGTTGGTAATTTGGTGTACAATAAAGTTGATAAACTTTTTTCATTTTCAGCATGTTCGATTCAGCAGAGTAGTTGCGCTGGTTGCCTGGTAGAAGTTGTCCTTTGATGTGATTAAGTATAGGTTGTTTTCTCCACTTTAGTCTTAGATTGTCGTATTTATTTTGGTCGGGCGGTAAGGTCATGATCGGTGAGCAGGAATTAGAAGATCCCTAGAGGTAGGGCGTCACCCATTATGGATGGGAGTGCCCGGGGGGAGGCGGCCATGGGCCCCTCAAACGGGGAGGCGGTCCCCTCTAAGGATGGGAACGCCGAAAGGGAAGGCGGCCATAGGCCCCTCCCTGGGGGAGGAGGGGCTAGGGCCCCTCCTGGGAATTTCCCGGGGCCAGGACATCTGCGACGGCAGATGTGGTAAGTTGTGTGGGGTGGGAGGGGGGTCTACGCTACCTTCTAGACACCTCACACGAGTCCTCGGACGACCACTAAAGATGGCGTCGAGCTAACAGGGGGCCCCCGCTAAGACAAGGGAAATTGGAAGTTGGCACAGTGGTACAGTTCACTGTGCGATCGGCCCTCACAAGTGAGGGGGAGTTATGGTATTGGGGATCTGACACCGGTTACGACCTTGCCGTTGGCCGGTAATGTTAGGATGGACAATTTCAAGGTTTAAGGAATGCATTTGCAGGATGTTTAGTATCGGCTAGGAGAACCTTTGTATTAGAGATCTGTTAAGGTTAGCCAAGAACATCGTAATGTGTAAATGAAATTGTACATGATATGAAACTGTTATTTTAATGTTTTAATTTTGTTTCATATTTTAATAAATACGGGCGGGAGGGTAACTCCCTCCCGCCTTCCACAAGTTCAGAACCGTTTCCGTCTTCCCATCCTTGGGGGATTGTGTTGAGAGGGGGTGGCGGGTATCTCAGCCATAGGGTCTTTGACCTGAAATGCATTGGGTTTAGAGGAAGTGATGTAATATAATTGATTTACCAAATTCATGGAGTTTGTTATGACTGAAAAATAAATAGCAAGAACTGATGAACATTGGATCAATTTTCTTGTGAATGATTTAAGAAAGAAAAAAACTTGCGGAGGACCTAACGGTCTAAGTTAAAGAGTGCACAATACCACCAAAGGTGGGACTCTCCACCTTTTCTAATAAATCATCAGAATAATAGTGTTCCTAGACAAAACACTTTGGAAGTAGTCGCACTAACATTAACATTCAATTAAACTTATCAATCAAACAAATTAAACACGAGTACACCAACGGATCTTGTATCATTGCATCGTCATTGGCCTCATAATCATCTAAAAAGGTAGCCAGAGTTCTTAGGTGCTCCAAATCGTCCGTTCTTGTAAAAGAATTATAAAAAATGTACCACCTAGAGGCCTGATAAATGTTCACCTATTAATTTGACTGCTAAAATATTTGGTGAGCTTGTTTCTATCAGCTTTGATTTATACAGTAATTTGAGGCTGATCAATAATAGAAGTCCCCCCCAGGTCTCCCCGTAGTTGATGGAACAGCATTTTTGCTAAAGGAACAGTACCCGTCCAAATAGTAGGAATCGTTAGAATCCCAGGTTTCCTGCAAGGCAATAATGTGATACATTAAGAGGAAAGACACCCAGTTCATGCCCCCCCTTTTTGACCGTATGCCGGATATGTTCCATGAAAGAGTTTTTAAGTCCGGCATGGTTGCAGTCTCCCCCATTAAGTTAGATTCGATGTCTGCTGGGACAGTAGGATTAGACTCTACGATAAGGGCTAATAGCGTCAAAATGGGATTAGAGATTAAAGGTGGGATCTCGTTGTCAACCAATGTTCCCTTACTGAATAGTTCCTCTGTAAGTACATGATTTATTTTCAGTCATCCCTGCTCATTTAAATTGGACAGGGCCTCAAATCTGTTTGAGACCACTAATAGGGGGTAAGCTCCCCTTGAGGTCTCAACGGGGGCCTATAGAAATATCCCAGTGGGAGCGCCACAATGGAGGTAACCAGGAGAAAATGATGGTCATGGGCTTTAAGGATCATTTTGGCAACTGCAGGACTTCGGAAATTACTAATAACACAATCCCCCCTATCTTTTTTTGCGATTGGCCAAGCCATGCAACTCTACAGACCATCGGGATGTTGTTGGCCAGAGAAAACCTGAAACCTTTGTGTCTGGCCAACCAATCCACAGTTTTATTTTTTAGCCTGGTCCAAGATTCGGGTTGGTCCGATCTCAACGGGGGACACCAGCCAGGACTACAACAAGGGGGCTTGCCGCTGGTGGGAGATCTAGATATCTTGTGAAGATTTAAACAGTGCGTTATTTATTGTGTTGTTCATTATGTTTTGGCCACCACCAGGGCATGCTGGGGGAACACTTAATGCCCCAGGCAGTTCCCTTGGCATTTGCATATTATGAGTACCTGCACATAGCGGAATAGTTTGCCGGTCTACACCCTGAGCTATTATACTAGGTAATAAGGGCTGCCCCCCAGAATTTAAACTTGCATCTTGGACTGGTGGAATTGGGATATGCGTTATTCCATTCACACTATCTGCAGCAGGATGGGTCAAAACCTTGGTTTGTATCCCGCCTAATGCTTTGTTCCCTAGACCTGTCCTTGTTAGACATCCCTCCCCTGCAGCGTTCAATATATCTGTATTTCTCTTTGCTTCAAAACCTTTGACCATATAGGCGACTTGTTCTTCTATAGCCCCTAACTTAGTCCAAAATGGAGCGAGGATGGTTAAAATTAATGTTTACATACGTTCCCAATAAGCCTGGTTATCCCCTATATCCCCTAGATCAATCACATTAGGGTTAGCAGATGGAGACACACCAGGCTCAAATATTCGGGGCGATTTTCCTTTTTGGTGCTTACTTTTCCCTTTATCTTTGTTTTTATCCCATGTGGCTAGGCCGCCCTCGTTCGTTTCGCCAGAGGTTCCCCTGCTCCACCCACCATACCAGTGCTGTCCCTTGCAGGTCTCTTAGACCTAGTAGGTCGATCATCTCGAACTACCACAGTATCAATGGAACGGTGGGTTTGGGCGTGTGCGTTGGGTGAGGCTCGAGCCAAGGGGGAATCTAGGTTCAGCCGATTACTGGGGTCCACAATGGAGCCATGTATAGCGCCATGTGTGGACGATCTTGGGGAGCTAATGCACTCCGCAGCACAGGAATCAGGCACACATGAGTCATCTCCGCCGTGACACCTTGAGGGTTTTCAATAAGGTTTTCAATAGGGTCTATGTTTGTGTTGCTTGGGGGTTGGGTAGCTACCATGGGTGATTTAACCATTCTTAATGTTAATGTTAATGTTAATGTTAATGTTAGGCTGCATTTATAAAGCGCACTGACACCGGAGGTTTCCTGGCGCTGAGATTGAAAATGGGGCAGGAGAAAAGGGCTAGTGAGAGTTTGAAAAGAGCCAGGTCTTTAAGCCTTTTCTGAAGCTCAGCAAGGTGTCAGAGGTTTTAATGTGTAGGGGGATGGAGTTCCACAGCTTGGGTGCCAGGGAGCTGAATCTCCGGCCACCCAATTTTTTTAGCTTGAACACTGGGGAGGTGAGAAGATGAAGGTGGGCAGAGCGGAGGTTGCGGGTCGGACGATGGGGGTTGATGAGGGATTTCAGGAAGGTCGGGCATTTGGTATGCTGTGCTTTGTAGGTTATGCATCCGATTTTGAAGGCGGCCCTTTGCTCAATGGGAAGCCAGTGCAGCTTGGCCAGGAGAGGTCTAGCAGATTGCCATTTAGGGACTTTACATATGAGCCTTGCAGCCTGGTTCTGCACCATCTGGAGGCGGTGGAGCAGGGACCTGGAAAGGCCCCAGTAAAGGGCGTTGGAAAAGTCGAGACGGGAGAGAACGAGGGAGATGACAATTTGCACCAAAGCCTCGTGAGAGAGCAGATGAGTAATTTTCCGGATTTTGCGAAGCTGGAACATACTAGCAGAGATAATGGCTCCAACATGAGTTTTCAGGGAGAGATCTTTATCAATGGTGACACCCAGACTTTTTACTGAACTCGATGGAGTAGGGGCGATGCCCAGTTCAGCTGGCCAGAATTGGGGTCCCCAGTGGGCAGAGCTAGAACAAGGCAGGAGGAGTTCTGTTTTTTCCGGATTTAGTTTTAGTTGATTAGACATCATCCATTGTTGGATGTGCAGCATTACAGCCTGGAAATTGGATGTCGCATCCGGGGTGTCTAAGGGAAAGATGATCTGCATATCATCTGCATAGTTGAGGACAGTGCAGTTCCAGTTGCTTAGTGACTGAATTAGCGGGCGAAGATACAGATTGAAAAGTAGAGGTGAAAGGGAGGATCCCTGAGGGACTCCGCAGGTGGTGGGTACCTGGGTTGCAGTGAAGGGGCCTAGGTGGACTGTTTGCACTCTGCCAGAAAGAAAGGACTTAATCCAATCCTGTGCAGGGCCCTGGATGCCTGCTTGTCCGACACGGTGGAGTAAGATGTCATGATCCACCGTGTCGAACGCGGCCGAGAGGTCCAGAAGGATTAGTGCCTGGGGGGACCCTCTATCGGCATTCTCCCGAAGAGTATCAAAGACTTTTACAATGACTGCCCCCAAAGATGATCTTTTTTTGTTCTGCATAAACTCCTAAAGAAAGTATTTTCTCCGTGAAATGCATCTCGCGCTGAAGCACCGATTCAGCCGTAATTTAAAAAGCATCCAATGTGCCGGCCCCCCCACACCAAAACCTTTCCCCCCCCCCCTCCCCCCCCCCCCCCCCCCCGGCCCTCTGACCCGCCAGATTTTGTTTTGTGGCCATAGCCCTCGCTTTGTCTCACACCTATTACAAATACGATACTTAGGTTTATAAAGACCAAAGTAGTAGTCCAGGATTATAAATATATACAACCAAAAACGTCACTGACCAAGTCCACCAGCGAGTCCTCTCCAACAACAAGAGAAATAAAAAGGACGTGGCCCAGCCCGTCTCCTCCTGGCTGCGACGGGCGCGTACGGGCCTGCCCTTGGCCCGTGCACGTCCTGCGCCGCGGGAGCCTGAGCGTCCTTTTAGGCGCCTCCTGGTGCTGTCTGCTGGCATGCGCGCCGCAGGGGACGCTGGGAGGTGTAGTTTCCGTCCCCTCCGGTGTCCGTCCAGAAGAAAATGCCCCCAGTGACTCTCGGCGGTGGCGACTCCTGCCCCAGCAGTGCCTCGACGTGAAATCCGGTGGAATCAGGTAAGAAAGTGACTCTTGGCAGTGTCCGAGATTTAGAAAGAGTATCTCAGAAATGGTTAGGCATAGGAAGTCAGCCAATGATTGCAGCACGTTCATCAGCTCGCTTAGAAATCTTGCCTCGAGTGGAGTATGTGCATTCTATTTATATATGATTATTTCTCTAAAGGTGATCTTGAACCATAATACTGCCAATCACAAAATGTAAGGTGCAAGCATGTTCAAGCCAGCCCAGCTTCCCTCTAACTATGACGAGTGTGAGATCTACTTTGGTGACCTTGTCTGTCAGTCTATTTAAATGGGGAGAGCTGCACCGAGCTGATGCTTGTGAAACTGGCACCTGTAACCTTAGGTCACATAGTGTTCTACGTCTCTGTAGTGTTAAATTTGTAAATCTGTGTTCGCAGCCCTTCTAGCCTAAACCGCGTGTGCACCTTTTCTGAATTTTGCAGACAGGAATGGGTTAGACTTTATTTCGGGTTTAAAAAGCTAAGCATTTTTGTCATGTGCCTAATACAATGTGGTCTTCTCTAAATACTGCTCATTAGGAAGTCCAGCCTCGGGCCTCCGGTTTTCTCATTGAGCAAAAATGCATTTGATGCATATTACGAAGGAGTACTAAACAGCTTTACAGGCATAAATGACAGTAATTGGTAATCAAAGCAGAAAAGCTTGCAATGTAAACCACCCTCTTGCCGCATGGCTCAATGAGTGGACGCCCCTGTGTGGCAGGTTTTGAGACAGATGTTAAAGTATGTGAAAAAGTCAATAGGCCCTTTCTCTTGAAACAAATGAAAAGCACAAGTGACCCACTTTGCTTTGCATTCTGGGACGTGAGGTTCTGTATTTATTTCGGTACACAGCTACCAGCACCAGAATGCAAAATATGGAAGAAATGAATATATATTCTTAATGACCAAAACAATACATCCAGGGCCCTTTGTGCGAACCTCTGAAACATAGATTAGAACATTCCCTATCTATTTCTTCTGACATGTTTTAAAGGCATGGGCACCTGTGATAGATCTGGCTCTGTTATCCACACAGTCCTGCAGTGATGACCATGAATAATTTTTAAACAGTTTGTTTTGAATACCATTTTTATTTAATTATGTTTGGAATATAGGTAATGTGTGAGAGGTTATTACATTTTGTACCAAACTGTTGTGTATGTTTTCCAAAACCATGCAACAGCCATAAAAAAATTCCCTTTTAGATCAAAACGGGACATCACACGTGAGAAATGGCAGTGGGTCGCAGAGATTATTTGCAATATATAAGTGAGCTGCTGCTATATTACAATTTTGAAAGACAATCAGTATTCCTGAATATTAGATGGAAACCCATTTAGAATTTGTACCGATGTGACTCTGCAGTGTCAGTGACCTGGACAACAAGGGCAGGAAAAAGCTGAAATTGGATTATAAATTCAGAGATGTTCTGAAAAGGGGCCTTAAAAATATGAGGTGGGTGACCGCTATATTCCCAAACTGGGTGCTGATTCGCAGTGAGTAGCAATCAGGCTACAGAAACATCCTACTTGCTCTTTCATGCATTGAGATAGGAGGCATTAGCTGTCAGTAGTGCAGCAAATGTAGTGGAACCACTGCAGAGCAGAATCAGGCCTCTGTATTTTACTACCTACCTGGGGGAAAGACGAACAAATGTCCTTGCCTGCATTAAACATTTCACAATGTACCATTGATTGAAGTCATGAGTTAGAATCCCAGCGAGTATACTCAGCCCTTCCATCCTAAGGTGAGTGAGATGAGTACCACTATTGATAAATATTTGGGAGCATAGCATGAAAAGTCAAGATTCTTATCAACCTTTGAATGGAACACAGAATCAGTCATGGCTTGTGAATGGTAAGCCATACACACGTCACATATATCTTTGCAGTATGTAATTAGATCTATCTTACTCTTAATTATGGAAATCAAAATTGTTAAGCCTTTAAAGTTAGTACTTTGTGCACAGTTCCTGTTATTTTAAATTAGTTAGTTATTATTTGTTCTTTTGAAGATTCTAGCTCAGAGGACATAAGCAGTGCTGGCTATTTAGTGAGGCGAAGGCAGACAACAGGCAGAGAGTGCAGCAAAAATGTCAGACATCAAGTTGTGGTTGGGGCTAAAACTCCGCCGAATAATGCAGGAGAGAGTTCAGCAGGTGGGAAAAGGAAGTCATTAGAAGAAATCCACCAAAAGCAAAGGGAGTATGATCAAACAAAAAGATAGTGTTGTACAACAGAAACGGATTGAAGACTTTAAGTACAGTTAAGTGGGCAGTGATTGAAGAAAAGGAAACTAACGGAGCTGTCCTAGAAGAGACCAGTTTAAAAAAGTCTCAAGTTTTGTATTGTGGAGTTTGCAGGAGTTTCCTCATCTTGCAAGTCTTCCCTATATGTTGGTGTGACAGAAACATTCAAAAGGAAGACCTTAGAATGACACAACAAAAGCAAATCGCATGAAAATGCATATCCCATGTAGCTGCAATTCAAAACCCACATGTGACCTGCATAGTCAAATCGATCACAAAATGCATGAAAATACTATTGGGTACTTAAACACTAATTAATAAAGCCTAATATCGTGCAAAACAATGTGAGGCTTTTATTAAGTTCCCAAAACTCTGCACACTGCAGAAAAAGAACAATCCTGACTGGAATTTGGAAAATTATACCAATGATCATGCATGTCGTAACTTTGTAATAGCAATTTCAGAGATCATAAAAATGATAATCCGATGACAGATAGAAAATGCTAGGTTCCTCAGTGTTCTGCCAGACGGATCAACTGACAAATGAATACAGGAACTGATTTATCTACGATTAGTTTGTGAAGGCAACCTTATTACCCATCTGTGTGACATTGTCAGAATGAAAAGCTTCACTGCATCCGGAGTGAAATGTGCTATATTACTTGGCCTGTAAAGCATGGGCATATCTCTGGATATTCTGAGCCAGAAATGCATTGGTCTGAGTACAGATGGAGATGCTGTGAACCTTGGCAGTAAATCTAGTGCTGTGAAGGATGGAACAATTGCGATCACATTGCAGTTGTGCACTGTGTAGCTCACAATCCAAATTTGAAGAGGCGCTCAAAGGATGTTTCAAACTATATTATTATTCACCTAAGCAGAGAAGGGAACTTAAAGAGATAGCTGAGAATCTGGAAGAGCAGTTAAAACATGTTGGTGGCTTGTAGCAAATCAGATGGGTAGCAGGTCAGCACAGGGCAGTAACGGCACTTAAGACAAACTGGGAGTCTACAGTACTTCATCTTGAGCACCTTGCTACTGGTAGTGATGAATATTCAAACAAAGCCAAAGGGCTGCTTCATGACATGAAATCAGAGAAGTTTCTTTATTTCCTGCAATTCATGTTTGACTTCAAAGAGCTGCTTCTGCAAGTGTCTAAGGCATTTCAACAAGAAGACAGTATTATTTCTAGAGCTACAAGAAGGATCGAGGTGCTTCAACAGAAGCTAATACAGCTGCAAACAAAGCCAGGAAAAGCACTAACACATTTTCAATTGCTTTTTTTTTAAGAGAATAATTTTGCAGGATTCCCGTTAATAACACTGGCAAAACCTGCTAGAAAAGGCAGCTCTAATGAAACTAGTGTCAAGGAAGACACTACTGAGTTGATAAGAGTGCTGTTTCTTTTATAAATGGCGGGTTTCTGAAACATATCTCTGGCAAGCCGCATTCTTTGTAACATTTTTGATTTTACATTGTGGCCAGACTCTGTTGAAAAGATTAGAGGTTTTGGGGATCAAGAATTTGAGGAGCTTGTTACGTACTACAAAAAGGTACTTACTGATGATGAAATTCAGTCTGCCCTTGGAGAGGGGCTAGATTTCAAACTCTATGTCTTTCATCAGATGACGCATAAAATAAGACTGTATCCCTCTTCACTCACTATTGAAAAAACAGCGTGTTAGACCTGGCACTTCTTGGTGTGATTATCCCTGAATTTTGCCCCTACCTCCGCTATTTTTGACTGACTTAGATGCTTTGGACACTTTCCCACTGATAAACCGTGTCAAAGTGTAAGTGCTCCCTGTGTAAAGTGTAATGGTAATTGGTTGTCCATGATTGGTATGTTTGCCTTACTAAGTAAAGTCCCTAGTAAAGCGCACTATGTGTGCCAGGGCTGGTAATGCAACTGCTAGGCTTTGCAGTTCGGGCTGGACTGTTCCCATGAGGCACAGGGTCAAGGCTGATTTGCATATGGCCATGTCTGAACTGGGGTGGTGTGGTGAGCAAAAAAACGATGGATTTAGGCCAAGATTTCTGTACTGGGTTGAATGTATGACATTTTTCTGCATTCTGTCCATCAACTGTTGCCTTTGCACTAGTGGGCCTGCAGCACTATTTGTGCCACCCACACAAGTAGCCTTTAAAAGGGAACTCAGGCCTGCCATTGCAGGGCCTGTGCGCAGTTTGTTAAACTGCCATGTTATTCTGTCAAGTGCATTCACTTGCCAGACCTTACCCTTCCCTTTCTATGCCACTCTTTTAGAATTTTTCTGAGTTTTTGTACTCTTAACATTTTTGTGTGTCTCTGCCTGGCTGTGGATTGACTGTCTGGATTTGAAAGCGATAGGATCTGGGGAATGTCTTGATCCAGGGGAGGAGGTGAGACAGCAACAGGCTGACCTGCATCTGGAGTGTAGGGGGAGGAGAAGCCCTTAGAGTTGAAGAGACCTGGGTTGCTGCTATAAAACAATTGCCTCATCTCCTACTGAGTGATTGTCAATCCAGACCCCCCACTAATGAAAGGAAGAAAGGTGTCACTGGCAGGGAGGCTCCCAGAACTGGGTTGAACAGGGGTCAGTGCCCCCCAAAACACAAAAAATTCAAAGCCATTGAGGGGTATAACTATGAGAGCTGTAGCCCCTGAACTTTGGAGAATGGTTTGAGCAAGTGTGAACAAGACTGGAGCTACTTTGTGTTCAAGAGGACCTTTGCCAAGGAAGAAACAACTGAAGAGACTGTAGGATAGGACTGACCCTTGCTGTGTTTTCTGGGGCTGGCCTGCAGTTTGCTGCTTTAACCTAGGAAAGGTTAAAGGGACTTTGCTGTGTGTGTGTCCCTGCTTGAAGGACTTTACTGTGTACTGGGTCCTGAAGTAACTTATCCCTAAGGGCCTGAGGTGAGCTGGCTCCCTGTTTGGAAACACAGAATCACAAAGGTTTACAGGAGAGTCTCAGCGGTGCTGTGTGAGTGTGCCTGTTGCAGTCTAAGACCCTCGTACGAACTGCCCTGTGATCGTGGGCGCCTGGTGTCCAAGTGAGTCTCAGTGACGCTGTGTACTTTGTGCAGCCTGAGACCTTCATGAGGATCAGCCCATGATTGGGGGCATCTGGAATCCAATCAAGGATCAGAGACGCAGTGTGCGTGTGCTTTGTGCAACCTGAACCCCGTGGTGAGGATTTTCCAGTGATCGTGTGCACCGGAATTCAAGTGAGTCTCATTGCCGCTGTGTGCGGGTGCGTTGTGCACCAGGAGACCTTCGTGAGGATTTGCCTTGTTATCGTGTGCACCGGAATCCAAGTGAGTATCATCAACGCTGTGGGTGGAACCTTTGTGCAGCCTGAGACCTGTGTGTGGAGTGCCCAGTAATCGTGCACCCGGAGTGAAGGAAGACTCAGCGACACTGTGTGCATGAGCTTTGTGGCAGCCTGAGATCTTCGTAAGTGAAGCAGCCCATACCGGCAGTCCCGGAGGAGCTGAGTTGCCGGCTCGAGCCGCCGATGCCATTTCACAAAGCTGCATTGGAGTCCCAGCCACTGGACAAGGAGAGGAGAGTGGGTTCACGCCCCCCAGGTAATGTGTGTCAACTCGCGGGGCGCGGGCTCAGAGGGAGACGCACTCGGCCTCTCTCTCATGTTGGCAGCACGTACCTCTGCTTTCGCTCGTATCGCAGCCAATATTGCTGAGGGAGTGGTGTTACAGAGGCCGGAGTGCGAAGCTACACTTTGGGATTACATCGTACTGTGTTCAGGGCAACTGTGAGAGGCTGACTGAAGGTCAGAAGGAGAGGTGGAGAGACCGCCTAAGGCCCAGTGATCGGGCCTGAGTGTACAGCGAAGTATTCAATTTCTGCAGCACAGAGTACCTGACTGACGTATTACACATTGCATCATTTCCATATAACGAACTACCTGATTGTCGTATGACCCGTTGCCTAGTTTCTGCATAACGAACTATCTGATTAGCGTATTGTGCATTGCATTATTCCTGCATAACAAATTACCTGATTAGTGTATACTCATTGCCTTATTTTCGCAGAACAACATATCTGGTGGTTGTATTGCGCATTGCATTATTTTACCTTGCAAAGTACCTGATTGTTGCGTTACACATTGCATTCTTTTCATTGCAGAGTGTCTGATTTCTACGTTACGCATTACAGTATGTTTAAATTGCAACAGGGCATGATTCTAGCATTACGAACTGTATGATATGATATTAGAAGTACAGGAGAATGTTTAGAAGTGCTCATTGACATTGCCAGAACTTACAAGGGCTGGCTGGCCTAATAACCGGCCATGAGAAATATTACACAACCACATATGTTGGTTTTATATCGTGTGGTCATATTGTATATCTTTTTGCATACAGTTTATACTTGTTTTATAAAACTCATGTAGAGTCCATTTGTGGTGTCATCATTGGGTTATTGTGAGCGTGGTTGCGAATACTTTACACATTTGCCTTGAAGATAAACTGGCTGCTTTTGCCACGCTACCGAGGGGGTGAGCGGGGCTATCTAAGAAGGTGACCTTCCTTTCCCTGACGTTGAAACGCGGGTCCCTACTTGGCCTAAGGTACCAACCTCAGCCAACCAGGGATCCCGGAAGAAGTTAAACATGTCCTTCCAATTTTAGAAATCATGCTTTCAATCAGTCCAAAAACAGCAATATGTGAATGGGGGTTTAGCAGCATGAACCGAATAAAAGATTATCTCCGTACATCCCTCAAAAGTGACACCATATCTGCTTTAATGCGAATCCAAGCAGATGGGCTGGAGTTAGACACTTTTGATCCATCCTCAGCTGTTTTGCATTTCCTGTCAGCATGCCCAGGAAAGAGACATATTATGGGCCACAAACATCCTTGTCAAAAAAAGACTGTTACTGAGTCAGAAGATAGCAACTAGTTTATTGCTATACTCTTTGTTCAAATCAGCACCATTTTCCTTAACAGGTAAATGCTGTTGCGCTGTGTTATTTTACCATTCATTATTTGGTGTGTGATTTTGTGATACTTCTGACAATTTGCCTTAGTGGAGCTGTTTGTCTACTTTGGAGAGGACCACAACAGCTGTTTATTAATTCATACATAAGGAGATGATGGACGGGGCACTGAAACTTTTCAGACACTCACCCCCAGTCACAGATCTTGGTTGAATCCATCATCGTTCTTAAGCTCACTTCGCCACCCGAGTTCAAACCCTGCTATATGTAAATCAGTCTTGACTCTGTGCCTCATGGGAACAGTCCAGCCCGAACAGCCAAGCCATGTCTTCCCTGGACCGGAAACAACATACATTAAAAGTGGTTAATACCTGCCGCAAAAGTCATTCTTTTAGATTTAGGGGCCTGAAATAGTCGTCTGAATTGTCACACTGACTTGTAGGAGTGTGATGGTTAGTAGCTGTGTTGATACTGTAACTGCCAGTGCTGACAGTGGAAATGGACAGTGCAAGTTGAAGTGGACTCCTGACAAGGGCCCTGGTACTTCATTTTTTTTATTACAAATTAAGCCCTGCCACAGCTACAGCAATATAAAAGAAAACGTGAAGGACTTGGCAGCACAAACTGATTGATAAATTAACTACATCCTGCCTCAAAGCTGACATGTCAGCGTAATGCAAATACAAGTGGACAGCTCGAAAGTTGACACTTTCATCCAACCTGAGCTGTAGTGCTTTCGCTGAGAGCAAACCCAGGACAAAGACACATTACTGGACACAGCCTTCCAGGTACAATATGCAATACTGTCCTTATTTTGAAAGAACAAGGACTTGTTCTGGCTATACTGAAGTCTATTGGCTCAGTTTGTTTCAGCCTCTTCATTGATATGGTCCTGTTGCACAAAGACATTTCAAGACAGAAAGTATTCCAAAGACAGCAAGTATTGTTGCATCTGAAGAACGCAACCCTTACATCTATGGTTAGCTCAGAGCATCAACATCTTCACTAACAAGTAAGTGCCTGATATGTTGTTCATGGATGTTATTTCAGTGACATGTTGAAGTGTATGGGGTATTTCTTGCCATATTAAATATCTTCGCAAACATTCACCACCTCTAATACACGCATCTTAGGGAGGTATTTAAATGTGCTGTTTACAATTTGTTTGGCCAAAGTTTTCTTGGGTTGTTGGCGCTCCAAATGTTTTGAAGACAATGTGTATGCAACCAATTTGTGGGTCGAGTGCATTGATGTTAGTTCGAGTAGAAAATTCTAGTCACTAGACCTGCAGGTCAAGTAAGATTTTAGAGATTTGTCGAGCCCTGGTGATGTTCTCCCACTGCGCATAACTATTGCTGTATGGACAGCAGTGGTTCTGGCAATCTCAGACCATAGCTTCACCATGGGGACCATGTCAAAGGCTGCCCTCAGATCTACAAAAAACATGTACAGGTGCTCTTGCCTTAGCCAGACAGTCTTCCAAACGAATAAAGAGAAATGGAAGACTTGATCAGTCGTACTTGTATTCCCCCTACCCCCGCCTGCAAGTGGGATAAGACCCTGGCTTCTTGTATCCAGTCCTGTACTGTAATAATATTCTGCCCTCAAAAGATTTTTTGGGCAATGTCAATAAGACTGATCGGTCTATAGTTAGCTGGATTATCTCTAGTGCTTTTTTGAATATTGATATTATTTTGGTCCTACTCCAGTTGGTGGGAATATCTGAGTCAGCCGCAATCAAATTTGACAGTAAATTGATATAGGGCCCCATATCTAAGGCTCCAAATGATATAAATCTGCTGGAATGATATCCAACCTGTCCGCTTTTCTCACCTACATTGAATTGATGGCTGTCACCGTCTCTTCCAGAGTAAAAAAAACATGTAGTTTGGATTACGCCCCTCTCTAATCCATGGGACCCCCGGAATTCTATTGTGTTAATCAGATTCTTAATTGGTTGCCATCAAGGCCAGGCTGGGAACCAAAAGCAGACCTGGGAATTTGGTCAGACCACACCTCAGGTTGTATATGAAAATCCTGTATCTTGATGGGGCCTCTATTGCCATGAGCAAGGAGATGCCAAAATTAATTTTAACTTCTCTCACTCCCTCTTACTTATGGTTTGGACAAGATGTACTCTTTTCTGGTGGCTACTATTACATCTTTAGTACACCCCCCCCCAAACTGCCCTAATTAGTTTCAACTTAGCTTTCCTACACAAAGGATTGTATCAGCTGCTTTCTATGGCTGTGCATTTTTAGGACGATGTAAACCTAGTAAAATGGGCTTTTTAGCATTCAAATATAATACTAAGGATACATAATATAGGGGTCATGTCATGAAGACTGTTGGAGTAGAGTTCTAATATTTCAGCTACAGTTCCATATATGACAGCATGTTGTCTTGGGCAATCTATGATTCATAGCCATCTGACACTCATTCTGTTATTAAACTGAAATACCAGTGCAAGTGGTAGTTGATAAATTTTCTTGAAAGGGAATGCTTGTTAAGATTAGCAAATGGGCATTGTGGTCGCTATCTACTCTATCTACATCCCTCATTTCTCCCATGTTCGCCCAAGGATGTAAATCCAGCAGTTTGTAATCAATGTTGCTTGTTGTCGTGACCCTCTTAACCACGGCACACATTCTGCTGTGGTGCTGTGGAATTTGCCGCATGCGCAGATCGGACTGCCCCCGGCCATCTGACGCACACGCCCACCGTGACGTCGGATGTCCGGGGGCCGTCCGACGCATGGAATGGGTTCAAGTTGTCCTTGAGGATACGATCAGAGGGCTAGTAGCCTTTACAGGCCTGTAACCCGTGTCCAAGTACAAATGAAGTGAATTAGGAAGCAATCGGAGATATCTTCTTTATGTAAGGGGCTGTTATCGTCGGTATATTCCAAACTCCATATTCTTCTTTCATTAAATCATGTCTAGTCCTTTGGGGTTCAAAGGTTGTGTTAAAATCACCCGCTACTAACAAAAGATAACTAGCAACATCTTGATCTAAGTAATTCTCCAAAATGTGGATGATTTCAGAGTTCTTATTTATTTATAGAAGTTTTATATAGCGCAAACGTGAATCACAAGGGTATCAGAGCGCTTTACAGTACACAGTATAAAAACATAAATGGATGAGGTGGTATACAAGCATTCAAATGTGTCATTTCGTACAAAAGAGATATATGATATATGGATTACAAACATATGGGACCGGGAATCTGCAGGACATTGCCCAATATACAGTTATTGAGCATTAGGTGATTGTGCTAATAAACAAACATATAATATCCTCATTCGATTCAAAATGGGAATTAAGCATATAAATAATAAAGGGGACCCGGGTTCAACTAAGCTTTACACTACATTCAGTTATTGAGCATTAAGAGCTGTGGTATTAACCTTACATATAATAGTCTCGTACATTCCACCGTAGATAGGCAATGATATGCGGATCTTATAGGTGACTCGATGTCAGCCTAGAATTAAGACTTAGGACGTAAATGTATTCATCAGTAGTATTTTTACTTCTTTTTTGAATGCAGTAAAGGAAGAGATTCCACGCACGACTGGAGGTAAGGAGTTCCAAATCTTTGCTGCAATCCCTGAGAAAGCTCTGCAGCCAGTTCTCTTCTTATGAAAGGATTGAGGTTTCAGAAGGAAAGTACTCGCACTTCGAAGTTGTCTGCAACCTCCAGACCTTTCTGTATTGCTTTGTGGGCCATGCAGGCCACTGTTAGGTCTATTCTTGCCTCGTAAGGCAACCAGTTCAGGTCGATGTGACTATTTCTTTTGGTTCCTGATACCAGTCTAGCTGCAGCATTCAGTGATGCCCTCAGCAGAGCCAGCTTGTATTTGGGGAGACCCTAGAGAGTGGTGCTTCCGTAGTCTAATCTTAGCAGCACTAGGGCTTGCACTGCCATTTTTAGATCGGCCTGAGGGAGGAAGGGTTTGAGTTTCCTTAGTATACTCAACTTGTGATTATCTCCCTTGGTGGCATTATAGATGTGCGACTGCATGTTTAGATGTTTGTCTATGGTGATTCCTAGGGATTTTGCAGAGTCAATGATGAGGGGTACACAGTCAAAGGAGGTTAGGGGTTTTAACCATAGGTCTAAGTTAGGTGTGTGACTCGGTGGCGAGATGAGAATGAATTCCGTTTTTTGGGGTATTCAGCATGGGGTGGTTGTTAGTGAGCCAGCTTTGTGTGTTCAGTAGAATAGTGTTGAGGGCAATTAAGTCTTCTGGGGTGGAGATTTTCAGATACAGATGGGTGTCGTCCGCGTATAGGTGATATAGAATGTTCGCTGATTTCAGTGCATTCTTATTCCCTTTTGTGCAGCGATTGTATACATTAAAAAATGTCATATCTATTTACTTGGGATACTGACCAGGTAGCCTGGAATAGGCATATATGAAAGGAGTAGATAAAAGTGCCCCAACCTGGGTCCCCAAACTAGGATTTCAATCCTGTAACATTCCAAGAGAGTAGCCTAAATGCATTCAAATCCAATGTGTGCACAGTTGCAGTAATAGGATAAGAGTTCTGGGAAGCATACAATCTTGGGAAATGTACAATCTTGGCTCTATCAGCATAAGCCCATTGTAACTATTCTCCAAATTCCCAGGTTCCATACCCAACCTCCCAGGGAATAGGGAATCAACCTCACAATAATTGGCAAATGAAAAATCTGTAAATGGCTCTAGATATTTAGTAAGTCAATCTGCTGCCCTTAGTTCAGGATTTGAGAACCACCCCAACATTACATTCGAAGGCAGAGGCTCTGGAGGCCTGTTCCCCGACTGGGACACTCTAGGGGACTTAGTGAACCTCAAATCAGTTAACCAAACAGGTAGAGGTCCATGTTTGAATTGATTGCAGGAGCCATTACCGCATTACCGCTATTATTCCAGGACTTCCACATATTAGAGTTCAGGGCCGGCTAGCATTCTAAGGGCCGACTTAGGGCCCCGGTCGTCTCACGCTGTCCTCCCGGGTGCAAGCTTTTTAGGCGCCATCTTGGGGGTAGTTGGAGGCTCAGCGCTCTAGTGCTCGGGCTAATCTCGAACCGGCACTATAAATCCTTTCTGGTGCCTAACCTCCGGTTGACACTTATAGCTCCCTGGCACTCCCTCGGAGGCAGGAATCATTTTACACGCATATTTTAAAATTGTTTGTCTCGGATCTTTTATTGTTCGAAAATTGTGTGAATTATTGGTAAAATTGTTAGGCTTACTTTTGCACCGCTATTATTCCAGGACTTCCACATATTAGAGTTCAGGGCCGGCTAGCATTCTAAGGGCCGACTTAGGGCCCCGGTCGTCTCACGCTGTCCTCCCGGGTGCAAGCTTTTTAGGCGCCATCTTGGGGGTAGTTGGAGGCTCAGCGCTCTAGTGCTCGGGCTAATCTCGAACCGGCACTATAAATCCTTTCTGGTGCCTAACCTCCGGTTGACACTTATAGCTCCCTGGCACTCCCTCGGAGGCAGGAATCATTTTACACGCATATTTTAAAATTGTTTGTCTCGGATCTTTTATTGTTCGAAAATTGTGTGAATTATTGGTAAAATTGTTAGGCTTACTTTTGCACCGCTATTATTCCAGGACTTCCACATATTAGAGTTCAGGGCCGGCTAGCATTCTAAGGGCCGACTTAGGGCCCCGGTCGTCTCACGCTGTCCTCCCGGGTGCAAGCTTTTTAGGCGCCATCTTGGGGGTAGTTGGAGGCTCAGCGCTCTAGTGCTCGGGCTAATCTCGAACCGGCACTATAAATCCTTTCTGGTGCCTAACCTCCGGTTGACACTTATAGCTCCCTGGCACTCCCTCGGAGGCAGGAATCATTTTACACGCATATTTTAAAATTGTTTGTCTCGGATCTTTTATTGTTCGAAAATTGTGTGAATTATTGGTAAAATTGTTAGGCTTACTTTTGCACCGCTATTATTCCAGGACTTCCACATATTAGAGTTCAGGGCCGGCTAGCATTCTAAGGGCCGACTTAGGGCCCCGGTCGTCTCACGCTGTCCTCCCGGGTGCAAGCTTTTTAGGCGCCATCTTGGGGGTAGTTGGAGGCTCAGCGCTCTAGTGCTCGGGCTAATCTTGAACCGGCACTTCATTTATGGCAGCCAATTCCCGTCCGCGCAGCGGGCGGGCGCAGCGAGCGCGCCGATGGCGCGCCGGAGGCGCGCCAGAGGCAAGCCCGTCTGGGCCCGTCCGGGACAGTACGGACCTCGGGCCTACACCTCTGCCCGATTGTACCATATTAGCTACAGGTACATTGCTTCCTTCATCCTACTCTAGGGACGAGTTGCTGTCACTCCGTCCTGTTACCAATCAACACTGCCGGTACACAGTTATATCTGAGGCACCATACAAACGGTGTGCTCTCTGCCCCAAGCATGGTAATGGTGCCAAAAAGGGAGAGCTTATGACCTCTTCCCTGTCCTTTGCCCTATTGAACTGCCGTTCTCTGGTCAAGCATTCGGATGAAGTCAATCTAATGATCCAGGATCATAAAATTGATGTGCTGTTTCTTACAGAGACATGGCTCTCTGACAGCTCGGCGTTCGATATAGTGAATTCGATGCCCAAGGGCTATGCGATACAATGCCTGCATAGGCCTCGCGGCATAGGTGGAGGACTAGCTATAATTCATAAGGAGACACTAGCCTGTAGGATGGAAAATGGCAAGATCTCTGATGCAGAGAGCATTAGTTTTTCCATCCAACTCTCCCCTAATTATTCGCTGTCAGGGCTGCTGATCTATCGACCTCCAGGTGGGGTCAAGCAGTTCATTGGTTCCCTGATGGAGACAGCACTCACACAGGCAGCCTCAGCCCCCAACTTCCTTCTTTTAGGAGATTTGAATCTCCACTTGGAGGACCGGGGAGATAAGGTGGCTGCTGATTTGCTGGCTGACCTTGAAGCATGTAATCTGATCCTGCATAATAATGAACCCACGCATTTGAAGGGTCATTTATTGGACCCTTTGTTTTCCAATGTTTCACTCCTGAAGGCCTCACCGCCATGTCCCCTCCCCTGGTCAGACCACTTTCTTATTCCTTTTAATTTGACAATTAGGACGGATTCTAGATCTGAATGTAAAGGCTCTAGTCGTTCTTCCCATAGACCTTGGCCTAAACTGTCCTTTGACGATTTAACCACTGCCCTTGAACAATCTATTCCCGCCCCGATCTTGAACCCCCTTGAAGCAGACCGCAGTTTCCATAATTGGTTACTAAAAGCACTGGATTTGGTGCTTCCTAAGAAGTGTAGTACCAAGAAAAGTAATGGGTTTAAAAACCCCTGGTACACAACTGAACTGCGCAATCTTAGAAAAGTCTGCAAACGTCTGGAACGCGCTTGGCGGAAAGACTGGTCTACTAATAGTAAAACTACCTATCAGGAAGCCATGAGGGCATATAAGTTAGCCTGTAACCACACGAAAGCAACCTTCTATGAAGAGAGAATCAGGACTGCTTCCAGCTCCTCAAAAGAAACATTTATTATAGTTAAGGAACTCCTGAATACTCCCTCCCCTTCACTGCCACAAGCTACGAGCAAAGCTCGATGCAACGAGCTTGCACATTTCTTTGATGATAAGGTCAGGAAAATTTTACAAAGTATTCCTCTTAGTACTCCTCCCTCTGAGTCTCCCTCGCTGGTCGTGAGTGGTGTGAGCCCTTTGTGGGAAGTTATTACTCCCATAACTGAGGAAGACTTCCGTATAGAATTAGCTAATCTTAAAAGTGGTTCACCCTCTGACCCTATGCCCATCCATATTCTTAAGAGGATCGCACAGACCATCTCCTCACGGGCTACGGACCTCCTGAACGCCTCCTTCGGCGGTGGGGAAGTTCCCCCTAGCTGGAAGAAGGCGATGGTTAAGGCTCTCCCTAAAAAGCCGGGACTTGACCCTGACGACCTGGCAAATTTCCGCCCAATTTCTTTATTGCCTGGCCTGGGCAAAATTGCAGAAAAGGTTGTCAACCGCCAGCTGTCCACATTCCTAGAAGGTCATAACCTGCTCAAGCACTCGCAAACAGGCTTTCGCCCCGGGCAGGGTACTGACTCTGCCCTGATTGCAGTAGTGGAGGAAGCCAGACGCATTCTTGACGGAGGAGGTTCAGCAGCTGTGGTCCTCCTAGACCTCAGCGCGGCTTTTGATACCGTCAATCACGGTATCCTTATTCAGCGCCTTACTAGGGTGGGAATATCTGGCCAGGCTCTAAGCTGGATTACTTCCTTTCTGAACGACCGCTCTTACCAGGTCTGCGATGGCACCAACCTGTCTGAGCCGATCCCCCTCCAGTGTGGAGTCCCGCAGGGCTCCTCGTTGAGCCCTACGCTTTTTAATATCTATATGGCCCCACTGGAGGATGTGGTTTCACCCTTTGGGGTGAAAATAGTGACCTACGCGGATGACACCCAGCTTGTCGTCTCGCTATCCCATCATGAAAATGCGGCAGAAAGATTCGGGTGCTGTCTGACAGGTATCATGGCTTGGATGACAGAATCTCGGCTAAAACTCAATGGTTCCAAAACGGAACTTATGATGGTAGGCAACCTTTCCACCTCCCTTCCCAAAACCATGTGGCCCCCCTGTCTGGGTGAGGCGCCCCAACCCAAGAATGAGATTAAGAGCTTGGGAGTATGGTTAGAGCCCGACCTGACGTTCAGAGTACATACGAAGAAAGTGGCAGGGATCTGCTATGGTTTGTTACGCTCGGTCCGAAAGGTGCTGCCTCTCCTCCCTTTTAGTTCAAGGAAACTCCTGATTCAGGGGCTTATACTGTCAAGGCTGGACTACAGTAACGCCTTGCTGCTCGGTGCCCCTGAATCAGCCATCAACACCCTCCAGCGAGTACAAAATGCGGCGGCCAGGGTTTTGACAGGCACTGAAAAAAGAACTTCGGCCAAGCCTGCTCTTAGAGCTCTCCATTGGCTCCCCATCCGGGAGAGAGTTAAATTTAAGGCCCTTTCCATCGCCTTTAAGTCTCTCCAGGGAATGGGTCCCCCAATCCTCAGGGACCTTATATGCCCCTACAAGTCCTCTCGTCCCCTCCGCTCTGACGGGAGCAATTTACTGACTATTCCCAGAGTAAAGAGAGCTCGTTCAGGAGGCAGGAGGTTCTCTGTGAATGTAGCCAAGATCTGGAATGATCTTCCTGCTGCTCTCCGTCTGGAACCCTGTTTCCAGAGGTTTCGGAAATCCTTAAAGACATTCCTTTTTCCACGAGGAATATGAGTCCGCTGTCTGAGGATCTAGGAAGCTAGCTGTGTGTATCAGCGCTGGGACGCTCTCGGGCAGCCATGCGCTTAAGAAATCCAATTCATTCATTCATTCATTACTAGGATTATTTCATAAACCAAGGTCCACCAGCCACTCCACTATCTTGCCTCCCAAATTCTAATAACAATGTAGTCATATGGATCATTCTTGGGGAACACACACGCAACATAAAGATCTGACCTTATTACAGAGAGCCACTGACATAAATGTCTACTCCAATTGATTACTTTATTCTTCAAATAATCCTTATCCTCTCTTAAGGTAGAAGAAGTTCGTAGGACATTAATCTAACATGCATTGTGATGCAGTGGTATGGGACAGCACAGTTTGTTCGGCAGACCGTAAGTGGTTATCTTGAGGTGGCATCCCATTGCATTTCCCAGTCCCTTTGATAGGAACATGTACCAGACTATATATTTGAGTTTAGGACGACAACACCACTTTAGATAACCCAGTGACTCTGTAGACCCCATCAATTCCCACCTCACCGCAGGAGTTCCTCCCAACGGAGGTTTCCCCTCTCTTGCTAGCGATATTTTAAATTCCCTGACAAAATCAAAGATCACATGGTGTTCATCCTTATCCCCCTTCCATTTTGCATGATGTAATCTTAGATTCTAATAAGTCCACCTTCAAAGATAAATCCTGCACCTGAGCTCTTAAGCGTGTGATTTATTCCCTCAGCACATATAACATGTCCATGACTTCCTCTTTCCATATGGTGTCTTTACTATCAGTCGACCCAGGGGGCAGCAGTCCTGCAGAATTCTCCACCTCAGGAGGCCTAATGCTAGAAGCAATACAATAGGTGGTTCCAGTAACTCTTGTGGTTAGAATCTGTTATGACTCCACCAAAGCGACACTTCTTTTGGCTGAACATGCTGGGACTCCCTACAGAGGCTTTGCAGACTTTCCTGTTTATACAATCAGGGGTGCAACAAAGGCCCCGCAGCCCCAGCGGTGCAGGGGGCATCCAGGCTTACCCATACTAGAGAGGGCCCCCTCTGCCCCTACTGATGTGAGTTTGAGAGGCCCCTTCAGCACATCTTGCAGGGCGCAGTCCCACGTTTTGTTACACTACTGAGTACAATATTGTGTGAAACCCAACATGTAATGTTAGACAAGTGTACTATGCCAACGTCAGATCCTTGTACCTGAGTCTTCGTCAATGGGCCTTGGGGTTGCTTTCGGGCCACATTCTTAGGTTTCTCAGAAATTGCCAGGACCCTAGGACCAATGTGGGTAGTTAATACCTGCCTGGAAGGCTTTAAAAGTGATTCCACCTCTTCTATCAAATCTTCAATCGCATCACATGTACAATTGGACGCTGTGTGTCTCACAGATTTTTTTGATGTACCAGGCCGGGACTGTCAGCTGCTTTTCTTTCCCCATTATAAAAATACACTAGGGAGATTTAGCAGTTCAGTCAGTAAATCCTGAGATAAAATGCAATAATGTCTGTAAATGAAAGGAATAAATAGTAACCTTTACCAGAGAAACATAAAGGAGTTTTCAAACAGTACAACCAAGAGGGATGGTCCAGCCCAGACTCATCCGGGCGATGTTGGGTGAAAATTGTGCCTGCCCTTTGTCAGGGGTTTGTTTGCCCAGCTGCCAGGCAGATGGAGGTGCTTGCAGCATGGGATCCTGCATCCTCTCTCCGCCTCCAACAGGGATCCTGAGACTTGGGGTCCCCACCAACAAAGTTCTACTCCTGGGCTGCGGGGCATATGGTGGTGTTCTATATATCGCTTACAGTGTGGGGGCCTGCCTCCTTTCCACGCCTGCACCAACAGGGATCCTGGGACTTGGAGTCCCCACCAACAAAGATCCACTCCAGCGATGCAGGCCGATGGTGGCACTTTGTAGCGCCTACAGCGTGGGGGTCTGCCTCCATCAATAGGGATCCTGCCTCCATCAATAGGGATCCTGGGACTTGGAGTGCCCACCAACAAAGTCCCACTCTTGACGACTTTTGACTGTTTACGAGTGTAAAGTTACTTCAAAGTTTAGGCTTCAGGTCTCCATCGTAAGAAACAGAACGACAATGCCATATTTCTGAGTGTAAGTTGTTACTGCCTAAAAGGAGCAGTATTAAATCCAGCACAACACATGGCCAACAACTAATACTGCAACACCTTCTCATAGAAAATAATGAAGTAAGGGACTTACAGTAAATCCCCACAGGAGACAAATGAATTTAGATTAATTAATTTTGTTATTTCATATATATATATGTCACACACTCATATATATCTTGACAGCCTATAGAACGCTGGGGGTGCTCTGAGACTTTGCTGACACAGCACCTACATTGCTTCTCCTCTCCCCAACATCAAAGGAAAGAGCACAGCACTCCTGAAGCAGCTTGAGTCTTTTAATTTGCAAAAAGTGCAGAGGTACCGGCGCACAGCGTTAATGGTTTACCGTGAGATTCGCCTTGATCGTTTGAAACAAATAATATTTTTATTATGCATTTAAAATTATTGAAAGTGTTGTATATTTCAAAAAAACTAAAATGTTTCATTTTTAGATATTTTGTAAACGTTAAGATATATATAAGTATATGTTAAATAGTTTAAATAAGTTCCTACAGAGATTTGTTTTTAGCCCCTACCTCCATTATTTTTGCGGGCAGTCTGTTGCATTACAAGTGGTTAGCCATATATGGTTCTGCACTTACTACAACTCTGAACTAGAGCACAGTTTCTACTCTTTTGGGTGCTTTGGCCGTAGTAACTTTAGAAGTGCAGTTTGTGATTAGGAATCGAGTTACCTCTATTTGGGTGGCTGTCCTGTCCTAAATCCCTTCCTAAACCCCTCCTTGGCCACCCTAAACCCCTTCAATTTAGTGGCAAGTTTGCCCCTTTTTCCAGCTACTCCTCCTGCTCCCTTCCACATTTACTTCCACGTAGTAAACGTACAAGTGTGAGGATAGAAACGATAGGAGAGAAGGAGCTTGAATGGAAGTGGACATTTACACTCCTAGGATTGCATTTTATAGTACAGAAAGTAGTATTACAGTATTACTACAAACAGCAGTTGGTTAATCAGGCCCAGGAAAACAAACCAGCTATTATCAGATTCCAATATGGCTTCAGACCATACCGCAGCACAGAAATGGTATCCTAAACATCAGGGAATAAGTGCTTACGATCTGTGACAAAGGCTACACTACTTTTATTGGATCTTCCTGCAACCTTTGACACTGTTGACAACTTAATGCTAGCTTGAATGAATGAATGAATGATTACACATTTCTATAGCGCGTGGTTACCCTGAGGCATCTCAGCGCTTAAGTGGTCCATTCATCTCCGCTAATTTTAGCAAAACAGAAAGGTTTTCAATATTTTTCTGAACCTCAGGTGGTTCTCCTCCAAACGGATAGCATCCGGAAGATTGTTCCAAAGTTTTGCAGCATGTAAAGAAAAACGCCTGCCCCCGGTACGGATTCTCCTAGTCCTGGGGATTACCAGTAGGTTCTTATTACTGGATCTTAGGGTCCTACATGTTTGATAGGGACGGAACGGGGTAGAAGGAGGTCCGGTCCAGAATTAGACAGGGCTTTATGTACAATAGCCATTGCCTTAAATTAGATCCGTTGTTGTACAGGTAACCAGTGAAGTTGCCTCAGTGCTGGCTTGGCAGAGGTTCTTCGTGGGATGTCCATTAACATTCGGGCTGCACAATTTTGGATGGTCTGTAAGATCTCGATTGTCCCCTTGGGGGCCCCTAGATAGACTGCGTTGGAATAGTCTAGGCGTGATAAGATCAATGATTGTACTAAAATCCTCCTGGCCTCAAAGGGGAGTAGCCCTATAATTTTTCTAAGTGATCTCATTAGGGCATATCCAGTCCCTGCTACCTTCCGAGCTTGAACCTGAAAGTTAAGGGCTGGATCCATCCAAACTCCTAAGCTTTTAATTTGCTCTTTGGGGTGCGGGGGCTGTCCCAAAGAGTCCGGCCACCACTCATCCACAGAGGTAGGTGGTTTATGTCCCAGCATCATGACCTCTGTTTTAGCTCCATTCAGCTACAAAAAGGACTCATTCATCCACTCATGGACTTTGCTAAGACAGGAGGATAAGTTGTTCTGAGACGACCCCTGCCCGGACAGGGTGATGACTGGATGCTTGTTGTGGCATTCTTGACACCGCTCATGATTGGATATGGTCCCCTCTGGCAAACAGGAAACAAATTTTCAAACTAGTTCGATTCTCTTCCAAATATACAAAGTTCATTAATCGGGTCCCATAAGGCTTCTTCTCTTGTATACTGTTTAACATGTACATGCAACTCCTAGCTGATGTAATATTTTTTTTCATTCTGAGTTTTTCTGTATATACTGATGACACTCATATTCTAGTAAACCTCCACCAAAACATTCCCGATTCTTCAGCTGTTGGCTCTTGCCTAGTTTGCACTAAAACCTGGGTGAATAAAAATGCCCTTGGACAAACATGTACAAAACAGAAATACTGATGTTTTTGTTTAATATAAAACCCTCTGTGCTCCCTTTCAGTCGGCCAATAGAACTGGAACCATCTAGTGCTTCTGTTAAAAACAGCAAAAAATTGCGAATTACTTGCGACTCAAACCTCTTATTCACCCCGCAATTCCCAGAAAGTCAAATCATTGTCGCTATAAGATCGCTAAGCTCTTCCTTTTGCTGGGCATAGTTCAAAGGTCCTTCCACATTCAAACTGTAGCTGGATCCAGAGTACTGCTTGCCAGTCTTCCTCAACACACCAATGACCCTGACAAAACTGCAAATGACTCAAAACAAAGCAATAAGAATCATCTTTGTCCCAATAAAACACGTGAACGCATATCTTCCTACCGCTCCAAACTAAAGTGAGTGCCCATCATTCAACAAATCAGGCTAAAACCCTGTGGATTATCTAAAAAGCCACACACCTTAGCTCCCCCAAATATCTTGCAGATCTGTTCTCTCCAAAAGAAGCTTGAAAGTATTCTTGGGTCCGGGAAAGAATTGAAGCTCACCGCTGCCAAATAGAGAAGGAAATACCTCAAAGGGAAACAATTCTCACCATGGGTACTGAATTGAGGAACCCTGTCCTTCTTAAAAAGCCACGTCTCAGCACCTTCACACCTGAGCTTAAAACACACTTAACGACCTCAGCTTCATGTGCCTAGAAACACATCTTTTTCTGGTATGAGTTGCCACATAATACATAAATACAAATACTAATTGATTGTGTCCATTGAGTAAAAACTGTGTCTCTGTTTCACCTTAGACTGAAATGTAGGAATGTGGCTAGGAGCCTTAAAACCAGTCTGTCACTTTACAAACACAAATTAGTATATACCGGTTATAATACATACTCATGACAACTTTGCTTACCCTAACATTTAAGTGTTGACCCTAAAGAACATCCATTCTTGTGCATCATTTGCCAACATGTGTATGGCTACCTAAAAGAGTTTTAGACCCTACTTTAGTTGTGAAGTTGCACTTAATCTTTACCCCTCTCAGGAGAGATTATAGTGATTAAACTGTATCATTCCAGATCTGATTTAGGGGTGAATTAGGGGTGCCTATTGTGACCAAGTAGTGCAAACCAGAGGTGGTTGTACATCAGAATATCGTACAAAGAACGTTTGTTTGACATAATTATCATGTTCTAAATATCTTTTATAAAATACCATCTTATTGGATCTATTCTCTCTATTATTAACTCTAGTGGGGAATATTTTGGTTCATGGTACGTAGGACACCACAATAGTGAGGATCTCCTAGAGAGTGATGAAGTGGATGGTAGGAGTAACTAGAGTGAAACTTGATAGAAGACAATTGAAACCAGCCAAAGGTGCCCAGTAACATAAGCAGGAGCAGGCTGTTCACCGTTTAGAATACAGGGAGGGGGGGAAGAGAAGCATTGTAGAGATGGTACGCTCTAAGCAGAGCACAGATTAACAGTGGTAATCATGGCTGGGGAAGTTGTGCATGGTGCGATGGAAACAGAGTAAACAAAATGTGCGCAAATTTAGCAAAAAGAAATTGAGGCTCCATACTTGAGGCATAAAGAGATATAGGTAGGTGACTTCAGCAACGTACAGTTAAGTTCTTTCCACCAAAGACAGAAGTTCTACTGTGGGGTTTGCATACAAAGAAAATGTTATCTTCTTGGTCCCCCACATAATTCCTAGCTGAAACCTGTTACACAGATGTGCACTCCTATCAGCTCTGCCATTGGTTCTAGGACCAGTGTAGCGGTGAGAGAGGGCAACCCTGGCTGGTACCTTTTTATGTAGGACAGGAGGAACACAGCACACGGTTGAACCTGAGCTCAGTTCATAGTACTGTATATGGTATTTCAAACAGATGGAGAAAACGTGGGCCAAATTGCATCTTGCATTGGACTGCCAACATAAGAGAGCAGTGTACTTTATCAAAGGCATGTTCTAGATCCACCGACAGGAGGGCAGTGTTTTCCCTTAATTCCCCTGCATGAGCAAGAGCCACATGAAGGCAGCGTTGATTTAGCTGAATTCTTCCATTAGGCCATTAGACCATTTTGGTCTTTGTGGATCAGAAGGCACGTAACGTTTGCTGAGCGAGTGGCAAAACGTTATGTAAGAGTTTTTGAATCAATATTTATTAACACTTCTCAGGAGGTTTACCTGCTTTAAGGTTTACTGTACTAGTAGCCCCTCTCATCTCATGGGGTAGTGACATTTGATCTCTAAAAACGAGAGAGGGGCCCTTTACACACCAAAGAGGTGGGTCACCAATATAACAAAGGTCAAATAAATTCCTCTTTGGTTAACTCAATCAACCACCCACAATACATCCCATATCACCAAAATATAAAGGTAAAAAAAATTATATTCAATATTGCAGAAATAAGTCAATTTATTAAAACCAGTATATTATGTATGAAAAGTCTTGTATATGACATACAATACATAAATCAAGAATTCACACTTAAAAATATCAGTTCATAATTAAAAAATCCTTCCGGATAATCAAAAACAATTCATTACATACAAGTGAAACAATTCAACTTCATTAAAAATAACAATGAAAGACAACACAGTGGGAGAACAAATTGCACAACATATTGTGTCATTAAAACAGCACTAGTCAGTGTCGGATCATTTGTTGCTTGTTGAAAATTCGATATCTCTTTGCCTCACAAATGTCGCAAAGATCTAGCGTTCTAAAAAACAGTAGAGCATTGACGCGTTTCGGTGGGCCATACAAGATCACTACCATCTTCTTCAGGAAAAAGATATCTCCCAGCCACAGTTTGTTCACTTAGTAAAAGCATAAAGCAGCTTCAGCCAAATGTTGATAGGAATCTCCCTGATACGGGAATGGTACTGAAAATATACCTATTAATCGCCCTCAAATCTGTTTTAAATTTCTCCCTGACAGGGATCATGGTAAAAGATGGAATAAGAGCTGGATTAAAACCTCGATTAAAAAAACTCCAGTACCTTCTATTCGGGTTTATGATAATTCCTGCCGATATGTATACAATCCTGGAATTTGTGCAAATGTAGAGAAGGGATTTTCTCCTTCTAGGCGACCTCTCTTGCTTCACCTTCGAGTAACTTGTTGATAAAAAGTGGCTGGGAGATATCTTTTTCCTGAAGAAGGTGGCAGTGATATTGTATGACCCACCGAAACGCGTTATATGCTCTACTGTTTTTTTAGGATGCTAGATTCTGGCAGTGAGTGTACTCTGGAGCCAGACCTCCGTGTTGATAGAACATGGAGGTCTGGCCTCAGAGAACCCTGGATATCACACCGCAGCCCAAGAGTTTGAGAGGCAAACTTGGTAGCCATGATCCTGAAACCTGCATTAATGAGTACAGTATGGTGACATTCCAGCAACCCAGGCACATAGGACTAATATAAAATACAACTGAGACAACAAAGGGACCCTGAATCCTCAACTCCCCCAACCCACACTCCTGATAAAGAAACATCTGTCTCCCTAAACAAGTTAAACTTAGGACTCCGTCAGTTGGGAAAGGGAACCAAACTGTTGCCAACAACAGGAAAAAATAGTCAAAGAGGGAGGATAAAGCGGGTATAATTTAATGTCATTGTTCATCCAGTATCTACATAATAATATCCTCCACCCACAGGGCCGGACTAGCTGGAGCAGGCACCGGGCGTTCACCATAGCTGCAATATCAGCCCCCTGTAACAAAAGCATCTGCAGTATTTTCCACATCCCCCCTCCCCCCTCAGTGGCTAGTCAGACTCAATTGCCAGGACCAGTTTGCGTTCCCAGTCCAGCCATTGCCACTCACTATAGAAGATATTAGTCCACTGTCACCCACAAAGGCAACCAGCTTAAAATACAGACTGAAGTTCAAAGGAATGATGCATTAACTTCAAGGCGCTGCACTTCCAGGATTCAGCAATGCTGGTCCTGCCTCGCTCTGGCCTTCGGTCGGCGATGGGTCCTCTACTCCGGAGAGCAGAGGCCAATTCCATTTTTCTCTTGCTCATTCTCTGCCTTTCTGGAGAAGACACAGCCGTTCCTCAATACAAGACCAGGCCTGTTCAGGACATTCAAAGAAGTGGGATTTTTTTTCTTCAAAGAGTACCCACTCCCAGTTTCAAAACCTCTGATTGTGATAATTAGTTGTCAAAATCTTACCAGTAAGAGGGTAACCACATATACAGCATTGTACGAACGTTCTAGGCCAGTTGTGGGTAACCCTGCAACAGAATTTGTGATTGTATACGGTATATAAAAATTTAAAATCTAAAAAATAAAAAAAGAATGCCTTTTTAAGTTTTTGTTGTCTTTTCCACGAAAATAATGGTGAGTTGCTTTGAAGTAGAATCCAATGAGTGTTTTCTGTGTTCCATATTGTAATCAGAAATGACTTTTTATATTTGCAATGTACAGCTGTTTATAGTGATTCATATGTAGAATGCTAATACGACTAGTAAAGTGGAACATTTATCTACCCGTTGTAAATTGGATGTATCATGTAGTTTCCAGCACTGAGCCTACAGCTGTACCTGCCGGTGGTGCCAAGTCCAATTTGGGCAATTTCAATGCAGCCCTTTCCACGAGCACAAACAGTCTTGGAAGCGAGCGCTGTGGAACCATCAGTGCCACAGAGAGCCTCCCAGGGGATGCCCTTAATGAGGATTCTGACAGTGACATCAGCAAGAGTGCCCCCGGTGAGTGGATGGGTTCAGCCATTTTTAAACGCCGTCAATGTTACTTTATGTTAGAACATTTAGACATCAATTAACGTTTTCACTGCTAACATTTTCCATGATTTTCCACACAGAAAAAATGCATTGAGAGACGTTTTAAGAACAGCAGAGCATGAAGCACTTGATTATTTTAAACTGGTGTAAACTGAATTGCAAAAGTGTAAACTTGGTCATGAATTAAACAGGAAGTGAAATGGCCACTGGCAAAATCTGGCAGAAAAGCATATATACATGAAATTCAGATGATGCCAGTCAGTGCATTTCCCTCACTCACCACTGTAAACGTTCCTTCCATATTTACATTCTCATTTGAACTCCAAATGCCATCACATTTTAGCGTGACACAATTCACTAATATTGCAATTCACAATTTTGGCAAATGCGAGTAATCCGTATTTGCCGCATTAGCTTGTTTAATTTTGAATTCAAGGTAGGAAAGCGGAGGGAACACCTCGATTTTCAATGGGGGAGCACAGCCAGAGTTTCTACATTGGAAATATTTCCCCGAGGAGAACATAATATAAACAAGGACTCCCCGAATTTTTTGTGAATCCTTAAAGATGGAAAATTCTTCCAAACATATGAGTAACCCCATGGGAGAATATCTCTGAGTTTTCCACTTATTCTTTCTCAATAGGGCTGTATTAGAGCAGGAGAGACTTTTATTTAGCAGGTAAAGTAAATACAGTGTATGAATATATTTTGTGATCGATGCTCCGTGTTATTTACAAGCTCGACAGTTCTTTTTTGTTGAAACGTAGGCTTCTCTGGATTTAATAGTTTGTTGTTCAGCCTGAAGTTACTCTCTGAATCTACAGCAATTCTCTAAAGGTTGTGATCAAGTCTGTAAGGGCCCAATTCACAAAGGGTTTGTACACCACAGTGTCATTTAGAAGCACAAAAATACATGTCCAACTATAAATTACACACAGAATGTCTTATTGATTACTAAATAATACATGTAAAAGCACAATTATAAAACCGGTGCAGCCACCTACGCAACAATGGAGGGAGCTTCGCCAATGATCGACCAATTTTCAATTTAAAAAACTAGGATTTACAGTAACTTATACATTCCAAGCAGCTTTAGAAAGTGTTGTACTTAACATCTTTAGGAAATTAATTGCAGGTTTATGTTTTACATAGCTGTTATTCTCAAGAACATGTACTAAAACAGGTATTACAAATTTTCTGCCAAACTGTTTATAAAATGTGCAAAACAATGCAAAATACAAAGTGCAAAAGTAGTTTGGGGAGGATTGATCACATGGGCATATTGATATGGTTGTTGAGTCAAATTGTCCTAGGAGAAAGGAAAAAAGGCTACGGATAGAACCTAAATGAAATCTTGTACGCAGTGATCTCTCCCATGGGTTGTAACAAGATTCAAGTAGGGTTCCAAGCTCATTGTGATTTTGATAATGACATATTCCTGTATTTAAGCTTTCTTCATCTTCTCCGCCTCCTTGGATAGTATAGTGTGGGCACTGAACTTATCCCTAACCTCATTTTTTTCCCCCGTAACTTCCAGTGTGGCCTACCAAATAAATGCACTCGTCTGAGTATGTTGGCTAATGATTTTATATAGAGTAAACCCCTGGGTGGCATGCTTCATCATAGGGTTCATCCCTAACCTGCTACGGAAAGGGGCGTGCTACGACTGACGGATTCGTGGCAGCACTGATAGTATATTTTGCCTATACACCTACACTGATTGCAATGATATTTGGAGTGTTTTATTTTGTAAAAACTGGGTTAAAAATATCTGGATAGTGGGAAAAGGACTATTTTATTCAATCACCTAGTCTATATGATTAAAAAATGGGGATGACGAGAAACTTCTAGCTTAAATGACCTTAAGTTTCTCTGGTTAACTAGTTTCAAGCCCTACCCCAAGGTTTTTCATCAGGACCTAAGGGGTTTACTCCCTGTGTACCACTCCTACAGTCATCAAATCTCTTAATAGGTGAAAATATAGATATAATGAAAATAGAGGTATACTGCACCTATTTGGTCTGTTCTTATTTTTTCTACGAAGGTTGGGAAAGAAAAAGAGTAGTTAAAAATGTGCACGATCCGTAGGCCTCTTCATTGCATTGTGTTGTCCATCATGCACCAAAGTGAGTGGATGGTGATATATTTCTCATACTCTGAATATGTGAGCACACTGTGAAAAATTATTTCAATGCAAGGGCCAAGTTAGACACAAAATACAGACACACACACAGGACTTGCTCCTAAATAGAACAATACTGCACACAATACATTACATACATGTAAATATGCCTAGTTAGGCCTCATGAGCCCAAACAGGGAAGAAGGGACGCCTGTAGTCATACTCTGTTGATTTAAAACACAGTATTCCAAACCGGACAATCAGATGCAGCAAGCGATTTGGCAAACCTCCTATCGTTAAGAGGAGAGGTCCACTAAACCTTAAGTTCCGGAATTCTGATATTGTCATAGCAGGACTTACTTTCTCAAAGCTACTCCCTCTTTATGGGATTGCCTGTTCGCATGTGGCTCCGGAAATACTGGCGGGACATGGCTTGTCACGTAATATACAAGGAGGACGTGCTGCCGTCGGTGTCCCCGAGGCAGTGCGGCACTAGACGGCTAACTATCTTGAAGAGAAGAGCTGTCTCTTTGCCTAGACGAGGTGCATCCCATGTCCATGGGTTCATGTTTGGGCTACCCAGGGGAATTATTTTTTCTCTTCATGTTACTATATTAATAGTGCACAATGGGAAAGTACCAAACAATATGAAACAAACAAAGCATAACTTACTAAGATCATTTCCTTTTGAGCTTTAATAATCATCAGAAGTTATTGTCAAGAAATGACAGGGTAGCTGGGTGGTGGAGCGTCAACTTTGATGGGCTTACACCCAGATTCGTCTGGAGCAGAACCTGAAAAATTCGAATAAAATTCTAAAAGAAATTATGATGCAATACACCTTGTTTTTGTCTGGTGTCAGTTGGTGCTGGAGCCCCAATGCCGGATTATATGCAAGGTGGATGAATTTGTAGACATAGATGTGTCGATGTTTGTGCAGACATAAAAGCCTGATATATAGTTGCCCAGGTGGCCATCCATTGTTACTATCAGACTTATGAAAACACCATTGGGAAATGGTCACAATGCTAGAAAGCCTCTCAGGCGCTGAGGTGGTCACAAATGGATATAGGGTTAGTCATATAAACTGACCCCAGGCTTATGAAAGTATCATGGGTAAATGGTCACAATGCTAGAAAGCTTCTCAGGCGCTGAGGTGGTCATAGGTGTATTTAGGGTTAGTCATATAAACTGACTCCAGGAGATGTTTTTTTTCAGGCCTACCTCGTGTAATTTGAATCTATAGACCTATTGCTGTTCTTTTTCGCACAACTGGGACTCTTGGTTCACTTGTATGATTACTGCCCAACGTAAGATATGTTTCCGTGCCTTGAACTCTTTTTAAAAAAAAAAAATGTTAATACATTTTTTATTGCAGATTCACAGAAAGCTGCTAACAATCCATCGGGTATTCCAATTTTTCATCACAATGAGTACACCCCGCCGTGAATAGAAGGATACATGGCCGTTTAGCCCACATCCCGGAGGTTGGGCGGCAAGCATCGTGCGAGCTCTGTAGGTATAGACTCATACACAAATGTGAGCATAGAACAGGCATTCCGGACATCTGCTTTTTTCCTTTGTATTATATTTCTGAACCGTCCCCACCCCTCCTAACAAACAGTAAACACACTTAGCATATCTTCCTCAAAGCCTGAACGAAAAGTAGCAGCAATTACACATCTATCCCCTCCCTTTTCCCTCCAGCGCCAGCACAATCTTTCACAGTTCTGTGTCATGTGCCACTGGTGTCTCAGCGCATCACTCGAATTCCTTGTGTGTCATCATACCCTTCGTTCAAATGTCTCGTTCATCCCAGTACCCTGACCCATGCTCCCCCCCCCCAGGGGTCCCCCTCACAGCCCCCCATCCAACCCATGGTATCGTCGCCATTTGGACAAACTGCCATTGGCTGGTAGAACTTAGCAAACTACGAGGCTTCCAAAGGTGGGATGATATAGGCATCTCGACTATAGGAGATGTGATAGCCAAAGGGGAATTAAAATCCGTGGCTTGAACTCTTGAGTGTTTCAAGAATCAACCCTATGAGACAATGGAACATCCAAGTGGTAGGTGCAGACTTTTGAGTATTTTGGGAATAGTATAGAAATATGGGGTTACTGGATGTTTGTCGGTCAGGAAATCACTTTCTTTCCTGGAGATCAAGTCATTCACTAAGGTGAACAAAAGTGCCAGCAAACATTGGTGAATTCTGAATGGCAGCGATACGCCTGTACCGAAACAGATGTTCTCTCACTGGAGATGCCGAAGCCTTAGTGACATGTTGGTACACACCGAGCCACCCACACCTAGGGACAGGTCAGCGGGATAGAGTTTCATCACACCTCTCAGCGGACATGTGGCAACTGCAGTGTGTGCCATCTGACAAAAACCAGAAAACCATCACTTTCAATGATAACACAACATGGGAATTACAATGGTTCACCAAATTCAACACCAAATGGGTAATCTATATAATTACCTGCCCGTGTGACTTACACTATATAGGGATGACGTCATGTAAAATCAAGACCAGAATCTGTGAGCATCGTAGCAACCTCAGATGCCAACAAGCAACAACTAAAAAGGCCACTCATTACATGGAACACCACCATACTGCTATCGACTTACTTTAAGCAGTAATCTAACTAGTGAACCAAGAGTCCCAGTTGTTCGAGAAAGAACAGCGATGGGTTTGTAGACTCAAGTCACCCGACGTAGACCTGAATGAAAACATCCCCTGGGGTCAGTTTATATGACTAACCCTAGATCCACCTCAGCGCCAGAGAAGCTTTCTAGCAAAGCGACCATTTCCCAATGGTGTTTTCATAAGTCTGATCGTAACAATGGATGGCCCACCTGGGCGGCTATATATCAGGTTTTTATGTATGCACCAACATAATACACCTATGTCTACAAATTCATCCACCTTGTATATCCCGCCAGACAAAAACAAGGTGTATTGTATCATAATTCCTATTATAATTTATTCGAATTTTCCAGGTTATGCTCCAGATGAATCCCGGTGTGACCTCATTAAAGTGGATACTCCACCACCCAGCTACTCTCCCATTTATTGACTATAACTTCCGATGATTATTAAAACTCAAAAGGAAATGACCATATTAATTCCGCTGCTATGTTTTTTCTCATATTGTGTGGGTACTTTCCTATTGTGCATTAATAATATAGTAACACGAAAAAAATAATAATACCCCTAAGTACCCCAGATGCGAACCCATGGACCGGGGACGAAGAGAGAGCTCTTCTCTTCAAGATAGTTAGCGGTCTAGTGGCGCACCGCCCCAAAGACGCCGATGGCAGCACGTCCTCCCCGTATATTACAGGACACGCCATGCCCCTCCTGCATCTCTGGAGCCACGGGCGAACAGGCAATCCCATAACGAGGGAGTAGCCTTGACAAAGTAAGTCCTCCCATCACAATTTCAGAATTCCGGAACTTAATGTTTAGTGGACCTCTCCTTTTAACAATAGGAGGTTTTCCAAACCGCTTGCTGCATCTAATTGTCCCGTTTGGAATACTGTGTTTTATACCAACAGAGTATGTCTACAAGCATCCCTTCTTCCCCGTTTGCACTTATGAGGCCTAACTAGGTCATATTTACATGTATGTAATGTATTGTGTGCAGCATTGTTCTATTTGGGAGCAAGTCCTGTGTGTGTCTATGTATTGTGTGTCTAACTTAACCCTTGCATTGAAATACTTTTTCACAGTGTTCTCACGTATTCAGAGTATGAGAAATATATCACCATCCACTCACTTTAGTGCATGATGGACAACACATAATGCAATTACGAGGCCCACGTGCCGTGCATATTTTAAACAACTCTTTTTTTTCCCCAACCTTCGTAGAAAACATAACCGACCAAATAGATGCTGTATACCTTTATTTTCATGTATTTTCATTATATCTATATTTTTACTTTTTAAGAGATTTGATGACTGTATGAGTGGTAACAGAGAATAACCCCCTTCGGTCCTGATGAAAAGGCTTGAGGTAGGGCTTGTAACCAGTCAGCCAGAGTAATTAAGGGTAATTTACCCTAAAAGTTTCTCGTCATCTCAATTTTTCTATAATATCGGCTAGGGGATTGAATAAAATCGACCTTTTCCCACTAGCCAGATATTTTTAAACCAGTGTTTACAAAACAAAACACTCCAAATATCCTTGCAATCAGTGTAGGTGTATAGGCAAAACATACTATCAGTGCTCCCACGTATCCGTCGGTCGTAGCACTCCCCTTTCCGTAGCAGGGTGGGGATGAACCCTATGATGAAGCATGCCACCAAGGGGTAACCCTGGTGGGTGAGGGTTACTTAAAAGAAAGCGTTTTTCCTTTCACCTACGAGGTTGACATTGTTTCCGTTTTTCTAGTAGTGACTCCTTTTGGTTATTTGATAATAGTTTGGAGGAAGAGTCCTCTCCTTTTTCCTCTATCTCCCTTTTTTGTTGTTTAGATTTATATATAGTAACCATGGTATCTTAAGGCCATGGTTTCCAAGGTAAAAAGAGTAAGGATTTCAATTCTAAAAACAAAAATATATCCTAAAAATAAAGGACATGTTTACCCTTCTATCAGTATTTTCCCTTTTGCCATTTTGGTGTTTGGCTTCCTATCATCCCACATAGTGGCAGGACAGCATTGGTTTGTTTTGTCTTATCTAATATTGACTTCTAGAAGCAGAATCCTTACCTTAGAAATATCTCCAGACATCAGATGAGATCTAGAAATTTTTCGTGAGTAGTACCCCTGCTCGATGTTAGATGGCATCATTCAGCTCCAAGTGGCGTTTTTCAGTGTTGTCTTTACCAGAGGTGATATACGCGGTGCCTATATAAGCACCACCTCAACACACTGACGTCTGTTCTTTTCTTTTCACAGAAATCAGCGCAGATAGCTACCTGTGTAAATTTGTGACTGATCTTTTTCGAATTTTTGTTGAGTCTTTTGAGATTTTTTTCCTGTGTTGCAGGATGTCAAGTAAGAAGGGTGTCTTCAAACCCTGCGGTGCTTGTCACTGATAGATGTCGAAGACGTGCCTGCACCTTGTTAGCCTTTGGTGCCTCGAGCGCGACTGTGACACGAAGACATACGTCAAATGCTGTGCAGTGCACTCTCAAGCTTCTTGTTACCCCATGTGCTCCCCGTGATGGTCTGGACCCGGGTCGAGAATGAGGTCCCGGATTCGGTCGTGGAGCCCAAGATGCTCGCCCACTCTAAGTCATCCTTGGATAAGTCCCACAAGCGGAAGAAGAGTAAGAAATCAAAGAGGTCTTTGACTGCGCCCCGTCCATCGAAGTCCCCCGACGATATGAGGATGCGTAATCATTCAAGGTCCAGTGGCTAGGCTGGCGTCGCTTCTCAACAAGTTTCTGGGAGCCGGAGCGACCCCCTGCTGAACTTTGAGAGTTCTCTGAGGCCATGTACCCCCTATTTGAGTAGACTGTCCCCGCTGGTGCACCTTCAGGCCCCACAGGTTCTGGAGGGGCCTCCACTGGTTCTCCGCCTGCTTTTCGGCCCCGGCTCCAGTCTTGTTCCTTGGATCCATGGATGGATCCTGACCGGCTCTGGTCGGTAAACCTCAACCTTGCCCTCGGGCGGCCCATCCCCATTCTCAGCCCCGAGGCAGAGGGGCTTCTTCCGACGCGGACTCGAGCCATGTCCTCCAGGCCAGAGCCCTAGTCTTATGGACTGGGACTTGGAGGGGATTGGGATGGGTCTCTGGACCCTGAAGAATACCAGCCCCTAGACCCAAAAATTTACTGGTGCGAGAAATTGGCAGAATCCAGCGGACTGGACACCTCTCCAGATACTCTCCTCCCACCATGGCTACAGAGGAGGGGGCGTCTTCTGTGATGGTGGTGAGAAGAGCGACTGAGGTCCTGGACCTTGACCTACCCTCCGTGGCAGCCATGTCTATCATGTAGGTGACCACCTTAGAACCACTTCTCTCTTTTAATGAAGCCCTTACGGACGTCCTGTTGGGAATCGGTCCAAACCCTGCACAGGGACTCCTGTGAACAGGATGATTGTCCACCACCACCGCCCCACCCTAGGAGACCCTACCTTCCTCACCCAACACCCTACCCATGAGAGCTTAGTGATCCGAGCTTCCATCTCCTGTGTACATCCTGGTGCTACCCTTACCACTCCACCAGATAGGGAATTCAAGAGGTTGGACTCTTTAGAAAATATAATTTTTAGCACTGCGATCCGTGAACACCACATGACTTTTGGGCCATCACTCCCTTGCCCAGTGGGATTCGGTTGCGTAGTTGCTGCCCATGGTCCAGAGGGGTCCTGGGCCATATTTATTTTTTTATTTTATGAGTTTTATATAGCGCTGCCCTGACCTGGGGGCATCGGAGCGCTTTACAACAGTGTTTTATAAAAGATACTTAATGAAGCAATATTAAACGTTCAGTCCACGGGTGCTGCGTGTTCTTGAGATAGTAGTAGAGTCTTGAGGTGTCCTCGTTGTATGCTTAGTTGAGGTAGTTCAAAGGACCTGAGGAAACCTCGGTTATTGGCTGAGGTGAATCAGTCGGTTGGGAGCCAGAGCGTAACGGGGATAGGGTTTGGCTTAGGGGCGGGGGTTATCCCTTCGGGATGGAGCGGTTGAGGAGGCGGGCTTTAAGGTACTGAATTTTGTGAAGGACGGGATCGTTCTGATGACTGCTGAAATGGAGTTCCAGATTTTGGGCACTTTTCCCATGAATGACCTGGCCATGGTTGATTGTTTGCGTGTTCTCGTGGGGATGAGAAGGAGGGAGTTGGAGCTCCTGAGGTTCCTTGTCTGACCTGCCCTCTTGAGCTTGGTGGCCAGGTAGTCCAGTTTCCCTGTGTGTAAGGCTTTGTGCGTGAGGCAGGCTGTTCTGAAGTACGCACGCTGATCAATTGGGAGCCATTTTAGTTCTTTTAGTGCAGGAGAAATGTGATCATATTTCCTGATTCCAGTGACCATTATGGCTGCTGTGTTGCGAATTGTTTTGAGGGGAGCTAGGTGGGTTTTAGCGGTACCGGTTAAGGTTGCGGTACCGTAGTCGAGTATGGGTAGCGCCAGTGCTTGGGTGGCTTGTTTGAGGTCTTTGTTAGGAATGAATGGTTTAATCTTGTAGAGAAGCTTCAGGTTGAGGAAGGCGGTCTTTGCAGAATTTTTGATGTGTTTGGTCATGTCCAGTTTGGGGTACTTTTCCAAGCTATTTCTGATGGGAGAGATGCAGCAAAGTTCATGATTCGATGTGGGCTGGACATGACTGACTTTCCATGGCCCCTCGCCAACCCCAGTCCACCTTTCGTTCCTTTCCATGGCCCCTCGCCAACCCTATTTTGCCTTTCACTCCTTTCAGGGCCACGGAAGGAGCTTCCTGCCACATCTTTACCCCATCCCCCCCAGCCACCACAAAGCACAAGCTTTCCAGCCTCTGTGCGGCCGAGTGGGTCGAGAAGCTAGAGGTCAGGCCAGTTCACCATTCCCCCAGCAGCCATAGCTTCGAAACCCCTTTAGTTTGCCCTCTTACCATAATAGTCGCCCAGTGAGAGGCAGGATACCCCATCACCTTTCCTACTGTAGGTCTATAACATCAGAACAATGGGTTCTTCAGATTGCTTAAAGGGACTACTCCCTCCCGTTCCTAATCACCCCTCTACCTATGCCACCCACTTGTGACAGTCTGAGGGAGGACAATCTCACTTTGACAGGACGTGATGTGTCTCTTAGCTTAGGAAGCCATAGAGAGGGTACCAGTCTCAGAAGTAGGTATTGGTTGTTATTTCTACCACTTTCTGTTGCTCAGGATGGACTGAAGCCTTCATCCTAGCCTAGACTTGCAGAGAACTTCAAAATGGTCACGCACCCTCAAGTCCTGTCTGCCCTGGACCCGGGAGACTGGATGGTGCTGTTGGACTTGCAGGGTGCATGCTTCTACATTCCCCTCCTGGCTGCTTACAGGCATTAGCTGTGGATCCAGCAGGCTATGAGCACTTTCAGTTCACCATGTTCAATTTAGGAATGACCAGCGCCCATTGGGTTTTCTCCAAGGGGATGATGGTGGCAGCCCATCCATGGAGACCAGGGGTGCCAGTTTTCCCCTATCTCGACGACTGGGTGTGGAAGGCGGACTCGTCCCAGGATGTCATCTCCCTCCTCCAGACTTCTGCTTGTCGGGAGCCCCACAAGACTCACCTGGGCTTGTGAAGCTATTCCGCAGAGACGACAAGGACCACCGCCCCTGTACCCACCTAACCCGTGCAGGAGTGGTCCCAGCAAGGACGAGATGGAACCAGGGAAGGAAGCCAACAGGGAACGGAGGAGCCTTGGTGGAAGAGGAGTAGGTTTAGGGTCTGGGCACGTCTGAGGAAACAAGAAAAAGACCCAATTAGAATAAACCCCTACTCCTATTACAGAGAACAACCACGAAACACATGCAGGAATGAGCCCCTGTTCTCTGACTCACTATGGCGTGCTGCACGGGCAGGACCAATGAGAAGGTCGTCAAGTTAAGTGTCCATGCGCTTCTGCAACCCACCAAAAGAAAGCGCTCCTGCGCAAAGCAAAGAAAGCAAGAAAAACCACCAATGTTCAAAGGCTCCTGTGAGTAAAAAGAAAAACCAAGGGATAGTGCTCCTGCGCGGTGAATGTAAACCAATGTGAAAGCGCTCCTGCGCTGTGTGTCCCTAATAACAGGCTCCAGGGTAAGCGCTATAGCGCGGCCCAGTCTCTAGTCAATAGTGCTCCTGTGCACCATAAACATGAGCAGCAGCGCTCCTGCGCGGCTGCAAGAACAAAGGATCATCTGGCCAATAGTGCTCCTGTGCACTAGAAACATGAGAAGCAGCGCTCCTGTGCGGCTGCGAGAAGAAAGTATAATCTGGCCAATACAAAAGGGTTCAGTACAGCGCTCCTGCGTGGCATGAAAACCCCCAGGGGAAACAGGACGTGAAACGCCAGAAGCGGCGAAAGGAAAAAGCACCAACAGCGTAGCTGCGCTCGTTACCGGTCTCGCTTGCAGACGGGAGCTGTCAGGTCGTCACGAAGCGCAGCAGGAATCAGACCTCTGTGGTCTGCTGGGCTCAAAACGGGTTCCGCAAAGTATCAGAAGCACCGAGCCGGCGGGAAAGTATGCGTTTAAGCGTTTTCCCCTGGAAGTGCTTTTGGTGGCTGAGAACTAGACCGGGACTTCACTTCCACCCGGAATTGAGGATTTCCGATGCCTGCATGTGTTTTTCAAACACAACAGGTGATGGACCGAATGTGGATCAATGTCACACACTCACCCCAGTCCAAAGATCTGGGCCCAAATCCATCGTTTTTTTGCACTCCACACCACCCTGGGTAGACAATGGCGATATGCAAATCAGCTCTGACCCTGTGCCCCATGGGAACAGTCCAGTCCGAACTACAAAAGCCATGTCCTTCCCAGAACGGAATCAAGCATCCGAGGACCGGACCGGTTTCGAGGTAACACCTCATCAGCCCGGCTAGCTTGACTCCAGTGGTGTGGAATGCCTGGGACCCACATCTGGGCATCCCCAGCGCACTTAGGGCGGAATATGCAAACACAACAGGTGATGGACCGAATGTGGATCAATGTCACACACTCACCCCAGTCCAAAGATCTGGGCCCAAATCCATCGTTTTTTTGCACTCCACACCACCCTGGGTTAGACAATGGCGATATGCAAATCAGCTCTGACCCTGTGCCTCATGGGAACAGTCCAGTCCGAACTACAAAAGCCATGTCCTTCCCAGAACGGAATCAAGCATCCGAGGACCGGACCGGTTTCGAGGTAACACCTCTCATCAGCCCGGCTAGCTTGACTCCAGTGGTGTGGAGTGCCTGGGACCCACGTCTGGGCATCCCCAGCGCACTTAGGGCGGAATATGCAAACACAACAGGTGATGGACCGAATGTGGATCAATGTCACACACTCACCCCAGTCCAAAGATCTGGGCCCAAATCCATCGTTTTTTTGCACTCCACACCACCCTGGGTTAGACAATGGCGATATGCAAATCAGCTCTGACCCTGTGCCCCATGGGAACAGTCCAGTCCGAACTACAAAAGCCATGTCCTTCCCAGAACGGAATCAAGCATCCGAGGACCGGACCGGTTTCGAGGTAACACCTCTCATCAGCCCGGCTAGCTTGACTCCAGTGGTGTGGAGTGCCTGGGACCCACGTCTGGGCATCCCCAGCGCACTTAGGACGGAATATGCAAACACAACAGGTGATGGACCGAATGTGGATCAATGTCACACACTCACCCCAGTCCAAAGATCTGGGCCCAAATCCATCGTTTTTTTGCACTCCACACCACCCTGGGTTAGACAATGGCGATATGCAAATCAGCTCTGACCCTGTGCCCCATGGGAACAGTCCAGTCCGAACTACAAAAGCCATGTCCTTCCCAGAACGGAATCAAGCATCCGAGGACCGGACCGGTTTCGAGGTAACACCTCATCAGCCCGGCTAGCTTGACTCCAGTGGTGTGGAGTGCCTGGGACCCACGTCTGGGCATCCCCAGCGCACTTAGGGCGGAATATGCAAACACAACAGGTGATGGACCGAATGTGGATCAATATCACACACTCACCCCAGTCCAAAGATCTGGGCCCAAATCCATCGTTTTTTTGCACTCCACACCACCCTGGGTTAGATAATGGCGATATGCAAATCAGCTCTGACCCTGTGCCCCATGGGAACAGTCCAGTCCGAACTACAAAAGCCATGTCCTTCCCAGAACGGAATCAAGCATCCGAGGACTGGACCGGTTTCGAGGTAACACCTCTCATCAGCCCGGCTAGCTTGACTCCAGTGGTGTGGAGGGCCTGGGACCCACGTCTGGGCATCCCCAGCGCACTTATCAACCTATCAAACCTATACTTTTACCCCCTTCTCGTGTGGAAGCACTCTATTTTTGTATTACCCCTTCTCCCTCAATTTCTTTCTCTGGGATACTTATCTACAGACCTCCTGGTACCAGGACCAGCTTTCCTTCTGAACTCATGACTATTCTTGAACCGTATATTGGAAAAACAGCCTTTACCATCTTGGGTGATTTTAATTTTCACTTAGATGAGACCAACTCTAAAAACACTATCTCTCTCGTCGAATCCCTTAAAGCGTGTGACTTCATCCAGCACGTAAATAGTCCTACACATAAGGCAGGACATATTCTTGATGGTCTATTTTCCAACGACGACAGGCTTTCCACTGGTGCTCCATTACAGGTGGTCTGGTCCGATCATTTTGCTGTACCATTTGATCTTGACATCTCCGGCACCTGTTCCTCCAATCACAATACTACTCCCTTTATTCTCAGGAGAAACTTAAGGAATATCTCAGATGACACTATTGCCCCTCTGATCTCCACTTCCGAACTTCTATCTGTCACGGATGCTTCAGAGGCAGCCCAGTCTCTGACTGACTCCATCTCCAAAGCAGTTGATAAGCTTGCCCCCTCATCCCTGTGCTATGTAGCACGCCTTAAACCTACTGCACCCTGGTTCTCTGACCAACTCAGACTTATGAGACAGGGTTGCAGGAGTAGTGAAAGGAAGTGGAGGAAATCCTGGGACTTAAAAGATAGAGAGGACCATAAATCCGCACTACGTGCCTACAAATACCAAGTGACAATCAAGAAACAGGAATATTTTTCAAATCTGACCAGCTCTCTTTCTTCTTCAAGAGATCTTTTCAAAATCGCTGACTCTTTATGTTCCCTGCAACTTCCCGACCCAGTAGTCAGTTCCCAACAACTCTGTAACGATATTTCAGACTTCTTTCATAGTAAAATACATGACATTCACGTCGCTCTCGAATCCCACCGTCTTGCTCTTGATCATAACACTCCCCCTCTCATATCCAATCTGGATGCTCTAGGCAAGGACCCCCCCTGCCTATTCACATCTTTTCCTTCCCTATCCCTTGAATCTCTTAATTCTCTTCTTGACAAAATTAAATCGGCCTCCCCCCTTGATCCAATACCCCTTAAGAAACTGAAAGAGTGCAGAATTCACCTTTCTCCTCTTTTGCTTGACGTCTTAAATAAGGCCATCGCGCAAGGCTCTTTCCCTTCTATTTGGAAGAAGGCTATAGTCAAGCCGCTACTTAAGAAGCCGACTCTGGACCCGGCCATGCTGAAAAATTTTAGGCCCATTTCGCTTCTTCCTGCACCCGCGAAGTTGCTTGAGTCGCATTTGAATTTCCATCTATCTGCCTTTCTCGAATCTTCTGAATACCTGGATAACACTCAGCACGGTTTCAGAAAACACCACAGCACAGAGTCCGCCCTTACCTATGTGGTCGATAACATCCGACGCAAGGTGGACTCTGGCCAAACCACTGTACTAGTTCTGCTGGACCTCACGGCCGCTTTCGACACCCTCTCCCCCGCCATCTTGTCATCTCGGCTAAGGGAGGCGGGTGTCACTGGATCGGCCCTGAGTCTCCTAATTTCCTTCCTGACCGAAAGGGAACAGAGAGTGATGCTTGGGAACCACCTCTCCCCTGCCAAGTCTCTGCAATGTGGGGTGCCACAAGGGTCGGCCTTAAGTCCGACCCTTTTTAACATCTATGTGGCCCCCCTTGCAAGACTTATTAAATCTCAGGGGATGGAGGTGGTATCCTATGCAGACGACACGCAGATTATGGTCTCCCTTGCTCACACCTCGGTTAGTACATCTGCCGCCAGCTTCAGGGTCTGCATGCAGTATGTGGCAGACTGGATGACTATAAATTCCCTGAAGCTGAATGGTGAAAAAACCGAGGTGTTAATATTTGGGAAGAACCAGAATCTGTGGTCGAGCGAGTGGTGGCCTTCTTCTCTTGGCATCTGCCCCACTCCCTCCCTTTCTGCCAAAAATCTGGGAGTGATATTTGACACCTCACTCTCTATGTCCCTGCAAGTCAACAGGACCGTTGCTACCTGCTGTGGTGTGATCCGGGTACTCAACAAAATCCGTGGGTACCTTTCCCCCCAGGCGCGTAAACAGGTTGCAGTCGCCCTGGTGGGTTCAAGACTGGACTACTGCAACTCCCTCTATATGGAAGTCAACAAAGGGTTGATCCACCGTTTGCAGACTCTTCAGAACTCTGCAGCACGCTTTGTTTTGAATCTCCCCAAAGCTTCCTCTGCCACCTTAGCCAGGAAGGAGCTTCATTGGCTTCCGGTACAGCACAGAATCGCCTTCAAAATTCTCTGCCTCACCCACAGAGCATTGATGGATGGTCCTGCTAGTGCCATTGGCTCACTCCTCTCGCGCTATGTCCCCACAAGAAATCTGCGCTCTGCGGGACTCTGCCAACTAGCTGTTCCCCGCATCAAATCTGTCAGATGGGGAGCCAGAGCCTTTTCCGTCGTCGCTCCTCAATTGTGGAACTCCCTCCCCATGGAGATAAAAACTCTCCCCTCCATCGACTCTTTCAAGAAGGCCCTAAAAACTTTTTTCTTTAAGAAGGCCTACTCATGATTAACTATCACTAGGTAGGGTCTTAAGTTGCTGTATTTAATCTAGGCGCCTTGACGCCCACTGGGCTAAGTTTGCGCGATACAAGAAACCCCTCATTCATTCCATTCATTCACTTAGGGCGGAATATGCAAACACAACAGGTGATGGACCGAATGTGGATCAATGTCACACACTCACCCCAGTCCAAAGATCTGGGCCCAAATCCATCGTTTTTTTGCACACTTGTGTTTTTCGGCGCTTCGGTACGGTGGAACGGCTGCGACATGACACTGCTTACCTCCTGCACTGCTATCAGTGTAGTTTCCGGCCTATCCTCCTGAAGGTGAGTTCAGTCTTATCTGGCTGTGAAACCGAGGTTTCTGTCTTTATCCTGGATTTTGATGAGACTGACTCTGAGGCTGCTGGGCCTCTTGGCTTCCTGCATCCTGCTTTTGACACATGCCTGCTGGGGTTTGCGGGCTATGCATTGGAACCTAAAGTTCCAGTGGGAGAATTTCTCTGACATGGTTCATATCTCAAAGGGAACTGCAAATGATCTGCAGTGGTTGCTACCGAACTGCGATAGGGTCAGCGGCAGACCCCGCCCCCTTCCCCAACCAGATCTCACAGTGGTGAAATATGCTTCACTCCTGGTATAGGACGGCCATCTGGAAGATCGGAGGCCTCTGCTCTTTGGCAGAATCCGGACTCCACATCAACCTACTGGAGCTCCGGGCGATCCAGCAGGCCTTGCTACCCTCCATCAAGGGAAGGCTAGTGCAGGTGTTCATGGACAACACTACCGTTGTGTGGTAGTGCAGCTAATAGGTCATGGACCCTTTGTCAAGAGGCCCTTCTTGTCTGAACATGGCTGGAATGTCAGAGCATTTCCCTGGTAGTTCAACACCTGGCGGGCACTCTGAATGCCAGGAGGGACTAACTCAGCCTAAGATGCCTAGCTGATCTCGAAAGGCATCTTCCTCCGGAGGTTGTGTAAGGTCACTTTCAACCATGGGGAGAGCCTTTGTTAGATTTATTTGTCTCTGCCGGGAATGCACAAAGTCTGCAGTTTTGTACGCTGAAGTTTCCAAGGTGGCTTTTGCTCAGAGACGCTTTTTGTTTCAAATGGAGCCCTGGCCTCCGGTACGCCTTTCCGCCCATACTGCTGCTGCCCAGAGTTCTCAACAAGACCAGGAATGACCAGGCCCAAGTCATCCTTGTGGCTCCTGACTGCGCTTGGAGAGTTTGGTATCCCACCCTGTTCAGCATGGCCATCTGTTCTCCGCTCAGGCTGCCCCTTCAGGAGGATCTTTTGTTGCTGCAGCAAGAGAGGGCTCTCCACCCAAACATGCCGACGCTCCTCCTTCATGCAAGGACATTGAGCAGTGACAGTTGACAGCTTTCGACCTTCCGTTACAAAGTCTGCAATGTTATCTTGGCAGCCAGGCTTCCCTCTACCAAGGATGTACATGCCTGCCTTTGGGGCAAGTTTGTGACATGATGTGCAAAGAAATAGGTTGACCCAAACTCTCCTCCCCCTCTCTTAGGTCCTTCTCTTTATTCTTTCTCTCGCCCAGCAGAGCTCTGCTCTGAGCAGCCTCAAGGGCTCTGTTTGCCCTCTTATCCTTTCTGTGGTTGCTAGATCAGCCATCCCTCTTCAAATTCCCTGTTGTAAATAGATTCCTGAAAGGGCTGCAACATATGTTTCCACCGTTGCCCTTCATCATGCCTCAGTGGGGCCTTAATCTTATCCTAACGTTTCTGATATGGCCTCCCTTTAAGTCATTGCATAATTGTCTCCTCAGGCTTCTTACCATTAAGGCGCCCTTCCTGGTGGCAATAACATCTGCCTAGAGGGTCAGTGAGCTTCAGTCTTTGTTATCCATACCAGAACTACTACCCAGACAAACTGGTCCTACGCAATAGATTTTATTTTCTGCCAAAAGTAGTCACTCGCTTTCATGTAGGACAATCCATCACTCTATCTATTTTTTAGGCTCCATATTTTAAATAAACAACGTTCCCTATGACCAACAATCACGCATTCAATAATGCATGAAGTTTGAACCAGGCGCAATGTTTATGGAGGCAAGTAAAACCAAATTTATTAACAACTAGCTCAAGTGGTGGGGGAGACAAGGAAGACAAAAAACATAAAAGCCATATAAAGTTACTCAGGCACAATGAGCATTAGCAGCAATTAGAAAAAGCGGATTAGTTGCTAACCTACTGATAAAACATAATACATGTAGTAAGGGGCACACACAACAATTGTTCCTGAATACCCTAGGAAAGGCAAAGGGCCTGTAGGTGGGGTGCGTGTGTTTTGTTGCCTAGGGCTTCAATGCCAAGCGAAAGCCTAAAACATACCTGTGATGGGGGGAACTACTGGAGCGTCAGGAAAGTAGCTGGTGACTGTAGTCCAAGAGTAGTAAATAGGGACCAATCCCACCAAAAGCAATAATTAGAATAAATGGGAAGAAATGACTAAACCCAGAATGTTATTACACAAAATAGCCGCCTGCTTACTGTGGGGAAATACAGCCAAGACTTTGCAGCTTAACAATGCCCAAAAGTAGAGGAATTGCATGATCCACAGTGAATTCACTAGAAAACTGACCAAGGAACTGGGGGATGTAGATCTAAAACCAAGGACATCAATAAGTAAGCAGAGACAGCTAAAGGAAATTATCAAATTAACAATGCAACAATGTGTGTTGCTTTTATCTTGGGCTGTTGTCCGAACCAATACAGAGCGTGTCCCCAGTCCGGGAACGGGTGAGAGAGGCACATGAAGAATGCGATCCCTTTGGAGCCACTGTAGGAGTCGGGAAGCTGAGGGACACGCAAGAGTTGACTGTATCTTCAGGTATTTGAATAAGGAAAGTGGGCTTGTTAAACCAGCACGCTAAATAGCAATAGCAGCAGGTGCATGAACATGAAAGGAGGGCTACGGAAGAAGGTCTGGTGTTTAACAACATTCATCCATAATGGCGGCTATATTGGGAATTGTAACAATTCAGTTGCAGAAGTATACCCACCTACAAACCCACAGGGGTGAAAACCAGGAGGCTCACTAAGATATGGTTAGAGAGTAGAGAAATAAAGCAACATGAGATGAGCAGAAGAATTATTTGAGAAAAAGACATTTTATATATACATGAAAAAAATAAAAAAATTGCAAAATTCTATCTATACATGAAAGAAATCACACACAAGTAAAACAATTATTGTTGGACTCTATGTAATAGAGATCGTGACCCTAGAGAATTTCCTGGTGTGCATAGTGAGGGCAACAAAGAGGACAGAAGAAACGTGTAAATTACTGCATAGAGGCAAAGGCAACATATATACACCAAAAAATATTTATAGTCTGATACAGAAGTGAGTCCAGCAAGTACAAGGCCAGGTCGCTTGTCCAGCAAGTTCATAATCCGGCAAGAATCGTTGCCACAGAATTCCATTGGTAAACAAGTACATTTCTGATTTTTGCTAACTGTTGTAATTGGAGGAACCAGGCATTACAGCAAGGATGTTCAGTCCTCCATTTTATTTAGTCCTGTGTGTAGGCTGTCTATGCGCAAAATCCATTTCAATTCCTCCTTGTTCAATATGGAGGAAACAATACTGCATCTGTCGGGTTACTTCGCCATAGCAATGATTTGCCAACGTAGGTCGTTCTCATTATGATTATGCTCCAACAAATGTGGTAGTCATGACCTGATACCTAAGGTCTCTCCTATGTTGGCATATTCTGACCCAATTTATTTGCATCGTCTGTCCTATTTCTAGCAAGTCACATGGGCAGGTAAAGGCATCGACCACATTGGTATTATTGCAGGCCCTCCCATTTTTGTGGATGAATTCCTTGGTTTCAGCTGTGAATTCAGAAACACTGCAGTTACAGCATTTAATCCGCCACATTCCTCCAAGTAAAAGGAGCAACTTCACCATTAGGACCAAAAAAGAGTGTTGTCATTATCCCTTGACCCCTCAAGAGAGATTTCCAGGTGGATGACCAATTTTCATGTGGTATGTAGGAGCAAAGAAAGAAAAGGCTGTGCAGAAACAGACCATCTCCTGATGGATCGTGCTCTGCATTAACCCCTTCGAGGCTGATGACGAGCTGGGCTCGTCATGGTGTAGCCTCCTCAAACACTGATGACGAGCCCAGCTCGTCATGAACAATGGGTTTTTTTAAAAGTCAGCATACCAGCAGAATCAGAGCAGCGCGCATGTGGTTAAGTTCTAGTCATGGACATCTGCCAGGCAGCAATGTTGGCCTCGCTACTCATGATTACAAAACACTACTTCCTGGACAGTTGGTTCCGTCGGGGCGTACAATTTCGATCCTGTAGGACCTTTTAGGGTGAAAGTTTTGCATACCCACCTCTGAGGAGGTATTGCGTGGGTATCTATTCTAAAGTAAGGAATCCGCAGCTAGAAGTCTGGGTCAGATAAACAAGTACTTTCAGTAACGCATTGTTTGGCAGATACTCGATCTAGCCATAGATCCCTTACTGATCCACCCATCCTCCCGGCTCTGCCAACAGATTTCTAGGAATAGGGTTGTTCTCCTTTCAAGGGCCCTAGTGTTCTTCGTGGCTTTGTGCTCCTGGCATGGAAAGCCATGTAATGAAACAAACATCAGCGTGCTAGGGTGGCTTCTATATAGGCACCGTGCATGTCACTTATGGCATGGTCAAAGCCATGAGGAGTCAAACAATGCCACCTACAAGCGCACATAGGTACTGCTCACAAATAAATTCAGTCTGACGCCTGGGGGTAATTCCAAGGTATGGAATATGGAGATAGATTGAGTCTCTACCAGATACGATGTTACGGAAGACTAGTAACTTGTTTATTATGAGTTCTCTTCTGAAGTCACTAGTCGTTTCTAAGCTTGTACACAAATAGACTTTCTGGCCAGAGTTGTACATTTCCTGCTAAAGTAACTGCTCAAACATAAACACAAGTTGAGAGAGAGACACATGTAAGTATTTTTTTAAAGAATAGATTGTAAAACTCCTATAATGAATCAAAAATACATTTTACACATTAAATATAAACAATAAATCGATATTCGGCTTCGATCCGTGTCCTGAATTTAAGCATCTCCCTAACAAAATCCTTGCCAAAACTTTGGCTCTGAGCCTGTCCCTAACACTAACCTACATCCACCCTTAAACTATACTCTAAACACGCCTTGTACTCTTAGCACAATCCTGACTGCACACCTATTTCTGTGCCTTTTGTTTTCAATGTTTTTCAACCATTTCACCTGACAGGTGACAGACTATATAATTTGAATGTACAGAATTCTGTGTGGCGTACTTGCCAGGTTATAGGTGACATGTATAAATGAGTGGTAATGGATAAAGACATGTGCTGGTCACAAAGACAAGTTTACAACCATGGAACTTGAAATTTCTCTGGTATATTGTATTGGCTCTCTTTATTCTATTAATATTGAGAATGATTGACATTGATCACTGCTAATGTGTTTTAATATTAAGACTTTCTCTTCATATACCCTTGTACTGTTATATGTCTGGTTTCCTTCTTTGAGAGCATTGTGGAATTAAATTTTGAACAATAATTTATTACTGTTTTGTCAAATAAAGTACTTTAACCTCTGTTAAAAATGTGAATATGTTTAAAAAACATTTGTAATGCATTAAAGGTAAAGCACAGTTAATGTTATTGGTTTGTTTTTAAAGAACACCATCCCCGGAAGCTTTTGCGTAAGGGAAGATTGCCTGCAAGAATGAAGCATCGTCGGATGTAAACCCTGCTTCCGTGAAAACATTTGAGAGGATATGGACCTTATAGTTAATTTTATTTGTTATAAAAACATGCTTCGACTGCCTATTTGAGCACAGCATCTACATCTCGAGTACACTTTCAGAGGGTGACATTGAAGGGGGTGGAGCTAAAGTGGACCCTTGTGTCTTTGGGTAAAATGGTAATATACTATAACAATTTTGAATTCCTTTCTTACTGCTGGGGCCTGTTTCCAACACTAACACTCAGCTATAAGCCTCCATTCAATGAGATGACCAGATTCCGTTCTAGCAGACTGATCACTTTGTAGCTAACTTTGTCGTCAGTAAGCACCATTTAATGTTTAAGGGTGCACAATCACTTTGTAGCTCATTGTTCTCATAAGGCGCCAGTTAATGTTGAAGGATGCTTGATCACTTTGCAACTAATGTTGTTGTCATTAGGGGCCAGCTAATATTGAAGGGTGCACATTCACTTTGTAGCTCATGCAATCTTGGGGGCTCTCTCGGAACTTGTGTTTGTACAAAATTGCTCAGTCACTTTGTAGTTCATGTAGAACTTGTTTCTCATTAAGTAGATAGTTGATATAATGGGCACAGTTTTCTGGTCCATTATACAACTCCACCAAATAAGAATTGTATTTCCTCTTAAATCAGGCATGATAATGATGCACTGAGGGAAAATATTCTCTTCTTCTCTTCATACTGTAACACCAAATGGCCTTGTGTGACTTTCTGTTCTTTTGATTTAAATAGGTTTCAATAGTTTAATGTTAGACTCAGAGATGGGGGCCTAAGTTGTTTTTTAAGGCAGATTTGTCATGGTAGGTTACAGAAAATGTCTTTTTCACAAGGAGACAGTTGTTAATTCGACCACTTAGTGGCAGGAATAATATGCAGGTTATATCAAGGCACATCTGATTTATACTTTTTGTGAATGTGATGTCTACATTTTCTATTCCACTAGATTGTTTAAGATTACTGTTTTATGGTTTTGTATGTGTATATTTTATGTTAAACTAAATAAAACTGTTACAAATAATACCCACTTCCTGTATCTAAGCTGTCCTGTTGTCAGTGTTTATTTTTTGTGGATTTCAGAGATGTTCTCTCTGTGTTTACCACATCTTTTCAAATCAGAGCTTTTCAGTGTTTGTTCGATTTCTTAACGCCCAAAATAGACAAAAACAGGGTTTATCCAGTGTTTACAAAACATGTTGTTTTTGCAGTGCTTGTTGTAAAGCACATATTTAATTTACAGGAGAAGTAATATAGGCTATGTAGTGTCTTCTCATTGTCAGTGTATCCTGTGGATTTATGTAAGACTAGAATGTCTGTGTATTGTACTCTCACTCACACTCACATCTGATAACCCTCTCTCACATCTCGTTAACTCTCACTCACTCTGTCAGAAGGACTGTTGTCTGGGTTGCAAGACTATTTATGGATTACAAAAGTAAGAGTGCTATATTCAAATGTTTTAATAAACACATTTCTGAAGACAGTTGGAGAACAATCACATACTTCTAACTGAATATCATAACATGGTAGGGGTGGTCAACCTTGCCAACAGCATATTACCTTGTGAAACATTTAAAAATTGAAATCACACCAAATGAATATGTAGTCCTGCATTATAAAGCACCAGAAACTTGATGCTTTAAGCATGCTCACCACTGCTTTTCTGCACTCTTGGCCTGACTACATTAAGGTGATGCTGCTGTTGTGTACATATTCATTGCTGGCAAGTGTCCCCAGGGCAAATGTTTCACTTTAAGTCATCCCTGACCTTTTAACTGACAACAATCAAATTATATTGTGAGACTTGAAATTTTGCAGTAAAACTTGCACCTATAGTCTTAAAAACCAGCAGTAAAGTGTAATTGGGTAAAAATACAGAATTAGCAGTAGTAATGGGTCATCTTGAGCTTTGAATTTTATTGGTATGTGGAAAACGTTATGCCGTGTTTTCATCTGTATCCCATGTGCGTGTTGACAGTACTCTTTTAATAGGTACTTCTCACTACACGTGTATTGAATTTTTAAAGCATGGGGTGTTTGGTACTTGACCTACCATCAATACTGTTTTGTTAGAAAAGCCATTCTGTGTCGGTGGCTTAGTGTGATAGTACATACTGGCAATGATTCTGATCAGCCAGCTATTTCCCCAATCAGTGAAAGATGAACACTGTTTTTATTATTCCCTGATTCTATACAGTGTATAAAATAATCAGATTAGACCTAAAACTTGCTACTAAATCTTTCACCTTTAATTGAAGCTCACAAAACTGGAGGAAACAAAAGGAAGAAGAAAGAAAATTCTAGTGACATCCCTAAACAACAAAATTGAAGCAAAATCATTTTAGAACAGTCTTTTCTTATTGCTACCTTGTTTAACAAAGTCACATAGTGTTGGCCCATTCACATAGAAATAAAATGACTCATTCTCTCTCACTTTCCTTTCCTCAAATGACATTTTATTTTGTGGTTATGTCGTTGTTTATCAGTGTTTGTCTACTCTGATGAAGGCAGCTTATCTTTGTGAGGTTTTATCAGTTATTATAGGTTTAAACCTAAAACAGAATAGCCTGTATTTATCTAATTTGCAAAAGGGTAAGTGGAAGATACAACATATCTATGGTACATATTCTCCCTGATAATATTTTTGACTATTTGTATGCACATTTCTATATTGGGGCATCTGGCAAGAGATTGGGATAGCCTCTTATTGATCCATCCCTAGGTGTGCCCACTGAGGAGGACCAGCATTGGTTAATACCCGACCCACAGATCACACCGATTAAAGCATGGACACCACTGCTTATGCAACTCAACTTGCTCACTTTGGCCCTCTCACTGAGGGCTTGCAATTGGAGGACCAAATGTGCCAGGCCGGGCCAGCTCACGTTCAATAGAGAGGGGCACGCCTCCTTGCTTGACTATATTCTGGTAGAGACTAGAACCTGGGATAGGGTCCTCGACTTTTATGTCCACCATAGGCAGGACAGCGACCACAATGCTCTGAAAGTAGGGAGTATGGACATGTCCAACCCTCCACCAGTGCCTACAAGAGAGCTTAATGCACTAACGCTATCTAACAATAGGCGGAGAGTTAGATGGAGTCACATTCAGCAACCCCTGCCTAATTAGCTAACATATATCAGTTAGCACTACCATTGCTAAGTGAAATGTGGGAGGTACGACGAGGTGAGTCCCAAGCAGGGCCACAGGACAGGCCACTAAAAATTCATGAGCAGCTAACGGCAAAATTGTTTGATGCTTTTTATCCGGTGACAAAACCAAGAGAAAATAATTGCCCCAAATGTCCCTGGTTTAACGCAAGCTGTCGCAAAGCCAAACAGGATCTTATAAATGCAGTGAAGGCAAAGGATTGGTCAGTAATCAAACAGCTAAGGGTGAGGTATAGGGGGATTACTCAAGCAGAGAAGAAAAACTGGGAAGCGGAGAAGTGGGAAGCCCTTAGTATTGCTCTGATAGACAAAGACTTGAAATCATTTTGGGCAATAGTAAGTTCTGGGGACTGGGGAGGGCGACCCGCCTTAGAACCCAATATAGCGCCCGAAGTTTGGGAAACACACTTTGGGGCACTGTATGATGAGCAGAATGAAGTGGGTGTTTTTATAGATTCTCCAAAGCCTTCCCAGGAGTTTCAACTGGAAGGGCCGTGTGAGATTACCCTAGCCGAAATGGAGCATGCCATTATTAAATTGCAGCCCAATAAAGCACCCGGCCTAGATAAATTACCCGGAGATCTCTTCCAGACGGAACCTAAATTTGGGCCCCCTACTTGTGTGCTCTGTTTAACGCCATCCTGAAGCGTATGGATCCCCCGGACACTTGGCGTGGGACTGAGATAGTCCCCACACATAAAAAAGGTTGCCCACTCCAACCCTCAAATTATAGGCCCATCAGTCTAATAGACACCACCCAAAAACTGATGGGACGGGTCCTTTTGGACCGAATACAGGGTGGATTCAGGAGACGGAGATACTAAGTCCATATGAGCCCGACTTCAGGGCGAGTACGTCAACTGTCGACCAGATATTTAGACTACAACTACTTTTCTGGAAGACGGTGAGTATAGAGGGTGGCAGCCTCTATCTCATATTCGTCGACCTGAAGTCGGCCTTTGACTTAGTTCCCAGGGAAAAACTCTGGAAAGTACTACACGACCTTAGGATTCCACCTTACCTCCTTGACGTGTTAGTGAGGCTTCACGCGGGAAACTATGCACAAGTAAGATGTGGAAAATATGGGGAACTATCTGCACGCTTCCCTGTCAAAAAGGGGGTACTCCAGAGATGTGTGCTTGCCCCCACTCTATTTTGTCTTTACATTAATGGGCTCATCGAACATCTAAATAGCTTTAAAGACAACGACGCACACCAAGGTTAGTCTCGGGGAAGGTTCCTGTGTTGATGTTCGCGGATGATACTCTGTTGTTGTCCAAAACACCAACGGGTATACAGTGCACCCTGGATGGTTTTGCAGGGTTCTGCAATTTGAGGGGCTTGGAGATCAATTTAACCAAGACCAAATTCATGATCTTCAATCCTCCCAAAACCACCTGCTTAAACCCCTCCCTAGAGGGTACACCCCTGGAAAGAGTGAGGACATTCGAGTATCTGGGCATTACATTATCAGAACATCTTGAGTGGGAAACCTAACGGGCTAAGGCAAGTCTCAAGCTAACACAGACGGTGGGGGTATCATGGAAATGCACAGAACCTCCATGTTCAAGCCAGCTGCCCCTGTTGTTGAACTATACAAAGCTCAAGCCAGGGGGGCCACCCTATACGGGGCTGAACTGTGGGGGCACTGTAGGTCCTCCAACCTCATGAAAATAGAGCACAACTTCATGAGGCAACTATTGGGCCTTCCTCGTCGTACCCCTTTAGTCCCCCTCCGCATGGACTTAGGCTTGCAGCCCATTGATGAAGAGATTGCCCTTAGGCCCATTATATTCTGGCGTAGGGTATGGGCGACACCGGAGTTGTCCTGCTATAGAGCCGAGCTCAGGGAGGTCCTAACTTATTTAACCAACAAGACAATACCGTGGCTTGCCCACATAAGGGATCTCTGCGCTAGGCTAGGCAGGCAGGACCTCTGGAAAGCGCCTGAGGTAGCGTGCCCACTAATATCTAGGTTAGACCTTGTGCTGCATTACAGGCACTACAACTTATCTACCCTCCAGGAAAGGGCCACCGGTGGCCGGTTGACAGTAGAGTTCCTCCAAGTAAAGGCTGAATACAGAAAAGAATCCTGCCTGGATGTGATCGACCCCCCCACTGGCCAGGAAACTGTACATGCTATTTAGAATGGGGACTCTCTCACTAATGAGCTTTTCCAGCAAATGGGCTACAGAGAACAAGGAAGAATGCCCGGCATGTAAATATAGGGTAGAGTCTTAAACTCACGTGCTGTTCGTCTGCCCTGCATATTATTTGCCACACAAACGATGGCTAGCCCCAATATGCAGAAACCTAGGGTTTAGGCACTGTCAAGAGGCCTATAAAATATTAAAATATGACACCCACCCTCCAATTGTTTTTGCCGTATTGCGTTTTATAAACAGTATGTGGCACAGGCGCAGGGGCTTTCTTAAGTGACTCTATGGAGTGTTTTATGTATCTTATTTTAACAAACCACTGTGGGTCCAGCCAACTGGGAACTTTGCCCTAGTTCTCTGTTTTACCCTCTGCTTTATCTTAATAATCACTAGTTTTAAATGAATTTGACGACTGTTTCTATTCGATTTTATGATAATGGTTCTCCATTATTTTTATACTGTAATGACTGTAGATATATGATTGTATAGTTTACTGCTATTTATTTCTTCTTTGTTGGCTGATAATTGTAACAATGCACTTTTATGGTCCCAGTTGGCCGAAATAAAGTTAATGACTGACTGACTGATTGGGATAGCAGTAGTTGCTTTTTCTCAACATACCCTTGTAAAAATATTCTTAACAACTCTATGTGCATGATGTGATCTTGCAGAAACATTCGGTGTCAGTGGTTAAACTGTTTAAGTTTGGTAAATTGGTGGCTGCAGCCAATATGGCTGAACGGCGAAGTCATTGAGCGCCCTGTCTGTTCTATCAACCTGTCTTTCACTCATGATCTGAAAGTGTGCCCATTACTCAACTACCACAACCACAGGCACATATGTAGGATTCATGCCCAAGGACAGCTGTCACTTCATGTGCCATATGGGCTGAACTAAATTTAGGGCATATATTCAGAGAAGACTGAGGTTTATGTGGAGCCCTGGGTAAAACTGTTGGTGCTGTTCCCTTTTGCACAGTGTAGTGGGGAAGTGCTATTAATTGTTGTACAATATCAGTTAATTCTTAAGGATTTACATGTGCCAGCCATCATCATGCTCCACTATGTTCCCTTCCTCTTCAGTGATCCTCTTCCATCTCCCCTGCACTTGCACTTTCACCCCTTTCTCTTTTCCCTGCACCTCCAAATCTCACATTGATATCAAATCACTCTGTCATCTACCTGACCTCTCTAGTTGTCCCCTGTGCTGGACCGATCAGAGCAGTAGGCAGCAACAGAAGCCTAAAGATGTCCCACTGTGGGCCGCTAGGGTGCCATGCCTTATTCAGATGTCAGTCTCTGATCGATCTTTCGATGAGGGAGAAGTGCATACACCTGCATGAGAGTATGCTCAATGCCTACCACCTTTTTTTGCTGATAGGAACCTCCATTTATCCGAAATTTGTTTAGTTTTTTTGTGATTTTTTTTATTGTTGTGGCACTTCAGGTTTGCAGTATTTATATTTTGTCATTTACATCTGTATTGATCTACGTATTTTCATTTCCTCTGTATACATTATCCTCGATTTTGTTTGGTATAAAAATTAAGCAAAAACTCGGAAAATGTGGAATGCACTTGACACGTACCTAGACTCTTATGAACCTCCGTGTACGCAACCTGATACCCCCTATGAACGCTCCCAGCCAATCGTACTTAACTGGTCTCTTCCCAGGCCAGCCACAAGTTGGGAGCCCCACGATCACCAGCCTGCATGAATGCCAAGACCCCCACAGAATGTCATATGTAATTGTTAAGAAATGTTACCCTCCTTGCCTGTCTCCTGCCTCCTCTTCCCCCCTTCTTTCTATCCCCTTTCTCTTCCTGTCGCTTTCTCTTCTTTTCGAACTATCGTCAGATGGGGTTAGCTAAACATAAGGGACATAAACTTTTCAACATATTGACGTTTAAGCTGTACTTGATACAACTCTGCTAACCCTGTAACAGAACGGCCAATAATAATAATAATAATAATAATAATAATAATAATAATAATAATGAGTCTTGTAAGAGCGCGAACAGCTACCTCACATGGAGGTGTCCCGGCGCTATGAGAACATACTAGCCATAAGTCAGGTGGCAGATCTTAGCATAGTGTAGTAAATAGCCAGGTTTTTAGCAGTTGTTTAAAACAAGTTTCAGAAGGGGCCTGTTGTAATGCAGGAGGGAGAGAGTTCCATAGCCCCGCCACATTGGCCGAGAAGTTTCTTCCACCCAGCCGCACTCTTCGTGCTCGGGGGACCACAAGCTGCACCCGCCCATTGGAGCGGAGGGTCCTCGACTGGTGATACCTAGGAAGCCTGGCTCTCAGATAATTAGGACAGATGCCATACAGGGACCTGAAGGCCAGCGTCCAGGTTTTAAACTTGATCCTACTGGCCACTGGAAGCCAGTGCAGTGCCCGAAGATGCGGAGAGACAGGGTGCTTGAAGGGAATACACCTCAACAGTCTAGCAGCCGCATTCTGCACCAACTGTAGGCGCTGGATTGAATATCAGGGAAGACCTAGATAGAGTCCGTTGGCGTAGTCCAGCCTCAATGTAACTGTGGCATGGACTACAGTCTTACAACACTCTTCTGGTAGAAGTCTCAGGATCTTGCGCAAATTCCTCAACTTGGATAGACAGCATCCTGCTACCTGCCGAATATGAGAATCAAAAGAGATACTGCTATCCCAGCGGACTCCCAAGTTTTTTACGCTCTGGCTCGGCGCCGGGGACATCCACATTTCCACCGGCCACCAAAACTCTGCAGGGGGGGGGCGATCCCTTGCCAAAGAAAATGACCTGTCTTCTCAGCATTCAATTTAAGTTTATTAGCGTTCATCCAGCTGGCCACATCTCGGAGGCACCCCTTAAAAGTTGCGAAGGCTTCTTCCGACACCTCCGAGTATGGAAACACCAGCTGGGTGTCATCCGCATAAGATATTGCCTTGACCCCCCCAGTTTGAGATGAGTGTGAACAGAGGTGCCAAGTAAATATTAAATAGAAGCCGGCTCAGGGCCGACCCCTGAGGAACGCCACATTTTATCTTGGTGGGTTTAGATACCATGCGACCCAATGCCACCTTCTGTGTTCTCAGCGATAGGTATGACTGAACCCATCCAAGTGCTTGATCTTTTAGCCCTATCTCTGCCAGGCATTGTATGAGCCTATCATGATCCACCGTATCGAAGGCGGCCGACAGGTCCAGGAGAACCAGCATAGCTGATTCCCCTGCATCCATCGACCACCTCACAGATTCTGCCACTTCAATGAGTGCAGTCTCCGAGCTAAAGCCCGGTCTAAAGCCTGATTGAGTCTCATGTAGGACGTCATTGTCCTCAATAAATTTGTTAAGCTGGCGCTGGATTAACTTCTCGAGCATTTTTCCTGGGGCCGCCAAAAGAGAAATTGGGCGCAGGTTACCCAGGTCCAGCGGATCCCCATTTGCTTTTTTCTTTAGTGGAAGAAGAGTGGCATGCTTCCAAGCGTCCGGGTATACTCCTGAAGTAATGGACCCATTCCAGATGGACTGAAGGGTGGGAGCCACAAATTCAGTTATAGATTTCCAAAGTTTAGGCGGGCAGGGATCATCGGGAGAGCCCGATTGACATTTTTGGAGCTCCTTGGTGACTGAGTCCAAATCTATCTGAAGGAACTGCTCGAGTGCTACCCCTGGCATTGTTTTTTTTACTGTATCCGATTTCTCCGTCCTAACCTCCGGGCCAAAGGAGTCGTACACTTTTTGAATCTTACCCTCAAAAAACTCTGAGATACTGTTGCACAATGATAAGGATGGGGAAACCTCCCTTTCTATGCAGCTAGGTTTAAAAAAGGACTGTACCACTTTAAAAACGTCCTTACTAGAGTGCTCAGCTTCTCGAATAGAGGTTGCAAAGAAGGCTTTCTTGGCCCTTCTCACTGACTTCTGCAGATTTTTTAGTGCCTCCTTATAAAGGTCCCTTTCTGACTCTCCATACCTTACTCTCCATAGCCTCTCTAATTTTTTACATGCCTTCTTTTCGGCTCTGAGATCACTCGAGAACCAGGGGGCCGATGGGGACTCCCTTTGTGAGGTTGCATGTTTGGCGGGTGCAACTGAGTCCACCATGTTCTTGATCCAATTATTGAATAATTGCGCATCAGTGTTACTGTCAGCCGTTAAAACAGGTTTTTTCAGGCCTAGGGCCGGGCCCATTGCCGCAGGGACTAGCTTGTTCCACTGCCTTTTAATAAAAGTACATTTACTCATAGCCGGTCTGGACGTAACTACTTCCACCGTAAAGGGAATAAGGAAATGATCAGACCAAGTCAGCGACATGGCCGGCTCAACCTTTACAATATCCCCATTATTAATAATAAGGTCTAACGTGTGACCAGCGTTATGTGTACGGCCCTCATTACAAAGCGTCAAATTAGCAGTCAACAAAGTGGACAGTAAAGTTTCAGCTAGGATACAATTATCCGTATCCACATGAACATTAAAATCCCCTAGAAGAAGAAAATGGGAGTATAAGAGTGAACTCTGAATAATCATATCCAGCAATGATTCCAAGCTGGAGATAGAACCTCCCGGGGGCGATATACTAATACTAGTGTGACCTGTGCGCCCATCTGGATACCAAAATGTAGGCCTTCAGCTCCTGATATCTGTATAGGGGTAGATGAGGTAAGCGTAAAGACTGCCTTAATTATCACTGCTACTCCTCCTCCTTTCTTGTCCTCACCTCGATTAGCAAAACACATTTTATAGCCCGTAGGTATAGCAAGTGCAATAGCCGTCATATTATCCTCCCTGAGCCAGGTCTCTGTTAAAAACAGAGCGTCCCACTCATGATCCTCAAGTAGCAACCAAATGTCGTCCGCGTGCCTAGGCAGCGATCTGCAATTTAAAAGGGCTGCTTTAAAGCAAACGGACCTTGGCGCTATTATTTTTGCAGGTATCTCACCAGCCACCTTACCGTAGGCCCCTAGGGTAAACCCGCAGCGCTCACATGTCTTGGGTGAAGACTTTGCTTCCAACATCATCATATGAGCTCTGCGCCTTGGTCGATGTTTAACGCACACAGGTCTGCGGATGACCAGGCAATCCGGCCCCCAACAGGCACCTCCCGAGCAGCATGGCTGGCCGCGGTCGCAGTCCGATCGCGGACGGGCGCAGACGGGCTTTCCTTTGGCGCGCCTTCGGCGCGCTGACGGCGCGCCCGCTGCGCCCGTCCGCTGCGCGTACGGGGAAAGTGCATGATTTATAAAAGGGGGTGTGGCCTGTTTAAAAGGGGGCGTGGTCAGTATCCGCTGGCCAATGGCGACAGCGCAAATAGTATGTTCCCGCTGCAGCTCTTCCAATCAGCTGCGCGAGACTGCCAAAGTTCCCCAAAAGTCTTCCCAAACCAGTGCCCAGAAGGGAGAGCAAGTAAGTTAAAAGCAATTCAAAATACACAATTTATAAAAAGCACTAATAAAGCTATCTCCCGGCTTTCCGCCTCAGGAGTTTAGTGTGTCTCTGCTGCGCGCTCGCTTTCAGCGCGATTTGAAGGTTCGGCGGGGGCGTGGCCTGTTTAAAAGGGGGCGTGGTCAGTATCCGCTGGCCAATGGCGACAGTGCAAATAGTATGTTCCCGCTGCAGCTCTTCCAATCAGCTGCGCGAGACTGCCAAAGTTTCCCAAAAGCCAAGATGTTCATGTACAAAAATGTAATAAAATATGTTGAAAAAAAAAAAAGAAAAAAGCTCCAACCTTCACATTAAAATTCAAAATTACCTTTCCAATACGCCAGCTTGAGAAGTAGCAAGCATGCACACAAGGGATGATTTCGGTTTTTATCACAAAATGGCCTTCCTTTGACCCTAGTTTACAACACACAAAAGAAGCATGTACCCCTATGGGTAAAAAAGGAAGTGTTGTTGGTCAGACTGCTAATAAAGAATAACATATAAGTATATATTTATTTACTTAATTATTTTGCTGTTTCATTAAGCGTAAACATGACCGGCAAAAACTAGGATCCTAGACCTTGACAAATGCAAAAGTTGAAAATATACGACCGCTAGCACAACTCAGTCATTACACCACCCAGTATAGTCACAAAGGTGCACAGTCAAAATATCGATTCCCTATTATCGACCTACAGTAATATCGAGTCAAAAATATCGAGGGTGAAGAATATCGAGGTCAAGAATAATGTTGGACAGTATATCGACCCTAAGGTAAGTAATATCGATTTTTTTTTATATCGATATAGGTAATATCGAAGTTAGTAATATCGATTTCACTAATTTCGATATTACTAATATCAATATTTGTTTGTTATATATTTTATTATGTATGTATTATGTATTTTATATGTATGTGTTATATGTTTTTTGTTAAGTATTTTATTTGTTTTAAATTATATGTGTACTATTTTTTATATATTAAAAATGTTATTTTTAATTTAATTTTATGTTTTAGTACTAGAGCGGGTTGTGGGTTTATAGGGAAATAGGGTGGGAAGTAATTTAATTATAGTAAATTAATTATTACATTTTAGTAATTGTAAATTAATTTTAATTAAATGTTGTGTTTAAGGTCTGTAGCGGGTTGTGGGTTTATAGGGGAATTAAGTGGGAAGTAATTTAATTGTAATTAAGTAATTATTTTTTAATGGTATTTATAATTATTTTATTTCTAATTAATTATTAATTGGTAATTCATTATTTTAATTGGTAATTAATTTTTGTAATTGGTAATTAAGGTGTGTAATTAGTAATTACATTTTTTAATTGGCAAATAATTGTTTTAATTGGTAATTAAGGTTTGTAATTGGCTATTACATTTTTTAATTGGTTATTACTTTTTGAATTGGCAATTAATTGTTTTAAATTGGTAATTGATAATTGTAATTGTTAATTATTTTGATTAATTGGAAATTTATTTTATTCATTGGTAAATATTTTGCCATAAAAACATATTTTTTAAAATAAATGTATTGTTTATTATTTTCTAATTGTTAAACAATTTTTTATTAATATGTTTTTTCTTTTGAAAAATATTTTAGTGTTCAATATGTATTATTTGGTAATTTATATTTATTAATTTATATGTATTGATATTTATTGTTATTTTATTGTTAATTAATTATTGAATAGCAATTATGTTTTTAGTAATTATTAATGGGTATTTGCAAATGATGTAGAGTTATTTAAAAAGAAAATTTTTAAATATTTTATTTACAACAATTATTTATAAGTATGTTATATTTAACTTCTACGCAATCCAACGCTTTCCCTACTCTTGCACTTTCTGGAGTGGGAATAGTCATTTTCACCCCTACGCTATTCAACGCGTTCCCCACTGTTGCACTCCCTGGAGTGGGAATAGTAATTTTCAACCCTATGCAATCCAACGCTTTCTCTACTGTTGCACTCTCTGGAGTGGGAATAGTAATTTTTAGCCCTACGCTATCCAACGCTTTCCTTACTGTTGCACTCTCTGGAGTGGGAATAGTAATTTTTACCCCTACGCTATCCAACGCTTTCCCTACTCATGCACTCTCTGGAGTGGGAATAGTAATTTTTACCCCTACGCTATCTAACGCTTTCTGTACTCTTGCACTCTCTGGAGTGGGAATAGTAATTTTCACCCCTATGCAATCCAACGCTTTCTCTACTGTTGCACTCTCTGGAGTGGGAATAGTAATTTTTACCCCTATGCTATCCAACGCTTTCCCTACTGCTGCATTCTCTGGAGTTGGAATTGTAATTTTTACCTCTACGCTATCCAACGCTTTCCCTACTGTTGCACTGTTTGGAGTTGGAATAGTAATTTTTACCCCTACGCTATCCAACGCTTTCCCTACTCTTGCACTCTCTGGAGTGGGAATAGTAATTTTTACCCCTACGCTATCTAACGCTTTCCCTACTCTTGCACTCTCTGGAGTGGGAATAGTAATTTTCACCCCTATGCAATCCAACGCTTTCTCTACTGTTGTACTCTCTGGAGTGGGAATAGTAATTTTTACCTCTACGCTATCCAACGCTTTCCCTACTGTTGCACTCTCTGGAGTTGGAATTGTAATTTTTACCTCTACGCTATCCAACGCTTTCCCTACTGTTGCACTGTTTGGAGTTCGAATAGTAATTTTTACCTCTACGCTATCCAACGTTTTCCCTACTGTTTCACTCTCTGGAGTTGGAATAGCAATTTTTACCCCTACGCTATCCAACGCTTTCCCTACTGTTGCACTCTCCGGAGTTGGAATAGTAATTTTTACCCCTACGCTATCCAATGCTTTCCTTACTGTTGCAATCTTTGGAGTTGGAATAGTAATTTTTACCTCTACGCTATCCAACGTTTTCCCTACTGTTGCACTCTCTCGAGTGGGAATAGTAATTTTGACCTCTACGCTATCCAACGTTTTCCCTACTGTTGCACTCTCTGGATTTGGAATAGTAATTTTTACCCCTACGCTATTCAACACTTTCTACTGTTGTACTCTCTGGAGTTGGAATAGTAATTTTTACCCCTACGCTATCCAACGCTTTCTCTACTGTTGCACTCTCTGGAGTGGGAATAGTAATTTTTACCCCTACGCTATCCAACGCTTTCCCTACTGTTGCATTCTCTGGAGTTGGAATTGTAATTTTTACCTCTACGCTATCCAACGCTTTCCCTACTGTTGCACTGTTTGGAGTTGGAATAGTAATTTTTACCTCTACGCTATCCAATGCTTTCCTTACTGTTGCACTCTTTGGAGTTGGAATAGTATTTTTTACCTCTACGCTATCCAACGTTTTCCCTACTGTTGTGGGAATAGTAATTTTTACCTCTACGCTATCCAACGTTTTCCCTACTGTTGCACACCCTGGATTTGGAATAGTAATTTTTACCCCTACGCTATTCAACGCTTTTTCTACTGTTGTATTCTCTGGAGTTGGAACAGTAATTTTTACCCCTACGCTATCCAACGCTTTCCCTACTGTTGCACTCTCTGGAGTTGGAATAGTAAGTTTTTACCCATACGCTATCCAACGCTTTCCCTACTGTTGCACTCTTTGGAGTTGGAATGGTAATTTTTACCTCTACGCTATCCAACGTTTTCCCTACTGTTGCCCTCTCTGGAGATGGAATAGTATTTTAACCCTACGCTATCCAACGCTTTCCTTACGGTTGCACTCTCTGGAGTGGGAATAGTAATTCTTCCCCCTACGCTATCCAACACTTTCCCTACTCTTGCACTCTCTGGAGTGGGAATAGTAATTTTTACCCCTACGCTATCTAACGCTTTCCCTACTCTTGCACTCTCTGGAGTGGGAATAGTAATTTTCACCCCTATGCAATCCAACGCTTTCTCTACTGTTGCACTCTCTGGAGTTGGAATTGTAATTTTTACCTCTACGCTATCCAACGCTTTCCCTACTGTTGCACTGTTTGGAGTTTGAATAGTAATTTTTACCTCTACGCTATCCAACGTTTTCCCTACTGTTTCACTCTCTGGAGTTGGAATAGCAATTTTTACCCCTACGCTATCCAACGCTTTCCCTACTGTTGCACTCTCCGGAGTTGGAATAGTAATTTTTACCCCTACGCTATCCAATGCTTTTCTTACTGTTGCAATCTTTGGAGTTGGAATAGTAATTTTTACCTCTACGCTATCCAACGTTTTCCCTACTGTTGCACTCTCTGGAGTGAGAATAGTAATTTTGACCTCTACGCTATCCAACGTTTTCCCTACTGTTGCATTCTCTGGATTTGGAATAGTAATTTTTACCCCTACGCTATTCAACACTTTCTACTGTTGTACTCTCTGGAGTTGGAATAATAATTTTTACCCCTACGCTATCCAATGCTTTCCCTACAGTTGCACTCTCTGGAGTTGGAATAGTAATTTTTACCCATACACTATCCAACGCTTTCCCTACTGTTGCACTCTTTGGAGTTGGAATAGTAATTTTTACTTCCACGCTATCCAACGTTTACCCTACTGTTGCACTCTCTGGAGTTGGAATTGTAATTTTTACCCCTACGCTGTCCAGCGCTTTCCCTACTGTTGCACTCTTTGGAGTTGGAATAGTAATTTTTACCTCTACGCTATCCAATGTTTTCCCTACTGTTGCCCTCTCTGGAGATGGAATAGTATTTTAACCCTACGCTATCCAACCGTTTCTCTACTGTTGGGCTCTGTGGAGTGGGAATCGTAATTTTTACCCCTACGCTATCCAACACTTTCCCTTCTGTTGCACTCTCTGGAGTTGGAATTGTAATTTTTACCTCTACGCTATCCAACGCTTTCCCTACTGTTGCACTGTTTGGAGTTCGAATAGTAATTTTTACCTCTACGCTATCCAACGTTTTCCCTACTGTTTCACTCTCTGGAGTTGGAATAGCAATTTTTACCCCTACGCTATCCAACGCTTTCCCTACTGTTGCACTCTCCGGAGTTGGAATAGTAATTTTTACCCCTACGCTATCCAATGCTTTCCTTACTGTTGCAATCTTTGGAGTTGGAATAGTAATTTTTACCTCTACGCTATCCAACGTTTTCCCTACTGTTGCACTCTCTCGAGTGGGAATAGTAATTTTGACCTCTACGCTATCCAACGTTTTCCCTACTGTTGCACTCTCTGGATTTGGAATAGTAATTTTTACCCCTACGCTATTCAACACTTTCTACTGTTGTACTCTCTGGAGTTGGAATAGTAATTTTTACCCCTACGCTATCCAACGCTTTCTCTACTGTTGCACTCTCTGGAGTGGGAATAGTAATTTTTACCCCTACGCTATCCAACGCTTTCCCTACTGTTGCATTCTCTGGAGTTGGAATTGTAATTTTTACCTCTACGCTATCCAACGCTTTCCCTACTGTTGCACTGTTTGGAGTTGGAATAGTAATTTTTACCTCTACGCTATCCAATGCTTTCCTTACTGTTGCACTCTTTGGAGTTGGAATAGTATTTTTTACCTCTACGCTATCCAACGTTTTCCCTACTGTTGTGGGAATAGTAATTTTTACCTCTACGCTATCCAACGTTTTCCCTACTGTTGCACACCCTGGATTTGGAATAGTAATTTTTACCCCTACGCTATTCAACGCTTTTTCTACTGTTGTATTCTCTGGAGTTGGAACAGTAATTTTTACCCCTACGCTATCCAACGCTTTCCCTACTGTTGCACTCTCTGGAGTTGGAATAGTAAGTTTTTACCCATACGCTATCCAACGCTTTCCCTACTGTTGCACTCTTTGGAGTTGGAATGGTAATTTTTACCTCTACGCTATCCAACGTTTTCCCTACTGTTGCCCTCTCTGGAGATGGAATAGTATTTTAACCCTACGCTATCCAACGCTTTCCTTACGGTTGCACTCTCTGGAGTGGGAATAGTAATTCTTCCCCCTACGCTATCCAACACTTTCCCTACTCTTGCACTCTCTGGAGTGGGAATAGTAATTTTTACCCCTACGCTATCTAACGCTTTCCCTACTCTTGCACTCTCTGGAGTGGGAATAGTAATTTTCACCCCTATGCAATCCAACGCTTTCTCTACTGTTGCACTCTCTGGAGTTGGAATTGTAATTTTTACCTCTACGCTATCCAACGCTTTCCCTACTGTTGCACTGTTTGGAGTTTGAATAGTAATTTTTACCTCTACGCTATCCAACGTTTTCCCTACTGTTTCACTCTCTGGAGTTGGAATAGCAATTTTTACCCCTACGCTATCCAACGCTTTCCCTACTGTTGCACTCTCCGGAGTTGGAATAGTAATTTTTACCCCTACGCTATCCAATGCTTTTCTTACTGTTGCAATCTTTGGAGTTGGAATAGTAATTTTTACCTCTACGCTATCCAACGTTTTCCCTACTGTTGCACTCTCTGGAGTGAGAATAGTAATTTTGACCTCTACGCTATCCAACGTTTTCCCTACTGTTGCATTCTCTGGATTTGGAATAGTAATTTTTACCCCTACGCTATTCAACACTTTCTACTGTTGTACTCTCTGGAGTTGGAATAATAATTTTTACCCCTACGCTATCCAATGCTTTCCCTACAGTTGCACTCTCTGGAGTTGGAATAGTAATTTTTACCCATACACTATCCAACGCTTTCCCTACTGTTGCACTCTTTGGAGTTGGAATAGTAATTTTTACTTCCACGCTATCCAACGTTTACCCTACTGTTGCACTCTCTGGAGTTGGAATTGTAATTTTTACCCCTACGCTGTCCAGCGCTTTCCCTACTGTTGCACTCTTTGGAGTTGGAATAGTAATTTTTACCTCTACGCTATCCAATGTTTTCCCTACTGTTGCCCTCTCTGGAGATGGAATAGTATTTTAACCCTACGCTATCCAACCGTTTCTCTACTGTTGGGCTCTGTGGAGTGGGAATCGTAATTTTTACCCCTACGCTATCCAACACTTTCCCTTCTGTTGCACTCTCTGGAGTTGGAATTGTAATTTTTACCTCTACGCTATCCAACGCTTTCCCTACTGTTGCACTCTCTGGAGTTGGAATTGTAATTTTGACCTCTACGCTATCCAACGTTTTCCCTACTGTTGCACTCTCTGGAGTTGGAATAGCAATATTTACCTCTACGCTATCCAACGCTTTCCCTACTGTTGCACTCTCTGGAGTTGGAATAGTAATTTGTACCCCTACGCTATCCAATGCTTTCCTTACTGTTGCACTCTTTGGAGTTGGAATAGTAATTTTTACCTCTACGCTATCCAATGTTTTCCCTACTGTTGCACTCTCTGGAGTGGGAATAGTAATTTTTACCTCTACGCTATCCAACGTTTTCCATACTGTTGCACTCTCTGGATTTGGAATAGTAATTTTTACCCCTACGCTATCCAGCTCTCTCCCTACTGTTGCACTCTTTGGAGTTGGAATAGTAATTTTTACCTCTACGCTATCCAACGTTTTCCCTACTGTTGCCATCTCTGGAGATGGAATAGTATTTTAACCCTACGCTATCCAACCGTTTCTCTACTGTTGGGCTCTGTGGAGTGGGAATGGTAATTTTAAGTTCTATGCTATCAGACATTTTTATTACTGTATTTTTTTTACTCATGGAGTTTGAATAGTATTTTTATTTATTTAGCTATTTAATATTTTTTGTATGAATTTAGATAATGTAGTATATAATTAATTTTAAAAATATTTAAAGTGCATTTAATTTTTTAAATTTATTAAACATTCTTTATTTTTTTGTTTTTTTTGTTTTATGTTTGTAAAGGTATTTGTAATTTATAATATTTTTTATTAATTTATAAATTATTAAAATAATTATAACTTATTGTTAAGTATGTATATATTATATATTATCTGTATATGTTTAATTATTGTATTATTATTATATATGTATTATTTATTAATTTTAAACATTATTAGATATTTTTAACTGTTTATTTTATTTATTAGTGTTATTTACTTTATTTTACATTTATATTTTTTTCAGAAAAAAAACTATATTTTTAACATCTATATTTTTTTTTCGATATTTTTGTACTTACCATGTTGTAGATAGGATGTCGATATTCTTGCCTTCGATATTTCTGCATCAATATTCCTGTAGGTCGATTTTTTTCTTGGTCGATATTTTGTCAGTGATTCAGTCACGAAAATGTTCCACAACAACAATATTGCCCACTTTAGCAACATTTTAAAGTCCAGTATCCGTTCAGATATTCTTTTTTTAAATTTCTTCTTTCTTTTTTTCTCAATTTCGACAGTGTTCCATGTGGACACAGCCAATGTGTTTCACCCAAGACAAAGGCTTCTTCAGGGGAGTTAAAGCCAAAGGCTTGAGGGCAATAAGTTAAATGAGCAACAAAAACGCTACCAAGGTCCAAAGTCTTTTTGTGTGTAGACCTATAGTTCAAATAATCTGCAGCATAAATCAAACCAAATGTATCTTGAGGCGTATGCTTAAATAGCACTAGGAGTGAATTTTCCAATTTGATCAGTACATTGTTCGTCCGCACCATCCAGCAAGCTTTGTCCATGTCCATGCTAAACCAAACAGTTTAGCGCAGACACGGACGCGGCAAGAGGCAAATTCAGCAAGTGGAGCAAATGAAAAGCCCTGCCTTACCAACTCTAACACATCTCTGCCAGTTTATGAGAAACTGATCTACCAATTCTGAAGTAGCTTTACCAGTGTACCATAAACTAGGCTAACAATGCTAATGTCACTCTACTAGTGTTCCACAACCTGCTCTACTAGTGGTATTGCAGCTCTATCTGTAAACTACATGTTCTACCAGTTCTAATATAGCTCTAACAGTGTAACAAAAACCTCAGTCACGGCAACCATACTATCACATTACTGGCATCAACTCGCAGCCACCAAAACACCTCAATTTTAAGTTATACCTAGTATTCACATACTCAGGGGCAACAGCTCCGAGTAGTCATCTACATACTGCTACCGTGCACTGACAGCACAACTTTCGAATATTAGTCTCACAGTAGAAATAAGCTAATCCAGGCACCTGTGAGGACCCTTTGTAACCCCACATTTTGGACGTTCATCGGACCCTAGGAATTAAACCGAATACTTGGTGCTCTATCAAGAACCAAACAAGGGTAATTTTAACCAGTTAGCAGATTGAAAGTTCTAAATGCACTTTAACTGGTTTACAGTATTCGTATTTTAACTACGCTAAAGTAGAGTTGTTGGTTTATTGTGTATATTGATGTTTTTGTAATCACCTATTACTGTTTATAGGGAAATTAGTGATGGGACCCATGGTCGTGTATTTTATATCTTATGTTTTATCTGTAGTAAGGGACGTTTTTTCTCATGTAATGGTTTTAACTAACTGTGTGTGATTAATTGTTTTTGACGTGATACTGCTAGCCTCCATCAGCAACTGCTATTCTGGTATTTTCATCCCTATGTAGCTCTTCCAGTGCACATTAGCCTAGAACAGAAACAAACTTTGCTGTCTCTTTGCCCCACATACAACTCAAATACTGCACCGCACTAATGACCAGTAAAGACCCATGTTATTGAAGCACCCAGAATAGCACACAGTTCTTCCAAAGCGCTTCTGTCCTAACATTCCAAATCCGAGATCCGAACAGAGCAGTTTTTCCAGTCCCCCTCAGTCTCTTTGAGGAGTTAATGTCCTCAGTGACTCTATTGTCAAATATTTGCTTAAAATGGGAGTTTAAAGAATAATCCTCACAATCCTTGCTTTGCAAATGATTGTCCACACAACCCATTTTCCAACTTAACCCCTTCGATGCTCATGACGAGCATCGAAGGGGTCATGCTCAGCTCGTCATGCAGTACAGTGCTCCTGTGCTCATGACGAGCTGAGCTCGTCATAACCACACCCGTTTTTATTATGGCCCAGCACAGGAAGGGAATAAGACCAGCATCGATGGTGATAAAGCCCAGTTTACCTTGAAGTCTCCAGCCATGACATTTCACCATTTACACTACGGTGCACTGTTACAAGAATGTTTCCATTCTCAAAAGAAACTGTAGTAATATTCTAATATGTGTATAGTACCACCTTTCTAGGCAGAGGGTTTAAGATTGTTCTCTTCCAAATGTTTCTTTCACTTTCAGTATGGCCGCCACACGGCTTCACATCATGTTGCATCACTCAGTGTGCCAGCTATCTTGAAAGTATGAAAACATTATTTTCTGTGCTTTTGAGATGGCTGCTGTATTGCATTACTTCACATTGCGCTACAAAACATGGCGGCTGTCTAAAGAAAAGTGCACTTAAAAGATGGCTTGTTGCTGCCATGTCACCATATTTTAAAAGCAACTGACAGCCAATAAAACACAACAGTAAATAAGAAATGCTAAAGCGACATGATAAACACAAGAATAAGGTGGAAAGCTGTCCAAAAATGAAACAGGGACCTAAAGTAGGAAAGAGCAAGGGGACATCCCACAATTCAGTGTATGTCTGCAGGGAAACACCAAACAGCCACAATGAATAAGAACCTGCAAGAGTGAGCTAAAAACATACGAAGTGTATGGTGGTGGAAGAATAAGACGAGATATACTCAAGACCATGCAGCATTGATTCTTGGAAACCCAGATCTTGGCTACAGGTTCCTAAGAAAATCACTGAGCCCCTCCACTTACTTTATTACGATTTAAACATTGTTTACGGGCCTTAAGGTATGATTCCAATTTTCATTGTTGATAGTTTTAATTATGAATGTTATCATCCTTCTGTTTCTCATCCTCATTGAAAGCCTTTCAGTGGTGCAGGGCTGATGGCAGTTGTAACTTTGTAGGTATTCGCAAATCAACATATGTTTACACTCTCAAACCTGTCTCTGAATAATCTAGTTGTAAGTGGTGCAGGAAGCTTGGAAAAATGAAACAATAGTCCATATTTTGTCTAGGGGGTGAGTTGGAAAGAAATTATTACACTTTAAATATTATCAAGGGTTCCTGAAACTCAAAGACAGCTGTGGCCCCAATGCACCACACAGGTCAGTACCTTATTTTTTATAGATAATACCCACTCCGTGAGTTCCTACTGCCATTCAACCTCAAGCCACATGGAATTACAAATCTAAGAAATGGAAAGGCTACCAGAGTCTTAAACTAAGAAAGCAAGTTCATCCAAAGTCAACATAGATGGTCAGGAGTCACCCCATGAGACAGTTTGTTTCAAGAAGTAGAATGTTGAAGCACAGGACCATTTCCACTTCTTTATTCATTTACTTTGTAATTTCTTCAATCTATGTTCCGAAATGAATGGCCCAACCAACGTGTTTCATACATGAATTGGGACTTCATCCTACATACACAAGAGAATCTAACATTATTTACAATAAAAACATTAAAAGCAGTGTCCTACTCCCAACACGCATCAAATTGACAGTACTGTCAACAATTTAGCAGCAACAGTACATGAACGACCACTTGACCATCACTGAACAACAATAAACTTAAATAGGTCCCCATTTTAATCGCTTTCTTTATCCCAAAATACAATAAAGTGTTAATATAATATTATCTCAAATGTACTGTCATGAATTACATTAGGCTCATTATCATCATTGTTGAATGCTCTCACAGTGCTTATATTCGAAATCTCAATATCACCACGCAACTCCACACAATTCTGTGGTGTCAGAATATATTAAAACTGCTGATAAGACAATCTATTACCATATAACATAGCATTATTCAATCTTGAATCACCATTGCAAATTATTTCATCTTCAGACAACACAAAGATTTCTAGCACATCCCAAGTATCACCCACCAATCAAATAGTGTATGTTCCAAAAACGTGCATATCAATCATGGTCACTACTCATGGTACCCCATGGTACAGCACTGGGGTCCAGGTTTGTTCCCTCTTATGTGGACCTCTTCATTGGGTGGTTCGAGAGGGTACATGCCTGGGCCTCATCAGTGAAGGAATGGACACCCCACGTCTATTTTTGGGGATGTTTCATCGATGATAGTCAAAATATTGGGAATGGTTCTATCTCTCAGTTGAATGATAATTTTTTGCATCTCAATCAGACTCCAAAACATGTGCAATTCATCATGAGTTACAGCAGTAGTTCTATCTCCCTCTTAGATGTTGTACTATATGAATCAGACAATAGGATCTGCAGTAGTCTGTTTCGGAAAGCCACTTACTGCTGCTGTGAATGCTTTCAAAAATAGCACCCCTTTACCGAAGGGCTTTCCTTCAAATATTCTTATAATTTAAATGACCAGAATGTTCCCAACGCAGACCGCAGACATGATCTGATTTTAGCCGCACATGAAGGTGTGGCTTTCGCTCATGCGAGAGTGGCTGGCACTATTTCGCTCTTACAACAGACGTTATTGGTGGCAGGGTTTGAACCAAGAAACTACAAAATATGTTCTCTGTTGTGATATCTGACAACAGAATACAAGTTCTAATGTGCCTCGTCCACCGCAAACACATTTTTTTTTCTAATAAACCTTTGGGCTGCATTTACCTGAATCATTGTGGTCAATTGATTACACATTCTGCATTTACATTTGTTTTGGTTGTAGTTGATTTTTGCTCCAGATTCCTCTAGGTTAGGCCACAGCGCTGGGCTGACTCTTGTACTGTTATTAAAGACTTTCAAGTCTTCATTGGAACTTATGCCTGCTGTGCATTCCATTCAGACCCATGTCCAGCTTTCGCTACTAAAGTGTACCATGATTTGATGTAGTCCATGGGTGTACAAGTGCATTATTCTTTACCATATAGGCCAGAGGGCATTTCTGTTTTGGAAATAATGAACCGTGATTTAAAGCAGTCCTGAATGACAAGGGTATTGGGTACAGGGTGTGACTGTTTGTACCATCTCTGTATAGTACAACAAGCATTAAATAACCTCCCTAAAAGATCGCTGGGTGGGTGGATCTCGTATGAAGTGCTTTTTGGCATCAATATGTATGTTGCAGACCTTCACAGTCCAGACATTGTGGCGGAAGCCACATCCTTTGACATAGATAACAATTGTGCAGTCTTACAGGAGACTCAACTTCACAGGTACTTGCTGCATCTCTCTCTTCAAGTACTGACGAGTGACTTCCAATTCCCGGCTGCCTTCCGAAAGTTGGGGATCTCGTTTGAGAAAAGGATTATGGCCCTACTTACCGGGTTTCTGTTCCAGTACTTGACATACAAGGTATAATAACTGTGATTTTACAACCACTTCCAGTATACAAAGACAAATACTTTGTCTCCATTGAACATGCCAAACTACACCATGTGACCGATTCTCCATAGTATGCTACAAAGTGTAGCTACCATTCCACAAGACTTTCCATTACAGCCCGTGAGCACCACTGATGCGGATTCTCCCCAACTGGGGAGGCTAAGACCTCCGCCGTCAATTTAACCAACACAATTCCTATTTCTACTATTATGTCTTCTACAACGGATGTCATTTATATAGATCCACCATTAGTGAATCCTTTCCGAATTTGATTTTTCAGGCCAGACTGCTGAGTCACAGCCTCCTGGTTTCCAGCTGAGTAGTTCCGGGTACTATATGGCTCAAGAGGATTTTTCTTCAGACCGTTCTTCTGCATTGCATCTGCCTACAGTATGGATTTGTGTTTTTATTTCATGGTTAAAACACATTTATCTAATCCCGCCTTGGATCTATGTGTGGATCGTACTCTCCTTTGGTGTTTCTGTTCATGTGGATTGGGTTTGTGATTGTTTTTTTCTTGTTAATCAATGCCCAATACCTCCCGTAACGTTCTGCAATAGAACTAATCGATGGAGTTTTGCCCTCCTATTCCTCCTCACATTAACTGGAAAGAGACTTGTCTCTCGTCAACATTTCAGCTGTTCCAGTGACTGATGAAATTGTCTGAGATAAGGTTTTTTGAAATCGATTTGGGGTACAAAATCTTGGCAGGTTCATTATACAGAAACCTTATTTCGAGCCTGTTCAATTCCCACACAAATGATTTTCTTGAATGAAACGATCCAAGACTACCTGTCTCAGATTGGCAAAAATGTAAGAAATGTACGCCACAACCATTCCCTCTATTGGCTGCTATGATAATTGGCTGAGTTTGGCAAGCTACACTGAAGACCAAATAAATAGCTTTGTGCAGAATGGTACATTTATATCTTCATTTTCCAGTCCTGGCTGGTGGTTGTGTTGGCCAGTGGACACACATGATTGTCATGCTTGTTTTCTTAATTTCACACCTGGATTTCTGACCTGATCCCCGATATTCAAAGTCAACACATTCTAGTATTGTTAACACCTATTCGGTGGGAAAGTTGTGTTAACAATGGTTGGAACATTCCACATTGTAAGCAGTGAAACAACATCTTTCTCTCCTGTCCGAATACATGAATTTATCAGATGTTCTTTTAGGTTCCAAATCCCAACGTTCTAAATGATTTATATATGCTACTTAAAATAATAAAATAAGACAAATTTACCAGGATAGTTTCAATAAAGTGCATGCTGTTGTTGATAATAGTATTAATACATTGTCATCTCGTATTTACAGTTTAAACAACATTGTATCATCTGTATTGGATTTTATGGGCAAAGTTAGCTTAGATCTATCATGCAGTTTAGCTGGATGCTTCAAACAATCAAAAATGTGTGCATTCCATGGCATTATTTAAATTGCAGGGATTTATTTCTGCCTTTTAATTTAACACATAAACAACAACTGATGGCCATGAAAGACGTAACCTACACTATAGCCGAGATACCCGCCACCCCCTCTCAACACAATCCCCAAAAGGAGTGAAACCGGAAACAGTTCTTGAAGTTTTTGGAAGTGGGATGGAGTGACCATCCCGGCCGTATTTATTAAAACAAAATTAAAACATTAAACGTTTCATGTTATGTACAATTTCATTACCATATTGCGATGTTTGGCTAACCTTAACAGATTCTCTAATACAGAGGTTCTCCTAGCCGAACTAGCAACCTACAAAACATTTCTTGACATATTGAAATTGTACAACCTAACGTTTAAGGGCCAACGGCAAGGTCATAACCGGTGTCAAGATCCCTAACCGGACTTACCCCTCCCACTTGGGATGGGCGACAGCACGGAGGCGTACCTCAAGTGCAACTACTACCAATTTCCCTTGACTTGACGGGGGCACCTAAAACTCGACGCCAGTTAAAGGTCGTTCGAATACTCGTGTGAGGTATCTAGAAGGTATCGTGGCCCTTATCCCAACCCCACACAACTTACCGCATCTGCCGTCGCAGATGTCACTGGCCCCGGGAAATTCCCCAGGAGGGGGCTGTAACCCCTCCTACAAAGGAAGGGGCCTTGACCGCCTTTCCTTTACTTCCGGCGACCCATCCTTAGAAGGGACCGCCTCCCCATTGAGGGGCCAATGGCCACCTCTCCCGAGCGCTCCCATCCGTGTTGGGTGACGCCCACTCATAGGGATCTACTAATTAGTGCTCACCGATCATGACCTTACCGCCTACCAAAATAAATACGACAGTGCAAATTAACCTAAGAATACATTGGCCACTATGACTGAAAGAGCATACATCAAAATTCGACACTAACTGGATATCTTTAATGGCAAACATACTCAAAACGAACATTCTTTATTAACTCAAAATCAACATGGCACTACAACCTGGAAACGAAAACAAAACAAAATTAATCAACTTTATTATACACAACTGGCTGTCTTCAGGGGCTGGTGGGTGGGTCAAAATTGGCTCTTCGTTCTGTCCCGAGCTCACGTGCAGCGAGGAGGTGCAGCTTCAGAGCACAAGAACAAGAGGATGTCTTCTGGTCTTGCGCCCCTTTTTATCCGTCTTCAGGGCGGGCGTATACCCGCCCCTGCCTGCCCCTGAGGGCGTGGCTGGCTGCGTCGGTGTCTAGGCCAGCCCACTCTAGGGCGGGAACGAGCGCGCCCCAGCTACGCCGCTTCGGGCATACCAGCTGAGACGCGCCTCCCGCCCAAAATGGCTTCCCGGGGGGATCGAGGCACTCGGCCATAAGTTCGGGGGGACCGATTCGGTCGCCCCTTTCCATATAGCCGAGATACCCGCCACCCCCTCTCAACACAATCCCCAAAAGGAGTGAAACCGGAAACAGTTCTTGAAGTTTTTGGAAGTGGGATGGAGTGACCATCCCGGCCGTATTTATTAAAACAAAATTAAAACATTAAACGTTTCATGTTATGTACAATTTCATTACCATATTGCGATGTTTGGCTAACCTTAACAGATTCTCTAATACAGAGGTTCTCCTAGCCGAACTAGCAACCTACAAAACATTTCTTGACATATTGAAATTGTACAACCTAACGTTTAAGGGCCAACGGCAAGGTCATAACCGGTGTCAAGATCCCTAACCGGACTTACCCCTCCCACTTGGGATGGGCGACAGCACGGAGGCGTACCTCAAGTGCAACTACTACCAATTTCCCTTGACTTGACGGGGGCACCTAAAACTCGACGCCAGTTAAAGGTCGTTCGAATACTCGTGTGAGGTATCTAGAAGGTATCGTGGCCCTTATCCCAACCCCACACAACTTACCGCATCTGCCGTCGCAGATGTCACTGGCCCCGGGAAATTCCCCAGGAGGGGGCTGTAACCCCTCCTACAAAGGAAGGGGCCTTGACCGCCTTTCCTTTACTTCCGGCGACCCATCCTTAGAAGGGACCGCCTCCCCATTGAGGGGCCAATGGCCACCTCTCCCGAGCGCTCCCATCCGTGTTGGGTGACGCCCACTCATAGGGATCTACTAATTAGTGCTCACCGATCATGACCTTACCGCCACAGGCCCGGATAGTTGACCGGCTATCCGGGCCCCCCACCAAAACTCCTAGCTAAAGGTCATGTTCCAACGTTTTTAACCATGCTAAGAAGTCTCCTATGAGTAACTCATTTCCCACCCGAGACAAATGCACACCATCCCCCATATACATACTGTCATCATTAATACAACCGTGCGAGATAGAATGCAATGTCCTGGAACGGAACAACCTACTCATTTTGTTATTAAGTTTCCTAACAGAATGGTTCAAAGCAGGGATCGAAATAGCCCCCCGCCACACTTTCCGTGGGATCATATGAGACCACGCAATTATGCACCCCGGAACTTTCCTCGCCAACCAACTTACGGTGGAAAGCATTGCTTCCAGGAGAAGTCGTCTACCGGTGGTGACCAAATCATTGCCCCCTAAATGTACTATGACTATAGACGGCGGTGACCTCATCCGCCCTAACAAACCCTCAAAGTAAGCTTGAAACTGGTCAATACAGAGACCGCCCCTTCCGTAGAAGGACATCCTGTACCCGTATTCCCCAGCTACGTGAATCATGTCACCTGCTTTGAATACGTCTGCGGCACGCCTCACGTATGAGTGGCCCACGACCCACACCTCCTTTCTCACAGCCGGTGATGTCTGACCGCTGGCCCGGTGTTGGGTCGACTGCATAGTCCGCCCCGCCTCGAAGGCTTGCGTAACTGAAAACCAAACAAAAGACAAGAAGCGTGAGTACATTGTTACAGCTTCACAACATGTGCAACCGCACATACCTCTTATAACAATTGGAGGACCAACGCCCCACTCGTTTTACTTGTTCCACATTAAGACCCCTGGCTGCAGCTTCAGTGGCAGCCCCTATCCGAAAGGAATGGGTCCCAAACTCACCCGGGTCCAAGCCTGCTGCGGTAATTGACATCGCGAGCACCCGCTGAAACTGAAACTTTGTCAGTGGGGTGGCGTCCGCGTGTCTCAACATTGTCCCCCCCCATGATGCCACCCTTTGTGCTAGGTAGTCCTCTAAACACCTCACCGGACACATGGAGGACCCTGGAATCCTGCGAATGACTATGCAGTCTCCCACCCCACTTTGATCGGTTTTTGACTTGACAAAGGATACCGTCATAGTCTCACCCCTGATCTGAACGTGTTCCCGGCACAAACCCCCCGCCACATCCCGCTTGCTCCTTGCCACCAGCTCACTTATCCTCATAGCCCCGTGAAATGCAAGCGTAAAAGCGGCTCGGAACAAACAGGCCTCGAACTGAGACGAGCATATGTCGGGGAGTGTGGCCAGCAACTGGGACAACCTATCCAGACCTATCGGGCGCCTCTCATCTACTCTGCGACCCTCAAGGCGTTGCCACCCACGCAGCGCTTTCTGTACAGCAAAAGACGCTGTCGGGTCCTGGATATTATGAGCCCTGGCAACAAAGGAGATGGCAGCACGATGCCTCTGGGCTGTAGCCACCGACTTCCCAGCCTTACGCAAGGACATCAGAAAATGTACTACCCAATCCTCATGCCCCCAAAGTCCCCCTCTCTCAGTCCCCAAAAAGGCCAAATAAGCCCGAAACGCCCCTTCGTATGCCTTCCTCGTCCTTGGTGCTAGACTCTCTCCCACGAGGTAACGAAGTTCGGGGCACCGAGAGACCAGAGAGCTTCGGGAAAGGGTGCTGGCTCGGGGTCCGCTGAGGGAAGGAAACCCGAGAAAGCCTGCATTTGAAAACGAGACAGTGCATCAGCAGCCTGATTCATCACCCCCGGGACATGCTTTGCTCTGAATACCACGTTCAGTTGCATACACAGTAAGACAATCTCTTTAAGCAGCCTCAAAATCATTTTACAACGTGCTGCCTGACTATTAATGCATTCAACAACGGTCATATTGTCAGACCAAAATATGACAGAATGATTTTTGAAACCATCGGGCCAGGATCTAAGGGCCACCAAAATAGGAAACAGCTCAAGGAAAGCAATATTACTCGTCAGCCCCTCATCGTGCCACCATGTTGGCCACTTTTGTGCCGACCATTTTGTGCCGAAGATGGCGCCGAAACCCATGCTTCCCGCTGAATCCGTCCACAGACCCAGCTCTTCAGAGGACAAGGCCGGTTTGCTCCAGACGACTCGACCATTGAAATCCGCCAAGAATGCTAACCAAATACGCATGTCTTGGCGGACCTCGGCCGATAACCTCGTGCGATGGTGGCCCTCTTTTAGGCCGACCATCGCCTGTGCAATCGAACGGGAGAAGGGGCGGGCCATCGGGATCACCCTTAAGGCAAAATTCAACTTCCCCACCAATTGCTGCAACTGATGCAGCGTAACTTTAGGTGCGGTGATACACATTTGCAGGGCTGTCTTGAATTTCGATACTTTGGAAGCTGGTAAACGAAAACAACCCTCACTAGAGTCCAACTCGATCCCGAGGAACTCGAGGCAAGTCGTGGGACCCACAGTTTTACCTGGTGCCAACGGCACGCCAAATTGATTCATTAAAACACAAAATTCAGTCAAGGCCCGGGCACATTCATCATCCCCAGCGGCCCCAAGGAACAGAAAATCATCGAGGTAATGCATCACGTTCCGAAAACCTGTTTTCTTCGTGTAAACCCATTGCAGAAAACTACTGAATTTCTCGAAATAAGCACAAGATATCGAGCACCCCATTGGCATACACCTGTCCATGTAATACAAACCTTGAAACATGAATCCCAACAAACGTTGATCATCCGGGTATACCGGGAGCAAACGGAACGCTGACTCGATATCTGATTTCGCCATCAGCGTCCCGGGCCCCAGGCGATTCAAAATGGCGACGGCCTCATCGAATGATGCGTACCGCACCGAACACATTTCTGGATTAATTGCATCGTTTACAGAAAGGCCATGAGGGGCTGATAAATTGTGAATCAATCGAAACTCACCCGGGTCCTTCTTGGGGACCACCCCTAAAGGAGAACAAACAAAGTTCGGTACCGGGGGGACAGGAAACGGGCCGGCAACCCGACCTCGGGTAACCTCTTTCCGGATCTTATCCTGCACTACAGTTGTATGCTGCAAGACGGAAAGTTGATTTTTGCACGACCCGACACCCTGAAAGCTACCCACCGGGATGCGGAAACCATATGAAAAACCGTTTCGTAGCACCCCAGCAGAAGTACGATCAGGGTATTCGCTGAGCCAGGGAATCATCGCCAGGGTATCAATCGGGGTTGGTAAAGGCGCCCCTCGGACTATATTAGACCTGTTTAGCGCCTCCTCTACCCCCATTTTCACCCGATTTGGCTCTGCACGAGGACTCAGGATGGGGTGCCCCACAACCACTACATTCGTGTTTGAACTTACAAGACCCCGGGGGCCTAGTACATTTGCTTCTGTTGAAATTGAAACAGAACCCCCTCTTCCCTGTATTGCCGGCGGGTCTCGGGTAATCGTCTGTACCCGTACCCGACCGAAAGGGCGTCCCCCCATTTTGGCGGGAGGACTCACTAACAGCACTCCCCACCAATGGTACTTTCAACATTCCGGACTCTTTCATCTTATTCCACGTTAAAGAATCGTAACAGTCCCAGGTTAAACTTTTGTTATGCTCCATCGCTTTCCTGAAAAGGTTGTCATAACAGAACCATTGGTTACCTTGATGTGATGTTGAGTACCCCATAATTCGTGACTGATATACTGGAAATTCAGGGAGTAAATCAGGCCTACGTTCCCCCAAAATTGCCGTGAAAATTCCCCAAGCATTACCCCAGTTACCAATATTTTCATTCACTTTAAAGGCGGCCATTTTTGCGCGCCAAACACTCGGATGCATCAGATCCTTTTGACCTTTAACAGTTTCGACCTCATAGTGATCAACGAGCAGGGAGAAAATGTTAACGTATTCCCCCGCCCAAATCTTTTCCTTTATTGGCAAAGGAACATGTTGCCCCAGTCTTTCTCTACGAGAGGGTGTTGACTCATCCCTTGCAATCGGCAATGGCCGCTTACCTGCACCGGACGCTGCTTCCGTCCCTCGTGGCTTATCTATCGCCGCATCCGGCGCGGGCACCTTGGCTGTATCACGTTTCTCGCGCAACTGCTTTATGAGAGCTTGCGCTTCGGTAGCCATGGCGCCCCCATTGCTGTCCCCCAACCATGCTGCTAACTGTGCCGCCAACTCAGGAGGCATATCTCCGGCAGACGTCGGGGTAACTATCACGGGAATCGGATTCCCCTCATCCGGTACCGGGGCCGGTACCGGGGCTGGCGCCTCGAGCGGAGAACAGGGAACCGGGACGTCTCCCCCGACCGGCCCCCTTCTCGGCCTCTTTGGCTTCCCTCCGGCCGGTGGACGCCCCGATCCCTCCTCGCCGTCTCGCTCCGCCAACCGCTTCTTAATTTCGGACATATCCTTCATGAGTGCCCGAACCAACTGGTCAGTCGACATTCTCTTTGTTCCTTTCTTGGGCATCCTTTCGACGAAGTATCTAAAAGACAAAGAGAAAGATTAAAACGCTCAAAATTGGCTCTTCGTTCTGTCCCGAGCTCACGTGCAGCGAGGAGGTGCAGCTTCAGAGCACAAGAACAAGAGGATGTCTTCTGGTCTTGCGCCCCTTTTTATCCGTCTTCAGGGCGGGCGTATACCCGCCCCTGCCTGCCCCTGAGGGCGTGGCTGGCTGCGTCGGTGTCTAGGCCAGCCCACTCTAGGGCGGGAACGAGCGCGCCCCAGCTACGCCGCTTCGGGCATACCAGCTGAGACGCGCCTCCCGCCCAAAATGGCTTCCCGGGGGGATCGAGGCACTCGGCCATAAGTTCGGGGGGACCGATTCGGTCGCCCCTTTCCAAATGCTGCATTTAGAAAAATTAGAACAACTTACATTTACCATAGCTTAAACTCCTTCAGCTGTGTGGTTAAAACACAGTGTTATTTTACTGCCTATCTCGATATTTCAATTCACAGTTTGCATGAAACATTTCCCTGTTGGTAGATATGAACATTTTGGAAGCAGCCTCATTCATGAGTTAAGGTCACTTCCCTTTACATATCGTTGTGATTGTACCAATAAGGACGTTTTTATTATTGGAGAAGAATGCGATTCTACTGTCGACATTCACTTGTTTGAAAACAAGTTAAAATTCCCAGCGCATATAATACTTCAGTGCCTAGTTTATTCTGCTATTTGAAAATAATTCTGGTTCCTGTAATTCTACTGTTCATTACGGTACTCTCGAACGGGAGATGTATCAAATGCTTACTGATCCACATGGGATTGCAGATAGCTCTTTATGGCCTTCCATTCCCACTTTGAAGTCAATATTCAACGAGCTAAGCAGATTCAGAGCATTTTTGTTCTAACAAGGAGTTCTCTCAACCCCCCGCAATACCATTAAATTGCAGGAAGCTAGAACTTCTATTGAGATACAGTCATTGTTAAATACACATCTTCCCCCTGCACTTTGGAGAATTAGTACATCAAATCTTTAATGTCTCGAGTACGGCTGGCCTTGACCATTTTTTTTTAAGGTTGTAGGCTCTGGCCTTGTTCTTTTTAAGGGAAGCCACAAAGTTTCCCAGGCACTAGCCCAGGGAGGGAACCAGAGGCAGGAGGGTGCTGGTGAACGGTCAGCCTCCAATCAATTATAGTAAACACAATAGAGACCGTTCCCAGCCTAAGACCAAAATAGAGTGAGATGCCTAGTAACGGTGGGGCATCTCACAAAAAGTGATAGACTGACATCACACACCACCTGGTGTCATGCTTCATCATCTGCCAGTCCTCGCCCTCCAGAAACCGCGTTTGGTGGAGGACAGCCATGCACCTGGAGACATGGATGCACTTCTAAGTGAGTGGGGGCCCAAAGTGAAAAAAAGTGAATATTAAAAAGCCATCACAGTACACCCATAGACCTTTTATTCAGAAGGTAAACTTTATGGGGTTAAAATGGAAAGTGCGGTGAATAAGGATCCTATCATCCCGTCACCGCTGTGAAGTTTTTTTTTATATAAAAGGGGTCAACATGTTTCTGCCATTCGTCCATATGGGTACATGGCATTCGTCAGGACCAGATTAAGGAGGGGCTCCAATCTTACCAAACGTTTTGGCAGTACCTCTCTATGGGAGTAAACACTATCACTCTCCACTGGTTGGGTCCTAGGACCTGTAACGATATATAAAAAAATAAAAACATATTGCATATTTATTGACTATTTGTGATCAATCTATTTGGTCTGTAGATATTTCAATCCACATTCTAGTTTGTGGGATGCAATAGTCCCAATTCTCAGTGATTGTACTGAAAGCTGGGGAGATTAAAATTAGATGTCTTACCCTTCAAGAAGGACGACTTGCCCCATGGGAGAGGGGGTTTCAGGAGGTCCCTGTACTCACGCTATTTCTGAGAAAGAAGACGAGGTATGGTCAATATTTAGATTAAAATCATATTTTAATGATCAGAGAACCAATCATTAGCTCGTGAACCCTTACTGGAGCAGCGCTTCTGGACTTACCGGTGGCAGAGACCGTTCCCGTCTAAACACCTACAATGTGCACCTCTCCGCCTCCCCGATGTTAAAGTGGCTCGGCAGTGGGCGGTTTATATAGTCATGGCTTGAGCAGGAAGAGATAACCATTAGTCGTTAAGGAGCCGCACCTGTGTGCGCGCTTGCTATTGACGTCGAATTTCCTGTGTCTAAGAGAAACCCGATCAGGAGACTACCTGATACGTTCACGTGCCTGGACTTGGGTGTGAGCCAGAGCTAACATATACTCGCGCTCTGTCGCATAAAGGTGCAGTGAGTCTGCATCCGGTGTCACGTAGTTGTTAGCCTGACGTGCCTGGTTTCGCATATAACTAACGCGATTGGCCTGTGTTACCCTCATGGTGTGACTCGTGTCCCTAATTGTTATATTCGCTACGGTAACCAAGATACCAATCTGCCGCTATGTGATAGGCTGCGGCGGGGGCTGCGGGGCGTACAACCAACTTGATTGGCCTGTGAAAACCACGTGGTGTGGCTCGTGTTCCTGCTTGTTGTATTAACTACGGTAACCAGGATATACAAATGCCACTTGTGATAGGCTGCGGCGGGGGCTGCGGGGCGTACAACCAACATTCTTTTCAAACCATACTAGCTTTTATCCACTCCATTTTTTTACAGTGAATTTGGAGGATTCCCGTTGCTGTTATTCCTCATTTGCTGCATTCTCCTCCTGTTCCTACTTCTCTGTAAGGGATGCTCCTTCTGTGTGTGCTGTGGAGCTGGCACCGCTCCATCACCACTGTGAGCATATGCTTTAGATGTTTGGAATGTATCTACTGCAGGAGCTGGATCTTAATTGGTCCGCAACATTTTGACGTGCCTGGTTTACCTGTGTACATGACGTGTTCCACTGTATCTGGTGCCCCTTTGAATGAGCACTGAACATTTGCCTGGCTTCGCAAACACCCGCCATCTTGGACATTGGACTGCTAATGAGTCCCTTAGCAACCCATTCTCAGAACTGTCCTCTGGCTTTGCGCTTCACAATGCGATATTTGAGCCACTAGCCTACAAGGAGACATGTGCATCGGCACATGGATCACATAATACATGTTTTGCTAATTTGGTTGCATGTTTACCAGTAACTGTCTCAGCATCAGCTGTGACTGAGGATCATTTTTGTTCTTTGGAGCTTGTGACTTGGGTAGTTGACCAATCATCATATGCGGAGTCGGACTCCTGTATGAAGTCTTTAGCCTTTGGGATGGTGAATGACACAATGAAGGAATTGTAAAGCTCCGGAATTACCCCCTATTGGGTATCACCGTGCTAGAGGAGCAGATATACGAAGCCAGGAAAATTAATTAACGAAGAGTTCTATTTTCAGAAGTTTCCTGAAAAGGAGGAAATCCGAGCACTTTCGTGGGTGTAATGGCAATAGAAACCAATATCGTGGAGCAAGGTATGAAAAATCTTTGACCCCGCGCGGGGTTTCCTACAACGGGGGGAGAAAAGAAGAGCTTTCTCCCTTGAGCATAGAATTCTACTCAGCTCATTACAAATACGTTTTTCAATTAAGTAGCAAGGTCCTCTGTCCTTGAGTGCTTTATGTACAAAACAGCAGATCTTGAAATTAATTATTTGGCTTACGGGTAACCAGTGAAGGTGTCAAAAACTGACGAAGAGTGGCTGTTCTGGGTGGCATATTAAAAATCAAACAGGCCACAGTGTTCTGAACCACCTAAAGTTTATTCAGTAAGGATTCAGGAGGATTAATTTGCGGCCACCAGAAGGGCATTGTAATAGACTAGACGACTAATTACCAAGGCCTGAATCAGAGTCTTTCTTAGAGATTGGGGAAAAACGCTCTACGTAAAAGACTCAGCATATAGAAACCAGTACCAGTGGAAGCCACCACTTGATCTCTCATAGTGAGAGAATGTTCGAAACGGACTGAAGGAACCAAAATGTACAAAAGCCGGACTATTCTTACCAATAGCCCATGTATATATATATATATATATCATAAAGGAATAATAAGGCAGTCGGCAATGGAGAAGGTCGAATCGTTTATTCAATTAAATACAGGCCCTGACAGGGGAGCCTCGGTCTACACGACCCACGAAGGTGCGCAGAGGAGACTGACGAAATACAAGTAATACAAGGCATATATACGTTTTCACACATTCAGGTTGACACCCTACAAGGAAGAACACAAGTTGTCAGTAAGCCAGCAGGAAGACCCATATAAGGCACTACTAATTGTTGGTAGCTAAGCTAAAGCTAAAGTCAGTGAGGCGCCCTCTCGTCTATCTTAAACCCGGGGAGTACAGGAACGGGTTCTGCTAGAATGTACGCATCCCACAAGAAGGGCAGGTGTGACCTTGGGTTTCCCTGAGCTATACACAAAAGACCAGAGAAGCAGACAGAGCAATTTAGCATGGTTTCGTACCATGAGCTAAACCATGTGACTTCTGGGAAACCGTACATGAATGAAGGGAAACGAAACAAAATAGCCCTGTATATATTAATAGGTCTGAACGGGCCTACATGAATCTATCATTAAGTCAGCATATATTGTCTAATACTTGCGGTTATTCATACATATATATATGGTTATATGGTACATAGTGGGCCAATCACAAATATATATATATAATTTTATATCTCAACAGGACACCCAGGTTTTTAGCCACTGATTTAGGTATTGGGGCTATACCAAGCTCTGGAGGCCACCATTCTGAAGACCACAATGTTTTAGCATTGCCAAATAGTATAAACTCTGTTTTATCTGTGTTTAGGTGGAGAAGGTTTTCCGTCATCCATCCTGAAATTGCTCGCATACCATCTACACAGAGAGATTTGGTAGAGGCTGTGCTATTAACAAATGATAATAGAAGTTGGGTGTCGATCGCATAAGAGAAGGGAGTAAACCCAAAATCTCTGATAATCCTATTAAGAAAGGGCCACATACACATTGAATAGGGACAGGCTAAAACAGGAGCCCTTTGGTACCTCCTTTGTGAGCTCCTTGATATGGGAACGGAAACGTCCCAGGTTAAAAGTTTGAGTACGCTGGTTTAAAAAACTAGAAAACCATTTTAGAGCGAGTTTTCAGATCCCCATCACTTTCAGTCTTTGGAGTAACTTATGGTGTGACACTGTATTAAAGGCTGCGGACAAATCCAATAGGACCAGTCGCACAGCCTTATAATTGTCAAGGGAAACTTTGATATAGTCCTTTACACCTATAAGAGTAGATTCAGTGCTATGCTTTGATCTGAAACCAGACTCTGATGAATCTAGGCAGCCTTGTGATTCAATATACTCCATAAACTTTGTATTAATATATCCTTGCAGGACTTTACTCATCAGCGGAAGAATTGAAATTGGACGGTAATTAGCCAAATCCGATGCAGGTACATTTGCCTTCTTGCAAATCAGAAGTATGTGTGCCTACTTGCATTCACATAGAATATGACCTTCACGAAGAAAGTGCTTGGAGGCAGTGCCTGACGTGGATCAACGACGTGAATTGCGGAAGATTATTGCGTACCTATATAAATCCTTGAGATGCAATAATCTGGGAATTAGACCTTTTACTCAGACACAGAATAAGCCCCTGCCTGAAAAGGAGGGGCTTCCAGTCTTTTCTGAAAAGGCTTGGAATAGGAATCAGTGGCAGCAACAACAGAAGCAAGGATCAAACTCGGATTCACCGACACCTGATACTTCTAAACGTAGATATGATTTGACTAACCGCTCTAAAATTAAGACACCAGAGAGGTTTCAGGTTTCTGATCCTCGCTCTCCTAGTTCCTTTGAGGAATCATCGGATCAACAGTTCGGTGGAGGGAAAAAAGGATTGCAGACAAGGTAAGACCACTCAACAACTACGTGTTCCACCACGCCAGTTTGACGTAAAAGCCAAACCGGAGGTACAACCTCATCATGAGTCGTTTCTAAGTAAGAAAGTTGCTGCTTTAACAGTGAAGTATGCCTCAGACAGTGAAAACCCTGCTCCTTGATTGAGATGGGTGGTGACACTCCTCGACAGCGCGGCAGAAGTTACCATAGTGTGGGAGGCACTGCATCCTTGTCTGGAGGCGAGAGCAACTGATATTTTCATTACAGTGGAAACAGCGGATACACGACTTGCCTCCCCTGATAGGCTTTATGAGATAGTCCTTCAAAGTGAAGGTGATCTAAAACTGACAATTATGGCAGTCTTTTGGGATAACCTTACCTCCACCTAATGCGTTTTGTTGGCGGAGGCGGATTGGTTTCCTCCATTCGTTTTTGGCTTCTTCCTGGGGGCAGGAAGTAGTACTCCAGAGTTTTTCCCGTTACGTCTCTGAGGGGGCCAAACAAGCTCACACGTCGGAATGGGCGTTAGCCCTAGCGCCGGCTGTGTATCGTAATCAGGTGGGCTGGGATAGAGATTCACTGTCACATGAAATCCCTTTACAGTGTATGCCACAAACACAATATCTGATTAAGCGTGATGCAAAGGCATCCGTAAGTGACATTTTGACACAACTGGAACATCGGTTTGATTGAACGATCTGTTTCTTCAATGAATAATCCTCTTTTTCTGATATTGATACCGGATGGTTCATATCGCATAGTTTTGGATTATAGGCATTTGAACAGTCAGGTTTATACATTTGCAGTACAGAACACCCACAGCTCTGCATTGATTAGTAACATAGTCCATAAAATGTATAAAACAACACTTGATATAGCCAATGGAGTTTGCAGTCACAATCTGGCTCATGATAGCTGTGACTTGACCACATATACCGCGGTCGGCAATCAGAAGCGCTTTACACGTTTGCCTATGGTCTGTAAGAATAGCCCTGAGGCTTTTGCAGCGCGTGTTGTCTCTTTTGCCCGACATAAACCCTGATGCTTTCTCATAGGTCGATGATATTTACTTAACATATAACAAATTAATACCACATCTGGTGCGCGTGGATTGCATCATTCTGTCTTTTGCCGACTTGGGGTACAAATTTAATTTTGCTAAGTCACACATCAACTATTTTGCGGTACAAGCTCAACAATGAAGGTAGGGGGTTGCTCCCCACCTTTTGTAGAAATGTGCTCAGTTGCAACCTCCTTGGACTCCAAAGAAGTTACAATCTTTTCTGGGTTTCTTAAATTTCGGGAGGTCATATATTCCTGACTATGCCCAGTGTATCAAACTCTTTACGCATTGAGACAAACCTCTTTTTCATCTTCCAGCTGGCTTCCAGAACATACCTCGATTCTTCGGTCTTTGCAGTCAGATCTTCTTGCGACTAACTTCTTGTTAACTTGTGACAATTCTGCAAATTTAGTCATAAGGATTGTGCCGGGTACAGTAGGTTTCACTTACTTAAAGTTCAATGAGGGAGACATAGTCCCCATTACTTACAAATCGCATCTTGGACACATTCGCAGGGATGCGATTTTCCCCCACTGAAAAAATTCCTACAGCAGTCCAGATGGCGATTCTTAAAGAACGCTCGCTTGCTCAAGGTAGGCGCGTTCTTATGGTCTCGTCCGTGCCCGCCCTAGAAGCAGTCACGAAGGCAAGCATTACGAATTCTAAAGCTTTACAACCCCGTTGGATTCAGTGGGCGAGTTCATTGACATCGGCTGATGTCACTTTCATCTTCGACCCATTGTTACAGACCCAAAGAACATATGCCACTCATGCATGTTATCCATACTCTTGGCCATCAGCGTGTGGGAGCACATGCTGTTGATATTTCTTTGGCTGATGAAGCAGCCAAATCTGCAGTAGCCACATGTTCAGTAGCAGCAGTAACTAGGTCCATGACTAAAACTGATAATGATATTCTAGTGGCTATAGCTGCGACGAAGGATGGGACAGAGTTCCCACAAGGTTTCCCCTAAAAGAATTCTTATATGTCACCGGAGCAAGTCCCATTTGCTTCGATACCATTCATTGGGGATCGGCTGATTCCGAACGAGGACCGCTGAATTCCTTTGATCATTGCAGATCATAACGGCATGGCAGCTGCACATGCTGGAGTTTCAGGGACAGTGTCTCTCTTACATCAGCATTATTGGTGGTGTGGCTTGTATAGACAGTCTCGTAATTGTGTACTTTCTTGTGACATTTGTCAACATATTAAGCCGTCCACAGTTGGATGTCCACCTCATACGCAGCTTTACATTTCAAATCATCCATTTGGTTGTATTTACCTTATTCACTGCGGTCCTTTGACACTAGGGGGCCCATTATGATGGCGGGCGGATTGCCTCCGCCAGGCTGGCGGTAGCCACCGCCAGTCCGGCGGGGGCAATCCGCCAGCCATCCTTCCCTGAATTCCCCCGCCATATTACAATGGCGGGGGACCGCAGCGGTGAAAATCACCGCCCGCCACTTTTCCGCCCGGTCGCCTTGCGGCCGGGGCGGAAAAGGAATAATATGGTAGCGGTGTCTATCAGACACCGCCAGCCATATTATGATGGGCTTTTGGCAATGCCTTTGCTGCCACGGAAAGGCAGGCGGACTTCACTCTGGGGGCCCCATGCGGGCCCCCAGAGTGAAGGAGAGTAGGGGGGTGCACACGGGGGGTACCTGTGGTACCCCCGTTCATTTGCATTTACAAAGCGGCAGGCACCGCGCGGTGCCTGCTGCTTTGTTAATGCAAATGTAAAAGTGCTTTTTCAGCATTGTGGCGTGCGGTGCTGAGAGCACCGTCCGCCACAATGCTTTACATGCAAGATGTTCCCGCCACTGTGGTGGGCACATCCTAATACCACCCCCGGGACCCCCACCCCTATGGCGGGCGGTCCCGAGTCCCGCTAGGATGACGGGCGGACTAAGTCCACCCGTCATCATAATGACCCCCTAGATTTCTTGGCCCCAACATAGTGCTGACGCTCGAAATGTCATTAGAGATTTATGTGTCTTTGTCGGGACATTTGCCTGCCGGACCTACCATTCTGACCAAAGTCCACCGTTTGCCTCTACGGCCTACAAGGAAGTGATGAAGTCACTGAGGGTACTGGTGCAATTTTCGTCTCCATACAGGTCTGAGGGCAATTCAGTCGTGAAACAGTGACTTAAATCATTCTTTGACAGTTAGAGTCTTAGGTACTGGCAGGGGTTGGCTGACTCATTTGTACGGGGTTCAACGTGCACTAAATAATCTCTCCAACCTTTTCTGTAATGAGAGCTACTTCATCTCAAGGAAAGTCCTCCTGAGCTACTAGCAAATATTGACAACATGTGTTAACACTACACTATGACCACCCTATGCAGAATTATCATAGAGACCAACCTAGTATTCCAGGTGAGGTTGCCAGCAGAAATGACAGGAAAATGTTTATCAATATTAAATGCCCCCCACCTGACTAATAAAGTAACATTCAGATCTTCACATGCCTTATGGCACAAAGGACCTAGCCACAGCAATACATCTCCCCAATTCAGCTTGAATCATCTTTCTAGTATCTGCTTTAAATATGTTTCGGAATTGCATCCTCTTGGCTTCATCAGCGTATCAGTTCCTGAAATGCACAGGTTTTTCTATCACCACTTTCCATTTTGGACACAAACTCAATTTTCCAGAATAAAAGCTTTGTTTGGAAAAAAATGGCTTTAAAATATCAGTTTTCATTTTTAGGAAGTACACAGTCCCCAAACATCAGCTTGTCATTTGAATTGAGTACTCATCTGTACAAATAACTCACATGGTCAGACTGCTTTGAATGCTCAGGTATTAGTCATAAGCGATGACACCATAGCAACAAGGATGCTTGTATAATGCCCACCAGTATACAAGGGCCACAATTGTGGCAAGGTTGGACACCATAAGGACCAGAATGGCCACCATATTATTAAGTCAAAGCCATTATTATACAAGGGACAGCCACCATTATCTCAGGGGCATCTCTACATGTAGACCAGTCATACTCTTAATATGTCACTTATGGCTGCCAGTATGCCATAACTAAAGCATACTCACAATAGTTAAAGATAGCCATTATTATGCCTTTGACACTATTATGCCATGAACAGACACAATTGTGAGGGTTGTGGCTATGCCAGCAATGGAGACTGACGTGCTCAAGTAGAGCTCCATCAGCTCCTCCCCTATCTGGCCGCAAATCTCCGTTTCCAGCTATCTGCCGGGGCTGAAAGCTCCCCCGAGTGCACAGTGAGCAGGCCTGATGCTTTTGTAAAATGTGAAACGGTATCAGACAAGAGAGTCCGTGAAGCACTTCTCCGGCTCCAGTGCTGCCTACCAGGTCGCCGTCTCCCTGGGGATAATATCAACACCAGGCCGTAGACAGGATCAGCCCATCGGGCACTGGATGATGACACAGCTCGTTCCTGGAACACTGCACTATACTGTCGATGCCGAGATGGGCCAAGGCTGAACTGCCGCCGGCCTGTGAGTGCCATCACAAGCTTGTGCTTGCTGCAGAGTCACGGCCCAGTGCTCCTTCTCTTAAAAGCAACTGGGCCGCATAATATAGATGGATTGCACCCCCCCTTTCAACCATGACCCACTCAATGCTCCTGTTGGTAGAGAGACTGTAGGAGGTGGCAAGGGTATCCAAATGAGCAGTGTGGAAGCACAGATGAAGCAGCAGAGGGGGCACCCGGTGGCGGTGGACCACAGCGGCAAAGGTAACGTGGATGTGCAATACAGAGCCATGAAGGCAGGCCCCTCCGGCCCATCACCCCGAGATCTGTAAGACCACACCCGCAAGGAGTGCGCCAGGAGGCCAGGAGAACCAAACATTGCTGGAAGCGGCAGCCCTTACACACTCGCTCCACCCTCCAGACCAGTGTGGCCACCCAAACAGCCGATCACCGGAGACAACAGCAGCGGTGCCCTGCCTGCCGCCTGGCCTCTTGCGCAGACACCCCGAAGCTCATGTCGCGTGGAGGTCGCACGCGGACCGGTTTCGGGGGCACAGCAGCCCCACCCCCACAGACCCGAGCTCAGGCAGACAAAATGGCAATAGCGGGCCCAGCTGATCTGATGTCCCGCTAACTAGATGCAGTGCTGGCTGCGGTGGAGAAGCGGGGGGAAACTAAGAACCAGATCCGCACCTCCCTGGAGAGCAAGCTAGACAAAGTGGCCGTCGATCTCACTCTGCTCCATGCGGATCACCAAAAACTCACGGACCATACCACTACTGCTGAAACTGCCATCGCTGACATCTCCCTGAGAGTGGACATGGCAGAGAAGCACATCCAGGGCCTCCTAAATCAAGTGGAGTTCTTGGAAGACAGGGCTGAGGACACTGAAGGATGGCCTCGGCGCAACAATATCCACGTGGTGGCCTGACGGAGGGCAACGGCCCGATGACCCACACCGAACACTGGCTTCCCACACTGCTACCTGGGGAGGCCCTCTCTCCTCACTTTGTTGTCGAAAGGGCGCACAGAGTACTGGCCAAACCCCCGCCTCCGGGCTCCAAGCCCAGACCTTTCCTAATCCGCCTATTGAACTGCAGGGACAGAGACGTCATACTCCAGGAACCCACGAAGCTACAAGAAATACAGGTGGAAAATCACAAAATCGTGTTCTTCCCGGACTACACACTGCAAGTTCAGAAACAACAATACTCGTACATGGCGGTGAAAAGGCAGCTCCGGCAGAACAATCTCAAATACTCTCTGCTGTTGCCGGCAAAGCTAAGGGTAGTTGCAAATGGAAAGTCTCACTTCAACAACACCTCGGAGGGAGTGGAGGACTGGCTCAACACCTATGACTCTACAGGAGGCAGGGCCCAGACCTCCAGCATGAGAGAGGGGACTCCCACTGTCTCCCCAAGCCGTCGTTGCAGGGTAAAGAAAAGAAAAAACAGCCCTCCGGCCTCTCAAACCCTTGGACCAGTCCCGGATCTGATACCAAGTGGCAAACTACAGGCCCTCCAGGGGGTTGCGGCTATAAGCTGGACACATGATGAAGAAGCTGACTCGGCTGATGACCAGCAGAGACCGGCCAGTGACGATGGTCTCTCGGACAGTTTTCTGGCTTCATGAGACTCTTGTGAACTACCTGAGATCATCCCACAGACATCTAAGGACATTGTATAGACTTCAGTTCATTGTATTTCCTGTCAGGCGCAAATTGGACTGTGTCAACATGCTTGCAAGTATTATAGGCCTGTGGTGAGATCGCATGGTGCAATTGTTTGCTCTACATGATAAAAATGCAGTATTAAAGCCAGGAATCCAGCTGTAAACGGGCGGCGGGAGTCATAGACAAAACGAATCCCAGTGTTACAAGGTGGGGACTTCCCCATCTCCCCCCAACAGGAGCATAATATCTGCTACTTGAGCCACAGCCCTGTCCGCGCACACTTGGCTAGAGGGTGGGGAGCCGCCGGGGTGAAATTCCCATTGTTTGGGCACTTAGTAGATTGCTGCGTATAGCAGGCCCCCCTAGACATTGGTTAAATGTTGCTTCTGCTTAATGTTTGGCCGATTGCCTGTTGCACACTCGCCTTTTTGGTATTTTTCTTGTATACAGTTTGTGTGATTGTTATGTCATCATTTACGCGCTGGGGTACCAGGGTATTAGCTCAATAGGGGACTGCAAATCTGCAACTGTTTCCAATCACAGTGCTGCAACCATCGGCCTGACGTGGCCTTGGTTGATAGCGTTGTACATACACCATGGCACCAATTAGGATAGGCACCTGGAATGTGTGAGGCATTCACAGTCCATCTGGCAGATATCTCATTTATTCATACCTCAAACAACAGTACATACAAATAGTCCTCCTCCAAGAGATGCATCTGCCTAAATCAGAGGTGACACAACTACACAGGAGGTGGAGGGGGCAACTATATGCTACAGGCTACTCAGCGTATGCTAGAGGAGTTTTGATATGGGTGAGGCCGGGGACTCCTTTCCGGGTGGTAGACTCTTTAATAGACACAGAAGGCAGATATGTAATAGTGAAGGGCACGCTGGACGGAAGACCGGTGGTTCTTGCATCATTATATGCGCCTAATACCGACCAGGCCCTTTTTTTTTTAAACCCTGTCACACAATTTGGCCGTATGGCATAGGACCTCCATTATCTATAAAAACACTTTCTCTTGCACAGTACTACCCACTGTAGAGTTGGAAGGTGCCGAGATTCTCGGCTTCTTGCTGCTGGTATCCGCCCATCAGTCAATTGCAGGCGTTGTAATTTATCGTTCACCAGGGCCGGCTGCCCAGTTCCTGGAGTCATTAGGCAATGTCATTTCACCTATTGTTGCAAAATAAAATCAATGTTTGGTACTTGGAGATTTTAACATCCATATGGATCAACTTACTAACCTTAAGCCCTTGAAACTGTATGAATCTCTTAGCATTCTAAATTTGACCCCTCATATTCTTTCCCCTACACATGAAAGGGGCGATATCTTGATTAGATTTTTTCGACGGATAGGATTGAAATGGATCCACCCTCCCCTATTATCTGTTCAGACCACTTCCTACTTACTTTTAGATTATGCAAGAAATCTCCTCAGCCTCAAACTCAATGTAAGCCACGTGCCATGAGTTTTAGGCCTTTAAATCAGATGACTCCGGAGGCATTAGCTAAAGCACTCAAAATACACCCTATCTCCTTTATTGGCCACCTAATGAGCGATGTATGCGCATTAGAAAGTTGACTCGAGACTCGCACGAATGAGCTTGCCCCCTCTAGGACCCAAGCAGCTAACGGCTGTAAAGCCCCTGCCCCATGGTTCACAGAGGTCCTAAGGAAAGGCAGAAGTACCAGCAAACGTCTTGAGAGAGTTTGGAGGTAGAATTTTAACTCTTAGGATAAATTGGCGTATAAAGTGGCATTAAAAACCTACTACGCTAAAATCCGCAAGGAAAAAAAGAGCTTTTTGTTCTCTAAAATTGAGAAAGCAGGGAACCGAAGCAAGGAATTGTTCAAAATTGTTAAAGATTGTTCCTCTTGCTGCGCCACAAACAGTATTTTTACCCCTACAAATGAATAGAGGACTCTTATTGCACAATATTTTTATATAAAAATTACTACCATTCAAGCCTTGCTTGGGGAATCTCCCCTTGCTATGGTAACCACTACTGGTAGGCTCCCCCCTGTCTTACTCAACGATGGTGGTTCCCTTCTGCATTTTCCTCCCATCACGCGGGCCGATTCGCTGAAGATAAGGAAATCGCTGAAATCAGGCTTCCCCTCTGACCCTTGCCCTGCGAAAATACTGGCATCTGTTGCAGAGGTGATTACCCCGGCTGTTAACAGGGTTCTGAACCTCTCTCTGTTAGAGGGTGTGATGCCGGACAGCTGGAAGCATTGGAAAATCCTTCCGCTTCTAAAAAAAAATTATCAGCCGACCCTTCTGTAGCCAGCAATTACAGGCCAATTTCGTTGTTGCCTTTTTTCTCCAAGGCTCTGGAGAAATATGTAAAGAGGGTCGTTGCAGACTCTGTTTGGACAAACCACGTATTACATCCTAGCCAGTCAGGGTTCCGAGCCAATTTCATTACAGAAACAGCCCTACTGGGCATCTCTGAATCTATCAAAACCACACTTGACAGAAGAGGCAAGGCTGTTTTAATACTGTAGGACCTCTCCGTTGCTTTTGATACCGTGTCCCATGCTCCGCTTTTGGACAGACTCCAGGGCTGTGGTATAGGGGGCACGGCTCTCCGGTGGTTCACTTCTTTTCTGGAAAGCCGCCATCAAACAATCTGGTCTCCTCCTTTTTTGGCCTCCTCCCGCTGATAAATGTAGGTGTTCCTCAAGGATCTGTCTTAAGTCCCACTCTATTTAATGTGTTTATGGTGCCTCTGGCTGAACAATACTCCGCCAAAGTTATATCTTACGCCGATGATCCACAATTACTGTTCACATGTGGTAAGGATGAGGCCCTGAAAGGGAACGAGATAAACATCTGCCTGTTAGCGGTATTCAAGTGGTTTAAACAGAACCAATTGTTGTGCAATTCCGAAAAATCAGAAATGATTTTGTTTGGTCACAACCCGGGGAAGGAATGGCGCAAGCAGTGGCCACAGAATATGTCCCCCCTGCAAATTTAACCTCAACCGTTAAGAATTTCAGGGTAAAAATGGACGCGGAAATGTCCATGAAGTCCCAGGTCCAAGCAGTGGCCGGCACATGCTTTGGCCTACTGAAAATGTTGAGAAACTTCCTCCCAATAGTCTTGTTTTCTCATAGTAAAACAGTGGTCCCGGCATTGATTTTATCCCGCCTCGATTATGTTAATGTTCTGTATGTGGCCTTCCTGAATATCTTCTTGGCCGTCTGCAGGTGGTGCAGAACACTGTGGCAAGAGCCGTATTCCTGGTGGGCCTTAGGACACACAGGAGCCCTCACCTGAAGTCCTTGTACTGGCTTTCGGTGCGAAAGAGGACACATTTCTAAGCCCTGGTGCTGGCTTATAAGGCCTTCCATAACCACCCCCTTTTGTACCACTTTGTTCGCCATAAGTTGGCAGGGTATGCTCAGACGTGAGTCCCTTGCTCACTTTGCCACTGGACTCAAGCAAGCCGGGCTGAAGACGGCTGAAATGCCAGAAACCGGTCTTCGGAAGCTTGTTTCGGGTCCAGTAAAGGCATGGCTTGGCAGTTTGGGCTGGACTGTTCCCATGAGGCACAGGGTCAGACTGATTTGCATATGGCCATGTCTGAACCGGGGTGGCAGAGTGGGCTAAAGAACGGTGATGGATTAAACCCAGATCTGTTGACTGGGTGTGAGTGTTTGATTGGTTCAGATGCTCCGTCCATCACCACGCCCTTTTATATCACTTTGTTCGCCATAAGTTGGCAGGGCATGCTCAGACATGAGTCCCTTGCTCACTTTGCCACTGGATTCAAATAAGCCAGGCTGAAGACGACTGAAATGCCAGAAACCGGTCGTCGGAAGCTTGTTTCCGGACAGGGAAGGCATGGCTTGGCAGTTCGGGCTGGACTGTTCCCATGAGGCACAGGGTCAGACTGATTTGCATATGGCCATGTCTGAACCGGGGTGGCAGAGTGGGCTAAAGAACGGTGATGGAATAAACCCAGGTCTGTTGACTTGGTGTGAGTGTTTGATTGGTTCAGATGCTCCGTCCATCACCACCCCCTTTTGTACCGTTCCATAATATAGGGGCCTTTTATTTGAGAAACAGATTCCATGGCTATGTTCCACCTAGAATCTTGAAGTATTCTAGCCATCAGCTCTCACTGATTCCTAGGTTCTCTCGCTCTCGCCTGGGTGGTCGTTCCTTTCAGGTGGTACCCTCTCAGCTTTGGAATAGCCTGCCGCCAGCCTTACGCCAGGTGCAGGATCTCCTCAGTTTTAGGCGAGGTCTTAAAACCTGGCTTTTCTCACAATAAATCAGTTGCCCTGGGGGTGCCTGTACTGCTCTGTCACTGGTTCTCTTTCTCTGCCCCGGGACACTCCATGGAGTAGCTGTGCGCTTTACAAGTGCCCAGTAACAATAACATGGAGTTAGGAGGTGACTACAATAGCGTCCTAGGCGTTTCATTAGACCACTCCTCCCACCCCTGCCTGGCACAGCCATGCAGGCTGCAATCAAAGCGTGAAATAACTGTGCAACGCCGTGGCACCTCACAGACACCTGGAGACATAGAAAACCGTAGGACAGAATGTATTCCTACTACTCGGGTGCCATGGTCTTCATGTATGTTTGGATCGATTCATGGTATCCAGCGATTTATTGCCATGCGTTTCTGAATCGTATTACCTAGGGCGAACGCACTCGGACCACAACCCACATGTGCTGGAACTAAAGTGGGAACTTGGAAGGCAAAGTGCCACCGATCCCTATCTGGCGCCTTCAGCCCCACACTCTGCTTGTGCGGGCACAGCCTTGTCACCGCTGTTAGAGTGGGACGCCCTCAATGTGGTCATGAGGGGGCACTTTTTGGGAATGCAAGCAGGGATACGAGCACAGTTAGAGAAAGAAATCACCACTATAGAGCGAAAGTTGGCACCCAGTGAGCAGGAGGCTGCTGAGGGGTCCACTAGGCAGCTCACACAAAACAGGGAGTAACAACCATAGTTACTAGAACGGCTCTGATGCCTTAATTATGCTGCACATTCAGCACGGAAAACTACTAACATGGTTGATATGCCAAGATGAGACGGTGTCTCCAGTGGTATCAGTACGCACTGCACAAGGTGTTACGCGCGTTCACAACATATTATTTAGAATTGTACAAATCACGATGGTCTACCGACGAAATTGTACAATGCCTACGCACACGTACTAGCACCGCAGCTGCTAAAGGTGTACAAGACTGCTGTAGATAACTCCACACTCACTGACACGCAAAATGAAGCGCTCCTGATTTCTCTCCTCAAACCCAGTAGAAACCCCTAGTCCCTAGGATCTTATCGTCCACTAGCCCTCTTAAACACCGATTATAAAACAATTCGCTATGACCCTGGCTAAACGCTTATCCCCGCTGGTAAAAACGCTGGTACATTCTGATCAGAATGGTTTCGTCCCCGCTAGAAGCACCTCACTCAATATACGCAGGTTTTTTAGGGTACAGAAATATGCACTGCGCAGATGGCCTTGATCCGGATGCCTAGGGCTAGACCTGGAGAAGGCCTTTGACTCCCTGGAATGGCCCCTACCTGGCAGCAGTATTACGCAAATATGAGTTGGAGGATCATTACATGAGTATGATCCAATTGCTCTACCAATGTCCTACTGTTAGAGTTCGGACTGGACGGCTCATTTCCGATCCCATCCAGGTGAAGAGAGGCACTAGTCAAGGATGTTCCCTTCCCCATTACTCTTCTCCCTGGCCATGGAGCCATTAGCGGTGCTGCTCCGTAGGGATGGGGATGCATGGGGCATACGATTGGGTGATGGGATACCTTCTGTTTCTTTATATGCGGATGACCTACTGTTGTATGTATGCACCTGCAAGATATCCCCACGACTATAGCGGACACGGTCAGGGACTTTGAGAAAGTATCGGGACTTCGGGTGAACTGTGCAAAATCGGGAGTCTTCCCCTTTAGCGAAAGCACGGTCGAGACTAACGTGTTTATAAATGGCTCCACTCTCACTTGGTATCCCATCACGTTCCGTTATCTCGGCCTATTTATGTATTGATCGCCCGCCGACATACTGGAAGGAAACCTAACCAGAGCTATCTCTGCTGTTAGGGCCCAAATGCCATTTTGGAAGTCACTTCCTTTGAATGTCATGAGCCGCATCACATTGATAAAGATGATAACCCTACCAAAATTATTATACTACTTTTCAAAACTCCTGATCTATGTCCCGCCCAAAATTTTCCGTGAGCTGGAATGTCTGTTCTGTGACTTAATCTGGAACAAGGGCAGGCCATGGGTTGCATTGTGGAAACTATAAGCCCGCACCAGCCAAGGAGGGCTGGCAGTCCCAAACATGGAGGTATATTATTTGGCGGCCCAGCTGCAATGGGTGATGAGATGGCTGAGTGGCAGGGATTAGAGGACACAGCAACCATGCAGCAGCTATGGACACAATCTCGGATTTGCCATCTGTTCCACCCCATCGCTAGACTCCCAACGCCCATCCCAGATACATCTGGAGCTAGTGTAGTGTATAGATTCTGCAAGAGGAGCCTCCACCTCACCCAAGATGTGACCCCCTACGCACTGATCCTGCCACTCACAGGGACACCCAGAGGGAGGGCAGGCACTTCAGACGGACTTCTTACACACTGGCATGCAGCGAGCATAGATACTCTGGGCGACCTCTATGCAGATGGCTCCCTGCTCTCTTTCGAGGCACTAATGGAGGGCTATGACTTACCAGCAGGACAATTCCTTCTACATACTTCTATTATCAGATCTCTATCGGCAGCAAGGGGGGATATAACAAAACCGACAGCACACCTGCTGTTGCAATACCTGCACGTCATGGGTGCAGGTTTGCACATAGTACATTGGTTGGTGGAGGCTCTACTTACACACATGCTGAAGCCCATGTTGAGTCTCTGTACACGTTGGTAATCAGATAGAGGGCAACCATGGACAGAGAAGGAATGGGGCGTTATCCTTGCCAGTTCCTCACATATACCAAGAGGCTCTAAATTTAAGCTCATACAAACATACATAATAAAGAGTTTATACCTTTCGCCAGATAACATAAATAAATATTTTAACATTGCCACCTCCGCGTGCCCGCTATGTCATCAGCTAAACGCAAACCTTTTACACATGCTCTGGTCCTGTGCCTCCCTTCAAATTTATTAGCATGCAGTTACAGCAGTACTCGCAAGCTGTTCTGATGCGAGGTCTGTATACTGGGCCTTTATGCCAGATCTAAAAAAAATAAAGTTACCTCCAGATTTAGAGACCTGGGACTGATAGTGGCGCAGCACCGTATCACGAAGAGTTGGAAATGCAATGCCCCCCAGTAATAGCGAGCTGGGAAAAATCGCTCACGGTGTGAGCTCAGGCAGAAAGTACAACACTACACAGGGAAGAAACCGCGGGACTACGCAAGTACAACATTCACACAAAGGTGCAGCAATGAAAGCAGCGCCCCCGCAGGAAGCTGACATAAGCAACGGAGCCCCAAGCACGTAGACATATGTCACCTAATACCTCAGCTGTGACCCATGACGAAGCACACCTATGGCCTAAGTCCACTGCCACATATGCACCCAAGATATCACATGCTCACCCAGCGTACCCAGCCCCCAACTGTGTGCACGAGCCAGCGTGCCACCCTGACGAGCTACTAGACTCCACATGTACAAGGCGCTCACACCTAGGCCCAGCCGCGATACGTGCTTGATGGCAGTTTTAGACAATTATTAGATTAGTGAATTAAAAATATATATATCTTGTTAGCATTCCCCACATACTTCCCGATTGTATACAGAGGTGACCATTTATGCATAGCCTCCATGTGATGTACAACTGTGCATTACACATTACACTTGAACGCAGTCGTGCTCAATGCGATTGTGTGCCTCACAGGCTCTATTTTTCGTAAACAAAGGAATGAAGTGACAGAACAAAACAGACATGGTGTATAATTGTTCACTTTAATACCACAGATACAGAAGCATATACGTACGTGACCGGTAGATGTAACTGTATTATGAACCCCAGCTGCATGTACTCTTTTGCAAGGCATGTCCTTATGTGTATCAATACAGTTTTGAACGACCTCTGTATGTTGAATTAAAAAAAAAATCAATACAAATATTTAAACAAAAAATGAACAGACACAATTGTGCCAGAGATAAATCCCTTATGATAGGGGCTAGCATACTGATTTAACAGTCCTTGACACAAGCCGTAGCTTACAGGAAGCAATAGTGTTTATAATGGGTGTACACATAAATGAATGCAAATGAGGCTCTTAATTTAATCTGCTCTAGATTATTACTTTCCTCAGCCCTTGGCCGATCATGCACCCAACTGAAACATTTTCACTCTGACTCCTGCAGTCCCACACTTTAGTGGGTCAGCACTGATTACTGCTCAGGCTACAAATGCCACTCTTCTTTTATGGTCCTCTGTTCACGCACATGGTGCAGTTGATAAAACAGGGGACATTTGCCGTAGATTTCCAATGTGCTTTGTTACAAGATCTTCAAAAGACTCAAGATGCTCTTTCAAGGGATCATATGCCCTCGTCCACAGAAGAAGCAATGCTGATTCCTGTAACAGGCTGGCTTCCTAAAATTGGTGATCTGGTCAGAAAAAAGTTGGAGAACAAAAAAGAATTTGGTCCCTCCTATCGTGCACCTGTCCCAGTTCTTGGATTGAAGGGTACACATACTGTGCTTTTACCTCCACTGCCTGATTGTAAGGAGAATCTGTTCATTTCCATTGAACATGTCATGTTACACCATTTGGACAATACTGAATAATGTGCCTAAAAGCGTTCCGTGCCGGGATGTTTCTTTGCACCCGATGTCTTCCACAGCAAGTCCTTTGCAACTGGAATGCGAAGTGGAGCCCTCCTTTGATTTGGTGCCTGTTCTGTTGTCATCTTCAACTGCTATGCATCATGACTATGCTTTTACACCTGTGCAGCCTACAGTTGTTGTTCCTGCTACTATGTTCCATTCCTCTTTTAATGCAGATCACCCACCCATTGTTTCGCCTTGGTGCTAGTGACTATTATATAGACAGAGATAACTTTTCTTCAAGTTCTTCATCATCTTCCACTGTGGCGGAACCCCCAGGTCAAATTTCTATTTTCTTTTTATGGTATCGAAAAAAATTATCTGATTCCTCCAGGGACATACATACGGATGGTGCTTTCTATGATGTTCCTCTCCATGTGAATTGGGTTTGTGAAAGTGTTTTTCCTTTTAATCAATGCCCATTATTTACCTGAATGCTCTGCTGTACATTTCGTCCATGGAGTATTGGCCCCACATACTTCATCTCACAAAATGAAAAGGGCTCAACCCAATGTTACCATCTCAAAATTTCCAGTTGGCGATGGCATTTTTTGGGATAAGGTACCATATGAAATTTATCATATTTCTTTTCTGTTTCCTTAGGTGATGTTATCACGCCAAGATTGCATTCTGATGACTAAGATATTAATGCTGTACATTCACTGCTTTCAGATTTTAAATATTACACTGCTTTTGAAACTGAGGATTTGTATTTAAATTCTGCTAATTATGCTGATTTGTTCTGTTTTCAACATTATGGTCATCATTTTTTGCATAAATCTAACATAGTCAGAAATCAAGGTAATTATACACAATGGGAACATTGTCCAACACCATTTTAGGGAAGTTCGCAGACACAGAAAAATAAGTTTGTCTATTTTTCAGGTTACAATTTTTCTGACCCAAAATCTTATTAATAAAGGTTGAATGCACCAACACACAGAAAATTCATGCTGACCCACACTAAATTTGCATATTCTTCAACTTTCATACCCAATTTATCCATGGAAAGATATGATTATTGGAAGGACATGATTGATTTTAAATCAATATAGGGTACCAAAGATTGGCAGGTGCAGGGAACTGAATCATTACATTGTGTGTGTGTGTGTGTGTGTGATACCTTCACAGCTGGTAGTCCTGAAGCAGACTGTACAACGGACTACATGTTTTGGTTTTAAGTGCTGCAAAAAAGATCAACTTTCCCTCGTTTACAGCCTATGATATCTGGCAGCAATATACAAATTGTACTGTAGTAGATTTAAAAAATTTGGTCCAAAACTGTACCCTTAACCTATCCATTATTAATCCCTTGAGTTGGTTAATATGGCCTCTTAATACTAATGTTTGTTAGTTGCGCTTCTCAAATGCATCAGGTGAATTTACACTCAGTAGACCAGACCCTCGTTTCCTCCAATCACATTCGGTGACTACATATTCTGTGGGTAAATTGTGTCAGCAATGGTTGAAACATTCTGCTTTGTTGTCTGTGAAACAAAATCTCTCGCTTTTATCTGGTGACATTGATTTGGCTGACTTACATTTAGGACCGAAATCACCTCGCCCTAAACGGTTTGTGTATGCAGCATATAATGGATTTTGGAAAATGTCACAAAAGCCGCTTTCTGCTTAAGACAAATTGATCAACACAATTTGAGAAAGGTTTAGGATGTTGTTGATAACAGTATTAATACTTTCTTTGTGTATTTACACCTTCGATAATATTGTTTCATCTGTTATTGACATTGTAAAGAATGATGTATCTGTGTTGTATCATGGTCAAAATCAATTGCGCTCAGTCATGCAATTTGGTTGGACTTTACAAATGTTAAAAAGGGGGAAAGTCCCATGGGATTATTTGAACGCTACTGCCCTGTTTTATCCCTTCATTCTGACAGATAAACAAAAGTTTATGTCCAAGAAAGATTCCACATACATTTTGTTGCATATTGATAAACTAGACAAGCTACCTTTCTCAAAAGCGGAGACTGATTCTTCAGTATGGGTAATACAATGGGTTATCTCATTGCCCATTTCCCTATTTCAGTTTACTGCGTACTGGAAACATTATCCAATCCGTAGATTTGAGCCCTGTGGTAGGCCTTTCCTGCATGAATTGTGGTCCTTACCATTTACAATTCACTGTCAACATGATTAAAAGAAGGTTTTCCTCACAGGGGAGGACTGTGATTCTACAGTGGGACATGCTTTAGTATGCACACAAGTTAAGCTTCACGGCCCTTGAAACGTCTCAGCACCTAATTTGGCCTCTTTTTTAAAAGGAACACCAGTTCCCTCAATTATTCCACGTTAACTATGCTTTCTAGCGGAAGTTATCTTATCCTGAATAACCACAACTGCTGCGGCTTACGAGCTGGCATTCCATATATAGTAATTGTTTCCCAACGAGTTACTTGTCGCAGAAATGTTCTTTTTCCACCCCCACACGGGAGTGTAGATATTTCACTTTAGCCTTCCATTCCCCCTTTAAAAACAGATTTCAATAAACTAAGCAGGCTCAAAGTGCTATTGTTTCAACAAGAAGTTGCTCTCACTTCGGCTCGAGAGACTTTCGAATTGCAGGTGGCTAGAACATCTAGTGAGATTCAGTCACTGCTGAATATGAATCTCCCACGACATTTTGGGGAACTGATTCATCAGATATTTAATTCATCTGATACACCAGGCCTTGCACATTTTATTTTAAACTTGTGGGATCAGGCCTTGTGTCCTCTTTTCAGATGATTTGTGGAGTAATACCGGCTTCTATTCATTCTATCTTTTCCAGCGCCTTCGGAGGGATTCCATTCATCCTCTTGCTGGGGTGCTGGTACCACTGCTCTTGTAAAGCAATGGCTGCACATCATGTGGTCCTGCGCAGACCCAGCCAATTTTGATCGCTTGCCATTGGCAATGCTGGTTCCATTGCCAACGGTGCCCTTTCTGTTTGACCTTGGATGTCTGCCTCTCCAATACATCACAATCTGACCTGGATTATGATCTGTTAGTGGGTCCATTACTAGCCCACGATGATGGCACCAGTTATCAGTTTGCTGGATCCGGTCTTGCACTCGGGATATTCTTTCGGTGAGGAGTCTGCGGTTAGATAGAATATCCACCAGAAAGAGCATTACCAAAGGTAATGGAATCTACCCGAGGCAACCCTTTGTTTCCTTTCATTTGAAAATATGCCATCTGTTATCTTGCTTAGGGTAGTACAGTGTACATACTTGCTTAAATGGATGTAACACACTATCCAAGAACTACATAATGCAATGCCCAAACATATGGTACTTAGGTTTTATGCTCTGTGGATTGTACTGCGATGTACACATTGCACCCATAGAGGTCTTTAGGAGTGTGTGTCACTGGTCCATCTCGAATTTTCCATAAAGTTGAGTTGGTCAGGAGAAATAAAATGAGGTGCAGACAGTCCAAATGAGAGTCTTGTGACTTCTGGGGTTTTTGCCTTGAGAGGAAGGGAAAGGTGGGAGAGGGGAGGGAAGAGCATGGATAATAAACGAAGGCAAGGAGGGAAAGAATAATACAGGTGAGGAAGTAAGAGCAGGAATGATGAAACAAGTGAAATCGGCAATATGGAGGAAGGTTAAAAGAAGAGAATGACATATCACAAATGCAAGCAAGAGAAGGATAGTGTTGGAGAAAAGAAAGAGGAGGCAGAGTAATGGAAGGCATAGGAATAAGAGTATCATCAAGAGGGTTCATGAGGAGGGAAGAGAGGGATAGCGACGAAAGAGCAGGAGTGAGGAAGTGGTGTTAGGCATAGAGGGTCAAAAAAGGAAGCTAAAGAGATGAAGATAGAAAAACACTCAGGGAAGGGTAAGTGGCAGAGAAAGGGACAATATCAAGATTGTCAACAAGGGAATGAAACTATTGATTAGCTATGCTAGGTTTAGGGTACTAGGGGAGCAGTCATTCACTGGTCAGTCTGTGGTGTACCTGCAGGCAGTCCATGGGATTGATGTGGGCGGGGCTATCATATGATTTTCATTTTTTGCATGGTACCAACTAGACACATATGTCCCAATAATCTCTAGAGAACCTTTAAGAAGCTGTACCTTACCCCTTTCCGAAACCAGCTAAGATAAGACCTTGCTGTTTCGAATTGGCATGATCCGGTTAGACGTACCTGCAGCCAAGGCGCCAGGAAGCCCCGTCTGGGTAGCTGAGCACTATATAAGAATTTCTAATAATAATAATAATAATAATAACAATATAGTACACCCACAAAGCGGACAACAGCCTGAAGTTCCAGGCATCCTACTATCTTGTGATGATAAGCCTTATTCTGGTATGCCAGCTGTGCCCTCCATCTGACTTGAGGTGGCGCTGACTCAACTTGCAGGGGGAAGAGAACGAAAAAGGCAAATCTGGGCTGAATAAAATCCTAGCCTTTAAAAGTGTGAGGAAGGAGTCAAATTGGGAGAGTCCTATGCTTTTCCGGCAACCTTTCCGATACCTGTGAGCGAAAGCCAATACAAAGAGACTGGTGCGCGCGTGCAATACTTTTATTGTTGCTACAGGCATGTTTGTGTAACCTGCCAATTACTTTGATGACTTTGTGGTTGTGTTTGTCACGGATATTACGATGCGTTATCTCGTGTGCGCTCTGCACAGCCAGCCTTTCTATTTGCCTCCTATGGGATGCCCTGGACTTAAGTTCATGGGTGAGTGTGTAAGGGAGGTGTGGCAACCAAGAAAGTGTCATACACAACTCTGCTTTATTAATACTCACCTTGAGGCCTGCCAGTACAGCACTGATTTTCCTCTCCTGCAAACACACAAGGTTTGATGTGGAAAGGGAGATGGAAGAATACAAGCGGAAACATTCCATCGTGAGATATTAGGTTCATATAAAGGCTCAGCAGAGCTCAACGCGGTGGAAGCGGAAACATGCAGTGTGCTGAAGGTCACAAGATGGGATGCTGCCGAGGTGACGCAGCGTTCCATCCACGGTTGCTAAATTTAGTACAATTAAATTTGGCAATAGTAACATTTGTTAATGGCAGACTATAACATTTGCTGGAATAGGGTATGAAGTGCTATATAAAAATCAAGTTATTATCAATATTTGTACTGTGTGCTTCTTCGATTTGTATCTTCCCCACAATGCTTGAATGATGTGAGTACTTGCAAAACTGAAAGGGTTTTACATACAAGGATGGAGTAGTTGCAGCAATTTTCATCCAATAACATCAGCTTCATACCCCTAAACTGCCTTCACACTCTGAAGAAGCCTGCTTTGCAATTCATCCAATCACGTACTGCTGTTTTCTCTGACATGACATACCACACCCTGGCAGGTGTAAAGCACCAGGACAGAGTAAAGACAGAGGTGAATACTGAGGGCATGAGTAAAAGTGGGACCGTAATCCTAGTGTAGCTGATAAGGGGTTGGTAGCATCTTCAGCGGGATTACAAAATCCACTGGAATCCTACAGTTTCCCAGCAGACAAAATGTCAAGGTGATAAACCTCCTTAACCTAAAACATGCAAAGATTGATGCGAAATACACTGATTTCCATTTTGAGGACCATCATGGTATTTCTGCAACTCAGAAGTAACTCATTGCTTCTTGGTGCAGGAACACATGTGGTATTCCTGTAAAACATACAATGTTGCTCCAAGTATGGATGGGTCTGTGACTCATCAGACATCTATTCAGCTATGCATCAAGATCTAAGATATTCTATGTGCAAGAGTAAATATCAAAGAGGGTATTGTACACTTTGTTGGAAGCCGTAGGAAAATGGTCCGCATAGGTGGGCCAAGTTGTCTTTCTTACATGTATAGAAGTTGCAAAGACAGGGGTGGAGAGGACGTAGAGTCTATGAGGTTATAGCTTGTAGGAAACTGGGCAAACTAAGTAGGCTTGGTGCGTCTGATATGGGACCAATGTGTATTTAGCGACATATTAAATAATAAATATATCATTCTGGTAGTAGCACAATGGTTTGGAGTCTAAGTAAAATCTTAACCTTTTGACATATGTGGACCCCACTGAATCATTACTGGAATCGCGGGACACTTACTGACTCATTATTGGAAGCCGGGACCACGACCGTAGCAATTTCTATGATTTTAACCTCAAAACAATACACACAAATAAAAAAACAAGTATACTCAAAACAAATGCTCAAATATTGAAATATTTTGTTTAATTACCAATCAAATATACAATTAGATTTTACATTTTCATTTTGCTTCTTTATTTGTATATACATTATTAATGTTAATTTTTATGTTTTCGTATTCTTTCATTTTGTAAGATAGTCGCTAAGCCCCCTAAGTAGGCTTGTGGACCTGCAGAAGTCCTTGGACCACATGTTAAGAACCACTGGTCTATTTGATTTATGGAAGTTGTGAAATGCACATAGCTAGTATCTAGAGGTCCACTTGTACTATCAAAGTATAAATAGACAGTGCAGAAGGCTAATACTCTATGGATATACAGAAAGGATATATTACAACATCCACACCAAGAAACGAATAAAAACATTCAGCGTGAAGCTTGAGTTGTGGTCAGAACAATACTGTAGGGTTTATGTATACACACACATGCATACGCTCTTTACTGTTTCCCGTTATCTGCTGTCCCACTAGTTTTATCTGTGCTCTCATCTGTGCCTCTCGCAAATATTTCTAGTGACTCTTCTGAGTACACCAAGCAAAACAAGAAAAATCACAGGCAAGTTTTATTACTACTCAAAAAATGAAATTACCAGTAGTGCCAGTGAAATACCAGCCAGGAATATGGCCTTTCAGGGAGACCACAAAGACACCATGGTTCGAGAGCTTGTCTCTCTTTGGGGTGTTATGATGTTGATCCATCACTCGCCAAAAGCAGGGTGTATGCTTTAAGGCAGCAGTTTTATCCTGTGGTCTGTGGGCCCACAACTTTTTAGAAAAAGAAATTGTATTAACAGATTAATAAAGTATATACAAATAAAACAAGCATTGGCAAAGCCAATAGATCTCGCCTATAGGCGAGCTTTTGCCTTTGGCGATTGGGTGGGAGTTGCGACCGGGGGCAGGTAGGGAGAAACAGACAAGGGGGAGAAGAAACAGGGACAGGATGGCAGAGGGAGGAGAACCAGGAAAGAGAGGGTGGGTGGAAGGAAAGAGCAGGTGCTGCCTAGGTTCGACCTACATTTTTTTAATAATAAACTGTGAAATACTCCAGCGACTGTTACGGTCACATAAATAGATACTCAACATATAGCAAATACCAATACCTCAAGCCTTGGGCAACAGTTGCATCCGTTTTCATTGATGCAAGGTTTTTGTTGTGTTCCTTTATATGAATTATGCACAAAAAGAATAAAAAAATCCCCAGCATCGCTGCTAGTGTCGGGCAGATGAAACATCAAAGTGAAATTCAACATGTCTTGAATGGCCACACCCACCCGAGAAGAATTTAAGTTAAATGAGCATCCATAAACTAGCTCGGATTAATTGTATCCACCTGTCTTTTAAAAACCAGCCTTAATCCCCTTCGGCGGCATTTCTTTACTTGTGTCTTAAGGCGGGTTCCCTCTAAATACCGGGAGCTGCATTACCTTCCAAAAGCAGGCATGCTTTATAATTGTGAAATGTCAGCTTTATTAAGAACTCTTGTTTGCAACTGAAACGTCCATTCTGCGCAATTTCCCAGGTCAGCAAACCACAAAAATAAACCAGGTAAACACCTTAAACACATGGGGAAACAAAGACCCAGACAACAGGGGAATGCCGTCTGCGCTGGCAGTAAAAGATTGCAAGCGTAAGAGAAAGCACGGTAACCTGATCCACGAGGAATGCAGCTGACACCCTGTGCGCCGCTGCCCGCTCCCGAGAGCAAAACGCAGTGGGAGAGGCCATTAAAAAAAGGTGGGACATGCACCCGCATTTAGCCATTTGTGTGCTATACACGCAAAGGAAAATCGAATGTGTGGGAGGATTCACATGCACACGGAGTAAACACAAGAAGCCTCATAAAGCAGCACATGTGCGCTGCTAGGCTCGACCAAAAAACAATATTGAAAAATGTAAAGCACTCTGTAAATATGAATTAATGTACAAAGGAAGGTAGAGGATTGTGCCCTCACAATTGTCAACAGAAGTTCATACGAAAAATCAGGCATCCTTTGAAAGTTTAACCTGCTAGTTTTATTTCATGTTTCCTCTATATGGAAGGACAGCCGACACGTGTTTCGCCCATCGGGCCTATTTAGGCTGTGGGCTTTTTCAAGGCTGATCGGGTCAAGAAGGGGGAAAGTAAGAATATGTGAGAAGGACAGGGTCCCAGTTGGAAAGTCAAGAAAGGAAAAAAGAAATGGTAGAATGGAAAACAAGGAGTCATTGGGAACATGGCAGAATAGGAAGGTAGGGAGAAAAATTCGATAAAAACATCAGAGAGAGGAGACAAATAGAGGTGTGTAAAGAATTTGGGAGGAGAGGAGGAGAAAGTATCAAAAAAAGAAGAGCAAGAAGAGAAAAATAGGGCGTGGGGAGAGGTTGGGAGGAAAGGAGCAAGGGAGCGAGAAAATAAAAGGGGAATGAATTAGTACATATATAGGAATAATTAAGTGGATACAGTAAGCTTGCGGTAACTCAAAAAGATACATGGGTTACATGATTATACTATTAACAAGCAATTGAGAATCAAGTAGTCGAATTTAGGAACTGGTAAGGAAAAAGACAACAACAAGAACTGTATGATTGACATGTAGCAGCAACATAAGAAAATTAGGATTGGTATTAATTACATTTCTGAAAATTGCATCATTTTGAATGAGTGGGTGAGCTCAGGAAACATTAGTACACAAGGGAAATGCTGTTAGTGCAATGAAAAAAGGAACATATGACTGGTAACATTGAAGGTTCACACATACCACACTGGGGAAGTTTGCATCATCTAAGTACGTTGTGAGCCCCTTAAGAAGGCAAAGTTGTAAGTACAAGGTCATGTATGTTACATAGTATTTCAAGCAGTAGCCTAACCGTGGAAAGGACTCATTAATTCTGCTATTTTATATACTTGATTATATGTCAAAAGAGTGTGGTAGTCAAAAAATGGCAGTTGAGAAAAATATAAAAACAAAAAGAAAAAAGGGGAAAGCATAAAGACACAAATGAACATAAATATCGTGAAACCAGTTTGGCTGGGCTTACCAAAATCAAATGTTCAGTCAGGACAGGTTCATATTTCTAAGATGGAAACAATTATGTGCGATTATTCGTAATGCTCATTGCATATGAAAAGGCAACGGATATGTGTATTCAGGGAAGAGAGCAAAAAGGGGTGGCGATCGTTATGCTTCTCGCGGGAGGCGCTGTTAGTAATTCCAAGTAATTGAAGGGTCAAGAGATCCTCTCCGGTAGGCCCAGAGATAATAAATGAATCGTCAGGCTAGTTAAAATGAAAACTATTCAGACCGCATAATAGTTAAATGTCAAGGCGAACGCAAGCGAAATTTACACAAGGCTAAAGACGCTTTAACTAGTCTGGAAGGTACGAGTAAGGAACACAGTTAGGAAGCAAGCGGTGACTTAGATTATTGAGCTGACCAGGTAAAGGTCGTGTTTATGGTCTTGGTTATTTCCCAGAAGGCAGTAGGACAAAAGGAAAGACCCTTATTCAGGATCTCTTCCTGTGCGACTGTGTTGCTATGGTCCGAGATATTAACCATTAAGTTGATCGTTCCTTTGGTTCTGTTTCTTGTTTCTTCCTTGCTCTCGTTGTCACTCCTGCTGTAGTTCTTGGCGTTGCTGTACTTGGGGTATTTTCTGATCGGGTTCTGGTATCTGAATTGGGTTGGTTCCGAAGACCCAAGCGATGGCGTCTGACCTCCTCTAAAAAATTCACACCTACTTTAGTTGAGGTCGCTATAATTTCCACCCCTGTAGATTCTGCCTCCGAACTCGTGACTGTATCGTATGTCTGTTTTGTTAGAGATGTTGATGTTCCTTTTGAGATGTTATCATAGCGTTTCGCAAAGGTATATACTCGTCCAAGCTTATAATCAATTTGATCTCTCCGAAATTTCCTGTTTTTCCTTTGGATCAGTGGATCTGGTCTTCCTCATATTCGTCAATTATTCTGTTAAGTATCTCGTAGTTTTTAGTGGTGATCTCACCCCAATTGGATTCTTCAATTTTCTTTGTAAAATCGTCTACCTCCTTTTTGTGCTTGATATGATCTTCCTCTGCTATATCGATGAGTTGGCGTATCCTGTTATTGGAGGCCTCCTTCAGAATCTCTTCCCATCTCACAATCTGATCCGGTTTGGTTGTCTCTACTGGAGGAAAGATAAGAATCCGAAGTCCTCTCGGTATTCTCTCTGCTTCAAGATATTTTTTAAGACTGGCAGCTTCCCACCATTTGGTGTTTTTTTTTTTTGCGATTTCTCCAGAGCTTGAAACGTAGATTTTGCAGAATTAGGATTGGGTCTGGTTGGTTGTGCAGAAGTTCCCGCACTGGAAAAAATGTCATCTATTCTTCGGTTTTGTTGTTCTCTTCGATCTCTGCAGGTGGCCATGTGGTCAAATTCGTGATTTGTTGGTTAATGGAGTATATTACTAAATTATTGCGCAACGTAGCACTAAGAAGCCAGAGTTTAGAGTTATGAATAGATGTTTGGGTGGAGGTTTCTGGGTTTCGGTGCTACAATTGTCACTGCCCAAGTTTGTTGTGGCACATTCCACACAAAAGGCTTCACCCCAGAGCCATTATGGGGGTAAGTACAAAGGAAGGTAGAGGATTGTGCCCTCACAATTGTCAACAGTAGTTCATACGAAAAATCAGGCGTTCTTTGAAAGTTTAACGTGCTAGAGTTTTATTTCATGTTTCTTCTATATGGAAGGACAGCCGACACGTGTTTCGCCCATAGGGCCTATTTAGGCCGTGGGCTTTTTCAAGGCTGATCAGGTCAAGAAGGGGGAAAGTAAGAATATGTGAGAAGGACAGGGTCCCAGTTGGGAAGTAAAGAAAGGAAAAAAGAAATGGTAGAATGGAAAACATGGGTGCAGCAGCAGTGGATACTTTATCCTATATATATATAGTGAAATGAAACAAGGACTATGGATGCTGTGTAGCACATTAGGGACTTGATAATGGTTGCAAAACTCTAGCCTTGATTTAGAGTACAGCGTAAAGAATTGAATTGAAAAAGGATTTATCCAGCGCGTCTTTGCCCATAGGCGTCAAGGAGCTAACGATGGTATAGGCTGTGAGGTAGGAGAAAGGAATTACAGATAAGTCTCCCTGAAGAACCAGGTCTTCAGGGCCTTTCGAAAGTGAGAGTAAACCGACTGACCTTTAATATCCGCCAGAAGAGTATTCCAGATCTTGGGGACAAGGGAGTGGAAAGACCTCCTGCCCCATCTGGCTTTGTAGATTCTGGGGATCACAAGAAGATTTTTGATGGCAGATCGAAGGACCCTACCAGGGGTATAGGTTGTTAACAAAGATTTGAGATCTTCCGATCCACCGGCATACAAAGCACGGTGAGTAAGACAAAGAACCTTGAACTCTATCCTGGCCTGCATAGGGAGCCAATGAAGATCCCTCCTGATGGAGGTTGCTAATGAAAGTCTGGAGGCGTCAGCAACAAACCGAGCAGCTGCATTTTGTACCACTTGTAGGTGTTGTACCTGCTGTTTATTGATACCCAAATACAGTGCATTACAGTAATCTAATCTAGAGGAGATTAGTGCGACTGTAACAGTTTTCCCGGCCTCAGGGGAAAGATAATGCACCAACTTCCTCAGGGTTCTAAGAGCTCCACAACAGGTGGAGATCGTCCTGCTGACCTGTTTGTCAAAAGAGAGTTTAATGTCGAAAATGACACCCAGATTTCGAGCGGACTGGGAGGGCTTAAGACAACCCCCAAGAGCAGGAGGCCACCAGTCTATTGACCATATCTCTTCCTTGCCTCCGAAAATCAACCCCTCAGTTTTTTCCCCATTTAATTTGAGGAAATTCCTCACCATCCAGCCAGCAACTGCTTCCATGCAGTTTCTGAAGTTCCGGGCCGTGATGTCAGCGGAGTGTGAGAGGGAAACCATCACAAAGGCAATCGAGTATCCTGTCGGTCATACTGTTGGTTAGCCTGCCTTATTTAGAGTCTGACAGACATCTGTATGTCAGTGGCGGAGACTACACAGTCTCTTCCAATGTCATACTCCTCTGAAGAGAATCACTTTTAAACTCCTCACCCACGCCTACAAATCCCTCAACAACATCGGACCCAAATACCTCAATAACCGAGTTTGTTTCCACGCACCCAAGAGGAACCTCTGCTCCGCTGACCTCACCCTGGCAGAGGTCCCCCTTAGCCGCAGAAACAGAACTGGCGGGAGAGCTTTCTCCTAAATAGCAGCCAAATCCTGGAACGAGCTACCGGTCAACATCAGATGCTCACCAACCCTCCACATGTTCAGGAAGGACCTCAAGACCTGGCTCTTCAACTGACCCGGAGCTGCTCCCCCAGCGCCTTAGAGACCCTCTATAGTAGCACGCTCTATAAAATGCTGATTGATTGATTGATGGCCCGACGGAGTCGGGACTGTCAAGGTTTTTCTATTTGCCCCCCTATTTAGAGTGGCTGAATAAATGGCAAGTTGTTGCTGTGAATTACTGCCATCCAAAATGTGGCGGTAATTGAAAGTAAAAACATTTCAACAACCGCCACGCCATGGGAAAATAACATCCATGGCAAGAGAGTACTTTTTTGTGTTATCATTAAGAAAATCTTGCTTTGACATTTTTTGTGTGAAAATAAAACAACAAATTGACAGTGTGCCTTACAGCTGTATCACACTTTGAAATCATTGAGAGTAACCACCATGACAACAGTACCTCATGTGTGCCGTGTTTGCCGGTGCTCGACAACGGCACCTGTTTCTAAACACTAGCAGATATTTCATCCACCACATGGTAGCACTGTAGGTATATTTTGTTTGCAGAATTCCTCCGTGGCAATTTAATGTACATAAGTACTTCTGTCACTGGCATTTAGAAGCAGTGGCAGGAGCGGGGCAGCTCCAGCTGCAATGGACTCCTGAGAAATACTTTGAGCCCCAGCATTTAATTATTAACAAATAAAGCACTATGGTGGTTCCTGCCAATGTAAGAGATGTCCATAGGGGCAGCGCACATCTTTAAATTTGGAGTGCATTTACTCTGTCACGGTGCTGGAGTAAAATACTCTGTCACCCTAATGGAGTAACTGCACTCCAAATCAGGCCCTCTGTCTCCTGCACTCCAGATTTTATAAAGAAAGACATATCAAGAGCTCTGCCAACTGCCAGTCTCAAGTGTTAGGACTAAAAGTTGCTGCAGCTATAGATGTATGTGTGTGTGTATATATATATATTTTGTTTTTCGCTCGTTTCATCTCAGCTTACGCCCACCATCCGGAACCGCAGCAAAGGAAGAAACTGAAGACCCAGAGTACAGGTGAGTTTTTTAATTTTCAGGCACACCTCGTCAGCATAACGTTTTCGGCCTACACAGAGGCCTTGGTCATATATATATATATATATATATATATATATATATATATATATATATATATATATATATATATATATATATATATACAGGGCTTTAAGTGGGCCGGGTCTCAAGGGGTCTGAGCACCGGCAGTATTTTTAAGGGGGCCTCGAAACGGGTCTCTATCGGGCTCTGTTTTGCGCCCTGGCGGTCCGTTTTTTTCCCGGACTGCAGTGACAGCAGTTTGCTATCACTGCAGTCCGGGAAAAAAAGTGCCAGTGAACAAAACAGAGCCCGATAGAGACCCGTTTCGAGAAAGCAGGCCGTCGATGTGCGCTGCCCACACTGCTCACTTGTCACTAGTGAAGAAGTGTCGGCATGAGGTCATGCCAGTTGTTGTGGGGAAGGGAAATCCTTTAAAGAGTGCTTTTCTCTCTGGATTTCCCTTCTCTTTCTGAAAGGCAAGAGCAGTTGACGTGGTGTCAGCAGTGCTTTAAGTGGAAGCTTTGTCAATATTATATGCAAGCCATAGTTGCAGCTTATTTATCTTATGCAACTAATACCCATTGACAAAAATAGTTTACCCTTTGACAAAGCCAATAGTCAGACCTGTTGTAGGTATGATGTTACTTGTATCACATATCTGGATGCAATGACGGAAACAGCACAATACAAGTCGGGCGGCACACTATGCTAAACACAGATTCTTAACATAAGTGTTTTCATGCCACGCCCCTAATTGTACTGGCCACGCCCCTTTGTGAGACCCCCCAGTTTTTTCATCCCACTTAAAGCCCTGTATATATATATATATATATCCACAACAATCCTCCGTCATGGAGCCCCCGACCCTTCAGGGCGGTCTCTTGCGGCGGGCACGGAGCAGCCCGTCAAACCATCACACCAATGAAGCAGAATAAGAGACCCATTGCTGAGGACTGGTGCTTTATTAGGAATCATGCGGCATGTGAAAGCTTCCCTTACTCCAACATGTTTCGGCGGGTGGGCCTTGATCACGGAAGGAAGCCAACCACCAAGTGCGTCAATGCGCGCATTTGAAGTGTTTAAATCACGTGACTGTTCGTAAGCATCCATGTTACACAATGCACTTGAGGCGTCTTAATCAGATGCTGGTTGTCATTCAAATAGTTCGTGTTTTTATATATATATATATATATATATTTTTTTTTTTTTCTTCGGAGATTTATATACCGCAAACTTGACTCGAAGATATCAGAGCGCTTTACATGAGCACCCGTTAAGTTACACAAGGACACATTAATTTTTGTTAGGCACAGGGAGATTAAGTGATTTGTCCACAATCACAGGATGTTGAGCATCATTGACAAGACTCGAACATTGGTTCACAAGATTTGACATTGACAACCCATACCCCGTTTGGCCACATCCTCTCCCCAAATATATAATGTATGCCTTACCTTGTCTACATGCATGTTCCCAGTGGCCGCTTGCGAATGTGTTCTGGTGTGTGACATCTAAAGAGATAAGAGCAGTACTCACCCACAGAAGTATAATAAATGTGGGGCAGCGATATAAGAATTATGCAGCCTGTGTTTTCGTTAAAAACACCATTTCACCCTGCCAATGACATTCCTAATGGTGACATTAACTGCTGTTACTGTAAAACAGGTCTCTCCAGAGCCTACTCTTGAATTAGACCATCAACACCTACTTGAACTCTCACTAAGGGGGTCAGGGACAAGTAATTGACCATTAACTTTTTCTAGACCTTTTCCTTTCTCTTAATATCGTCATTTTCCTTCATTTTAATATTTTAATTGGCATTGGTATTCTCGGCATTGGTTCACTAATTCATTCTCTCACCTTATTTTCCATATCCACGTTGTGTTTGAATAAACTTCACACTTTATTCCACTTTTGTTCGACCTTTCAAGAAGTGTGATTGTTATTATCAACACGTTGGAGTCTTCAACATTCTAATGCGCAAACAATTAAAATTCTGGGAGTCTTGCCCAGCCCGTCTTATCACTCTTGGTTTTGTTTAAAGGCATGGTGAAAATGAAGGCAAAAAGCACACTTTGCTTGGGCCCTGCTTCACACCTGTTTCATTAAGTAGGTGATGTAATATTTGCAGATTGGCATGCTACTCCCTTGCCATATTCCATAACTAATGGTTTAGTTAATTTGTTCTTCTGTTTAATGGTTATTTGTTTGGTTTATGAAGTATAGTGATAACAATAAGACAAGTCCCTACCATCTATTTATAAAAGGTTTCGTGGTGCCAGAGACCTTCACAGCAAAATTCCTGCTTAGTACTGCAGCTCCTAGTGCGTGGGATGTATCCATATTTTACGCGGCTTTTGTCTTCATTGCTACACCAGTGCTACTGATAGTGGCCTATGCTGAAGGTGTTACCCTATATTGTCTGCTTATACTCTTCATTGGAGGTGTTGTATCCTGCTATCTCTTAGTTCCCTGCTGCTCAACCAGTGTGAATGTGATGTAGTAGAATGTTCATGAGTGCATAGTTTGTATGAGTGGTCAGTTGGAATGAGTAGGGCTAAGTAGCAGGATACTGCTCCCGGTGGGACACACTTACCATCTTCCTGATGTAACTGAGACTGAATAAACCTCTTATAGCTACAGTACTGGCTACTGGACTGATTGCCTACAAGGGCCCTACTTTGTTTACAAAAGTGGTGGCGAGGATGGGACTCAGCCCCACTCAGGGACTCAGCCCCTCTCATTCCAACTGACCACTCATACAAACCATGCACTCATGAAGATTCTATTACATCACATTCACACTGGCTGACCAGCAGGGAACTAAGAGATAACAGGTTCAACATATCTCCTCCCTTCAGATAACATAAGAAAACGACAGGATGCTGGGTGGAAAAAAATACATATTCCACACCTCCTGTAAATATATGTAACCAATCTTTATATTACAAATAAAGATCACATTACATAACTTATTCATTCAGATCCCACTCTAAATATATTCTCCACTTCTTAACTTGTAAAGAAAGATCACATCACATAAATTGTTCATACAGATAACACTATGTATCTTCTCCACTCATGAAATTGTAAAGAAAGAACAAATAAATATGGATACACACTATGATTCTTCTGCTCCCACTAGACAATTCCTGAAATACATAACTTGTTCATACAGATCACACCTTGCAGGACAAGGAAACCAACACACTCCCCTGCTGCATACCTCGCAGGACACCACTACTGCATGCTATGCAGGACACCACTACTGCATACCTTGCAGGACAGGGATCTAACGCACTCAAACTACTGCATACCTTGCAGGACAATGAAAAGTATGCTGTCCCACTAGTGCACACATTGCAGGACAAAGGGACTAACACACTCCCACTACAGCATACCTTGCAGGACACCACTGCTGCAACCTTGCAGGACAAAGGAACTAATGCACTCCCTCTGCTGCACACACTTCAGGACAAAGCAACTAACAAACTCCCACTTCTGCATGCCTTGCACGACACCACTGCTGCAACCTTGTAGAACAAAGGAACCAATACGCTCCCACTGCTGCACACACTTCAGGGCAAAGGAACTAACACACTCCCACTACTGCATATCTTGTAGGACAAGAAGTGACGCTCTACCACCATTGCAAATTATAGGCATTAAATTATAGGTATCTTCCAACCATAGACATTCCACTAACAGGAAATCTTCGCTCTGGGTATCCTCCAACCCAACCCATTCCCGCACTAAGGGAATGATGCAAGGGGTATATTCCTACCCACACTGTCTCACACACTCCCACACATAAAGAAATCTCACTGTGCAACACACTCCATACTGCCAAAGAATCATTCGCTCATCAAAAGTGCAACACTCACCCACACACTGCTTAATAATAATAATAATAATAAAAACATTTATTAAGCGCCTGGTTACACTAAAGAACAGTATGTCCCCGCGCTATAGATGCAGTCCACTAGAACCACTTAAAACCGACACACAATGAAAAAAGGGGGGAAGTGAGAGGACAGAGGCCAGCCACAGATATTAGTCTTTGGGGAATAGATAGGTCTTAAGTTTAAGCCGGAACCGAGATTCTGAAGGTTCCATCCGAAGTTCAATAGGAAGTTCATTCCATTGTTTGCTGGCTAGGTACCTAAAAGAACGACCACCCATCCGCGCTTTATGAATACGGGGTGCCATAAATTGCATGCTACCCATGGATCTCAAAAGACGTTTGGGGCGGTAAATAGTCAGCATCTTTTGAAGGTAGACGGGACCTTTGCCCTGTGCAATACGATGGACCATGCACATGGTTTTAAACTGAATACGTTCCCGGATAGGGAGCCAGTGCAGGGTCAGTAGGGCACGTTTCCCTGATGCACTTCCTTGGCAAATTCAGGACAAGTCTGGCGGCCGCATTTTAGACGCATTGAAGCTGGTGCAGACCTTTTTTGTTCAGGCCGCAAAGCAGAGAGTTCCCATAATCAAGATGAGAAGTGACCAGGGCGTGAACTAAAGTTTTCCTAGCTTTAATGGGCAATAGATCCAGGTTTTGCGAAGAACCTTTAGTATGACATAGCATTTACACACCACATTCCCAATGTGTTGGGCATACAAGAGATTAGTATCAAGAAGTACACCCAAATGTTTCACAGTGGCAGAGGGGGTAGGAGTGGGACCAAGGTCAGAGGGCCACCAGGCCGACGTCCAAATAGAAGGTCGAGGACCAATTACTAGGAGTTCGGTCTTATTCCCGTTGAGGCGGAGGCAATTAGTCTTCATCCAGCCAGCGAGATCCACAAGACAAGCGGCGAAATTAGCTGCTGTCTCAACTGGGTTATGAGATAGAGAAAACACCAGTTGGGTGTCGTCGGCATATGACACTATTTCTACCCCGTACGATTCCACCATCCTTACAAGGGGCTCCATGTATAGATTAAACAACGTAGGGCTCATTATAGAACCCTGAGGGACCCCTTGTCTTGGAGAACGGGGTGTGGATTTAAAAGGGGGGCAGTGTACTTGAAATTTCTTGTCTGCAAGATATTAACCCATCCATTCATAGGCTGATCCAGCTAACCCAGCCTCACTCAAGCAGGCAAGAAGCCTAGAGTGCGACACAGTATCAAAAGCCGCACTTAAGTCGAGCAATATCAAGGCAGCTGTCTGTCCATCATCCACTTTTTGTCTAAGCAATTCTGTGGAGAAAAGAAGTGCAGTTTCTGTAGAATGATTAGCTCTAAGGCCTGATTGGGAGAGATGAAGAAGATGACTATCCTCCACAAATTTCACCAACTGGTTGTTGACAAATTTCTCCACAACTTTGCCACAAAAAGGGAGGAGGGAGATGGGACGGAGATTGTCCAGCTGAGATATGTTCTGGTTAGCTTTCTTTTTTATGGGAACCACCTGGGCTAGTTTCCATTCTCCTAGCACATGACTTTCTTGAAAGGAGAAGGTAGCCAGATTACCTATGTGGTCACTCATGTGGTTACATGTATACACTACAGCTCATTAAGCATAGTAAACAATAAATACAAACAAACCTTCAATCAATCAGGGTTTTTTTAAAGCGCGCTACTCACCCGTGAGGGTATCAAGGTGGGAGGAAGGGGGTTGGAGCAGCTCCGGTTCAGTCGAAGAGCCAGGTCTTGAGGTTCTTCCTGATGGTGTGGAGGGTGGGGGAGCATCTACCTCCTGCTCTGGCTCTGCGGATGCGGAGGATCTCTGCGAGAGCGAGGTCTGCAGAGCGAAGGTTCCTCTTCATGACAACAAGCATAGACAGAGGTATGGCTTTAGAAAGCTACATAGTGTGTTACATAACAGTAGCTACGAATAACAGTCAAGTGTTCGGTAAACGATCTCTCACCCAAACTCCTCACAAAATATCCAAAATTAGAAAAAGGCATCCAAGTATTTCACAATGCAACAAAGAAAATCTAAAATAATGTATTCAATGTACTCAGCACTTTTTAAAATTTCTTTTCTTGCAGGTGTGCCTGTCACCGATGAATGCACAGGGTCAGACTGATTTGCATATGACCATGTCTGAACTGGGGTGGTGTGGAGTACAAAAAAACGATGGATTTAGGCCCAGATCTCTGTACTGGAGTGAATGTAGGACATTGTTCTGCATTCTGTCCATCTACTGTGGTTTTTGCATTTGTCACCCCAAGTGGGATGGGTATGCTCAGATGTGAGTCCCATGCTCTCCACACCACTGGATTCAAGCAAGCTGGGCTGAAGACAGCTGGAATGCCAAAAACCGGTCCTTGGAAGCTTGTTTCCGGTCCAGGGAAGGCATGGCTTGGCCGTTCGGGCTGGACTGTTCCCATTAGGCACAGGGTCACACTGATTTGCATATGGCCATGTCTGAACTGGGGTGGTGTGCAGTGCAAAAAAACGATGGATTTAGGCCCAGATCTCTGTACTGGGGTGAATGTATGACATTGTTCTGCATTCTGTCCATCAACTGTGGTTTTTGCAAAGAGCAAAAGCGGCACCCTCGTGGTTGGAGAATTGCGGGCAACCAAAGTCTTGTGGCAGATTAAAATGCCGCAGAGGCCCATTCGAAGGCTACATAACACACCAACACGCTGCCACATAAGTCACTTTACCGGTAAGCATGCATGCACCACTCCTGAAAGGCATGTTAAAAACTAGCATGTTGAGGCTTACCAGAGTATATTCAAAGTGAAGCAATCCACATTCATCCGCGAAGCACCTCTCTGCAGCAGGATAAATATCATACACCTCACTTTCCTGGTTGCCAATTAAAACATATAACGCTGTTGGTTCCTCTACCGTAAACACTGCCATTGGTTGAAAAGTTGGTCCCTTTACTAAACAATGCCAATTTCTGTACATAAACGCTGTGGTGTCCTTAGAAATAAGTGCTGGCGGTTTTGTTGAAGTTCCTCACAATTGTACACTTCTAGCTGACTCCACACGAACGCAGCAGCTTAAAATCCACAAGTTATTCTCCTTCTCATGGTACGAATCCTGATGACAGCACTGATCCAACCAGAACATAGTCTGGTCCCATCGGTCTTATTCCGCAGTCACTTCTTGCCAAAAGTTTTTACTTAATGTTGCTGTATCAAAACAGGTTACAGCACCTAAAGTGGCTCACGGCTCGAGTCTTTCACAACTTGCTGTAATATTTATATAACTACGCTGCTGGTTCATAGCTTTTTGCCACAGTTTGATAAATTTGCCCCAGTGAATGTCACAGATATTTCTAAAATGATTATGATGGCAAAATCGGGCTCACCTTGTGATCCATGCCCATTGTCAATACTTAAACTAGAATCAGAGCCAGCCGCATCCACTCTAACATCCATCATTAATGCTATGTTTGAGGAAGGGTACTTCCTGAAAATATGGAAAAGAGCATCCACAGTACCCCTTCTGAAGAAACCCAATCTAGAGCCTAATGATTCCAACAATTTCAGACCAATTTTCAGACTTCCACTCCCTGCAAAAATCATTGAAAAAACTATGCATATATACAACTCAGTGCATTCCTGGAAGATTCCCAGATATTGGATCCCACCCAATATGGATTTCAGGGGGGACACAGCACGGAGTCTGCTGTGCTCAAATCCACTGATTAAATCAGGACCATATTGGATCAGGGAGGAAGAGCAGCTATGATAATGTTGGATCTCTCTGCAGCCTTTGATACTGTCCACCACGGAATACGTCTGGTCACCGGCATGGTGGCCGGATACAATGAGCCCTCTTCCGACTCATATAAGGAAGGTAAAGAACTTAGGAGTCTATATAGATAATGAGCTCAATTTTAAGGATCAGGTGAAGGCGGTGGTTTCTGCAACATCTTACACTTTGAGATCTTGCAAGAAGGATGGGGGGAGGAGCAAGATGGCTGGCTGACGCCGCCACAGAGCACACCGCGGGAGTGAATGCCTTCCTACCCGGGCTGGAGAGGAAAAAATAGTGGCGACATGGTGGAGCAGGAGAGCTAAAGTGATCATTTATTTTAAACATTCAAAACTTCAAACAAATCTGACCTGTGATACTGTGGGACTCTGACTTGGACCTTATCTTTCGGACTGGAGAGCTGCGGACTCAAGCCTTGAGTGTCCATGCTGGTAACCAGTATCGCTGAAGGAAGACGTCGGCTGTCAGCGCTTAGGCTGCTGTGCTGGCTGTTGTGATGCCGCTCTGTGCGCAATTGGTTTGGGCTGACATACGGCTCACTGACGCTGACAGCTCCGACAATCCTGCAACGAGGTATGGAACGCGAGCTGCTCACGCCGTAGCCAACACTGAAACCGAAGAATTGAGTGGAGCTGCTACTTCTACAACGGCTACTACCGCCGGTGGGAGCAAGACTGGGGGCTCTACTGTCGGTAAGCCCATACTATGACTTTTCCAGACAGGGAAAGCCTCCAAGCTGCTCACAAATGGCTCTATGAATCACACGGATAGCAGTAACAAACTGTCAGAAATAATGCTTGAGGCTGTACCGCTAAATAAAAGTATGTCTAAAAATGTAGCACAATCTGGGATACATAGTAACCTGGAGACTAGCATTGATAGTGTGGCTGAAAAGGCTGTTGAGATACAAATGGAAGCAGAGACTGATATATCTACAGAGGGCAACCAGGTTACTCCTACAACAATGAACTTGCCAGATATGGGGGATGTGATGAACCAGTCTTTAATACAGTTAAGAGGTGGTAATTTTGATTGTAGGGATTTGGGGGCTGCAGCTGGAGACAATATCTATAAGGATGGGACAAAAAAACATGATAATGCTCTAGAGGAATGGGAAGAGCTGGCATCCCATGGCGATGAGATATTAGCAATTAATGCCGCCTCGTCTATCTCAATAGCAGGTGGTAGACCCACTAAGACCCCTCCGAGAAAGAGAACTAAGACTAAAACTAAGAATAAGAAGACTCCTCAGAGGCCAGGTGACTCTCAGCAGAACTTATCTCAAAACAGCATATATAGAAAATGTAATTCCCTACGGAAGTGGGTCCAAGCAAACGGAGGAGTAAAAAGTATGGTTTCCTGGATAACTGGCAATAGCCCTAATGAGGACAATACAACTTGGAAAACGGCGGGTAATAGCCTTGCAGCGAAACAGGGGGAGAAGGGAGACTGCCATACTGGAAAACAAAGGGAGATGGGTGAATGAATTTGAATTGATTGTCTGGGATGCCATGAAAGTTTTTGCTAGGGGAGTGACCCAACAGTATATCTGGCGTCAAAACAAACAGAGGAAAAATGACATGAATAAATTAATTTCGAATTTACAAAGTAGAGAAAAACAACATGCTGTGGCAATAACAAAAGGCCAACAAGATCAGGACCAACTATTGCTCCTTATGCTAGAACAGAGATGAGGAAAATATTTCGTGAGAAAATTGCGGAGAAGTATAATTAACACCGCCAGGATCAGTATGAGTATGGCGAACATATTGGTAAATTGTTAGCCTTCCAATCTGCAGAAGCCAGGGCTCAAACTAAAATTAAGGCAATTATAAGTGCGGATGGCACTGTTCATAGCCACACTGCAGCGATTTTGGGACAGTTCTCTGCTGCAGTCGATATAGGAAATGTAATCCAATATATTACTGAGAGTAATCTCTCAGCCTTGAGGGAGGATGAGGCAGTTTTATTAGATAGTACTATCTCAGTTGAAGAAATAGGAATAGCAATCTCTTCATTACCTTCAGGCAAAGCTGCAGGGGTTGATTCTCTGCCAATTGAATTTTATAAGGTGTTTAAAAACATCTTGTTAGCACAACTCTGTATAGTTATCCAATATATTGGTATAGATAATAAGATACCTGAGTCATGGAACATGATCCCCATTGTTTTTTTTCTTAAAAAGGGTAAAACTCCCATGGACTGTGGATCATACTCACCCATCTCCCACATAAATGCAGATACTAAGATTTTCTGAAATATTTTAGCTAATCGCCTTGCCGCAATGATGGCAGATCTGGTATCCGATATTCAACACAGTTTCATACCAGGCAGAGATACTACATCTCATGTTAATATGGCAATTGAGGCATTTGATTATGCGGAAAAAGAGGGGGTGGGTCTTGGTATGATTCTTTTAGATGCCGAAAAAGCTTTTGAAAAGGTCGGGTGGGAATTTCTATGGGCTACACTAAGTTCATTCGGCCTTGGGAGACAGTTCAGACAGTGGGGCCATGTCTTATATTGCAAGCCTAGAGCTAAGCTTTCATACTCTGGTGCATACTCTATACCATTTGACATCTTATGTGGTACGAGACTGGGCTGTCCTCTCTCACCGCCGTTATTTGCCCTTTACATAGAGCCGTTTATATGTGCTTTACAAACTGACAAAAACATCAAATCACTAAAAACTACCTTTAGTAGCTTAAAAATAACAGCATATGCGGACGATTTGGCAATTATTTCTCCAAATCCTGTAGAAGCTGTCCCAGCTATTGAGAGAGCGGCAATTACATTTGGATCAGTCTCAGGATACAAACTAAATATCAAGAAGACACAGGTGCTTCTCAATTTTGAAATCAGTTCACCGATTTTGGGGAGTTGAACCTCAGCTACGTATTTGGGGGTCAAAATTTCAGCTAAAATCGTTCAAATATTATCTCAAAATGATACTCCTTTATTAACCCGAAACTGCTAAAATCTTTAAAAAATTGCATAAACTCCCTCTAGGGCTTATAGGGAAATGTAATCTAATAAAGATGAAAATAACATTAAAAAAAAGAGGTCTTGCAGAAGATTATGCCGTTCCTTCCTAAAGACAGCCAACAAAAGGTCATCACTGCCTTGGTTATGTCCAAACTGGATTATTGTAATAGCCTTTACCTCAATATCCACGAAGGGCTCATGAAAAGACTTCAACTACTGCAGAATGCAGCAGCCAGACTACTCACCGGCACACCAATGCATGCTTCAATCTCAGCTGTGCTTAAAAAGTTCCACGTTGCCCGTGAAAAAACGCGTCCATTTCAAAGCTCTGTGTGTGGTCCACAAATCCCTCCAAGGCTACGGACCCCTTCCAGTGGTATGTTCCTAGAAGAACTTTGCGTTCCTCGGAATCAAAACAGGTACCAGTGCCCTTTGTAAATAGTCCAACTGGGGGGTCAGACGTTGGCATGGAACGACCTACTGCTTCAGCTTAGGTGCATAACTAATCACCTGGATTTCAGGAGGGCCCTGAAGACTTGGCTTACCAATCTAATTAGCTATCAACTCACTCCCATGTGTAGGCCTCTGTAGGACATTTGGTTTCAGTGTCAGGACACCCTTTGGTAACAGTTTGCGCTTAAGAAATTTTCATAACATAACATACTTCCAATAAATGAAATGTCAGTATGGTCCAAATGACTCTCGTAATCCAGCGCAGGCCCAATCATTTTTGGACAGGGACGAACATTCAATTATTCCAATGTACTGTGGCCAATACTCATGCACCCAAATGTCCCTGTTGCGCCTGTCGGTCAAGTTTGGGTTTTCCTTAATAAATTATATAACCCAATTTCAATAGTTATGGATTTCCACAAATTCACATATAATCACATAGGATCAATTTTTCATCTACTTGATCGATGGATCAATTAGTTCAAAATCATTGACAGACGCACATAACCACAACCTTTGAGTTAATAAAATGTTATCTAAGACAATGCATTAATTCAGAAAACACCTCATGAGAGAGAATACAATCTAATAATCATCTAGTTAATACTCAATCTCAACAAATACACTTGTAACAAAGACGGGATAGATGAAGAGACATCAGATAATATAAGCATCAAATTAACTTCTCATTTAGGAAAAATAGATTAAAAGACAAAGCACGAAATAAATTCTCAAGTTATCTAAGATACCAACCCAAGGAAATAAGAACGCGGAACCCACCACCCTGGCCTAGGTAGCATCAAGGGACCCCCACACAGAGTGTCGGGGATCAAAGTCTTAAGATCTGGATAAGGATAGGACTGGATCGACTAGGCCTCTCTGCAAACCGGAAATCAGTAGAGCACCCTCACTGTCTCTGTCTCCCTCAAAGATCTCGCAGCAGCAACCCTTTCTTCTAAACCCCACCTCTAATCACCTACTCTTTCACGTACATGTCCATCCCACTAAAGTTGCTAATACCTCCTATTCTAGCTACGGGATTGGTTAAAACGAGGGGTGGATGGTCAGCCGACATTTGATCATGCTTTCTTTAACTACCCCATTGTTCATTTTCAGTTCCCACCTATTCAATACACATCCCTACTCTCTCATGAGGAAAAAGTATCATGTTAAGGATAAAGTTGATACAATTTATAAATTCGCAGACTTTCACATGGAGGCACAGAAGTTGGCCATTCGTCAAGTGTTGTGTCCTTCACCGCACCATAGCCTTTCAGCTGTCTCAGCAAGTTTATCCACAGTGTCACGTGATTTGTGCACGCTGCAAGTGTCACTCATCACAGTTTGGTCAACTTAATAAACATGGTGACTTGTCCTTTTACTAAAAGAACTGAAAACAGACGTTTATTAAAAAGGTGGTAATGAGTCGTTCACTGTTAACCACCCTCCTTCGCCCAGATCCGAGTTAGTAGTTATTCTAGCAAAGCATAAGCAACGCTAATTAGCATTTCTTAAGCATCACATGGCATGCTTTTTAATACACCATGCGCACAATATGCAGTGCAAGGCATTCACATTCTACTCACCATTTTTTTACATCGTAGGTTATTCACGTTTGGTTAATATTAATTTCATGCATTTTGCGAGGCGGTTCATCCTCATGTAATGTATAAGTGTGCATTAGTATTCTATCTACTTAATATTAGTATTTGTTACGGGGTACTCAACAAGAGCAGGTTTCTTTTTCCGAATCACTGCTCCATCAGCAGTTAACAACACGATCATAGACTACCAAATGACTACAGGTTGTCTGACTTCAAGTGACACAGGTCAAACGCCCATTACTTTAATTCTGTAGGCTGTTTGTTGTAATAGACACCTGTGGGGAATCCAGGGTGTTAATCAGACTTGTCTTCAGACTCCAGCTAGATTCTGTTGGGTTATTGTGCAGTTTCTTAGCTTCTCACACATGGTTCTTTTTTCTCAATTGTCACCACTATAGTAAATGAAGTAAGACCATTGTAGGTAATTAGTCCAGTAGCCAGCTGTGTAGATAATAAGAACAGGTTTTTTTAGTCTCAGTTGGAGTCTCTTGCTGCTCAGCCAGAATGGGTGTGCTGTGTCGAATGTTAGGGTGCATGGTGATGCAATGGAATGCTTGGGTGCCTGTGAGGTGGAGAGTGTCAGTTGGAGTGTGAGTTGAGCAGCAGGGAGGCTCCTCCTGGTGGGGCTATCCTAATATCTAAGCTAAGAACCTACAAATATACTTACCTGCAATTAAGATCAATAAATCATCTTACATAATCTACACCTCGGTAAATGGACCTCATTAATACGGGAGGCACCATGTGGTGAAGGCTTATTCCCCTGATATGGTGCATGGGATAAGGGACATTGGTGCATATCCCAGTGTTCATGGTCTTGGTGAGCCTCTATTGCAACCCTTCTAAATTACTGCTGTGGAAGGGGCCAAGCCTGGAAGATGGCGTGGCCCTGTCCCATTTGGTGTTCTGCGAGGCTAGGGAGTGGTTGCAATTGAGAGTGATGTGCCGGCATCTCAGCTACAGACTGCACACTCCCCTGGGAGCTAGAGGGACGGATCTTTCTGAGATGTTGCATTACTAACTAATCTTAGTAATCTAGGTCATACCTGGTGTCCTGTGAATCTCTCCCATTACTTATCTGGAATGGTCCGAAGTTGGAAATAGACAAACCAGCCAGAGACAAGTTATATTTCTTTGGTTTTCTTCACCCTTTGCCCGTAGATAGTGTGAATGTAAGACATCCGGGCTGGAGTTTTTAGAGGCGTTTCTAAGCCTGTGGGCATTAGAACACTTTACTGGAGAACCAGACTGTTACACATTTTTTAGTCACGGGTAGATAGAGTGAATAGCCCAGGAACACATGATCTGGAGCTAGTTTTCATACGAAAGCATTTTTTCTTTTGCCAATAGCTTTGGAGCCTTTTGACGAATCTTCACAAAATTTTCAAATTGGTGTGACGCTTACTTCGGCTGCTGTCTTGAAAGTTTCAGGGTGATTCATGGGCCGAGAGAAAGGGGGGTCCTGAAACGTGTTTTCCTCATGCAATTTCCCATGTGGAGAAGTGTGGCTCAATGGTTAGAGCTGAACAAAAGAAGGTTTGGGTCCTATCACTGGCCAGCTTGGACCTCGACAATCTCACAAAACAGAACAACGTAGCTGGTCAGGGTCAGTTTGGTAGTTATTTTGGAAACACCCAACCTGTCTGTGCTGTGTGAACCACAAGTCTACTTACACATAGATTTTTTAGTTATTCTATTTTATTTAAATATCGTTAGTTCATCTGTATGCATAAAAGGAACACCTTTGTCAAAACAATCAAGTTAACATTCAGACAAAAAATGTGCGCAATATAGACAAGAGTGAAAATAGTTCACATTACATACTGAAATTTACAAACACCGAAAAAGAATACACTTTGTACAAATGAATTGAAACATGAAAACATTTCACAAAACACCAGTCCTTAAAATAATGAACCAATGGACAGGCGGACACAAGAAATTGAATACAACTGCCTGCCTGTCTCAATACACCTGTGATTAAGTCTTTGTTGTATGATTGAACGGCTAGGGAAAATAACAGTGATATTAATGCATCCCTAGCTGCATCCTTCTTCCTTAACACAGGCTGGGAGTCAACCGGCGTGTGACGTCACAAGCCGGAGACCGTTGAACTGACTCACTCCTGTTCGCGTCTGATTCCGAATCAAAGGTCAGCATATGCCGGAGAACGCTGAACAGATTAATTACTGTTCGTGTCTGATTCTGTATCAAGGGCCAGCAGCCTCCCTCCCGCGATCTCCCGATTCACCCGTGAGCTTCCCTACAAACACGTCCTCGATGCTTGTTGATTCTTTTCAAGTTCAGGTATTCTACACTGCAAGAAGCTAGTCTACACCTCTGCAGTTCCTGCACGATCTCTGCAGATAAGGATTCACCCAGTCCTCGTCCTGAGGAGAACCCTTAACTTATCAGTGGTTCGAAACGCGTTGACTCCCAGCGCCACTGTGAGGGGTTTTGGAGGATTTCTACAGCCACAGTGCTCCCGGCCGCACTTGTTCACCCCTTTCCAGAATGGCAGTTCGAGGGCAGCAATTTCAGATTTGTTTCTGCAGCCCGGTGCGCCTCAGACACAGATTTTACAGAGGAAGAATGTTGTTGTAATAGCATGCGTTGTAATGGCATATGCTTTGTAATGGCATGCATTGTAAAATCATTAGTTGTAAAAGCATATCCGTTGTAATGAATGCATTGTAAAGCATTATGATTTCTGCGTTTTAATAGATGTTTCTCCTGTGGCAAATAGTAGGCATGGCAGGTGAACACCCCACTTATGCCTCATGGGCTCAGGTAGTCCCATTATCGTGCCTTTAAGGGTCTTGTGAATCTCTTCAAAGGCCCATTTGCTTGGGTGTCAGAGTGTCATATAGATATACATTGCCTATATGCTGTGTTAAGTTAGCGTGAGCTTATTAGGAGTTTAAACGCCATTTTACCTTTCTGCTGCTTCTGCACACGACACATAGCTGTTGCTTTAGCTTTGAGCCTAGTAGAATGTTTTGATTCATGCGAGAATAATATGTTGTTACTCTGATATCAGCCTTGCTTGGTGAGCTGTGTCTGTACAGTGAGTGCAGAAACCTTCAAGGGTATCTCAACACAGTGGTTGTTGTGAGGTCTGATCTTCGCAAGTTCCTAGACATAACATACATGCAGCTGCGGACAAGTTCTGGCTTTAGGCGCGTTTTATATTGCTTTGCACAAGAGCATAGAAAAACACTTGATGGTGCTTCAGATGCAGAGAGCTGGTGGAAGATGATGTGATCCCTTACCACTAGGATCTTGAGGTATGGGGCCGCCCTGCTAAAACCCAAAGAGACCTTCTTAGATATAATATAATATACTAGCTAGGGAGGGTGAGAATTAGGTGTTACTGAACCCTATTCGTTTTAGCATTATACCATGCTTTCACCTTTTGTGTTCTATGGACTAGTGACTATGCTGATTAATTTGTTTCTTATAATATGTTTGCTTGTATTAGCTAAGATACTGTGTTTGAGAACACTGCATTAGTGAATAAACATTTCAAATATGCACGTGTCTTCTTTTACTCCTTGTTCTGGATTGAAATGATTGTATAACGAAAGAGTGTTTATGTGTTCCACGTTACCTGAGGTGTACTAAGTCCATGTTCTGGTTTGTCTAAGCATTGGGGGTTTGTGATTACCAATGAGACACTGTAGCTAGTCTGGTAGGGGATTTTGGGTACTAAGGTGAGTTTTGGCCCACCCTTATTCACTGAGGTTCCAAGTCTCTATGCACAGTTCTGTATGAGAATGGAATCCCTGCGACATGGCGCCCAATCGCTGGTGGTCTTATTACATGATACTTGAGTAGTACATCATTCAGTCCTTAACCCAAGGGTCTCCAAACCGGTCCTGGAGGGCCGGATCCATGCCAGATTTTTAAAATAACTACATGTATCTCAATGGGGATATCCAAAAAATATGCCATGGATCCGGCCCTCCAGGACCGGTTTGGAGACCCCTGCCTTAACCCCTTCACTATTGTTTCCGGTTAACGGTAGTGTCGGACAAACCTACCTATATTTACATAGGTCTTTTCAAGCTTGAATCTTTCTAAACGGTTTCCTTAAATTACTACCCAGTTGTGCTACAAAGTTTCCTTTCTACCTTTTTCTTTTTGTGTCGCTATGGCCGCGGTGGACATTCCGCAGCATAGTCGCATTGCGGTACGCAATCATTTGCAAAATTATAATGTTCCCGTGGATGGCATGGCAGTGATAATGGTGGTGAGGGCGGAGGTGGTGGCTTACCCCTATGAGATATTTTACTCGTGGGTGACCTTCCCGGCTGTGAACGCAAATATGTGTTTGACACGTACACTCCCACGGCTGTGCCACAGGAATACACTCCATATAGGGCACAGGAAATTCCTATAGATACTTGGCAGCACCGCATTTGGTTTGATGGCGCCCTACCCCATACATTAGCAGCTCTGAGGTTAGGTCCTTTGTCCATTCTGGGCGCGAATTGGCCTGTTTTGGCTGGATTTACACCTCATCCTCAACACGGAGCATGTAACGTTGTTGAGTTAAGACGACTACATGTAGTCGCAATTAGTGTGATTCGGTCGTTAGTGCAATACATTACCCATAATCTCCCGGGCGGGGCACGGCGTGGTGGGGCGCTTCCTCCCAGACAGAGAAGAATGAAACTCAGTCCCGTTATGGTCAACGCTGTGATGGGCAAGCGCCCCCAAGAAAAGGATGATTTTCCTTTCTGGCTTGCCGAGAAGTTTCACCAGCTGAAAGCAGTATTTCCTAACACGACTCCTGGTGAAAAACACAGGATTCTGACAATTAGCTTACCGAAAGACTTGACCCCTGAAATCGGTGACTGTGAGACCTGGGGTAAGACGTTTGCTGCGGTCTACAGCAGGTGTTACGGTTGAATTGGGTATGCGCCTCTGTGGCACCTTTGATGTGGTTTCCGATCTCATACTTGCGAATGTCAAGGGGAATACGGTGAACTTTCAGGTAGCCAATGCTTTGCAGGCAATTCCCGATGCCGACAAACCCCGACAGTTGGCGAGGATTATTGTGGCGGCTTATAAAACCGTGGGCCGTAATAGTAGGGGACTCAAGCCTTTTTCTACTAAAGAGAAAAGACAACCCCAAGGGCAGAAGTCGGAAACTGACGACCAGCCCAAGACCAAAAAACAAAATTGGCCCAAAAAACAAAAAACAAAAACAGGGAAAGCAACAGCAACAACAGAGCCAGGAGTCTCGTCGTGTGTCTCCATTGCCTGCGCCCACAGAACGTGTTTATGACTTGCGCAACAATAAAATCACCTGATCGTTTTCAGGTTTCTGATCAACGCTCTCCTCATTCTTTTCAGAAGTCATCGGCCTTTTCGACCGGTTGTGGAGTAGGCGGCAGGGGTCGGGGTGGCCAACCAGGATGCCACCAGCCCCCCCACCCGCGAAAAAGACTGTAAATGCAAGCAGGACGATTCTACACCGGAGAGACCCCAGTTTCAGAAAAAGAAAGCCGCAGCTTTAACAGCACACAAATATGCCACAGATAGTGAGAACGCAGCTTCGGAATCAGACATGGGCTCTGACCTTGCTGGACTGCGCTGCAGAGATTACCATAGTGCGAGAGGCCCTGCGTCCACTACTGAAGGTGACAGCGACTGACCGTTATGTTGTTGTGGAGACAGCTGACACTAGAGTAGCTCCCCCTGACAGACTGTATGAAATAGTCCTATTCATTGAAGGTGACATTCAACGTACCATAGAAGGGGTATTTTGGGAGCATCTTACGACTACCTATGACATTTTGTTAGTGGAGGCTGACGGGGGCCCACCTTTGTGCTCGCGGCTCCAAAAGGGGAGGAGGTAATCCTCCCTAGTTTCGCGCACACTGTCTCGAAGGAGCATGCGCTGAATTTTGCAGAAGAGTGGGCTTAAGTCCTCGCGCCGTCTCTGTACCGTACACACTGTGGATGGGATAAATTTTCCCCACACCACGAAATTCCTTTGCGGTCTATGCCTCAGCCTCAACCTCAATATCCCAGAAAGCGCGAAGCTAAGGCTTCCATTGCGGAAATCCTTGAACAATTGGAATATCAAGGAGTGATTGAACTTGTGTGTCACCAATGAATAACCCTCTTTTTACTGTGTCCAAGCCTGACGGTTCATATCGTTTGGTATTGGATTACCGGCATTTAAACTAGCATTGCCGTACCTGTGCAGTACAGAATACTCACGGCTCTGCTTTAGTGGATAGTCTTGTACGTAAGCGGTTTAAAACCACACTTGACATTTCCAACGGTTTATATGCCCACCATTTGGATGGTCTGAGTTCCCAATGGACCTCCTTTACTTGCGGCGGTGTCCAAAAACATTTCAAACGTTTACCAATGGCTACAAAAATAGTCCTGGAGTGTTTGCTGCCCGCATGGTCTCTCTCTTAGAGAGAGTTGACCCAGATGCTTGTTCGTATGTGGATGACATTTATCCCACATATGACGAACTGTGGGAGCATCTGTGTCGAGTTGACCGCTTAATTTGTAGCTTTGCAGTCTTCGGTTACAAATTCAACTTTGCAAAATCGCACAATGCGGAGTACACAGTGTTGTTCTGGGCTACGAGCTCAACAATGAAGGTCGAGGATTAGCTCCTCACTTCTTGGAGAAATACGCACAATTGCGCGCTCCAACAACTCGGGAGGACATACATACCTGAATATGCCCAGCGTATCAAGCCTTTGTATGCTTTGATACAACCAACTTTTACCAAATCAAACTGGCTGCCGGAGCACTCGGCTATACTGCAATCTTTTCAGGCTGATCTGCTCGCTTCTAAATACTTATTGACTTGTGATTACCACACCAACCTGGTGATAAGAATAATCCCTGGAACGGTGGGTTTCACATACCTTACTTGTAACGAAGGAGACACAATACCTATTGCTTACAAGTCACACTTGTACACTTGGGCTGAAATGCGATTTTCCACTGTGTAGAAAGTTTTGACGGCTGTACAGATGGTGATTCTGAAGGAACGTGCTCTGTCACAGGGAAAACGCATGTTGGTTGTGACCCCGTGTCCTGCTTTGGAGGCAGTAATGAAAGCCAGTGTCCCTAATTCTAAAGCTTTGCACCCTCGGTGGATACAATGGGCAGCATCATTGACGTCTCCGGATGTCACATTTATTTTTGATGCCTCCTTACGGTCGTAGGAGTTTTTGAAATAGGAGTTTGTTCATCCTGCGACTTTGGCTATGCGGCCTTTGTAGGATTTCCATTGCATCATATATACTGATGGTTCGGCGCAGGTTGCGCATGGTTCTAAACACGCCTACGTTTCCGTATGCGCCATTGTGGTAGGTGCCATGGTGGTGCTCCCTCTAGAAACCATCCATGCCCTGGGACTGTTGTATTGGGCTTTTTGGGCCTCTGCCCAACTCCATTCCCTCTCCTCTGAGACAGGACATGAGGCACCTCACCCATCCCACTGCACTGGACCTATCTGAGTCACTGAGACCCTCCCCTCACTCTTATGGGGGAACCCTGAGCCAATCCCTCCAGGAGTACCTCCAAATGTCCTCTCAGACCCTCTGGAACCACCATAAGGTCTGCCTCCAATGCAGGCTCCCTATGGTCAGAAATCTTACACTGCACTGGCTGTTGGCATAGCTCTGGAAAACAGGGAATGAACATATGCTCTCTAGCAGTGAAATCACACACCCCCTCACGTGTGTTAACCAACCGACCTTCCACTTCATAATCTAGTGCCTTGAAAAACTACCCCACATCACCCTCCGGAGACAGTATCTGACTGTTCCTGCAAACTCAACCCACATTCTTCTGGGTGTCTCCATTTTTCACTGCCAGGGCTTCTGACAAGGGGGAACACCTCTCCCTGACACTCCACTTAGAACCATTAGAGTGTCCCTTCCACCACTAGGAGTATGACTCCCAGTGCCAGTTCCCCAATCCACCTCAGTGACCCTGCGCATCTCTGGAGCTACCTAATAAACCTGAACACCCTGGTGTAGGTCACCCCTCTCTGTCAAGTTGGGCATGAAGCCTCTGGGTATGTGCACTTCTTCCTCAGTACTGGACATTACATTTTCAGTGCCACCATCTGAGCTGGGCTCGGTCCTCATGGCATCCAACTCCAACTCTTCCAATCTCAATGAATGAGCTACAAACATATCCTTTGTCTAAGGCCCTCTTGAGCTCCTCATCCAACTGTCTCAGCCTCCGCTCACTAGCTAGAAGCCAACTCTTTGTTTCTTTCTTAGGGCCACTGCCCTCTTGGTACTCTGGCTGGGTATCCTCCCCTTCCGATCACTTCTCAGTGGCAACCGGAAGATTTGCTTCCCAGCATGCTACTTTTAGTAATACAGGGATGCCTCAAGAACCGGCCTTGTGGATTTCCTTTACACAGCCAGCCCCTTTTCCTTGTAAAAAACTACTAGCTCCTTCATAATGTAGATCGCTTTGTGCCAGAAGTTGATTTCCATTTTATCAAAGCCTCACAGGTACATCTACCAACTAGAGTTCCAAGTGTCAACAGAAGATCCAGGAGGTGAACAAAGAAAAAAACTGTATGTGGTACTGTGAGAAAGTACCCACTTGTTGCTGAATTGCTGATGTGCTTTGACTAAGTGTGCCCTGGGCTCCTGCTAATTAGGTACCCAGGGCATATGTTCTTTCCCTAAAAGTGCATTGAAGCCTAAACCCAATTGGCATCTCTGGCCACAGGTCAGCCCCTGGTAAATGGGTACTGTGACCAGAGAAGGCCTCCACGGGCTGCAGCACTCATTGTGACACTCACACACTACCTTTGCAGGCTGTGTGTTTTGGTGCAGAACAAAGTGAAGAGTAACATGGCACACATCTCTGTGTGGCATGCCTACAACCCAATCCCCTGGCATAGATCAGTCACCCCTCTAGCTGGGTGAACTATACCAGCGGCGAGGGTACAGGTGCATGAGCCCTGTATCCCTACAGTGTCTAAGTCTATTCTTAAACATTGTACGTGCAGTGCTGCCATTCAGAGTATATGGTGCTGGGAGTTTGTCATTACAAACTCCACAGCACCATAATGGCGACACTGAAAACTAAGAAGTTTGGTATCAAACTTCTCAGCACATTAAACCCACACTAATGCCAGTGTAGGATTTAATGAAAAATGCACACAGAGGGCATCTTAGAGATGCCCCCTGAAAACTAACCTACCACTAGTGTCCAGGCTGAGTACTGCTTTCAGCTACCACCACGAGACATTTTTCTGGACCCCTGGGCCGAGAGCCTGCTGCTCTCTGGGGCCTGAAACAATGCACATCCTTCGACAAGGTGCCAAGCCTCCTTCCCCAGGATAGTCAGGGTTCACGAGGGAGAAGCTTCAAAGGCTTGTCGCCTTTGTGAGCTTTCCAAGGCCACTTGCTTCTTTCAGCAACTGGTCCCCACTGGTTCTGACCCCCACTTTGGGCGGAAGAACTGGCGGGAAAAAAAAGTGAGGAAGAGAGGTGTGCCTACCTCTCCCAACTCCACCCCTCAGGTGGGGAAGGCGAGGTGAAGCACAACTCTCGGTCCCCGCCATCTTGCAGATGGGGGGACTCAGCCAACCAGGAACAAGCTCATGCCCCCTCCCACTGGTGGGTAGCATAAAAGGGGGTGTACCCACCCCAAGGAAGGGACCCATTGGTCCCTACCTTTTTCCTACCTGTAACACCCCTAAATCTAGTATTGGGGCACCACTGAACCTTGCTTCTGCAGACAAGAAGAAAGTACAAGAAGAAGACGAAGTAGAAGAAGGACAGAACAGCCATGCAGAAGCTAACAAGACTTGGCCCCGGTGTGTCCTGCAGCCAGAAACCTCGAAAACCCCGGAGGACCTGCCTGTCTTCAACCCCAAGACTTTGTCTCCTGTGAACACCGTATTTGCTCATCTGCAACCTCTGGCCCCTGCCGGTAACTGCAAATCCGCCCCACTTGAGCCCGCCGTCCACGGCCTGAGCTCGATTGGGCCAACACCAAGAGGAGGTCCCCCCGGCGATCCTGACCTGAGATCCGGTGACCCCTGACCTGCCTTGAAATTCCAGCCGACGCCTGCAGCCTAAGTCCAGAAGGTCCTGCCAAACACGACCAGGAGCTGGTAAGAAGATCCTACCCCAAAAGGCACACCTGCACCCGACGTTTCACGGCCTTGGGTGGCCAAACCTACAGTGCCTAATCAATAAGCATGGGCGAATTTTGCGAATCTGGCGTCCGCGAATTTGCGGATTTGCGAACTCGCAATCCGCAAAATCCGCAAATTCTCGCGAATGTTCTTTTTTTTTGTGTTTGCAAGGATTTCTGCCAGTTCACGAGGGTTTTGTACCAGTTCGCAATTGCGGACTTACATGTCGGCTCGCAAAGGTCGCGATTATGTTGTTTCTACGTCTGGTTCATCATCACAGGTTCCCAGCACCCTCTATTTCACCACTGCCACCCTCTGTTTCACCCATGCCACCCTCTGGTACATCAATGCCACCCTCTGGTTCATCATCACTGTAGATTATGGGGGGAAAAAGCAAGCACACCTGCCCTGCTTCAACTGACATGAATTAATTTGGGGTTGATTTATTAATGTGTCACTGGTTTAAAATTCCAGTCTGGCACCTGCTTCCTTATCTGTAATTTGCTTTCTGTTGCAGTGCAATTTTTTTTCCCAGGACCTTTGTGGCCTACTTGTAGCTATTCTATGAGCCTGCTGTGAGGGTCAGAGCAGGGTCATACAATTGTTGCAACTAGCAACTGAACTCTGGAGGGGCCCCAGTCAGGAAGCACTACAGGGAATGGTTACTAATGATGAGTTTGAACTTTTGCACCTGCTGAATGCTATCACTTTTGCAAAACTCGTTTTTCTGCAGAACAGCATTACAGCAACTGTAATGCCCCAAACAAGCTTACTTGTGAAAGTTGATTTCTAATCCAAAAGTGATCCAAAGAAAGTCAAAAGGCTTCAAATCCAAAAAAGTGCAGGCAAATGTCAACCTGAGGAGTTATTCTGGTAAAAATCATCATTTTCAGAAGGTCTATCCCGCTTGCTAGTGGATTTCTTGTGGGCAGAATTGCAAATTTTGTAATTTCGCGAGTGCGAGATTGTTGCTGCCCGCCGCACCTACATGTTCGCAATTGCGAACTTACGCCGCACGCCGCAAAATTGTATCACCAAGAAAAAAAAATCCGCTGCGTGCGAATTTGCGGATTTTCGGTAAATTCGCGAGCGTTCGCGGATCGCGAATTTACCGAAAATCCGCAAAATCCGCGAGCGGAACGAATTTTCCGCCCATGCTTACTAATCAACCCCCAACTTCCCAACTTACCTCCATTTGCCCTGAGCTTAAGTCCAGGAGCTTTGCTTCCACAACCCAGGGGCCTGCTCGTCCGCAGCCACCAACCGGAAGCCCCCTATCCCCCATTGGATAGCGTTGGGCCTCAGCACTCTGCACCCCGGCCGCTCTAGTGCCATTGAGGGTGTAACTAGAGTGCATCGTTGACCCTGGGGGACCCCTGAGTCTACCCCCAGAACCTCAACTCCCACTGCCGAATAGTTACCTCAAAACTGATAACACTATGGGGGGCCATCTCTTTCCACACAGGGGCACTTACCTGCGGGGACCAGCTTTCCATATTTGGCGCACTCGCTGCTGCACTCGCTCTCTCCCCCCGCCGGCGCCGCTCCTGACATCGCGGTCGCAGCGGGGAGAGAGCTAAGGGAAAAACTACAGTTCCCGGCGTCCCCTACCTGCCACCGGGGGCGCCGAACCGCCGGATCACACAGCAGCGCCCGGAGGCGCATAAGAGGCAGCCGCCCCTGCTGCTGAGCGGGGGCCATCTCTTTCCACACAGGGGCACTTACCTGCGGGGACCAGCTTTCCATATTTGGCGCACTCGCTGCTGCACTCGCTCTCTCCCCCCGCCGGCGCCGCTCCTGACATCGCGGTCGCAGCGGGGAGAGAGCTAAGGGAAAAACTACAGTTCCCGGCGTCCCCTACCTGCCACCGGGGGCGCCGAACCGCCGGATCACACAGCAGCGCCCGGAGGCACATAAGAGGCAGCCGCCCCTGCTGCTGAGCGGGGGCCATCTCTTTCCACACAGGGGCACTTACCTGCGGGGACCAGCTTTCCATATTTGGCGCACTCGCTGCTGCACTCGCTCTCTCCCCCCGCCGGCGCCGCTCCTGACATCGCGGTCGCAGCGGGGAGAGAGCTAAGGGAAAAACTACAGTTCCCGGCGTCCCCTACCTGCCACCGGGGGCGCCGAACCGCCGGATCACACAGCAGCGCCCGGAGGCGCATAAGAGGCAGCCGCCCCTGCTGCTGAGCGGGGGCCATCTCTTTCCACACAGGGGCACTTACCTGCGGGGACCAGCTTTCCATATTTGGCGCACTCGCTGCTGCACTCGCTCTCTCCCCCCGCCGGCGCCGCTCCTGACATCGCGGTCGCAGCGGGGAGAGAGCTAAGGGAAAAACTACAGTTCCCGGCGTCCCCTACCTGCCACCGGGGGCGCCGAACCGCCGGATCACACAGCAGCGCCCGGAGGCGCATAAGAGGCAGCCGCCCCTGCTGCTGAGCGGGGGCCATCTCTTTCCACACAGGGGCACTTACCTGCGGGGACCAGCTTTCCATATTTGGCGCACTCGCTGCTGCACTCGCTCTCTCCCCCCGCCGGCGCCGCTCCTGACATCGCGGTCGCAGCGGGGAGAGAGCTAAGGGAAAAACTACAGTTCCCGGCGTCCCCTACCTGCCACCGGGGGCGCCGAACCGCCGGATCACACAGCAGCGCCCGGAGGCGCATAAGAGGCAGCCGCCCCTGCTGCTGAGCGGGGGCCATCTCTTTCCACACAGGGGCACTTACCTGCGGGGACCAGCTTTCCATATTTGGCGCACTCGCTGCTGCACTCGCTCTCTCCCCCCGCCGGCGCCGCTCCTGACATCGCGGTCGCAGCGGGGAGAGAGCTAAGGGAAAAACTACAGTTCCCGGCGTCCCCTACCTGCCACCGGGGGCGCCGAACCGCCGGATCACACAGCAGCGCCCGGAGGCGCATAAGAGGCAGCCACCCCTCCCGCCTCGCGGGACGCGCGCGGGACCAGCCGGGCTAAGCCCGGGCAAAGGGCGGGCCCTCTGTGGCCCTCCGAGGACCTGAGGAGGACGGGGCGGGCCACCCTACTTGGTCCCAACTCAAGAGGTACAGACACATAATACTGTATATCGTCCAGTGTCGTCATCGGGCTCTACACAGTCCTCCCATGATGTCCTTTTGGGAAGAGCTTAATGCCGTGTGTGGCACTACCTATGTCCCTGATATATTAACCCCCCCCAGAGTGGGCAAAGACATTGATCTCGTACCCTGTACCACCCAAGCTGTTCCTGTATCCCCTGATTTAATCCTGTTTAACAACGAGGAAACTCCCAATCTATTGTGTTGTAGCTCCTCATCCCTCCCCGCCATTCCAATTATTTTAACGCCACATAAAGCAGGGACCACATTAAATAATCCTGTTTCCCCCCTTCAACCCACCCTATTGGCCGAATTTGAACGGTTGTTAAATGCTGCTCTGTTACCCCTGGTCACTAAAATTAAGGAGTTGGGAGACAGGTTGTCCAGTGTGGAACAAATAGTAAAAATGACTCACCCACCAAATGTAAAACCTGCTGTCTCCCCACGTTCTACACTCCGTATAAACCCGGACAAGCCAATTCTTACTGAACCCATAAAAGCACGAACAATTGACCCTGCCCGGAGTATACCCTTCCCAAGGGGCCATAATAACACTCTTAACCATAATAGTGCTCCTTTTAAAGCCTCTAGACATCCTCAGCCAAGAAGGCATAGAATTAATTTACCCCCTGAGGCTGCCCCCTACGTGTCCGTTCTTTCCGGGGTGCCCGAACTTGGCCAGGGCAATCATGAAACAAGCGAGGAGCTGCTAAATAAGACCATCTTCTGGCTTAACAACAACAGACCGCTGCCGCCCGCCCTAGATGGCGGAATTGTGAGCGTCAGGAGGGTGGGGTGGTTAGGCAGATTTCCTAAAGACATTTCGGGAGACCTGATACTGATCAGATTTAAACACAGGAACATCGTCCCCTTTTTAAGACTTTCCCAACCAAAACCCGGTGATGGCCCTATTTCTGTTTGGGACTTGTTTGATTTTTACCCGGGCCCCAGAATAATGAACAATAACACTTGGTGAAAGGGGACTTTGACCACCATGTGTTTATCATCCTTTTACCCAGACATGTAAAAATGGAAAAACCCAAATATGCTTTTAACAATTGTATTTATGTATTTTGTCGTACATGCTAATTAACTCTTAATCACTCTAAAAGAATGGCTCTCCAGATCTTGCTTTTCGTTTTTCTTTTCTTTGTTTTTCTTTTTCCTTTTAAATGGTCGCCATTTACTTATCTTAATGAATTGATCAAATTGCTTGTTTTTAACTTATTTCTGTAATTGTATGTTTGTATAATATTTTATGAAATTTTACGCTTATATGATATTTCTTTGCCAAATATCGAATAAAGCATATTTTGAACCTTTTGAACCTTTGATAACACTATTTTCCTCCATAGGATAACATCTACTGTTTTTCTGTGAAAAGTTTCTAAGTGTGGAGTTTGAAAACCTAAAGAAATTCTTTAAAATTGTGCTGTTTAACAAAAACGATTTTACTTACCTGTGCATGGGAAATGTCCCAGAGGAGTATCCAGTTTTACTACTCTGTGTAAGAAAAGTAATCTCAAAAGTAATTTACCTGTAATCTTACTGAAAATTCCATTCAAAGTATTTGTACTGTATTCTGAAAAGCATTGCATTATCAGTAACACTACTGTAATGGAATCAAAGTACATTTACAATTACAATCCAAACTGTGTTACAATCTGTATATTTACTGCAAAGTACTTATCACTTACCTGTGCCAGGCTTGCTTGGCTCTAGGAAATAAAATAACTAAAAGAATATTTTTATGCAAAAACAATTGGTCTGATGTTCAGTCTTTGAGTGTGTGAATTCATTTGCTGACTGACTGTGTACAACACATGCTTAATACTGTTCTCTGATACTGCCTTACTGCTCGACCACCCTACCACAAATAGAGAGTGATGTGCTATCTAACTTTCCCTTTGACTACCTTTGGGGTTCCACTGGGCTCTGTGCACACTATACCTCACTTTGGTATAGTATATATAGGGACAGCTTCCTACAGGTACATTATAGTCTGCCCTATGCAGCAGTGTACACTAATCACTGTATGTCAACTACAAACACAAGACCAAATCCTCACTGGTGATTACCAGAATTAGAAATGGGGTGATCTAGTTGGCAGTGGTAAACATCCTGTCCAAATAGGTCCCTTCCTTCTAGTCAGGGTTAGGGGATTACACAGCTAAGATTACCCCTGCTCACCCATTTGGTAGCTTGGCATGAGCAATGTGTAAAGTATTTGTACAAAAGACACACAGTAACACAGTGAAACCCCTACAAAATGGACACCATACCAGTTTAGAAAAATAGCCAATATGTATCTAATCTTAACAGGACTAAAACAATAAAAACCCAACATACACAAGCGAAGATATGAATTGCTTAAGAATAAAGAAAAAATACAGTTCCTTGAAGTCGATACCCCCAAAGGGGCTATCGTGGCATCGTGACCGACAAATCCAACAGTTCAGTCCTACCTCGATGGAGTCAAGGGCTGGCATTGGAGAAGACCTGCAAACAGTACCTTGAAAGTTGAAGAGGCCTCGAGGACCTTCCAGTGAAAGAGGTGAGGCATCGCTGGAGTCACGAGGCGAAGGTGCTGCATGACGGTGCAGCAGTCGGTGAGGCTTGAAGTTACATGCATTGCAGGTCGACCTTTGTGAGTTCAAAGTCAGGAGCACGGATGTCAGCAGTACCGGGGCTGTGGTGTCATTGCGGGCGATGCATAGCACACTTCACAATGCGGTGTCTGTAGCTTCAGTGCAGGCAGTGGTGGTGGGGCGTCTGTGCGGCACTGTCAGTCGATACGGGGCTGCGGTGTCACCGCGGTCGGTGTCTTGAGCTCCTCACGAGCCTGTGACCATGACTCTAGCACAGGTGAAGGCGTCAGATGATTATGTCCAAGTCGATGAAGTTGTCATCGACAGGCCAGGGGCCCCGGTGTCGTCGAGGGTGGTGACCACAGCTACAGTGCAGGCAACGTTGTCAGTGATGGAGTGCAGCCCTGGGGCTGTGGTGTTGTCAAAGTTGGTGTACATGGCCATGGTGCTGGCAGCAGTGTCGATGACAATGGGAAGCATTGTCATCGGTGAGACCAGAGCTGCAGTGTGGTCGGTGCTGCTCTTACCCAGTGAGTGGTGACCACGACGTCAGTGCAGGCAGCAGCGTTGGTGACAGCGTCAGGAATCCTTTTCTTGAACTTACAACCCAGCAAACACCTCCAGTGGCCCAGGACTTCAATTGGAACCACTTGGCAGGTTCAGAACTCCGAGCAATGGACTGTAGGTGCTGAGGGTAAAGTCTTTGATGACCCTGAGACTTCATTCAGGAGGCAAGCACACACAACCCTATGGAGAAACTTCACAACCAGGATACACAGCAAAATCCAGACCTTTTCCTCTCCAAAGCAGAAGCAGCAATTGCAGGCAAGTCAGCAGGCAACACACAGCAAAGGGCTGTACTCATCCTTACAACTCTTCAGCTCTTCTCTTTGGCAGAGTCTCCTCTTGTTCCAGAAATGTTCTAAAAGTCTGGAGTTTTAGGTCCAATTCTTATGCTCCTTTTAACCTTTGAAATAGGCATTCTTCAAAGGATTGTCTTTGTAGTTTTTGTTCTTTCTGGTCCTGGCTCCAGACACAAGCCAGGGTGGTGGAGACATCATTATGAGAGGCCAGGCACAGCTCTATTCAGGTGTATGTGACAACTCTTCCAACCACTCTGGCTCAGGAAGGCCCATCATCCTGGTGACTGGCACATAGGATATGCAAGACACACCTGTACTTCATTTGTGTGGCAGTCTTGATTGAATGCACAAACAACCCCTGTCAGTCTAAACCGGAAAGTGATTCCACAGGCAGGCAGAGGCACAGGATGGTTAAGTAAGAAAATGCCCACTTTCTAAAAGTGCAAAAACAACAATTGATGGACAGAATGCAGACCAATGTCATACATTCACACCAGTACAAAGATCTGGGCCTAAATCCATAATTTGTTTGCTCACCATGCCATTCCAGTTTGAACCCAGCCATATGCAAATCATCTTGACCCTGTGCCCAATGGGAACAGTCCCGTGCCCACTGGATTCAAGCTAGCCTGGCTAATGAAGGGTGATGCCCTGAAACCTGTCCCAGGATGCTTGTTTCCGGTCCAGGGAGGACCTGGCTTGGCAGTTCGGGCTGAACTGTTCCCATAAGGAATAGGATCAAGACTGATTTGCATATGGCTGGGTCCAAACTGGGGTGATGTGATGAGCAAAAGAATGATGGATTTATCCCAGATCCTTGTAACTTGGGGTGAAGGCTTGCATTGTCCAGCATTCCTCCATCAATTGTTTCTTTTGCACTTTCTAAAAGTGGCATTTCCAAAAACACAATTTAAAAACCATCCTTACTAAAAGATGTGTTTTTAGATTCTGAGCTCAGAGAGCCAAACTCCAAATCTCTAGCCCAATTGAAAGTTACACTTGTAGAATGTTACATGGCAGCTCCAATGCTAGCCTATGGGAGAGCTAGTCCTTGCAATAGTGAAACACTATCAGGATATGTAAAACTCACTAGTACATGTCCTATCCTTCAGATACCCTGCACCCTGCCCATCGGGGTATCTTGGGTCTACCTTAGGGGTGCCGTACATATAGTAAAAGGGAAGGTGTGATCCTGGCAAATGGGTGCACTTGCCAGGACGACATGGCAGTTTATAACTGCACTCGCAGACGCTGCAATGGCAGTTCTGAGTCAAGTTTACAGGGCTACTCGTGTAGGTGGCATAACCATTGCTGCAGCCCACTGGTAGCATTTCATTTACAGGCCCTGGGCACACACAGAGCACTTTACTAGGGACTAACTAGTAAATCAAACATGACAATCATCGACAACCAATCATAATCACAATTTATACGGAGGGCATATCATATGCACGTTAGCACTGATCAGTGATAAAGTCCTAAAGCCAACAAAAAGAGGTTCAGAAAAATAGGAGACAAAGGGCAAAAAGTCAGGGGATAAACTTGCAAAAAGGGCCAGGTCCAACACTGACCATGGAACATACTCAACAGTAAGCTACATGTAATGCCATATGTCCATGGTATGTGATGGTATGTAATGCCCTCAGCCACTGAAGAACATAGCAGTCACTTGCTTTTTTTGTATTAACATACTCCTAAAGCAGATTAGTGTAAGGATTTAATGTGTAATCTCCTATAGATAAATCGGCATGTAGATTCTTCCCTTCTAATGAATATAATATGACACCTATTTTGTGATAGTTTCTGTGCAGACATAAGTTTCTCTTCCTTGACTTTTGTTGAACTTAAACTTATGCCTACAATAAGCGACATCAAGCCTCACATTAAAATTATTAAGACTATGCCTATTATGTTCTTAGGACTAGTATTATTAGTTTCCATACTATTTAGATTCAGATCAAGTGGGCTGATAAATAGCAGCAACAGAATGTTCTCTATCAGTCTCCACCCATGCAAATTTCAAAACAGTCTTTATTTGTGCTAGCTTTATTTACTGCGGTACAAAAGGGTGTGGTGATGGATGGAGCATCTGAGTCAATCAAACACTCACACCCAGTCAAAAGATCTGGATTTAATCCATCACCGTTCTTTAGCCGACTCTGCCACCCCAGTTCAGACATGACTATATGCAAATCAGTCTGACCCTGTGCCTCATGGGAACAGTCCAGCCCGCACTGCCAAGCCATGTCTTCCCTGGACCGGAAACAAGCTTCCGAGGACTGGTTTCTGGCATTCCAGCCGTTTTCAGCCCGGCTTGCTTGAATCCAGTGGTAAAGTGAGCAAGGGAGTCACGTCTGAGCATACCCTGCCACACTTATGGCGGCCAAAAGCGGTACAAAAGGGGGTGGTGATGGACGGAGCATCTGAATCAATCAAACACTCACACCCAGTCAAAAGATCTGGGTTTAATCCATCACCATTCTTTAGCCCACTCTGCCACCCCAGTTCAGACATGGCTATATGCAAATCAGTCTGACCCTGTGCCTCATGGGAACAGTCCAGCCCGAACTGCCAAGCCATGTCTTCCCTGGACCGGAAACAAGCTTCTGAGGACTGGTTTCTGGCATTCCAGCCGTCTTCAGCCCGGCTTGCTTGAATCCAGTGGCAAGGGACTCACGTATGAGCATACCCTGCCACACTTATGGCGGCCAAAAGCGGTACAAAAGGGGGTGGTGATGGCCGGAGCATCTGAATCAATCAAACACTCACACTCAGTCAAAAGATCTGGGTTTAATCCATCACCGTTCTTTAGCCCACTCTGCCACCCCTGATCAGAAATGGCTATATGCAAATCAGTCTGATCCTGTGCCTCATGGGAACAGTCCAGCCCGAACTGCTGGATGAAAGGCTGAACACGAGATTTAAACACCACATGCCAAGGTAAGCGCGGCATTGAGTTAGGCTTCACTAAGATTAATGAGGGATCCCAGGGGTCAACAGAATTGTTTAGTTACGGACCAGCTATTTGCTCAGATGCTCGATTTTTAAATATGTAAAAGAATTGGGATTGCAGATATTCAGTAGTGGAAGCGACGCACTTATGAAACAGTTTACACATAATGTGAGCTATGCTGCCTCGTTTGTATTGCAATATTGAGAATGTGAGCATGTTTTTTTTGCTTCGTGTATAATGAGGATTACGAAACTGATTAAGATAATTTCTTTGTACTTTAGAAACCCCCGAAGAAGGGATTGATTCCCGAAATGCATTGGGTGACTGACAATAAAACGTGGCATGTGGAATCAACGATGCTCCTGTGTAAATGGCAATGAGTGTAATGGATTGAAAGAACTAAGAATAGGAAAAAAAGAAAAAAATAATGGTTTAAAAGAGGAAATATATTAATGGTGGAAAACGAATTTAATTCATTAAATTCATTCATAATAGGCTGTGCAGCCTAATGGGGACCAGAAGGCGGTTCCCTTGATGTCCTTACTAATTGGCAGCGCAATTGGGCAGAGCGTGGAGAGCTTGCACGCCGACAACGTTTAAAGTGGATCAGAGCAAAGCGAGCATTAAATAAAGGAGTACAGAGGTGTGCATCTCTTCACCACTGTTTTGTTACTCAATGAACTTTCGCCCTACCGGAGAGATTGCACTCATGAAAAAGAGTCAAGTTTTGAAAAATAGAAAGGACAGTGCTGATAACATCGTGAATACAGGAGGTGTTGGTTCCCCGGTCACACACGTAATAAAGCAGTATAATTAAATGGACTCTGATTTTTTGTTTGAATATGTTTATTGCATTTTTGTCATATTACATCCATACACATGTGAAGAAATTGAATGGTTATGCGGTGGTACAATAGACGAGGTCGTGGCCACTTCAGTCGCCCATATACATATAGGAATACATTTGTTAAGAGCAACTGTAAAGCAAGTGTGTCGATATGGTATGACAACTTCAGTAGCTACCAGCATAACAAGAAATGGAAAAAAAAACAAGAAGGAAATATTGATATGCGTGGATGGTGATAAAGCAAATGTCGTTCCCCAATATCCCATCAGAAATTGTTCAGTGCGGAACATAACCTATGCCTTGGCAGTATATCAAAGCATGTTGTGTACATTAGTAATACAATATATATCCAAAGCTTTATTACAAAACTAACAAATGTTGAGAACAATCTGAGAAGGTTTGAAAACTAGAGACTAGGCGATGTGCGGTAGCAGGTGTGTATGTGTGCTTGTCGTTCTAAGGCCAGACGGGCAGGGACAGGTACGTGTCATGTCATGTCAACAATAGGGATCTAGTCGCAAGATCCGCCAGGTGTGCATCAGGGGGGGAAGGGGGGAGAGGAAGGGGCCCCGGGGGACGGAGGGGGGGGGGAGAAAGAGGGGAGAGAAGAGAAGACCCCAAACAGGACTCAGCAAGGGGGGGTATTAGTGCTTAAACAATGCCACTCTGTAGGCACACCTGATGGTAAGTCGTCAGGGTATTATCCCAGTTAAGAGCAATGGGATACTTGCGGAGCGCCGCTGTTTCCTCACTATGGAGCGCTGTGCTTTCCGCCCTTGCCCAATTGTCAAACGAGTTACGCCATTGTATCGGTTGGGGGCATATGTTATTCTTCCAGCGCTTGGAAATTAGGCGCTTTGCAGTGATTAGCCCCAGGTCCCAGAATCTCTCACGAACTTTTGTCTGTTTTGTTCTTCTGAACAACCCCAACAGGCATGCTTCCCATGTAAGCGGCAGGCTGCCTCCCGTCGCTTTCGTCAAGGTATCTGACACTGTGGCCCAGTAGAAGTGTAGGGAGGGACATGTCCAGAGTGCATGTAAGAGTGGTGCATCTCCAATTCCACATCTGGAGCATGCTGTTGTTGTTAACCCGAAGTATCTATTGATCTTATCGGGGGAGAGATAGGCATGGTGCACAATATAGTATTGTATCATCTTAAAGCGGGCATTGCGTGGTATGTGTAATGTCCCGGCCAGTATCTGTGCCCATTCCTTGTCTGTCTAGTCCCGGCCCCTGTCAGCTGTCCATTTGTCTCGCAGCCGCAGTGACGAGAATTGTGGGTGTGCATGCAGCGCCTGTGCGAGCCAGTGTACCACGTGAGAGCCGTTCCCCATCACGTGTAGATACTGAATTAGGAGATGCGTTGGAGGCTCCTCCGTTAGCGCGCCCCAGGCTCGCGTCAGTGTGTGCAGAAGCGTCGCATGCGTCAGAAATTGTCCAGCCGGTAGGCCCGTGCTGTCCGCTAGTGTTGCAAAACGCAGCAGAGCGCCAACTTCATACAAGTCACCCAGGCTCTCTAAATCAACCACTGTCCAGCTGCTCAGCGCGTGTTCTGTTAGTGCCCCCCCTCTCAAGGTGTTCCCAGTAGTGGTAGGTTAGGGGCGTATGGCTTGGTGGCACCCGTGAGTTTCAGACTCCTCACGTAGCATTTTCTCGCCACCGCGAGGTGTAGTTGATCAGGGCAGCAGGCCTTAGTTTAGGGGTTAAATAGCGTATGTATTTGCGAGGTCATCATAACCTCGACAACCGTAGCCGTATCTCCCAAGTTTTTACCACTAAGCCAATAGGTGACCCATTGCAGTTGCGCTGCTATATAATAAAGTTCATGGTTGGGGACCGACAACCCACCGCACTCCGTCGCAGCATACAGAGTCTTCAACGCGCCTCTGGGGCGCCCTTTGTTCCATATCAGACGTCTGGTTAGGGTTTCCAGTTCTCAGAAAATGCGAGTAGGGACATATAACGGCAGGTTTGCGTAAAAGTATAACAACCGAGGGAGGGCGACCATTTTTGCCAGCGTGATGCGACTGGGGACATTCAACAGAAGAGAGTTCCAAAAGGCCACTTGGGTTGCGAGCAACGAGATTGCTCTCGTGAGATTACTGTCCAAAAGATCAGCGGAGTCACGATAAACTTGAATTCCTAGATATCGAATGTGGTCGGATACCAAAGGAGCCGTTCACCTGTTACTGTGATGTCACATTCCGGGGTGTCTGTAGCAAAAGAATACACCCCTGATTTCGCCCAATTGACACGAAGTCCTGACACGTCTCCGAAGGTATTAAATATGTCAGTGAGTGCGCGCGGAAAACGGGTCAGGTCTCTGACGTAAATCAGTAAATCGTCAGCATACAATGACACAGAGTGTACCCCGTCAGCTATGGGGATACCCCACTCCGCGCCAAATGCACGCAACTTCGCAGCCAGTGGCTCCATCATTAGTGGAAAAATCAGGGGAGAGAGGGGGCAACCCTGTCTGGTACCTCTTCAAACACAGACCGGGTCAGAGAAGAGTCTGCCTGTGCGTACGTGCGCAACAGGATCAGAGTAAAGGAGCTCCACCATTCGTAGGTAAGCACCACCCAACTCAAACTTTCCCAGTACTTGCATGAGGTAGGGCCACTCCACGGAATCAAACGCTTTTTCTAGATCCAGTATCACACAACCTGATCGCGGCCACCTGGACACCGCCAGGCTCTGCACACGGAACAGCCGCCTGATATTATATGACGTGCTGCGGGTGGGTACAAAACCGTTTTGGTCGGCGTGCACCAGTGTGGGGACCAGAGGCGCCAGCCTCTGAGACAATGCGGACGCAAGGATCTTGTAGTCTGTGTTAAGGAGAGCAAGTGGTCTGTAAGACCCCATATTAAGCCCGTCCCTACCAGGCTTCAGTAGCGATATCACATTCCCCTCATTGAGTGTGGGTGGGAGAGTGGCATCTTCTATCGCCGCCCCGTACATCCGTAGGAGTTCGGGGACGAGAATGGTAGAATAGAACTTGTAAAACTCCGCAGGCAAGCCATCAGGGCCCGGGGTCTTACCGTTAGGGACTGAGAAGATGACAGTGCGAAGTTCCTCAGCCGCATGCAGCGCGCCCAGTTCGTCCCGTTGCGCATTAGTGGCTGTCGGCAGCAACAGGTCCGATAAGTACCTGGAGATATCATCACTCGTTGCCGCAATCGGGAGTGGTATAGTGCCGTATAGTGACCAGTAAAAGCCTCATGCATGGTTCTCTGCGTGTATACCACAGTACCTTGGGTAGTGCGGATTGACATTACCGGTAGCGTTTGAGTGTCTCGTCGTATCAGCCAGGTCAGGAGCATGCCTGGTTTATCCCCAGCATGGTGTGTGCGCGCTGAATGTGCGGCATAATTCAAGCTCTTCAACCTATCTAGAAGATGTGCATGACATCCGCGAGCTGTCACCAGTCTCGTGTTGTCGCCCTCCGCTGCCTCCCGCTCGGCCTCCAGTAGGGTAGCCTCCACTCCCGTTAAGTCCCTATCTACCTGACGTCTCATTCCCGCCTGCGTACCCAGACAGCAACCCCGTATGACCACTTTGAAAGCGTCCCACTCAACCTGCGGGGTGGACGCAGTATCAGTGTTATCTTCAAAATATTGAAGAATATGTGTTGAGAGTGTCTCCCGAAATGGGGTGTCTAGTAAGACATCTGGTTGGAGGCGCCACGTGGGGATCGGTGGGTGTGGGCGCTTCCAGGCAAAGTCAATGGTGTGTGGGTTGTGGGTGAGTGTGTGCGGCCCAGGTAGCAGGAGTCCATGACATGGGGCAGTAGGTCGCTAGTTAACATGAACCTGTCCAGTCTGACATGGAGTGTGTGTGCACCTGAATAATATGAGTAAACACTCGCATTGGGGTTGTGACTACGCCAGACATCGTGGAGGTCCCACTGTGTCGTCCAGTCCGCGAATAATCGCGATGCTCCGATTTTAGGGGCATTTGCGGTGGGGGGGATGAGCGGTCCAATTGGACATCCAGCCCACAGTTGTAGTCGCCCCCAAGTAAGAGCGGGACACCTGGCCATGGCGCTAGTGCCGTCGATAGCCGTGTAAAGAAATTTCCTTGATCCGTGTTAGGGGCATACACAGAGGCTATGACTATCTGTTGTCCATCCAGTCTGCCCTGCAATATCACATACCTGCCCTCAGTATCTAGCGTGCTATGAGTGAGAGCGAAGGGGACCCCTGGGTGTATCCATATCAAGGATCCACGCGCCTATGCAGAGAAACCTGTGGCATACAGTTGACCCCTCCATCTGCGTCGCAGTGTGTGTGTTTCTTGTTCTGTCAGGTGTGTTTCTTGTAGCAATGCCACTTGCACCCAGTGTCGTTTTAGATAAGAGTATACCTGGTATCTGCGCGAGGGGGTATGCATGCCCCACACATTCCAGGTGCAAAACTTAACAGTAGACATCGCAATTCCGTTTCCCACTCCCCCGCCCCCAGCACCCCACCCCCAGCACCCCACCCAGCAACACAACGGTTCAACTCATCACACCGTATCCACTGCAATGCCCGCACAGTCCCATCGCCCCGCAAACACACATCAAAAGGAAGGCAAAAGAATAACAGCCTCATAAACTTGGAGAACATAATCAAAATTCCAAAAGGACAACCGCTGAACATGCTGTTGTCCAAACGCTCTAATGAGCACTAACAATCCGTAAGTTCAAAGGGGGGTACACTGAGGTTGTAGTAACAAATTTACCAAGTGTTCATGCGGTAAGGGTGAGGGTGTATAGGCTCCCCACCATAGGCAGGTATTGTTGTACTGCCTATCAACAGCGAAAGTCTCCAGTACAATGGGGTATTCAGTCCGAGTGGGTCAGGAGCCCAGTAGCCAGCAGCAGCATTGGGCGGGACGCACGTAGGCACTCACCTCCAGGGGGGTACGTCCTCCCCCCTCTATAAAGTTCCGGGCCTCCCCGTCGCCAATATCATCTATTTCAGAGCACAAGTGTTGAAGGCGGCTCCCAGATTCACTGCTAACAAATCCAAGTCTCTTTTGTCGCCGCACTGTAGCACCCTCGGTAGCACTCTAGTGTCCTAAGGGCCCCACATATTAACGGCTGTAAGTGCGACTGCATATCTCTAACATAGGCCTCGTAGGCAGGAGTATTATCAATGGAGTAGGTCTGCAGTTTGAGGCGTGACAATTGGAAGGTCTCCTGATATCTGGGAGTCTGGCAATCCCTAGAGGTATTCATCATCGCTCACCTGCCTTTCAGGGCTAGTTCCTGGGGCGGGGTCCCCCGTCGGCGGTCCGCTGATCTCCGCCACAATGCGGAGAGCCTCTTGGTGTTCAGCTTGCTGATGCTCAGGAGTTGGGCCCTTGTCTGACTCTGTATGTGTGGAATTCGCTGCCGATGGTCTCCTGCACCGACATCGTCTGGCTCCTCTGTCGCGTCGTGCCTTCGGGGGCATCATTCCAGGACCGGTGTCCACACCCGAGTCGAGCCAAGCCTCAGCCGCTTCCGGGGTGTTGAAGAAGTGCGTCTTGTCCTGGGCTACAACTCGTAGACTAGCAGGGAACAATAAGGAGTATTTAAGGGCTAAGTGGCGAAGGTGTTGTTTTACTGCCAAGAAAGAGTGTCGCTGGCGCTGTACTTGGATCGTGTAGTCTGGAAAGAACATAATTTTCGTGTTGTCGACTCTGACTTCTGATAGCTTCCGAACTTCACGTAAAATAGTGTCTCGATCTCGGTAGTTCAACACGCGGATCAACATTGGCCTCGGGTTCGAGCCCTCAGGGGGGGGCCGGGCCGGTACATGATGGGCCCGCTCTACAACAAAGTGCTGCGAGAGTGTGTCCTCTGGGAGAATGGCTCTGAGCCACCGCTCCACATGCTCCGGTGCTTCTCTAGGCTCCCATCGCTCCGGCAGGCCCACTATGCGAATGTTATTCCTTCGAGCCCTGCCTTCCGCATCCTCTGCGCGGTCTTCTAGGAACTCCACCCTGTTGAGAAGGTCTTGAACATGTCTGTCTATTTGGTTGATGTTAGGAGTCAGCTCAGTCACCGTGGATTCCAAAGTAGTTGTCCGCTCAGAGAGTTTTTTATGATCAGCTCGGAGGTGTGTTAGGTCTATGGCCACACTATCAATGTTAGTCTCTAATGAGGCACGGGTTCGTTGCATCGACTCCTCCAGTCTTTCCATAGCTGCCAGCATCGTGTCCAGCTTGGAGGCTGTTTGATCCTGCTCAGTTTGCTTCATCGTTTTACCCTTCGGCTGTACGCCGCTGGCTACAGCTCTTGTTTTGGGCCCCGCAGACATGGGAGGCTTCGCAGGGTGTAGTCAAGTGTATGTTTGGAGGTCCTTTACGTGAAGCCCACGGGGAGTAACTCCTCGAGGAGGCAATGTTATTCAACTGCAATAAAAATGAGCCATTCACGTCCTGCAGGAGTATCGTGGTTTAGATCAGCGTGGGGGAGAAACGCTCCAGCAATTAGTTCAACCTTGCAACTCTCTACGTCTTTTTCCCTCTAGGCGCTCAGGGTATATGTCCGGCTCCCGTGTCGGGGTGCACCCACAGCAGCGACACTAAGGATAGTTCAGTGCGGACAGGCGATCACTACTACAGAGACAAGGCAGTCCCAGGAACCATCTTCGCCACTTCAGGGGTGTAGGTACTGGGTACAGCGCAAATAACACAGCTGCGACTCAACACCAGGGCAGGCCTGTAGCACTCACCAGGGCTCAGGGAGGGGGTCCGCGCCGTGAGGCTTCCCTAAAGGGCAGCAGTGTTAGGGCCAAGCACGCTGCAGGGCAAGATGGCGATCAGTGTCCACCCCCACTTCTCCAGTCGTGTCGTCGATCTCAGCGCCTGTCTATGCGGGAATCTCGTCCTGTGTCTCTACTCCATGCTTTCAGAGAGGGTGGGGGAGTCAGGCTCAACTCCTCACACATCCCGTTACCTCCGGTACACTCCGTAGCCGGCCCCCAGCTGCAGGCGTGGTATAGCAGTCATCAGCCGCCCGCTGCCGTGCGCCGTACCCAAGGTGTTCTGGGCCAGGGCGCCGCCGCACTCGTTGATCACCGCCGCTCTGTGGCTCCGCAAGGCCTAGTAAGCGGGTCGCATCGCCGGTCTCAATTGGCCCTCAGTGGAAGTCCGCAGCAACCTTCGGCAGGGGGGGGCCGCAGTCACAGATCAGGCACCCAGACCCAGGTAGGCAGGCAGTCCCGGTCTCCGGCGGGCAATGGAGACACCCCGCAGGTCCCCAAACAGCGAGTCCCGGGCCCAACACAGCTGTCTCGGTGTCGCGGGGATCCACTAACAGCAACCTCCATCCACGGAGCCCTCCCCACAGTATTCAGCCGGGGGGGATCACACCATGTCTCCGCAGGCCCCCTCCGTGGTCACAAGCGCGGGCTCCAGTGTATGTGGACCTCTGCCGGAAGCTCCAAATCACCGTCCTCCATCACAAGGCCCAGCCGGCCAGCCAGATCCCCGACCTCAAGTGTCTCTCCACGCCGACCGGAAGTGTCCGTAAGCGGGGCAGGCAATGCTTCACACCGTCGGTGCGGTTCCGTAGGGGCTGGAACTCCCAAACCTCGGCAGACGGTAGTTGGGTGCTTGAAGCACACTCGCTGTCAATTAAAGGACAGTACGGGCAATTTTGTCGGAGAAATGGCTTGAAGTAGGGGAGCCTCTTACGGAGCTCTACCCAGGCGCTTCCACCACCATTGCGTGCTCAGCCACGCCTCCCATTAAATGGACTCTGATAATGAGTATTGTAATTGTTTCCATGTTCAGTTAATTCAAGATTAGTGAATATCTGTCTGGGTGGGGAGTTTGGTTTTTAGCGTTCCCGAGAGATAGTTTATTGAGGCCTTCTGGTTAATGCAGTTTATTGAAAGAATAGTGGCAGAGTCATGACTGGGCCGGCTTAGGAGTCCGTGGTGAAAATGTAGGAGGAGTTTCTTGCCACATGACAGTGCAGCTGCAGACATTTGTGGTTAATAAAGGCAACTATCCAGTAACGCGTGTTTATGTAGGCATTTTGGGCTGAAGAGTGGAAGCAGAATGCAGCTGCTTAACAACTAGTGAGGTTTGGTCGAAAAACATGATGACAGGCTGAACACGAGAACACCACATGCCAAGGTAAGCGCGGCATTGAGTTTGGCTTCACTAAGATTAATGAGGGGTCCCAGGGTCAACATAATTGTTTAGTTACGGACCAGCTACTTGCTCAGATGCTTGGTTTTTAGGTCGAGCAGACCTGCATTCAATGCGTAAGCATTGATAGCTGTCTGCTACAGACCTATTGTAAGCCGTATTTGGGAATGGAGACACGACTCAGACGCGCGCTTTTGCAGTCTCAGTTTTGACCGCGGGAGCGCGCTTCTGAGCCGAGCTTGCGCAGACTAACTCACAGCCCCTGCTTTCGCTTCCCTCGCATGCATTAATGGCGCACACACACAGACACAGCCAGCCCACACCCCTCTGCATGCACGCACACACACACACACACACACACACACACACAGGCGCGCGCACACATACACACGCTGCCGCCCCCCACCCCTCTGCACACACACAGACACGCACGCATACACACGCCGCCGCAGCCCTCTGGCTCTGGAGAGATGCCGGCACTATCGTTGGAGTCCCACACTGGGGACTCCAAACACCATGGCCCCCTCAGCCCTCAACATGCTTCGAGTACCTCCTGTCCCCAGAAACGCAAGCACGGAGCCCCACTCACCGTGACTTCTACTCCGCAGGACTCTTCCGGGGAGACAACGTGCCCAGTCAGGTCCCGCTCAGGGGCTGCTCCCTCCGGCGTCAACGGGCACAGGGACACCGGCACTCCGCTCCTTGGCTTCCCGGGCAGACGCCGGCTGCACGCAGGGCTCTCATTTCTCTGCACCGGAGCCTTGCGCCAGCCACTGCAGCCTGCCTCCTGGGAAGCTCCGGTCGCGCTCGACTTCCTGCTTCTGGTCAGGCCCCGCCTCTGTCTCGAGGAGGGCTGCCTGACTTCCGGTCTATTCATCATTCCCGGGAAGGTATTTGTCATGTGAGGAGCCCCGCTGCAGTATGTTTTTTTTTTTCACAACCAATTTTATTGAGCAAATGAGCAATAAAAACGTGGCACCCCCAAGACCGGAGATCACCACAACGATATCGGTACAATAAATCACATAGGTAGCAAATGTCCAAGCAGGTCGTAAGAATAGGCTCAGTATGAAAAAAAACCCAATCCACCCCACCCCCCAGCCCCGACCCCCCCAACACCCAAACTCCCCCCCCACCCACCCACCAACCACACGTGCACGCATAGCAATAGAATAAAAGGTGTAGGTGCAGCGCAACTGGAGCGTCGCAGACTCGGGCCAACAATGTCTTTGCCATCAAATGTCCTCCTCTTGCTCCGCTGGGGGATCCAGTGACAGACCCCGGGAGTCGGCCCATCGCTTCCAAATTTTGTAGTGTTTGCGCGGGCAGCCCCTCGCCTCAAAGATCGGCCTTTCCAGGCCCATGAAGTAGTCCAGCCCAGCTTTCCATGCAGACAGGGGGGGGGGGCCCCACCGCCTTCCATGCCCGGGCCAGGTCCCGCTTGGCGACAACAAGCCCCAAGAGCAACAAATGGCGCTTATATATGTTCCCACCAATGCCATCCATGACGTGCAATAATCCCAGCCGATGGGTGCGGGGAAGGTCCCAGCCCAGGACCTCGGACAGACAACTCCACACACCCCTCCAGAAACCAGACAACCGACTACACGACCACACAGTATGTATCAGGGACCCAGGCTCCGCCCCACAGCGCACACATTCCGAGGATGCAATCAACCCCGCTCTCCACAGTCGTTCACGAGTATAGTAGGCCCGATGCAAGTATTTAAATTGGATGAGTCGGAGCCGGACAGCAATGGCGGTTCCACGTGGGGATTCCAGCGCCTCCCTCCAATCGTCCTCATCAAGAGGGCCAACGTCCACCTCCCATGCCGCCCGAAGAGAGTGTAGGGTAGAGGAGCAATGAATGACCAGCGTCTGGTATATCCGGGAAACCTTTCTGTCCTCCAGATCCCCCATAAACACCTTTGCCTCGGCCGGGCTGAACTCCGGTAAGGAGTCTAGGTTGGCGATGCTCGGGTGAGGGCATGGTGCAGTTGCAAGTAGCGGAAAAACTGGGACTGAGGCATCTGGAACTCTGTGTGGAGTTCCTCGAACGATTTAAGGGTAGTGCCGGACATGACCTGGCCCAGTAACGTGATACCTATCGTTTCCCAGCCCTCAAAACCGGCCAGGGCCGCCAGCTCCTGGAGCAGACCATTGTGCCAGAGCGGCGTCTCGGCCGTCAACCTGCCCCACCAGCCCATGTGGCGCAGGGCCTGCCTCCACACAGTGAAGACCACTCTGGTAACCGACGGCAGTACGCGACGCAGGCGAGCTGAGTACAGAATGGTGTGGAGTGTATTGTCACCCATAAGCGACCGTTCCAAGGCATACGCCGGGTCCCCCCTATCACTGTACCACCATTCATTAAGAATAAGCAGTTGGGAAGCCTGGTAGTAGGAGAGGAGGTCAGAGGTGGCCAGGCCACCACAATAAGTAGACAAGAAGCACGTTTTCAACGCCACCCTGGCCGCATCGCCAGCCCATAGGAATCGACCCAGCACAGAGTTAACCTGGCGAAACCACTGTGGGCCAATAGGGGACGGGAAGTTCTGAAGTTGATATAGGAGACGCGGAAGCGCCACCATTTTGAAGATGGCCGATCTTCCAAAGATGGTAAGTGGCATTCTTGACCAAGTCTCGACATCGGCCTGGACCCGTTCCCACACTGGCAGGACGCCACGATTCCAAGCCACGACGCGCGATTCCGATAGGAATATGCCAAGGTACTTCAGACCATCCGTCGCCACCCGCAGTCCCGCAGCCCAGGGGTCAGTCACAACTCCGCCGCCCAACACCCACAGGGTCGATTTATGAAGGTTGAGTCGAAGGCCGGAGATCTCACCAAAGACGTGCATGACCTCCAGAACCCGGGGACCCGAGCGTTGTAGGTCGGTGAGAAAGAAAAGGACATCGTCCGCATAGAGTGCGATCCTATCCACCAGGTCGTCATTCCAGACAAACCCACGCAGCTGGGCATCAGCCCGCACTCTGGACGCCAGGGGCTCCATTGCAAGGGCGAACAGGTACGGGGACAATGGGCAACCCTGCCGAGTGCCCCGACCGATTCGAAAACACCCGGAAGTGGCCCCGGCCACTCGGACCGAGGCCGTGACGTTGGTGTAAAGCAATCGCAAGTACGACAGGAACACCGGGCCAAGGTTAAGGCGGGCCAATAGTGTAAATAGGTATGCCCAACTCACAGAGTCGAAGGCCCTGTCCATATCCGCCAGTAGGAGCGCCGCTTGCTCATCCCGAGCGCCCATGGCGTCAAACGCCGCCTGCGCCCGCCGAATATTATGGCGAGTGGCCCTACGGGGCATGAATCCGGCCTGGTCAGGATGGACCAGGTCTGTAATAAGCGTCCGCAGTCGGTTCGCCAAGGCCTTAGCCAGAATTTTGGCCTCGATATTTAAAAGAGAAATGGGCCGGTACGAGTCATGCCTGTCCGGCGCCCTGCCCGGTTTCAGGAAGACTACGATCTCAGCATGGCGCCAATCGGGCGGCAGTTCCCCATGGGCCCGTGCCGCCTCCAGCGCACGCCTGTATTGAGGCCCCAGCTGGAGGTGGAACTTTTTGTAGAATTCGCTCGGGTAGCCGCTCGGGCCCGGTGCCTTCCCTGTATTCAGCTGTCCCAGAGCCTCCCCGAGCTCCTCAGCTGTGAGCGGGACGTCTAGCGCAGTTCTAGTGTCATCAGAGACGGCCTGCGGCAGCAGGTCATCGGGATAAGCGGAAATCTCCTCCGTCTCTAGGTGATCCCGGGAGGCGTACTGCGTCTCATAATAATGGGCTAAGCTAGCTGCAAGTATGGCTGGGTCTGTCACTACCGAACCGTCTTCCGCCGTGAGACCCGGCAACGTCAGAGGCTGGAAGGTCGCCTGACACAACCTGTGAAGCATCGTACAGGATTTGTCGCCCCATTGATAAATCCTGCTACGCGTGGCGAGCCACGCCTGCCTGGCCTCGTCATGTAGGACCGAGGCGTAGGATTGCTGCGCCTGCAAGAGCTGCCGTACCGCGTCCTCGCCGCCCCCATCCCGGCCACGCTGTTCCAACTCCTCCACTCGTGCGGCGGCGGCTGTAATGGCCTCTCAATGCTTCCGCCGTGCAGCCGCACACCAAGCGATATCAACGCCCCGTATCGTGGGCTTCAGCGCCTCCCACACCACCATTGCATCCACATCTCCCACCAGGTTATCTCGCCAATAATTATCAATCGCTTCACGCAGATGAAGCACATACTCGGGCTGCTGTAGATGCCACGAAGACATCCGCCAACGAAACGGCTGTCGCTTCGAGGGGAGGTTTATAGTAGCCACAACTGGGGAGTGATCAGACAGACCTCTGGGGAGTATCGCAGCGTCCCTCACACGGCTAAAACAGGCACCATGCACAAAAAGATAGTCAAGTCTCGAGAAGGAACCATGCACCGCCGACACATACGTGAATTCACGCGCAGCAGGATGAAAGTGGCGCCAAACATCGACCCAGCCCAAGCTATCTGCCGTCGCACGCAATCTAGTGTGTGCAGCTGCAGGGGAGGGATCCACAACAACAGGCACCCGTCTCTGGCGGTCCGAGCCCACATCCATAACCTCGTTCCAATCGCCCCCAACCACAGTCAGCACATCCGGGATTTCATCCCATAACGTAAACAGTTTCTCAGACAGGGCCCACTGCATGGGAGGGGGGGCATAGACGCTACCAAAGACCACCGGCTCGGCACCCATCAGCCCCTTAATGAAAACATAGCGGCCCTGAGGGTCAATCCATTGCTTTTCATGCACATACGCCACCCTGCGATGAACCAATATAGCCACCCCTCGTGAGCCCCTCGCGAAGCCTGCATGATACACTTGCTGGAAGCCGAATCTCTGGAGGCTAAGGACCTTGGAGCCCAACATATGGGTCTCCTGAAGCAACAGCACATCTACAGCCTCCCTTTTCCCCCAGCGCAACACAGCACCACGTTTGATTTTATCAAGTATCCCCCTCACATTCCACGTTACAATACGAATGGCCTTATTAGGAGACACAGTCGTACGATCAGCCATCATCAAAGCAGTCCCTTCCATCAGGCCCTCCGCGCCACCCCGGTGCACCCCACCATCCACTCGATCCAGCAGCAATATACACGTGTGGTCCCACCCCCCCAGTCCCAACACCCACCTGTCCACCCCCGGCCCGACCCCCCAAACACCAACAACAGAGCAACACCCCCCCTCGCCCCGCTCCCCCCACCCCTATACCTCATAGAACATTGAAGTATCTGTCGCGGCATGGAGAGACCCGGGTCCAAAACAGAGGACCCAGGGCCCGCCATACCAATGGATCCCAACACCCCGGTCATCACACACTCACCACCCCCCCAACAACACCCACAACTCGTGAGGGTTTAAGGCCCATAGAAGCCGCCTCCCGAGCCCCACAGCAGTCCCACCCATAGCCTTAGAGTGTCTCAGACGTATACGGACTGGCATAAACGAAGTCCCAATACGACAGTCTCACCAGCCGATCCATCACAGAGTAGGGCACCACATTACCAGACAGAGCTAGGGAGCAGGCCCCACCAGATTTCAACTGCCAGCATCGGAATGTTCAGAGTCCCTCGTGCCACTGGTCTGCGCTGCACTAGCGGAGGCTGACCGTTTCCGCGATCGGGACCTCCGATGTCGTCCTTTTCGATTTGGGCGGTTTGTCCGCTCCGGCGACGATCCCCGGGACCCGCGCGGGTCCAGCCCCAGTTGCGCGTGCGGTCTGAGTCTCACTGCTTCGTCGGTCCAACGAAATACCTCCTCAGGCGTATCAAAGAAGTGTGTCCGGGACTGGTACACCACCCGCAGGCGGGCTGGGTACAGAAGAGAGTACTGGAGCTTCAGGCCCCGCAACTTGGCTTTGGCGGCCACAAAGGACTGTCTCTGTTGCTGCACCATTTTCGTATAATCTGGGAAGATCATAATGTTGTGGTTTTCATAAGTGAGCGAACCCTTGTTCCTCGCCTCCCGCAGTATGACATCGCGGTCGTGGTAGTTCAAAAGCCGAGCAATAACAGGCCGAGGACGCTCACCCCCCGGCGGCCGCTGAGTCAAGGCCCTGTGCGCTCGCTCGATCACAAAGCACGCGGACAGTGCCCCTTCGGGGAGCCAGCTCTCCAGCCATCGGGTCAGAAACCGCTCCATGCCATCCTTCTCACACCGCTCCGGAAAACCGATAAAGCGGAGGTTGTTCCTCCGTGCGCGCCCTTCGGCATCCTCCACTCGGGCCGCGAGAGTCTTTTGAATACACTCCACCTCCGCCATTCTTTTGTTCAGTGCGCCAATGTCCGTTTCGGTCACCGAGATTCGAGATTCGGTCTCAGTGATCCGCTCCACCGCATTGCGGAGGTCCTGGCGTAGCAGTGTAACGTCCGCTCCCACTGCCCCGATTTTGGCATCAAGCATGTCCCGGGATTGGGTGATGGCAGCAAGGATTGTTGCATTGTCCGGCCCTGATCCGCCGCCGCCGCCAGGTGCCCCGGAGCCACCACTGGGCCCCGTAAATTTATCAATAGGGCCATGCTTAGGTGGGCCTCCCCCACCAGCCCTGGTCATGGCCGCTCTCAGGCTCAGCGGGTCCCCTCCTTGGGCGGGGTGGACACCACCCGCGACGATCCTCAGTAGACCCTCGGGAGCAAATCCGCAGCTATGGGCGCAGGAGGCCTCAGGCCCCGGGTCGGGACGTCGGCACAGGTGACCTCAAAGGGAAGAGTGACAGGGGTAGCTTCCAGGCCAGTGTAGTCCCGGTGTCGCGAAACTCGAGGCCCCGGCTTCACAAGGGCGGGGCAGGCCTCCACCACGCCGTGTCGCCTGCAAATGCCCTCCCAAGGCACAGCACAGGAATACAGGGCACCTCTGCGATCCGTGGGCAACTGAAGCTGCAAGGCCGAGCCGAAATCCGCGCTGCCGATGCCACCCTCAGCAGCGTGCCTGCAACCGCCACCCGGCGTCCTGAAAATCGAGGTCCCCGGTTCACAGCCAGTCACTAGGCCGCACGTCTCCGCCGTCGCCTCAGGGTCCCAGAAGAGACGGAATCGCGGGATCAAGGCACCGGAGAAGGCAGGACACTCTCCTGAATCGATGCCACTCACTAGGTACCAACTGCGGGCTCGGGGGCCAGGATAAATGAGCAGATTATGTCCGGGCCGGCGGGAGCTCTACAAGGCTGCGACCGCCATCTTCGCCCGCCAAGCCACGCCCCCCGCTGCAGTATGTTTAACCGGCCCCGTATATCTTCTTCCACGCCTGGGATAAGCTTAGCGCATATAAGTGAGGGAACTTTGTATTGGGGCAAGGGTGTGGTAGAGTGTTACTTGTACGCAGAAAGGTTATGGTATTTAGGGGCCCCGTTACAATATTCTTTGTTCCCATTTACCGTACATTTGTCCATCTACTACAACAAAATCGGCACTGAGTCACCGAGAGAGGGGCCCTATTTGAAATTAATAATATGTGAAGCATGTTAGCTGAACCCACATTTTAAAATTATTTTGTATTTCCATGCTTTTTTTAAATTTGTATCAAAGCACTGTATACATGTTGAAAGAAGTACAAAAGTAAATGACACTGGGTGTTAATTAACCCGCTTTGAGGAAAACGTGCTTCTCCCCCTCTGCCTATACATTGCTCTCTAGCTCTTTGCTGCTGCCCTCCACCCTGTCCTCCGTGTTACTTCCTCCGACCTACACCCTCTTTCCATTGTCCGTACCTTCTCCTCCCCCTCCGTACCTTCTCCTCCCCCACTGCCCTGTATATTGCTTTCCATCCAGCTGAACACTGACCCCACCACCATATCACTTTTACAACACTCTGGCCAACCATGTTGCTCGTTTCTTTATGTTGGGACCGCTACCATTACCTCCTATAAAGAACATTTCCAAAGTGACGTGCTCTTAAAAATTGAATTTTGACATATTCACAAGCCTGCGTTGCGTGAAATTATGATTTCTTTCGATTACCTTTCATAAATACTGTGTAAACATTGGGCGGACCAGTGGAATTGATTCCGTGGCGATTCGAGGTTTACTACACAATTTAGCATTTGCCTTACACACACACACACACACACACACACACACACACACACACACACACCCACACACACACACACCCACACACACACACACACACACACACACACACACTGTGCTGCCTCACACACACACTGCGCTGCCTCACACACACACTGCACTGCCTCACACACACTGCACTGCCACATAATTACACTGCACTCAATGCAACATACACTACAAATACAGCTCAGTGCCGCATAATTACACACCACATAATTACACTCTACTGAATACAACACACACTCCACACAATACCAGTCAGTGCCACATAATCATATGCTACATAATTACACAGGCACTCAATGCAACATACAACCCAAACAATACCACTCAGTGCCACAAAATTACATGCCACACAATTACACTCTACTGAATACAACATACACTCCACACAATACCACTCAGTGCCACATAATTACATGCTACATAATTACACTGCGCTTAATGCAACATAGACTCCAAATACCACTCAGTGCCACATATTTACACGCCGCATAATTACACTGCACTCAATCCGACATACACTCCAAATACCACTCAGTGCCACATAATTACACAGCACATAATTACACTACACTGAATGCAACATACACTCCAAATACCACTCAGTGCCATATAATTACACACCACATATTTACACTGCACTCCATGCACCATACACCCCAAATAACACTGAGTGCCACACAATACACACCACATAATTACATTGTACTCAATGCAACATTCACTCCAAATACCACTCAGTACCACATAATTACTCTACTGAATACAACATACACTCCCCATATTACCACTCAATGCCACATAATTAGACGCCATATAATTACTATTCTCAATGCAACGTAAATACACTCCACATAATACCACTCAGTGCCATATAATTAAACACCTCATAATTACACTACTCAATGCAACATAAATACACTCCATCTATCGCACTCACTCACTCTATCTATCGCCATCACTCTGTCTATCTATCTTTTGCCCTCCCTCTATCTATCTATCGCCCTCCCTTTATCTATCTATCGCCCTCCCTCTATCGCCCTGCCTCTATCTATCTATCGCTTCGCCACAGCATCACTCAGCACCACCACAACATCACTCATGGGAAATACAACATCACTAGGCGCTACCATAGCATCACTGAATGCCACAGCATCACTCATCGCCACCACAACATCACTCAGCACCACCACAGCATCAATCTGTGCAACGATTCAACAACTGGTTCAAATATGTTCTCTCAATGTTTCAAGCTTTATTACAAATGTCACAAAAAGATGTTAATATTTCACTTCTGTTCTTGGATTTTCGTCACAATAAAATACAATTAACATAATCTTCCCAAAAATTATTTACAAAAGTTTAAGCTATTGCCATTATAAATGGCAATATCTTTTATTTAAGTATTAAATATAAAAAATGTAAAAGCCATTGTTATTTGTAATATCAATACATCTAAGTCACGTAAATACAACACATATTGCATTACAAATGCTATAGGTGTCACATTTGCGAAAGTTAAAACTATTAGCATTGTAAATGACAAAGCTATTAAGTTCTCTATTTTCAAAACTAACACATAAATAAAAACTGTGTAATTTACAATACCAATAGCTCAAACTTTCCTAATGCGAGACCTATTGCATTGCAAATGCTTGTTAAATATGTAAAACGATTGGGATTGCAGATATTCAGTAGAGGAAGCGTGCGCAGTTATGAAACAATTTACAGATAATGTGAGCTATGCTGACTCGTTTGTATTGCAATATTGAGAATGTGAGCATGTTTTTTTGCTTCGTGTATAATGAGGATTACGAAACTGATTAAGATCATTTCTTTGTACTTTAGAAACCCCCGAAGAAGGATTGGGTGACTGACAATAAAACGTGGCATGTGGAATCAACGATGCTCCTGTGTTCTTTGAAAAAGAAAAGGCAATGAGTGTAATGGATTGAAAGAACTAAGAATAAGAAAAAAATAAAAAAATAATGGTTTAAATGATGAAATATATCAATGGTGGAAAACGAATTTAATTCATTAAATTCATTCATAATAGGCTGTGCAGCCTAATGGGGACCAGAAGGCGGTTCCCTTGATGTTCTTACTAAGAGACACAGAACAAACCACATCAGCACATCCTTTACAGTAATCGAGCACCAAATTGAATGTGATGTTTACAAGCACATTTGTAGGCACAGTAGGCAACCATGTAGCCCTCCCCATGATTAGCTCATGAGGAGACAGATCTGTTCTCCTATCTGGGACACTGCGAAGATTCATCAGCACCAGAGGCAAAGTATCAGCCCATTTCAGAGATGTCAAAGCACACACTTTAGCAGATCTGGATTTCAAAGTGCTGTTGACTTGTTTCATGATATGTGAAGCTTGTGCCCCATAACTGCAATCCGGTATCGGAGCAGACTTTTTTCCTCACTCGCGCTCACCAATATTAAGTAGGTGAGCACGAGCGAGGAAAATCTCACTTAAGACCACCTCCCGGTGAAATTTCTCAATGCAGGCGGTCGCAGATGGTCACTACCGCTCAAGTTGAGAAACCTTCTGTTTGTGTTGAGGAATCTGCAGCTCATGTAGAACATCTACTTGAGTGGCAGAAATAAGCAGAGCCTGTTGCGCTGCGCGTGGTGCTGTTCACACTAATTTTAAAGCACAAAACAAACACCCAGTACTAAAAATCAGCACGAACGGCGTGAATTAACGCACTCCACTGCTTGCGGAACTCCACGCAGTTTTTTTATCATTTCACGGAGTGCTGTGAACCCAGCCCAGGCCTAATCAAAAAGCCCAAATTGGTTTCATCTGTTCCTTCATTTGCGTATTCACCATTGACAGTACAAACGTGTAGTTCACAGTAACATGCAACTTTGGCGGCATAGTGATTTCCAATTGTCACGAAATAAATTCCTTTACACTGGGCAGAGCTCTTAACAACAGCAAATTGTGCTGGCATCTGCAGGGCTTCTAACAGTTTTCTCACATTTTCTCCATTGCGGATCAGGGACCCTGATGAGGTCATATATCCCTTCTCAGACCATTACTGTCCAAAGTCGTGAACCACACCGAACCAATACTGGCTATTGGTGAATATTGTCACTTTTAGCTGGTCTAAAACACAGCATTCTCTGGTAAGGGCAATCAATTCTGCCATCTGCACGAATAATGCTCCTTGAAGCCAGCCAGCCTGCACCACTCACAGACAACATAAGCAGCCCTTAGGTTTCCCTCATTGTCCCTGAGACAAGAGCCATCCACAAACAGGGTGTAATCAGATTCAGGCAAAGGCTCACCAGAAATATCCAGACGGGGCTTGGGGCATAGTGTAGTCATGCTCTACTTCGATCTTATCCACATAACATTCAGGTAAAGAAAGCAAAGTAGCAGGGTTGAGGAACACATTTCTTTTCAGGGTAACAATCTCAGCTTAAAATATTGTCTGTTCATACTTTGGGAGCCTACTTTTAGGTGCTGAGTCCAAGTTTGAGTCAAAAATATCTCAACTGAGTGAGGTACATAGACAGTTAAAGGGTACCCCATTATGACGCTCTTGCACCTGTCTATGCTGACACCTATTGCAGCAATGGATTTGAGACATCCAGGCAACTCTGATGCTACTGGATCCAGGGTAGCTGAAAAATAGGCAACTGGTCTACGGGCACTTCCATGATTTTGAGTCAATACTAAGAGCGCACAACCTTCTCATTCATTACAAAAGAGCGAAACTGTTTTGTTGTAATCTGCCATTCCTAATGCAGGAGTGGGATAAAGGCTTTCTCTCAGCTCCAGGAATGCATTCAAGCAATCACTGTCACAGGGCACAGGATCTAATGCATAATTGTGTGTCAACCTCTGTTGAGGCTTGGCCATTAGGGAAAAGTTGGGTATCCATTGGCAACAGTAGCCCACTATTCCTAGAAACAGGCTGATTTCTTTATGCATGTGAGACGGATTTATTACAACATCGCCGAGATTATTTCTTGTGACGCCATTCTTGCACCTTTCGCGATGTGATGTCCTAAGTAGAGGGCTTCTGTCATACAATACTGCAACTTCCTTGGAGACAATTTGTCTTTTCTCAGCCAAAAGGTTCAGTAAGGCAATCATGTCAGTTTTACAGGCATCTCAAGTATTTGATGCAACCAAAAAGTCATTGATATACTGGACCAGCACAGAATTTCAGGGCATGACCAGAGACTCCAGGGGGCATATTATCAAGCCTGTGCGCTAAAATTATCGCTGCTTTATCGGCGGAAAACGGCCGATAAAGCGGCGATAATGGGCTTGATAATATGCTCTATGGAATTCCAATCGAAGCACATGTTAGATGTGAAGACATCTAACATGGGCTTCGATTGGAATTCCACAGAGCATATTATCAAGCCCATAATCGCCGCTTTATCGGCCGTTTTCGGCCGATAAAGCGGCGATAATTTTAGCGCACAGTCTTGATAATATGCCCCCAGATTCTTCTGGTTGAAAATGGAAGTGCTCTCTGTTTACCCTTGTGGGACACAGCACCACGTTAAAACACGATTCCCCAGCAGGAAAGCGAACAGGAATTGGATTACCTCAAGGAGAGGAACAGAAAAGAAGGCCTGACAAAGATCAATGACATTGAACCATTCAGCCTCACATGGAATCTAAAACAATATCACAGGTGGATTTGCTACCACGAGACAACAAGGAATCACTATATTATTTATTTTCCAGAGATCCTGCACTATGTGGCACTTTCCGCTCGGCTTCTGCAAGCCCATAATAGGTGAGTTACATGGACACCCCAGGATTTCTTTCAAAATGCCTTGCTCAATTATAGTCTCAATCACAGGGGTAATTCCAGCAGCTGTCTCGGGCGTCAGATTATACTGTAGTGTACTCGCGCTTGCAGCATTTGGTTTGAGTTGAATGCAAACTGGTTCAACCCTACGGATGAGTCCGATGTCCTTTCCAGAATAATTCCAAACTAGGGGGTATATTTAGAAACAAATTTCGGAGTGTGGTGCTACGCCAAATTTGGCAACACAACGCTCCGTTATTTTTAAATGCAGGAATGCATTGTATTCACAAGAATGCAGCGCACCCCTTTGTTCCCCTAGTACTGGCACAAAACAGCTGCCTAGTGCCTGCGCAAGCACCCTGCCGAAATGTTGCAAGGGTGCCTGTGCTACAGGGTTCGAATGTGCAGGAAGGAACATCTTCCTGCACATCAACAATCAATAATGGTGATTTGCCGAATGCAGCACATATAGAATGAGAAGAAAATAAGGAGAAATTAATACTTTCTCCTCGTATCGCCATTGTACTACCAGGCATTTGGCGCTGCCTCAACCTTGTAAATCTGGGGCAGCATCAAAAAGCAATGGATGTTGCCGTGAAAGGCCCACTGATATACCATTGCGTGCTCCTTTGTTGTAGAGGACTGCAGTGGAAAGGGACATATTTACAAGGTGGATTTAAGATATGATAAGTGGCGTGGCTTGGCGACACCTTGTAAATATGAGAATTGGCATGATTACCACCGGAGCGTCAAAATAAGTGACGCTCCGGTGGTGAATGGGGGTTGTAAATATGCTGCTTAGTCTCTCACTGTATCTCTGAAATCTAACAGTAAGTCTTCCACTGTCAACATGGGGAACAGTGAGACGCACAAGTTCTGACTTGCTAGTTTAAGGGCAATATCCTCATTGTTTTCTGAAGCTCAATACCCTTCAGTGTACAAAAGATGCCTCTATCTTAACAGGCACTTCTTCACTAAAGGGGATTGACAGTTGTTTATTTGCAACTCCTACAACGTGGATTGTTTTTCCGAGAGGGTAGGTTCGGAATCTCTGCTGTTCTCACAGTAGAGCGGTTAGCACCAGTGCCAATCAGGAAAGTGACACTGTGGCCAACTACATGAGACTCAACGTATGGTCCACTCTGGTCCATCTCTAGTACTTGTAGTAAAACACGTATTTCCCCCACTTCCCATATGTGTCTGATTATATAGGGTTGGACGTTCAGCTAACAGCCCATCCAAAAGGCTCTCACTTGCATCACTGCCACTGTCTGCATGTCCCTTCACTGCCACTGTCTGCATGTCCCTCTCCTTCCTTTCTCCTTCTCTCTGCATCATTTCCCTCACTTGTTATGGCAGGGTATAATGTCCCTCCCTCAATCATCCCATCTCATGTCTGCATATGCATGATTGCTTTCTTCATCCTCCCTCCCTTGATATTTGTATCTCTGTTTAACATGCACTGAACGTTTCCAAGCATTAAGCGCTTCAAACTGTGTAGGTCTAGACAATGATCAATTATTCTCAAATTGAAAGTACTGTATTGTGGCAACAATAATGCACCTTCTTTCTCTGTGACCTTATGCTAATTCTTAAGCATAATTATAGTATGGAGCCCAACTTTCATTGCCATATAATGAGCTGGCATTTCCTCCGGTGGCGCTTCCTTGCCAATTCTAGTAGGCACACCTGCATCTCCTGGTATCACATCTCTTAATGCTTTAAAACACCCAATTGTTCAATCTTCAATTTCAACAATTTCATCTCCAAACCAAATTAAATAAGTTTCAAGTTCCGCAGAAATACGATCACCAATAACAGCACAGCATCCAAGGGACAACCACAACCAATTCCAGCGCTGCATTACACCAACTAACCTATCCCAGCGTGGCACACTCTGATATTACTCACCCTCCTTTACAATCTTTCCCCCACTTTCTTTATCGTTCACTTCTGTTTATACGAAAACAATAACTAACAATGGTCTGCTGCACTAAAAGAATCGATAGAATCAATCACCCAAAGAACATTCTTTCACAAGTTAAACCTTGACTAGCAGGGAATCACTTGCAGCAGTATAGTTTCCCTTCTGAGCAAAACAGTTCACCACACTAATTGCAACTTTATCTTGCATACAAAAGTTCCCTATCTCAAATGGGTCTTCAACGACGCCTCAGGACAAACCCCACAAAACTTTAGTAGACAATTAAAACAGTAGGATCGTAGGTCATGTCAGATCTGATGACAACTTCAGCAACTTCTTCAACAACTTAACACCACATTCACATGACTCTCACAACATCTCCGCCAGACATCACACAATCAGTATTGTACTGCAAGCTAAGCATAATCCTGAAATACACATCCCCACTGATACTCACTCTTCCTCCGTCGCGGTTTCAACGCACGCCACTGGAACTCTGTCTATTTTCCACATCGGAATTCTAGCTTAGGCCCTTGGGAATGGGGGCTAGACTGTTCTAGATTATGTTCTATCTCCCTTTACTTCAAGAGTTAACCATCCCAAAATGCTACCAGCTGTTGGAACTCGGCCCACTCAAAATGTATCTCCGGATCAATGGGTGTTATAGCTGCATGAAAGGTGAGGGAAGAAAACTGTCACTTATTAACGTCTCAATACAGTGTAACTGTTAGATCTGAGGTCTCTAGTTGGCAATGGTTATCACCTTTTTCCAAATAGGGACCCTTACTTCTAAGTCAGGATAAGGGGATTACACTCCTTAATAACCCCTGCTCACCTCCTTGGTAGCTTGGCACAAGCAGACAGGCTTATCTCAGAGGCAGTGTGTTAAGCATTTGTGAATATACACAGTAATACAGTGAAAACACTACAGATGGATACAATACAGGTTTTATAAAAATAAGTATTCTTTACATAGACTTAAACACAAGACACAAACAACAGAAATCCACAATACTAGACTTAAGATTACTTAAAAGATGATTAAAGTCTCTTAGTTCAAGTTGTTGGTAAATGCGACAAAGTTCTCAACAAAGTACCTGGATGCGTAACGCAAAGTGAACAAAAGGCTCGCAAAAGGGGTGATGCATTGGTTCCTTGACCCAGGGGAACCGTTGCGTCCTTCCTCAATGCTTGCGCAGAGCAGGGGACTCGTCTTCAGCCTTACCGTTGCGGAGGTGATGCGTAGATTCTCGGCCTGATGGCCCGTTGCGGTGCGCAAGATGGCGCCTTCATGCGATGCGATGATCCGGTTGCGATGCGAGAAGATGGCGTCCTTGATGCGGCGATGTGATGATGCCCTGGCAGCCTAGCGACGACTCTGTACTTTGGAGCCGCGACAGGCCCTGCGACATGCTTCTCCGGTAATGCGATGGCGACTCTCTCGATGTTGTCACGCTTCTCCGGCGATGCGGCAGCAGGCAGCTTCGATGGACACACCCTTCCAGGGAGATGCGGTGAAGGCTTGCTTCTCCTGCGTTGCGATTATTTCAGCTGCGGCGGCGACACGCTTCCCCTCGATGCGTCGCGCTACCAGTTCCCAGGGGCACGCAAGTGACTGGAGTCAGAATCCCCAGCAAGGAAATTCAGGAGGGTGCTGGGGGTGAAGTCTTTTGGCCTTGAGACTTCAGCAGGAGGCAAGCACAGTTCAAGCCCTTGGAGAATATTCTGTAGATGAAAGTCTTTAGAATGTCCTTCTCCTTTTCCTTGGCAATGAAGCAACCACTGCAGGCCAACCCAGCAAACAGCACACTGGCAGAGGGGCAGTACAACTCCTGCAGCTTCCTTGGTTCTTCTCCTTGGCAGTATGGTTTCTTGTTCCAGAAGTGATCTAATTTCTTGGGATCAGTGTTCCAATATTTATGCCCCAAAATCATTTGTTCTCTGAAGGCAGAGAGGCCTCTGCCTAGTCCAAACCAGTTCCTGAGCACTTTGTTTACATGACTCTCTTCTTCCTTTCACTGTGCAGGGCAGAGACATCAGACGCCCCAAAGGAGCTGGAGCCAGCACAGGGGAGGGAAGGTACAGCTCTGGAGCACTCTGTTGACATGATTCCTCCTCTCCTTTCACAGTGCAGGGCAGAGACATCAGACAAGACACAGGAGGTGGAGCCAGCATTGTAGAGGGAAGGCTCAACCCTATTCAGGTCCCAGGTGCAACTCCTCCCTCCCATCTAGATGCAGATCTCTCTATTCACCACTGGGCTGTCCCAGCCTGTCTCCTGGAACCCCCCAGCCCTGTCACTCACAAACCAAGACAAGGAATACACAACCCAGCAGAGGCAGGCTCAAATGGTTAGGCAAGCAAATACCTACTTTCTAAAAGTGGTATTTGCAAACACAGAATATTAAAATAAACTTTACTAAAAGATGGACTTTATTATTCTGAGTTCAGGCATACTAAATTCGAATTTTTACCGTGTTCCCTGAGTCAGTTAGGATTATAAGCATGTAATAATCTAGCAGCTCATTCAGGCCTATGAGAACAGGTAGCCTTCAATAGTGAAAAACGAAAATGGCTGTATTTCACTATTAGAACATGCTACACACATCAGAGCATGTCCTACCTTATACTTACAATGCACCCTGCCCTTTGACCCACCATAGGGGTGTCTAATATAAAGCAAAGGGAAGGTTTAGGGTCTGGCAAGTGGGTGAACTTGGCCAAGTCGACATGGCAGTGCTAGACTGCACAGAGGCCTTGCAATGGCAAGCCAGAGACACATTTTACAAGCTGCTTCTGTGGGTGGCACAACCAGTGCTGCAAGCCCACCAGCAACATTTGATTTACAAGCCCTGGGCACACATGGTACACTGTACTAGGGGCTGACAGATAAATCAAATAACCCAATCATGGGATAACCAATTAGTACATTAATTTAGCATCGGGAGCACTTGCCCTGTGGCACTGATTAGCAGTGGCACAGTGCCCAAAGCATAAATCCAGCAAAAACATATCAAAACAGAGAAATCAATCCGTCAAAATGGTAGGTAGACTCACGCCAATGATGCCAGGTCTAACAGTAACCAATGTGGTCACAAAATAATCCATTAAATTATTATAAATTTAGAAATAAATCAATATGCACCAATCTCAGTGTGATCATATATAAATACAGAAAGATCAAGATAAGTCCAAAACTCCTGAAGATATTTACCCTATATAATACAAAGCAGACAACTAACTCTATGATGATGATTCAGAGGATCAGAAAAAAGAATTGAGTATTACATTGCATCAGATGATTATCCAAAGTAAGCATGAGCAAGCTAGACCTCCCTACAATACCTTACAGGGCAACCTTAAGCTAAGAAGCTTTTAGTAAAGGTGAAATAAGAAAGGTGCAAGCTGTCTGAGTCTTTAGTAAAAGGCACTCAAACCGTGGGTCAGGTAGGATAAAGCCACAACAGCAGAAGCATAGATCTGCTCTCCGTGAAATCTTGAGATGGCTCCCCTGTCCCTTGCTGCGTTCAGCATAAAATATCAATTGCATTCAGGGTAGATAGTCCCACGTTATCCTTGCTAATGAATTTCAATGGCTCGGGCACAACTGGCTACTTGCACCACCATTCCCACATCGAAATGTTGCAACTTTGTTCATCCTTGGTCATTCCTCTCCTCCTCCATGAGAACTCGCCTCCTTGCTCGTTACCACTGCTTGTCAACTTCATCTTCTCAAACCTAGATATCTAACTAAAACAAAACCCTTATTTGCTAACTAATGAGGCTTTGTCCCAACCTGTAGTGGAAAACAAATATAAGCAAATACATTCTGCATTGAATATTAAATACGAATTACATTTTAGATTTTAAATGTGAGCATGAACTGAGCTGGTTTCTCGAGGCCCACTCTAGTCACCTTTAACAGTACACTGGGTTACACAATACGTTCACATTTCTACACACAAAATAAATGTAGTTTCTTAATACATGTATAAGTTGTAAAGTATTACAAAGATGTCATTCTAAATTTATCTGCATGAAAACAATTCTTGTTACACGAATAAATGTTTAAACATTAGTTTACATATTGCACATTCTAATGTATTAACCTCGGAAGGAGACACATTTTATGTTAACTTCTTCTCTTACATTAATATGTGAATGTTACACAGACCTTTATTAATCACGTTCTATATACAAATTCTTCAGGTGGAGTACTTTTAAATATGCAATACTCCATTCTGCTTAGTAACATTAATCACAGAGAAAATATTCGAGTGCTTATGATGCATTCCTATGGGTAATCAACTCTTATCCCGCATTTTTTATCCCGCATACCATTAGCCCGCATACTATAATCCCGCAATTGCTTTCAGCCCGCATACCATTATACCGCATTTTTTTATAACGCATGTGCTTTTATCACGCATGCCTTTACAACGAATTACGTTGTAAAGGCATGTATGGTAAATGTATTTGCGTTGTAAACCACGACGATGAGAGAGGTAAGTGGGTTTGGGTTAATTTTTAAGGGTGGGGGTCGTGCTGGGGTAGTGATTGTGTAGTGTAGTGTTGTGTTAGTGTAGTGTTGAGTTGTGGTGGTTGTTTAGTGTAGGGTTGTGCTGGGGAAAGTGTAATAGGGGTTGGTGTTAGTGCTTTAGGGGGTAGGGTAGTGTTGTAGTGTTTGCGTAGTGTAGGGTCATGCTGGGGGTAGTGTTTTAGGGTTTAGGGTAGTGTTGTAGTGTTTGCGTAGTGTAAGGACATGCTGGGGGTAGTGTTTTATGGTTTAGGGTAGTGTTGTAGTGTTTGAGTAGTGTAGGGTCATGCTGGGGGTAGTGTTTTAGGGTTTAGGGTAGTGTTGTAGTGTTTGCGTAATGTAGGGTCATGCTGGGGGTAATGTTTTAGGGTTTAGGGTAGTGTTGTAGTGTTTGCGTAGTGTAGGGTCATGCTGGGGGTAGTGTTTTAGGGTTTAGGGTAGTGTTGTAGTGTTTGCGTAGTGTAGGGTCATGCTGGGGGTAGTGTTTTAGGGTTTAGGGTAGTGTTGTAGTGTTTGCGTAATGTAGGGTCATGCTGGGGGTAGTGTTCTATGGTTTAGGGTAGTGTTGTAGTGTTTGCGTAGTGTAGGGTCATGCTGGGGGCAGTGTTTTAGGGTTTAGGGTAGTGTTGTAGTGTTTGCGTAGTGTAGGGTCATGCTGGGGGTAGTGTTTTAGGGTTTAGGGTTGTGTTGTAGTGGTTTGCGTAATGTAGGGCCATGCTGGGGGTAGTGTTTTAGGGTTTAGGGTAGTGTTGTAGTGTTTGCGTAGTGTAGGGTCATGCTGGGGGTAGTGTTTTAGGGTTTAGGGTTGTGTTGTAGTGTTTGCATAGTGTAGGGTCATGCTGGGGGTAGTGTTTTAGTGTTTAGGGTAGTGTTGTAGTGTTTGCATAGTGTAGGGTCATGCTGGGGGTAGTGTATTAAGGTACTGTTGTAGTGTTTGTGTAGGGAAGTAAAGTGCTTAATGGTAGTGTTAGGGGGTCGTGCTGGGTAGTGTAAATGTAGTAAAAGGACTGTAGTATAGGGTAGTGTTTGGTAGTGTATGGTAGGGTAGTGTACTTTCACTTACCTTTAAAACTTTTACAATGAGTATACCTTTAACATGCATGCTTTTACGTTGTAAAGGCATGCGTGCTAAAGGCATATTCGTTCTAAAAGTTATAGTTCTTTTAGTTTGCGGCCTTATAGTATATGCGGGATGAAAAATGCGGGATGATGGTATGCGGGATGATTGTATGCGGAATTTATATTCATTCCTATGGTATATCAGGTAGGATCAAGATTACACCTCGCCACAGACCACAAGAAACCTGTCATGAGCATGTTCCCTCATTGTACAGCGTGCCTACTACCCGGGGGAGGTCCTATCCCTGCACTACAGTTCTTCACAGGTGCGGTGGTGTGCAGGAGTTCAGCTGGAGAAAACATGGAACCTGGTGCTGCTCAGACCTGGTCAATCGGACCTCTTGCACCCTTTGAATCTTGCAGGACTCCTGTAGTCCTGAAAAGGCATGACCACTGTGTGACCAGTGTATGCAGGTGTCATGGCTCACTTTAGCATCCGCGGGGCTACTTTGAGCTGGCACCATCAGAATGGGAAGCCAGATCCCAAAGGTGTGCCAGTAATGGCAGGAAAGGGTTGGTAATAGCCCCAAGCCTGAACCTTGAGCAGCCTTGCATTGATCCAACCACTAATTTGATGGTTCTGCATGTGCAACAGTCAAGGAGTCACAGCAAACAACAACACTAACAGTGATTAATTTGAAAATAAATAAATAACAGGGCTCTTATCAGGAGGCCACTGCAGGTTGCACCACACATGGCCCCTGCTATGCTGCCAATGATGGTAACAACACAACTACTAACCATCACACTCCTACAAGGGTGACCATTTTGACTTTTTGCAGGCCCCCAAAGCTGTAACAATGGCTTGGACGGCAGGTAATAGTCATTTTAATTGAATTATATTTAACTGCTGTTGTGGTCATCTTTAAATTAGTCAGACAGGGCCGCCTTGTGGCAGACTGTCGCAAGTGATGACATTTGAATGCTGGTTTGAGCACAGAAGCCTCCGGCTCAAACTAAGCACTGTTAACACTTCTACTTCCTGTTAACATGTAACCATGTCAGGAATCAGGATTAGCATGCATTTCTTGCCCTTCATCTTGTGTGCTAAAATGTGGTTGTGTTAGAACACTGTTTTATATTCAGTGCCAAGAACTGCAATTTCAGATTGAAATGCACCTCCCACTTATGACTCTAAAATGCTAAGAGACTCTTAAGCTCTTAATGTCAAGGACGTTTTGAGCAATGCACAAAGGCAGTCTTGCTTTTCAATAGATGTTAAATCAATGGGAGGTGCTTTTCGTATTTCCACTTTAGAGAAAATCGTTTTTCATACCATTAACCAGAGATTAGGATCATAAAAATAGGCGAACTTGACCAGATGTGGATGCTGCTTAGGTTTCATTGTGTAAATCAGGATCTGACATAGACCTGGCACATGGCCCCTTTTGTTTGCAACTCTGTAGGTTCAAAAATATGTAGGAACTCAGTACGCTCTGTAAATAAGACCATTAGGGTTTACTTACTAATCAGACTGGGATGCTTTAATATGTAGAAGCTGTGACAGACTCCAAGGTCAAAGAGTGCCTGCGGCATTCAACTTTTAATCTTGTTGTTATCAAGAGCCTCTCCCCCCCACTCTCTTACTACCCAACTGAGTGTTGTTACCATCCATTTGAGGGTCGTCAGGGGTCGCAGCTACCACCTGACTTGCTCCCTGCTATGCCTGGCGCTTCCTTTGCGACCCTTGGCCTCAGAGAAGACAAAAGCAGTCCCGAAAAAGAAGGTAAACAGTCTCCTGATGAGCACGGTTTACCTTCTTCTGCTCCCACTGGGATCCAATACTTTAAAATAAGTAATTTCAGCACAGGAATGCCACCCTTATGAATAAACAAAAAGTGAAATAAAAACACTGATTGAACAAATGATGAAGTTTGTTTATTGTGAGTACAAGAAAAATGATAGTAGAACCATACCTTCCACTTTGTGCGTAGAGTCGTCAAGTGATCACACTAAAATGTTTACAATGCTTGGGGTACCGTTAAGCCAATAACATTTTTGTTTCATAGCACAGTATCCTCCAGTTCATAAGAAATGAAGGGGCATATTACCAACAAGTAGCGATATTTATCGCTAAATAGGCTTAGCGACAATTTTTTTATCGCTGAGCATCGCCGGAATGTATCACTGAGATAACGTGCTATTAGCAACGTTTATCTCCAAAGCAATACATTTTCCGGAGATAACAGCGAAATGCGTGGCTATCGCTGAGAATACAGCGATATTCATGCATTAGCGACGAACTGCTCTTAGCCATGTTATCGACCTCCCATTGGATAACATGGCTAAGAACTGGTCTGGGCATGTGTTAGTATTTGGAGATATTCGCGCTTAGCGCGAATATTTCCATC